>NC_082644.1:73250543-74575126 GCF_028023285.1 Balaenoptera ricei
TTTGTTTGCAAACAAGAAGCTGTATTAAGCTTTCATGAAGCAAAATTTCTGTATTATAGCATAGAATCTGGAAGGAAACAAATACAATATGATTAGTTAAACCACCAAGGAGGTTTTAAAATGTCTTTATCCACAGATTTTCCCCTTGTCTATTTAAGATTTTCACTAGTATACATTTAAATGAAAAGCACTAAAAAAGTGTCTCTAACCACTTAATGTCTTTAGGTTTTACAAATATTTTCTCATAAGAAAGCATTCTTTTTACTTTTTAAAAATTTCCAACCCAGGGTACAGAAAATTGAGTAAGAAAACTCATTTTGTCATTTTCAAATAATAGAAGTTATTTTTAACAACCAAGACTTGCTTTATAAAATAATGAACAAGCCAATAAATTGATGGCTGTGTATTTAATAATTCCCTTCCCCTGCCACCACCCCTTTCCTAACCTCTATGCACACAATCATATACCTCTCTGTAGTCTGCTATCCCTATTTCTAGTAGGGAGAAAATACAGCGAACTATATCATTTGGAAGTAGCTGCTCTTCAAGGCTAGCCAAAGGAAAGATTACAGTTAAGATTCCTTCAACTGACTTTAAGATCCTAAAAATACTCAGGATTTAAGAAAAGTTATAAGGGGCTTAATAAACTAAGAACAGATTTCTTCAGAGATTCTCCCCACTGACCCCAACCAGTAACCCCACACCATCTCATTTTAGTCAAAAGAGAGTAGTTACATGGGATCCAAGAGTAAGATGCTTCCAGATAGCCAGGATTTTGAAAAGAGTTCTTACATGCACTTTGGATATCTGCTTCAGGCCTTTAACCTAAAAATATTCTTTGCATTTATGGTCTTAGCAACTTTAGTTCAGCCCACACACCATTCACCTCAGTTGCCCTTATTTGGTTAATTTTAATAACCATAACCATCACCACCACCATCTTTACCAGGAACACACTTGAATGAATTAAATCCAAGTTTAATAAAACTCAAGTTGCTCATTACAGTTGAATATCTAAATGCAATTTCCATGATTGCTTCAGATAGTTAATAATAATAGCTAAAATTTACTGAGTATTTCATATATGCCAGGCACTGTGGTAGTGTTTACACGCATTATCTCGTGTAAACTCAACCATTAACTCTGAGATAGGTATAATTATTATTCCCATTTTACAAATGATAAAACCAAAGCTTGAAGAGGTTAAACAATTTCTGAAGATCACATAAATATAAAGTGATGGCATCTAGACTTAAATGTAGATATAATTTGACTTTAGAATTCATACTCTGAATCACTGTGTGACCTGCTTCACATTCTGTGGTTTTTGTTTTTTTTTTCTCCAGCCATTCTAAATTCTAAGTAAGAACCCTATGGTGTAAATTAACCAAACCTGTGAATCCATGTTTCTGGACTCTTTGGAAACTTAGTTAAGGCCAGTTTTCCCAGATGTAAGTCCTTAATTGGATTTAAAGTGCCAGAGAGGATCAGCTCTTTTCTGTAAAAGAAAAATAAAAAGAACCATTACTTTGTCTTTCTACAGAAACATACTGCATGAGTATTAATATACCCTCATTGTGAAGCAAATTTCCAAGAATTAAAAAAAAAAAAAAGAAAACATAAAACTCTCATAAATGTCACACAGTAATCAAGAATGTATTCTCATAATCTTGAAATAACAAATTAAAAAACAGAAACAGAAGCTCTTAAATCAACAGTGGAACTTTAGTTATCTATTTGGTAGAAGGCAAAGGGGTTTTCTGGCTTGTATCATTTCCAAAACTTACAAGGCCTGACATCAGTATCTGTAGGGCAGATCCAATACAAGTCAAGAATTGTAGCTTCCTAAGTAGGACTTGATATGGTCTAGTTTGTTACCAAAAAGAACACAAAAACAAACACACTGGACTGAGATGTAGGAAAAAAATCGTTCATTCAATAACTACCCTAACAAAATTACTATTTTTGAATTTTCCCTTCTACCTTTCCTCATACGCATATGTATTTTAAAATATAATTTTATATTCTGCTCTTATATATTAAGAATTACCCCACAGTTCTATATAATCTTTAAAATGAACATTTTAAATGGTCAAATAGTTTTCATTCAGTAGCTATCCTGTAATTTAATGACCTTTCCCCCTATAATTAGACATTTTAGGTTGCTTCCAAGTTTTTGCTATTCTAAAAGAATTCTGAAACAAAAATCTTTGTGCTTATAACTTTTGTTTGTAATACTACTTAGGATAAGTTTCCAAAAGACATATTACCAGGTGAAATACTTGGATGGCTCTTGATACACTAGACCATTCCTTTTTGAAATATAAACAGAAGTAAAAGGAATATGAGCTTTTTGTTGTTGTTTTAAAACTGTTCAAAGCTTCAGTGCAATTATAAAGTATGTCATGCAAGAGAGTTCCACCTATTTCTCAGGTTACTATAATTTACGTTTAGACTGAATTTCTCAGATAAGTTTTTAATAATAAGCTCTGATATTACTGATTACACTCCTATTTTTCAATTTATCTACTGTTTTATTATAAAATTAGGTCACATGCTAGTTTTTATTAACTTTAAAATGTCTTTCCTGTGGTAGGGCTGATCATTCATTTATTTTAGAGATGTTAATCTCAACAAAACCAGAGCCCAGCTCATATGTCTCAACTACTTAGATGGATTTAGTTCCTAAATACCACAATACATTTTCTTTCCAACAGCAATGTACCATTTCTAAAATTTTATTTGATAAGGAAAATAAATTCCTTTTTAATGAAAATACTATATAGTGATAATAAATACTTGCATTTTACAATCAATTTTATTTCAGGTCAGTAACTTCACTCTGTAAAATAATCTGAAGTGATACCAAGGTTTATGGCTGCTTTAAAAAATGATTTATTGACTATTTTTCTTTCAATGTGCAGGAAATCTATGTCATTAAAAGAATATTTTAATGCAACAGCCAGTTACTTCTGCAGTTCTAGATCCCTTCTCTTCTGAAATCAGTAACGTTTTGTTCGTACAATAAGTCAGGATACCTGTAGTGTAAAAGAAGGCAAAATATTGCTCTATGTAATTTAAACTACTTTGTAGAGCACTTGTTTCTCAAAGTAGGGTCCCTAACTGCAACATCATCATCATTTGGAACTTGTGAGAAATATAGATTCTTAAGTCTCACCCCAGACCCACTGAATCAAAAACTCCAGTGGGGCAAAGCAATGTGTTTTAACAAGCCCTCCAGGGCACACTAGAGTTTTAAAACCACTACTGTAGAGAATTTATTGTATTAAGCCAAATTTTCATTTACTAAATTTAAAACCTCTCCTTTATTTACAACTGCCTACCTATATTCCCATATATGTCTATATATAAGGGGAAATAAAATTTTCTTCAGAAAAGAGGAAGTTACCTTACAAATGAATCTTTACAAAGTTTCTTAAATAAGGGCCATCTCTTAATCTCTTTATGTTGAACAACAAAGTCATATTTGTGAAGATTATCTTGGTCTGAAACAACCTCAATCAATGGTATATATGGATGCTTAAAAAGATTGTCTGATAGAATCATTAAAAAAGGTAGCAAAATTTTACTATCAATTTAATAAACATTACTGGGGAAGGACTGAACATTGTAGGCATTGGATCATTATAAAACAAGCTTTTGAAAGATCACTTGAAAAAGAAATATGGTAAGTGGTTAAGTTATGGCTATCATATGACCTAGAGATCCAACAAAAAACCACCTGCTTTAATATATTCAAGTAGGAATCTCGTCTGAGATAAAACTTCCAGTCACACATGGATTTGGAAAGTGCTGTATCTGAAACAACTAAAATGTAAGTAAACACGATGTGCTCTGGAAAACTGTGCTAGATAACTCAAAAAATAGTTCTCGTGATGACAAAGTCACTGATGTCAATAAGCCATGTGAGAAGTTTGAACTGTCTAATGAAATGTGAGTAGCAAAATGAAGAATTTATAAATTAAACTATTTCAGGTAACATGTTATTTTAAAGGTGTGTAACTAAATTGAAAAATTAAATATCCTAAGAAGAAATTTGCTTATTTCATGTACTTACCTTAAAGTTTACATATTGATATTAGCCTAAAAAAACTTTTTTTTTTTTTTTGGACTGTTATTGAGGAAATGGAGTATTGTCTTAAATTTGAGGTGGCTTTATTTTCTGGCATACTGAATAAGTTGGGCTTCTATATTCATCCTAAAAGCCTTAGGTGGTCCACTGCTAACAGATGAAGAAGGCATGAAGTGAGGGTCATCAAATAAATATGGAAAAAACTAATTAGGAAAGGACAAGGCATCTGTGTCATTTGGGATAGAGAGCAGCGTGGTAAGAAACAGTGCTATGCTACACATGCAACCTTGTTATGGGATTAAATTATGTGAGGGCTGACTTTTTTTAAAATGTGGGAGAAGGGAGGAGACTAAAGTTTTAAGAGATAATAAAAAGTAGAATGATAAAAGGAATGAGGTTTCTCACATAGCAGATTTTTCAAACAATAAAAGTTACTCCTTTAAAATTTTTGCTACACATTTCACTTACTAATTAAACAGTATATGAAAAACCTCATTACTTTCCCTTGAAGACTCTAGTTCATCACTATGAAAATCAGCTAGTGTTGGTTAAAACACACCCACAGGAGCCTCCAGGCTACTACTACATAGTACTTAGTACTACTACTAAGGTAAGTAGTGTGCTTTTATATTTCTGCAAAGTTTATCTTATTTTATAAAGTTTTTATGTCTTCTCTACCATCTCTAGCTATGGCTTCTCTCTGCTGTCACTCTACCCAAAATTTGTAGGAGACCAGGGGCCATGTGTATCATGTCCATGGCTAAATCTCAACTAGTTAGCCTCAGTACTTGGCATATAGTAAATACTGAATAAACATATGCCACCGTTTTTTCACCCCTTAATCTTCAGTTATTTTGTGTGAAATAACAATAATGATAATAATAAAAGTCATCCTCATAAAAACTACCATTTATTGAACACTTCTCCTGAATCGGGCAGTGTGTTAAGTGAATTACATATATTTTCTACTTCAATTCTCACAAAGATCCTGTATTATGTTAAATAATATGAAACTGCCAATATTCACTTTTTTTTGTTTTTTTAAAATAAACCTTTTATTTTAGAATTGTTTTAAATTTACAGAAAAGTTCTTAAGAATAGTACAGAGAATTTCTGTATGGCCTGTACCCAGTTTCTCTTATTATTAACATCTTATATTATTATGGTACATTTGTCACAACTGATGAACCATTGATAGATTAGTACTGGAAGTCCATACTTTATTCAGAATCACTTTGTTTTTACCAAATGTCCTTTTTTTATATCAGGGTCCCACCAGGATATCACATTATATTTGGTTGTTATATCTCTGTAGGCTCCTCTCGGTCCCTTAGATATACCTTGTTTTTGATGGCCTTGACAGTTTTGAGAGTACTGATTGGGTATTTTGTATGATATTTTTCTCATGGTTAGACTAGGGTTATGGGTGTTGAGGGGCCCACAGAGGTAAAGTGCCATTTTCATCATATATCATGGGTACATAATATCAGCATGACTTTTCACTGTTGATGTTGACCTTGAATACCTGGCTTAGGCAGTATATGCTAGATTCCTCCACTGCACTTTTTGGAGAAAGGTTACACTTTAAGGAGTGAAGATATATGCTCCATCTCTTTGAGGGGAGTTACCTAGATAAATTATTTGGAATTCTTCTGTATGGGAGAGTTGTCTATTGTCTCTTATTTGTTTGTTTGTTTATTTGAGCATTTCTTTTATCAGTATGGACTTATGGATATCCATTTTCTACTTTGGGGTATAATCCAATACTATGTTATTTTATTGTTCAAACTGTTCCAGCTTTGGCCAATGGAAGCACTTCCTTACTTTCTGGCTCTCAAAGATGTTCCAGGCTCATTTGGTGTATTTCCCAGCCTGGTCCTAGAATCAGCCATTTCTCCAAAAAGCCCAGTTCCTTTTATTAGAGAATGGTGTTAGAAACCAGGAACTGAAAGTTTGGACTTAATCATTTCTGATTTACAAAAAGAACAATTTTATATGGTACAACCCAATGTTACCTCAGTTTTACAGATGAGGAAACAAAAGCTGGGAGAGATTCAGTAACCTGCTCAAGGTCTCCAAGCTCAAAGTGTCTGAACCAAACATCAAATCTGCATAAAGTAAAGTTACCAATTAAATTTAAATCAATCTTTACTTTGAGTAAACAATATGAATCATTGGAGCTTGGTTCAGCTCTTCTAGCTGCTCAAAGATGTTTTGCTTCTCTATGTTCATAGACTGAGGGAAAAATAGAACATTATTATGAAGTCAACCTCTTTCATCAATTAATTCACCAATTTTCAAAGCAAATTCAAAGCAAAAAAAAAAAAAAGTACCAGTCATTTTTTTTCTAGAACCAGCTGGGTTTTAAAAAACTATATGCATCACATACTATAATCACAGATCAGCTCAAAAACTTATTCTTGCCCTTGTTTTTCTTCCTAAGACTGCGACACCTATAAAGTGAACTACTGATATGTTACAACATCTTTTAGCAGTTTATAAAATACAGCCAAAGATCATTCAATGATTCCCCAAGTTACTGCAGAAGAAATGTACCAACAATTAAACATAAAATGTTGAGTATTTGATTTGTGAGAACTTACAGGGTTAGATCAGTTTACTTCCAAAGTTGTTAGTTTTTTGCTGAAAATGTACTCATGATTCTATGTCTTTATATGTCAATCTTACCAATACAAATTAAAATTTACTAGAACACATATCTACAACGGGTTTCTTAAAAATCAAGATTTCCTTTCTACTCATCTAGCACAAAACTTACTAAATCATCTTACTAGAATAGCTTCAAGATTAACTGCTATTAACATCATTAAGTCAGATTTATGGAGCAATTTCCCTTCATAAGACCAAACCACACACAATCAAAACACTGTTTCAACAGAATCATTAAAAAAAAAAAAATCACCTAATTTAGATCTTTTATTTCACAGATATGGAAACTAAAACTCCTGAGAAGTTAAAGGTCTTGTCCAAAGTCAACTGCTAGTTAATTGATGAAACAGGACTAAGATCCATATATCTTAAGAACTAGGTTTTTTCTTCACCACTAAACTGCCGTATAGAATATACAATGAATTATATGTGTTTGTGTATATACATTATGCTAGTAAGAATCTTTTTTTGTGGGAGGATTTTAAATTCCTCTGTAATGATGAGGAATCTGTGACCATAAATAAAAATGGTACCCCCACTTCTCTATTACACTCATTTCTTTTTCACTGAATTTAATTATTTTCAGTGCCCAGTCTGCAAACTGAGTATCTATTGTATACCAGGCACTAAAGTGTTAGAGGCTAGGGAAACAAGGAAAAAACAAAACATGGTCTCTACCCTTAAGAAAGCGCTCAGTTTTAAGTTTATAGTACCTTCCTAAAAGTCTCCTTTGTTGATTCTTCCTCATCTTGCAAACTCTAGAACAGCGCTGTCCAATAGAAATATAACGTGAGTCATACATGTGAGCCATATATGTAATTAAAAATTTTCTAACAGCTACATTAAAAACAAGTATAAAGTAATATTGTATTTAATTAATATACCCAAAATATATTTTCAACATGTAATCAATATAAAAATTACTAATAAGAAAGATATTTTACTTTTGGGGGTACTTAGTCTTCAAAATCTGATGTGTAGTTTACACTTACAGCATATCTCAATGGAGACTAGTCATATCTCAAGGGCTCAATAGCCACTTGTGGCTAGTGGCTACTATATTGAACTGTGCAGCTCTAGAAACCTGTAGGGTCCCAGTGCTTAGTCTTTGGACTGGTTCTCTTCTAATATCTATACCCACTACTTTGGGTATTTCAAACAATCTCATGGCTTTAAATACCATACGTTTTCCAGTGATTCCCAGATTACATATGGCCTAGAACTCTCGCCTGAACTTTAGATTCATATACAACTACTTGGACACAAACCTAACATGTCCCAAACTGAACTCTTGACTTCCAACCAGCACCTGCCCCCTCACGCACTTAAATCTGCTCCTCTTCCAGACATCCCCATTTCAGTAAATAGCAACTCCAACCTTGCTCAGGCCAAAAACCAGAGTCAATCTTGACCTTCTTCATTCTCTCACATCCAACTTATCATCTGTGTCTTTAAAATCAGTTTATTAAATACAGTCAAAGCTTACAGAGTTTATAAAATACCGTGAGAATCTTACCTGCTTCACACCACTTCTAGTGCTGAGCTTTATCTACCTCAGTCACCATCATCACTCACCTAAATTATTGCAACCACTTCTTACCTTCCTAAATGCTCCCTGCACTCCTACAGTCTACTTTCCACACAGGAACCAGAGTTTTAAAACATAAGATATTGTCCCTCCTAACCTTGAAAACCTTCAATGACTTTCTATCTCACCCCAAGTAAAAGTCAAAATTTCTACAGCAGCTTATGAAGATCTACAAAGCCCAGTGAGATCTGGCCCATCACTCTCTGGCCTCATCTCCTGTTACTCTCTCCCTCATTCATGCTACTCCAGCTACCCTGGCTTCCTTGCTGTTCCAGAATAACCAGGAACATTCAGTCATGACTGAGGGCTTTTCCACTTGCTGTTCTCTCTACGTGGAATGTTCTTAGCCCAAAACTGACAAAGATTGATCCCTGGCTTCATGGCAGTCTTTGCTCAAATGTCCCCTATTAAAACTGCAATACCGTTCCTTCCATTCTCTTACTGGTCTTCCCTACCTTCCTTTCCCATTTCTCCATAGGATTAACCAACACTTGATCTACCATATATTTCACTTATTAATGTCCTTATTGCTTTTCTTCCTCTACTAGAATAAAAGTTCCATAAGGACAGATTTTTGTTTGTTTTGCTCATGGTTCTATTCCCAGTGCCTAGGACCTAGCATAGAGTATATAGTTAATCAATAAATATTTGATGAATGAATGAACAAATGTTGTCAAGTTGTTTGGGTTAAATGAGATAACATATAAAGTTGTAGTATGGTCCCTGGAATATAGTAGTCACTCATAAACATTAGTCTACTCCCTAACCACTGTGGAGCTTTCCATGAAAGAAAATCAGAATTCTAAAATTTGTAAATTTTTAAAGCATTCTATCTCATTCTGTCCTTTCTCACTCTTTAAATATATGATAATTATCAGTCAAAAGACAATTTTAAAAAAATAATAGAGGTTACCTAAATTTAATAAAACTAGTTACAAACATAAAATTCAGTGGGTATTATACAACACTAATGTAGAATTAAAATTCACAGAAAATTAAAGTATTGTTTAAGTCATCTTTAAAGATAAAGAGCTATAATCTATGGCTCTTTCCGATAGGAAATTTTAAATGAATTTACAATGTTCAACAGGAGTTCACTTTTATTTATCTACAATTTGTATCCTGCTTTCCTCCAGGAAAATTTGTGTTAGTCTAAAGAACCACCAATTTTTAAAAACCATACATACTGTTTAAATGAAAATTTTAAAAAATGAACCTGGCTTGAATTTTAATATTTCTATAAAGTATTCTGTGTTTAAAGCTACAACAATCAGAATTAAAAGAACTTAAGATACTAATAAAATGTGGTCCTTCTCCAAAATACTGAGCGCCAGAGACTTCAAATGATTTGCCCACAGAGGTCACAATGTGACTAAACTAACAGTTTGTGACCTTGAATGCTCACTTGTACACTTTCTACTGCACTGCAGTGCTTCTCAAATATACTAACCAACACTTTACAATACAACCAATTATGCTGATTCCTTCTACCCCCCTAAAAAAGGAAGGAAGATAAAAGCATGTATCAAATGGTATACTGTAATTCAACATGAAAATTTATATTTCAGGCAAGAAGTTTAGGGAGAACAGACATAAACATGCAAAAAGGGGCAAAGTGTATATTAGAATTGTCATGGAGATATTATAAAGAAGAAATAAGTTTAAGATGCCATGAATATGTGATTTATATTTCACTTTTCAAAAAGCTAACAATTCATGGGGCTTATATGTCTTCAGAAATTTGGGCAATGTCATTTTATCACTGATAAGAATGACGTACCTCACGTTCCACGCAGTGGTAAAGTCTGGATTTAGAAGTAGCAGGGTGCATGTGACATCTATCAGTTCTAAAATAAAGAGAAGTCATATTAAAAACAAATAGTCCTACCCTTGAAGGTGTGGCTTCTCTTTCTTTTAAGGTCCTCTTTATTTTTTATATATATATCACATTATACTTATATCTCATATCATAGTAATTTTAATGATAACCTTGTTCTAAGCTGTCAGAGACACAAAGATTATCCTCAGATACAAAGACATGAAGATTTTCTTCTACTTATCATAAGTATAACTTTTTAAAAGTTGACACTGAAACCACTTTATGTCTATAAAGAATAATCAAACTAACCTATTCATTCTTTTAGTAGTTTTTGGCACAAAAAAAGAATTTCTATACCACTATTCATTTAATTTCACAAATATTTCAAGAATTGACTATGCAAATTTTCAAAAAGAAAATCACATATAATCCAACTTAGTTAACAATTCATTTACATTCCCCTGCAAAGATTATTCTTTCTTACACACATTTTTAGTTATAGCAATGATAAACGCACAATTTTGTTCTGTTTTTCACTAAACATTATTACATATGCATTCTCCTATATTGCTACAGTATGCATTTTTAACAACTGCATAACAATCCTTTAGTTTAATATATTATCATTTATCTTATTCTTTAGGCTGTTTCCTGTTTTGTTTTTACTGTTATGGATAATACTACTACAAACATTTTTAAGCATACTTTTCGTCTCATAGATTATTTTCTTTGGATATTTTTCCAGGAGTAGAACTACTATGTCAAACAATACAAATATCAGTATGGCTCCTACTAAGCACTTCCAAATTGTTCTCCAAATGGACTGTATCTATTTACATCACCAAGAGTAACGTGAGTGTACTTATGTCCCTGTAACTTTGACCTATGTAAGTATATTTTTAAAAATGAATGTGGCAGATAAAAAAATTGTACTTTATTTGTTTTAATTTACATCTTTAATTACAATTATTAATACAAACTTTTTTGATTTTGTTTACTATTTTCTATTTTCATTGTATAGTCTATTCATATTCATTAGCTATGTATCTATCATGGTCTTGAATAAGCTCCATAAGCCTATATTTAATAAAACAAAGTCAGTAATATTTAGACATATCGTCTTCATTTTATTAAAACTGAAAAAAAGAATTTTAGGATTAAGATGATCATCCTAGGGCATAATACTAAATTACAGTAACCTCTACCAAGCTCATATTAAATGCTAAGTAAATAAAATAATAAAAACTGTTATAATAATTTATATAATTTATAACTGTTATAATAATTTAGCATTATTATATATCAGGCATTATTATTTTATTATTTTATTTACATTATTTCATTGAATTCTCACAATCATAATCCAAGATATTTGGAAATGGACATCTAGAGAGTTTAAGGAATTTGCCCAGAGTCACCCAATTAGTATATGCAATGACAGCGTCTGACTGCTTTTAATAACTCAATTATACTGCAATTGAAATGTCTGTCTACAATAAATAATTGGGACATTCTCTGTTTAAGTAAAAGATAAACTTTTAAAAATCTAAGAGTAAATACACATAAGTGCATCCCTATAGTCATCTTAAAATATTTTAGTGAACACGAAAATCAATTATTCAATTCTCAACCATCTCAATAAGAGATCAACATTTATTGTGAGCCTATGATTTCATCACTACCGAATATATTATAACATTTGATAAATGAGCAACAAAAGGTAGGATTAGCACACATTTATTTTTGAACTTTATCTTCCTCATTACAAGCATCATGAAATGTCTATATTACAAACATACTATATAATATCGATGTATATATTATATAATGTCAATATGTCTATAAAGAACAATCTAATAAACCTCTTCCTTCTTTTACTTTTAGTAGTTTTTGGCACTAATTTAACATTTACCAGGGAAATTAAATACAATTTTCTATACCATTATTCCTTTAATTCCAAAATATACCAAGTAGTGACTATGTGCAGAGATTAAACTGGGCCCTTAGGACTGAGAGAATGGATATTATGAGAAATGCAAGACCTCATCTTGCCTTCTAGAAGGTTAACCTTTAGTTGGAGAGAATATGTAAACAATTATAAGGCAAACTAAAATAATTGCGAAGTAGAAACATATACCACATTTTGGGGACCACCAAAGCAGCTGCAATTAATTCTTACTGGAGTACCCAGGGAAGACTATAAAGGAGTAAGACAGTAAAGGGCACTACAGACTGTGGAAAAAAGTATGAGCAAAGGTAAAGAGTCAGGGAACTTCACACACAGTATGCTCTCAAAAGATTATGGGTACCCTGAGCGTGACTAAAGCTGAGGGTGCTGGAGAAATGTACCTGGAAAACAGAATCTGGTCCCAATGTCCTTGTCAGCCTGGCTTTCCATTACTTTCCCTTCATGTGCTACATTCCACCTGAACCAAACACCCCCCATTCCCTAAACATACTGCCCATCTGTCTACCTTTTCTTCTCTGGCTATAACTCAGATTTACCTGCTTCCTATTCTCTCTGCCAGAAATGTCCTCCTATCCCTGAAGTTAAAAGAAAAAAAAAAAAAGCATCTTTATCTATAAAGGCCTTCCTGACCTACATGGTTGAAAGCAATCTTTCATCTCTATGTTCTGTGTATATCTTACTTTGTTACTGAACTTATATGAATATTATCTTTTTTTTTTTTTTTTTTTTAAATATTATCCTCTTGATGAGACTGTATATTTTTTGGATGCAGGTCCTCTCTAATACACCTTCAAATTAGCCATTCATTCATCAAAGATGAAAAAAATATGGCCTCTGCCCAAAAGAAATTCCAAGTCTGCCCACATCACAGAGAAGTAGTAAGAGCACAGGCCTTAAAGCCATTCTGCCTGGGTTCAAATCTCAACTTCTCCACTTACTGCCTACATAACTTAATGTCTTTGAACTTCAGTTTCCTTACCTATGAAATGGGGATCATAACATCAACCTTAGTGTTGTAAGCAATGAGATTCATCCCATTTCTCCATAGCTGTTTGACACACAGTTTGACTCAATAAATACTTGTTCAACTAAACACCATTACTACTTATCAAGAAATGAATATTCTCAACATCAATTAATCAAAGAAGTCAGAAAAACTGAGGCAGTTGTTCTTACAGCGAAGCTGTCTGAATTTCTAAACTTGTGTAATAAACAATAACAAAAAACCACTTAGTTATTAAATGGCTGTATGAAAATGTGCATGATGGGAAGGCCTCTGGAATTTTTTTTTTAAGTCCACAATTTTTCAAAATCCATTACACTTCCCAGATAATGAGATAAACTGGTATTTAGTTTCTTGGACTCTCCCTTTCTGCATTAAAAAAATGTGTATTTGACCAATCATAGTTGCTATTTGTTTGTACTTCTAATGCAACTCTCCTTCCCCACCCATAAATGAAGAGGAGTTCATCTTCCACAAGATACTTCTGTATAGCAGCACAAGGCAAAAGCTAACACAGAAAATACCTAAGTCCCCACTTTTCATTTTGTGGATGTGTGAAGAGCACTTCTTTTACTGGAGGGTCTCCCCCTAGCAGGGCAACAGCAGCTGTTGGGTTCAGAGCCCAGCTCTACTACTGACTGGGAAGTTCCGAGGCACATCAATCTTTCTGTGCCTTAGTGTCCTCCTCATATGTAAAACTGAGCTAATAATAGTACTACCTCATGGGGGTATTAAATGATTCATACCCATTAAGCGTTAGGACAATACCTGACACACAGCAAGCACTCAGTGATAACTCCTGTTACAAAGCCTGTATCTCCTAGCCCAGTTATAAATGATACTGGGATTGGATGCCACCAGAGAGAGGAAAAGAATCTCTTGAGCTGGCTGAGCAGCGACTGCTGAGTGGAGGGAGCCTTCTCAAATCCCCCCTGTTCTCTAAACATACTTATTCTCTAAACACATTTAAAACTTATCAACAGCCTTGGCCAACCACCAGTAATGCCTAGTAACACATATAGTCACATGCCCTTCCCCTTTCCTCTTTGATAAACTGCTTACTCTTCCTGATTCAGGACTTAAGTTCAGATTGGACCTCCTTTAAGAAGCATTCCAGTCAGATCCAAGAGGTGGGGATGAAGTAGAACACCAGAAATGGAAAAGGGCCAATGAAGTAAAAGTAACTAGGTTATAAATATTGGACATAATTAAAGAATCCTTACTGAATTATATATATTTTTCTGCTCTTCTTCCTCACTGGCTCTGGATAAATGAGAGAAAGGAAACTAGTGTGTCTTGAGAGTCAATGACATGCCAGTCTCTGTGCTGGGTGCTTTACATACACTAATTCATGTGATCCTCACAACAACCCTCTGAGACCTGTGAGAATTCTCTTCTTTTGGTGTGGAACTAGGAAAAGGTTAAGTAATTTGCCTAAAATCACTGCTAAATGACTTTAGTGTGCTGATAATTGAGTCTAAATCCAGGTCTGTTTTTCTTGCAAAGAAGATGCTCTTTCCAACCTAGCACACTGTCTACAATTACTTTGCTGTCTTCAAGTGAGGGCTGAACCAAAGATCTAAAGATAAACATGTATAATCAACAGTTGACTATTTCACTCTCTCCATCTCATCAACTATATACCATTTCTTTGCAGTTTTACTAAGATGTGAGCTATTGATATCCCTACAGTCTCTTGAAATTAAACAGATCTCTCTCCAAACACCAGAATATATACCAGCAAATAACCATTCCTTTATTACACACACTCCAATATATGACTAGCTCATCATCACATCACAAGGAGAAAATGAATCAGGGCACATTACACACAGGAAAAAAAGTACCTAAATTTCAGCTGTAACAAGGAGAACATCTAAGGATGTTACAGAAAAGTCAGAGAAAGACCAATATGCTTTCTTGGCTTCAATGCATTCTAGAAATGGCCCAAGGTGAGCAGTCACCTGGTATTGGACACTGGGTTTGACAACTGTCTCTAACAGAGATATGTTTTCATGCATCTAAAAATAAATCCAAGGTCAACTTGGATTAATTAATCTCTTCCTCTAAAATACATTCAGGTTACCACAACAAGAGAGGCTTGAGGTGAGGCTAGTTGTAAATACCAGAAAGGTCCTGTTTATTACAGAATACAGTCACTGAATCAATAGCCAGACTAAGCTAAAACCTCTTGCTTACCAAACTCGTTACTTATTTGACAAACGTCTATTGAATACATAAAAGTGCTGAGTAAATAAAGACAAGCTATAACCCCTCTTTCTAACAAACCCACAATTTGGCTGGGATAAACATTGTTTAAATAATCAACTACAATAAAGTGTGGTAAGTTCTACTATGCATGCAGTATGAATAAGGACTCCCACAGGAGTGCAGAGGAGTAATTGTTGCTTCCTGGAGCAGTCAAGAGGCTTCACATGTGAGTGTGTTGGCAAACACAACAATAATGACAACATTAGACCTGAACCTGACCTCAGCAAAGGCATGGAATTAAGGCAGTAGTACACAGCAAAGTCCAAGAATGGAACAGTGTTTGTTGTGGCTGGAATGTACATCAAACAGCTGCAAACTCAAATGCTTCCAGGGTTCAAATAAATGGCAAAAAAGAGGCAAAGCAAACCTGGTAAGTAGCAAATGCCACTGCCTCAGTGTCTGAAGGACATGAGGAGGTTGCAGTCAACTGGAATAGGCTTGCCTAGTCAAGAAAAGCAGAGGCTATGATCCTCAGCCAATTGCTGCTGTGCAGAAACGTATACATCCAAGGCTTCTGGTTTTTCAAGTGAAGGCAGAAATCCATATTTCCATCCTAATTTTAGAAGTTCATCCTGATTTGAAATGTTTATCCAACAACAAAGTTGTTTTAAAAACAATTTTAAAAACATTATACAAGCCAAAACGAAATAAACACGTGGGCTGGCTTCAGCCTGGGGGCTGAGAGTCTACAACCTCTGATGCTGAATATAAAGTAGAGGAAAAAGCTGGTAATGCAAGCCTGGGGACAGATCGTGAAGGCCCTTGAATACCATGCCAAGGATAATGACTCTACCTTGTCCCTCTAGGCATCATGAAACAAGAGGATATATATTTCAGAAAAGCATCTTTCAAACTGTGTTTCTAAGAAGTGTTGTTTGAAACGACTGACTAGTGGCATGACGGACATGGATTACAGAAAGAGGCTGAAAATGGGGTAGACCAACTATGAGGTAATGATATTTGTCCAGATGAGAAATAATTAGTGAAGAGATAAGAGAGAGCTCAGTGATGGACTGAGAGCAAGCATTGTGAGAAAGAGGGAAGAACAACAACAACAAAAAGATGGAAGGGCTGACTTGGAGATAGAGTGTGGGACAGAGCACTACTCAGTCAGGACTCCAATGCTATGGACTTCTCTCTTGCTTTTTGTTTCTGCCATGGATTTTTCATAAATCAGAATTACAGTATCACCCCTCTCCCAAACCAAATATGGCTATTACTGCAGCACACTTTTAAAAAATATTAGTTTCTCTCTAAGTAATTAAACAGGGAGGCTGTGATGGCTACTTTTGGTTAAACTATGGTTAAACTTGACTGGCTACAGGGTGCACAGATTACACATTACTAAACATGATTTGAGTCTATTAGTGAGGGTGTTTTCAGATGAGATTAACATTTGAATCTGCAGACTCAGTAGACTGCCCTCCCCAGTGTGGGTGAACATCAATCTGTTGAGGACCTGAATAGAACAAAAGGAGGAAAACAGGAGAATTTACCCCTGTTTTGCTTCCTCTGTCTGCTTGAGTTGGGACACCTCATCTTATCTTCTCCAGCTTTCAGACTGGGATTTAAAACACTGGCTCCCCTGCTTTTGAATCCTTCAGACTCAAACTGAATTAAATCACCGGCTTTTCTGGGTCCCCAGCTTGCAGAAAGCAGATTGTGGGACCTCTCAGCCTCCATAATCATGTGAGCCAATTCATCATAATGAATCTCGTTTTATGTATAGATATACATAAAATCTCTATTGGTTGTTGCTATGGAGAACCCTGACTAATACAGATGATTTTCAAACATCTAAGGAATTCAGCACACTAATGAGAGCATGAATTCAGTTTGGTTAAAAAGAAAAAAAATATATCCCCAGAATAAAGGTCACCTGCAGTTACAGAATACATTCTTAAGGGAATGCCTAGGATTTTGGCATGATCAATCACAAAGACACTGGCATTTCTGAAATTGTTCTTAAACTGCCAGCTTTCTTCACTTGGCTCTTATATGTATATTTTCTACAAAAACAATTTTAAAACTATAGCATTTTCATGAAATAACTGCTTTTTCCTAATACTTTTAACTTTCTTTCCTTAGCAAAATTCACCACTGTGTTCTTCAGTTCACAAGTTTAGCAGAACACTCTTATGTTAGTCAGTCTGCATTTTCAGGTATCTTTTTTTGTCAAATCAGAAACTCACTTCCATATTTTTACCAATAATACAATATACAACCTGAGTAATATATGACACTGCATTGAACTATACTGTTGCTGCCCCCCAAAAGTGAAAGTGAAAACTACTTCCATGAAGACATAGGTTAAGATAAAATCAAGTTGCTTCTGTACACACGCACAGTTGCATCAGAATTCAAACCTTAGATGTCAGCAATTCATGTAAGTGAGCTTAACCATTTGATCTTCTGCCTGGGTTCTCCTGGGTCTATCAAGATAAAACTACATGAGGAGATTTAGTAAAGCCTACAGTGCACTGCCCAGAAAGACAAGAAACAGGGAAATGGAGAGAAGAACTTGGAAGACTACAGGAAGAAGGCGGGTTGGGCTAGCATACATGAATGAGCAAAAGCTAATGATCTGAAACGACAGCCTTTGACACTTTCAAATTCATACTGTTTCTTCTCTACAAGAGCATCATTTGTCTCCCCCTGCAGAGTTATGTATTGGCTCAATTATACATTTCTGTGTGCCAGAACATACACAATATAGCTGTTAGGCAAAAAAATAACTTGATGGATTCACATGGTGCTACTTTGTACCTTAATGTTGATGAAAACTACTACAGGGTAATGGAATGGAGAATGAAAGAGGGTCTAACAACAGATAAATGCCCTTAACTTTAAGTTTCTGCCTAAACTTATGCCTTTAAGTTTCTGCCACAAACTTAAGCTATGCCATAAACTTAGACATAGCCTTATAATTAAGAAATATATATATATCAGTGGACTAATTGAGTGAAACAGAAAATAGAAACTATTTCACATTAAATCTTCAAATCAGATTACCTTTTCTACTGGTCTAAACAGGGAAAAGTGTTATTAACCTATTATGACAGTATATTAAAGGACAATGCCAAGAGGAACACAAGGAAATCGGTATGTCACCTTTGGCAACACTATTCTCCACGAAGAGATTGTTTCTCACTCAACTGTGAGCTTCCTGAGTAAAGGAAACAGGTATTATTCATCTTTTTATCCCCCACAGTACTTAGAACAGCTTAAGGTAGGAGTAGGCCCTCGGTAATGGCTACTGAACTTATAATTAAAATTCTCTAAGAAACAAAGTTCTTATTCAAAATTAGCTACCAGATATACTGAGCACTTTTGAAGGTACTGCTGTATGTGGGAAGGGGAAGGAGCTTTACAGAAACAGTCAAGAATATGGTCTTGGATGAGCACTCTCCAAAAAAGTGAGAACTCAGATCTTACGTTTACCTAAAAAGTAAACTGAATTTGTGTACATGGAGGCTTAACATCACATACAGGGGGAAAACAAGGAAAAGACACCAGGTGGAATGAATAGGGATTGTCTGCTGCAGCAAAGAACTACCTCAGAGAAGCAGAAAAAATGAAGAAATGGGATGGTTTTCTTTTGCTCATTTCAGCATAGGAACAGAAGAACACAGTGGGCCAGAGCTTACTTGGGAGTCAAAGTACAACCATCATAAACCACTGACCTGGTTCACAGCATAACTACCACCATCACACCTTGGTTACCTCATTTGGACTGCTACTAAATGAGTTCTACTGCTCATAACGTACTAAAGGATTAGAAACCAGAGAATCAGAGCTTGTAGGGACTAGAGTCCACTTCACAGATTTTCAAACTGTTTTTAGCCATAAGATGCTTTCTTCAAATATCTTACAAATGACCCCAATACATTAAAAAAAAAAAAATCAGAATATCTGTTTGCAGTAGAGGGTCTGGCACCCTGCTTGAGGCACCTTCCACAGAATCATCATGGATGCAAAATTAGAAAACGAGTGATGAGTCCAAGCTCCTCACTTGACAGAGAGGTTAAACGCCTGCCCAGGCAGTGAATGAAAAAGCCAGAACTAGAATCCAGGAATGGCAACATCAGAGAGGGTTCTTCCCACTATATTTCATGCTGCTTCTAAAAATCAAAGAAAGAGGGTAGACTCCATACTTACCATCTTTGTTCAGCCATTGCTTTCTTGTTCTGTACAAAAGGAGTTTGTTGTGGACATACGGTAAAAGGAACTTGACACACCAGCTCTCCACGCCAAGTTTGTTTTCAACCAGGACTATGGGACTCCGATTATACCTAGCTTCAGGACATGGGATCAGGCCAATTTCATCTCTTAATATGTAAAACATAAAAAAGAATTAAAGATAAGAATACTAGCCTTTTCAAAAATTTTCATAACCTAGAGAATATTAAAAAACTGTACATATTTCCCTTTCTTAAAAATATTTAGCTCACCACTGGATTGGTAGAAATAATAATCTTTTAAAAGTCTGCTAATACTGACAAGAGTATGGAAAAATTAGTACGTTGTACTCGCTGTTACAGGAATGAAAACTGGTCTAATCTTTGAATAGAAATTTGAAAATGTCTGTCAATTTTTTAAGTACATATGCCCTTTGACCCAGTGATTCTACTGTTCAGAAATTATCCTGTGCCAAAATATATTAATTCATTGGATATTCATGGCAACAGTGCAACAATCTGGAAATACTCTGAATATGTATCAAACAATATAAGACTGGTAAAATAAATGTGGTTCATCCATGTGATAGAGCTGAAAAAAAAATGAGGTAAATCTGCATATGCTGGTATGGAAAGGGTGCTAAGATACATAAAACAAAAAAAGCAAAATGCCAAACACAGTGTACAGCACAAAGCCCTTTGTATAATCTTTTTTTTTTTTAAGGGCAAAGTCCTAGTCTTTTTCCTTTTCTTTTGGCTGTTCTGGGTCTTCATTGCGGTGCGTGGGCTCTTAGTTGTGGGCTTCTCTCTAGTTGTGGTGTGTGGGCTCTAGAGCGCATGGGTTTAGTTGTTTAGTTGCCCCGTAGCATGTGGGATCTTAGTTCCCCCACCAGGGATCGAACCTGCGTCCCCTGCATTGGAAGGCAGATTCTTAACCACTGGACCACCAGGGAAGTCCCTGTGTAATCTTTTAAAAAGATATATAGATGCATTAAAAAATTTCTTGAAAGGATACCAGGAACCTTTTGGGAAGAGGATTTATTTTTATACAGTTTAAATTTTCTAGTTACTTGTACATATTATTTATGATTTTTAAAATGTCAAAAATGTATTTATGCTTGCCTGTTAATAAATATATGTAGACCAGATTATTAATAAAATTATATTATCAGTGAGACTGTGGGCCATTTTTTCTTTTCTTTTTTATAATTCTTTATACATTTCTAAAATAAAAAACATGCTAATATGTAAATATTGTTAAAACACAAAATACATTTCAGGATTTGACCATTTTCATCTGTGGTGGCTTCTATATCCCTTAATCCACCTCAACTTAAGTTGAAAATCTACATTACAGGCAAAAAATAGAACTACCACATGACCCAGCAATCCCACTACTAGGCATATATCCTGAAAAAACTGCAATTCAAAAAGATACATGTACCACAATGTTCAATGCAGCACTATTTACAACAGCCAGGACGTGGAAGCAACCTAAATGTCCATCGACAGATGAATGGGTAAAGATGATGTGGTACATATATATAAGGAATATTACTCAGCCATAAAAAAGAATAAAATTGGGTCATTTGTAGAGATGTGGATGGACCTAGAGTCTGTCATACAGAGTGAAGTAAGTCAGAAAGAGAAAAACAAATATCGTATATTAACGCATATATGTGGAATCTAGAAAAAGGGTACAGATGAACCTATTTGCAGGGCAGAAATAGAAATGCAGACGTAGCGAATGGACATGTGGACACAGTGGGGGAAGGGAAGGGTGGGATGAATTGGGAGATTAGGATTGACATATATACGCTACCATGTGTACAATAGATAGCTAGTGGGAACCTGCTGTATAGCACAGGGAGCTCAGCTCGGTGCTCTCTGATGACCTAGACAGGTGGGATGGGGGGTGGGGTGGGAGGGAGGTCCAAGAGGGAGGAGATATGGGGATATACCTATACATATAGCTGATTCACTTCATTGTACAGCAGAAACTAACACAACATTGTAAAGCAACTATACTCCAATAAAAAAAAAAAGAAAATTTACATTACAGGCAGAGATTTAATAAACAATATATAGGGCAGTTGACTTACACAGTAAATGAACCAGCAAACACAAAAATATTTTTGTAAAACCTGCACTCATTCCTTTCAACTATAAAGAACTTACAGTTCTTGTCTATGTGAAACATCCTTTCTCAAATAGTATGTTCTTCCATTAATTAATGAATAACTTACAAGAAACCTTTTAACAAGAGCAGTTGACATAAATATTTTTAGAGCGTCTAAGCAGATTTTTTTTAAATGTGTTTTTAAAAAACAGAATAAAGAACTGGTTTGCAGAGCTTGTGTGTGACAGCATCTATTATGCCCTTGGATTCCCCTGCCAAGACAGTATGTTGACTGACAAATGCAAAGAGGAAAACTGTTCAATTACAGGTTATAAGAAAAGCACTCTTTATCTGTTAGGTCACCATCACAAACTGGTGGGAGGCTGTGGAACTAAAATAAAGTCCGTCCTGGAAACTCTAAACTGGATAGCTCAGAAGTAACCTACTTGCTACTGATCACTTTATTAGTGACACAGGGATATATCAATACAAGAGGGTATTCTAGGGGTTGCAAGTCACTAACCATTCTTTTGAGCTGATTTAACTCCCAAGTAGACTTTGGGACCTAAGGCTTTTTGTCCCGACAACTGACTCAGTTGACTCAGGGGTGTTTTGATACACCATGCCAGTACTATCTAAACATTTCCTGAGTACTACAATGAATGGGATACTGTGTTAGGTTCTGAAAATGCAAAAATGAATAAAACAAGGTGGTCCCAGACTACACAAAGCTGATGGTTTTGCTGGGGAGTTGTGTCAATATCTATAATAAAATGTTAACACTTTGCCACTCTAGTAATATAAATGAAGTTCTTAGGAAGAATGGGGCAATGCTGAGAGAGCATCTGAGGCCAATGTCAAGTATTTCAAAATATATTTTTGTATTTGGTGATATGAAATCTAATCTAATCTAACACACTATTAGGACAACTAGCCACATCTAGATCTATAACTGACTAAATACATGTCTGAATTGCTGGTATTTTCTGGTGTTCAGGTATTACTATGTAAAACAGAATATTTTAAGAAAACTAGAATTATAGTTAAAAAATAATAAACTCAGTGTAATTATTTCAAGAAAGTCTGTTTTCTGAGATCTAACAACCACCTACAACACTACAAAGAACTGCAAAAGTCAACAATATGAATGTCAGAGTAACAAGAATAAAAGAATCCTAGCTTCTGAGTATAGTCCATTTTGGGGGGAGGACTTTTTACTTAAATTCACAATGTAAAAACCTGCCTTGCTCACTATTTACACCACACATAAAATGCCCAACTAATAATCTGGTACCTAAATGAAAGTACAGAACCATCTGCACAAATAAAAACACATTGCTTTAGTTGGCTATTATCCTTCCAAGAAATAATTTTAAAAAACAAGAATGCCTTGGATATAGCAGGTGCTCAATAACTGCTACTGCAACGCTGATTATCAGTGCACTTCAGTGATAATATTCAAATAGTTTTCAAAGAATATCACTTCTTGACTCTCCAGAAGAACATTACCTCTGATTTCCTTCTAATGCTGTGGGTCCAAATCCTAGCTTTGTCAATATGATATAGATATCTCTCTATATATATGTATCGATCTCTCTATCTCCTGCCACTTGGCCTCTGTAGACCTCAATTTCTTCATTTGTAAAATAGAGGAATTGCATTACATTTCTAAATAAGGGAAATGGGCTGCTAGGTCTCATCCAGCTTTCAAATTTTATGACTGAGAAACCCAAAAGCTATTCTCATGTAAAGAGAATGAAAATCGTCGTATCAGGGAATATAAAGCACTATGAAAAAATAGAAACATTAAAAGAGAGGTAGGAGGATGTAGAGACAAAAGCACTCAATCTTCTAAGGTCCAGGGTTCTAGTTAGTCTCCATTCTACCACTGATCAATGTGAATTTGACTAGGCACTTGCCATCAGTATCCTCATCTGAAATACAGGAATAACAATGCCTTCCCTGCCAGTTACGAAAAGCAAATAATACAATGTAAAGACTGTGGTAAGCTACAAAGTACCAGGCAGAGATGAAGTATATTACCATTAATTCAGTTAAGAGCCTGAGGTCAACCAGAAAAGTTCCTTGGTTAACAGATAATGGGAAGCTAAAGCAAAGAAAGTTAAGCCTTTGTCAAGTTATTTGACCCTAAGATACAGTGCTTTGCTGCTTCCTAAAAATATAACATGTACTTCATAAAGGTAGGTCAGTAAGATTCCAAATAACAGTGTGTTTGACTTCAGATTTCTCCTATGCCTAGTCCCTTAGGTCATAGCCCACTTTTTTTCAGACAATTTAGAACAGAATTCCAGAATCATTTTGAAATTGGAAGGGATTTCATTCCTCCAGTCTCTCATTTTGTCAAATGAGGGAACTGAGATCCACTGAGGTTAAGGTGATTACTCAAGGTCATAGTGCTAGTGGCTTAATTCAAAATCTGGATCTCCTACTATTTAGCCCCAAACCTTTGACACTACAGTGAAAATAAAGACATCAGTGAAAGCAAGCAGGCTTTAGATTAACTCCTTTTAGAGTTCTAGCAAGATTTCTGGCTATTTAAATTCTAATTTCATACTCAAAGTTGGAAAATTCAGGGAAAAAAACCTAAAAGTCATTTGTCATGCCTCTACCACCACTAATGTTGGGTATGCATCCTTTTTTTCTAAGTAGTTTACAAAAGTGGGATTATATTGGACATACTCTTCTATAATCTTTTTTTAAATTTTATTTATTTATTTATTTATTTGGCCGTGCCCCATGGCATGCGGGATCTTAGTTTCCCGACCAGGGATGGAACCCGTTTCCCCTGTGGTAGAAGCACGGAATCTTAATCACTGGACTGCCAGGGAAGCCCCTATAATTCTTTTTTTTTTTTTAATTTAACAATTCACATTAAACATTTTCTTATATAATTTTTGTATCGTTCATGGTTGCAATGAATGTGCTGTAAACATCAAATACATCTCCAGTTATTTCCTTATGAAATAGTCTCATAAGAGAAATTTCTGACTCTTTCACTACCACCACATTCCATTCTTTGTTCTTTTTAGGTTTCTGGCAATTTAGATTCCTGGTGCTTAACCAGGATACTCAAGTAAATATCTGCATTAACAAGGTCATGGGATTTTTACAAACATGAAAATTTGGGACAGCGATCAAGTTCCAGTCTTCTCAACGAGAAACCACAGTGCTCACTTTTTAGGTTACCTTCGAAGGCTGCTCCGAAGGAATAGCAACATGGAATGAACCTACATATTTGCTTAAAAAGATCATCCACAGCATGGTATATCTCCCTTAGCGCTTCACTTCACAATGGGGATCCACTAACTTCCAGATGAAGTTCAAGGTTCATACAGCACTGATACTGACCTTGTTCCTCATGTTTAGACAGCTTCTCTTGTCTGTACTTTTCAGAAACATCAGTCTAACTGGAGTAGGTCCACTTATTTACAAAAGTAATATTGATCAGCTTCCTGTCGGGGAGGTAAGGATGGTCCCCAAATATTAAAACTGAACCCTGTAATGTGGAGTGACTGAAGAGAAAACAGCCCAAGATTCAGCAAATGGTACAAACCTTTTTAATCTAATAGTTATTTTTTTTTCCTTCAAACTGGAATTCTTTCCAGAATGACCAAAAAGTTAGAAAAGTATCTAAAAGAACTGACCCTTGCATATTGTTTACTAAAATTTTACTGGTGATTAAGATATTTCAGAGACCTCATAAGCTTTCTCAATTCTAAAGATTACTATCACTGAAATTATATTACTGACCCTATTTAGAAAACAGATACACAAATTACTATTGTTTACTGAGTGTTTATTATATGCAATGCTCTGTTTTAGGTTTTACATACACTATTTCATTTATTCCACACATTAATCTTATAAAGTAGGAATTTTAATTCCATTTTATAGATGAGGAAAGAGTCTCATCTGAGACTACTCAGCTAGTAAATAACAAGCCAAGGTTCAAATCCAGGACTGTGAGACTGCAAACCCAACTTTTACAACTATACTATTGTTCAAATAAATAGATAAAAATCAAGTGTAAGAAGTCAATTAAGATTCTACGCTTTCCTATTCTTCACTTCAACTTGCAGACGATGTGAAACTGCCTTTCATTACTACTGCCTTACTCAAAAATTCTCACTGGGGCCTACCCACTGCCTAGGAAGTATATTTTCCCTGAGCCAACTCTTATCCAAGCCTCATGTCTCAAATTGCTATTTCCTCAGGAAAACTATCTTGACCTTCCATCCTAAATTAGTCCTCTCTGTTATTATTCTTTCAAACTATCCTTCTTATCCTTTGGGGCTCTTTTCATAACTTGTGTGTTGATTTGTTTAAAGTTCCACTGGGCAGGGACCAAGTGCGGTTTGTTCATCAATGTATACCCCAATCCTAGCCCCATATACCTAGAGACCAGCATTGTATCTATCAAATAGAAACATTCTTTTGCTGAATGTACCGATGGAATGAATGAAATTAAGTCAGATAGTCAAGGACTTCCATAATCTGTCCCTACTTTATCTTTTCAATCACATTTTGTTACTTTTAGTCCATTCACTGCTTCTTGTAGAGGTCTCCAAGACTGTAAATCCTACCTTGTCTTCCAAGTGCCACTCAAAACCCCGCCTCCCCTAAGAGCACTAGCCCAGACATACCCAGCTTCCCTCTTAACTTCTAATAGACTCACGTACGACTTGCTTACCATACTGCTAGTCCAGCCCTTATTATGCACTGCTTTGCAGGGTAAATGCACTGTTCACACATACAAGTCTTAGGTCTCCATCTAGACCTGCACTGTGCAATACAGTGGTCACCAGGCATATGTGTCCATTATGTATAAATCAATTAAAATTAAATAAAACTTCAAATTTAGTTCTTCTTTCACACTAGCCACATTTCAAGCACTCAATAGCTATATATGGCTAGTGGTTACCATTTGGACAGTACAGATAAAGAACATTTCCAACATCACAGATATTTCTGAGGGCCTTGAGTACAAGAACTGTATTTTATACTTCTTCCTATTCCATACTGTGAAGATGGTAGCTACATAAACAGTGAGAATTCAATAAATATTACAGAGTAATAAAAAATAATAACTTTCTGGATAAGAGAACTTTGACATGACCCTAATTACACTGTAAACAGCTGTCCTCCACACTAGCACAGGGTCTGTACATTAAGCTAATACCTGTCGCTGGGTCAAGCCTTCAGTTATTTTTCCAAAGTATTCTCTAGGAGTCAACCACACAAACAACATTTTCATGGTATTTTTCAGTTTATAAAGTGCTTCACATTCATCATTCAGTTGGCCAATATATTTCCTAAGGAACATAGGGATTCAGGTTAAGTCTATCTACCTAGTGGCATCTAAGTGCAAGACACTGTGTGAGGTGATTTTCCTATGTTTTCATCAGCCTCTAGAGCCCATGCTCCGCAACAAGAGAAGCCACTGCAATGAGAAGCCCGCGCACCGCAACGAAGAATAGCCCCCGCTCACCACAACTAGAGAAAGCCCGTGCGCAGCAACGAAGACCCAACGCAGTCAAAAATAAATAAATAAAATAAATAAAATTTTTAAAAAAAGAAAGAAGAAACAGGCTGAGAAAGGGTAACCTATCCATACCCACCAGTAACAAAATCCACATTTCACCCATTATATCTTCAACTCCTACTGGCTAGAAATTTCCAGAGACAAAGTCAATATATTTACTGTAGTAGATGTTGGCTAATAAAATTATGATCTATCTTGTATTTGTAGAAAAGAGGAAAACAAAAAGTAAAGAATGAAAAACTTTCTTTTATAATACTGAAAAGTGTAACTAGGTACTAACTTTTAAGGTAAATGATGCCTTTTTCTTTTAACTGGAAATAGAGCGTATACATTTTGGAAGTAAAAGGGTTAGATGAGGGGAGGAAGTATGAGCAATTTTGAAAAGTCCAAATTATAAGACATTTTTAAAGACGCATTGTAATATTACTGGAGATATTGCTACTGTAGGGAATATGTACTAAAATATAGCTGAAGATTAATATTAAACAATGAGTTAAGCTATTTAAAAATTTCAGATCTATATCATTATTTCATATTATTTCAAATGTCCAAATTATTTCAAACTTTAAAAAATACTGAATGACCCAAGTGTTTATTAATAATTATAAGTTATGCACTGGCAGAGAGCACACTGATGAGATCTCATCATAAAAAATGCGACTGGGGGGGCATTAAAGTCCTTTATGAGTTTCAATAAATATGATCCAGAAGAATTGGGACGTGTTCCAAACTGCACTGTGTCAACCTGCCAGGCCAATGAACACTCAAACTCAAGTTTTTTCAAATATGAAATACTGATGCTTTTCTAGTCTACTTCAAAGAAGACAAAGTAAGATGATTACTTTACTTATTAAGCTTCTTTCTAACTCCTCAATTTCTTTAAGAAAAATAACCCCAAATGATGAGAAAATAGTCATTTCATTTGTCCAACTTTTTTTTTTTTTTTTGAGAATGTCTCTTATTTGCACTAAAGCTCTCATTCTCAAAAGGGGACTGAAAGACTGATATACAACAAGGCATCAAAGCATTCTTTAGAAGGCCCAGTACCCACTATGGTTACTGCCAGGAAATCATTCCAAACACTCTCATTCTGAAAAAGGCAGCAGTCACAAGGGGAAAGGAAGTGTACGCTGTCAGAGGTGGCAGGTGTGTTTTGAGGCCAGCAGTGTCTTGTTTTTAATGCAGGTCTCCAACTGTGTGCCACGAGGGAGCAAGACATCTGAGGGCATCACCTTGAAGGAAAAGAACACTTCATTTAGATGAAGGTTTGGCACCTCTTTTCAGCGGAAAAGCTTAAGGAGTTACTGCTTAAAAAGAATAATTCATGCGTTCCAGTTTAAAGAGTAAAATATTAAAAAAAAAAAAAAACTCCATAAGCAATTAGATAAAGTGAAAACAATGTAAAACTGGATTCCATGTTTCTTTCTCTTGAGGGGAGGAGGGAGGAAGGGAGGAAGGATAGGAAAATAGCTACTCTCTTGCTTCTTCCTTACTCTTTTGTACAATGTGTAGATATATCTCTCTTTAATAGCTTCTTTTTCGTTACATAAAAGCAGAAGTATCAGAGAGAATACAGTCTCTTACGGGATCTTCCCGGAGTACTCCAAGTAAAATGGAAAGGAAGGAGGAAAAGATACATGTGTCAGTTCTGTGGTGTCCTACTTAAAGAGGGCAGCAGCGTTTGAATAAAAAAAGAGTTAATATGCTCCCTGTAACTATGAATCAGCTAATGCTAAAAAGTGTCGAGGTTTCATCTGCTTCCCACCAGACCCAACCTGTGCCTACAGAAGCTACTCTCTTGAGAATGCCCTGTTCACCTTCGAAACAAAATGTTTCATCGAAGTTCCTCTATAATTTTGGGACAGGTGAGGCGAAAGTCAAAAGCAGCCTCAAGCTACCTTCGGCTAGTAAACCGAGGGGGTTTTGGCCCATGGAGAATAAGATGATCAGTAACCCCTTCTTACCAAGGTACGGGATGAACCTCAAAAGAGTTGTGTTAACAAAGCACATACAGACCCACACCGTGTACCTTAAACGGATGTGGTACGTGGACACACGGGTGAAGTCTTTCGAGTTTCGTGAACTCCTGGGAAAGGGGTGGGAGGGAGGTGAACCAAACAAAGTCGCAACGTTTTGATTTTCCGAGGTCACTTCTAAGGACTCGCCCGAGAGCTTCTTCCGGTAGCGGAATGCTGGCCCCGCGGCGGCCGACAACTGTCGGGCCCCGACCCGGCTCCGTCGACTCTTGTGAGCAGCGCGCGGGTCAAGACCTGCAGTCCGAGGTCGGCTCGAGGCTTGGCCCCGCCCCCTCCTGCCCCCGACGACCCCCGGAGGCGGCGGAGGCGGGGGCACCGCCGGCGCGCGACTCACATGTGCGGGTTCCTCCTGAAGGCGTTGGTGATGTCCTTCACCACCCGCTGCACCAGCACCGCCACCTCCTCGCTCGTCTCGGCCATGTTGGCGGCGTCCGCGGCGGCTCGGGAGCGCCTCCGGGAGAGCGCCGAGCCACCCGCGGGAGTTCCCGGGGAGCGCGCGCGTGTGCGCCGGTTTGGCCGCGCCCCTGCCCCCGCCGTGGAGGCCGCCGCCGAGCACTTCCGGGTCAGCCCGCGGTCGGCCGGTGTGTGGTCCCTGATGAGGCTGAGGCTGGCAGCTTGGTCCCTGACTTCCTCTCGTAAGCGAGTCTCTAAGCGCCCGAGAAGATGCTGCAGACTCATTTGCAAAGTTACCTCAGGTCGCTGTATTACACATTTTATTTTAATTTCTAGTCCGCTGGGGGCCGAGGAGGGAGGGGTCCTAAGGTCACTCCCAGAGTCAGGGTCTGGCCTGAATACCCCGCCCAGACCACCTGTCCTCAGCTGTTCAGGAAAGGAGCCAGTCCCAGAATGCTCCTGGAGGAAAGTTTAACCGAGAGTGAAGATCCTCTTAAGCAGTTAGTCCCTTGGCGTTCTGAGAGCGTGTTCCCTGTTTTTTCTTAGTTGGAGGGATGAGGCCGTCCAGAGATGCTCTTGGCTGAATGAGGCCCAGCCGGACCGTATTGGTGACCTCCTTCTGTACCTGCGTGCCAATTTCGGCCACTAAGCAGACGCTTTCAAAGAGTTAATTTAAAAAGTTTAATAAATGGATTAAAGGAGGAAAAAGGAAAGGAAAGGAAAAGTTATTTGCTCTCTCCGTATAGGGAGTAAAAGTACAGAGGTATTTTTTAGATTTTCTACATCGAGTGTACTTTGCTTTGCACCTCATTTGGTGTCCTATGAACGTTGCTGTTAGTTTTGGAGTTAAAAAACCAAGTCCCTGTCAAGGTTTGCCCTTAATAGCTATTTGCCTTGCTATAAATAATTTTTATAAGAAAAACTGGCTTTCTAGTCCATTTGGATTTTGAAATGCTGTAATTCAGATTTTCACGTATCAGATTTTCTTTCAACCTCTGTGTTAGAAAAAATCCGGCTGCTTTTGGTTCTTTTTACTTAACCCTTGAAGTCTTATCTTTTAGAAACTTTTTTTTTTTTTAAAGCAAACTCACTGTTTAATGTAAACAAACATACGTAGAGCATTTGAAGTAGGGTTGATGATTGTGAAAGTAAAAACCATCCACTGGATGCAAAATTATAAAGCAGTGAATGAGAAATATAAATTATATTAAGTGGTCGATACTCCCTATGGGTACGTTTAGAAAGGCTACACCTGCTGTATGGACTTCGGCCTTCTGGTTTTAAAAGAAATGAGCTAGAAGTTTCATAAAATTACAGAAAAGCAAGATGGACAGGTTTGATTTAGTAAAGTCAAACAAACCTTAACATATTGACAAGTTCTCAAATGAGGCAGTGGAGTGAATTTGTATTTAGATTCCAGGGCCAAAGACAACTTCAAATGTCCTAATTACTCTTAAAATGTAGTACCAATTCTGAAATGGTTTGGGTTCACTGATAAGTCTTCTTCCTATTCAATTAATCAGAGCCTTGCATCCTTTCCTGGTAAAAGTGGGAAATAAATCCTGACTTCTGGGGCAGAGCTTAAAGGACACACTCAGAAATATGACATTTTTTTCAAAGAATTTATTTTTATCTTAAAAATTAGTGTGATTTTTGTATTTCACTCTAATATATTTAACAGGAAAAACAACAGCAACAGCAAACTTTATTCCCAAATCTTGAAGTGAAATTGGTATTCCAGGAAGATAACATCCTATATGATTAGGTGTGTCTCCTTCCAGCACACACACACACACACACACACACACACACACTACCTTGAAAGGTGTGAATTGTATGTGTCATATTTCTTCTAAGAGTTCACAAATTGTTTCACTCAATTATTAAAGATCTGCTATGTTTAGAACTTGAATTTTTTATAGTTAGAGCATACTAGGACTCTGACCCAGTTCCCTTATTTTGCCAATAAGGAAGCTGAGGTTCAAAGGAGAATTGAAATTCATGTGACTTTAATAATGATATGTTTATAAGAATAGGATATGATGAATTTAGCATGATTTTGTTGAAGGATTCAAAGATTTATGTTCAGGGATCTACAAAATACACTTACTAATAATGAAATATTTTAAATAGCTTAAATGCCCAACTTTGGGGATTGATTAAATTACAGTAAATCTATATGATGAAATACTGTTTAGTCATTTAAAAGTTCATTGTAACTAGGAGAATATGTAGCAAACTCTTAGGAGGAAGTATATTTATAGGAGAATTTTCTAAGTAACACGAAGAACAAAATATAATTTTTGTAATATAAGAAGTTTTTAAAAGTATATGTTAATAAAAACATGGATATATTTATTTGTTAATTAGCCAACTATCTCTTATGCATAATAATTTTCTTAGAGATTGATTTTAAGCAACCATGACTGGCTTAAAAATTAATCTCCCCAAAATCATGCCTTTCATATTTTAGAAGACTATTTGACAGTCCTGTGAATGTATTTGACAGTCCTCCCATACCCTCCCCCAAATCATTCCTTTCATATTTTAGAAGACTATTTGATGATGGGGGGAAATGTAGATATATAATGACAAAAACAAGTACCAAAACAGCATATAAGACAATTATATATGTAACCGAGGAGGACCCCATGGGGCCTTCCCAGGACAGGCCTTCCCCCATATCCTCTGCTTTAGCTCCTCTATGAAGTACCTAGATAATAGTATTTGATGCAAATTTCCTGAGTTGTTTTGCAGATGTGAACATCCCCCACCCCCCCTCACCAAATGGAAGAACTACTTGATGACCTTGAGCACATAGCCCCAGGCCTCCTGGAGCTTAAGGACTGATAACGTTAACCCTTGTGACACCACCCTGCTACCTCACCATCAGCCAATCAGAGAACTGTGCATAAGCTGATCACATACCCTGCAACCCTCCTCCCTCACTTGGCTTTTAAAAGTGCTTTGCAGAAAACTTTTGGGGAGCTCAGGGCCTTTTTAGGGCCTGAGCCACCTCATCTCCTTGCATGGCCTTGCAGTAAACCTTTCTCTGCCCCACACTCCGACGTTTCAGTTTGTTTAGCCTCACTGTGCGTCAGGCACACAAACTTGCATTAACATATATATATGTTGACAAAAAATTATTCAATAGTTGATCTAAGGAAGAAATGGAAAATTTTATTCAAACCAACCTGAGGATTATAACCCAGGAGATAGTCTTTCAGAAAGCTCTGAGAACCGTTCCACTTATTAGAGTTCAATGCATAGTTATATAAGTTTTTGAGACAAGTTGTGATACGTCAAATAATGTATCATTGACAGTTTACACAATCCAGATCTACACATACAAAGCGAGTAGTGGGTCATGGGTTATCCTGGCCCCTTACAAGATTAAGAAGGAAGGTTATTTTCTTAAGGAGTTGTGGCTCTTTGTGAGATTAAGAAGCAACATTATCTCCTAAGGAGGTCTGGCTAACACAAATTCACAACACATGCTAAAGGGGAGGGAGGAAGCCCAACCAGGCAAAGAAAAATTTTATGTTTAAATTTTTCTCATCTTGCCATAAAAAATGAATTTTATTTCATCATATACAAAACAAATTGTACATAATATAAATATAATGTAAGTATTAGACTGGGATGATATAAAGTAAAATGTTAACAATGGTTATCTCCATATGATAGAACTACTAGAGATAATTAAGACCTATAAATATACATTCTTTATATTACTCTGGTTGTTCCAAACTTTCTACAATGAAAAACCTAATGTATGTGTTGAGAGCGCTGGTGGGAAGAAAGACACCAAGGTGGTTTTAATGACAGACCTAGTACAGTTGACTTTTGAACAACGTGAGAGTTTGGGGAGCTGACCCTCCACACAATCAAAAATCTGCGTATAATTTACAGTCAGCCCTCCATATCCCTGGTTCCAGTTCCTCCTTTTCTGTGGTTCAGTATCTGGGGATTCAGCCAAACCTGGATCACAGTACTGTAGTATTTACTATTGAAAAAAAAATTTGTCTGTAAGTGGACCTGTACAGTTTAAACTCTTGTAAAATGGTACAGATGAACCTGTTTGCAGGCAGACATAGAGACACAGATGTAGAGAACAAACGTATGGACACCAAGGTGGGAAAGCGGGGTGGGGTGGGGGGGGATGAATTGGGAGGTTGGGATTGGCATGTATACACTAATATGTATAAAATAGATAACTAATAAGAACCTGCTGTATAAAAAATAAAATAAAATTCAAATAAAAGAATCAATAAACTGCAAAAAAAATAACTCTTGTTGTTCAAGGGTCAACTGTAATTATCTTTGTGCAGAGTTGTAAATGACCTTATAATCTGTTTTCATCTTTGCTCTGTATTATTCCACTTTTATCACTATGATGTATTGTTTATTTACTCCATTATTTGGATTGAAGTCCATTTTACTATGGTAACATTATGCAAGATAGAGTGTAAATAGTACTAAACATGTTTTTACCGTGTGCTATTATTACAAAAACAGGTTTATTTCCTCCATTAAAATAATTAAGTGCTCAATTTTAAGTGCTTTATTATAATATTACCATTGTGACTAAATATATACTTATAGTATACCCAACCTCAACCTTAATCACTGTCCTAATATTTAAAATCCAAGAACTTACAAAGAAATAGGAGAAGGGAAATATAATACTAGTCAAGAAGTTACAATATCAATGTCTTTTTATGAATTCTTAAGAAAAATCAATAGGAGTAATGTTATCTGTAAAGTTTTTATTAAAAACCATTTCAAGAAAAGGAATAGAAATTAATAAATGAATTTAAAAAGACATGTACATAAAACTTAGGGGAGTTTTGGTATATATTCTGCCTCAGTGTGTAGGTTTATTTTCCCAAATACAAAACTTCACGTATGATCAAGAACTATTTTTTTTAAAGTCACAAAATCATGAATTGCAAATGCCATCTATTCTTGTACTTAGTTGATATATCTCGTACTTCATTATTCTTTTTTATTGTTACTATTTATTTATAATTAAAGTATCATTGATTTACAATACTGTGTTAGTTTTGGGTGTACAGCAAAGTGATTCAGTTATATATATATATACACACACTTATATATATATTTTTCAGATTATTTTCCATTATAGGTTATTATAAGATATTGAATATTGTTCCTTGTAACACTTCACTATTGTAATTGTTGAGATAAAGATAAGAAAATGCATGTGATAGCACCTTTAAACTGGGAAGCACTATACAAATTATTACTTATTTCTATGAGTTGACACAACATCATTACAGGTAAATCAGTATTAAAACACAATAGTAAACTAAGATGAAGCTTAATACTAACTTTCAAAATGAAACTCTATTGTTTAATATTCTAAAGAGAATTATACTGCTATTATAATTAATTTCCTAATCAAAACATGAACTTTTTTTAACCAGACAAAGTAGGTAAATGTTATAAAGATGTTTATCATGACAATGACTTTAAATGATCAGTTAGTACTGATGTTGGAATCCATGATGATAGAGGAATGAAGATACTAATTGCATAATATGGTTTTTGTTGCTGAGTAACTGGTGTTTTATTTTTCTTGACATTTGATAGTTCCAAAATGTCATCCTTTTCCTTTATCCTCTTCTCCCTACCACAGAGGCCCAGGAAACCCATGATGTAATCTTCAGAAAAGAACAGGAGAAAATGTCTGGAGAGAAGAAGAGCCAATCCAGGCCTTGCATATGGAAACAGCTAGGGAGATGGGTATGTCTCTATGATGGATTCAATGTTTCTCATGTACTGAAGATGTCAAATTTTTCTAGGAATTTTTTAGTAATATGCCATTTAGTGGATGACTAAGGGAAAGAAGTATCCAAATATGAGTACATTCTTAAGGAGTTATTTTTTTGCTTTGTGTTTTTCTTATTCTTCAGTGTAAATATGACAATCATGTAATAGACTTAGGTTAAAAAATCATAACTGAAAATTTAGGAAAGTAGTAAAAGCTTCATGTTTACTACCAAAGAGGTTTAGTTGAGACTTCTTTGGTAACTGCCTAAAAGTAAGACAGAGCTATATCTCCTCTTCTTTCATCTCACTTCTTAAGCTAATTTTTCAACTCAGAAATTTTATAATAAAAATATACCATATTTCTCAGTTTCTTCCTGTTTCCATGTTTTAAGCCACCTCTGACACTTATCAAAATTAAAAACAGGCCAAAATCACCCATAGGAAATGATGAACTTTCTTTGTTAAATGTTGAATGATGCCCTAACTTGTAGTATAGTATTTATAGAGACTGACAGTCTGAGTTTTAGGAAAGAATGCCAAAGAGTGACTCCCCAGTTAACATCTTCTGACTTTAGGCACTTGAATTTCTATGGTAAGTCTGCAAAATCACCATCAGTGTGCAAAAAAGAACAAAGCAAAATGTTGTGTATTGGGTTCATAGGAGGAGAAGGTTAAATACCACCTCTGAGGGATGAGACTCCAAGTAATTGTACTTATTTATTCCACAAATTTTAATGAATGTTACTGTGTATAAGACATTGTGCTTGCTGCTAGGTATACAGTGGTGAGAAAAATAGACATTATTCTTGCCTTCTTGTAGGACTTACCATCTAATGGAAGAGATACACAATATTCAAATAAACAGAAAAATGTATAATGAAAAATTGTAATACATGACACAAAAGGTAAAAGCAAGGCACCATGCTAGATGATAACAGTGTGGAATAAGAGCAGAGCTTTAGACAGTGTGGTCAGGGAAACCTATTCCAGGTGGTGATATTTAAGCTGAGACCTGAAAGATAAGAAGGAACCAGCCCTGTGAAAAGCAGGGGAAGAGCCTCATCAATAGTGGAAACACCTATGGTCAACTAATCTATGACAAAGGAGGCAAGGATATACAATGGAGAAAAGACAGTCTCTTCAATAAGTGGTGCTGGGAAAACTGGACAGCTACATGTAAAAGAATGAAATTAGAATACTCCCTAACACCATACACAAAAATAAACTCAAAATGGATTCGAGACCTAAATGTAAGACGAGACACTATAAAACTCTTAGAGGAAAACATAGGAAGAACACTCTTTGACATAAATCACAGCAAGATCTTTTTTGATCCACCTCCTAGAGTAATGGAAATAAAAACAAAAATAAACAAATGGAACCTAATGAAACTTCAAAGCTTTTGCACAGCAAAGGAAACCATAAACAAGACAAAAAGGCAACCCTCAGAATGGGAGAAAATATTTGCAAACGAATCCACGGACAAAGGATTAATCTCCAAAATATATAAACAGCTCATTCAGCTCAATATTAAAGAAACAAACAACCCAATCCAAAAATTGGCAGAAGACCTAAATAGACGTTTCTCCAAAGAAGACATACAGATGGCCAAGAAGCACATGAAAAGATGCTCAACATCACTAATTATTAGAGAAATGCAAATCAAAACTACAATGAGGGGCTTCCCTGGTGGCGCAGTGGTTGAGACTCCGCCTGCCAATGCAGGGGACATGGGTTCGAGCCCTGGTCTGGGAAGATCCCACATGCCGCGGAGCAACTGGGCCCGTGAGCCACAACTACTGAGCCTGCGCGTCTGGAGCCTGTGCTCCGCAACAAGAGAGGCCGCGATAGTGAGAGGCCCGCGCACCGCGATGAAGAGTGGCCCCCGCTCGCCACAACTAGAGAAAGCCCTCGCACAGAAACGAAGATCCAACACAGCCAAAAATAAATAAATAAATAAATTAATTAATTTAAAAAAAATTACCTTTCTAAAAAAAAAAAAAAAACTACAATGAGGTATCACCTCACACCAGTTAGAATGGGCATCATCAGAAAATCTACAAACAACAAATGCTGGAGAGGGTGTGGAGAAAAGGGAACCCTCTTGCACTGTTGGTGGGAATGTAAATTGATACAGCCACTATGGAGAACAATATGGAGGTTCCTTAAAAAACTAAAAATAGAATTACCATATGATCCAGCAATCCCACTACTGGGCATATACCCAGGGAAAACCGTAATTCAAAAAGATACATGCACCCCAATGTTCATTGCAGCACTATTTACAATAGCCAGGTCATGGAAGCAACCTAAATGCCCATCGACAGACGAATGGATAAAGAAGAAGTGGTACATATATACAATGGAATATTACTCAGCCATAAAAAGGAACGAAATTGAGTCATTTGTTGAGAAGTGGATGGATCTAGAGACTGTCATACAGAGTGAAGTAAGTCAGAAAGAGAAAAACAAATATTGTATATTAATGCATGTATGTGGAACCTGGAGAAATGGTACAGATGAACTGGTTTGCAGGGCAGAAGTTGAGACACAGATGTAGAGAACAAACGTATGGACACCAAGGGGGGAAAACCGCGGTGGGCTGGGGGTGGTGGTGTGCTGAATTGGGTGATTGGGATTGACATGTATACACTGATGTGTATAAAATTGATGACTGATTAAAAAATAAAAATAAAAATAACAGAAAAAAAAATAATGGAAACAGTATGTGTGAAGTCCTTAAGAAGAAGAGAGTTTAGATAGCATGTCTCAGAAATTGAAAGAAGGCCAAGCTAATAACTTTTACTGACCTGAAAGTGTTTGTAAAGTGATTTCAGATTTAGTATTGCTTTCACCTGGATGTCAGCTATGAGCGTGATTGCTTAATTCCACTTTTCTTACTTTCTGTATCCTCTTTTTTCTTTTTTATACCACACTGAACAGCTCACCAAGGACAGCTCATGTCACATGGTTACATGGTGTCCCATGGTCAGGTATTTAGTCATAAAGCCCAGTAGCAAACCCAGAACTGTTTCTCAAAAGGCTAATATTTATCAATAGAAGAGGATAGGTTTTTTTCCAAAACCCTAAGAGTGTTTCCATGACATTTAAAAAAATTTTTTTGCTACCACTGGATCTTCTGGGTCATATGGCCCAAGATCAGCTTGCATGGAAGCTCTGGGATCCATTCAAAACTATGAGTTACTCAGTCAATTATTCCAACTAGAACATTTGAATAGAGTACATATTGCCTCCTGAATCTAAAGTGACCCATGCGTCTCTCAGTGGTAGAGTGTACAGGATGAAGCAGCTTGTCCTTCACGTTGATAGAAATATTGTGACATGCCCCGGACTACTGGACTCTTAGAAGCTTCACTACCATGACAGGCCCCTGAATGTTTTAAGGGCTTATCTAGCATCCTCTGTCATGTATGTGTTTTGCCAAGGCATGTAGCGTATTTTTACTTACTACACATGAAATCAAATACCTGAAAGGAAAAAAGGACTAAAGCTCTCATTATATACTCAAGACTCTTGTATTTTTTCCTTGTAGCATATATTAAATGCAATTAACAGTTGTCTAATTAGTTCAATATCTTTATGTAACTCCACAAGGGCTAGAACCCTATTTTTCCTGTTCAGTGCTGTGTATCTGTACCTTGCCTTGCATATAATGGGCTCTCAATTAATATGTAAATGCATGGATAGATGAATGAAAGAAAAGAAATGGAAAAAAATAAGAAAGGATAGAATAGCCAACATGTAGCATAGATAAAGAAGCTGTAGAGGAACTCACCTAGGAATTTAGTTAGAGGCTGAATCGTGAGGAAACTTAAGACCATATTTTGGCAGTTGAAATTTTTCTGAAAGGGTTGCAGGGAGCCACTGAAGGGGTTTATGCTTCTCTGTTGAAATCCACCCATTTTTCAGGGTGCTCTCCTTACTTTATACTATGTTTAGTTATACATACATACATAACTTGAGCACACACATGTATCTATACATACACAGTTTTGAGTTTCATCACATAATAAAATGAGGGAATCCATTTCATATTTGTTTTCCTAGTACCTGGCATATTACCTGAACATAGTAAGCACTTCAGCATTTGTCAAATGAACAAATAAAGGCCCAGTTCAAATGCCACTTCTCTACTTGTTTTAGTTTCTTAAGATGGAAGGTTAGGTTATTGATTTGAGATCTTTCTTCTTTTTTATATAGGTATTTACAGCTATACATTTCCCTCTAAGCACTGTTTTAGCTGAATCCAATAAATTTTTATATGTTGTGTTTTCATTTTCATTTGTCTCAAGGTATTTTCTAATTTCCATTGTGATATTTTCTTTGACCTTGATTATCTCAGAGTGTGTTGTTCAATTTCCACATGTTTGTGAACTTCCCTAACTTCTGTCTGTTACTTATGTCTTATTTCATTCCATTTTGGTCAGAGGCCATACTTTGTATGATTTCAATAGTTAAACTTATTGAGGCTTCTTTTATAATTTAATATAATGGTGTATTCTGGAAAATGTTCCCTGTACTCTTGAGAAGCATACGTATTTTGCTGTTCTTAGGTAGGGTGTTCTGTAGATGTCTATTAGGTTCTGTTGATTTATAGTGCTGTGCAAGTCTTATATTTCCTTAATCTTATTTTTAGTTGTTTTTTTTCATTATTGAAGCTGGGATATTGAATTCCTCAATTATTATAGTCAATTTCTCTTTTGATTCTGTCAGTTTTTCCCCTCATGTATTTTGGGGCTTTGTTGATAGGTGAATATATGTTTATAATTGTTATATGTTCTTGATAGATCAATCCTTTAATCATTATGAAATATCCTTCTTTGTCTCTAGTAAAAAATTTTGTCTTAAAGTCTATTTTTTTCTGATATTAGTATAGCCAGTTCTTTTTTTGGATACTGTTTATGTGGTATATCTTTTTCCATCCTTTTCCTTTCAAGCTATTTATACCTTTGGATCTAAAGTAGTGGTCCCTAACCTTTTTGGCACCAGGGACTGGTTTCGTGGAAGACAGTTTTTCCACAGACCAGGGGGTGGGGGGCCAGAGATGGTTCAGGAGGTAATGCAAGCGATGGTTAAAGCGGTAACGCAAGTGATAGTTCAGGCTGTAATACAAGCTATGGGAACTGATGGGGAGTGGCAGATAAAGCTTTGCTTGCTTCCCTGCTGCTCACCTCCTGCTGTGCGGCCTGGTTCCTAACAGGCTACCGACTGGTACCTGTCCATGACCCAGGGGCTGGGGACCCCTGATCTAAAGTATCTATCTTGTAGACAGTATATAGTTGGATTATATCTTTTTAAAAAAAAAAAAAAATCCATTCTTCTAATCTCTGCCTTTTACTTTGAGATATTAATATATTTACATTTAATGTAATTACTGATAAGGAATAATATATATCTGCATTTTGTATTTTTTTCTATATGTCTTATGTCTTTTTGTTCCTCTATTACTGTTTTATTTTTCATATTAAATAAATATACTTTACCATTTTAATTGCCTTGGCATTTCTTTTATTGCATTTGTTTTTTTGTTTTGTTTTGTTATTTATTTATTTATTTATGGCTGTGTTGGGTCTTCGTTTCTGTGCAAGGGCTTTCTCTAGTTGTGGCAAGCGGGGGCCACTCCTCATCACGGTGCATGGGCCTCTCACTGTCACGGCCTCTCTTGTTGTGGAGCACAGGCTCCAGACGTGCAGGCTCAGTAATTGTGGCTCACAGGCCTAGTTGCTCCGCGGCATGTGGGATCTTCCCAGACCAGGGCTTGAACCCGTGTCCCCTGCGTAGGCAGGCAGATTCTCAACCACTGTGCCACCAGGGAAGCCCTGCATTTGTTTTTTGAGTTTTATTTTTGTTGGGCTTCCTAGAGATGGGTTTCCTAGGGATTACAATTACAATCTTATCTTTAACAATCTAGTTCAAAATAAAAACAACTTAATAACAATAGTTTATAAAACTTTGCTGCTGTGTATCTCCATTCTCTCCTTCCTCATTTGTGCTATTACTGTCATACATACTACATCTTTATATATTGTATGCAATTATATACAATCAATCAACATTGATTATAATCATTCCTTTATGCAATTGTATTTAAAATCAAATAGGAGATATAAAAAAGAGTTCCACACTAAACAATATATTTATACTGCTTTTTAGATTTACCTGTTTAGTTACCTCTATTAGTGCTCTTTATTTCTTCATATCGATGTGACTTACTGTCTAGTGTCTTTTCATTTCAACCTAGAGAACTCCCTTTAATATTTCTTGTATGGCAGGTCTGCTTATGAAAAATTTTCTCTGCTTTTTTTAATCTGGGAATGTCTTTTTTCCCTGATTTTTGCAGGATAGTTTTGCTGGGTGTAGGAATCTTGGGTTGATAGCCTTTCTCTTTCAGTGCTTTGGATGTGTCATCCTCCTACCTTCTGATCTCTATGTTTTTTGATGAGACATCAACTGTTAATTTTATTGAGGGTTCCTTGTATATAACTAAATGCTTCTCTTTTGCTGTGCTCAAGTTTTTATCTTTGTCTTTTAACAATTTGATTATGATGTGTTATGACTTTCTTTAAATTTATTCTACTTGGAGTTTTGTTGAGCTTCTTGCATGTGTTAATAATTTGCATCAAATAAGAAGTTTTTAAGTCAATATTTCTTTAAATATTCTGTCTGCCTCTTTTTCTTTTCATTCTAAATCACTCTTTAACAATGTTTAATAAGCTTAGAATTTAAAATTTTAGTATTAAATATTTTATTTCTAGAAGTTCTTTTACAAATATGCTAGCTTCTTTCTAGAGTTACCTATTCCTCTCAGATGCTTTTAGGGTTATGTTTTTATTTGTTTAAATAGAATAACCATAGTTATTTTATAAACTGTATATAATATTTCCAGTATCTGAAGTCTTTGCATATCTGTTTCTTGAAATTATTGTTTTGGTTATTTCGCTCATGATACTGTTTTTGTGTGTGTGTGTGTGTGTGTGTGTGTGTGTGTGTGTGTGTGTGTGCTTATTATCCCTGAAAAAGTATTTTGGGGGGGTTCTTTAAAGCTTAAGATGATGACGCCTTCCTCATAGAAGAACTTACTTTTGCTTCTGCCAGGTGCCTGGAAAACCATCAGTCTGTCACCACCTTAAACCAATTCACAGTTTAGGTTCCCTGAATATGAACCTTTTAAAAATCTGTCTTAGGGCTATCCCATGGCCTCAAGTTCTCAGGGTATGTTTTCTTTACTCTCTCAGCCTCCCATGTTCCACAGTATGCTATGAGTGGAGGTGAGAGAGGCAGGGGTGTGTTTAAACCTGGTTCATCCATATTTTAATCAGTGTGTCCCTTTGAGATCCTTTTTGATTCCTCATTTGGGGTTGACCCTTGACCTTGACATCTGTTCCCATGGCAGATGAGGCCAAAACCGAACAACAGTTACCTGGATTAGTAGCTGTCTCAGGACAAACATGGCTAAGAATTCAGGTGTTCCACTTAGCTATCTGGATTCCACTTTCCCTTAGATTTTTGACCTGTTGGTTTCCAGTCTCTTGACAGCTCTTCATTGCTTTGAGGAGCTTTTTAAAAACTTTAACTAGCATTTTAGTTCTGTTCAACTGAAAGATTAGATTGAACAATCTAGCCCCCCATTAGCAGAAATAGAAGTCTGCAAAGTTTTTTAAGGATAAATCTTTAACAATACTGTCTGAAATCTTCTCTTATTACATATCATAAGAGACAAAGATTGGAATGGGAAGTTAGAAAAGCATTTTTTAGATTTTTGAATTAATCACAGAAAGAATTTATTTACAAATATTTATTGAATCACTCACTGTTTTGTAGAAGACTGGGTGCTGGAAGGATACAAAGTTTTAAACAGCGTAAATATTTTCATTAGGCAGCTTTTCATTCTAGTAATTCTGAAATTATAGTGGCACCTTTAATTAAATTACCTCTTAGAATTAACTCATTTACAGGAACAGTTATGCTATCTGACCCCCTTAAAATCTCAGTGTGCTGTGGACCTGCTCTTAGGGTAAAGAGGTCTATGGCATAGTTTTGCATAATTACTCTTATTTAAACAGGTTATTTTATTAAAGAGTTTATTTTATTTACACAGTAAGTTATTAAACAGTATTAATTATTTACCAGTATTTTATTTAAACAATACATTTATGTCTTGTTACTTTAAAGTGGTGACAAAACAAGTTTCTTTCAAATTTTACTTTTGCATTATATACAAAGGAACTATTAACTTTTTACTTGTTTTTAAGGGACCATATATTTTATAGATAGGATTAATGTGGGTTTTTTTGTTTCTGGCCTTTACTTGTAGATTTGCCAAGTTTATGAAGTCTGTTGTCATTCGGCACAATCATTCATTTGAAGTGTACATAAAAAAGAAATTTGGCATAAAGCCACAAATCATTAGTTGATGGATTTTTAACTAAAAAAGAAAGTAAGGTGTTTAACTCTAAGAAACTTCAACATACAACCACATTGACAGCAGAGATTTCTATTTAGATTCATACAACAGTCTTACTGAGATGTTTTTGGATTTGTTACATGTAATTCACTAATCACAAATAAAGCAAAAGTTGATTTTTGTGTGTGTATTATGACAGCATATTTTATTTGCAGGTAAGATTTTTTAAAATATTTTTTCATTTTTTTATTGAGATATAATTGACATATAGTACTGTATAAGTTTAAGGTGTACAACATAATGATTTGACTTACATACATCATGAAATGATTACTACAGTAGGTTTAGTGAACATCCATCATCTCAGATAGACACAAAATTAAAGAAATAGAAAAAAAAATCTTTTTCCTTTTGATGAGAACACTTAGGATTTACTCTTTTAACAACTTTCATTTATAACATACAGCAGTGTTATTATCTTTATCACATTGTACATTACATCCCTAGTACTTATTTATTTTATAACTGGAAGTTTGTACTTTTGACTGCCTTCATCTAACCCTCCCTCCCTCCCACCCCTCGCCTCTGTTGGCTGCAGATATGATCTCTTTTTTTTTTTTTTTAATTAATTTTTATTTTTGGCTGTGTTGGGTCTTCGTTTTTGTGCGAGGGCTTTCCCCAGTTGCGGCAAGCCGGGGCCACTCTTCATCATGGTGCGCGGGCCCCTCACTATTGCGGCCTCTCTTTTTGCGGAACACAGGCTCCAGACGCGCAGGCTCAGTAGTTGTGGCTCACGGGCCCAGTTGCTCTGCGGCATGTGGGATCCTCCCAGACCAGGGCTCGAACCCATGTCCCCTGCATTGGCAGGCAGATTCTCAACCACTGCGCCACTAGGGAAGCCCTGATCTCTTTTTTAATGAGCTTGTTTGTTTGTGTTTGAAGTATAATTGACCTGTAACACTATGTTAATTCCTGGTACACAACATAGTGATTCGATATTTCTCTACATTTCAAAATGATCACCACTAGTTGTCATCTCTCACCCTAAAAAGATATTATATAACTATTGACCATACTCCCCACATTGTACATTTCATACTCGTGACTCTTTTTTTTTTTTTAGTTCATGGCAATTTATTTAATTTAAAAATAAAAACAAACAATATAACAAAACAAAAATCAGTTTGCAATGAAAATACAAACACTTTGGGTGGTTATCCAGCTTTTTTTTCCCCCTGTAGGCTATCCTGGGCTCAAACCAATCAAATGAATGAAAACCAGTTTTGATTGGAGCCATAAAGCATGTTGCACCAATTAAATCACATCAATATATTATTATAATATGTTTGAAATGCCTTTCAGACTAATAAATTAAAAAAGACAAATTCAAATTAAAAAGTCGACTTTTTATTACCAAAAAAAAAAAAAGTCACAACACAGATTAAAAAAAAAAATGTGCAGTCAAGTTTCTTTTTTTTTCTTCATTTATTTTATAACTGCAAGTTTGTACTTCTTAATGTCCCTCACTTATTTCCCTCCTCCCTCCACCCTTCTCCCCTCTGGTAAGCACCTGTTTGTTCTCTGTATCTATGACATTGTTTCTGTTTGGTTATGTTTGTTCATTTGTTTTGTTTTTCAGATTCCACATGTAAGTGAAATCATATGGTATTTGTCTTTCTCTGACTTATTTCACTTAGCACAATACCTCTAGGTCTATCCATGTTGTCACAAGTGGCAAGATTTCATTCTTTCTTATGGCTGAGTAATATCGCATTGTGAATATATACCACATCTTCTTTATCCATTCATCTATTGTTGGGCACTTGGGTTGCTTCCATATCTTGGCTATTGTAAATAAGGCTGCAATGAACATAGAAGTACATGCATCCTTTCTAATCAGTGTTTTTGTTTTCTTTGGTTAAATACCCAGGAGTAGAATTGCTGGATCATATGGTAGTTCTATTTATAGTTTTTTGAGGAATCTCCATACTGTTCTCCACCAGTTTACATTCCCACCAACAGTGCATGAGGGTTCCCTGTTCTCCACATCCTCGCCAGCACTTATTTGTTGTCTTTTCGATAATAGCCATTCTGACAGGTGTGAGGTAGTATCTCGCTGTTGTTTTGATTTGCACTTGGGGGTGGGGCTGGGTCCTGGGTCCTCTGGTGGATGGTGCCAGGTCCCAGGGTGGCTGGAACCTTGGGGGGTCCTATAGCAGCCAGCCAGCTCGTTGGTGGGGTTGTGTTCCCACCCAGCTAGCTTCCTGGCCTGGGGTGTCCCAGTACTGGTGCCCACCAGCTAGTGGGCAGGACTATGTCCCAGCACTAATAAGCTAGAGGGAGGGTTCCAAAATGGCACTTACCAGCACGAGTGTACTTTTGATGGGATGAGCTCCCTAAAAATGGCTGCTGCCAGCATCTTTGTCCCCAGAGTGAGTTTCAGCTGCCTTCTTCCTCTCCCAGAGGCTCTCCAAGATCAGGAAGTGGGTCTGACCCAGGCTGCCTTCAAATTACCGCTTATGCCCTTGGTCTTGAAGCATGTGAGATTTGTGTGTGCCCTTTAAGAGTGGAGTCTATTTCTCATAGTCTTCTGGCTCTCCCAAAATCAAGCCTCACCGGCCTTCAAAGCCAAACGTTCTGGGGCTCATCTTGCTATGTAGGACCTTGGGTCTGGGGATCTCCTGATGTAGGGCTCAGACCCCTCACTCCTTGGGGAGAACCTCTGCAATTGTAATTATTCTCACATTTGTGGGTTGCTCACCTGGGGGTCTGGGTCTTGATTATACCATGTCTTTGCCCCTCCTACCCATTTCATTGTGGTTCCTTCTTTATATTCTTAGAGAGATCTTCTTTATATTCTTGAGAAGATCTTTTCTGATGGTTTTCAGGTCCCTCTCATGGATAATTGCTCAGTAAATAGTTGCAATTTTGGTGTGCCTGTGAGAGGAGATGAGCTCAGGGTCTTCCTACTCCACCATCTTGGTCACTCCCCCAAGATGTTTCATTCTTAACATGGGATCATGCAAAAATCTTGGGCAATAAATTAATAGAGATAATGTTTCTTTGCTGTATAATTTAATAAATAAAAGCAATGATTTAGCAACTGTAGAGTTTTTAACTGAACTAACCATTTATTAGCTATTAATGAGGTATTATAAGAAGGAATGTTAGTTGACTTATATTCTTAACATGTGTTGAAATATTTTATTAAAGGTATAATGCCTCATTGTAAGGAAAATTGTAATGTAGAATTCTGAGGTTCTTATTCCGTTATTCCATTTTAGACTGAGTGGCAAAAATTACCATCAATACATGCAGTATTGTCAGATATTTTAAATTACATTTTGTTTCGTTATTCACTTAAATTTGTTTATTTTATAAGAAGCTAATTTACATGAAATTTATTATAAGATAGACTTACAAGGACATTCTTACCTTTCTATTTTCTCTTTTAGAAAAGCCTATATTTTCACCATGTTAAATTGCATTATGCAATTGTGATTTCTTAGTGTTATGAAGAATGTAGTGAGGCTTAGGTGTCACATCGTGGACTGGTAAAAATGGCATCATGGAAATGGTGTTAACATGGTTCTCAAAAGAATGAAAGATAAAAGGAACAGACAGAAAACTAATAACAGTTAAAACTGGATAACAGTTTACTGGAAAAAATTTATAGTTTCTGTAGTTTAGTCATAATGAACAGGAATTACAAATATTGAACATAGTATAACTTTTCAAAAATTTTCCTTCCATTTCTTTTGCCACTTGACAGCAAGGAAATGAATTTTGAATTAAATACATAAGCTGTTGTACTCATGTGTATCTTATATTTTTAATGTAAGATGGAAAGCTGGCTTACAACCACTTTTTAATGCATAAAAACAGTTTTAATGAATGCTAACAAAGTCATACAGTCTTATGAATATTATTTGCTTGAAAACCTTCCTGTATTTCATAAACTCTAGCTAAAATGACTTTATGTGTTACTTGAGCAAATCTAATCCTGTGCTGATGAATATGTTCTTTATACAAAATTTCAAATAAAATATAAAAAATGTATTTCAGTTAAAATGATTTTATATTTTCCCCCCAACTTTCTGATAAGATTTAATTTTGACCAAGAGCAGTTCTAATCATATTGTACTTCAGGGCCCCCAAAAGTCCACATCCATTTGTAACTGTGTCAGAGTGAATTAGGTTTTTCATTGCCATTGATGACATACATTTGAGCCAACAGACCATACTCCAATAATAGAACCAACTAATCTAAGCTATCTTTTAATCACTTTTTTCATTGTTAAAATCCTTAGGTAAGTCCATGATACAGTGCCAACTCAATACCAACATCAAGAAAGGATTGGCTGTTTATTACTGGCTCTAACAGAGCTGACAATTCTCTTTTATTTCTTTTTATTTGAAAAAAGTGTTTTTTCATAAATATGTTTTTTCCTTTCAAGATAAATGAGTGAAGCCATTTTAGAAATTTATTTTATACTCTTCTTTAAAACTTAAAGAAATAATTATCTAAGGAGAGTCAGTCTGACTAGTGATAAACCTAAATTGTGGAATTTTAATGTGATTTTTTTAATAGCTAGAACTATTAAGTAAATACTTTTAACTTGATGCAATAAAAAGAGGTTCACCCTGAGAAAACCATAATTCAAAAAGAGTCATGTACCACAATGTTCATTGCAGCACTATTTACAATAGCCAGGACATGGAAGCAACTTGTGTCCATCGACAGATGAATGGATAAAGAAGATGTGGCACATACATACAATGGAATATTACTCAGCCATAAAAAAAATGAAGTTATTTGCTGTGAGGTGGATGGACCTAGAGACTGTCATACAGAGTGAAGTAAGTCAGAAAGAGAAAAACAAATACTGTATGCTAACACATATATATGGAATCTAAAAAAAAAAAAAAACAATGGTTCTGAAGAACCTAGGGGCAGGGCAGGAATAAAGATGCAGACGTAGAGAATGGACTTGAGGACATGGGGAGGGGGAAGGGTAAGCTGGGACGAAGTGAGAGAGTGGCATGGACATATATACACTACCAAATGTAAAATAGCTAGTGGGAAGCAGCCGCATATCACAGGGAGATCAGCTTGGTGCTTTGTGACCACCTAGAGGGGTGGGATAGGGACGGTGGGAGGGAGATGCAAGAGGGAGGAGATATGGGGATGTATGTATATGTATAGCTGATTCACTTTGTTATAAAACAGAAACTAACACACCATTGTAAAGCAATTATACTCCAATAAAGATGTTTTAAAAGAAAAAAAAAGAGGAGGTTCATTTATAGTTAGCAGCATCCATCTTCACACAAAACATTCTATTTAATGAAGTATTTCAATTGAGCAAACATTTGCTGGGTATCTGCTATATGCATGGCATGTCCATAGAGGTGACAAAGATGACCAAAACTAGACCCTGCTCCCAAGAAACGTCTTTTCTAAAGCAGATTATCCTATTCACCTATAGTCTTGTTTAGTTGCAAATCTACTTTGCATACCAAGACTTTCTTTTGGAATAGTGCAAATGAAAACTTTTGAGTATCCACTGATTGGAAGATCAGAAACTCTCAATCAGTATATGGTCCTAATAAAGGAGATGTAACTTGTTTAAACAAAATATATTCAGGCTTTTATTTCAGAAATTATATTTGGAAAAATCTAAACTGCTCCCTGATACTTTTTTGACTATGTAAATAAGACTTTTTCATTTTAAATTATAAACCAGAATTGAAACTCAATGTCATACAATTTAATTCCCTTGTTTTTAAGAGGGAGTTAATTGTATATTATTAGCAGCCAAGTGTAGATTTTAAAATTAAGATGGTTTTTTAAAAATCAGATTTGTCCTTTTAAATTCTAGCGCGGGGTTATACAAGCAAGCTGTCAGTTCATTCCTATATATATTTTGACTTTAAAACAAGAACTTACGTCACTAGGATAAGTAATTTTCTAGCCTAGTATATTTTTAAGCTTTCGAGAACTCATAGAGGAGAAAGTTTCAAAAAAAATTTACATTATTTTAGATAGCTATTTGCTAGTAGATATGATATTGGAAACCCATGAATTATCTGGATGGGGAAAACTGGTTTTCTTTAATTCCTAGATTTTTCCCCATTTCAACCAACACTTAGATTGACTCTGCTGCAAGAAAAAGACTGGAACTAAAAAGCTGCATGTTGTATTTTGAGGCATCATTGTTGTGTGTGTGTGTGTGCATGCGTGCATGTGTGTATTTTAAGATCACTCATGTCGGAGAAAAGTCTTTCATGACACTGGCCTCCACTCTATGTACTTGAACATAATTAAATTGAAATGTTAAGGATATTGATAGAAATATTTTAAAGATTCTTTTCAATACTTGCCTTCCTTATTAGGCAGAATTCTTAGCATATGTCCTCTTCTCTTGATGGTATTGATTATGCACGTCATACCTCCAGACCAAGCCTCCTGCTATCCTCCACACAACTTCCAAAGTGATTTTTCTAATACAGAAAAATGACCATGTCATTTCTGTGCTTAACAGCTTTCAGCTACTCTTTACCAATCACCAAAGAAAAATCCAGATTTTTGTTTATGATACAAAAGACTTCCATAATCTGACCCAACCTACTGTTTCTGGACTTAATTCTCAGTGTTAGACTCTGTGCTTGGATTGAAGAGAGAGATGAGAAGTGGATCTTATATATAACCTTTAAGAGTTCACAGATTGTGAACTGGTGCTGCTACTCAGTAACTGTAATGGTCTGGTTAATGCATAAAGCAGGAGTCACCATGGCATTTCAGAATCCCGGGTGATTATATCCAATGAACAAGTCTGTTTTGGTCATAATAAAGAAGCCTAGAACTGCCCTGGGAAGAGGAGATGGCTGTCAGGTAAATGAGCCTTGAAAAATTGTAGTAATAGTAGGAGAAGGAGGCTCTGCTGATAGTAATACCACTCATATGTCTGCAGGTAAATAATTATAACCCATGTTTTATGCAAAAATACCATCTCTTTTCCTTCTATTTTATGTAGCCCTCAAAACAACTTGTTGAGATCTTATCAGTATCCTCAATTCACAAGTAAGGAATGAGATGAAATTACAGGTAAGGAATGAGATGAAATTACTGTATTCAAGATTAAACAGCAAATTAAGTCAGACTTCCCTCTGTCACCAAATTCTGTGATCACCATGGATAAAACTTCTGGGTTCACTCTCTGATCCAAGATCAAGGAAGTAGAAAGGAATGGGATTCCAGGTTCTTGAGCTGAGCCTTTCCCCTGCCATCATGAAGCAGCCTCATGGAACTATCTGTACTCTTTAGTGTGACTAAACCAAAACAAGGAATCATCACTGTGTTTACCTTGTGCCTGGCACTGTGTTAAATGCTTTACATATATTGCATTTAATCCTCAACAACCCTATAAGATAGCTGCTTTATTTTTCTCCATTGTCTAGATGAGGAAAATAAGGCTTAGAAAATCAGCTTAACCCAAAGGCACATAATGAGTTAGTGGTAGAGCTAGATCTTGAACCCAGATCAGCTTTGTGACAGAGCCCATGTTCTTCTGTTGAGCCTTCCTCTAAGAGAATGGTTAGAAGTTTGGGGTTTTTTTCTTTTTAAAATCGAGGGTAGCTAATTCTAGAATTTTGAATGTCACACACCAGCTTTTTACAGGGTCCTTCCTCTTTTCTCTTTGGTTCAAAGCCATACTGATTAAATGAAAGGGTATGATGACAACTTATTTCTTCTTTGATCTTCTCATATCCTCAACCTTATTTCTTAGTGCTCCAGTATTACTAAGCCATTAAAATTGCTAAAAGTCAGATTATTTATTATTGCCTTAGTATAAAAATCCTATAAAATAAGGATTTTATAGTAAAAGAAATGTAGAGTAGAAATAACACCAAGATTAGAATCTGAAAACCTGATTTTCCAGTCCTGATTCTGCCCCTTTCTAGCTATGTGTCCTTAGTCCAGCCTTTTCAACTTTTTTGAGGTGTCTATTTTCTTAAGTTTAAATTGTCAATAACCGTTTCCCCTGTGCCTCCCCTCATAGAACATATGGAATATTAAACCAATCAGTTTAGTCAGTAATTCAGTAAAAACAAAACAACCTCAAACATCTGTATCCTCAATTCTCTCACTTTAATTTAAATTAATTTCTATGAAAACCCTCAGAGTACCAATGTAAGAATAGTTTTAGAATTTCATTGATTTATCTCTGGAAAATTAAGCCTAACTGATCTCTCTATTTTGATTTGCAGGTTTTAATTTTGAATAGAAAATAGTTTTTAAAATAATATCAGTGTACCAATCACTTTATGTAAAAAATAGATATTTAAGACATATACTCAGAGGGAAAAGACTCTTGAAAACCTCTTTCCTCCCTTTCAGTTCATGAATTGTAATTATGGCAGTTAAGTAGGTGTGTATTCTTTAGTTATTATGAGATCCCTGATTGCTGGTTTCCCCACCAATGCATATTTTGAGAAAAAGACATGAATAATATTTTCCTTCTTCAGCCTCCCCACAATTCTTTATTTTCTGATTCTAAATAGTATACATTTTTTTCTTGCTATGGCAGACTGGCTGGAATCACTTTGACCTTGGCCAGAACAAATAGAAGATTAATGAAATAGAGCTAACCCCTTGCTTCTGAATGACAGAGCTAGCTCACCATTCACAACAGTCACCTTTCCTTCAATCCTTTTGCCCCTGAGTCTCAATTCTTTCCTCCTAACTCTAATGTTCTCCTACTTCTCATGGGCTGGGGGAATTCCTTTATATGTTGACCTGGAAACCTGGATTTAGTGGTCATTGTGAGTGATGATGTTGTCATCCAGGGAGAGCAAATGAATGTGAAAGAAAGCAACAGTATCAATAGGACAATGCCATGCATGGAAGACCTCATTTATTATTACAATTTAAATGTATTGCACCAAATAATTTTCTTGTTGGTATTTGAAAGGTTTTCATTAGCTAAATATATAATTGTACACATAAATAAAGTCTGACATTTACTGCAAAATCAGAAGGCTTAAGATCTTTGTAAAGAAAGGTGGATATACCTGATCTCAGAGTGGAAAGTCTTCCTAAACATGTTACCCAAGTCAAAAAACATAAAGAAACAAGATTGATAGATGATACATACATACATACATACATACATATATATATATATATATAAAATCACATTAATCAAGTTTGAAAGACAAAAATAAAATAAGAAAAAGACATATAGTCAATATTCTTTTTTTTTTTAATTAATTAATTTATTTTTTTTAATGCTATTCTTGTCTGCTTACATTCTTTTTTTATGTATGTATGTATGTATGTATGTATGTATGGCTGTGTTGGGTCTTCGTTTCTGTGCGAGGGCTTTCTCTAGTTGTGGCAAGCGGGGGCCACTCTTCATCGCGGTGCGCGGGCCTTTCACTATCGCGGCCTCTCGTTGCCGAGCACAGGCTCCAGGCGCGCAGGCTCAGTAATTGTGGCTCACGGGCCAAGTTGCTCCGCGGCATGTGGAATCTTCCCAGACCAGGGCTCGAACCCGCGTCCCCTGCATTAGCAGGCAGATTCTCAACCACTGCGCCACCAGGGAAGCCCGTCAATATTCTTAATATATAAATAGCCCATATAAAAATCAGCAAATGATAAGCAAACCAATAACTGTCCAATGAACATGTTATTATTGTTCAAAAGGTAAATCTTTTCAAAAGAAGGAAATGTATTATTATTTAGTTAGTATAATTTAAATGTACTTAACTAGTAACTAACATGGAAATGTTAGCAGAAAACGGGTTAAGATAAGGAGACATTGCAGAGGATTTATTGTTGCAATGGAGTTCAAATTAATGGAGCTAATAGTCTAATTAGAATATACTGTGTGGGTTCCACTATCAGTGGCATCAGTTACTCCCTAAGTTAATGATATTATAATAGAAAACCCATAATAAAATAAGCCAAATGGTAACTGGAGTTGAAGCTATGTTTGCTCTAACTTGTTCTACCTTTAGGGAAGTTCTAGGGACAAGTTTAGGAGAGGTCTAGAATACATTATAATAGGAAATTACAAGGGAGTAGTATTGAGCTGTCAGCAAAACTTAAGAAACTTCTTGGGAAACTTCTTAGTCTTACTGACATCAACCTGCCAATGAAGATATGGTTAGTGCAAATAATGTTTTGTGGATTCATATTGCCTCACCTGTTCTACTGAGCAGTCAGCAGTGCTTGGATGAAACTCGTGTATTTGGCAACTATAAAGAGACTTCTGACGTGGTGGCTCTTGTAAACTACCTTGAGATTTTAATATTGATGTCAGTCTGCAGATTGGATTCCTTTCCTTTTTCTCTTCTGTTTTACTGCCACAAAAAAGGGCTGTGCCCTCCCAAAGGAGTTTAAAAAGACAGAATAGAGAGCAGAACATATGAGAAAATGTTAAAGCAAAGTAGTAATCAAATAAATGCAATTTTAAATAATAACTCTTCATCAAAAAATTTTTCAAAGTTCTTTTTTTAATGTTAATACTCCATATTATCAGATACCACTCATTTCTTACCAAGATTCATCCCACCTCAACTTTTTTTTTTTACTGACAGAATTCTTATGTTTACTCTAGGATAGAATCCAGATAGGCTTAAGGTTTAGCTATAAAGTCTTCCTGGTAGTCCCATTCTTCTTATCAGTGACTGGTTTAGGAGAGGGCATGTCACCCATTTCCAGCCAGTGAGACCTGAGGGAAGTTTGCTATTGGGCTCCTGGGAAAGAGTTCCTCTTCCTAGGAAGGAGACATGAGGAGATATGATCCATTTTTATCTCTGGTTCTGGTCTTGCTGGGATGTTCAGCCCAGAACTGCTTCAGCTATCTTGTAATCCTGAGGGCAAAGTAGAGAGAAGAAGAATGATTTTATTGAGCCATTTAATCAAGCAGTACTAAAAACTGCTCTATCATTGGTCCTTTTTATATTTTTCAAGATATTTTTCCATATTAACCAGTTTCCATTGGGGCTTTCTGTTCCTTTTAGCTGAATGCAATCTAGTATACCAAATGAACATAAGAATTTTAGTTTACTGCTAATGGAAAGTCAATTGGTTTAATATTTTCAGAAGGAAATTTGTTGAAACATATAAAAAGATTTGGATCTAGCAAAGCCACTTCAGTAAGAAATTTTAATGATTATATATTAGCTTTGTTTATATATGATAATATTGCTTATAATTGTGAAAAATGGTGAAAACTAAATTTCTAAAAATAAGGGACAATGATTAAATGAATATTAGACTATTCAAACAATGCCATATTCCTTTTCACCAATCGAATTAAAAATTATTTAAAAATCAAGTAACTCCTCAGTTATGGCTATAATAATTATATGTATATGTAAGAAAATCTGTTATCACAAAGAAAATATGATTTTAGTTGATCATGAATATACCTTCCTTTTTTTTTTTCATCAAACTTTTTTGAGTATCAACAATATGCCATTCTAGTAGGTGCTGGTGATACAGTGGTTCTATGAAAAGTAAGTCACTGGCCTCATTGAGATTACATTCTAGAGAATAAGACAACAACCAAGTTAACAAAGAAATAAAGAAGGTTGTTTTGGTTTTGTAACAAAGGCAAAGAATAAGGGTATGTGATGGAGAATTACTGCATTGGTGATTGAGGACAACCTTAGTAGGATAGTGTGAGAGGCTCTTTCTGAGGTGGGACATGATAGATGAGAAGATCGGCCCATGCAAAAAAGAGTGAGGAGAAGTGTGATCAAGGAGGTGGAACAGCAAAGACAAAAGTTCTAATGTGGGAAAGAACTCAGCATGCTATAGAAGCAGAATGATGCCAGTGTGGTTGGTATAGGGTGATAGAGGGGGAAAGTAGTACCAAATGGCACCAGAAAGGTGGATAGAATCCTATTTGTGTGTAAGGGCTTGTAAGCCACATAAAGAGTTGTAATTTCATTCCGAGAGCCAGAGGAAGCCATTGAATTATTTTAAGCTGGGAGATGACATGTTATGACTGTCACTCCCTGGCTGCTGTGTAGAGAATGGATTGTAGAAGCAGGGAGAACAATTAAGAATCTATGGTCAGATGAGAGAGGGCAATAATAAACAGTAATTTGAAGAAAAGTGGACCAGGTAAAGATATATTTTGGAGGAAGAATGAATAGGTTTTTCTAATTGACTATATGTTGGTGGTAGTAGTGATGAGAGAAAACAGCTAAACAAGTGTAAATCTCAAAATAGGTTGTTACATATATAAGTCTGGAGTTCAGGGATAATGTTTAGGCTGAACGTTGTATCCAGAAGATGGTGCAAAATGGTGATTTACTTTTCCCACTGAGTCACCTTTCATTCTATTTAGAGTCTTTCTTAGATAAACATCCAAGGATCATTTTTCATTTTCCTCATTGTCCCAACCCCCCCCCCCCACCCCAGCCTTTTTCTGTTACTGTGCTTTTCCCCCCAAGGCCCTGGATCTATTCTGGAGAGGCTGAGTTACATCCTTCAGATTCTGTGTATCACTGATCCTTGGGATGCATTGTAGTGAAATGTATGTAAGACAAACCTTTGTTTTAGGAAAAATCTGGTACGTTATTGCATTAACAGGTGGCAAGAGGTAGAAAGGGAAGAAGGGCCAAAGCCAGCGGGAAAATTACCTCCTCAAGTGTAATACTCAGACAAAGAGGGTATGGGGAAATGAACACACTCATGCATTGTGGAAGGAGTATAAATTCTTATAACCTTTCTGGAGGGCTATTTGGTACATAGATCAAAACTTATAAAGATGCGCTTAGCTTTTGATAATATAAATTCAATTTCTACATTTTTTTTTTGATGTGGAAGTCATCATGCATGCAGGAAAATATTTAGTTACAGGATGTTAATTGCAGAATTCCTTATAATAATGAAAAACAGGAAACAATAAATATTTAACAACAGGAGACATTGTATGGACTACCCAAACTTTGAAATGATCTTCCATTATTAATATTTACATTGTGGAATGTTTAATGAAATGGAAAAATGTTAACATATTATTGAGTAAAGAAAGTTATAAAATGGTTTGTATATTGTGATTACCTAACAACAAGCATAATTGGAAAGTTTTATACCAAAATATTAATAGTGGTGTTTGTATTGTGACCTACCTCCCTCTCTCCCTCCCTTCCTTCCTTCCTTCCTTCCTCCCTCCCTCCCTCCTTCCCTCAATATTTCTTTCCTTCTTTCATTTCTCTTTCTTATTTTCTATGATGCATATATATAGGATAGAAAAATCTTGAGGTTAAAAAAAGAAAATTGCTGCTACTTGAATGATATGTTGCAAATCGACAGAAGTGGGAGCTCTATTACAGATGATGACATGAATATTAGCAACTGTGATTAATACCAAAGAGGGAATTGGCAATGCAAAGAAAGAAGTAGACATTCGTATTTAGCACATAATTGTTTTACCTAATGTTCCCTTTGAAAATATTTGTTGACATATTTAGGTCTCAAATGATTGAAAATGAACATCTGGACTGTGTCACGGTCCCACTTAGAGTCAAATATGATGGTGATCCTTGTGCAGTGAGAATGAAGGAGAACAGCAGACGGGGATGTCTTGGGAGTTTAGTGGCACCTACCTGGATATAAAACTGAAAATTCCGTCCCTGTCCCTGATGCCGAATGAGAATAATGAGGACAAAGTTTTGAGGATAAAGGAAAGAGAAATCTAGTAATTTGCCAGCAAATGAGGAGGGCAGCAGACTAACATCTTGAAAATTAGTGTCTTACTCTCTGAAAGAGGGCAGGTCTATTTAAGGAGAATTTTGAGGGTGGGGTTGGCAGGACTACATAACCGAGACCTCTCTGGGCTAGCGCCACTTCTTTTGATATTTCCGTGATTCATGGCCATTACTGTTGTCTGCTTCCAGTCAAGATGTGCTGACTTTTTCTGCTGACTGCTTGATCCTATGCACCTGTGACTCAAGAAGAACTATTCAAACAATATAGCACTTATCAGCATAGTTAGCAGAGAGAAACAGCATGTGTACATTATTTGATTTAATGCATGAGTTAAAAGAGAAAGTTAGTTGTTAAATTTTTAACTCTATATTTGGCTATAGATGTTGCTTGTCCTCTTAATGCAAGAGTACCCAGAAATAAATGGTGTTAAAAAAACTCCCCTCGGGCTTCCCTGGTGGCGCAGTGGTTGAGAATCTGCCTGCTAATGCAGGGGACACGGGTTTGAGCCCTGGTCTGGGAAGATCCCACATGCCATGGAGCAACTAGGCCCGTAAGCCACAACTACTGAGCCTGCGCGTCTGGAGCCTGTGCTTCGCAACAGGAGAGGCCGCGATAGTGAGAGGCCCGCGCACCGCGATGAAGAGTGGCCCCCGCTTGCCGCAACTAGAGAAAGCCCTAGCACAGAAATGAAGACCCAACATAGCGACCAATCAATCAATTAAAAAAAAAAAATCTTAAAAGCAGAAACCTACCATTTAAAAAAACAAACAAACAAACAAAACTCCCCTCATGGCAAAGTTTGCCTCAGAGTATTTCCTTCCCCTATTCCCTCAGCTTGTAGAAGTTGGAAGTCTGCATTTGAAGTTTGATATAAACCATATGGCATATTTTGGAGGCTCCTGAGATGTACAACATTGCTCTATGTGTTCCTGCCTCCTCACCTTTCTTACGCTGCTATCTCTGCCTTTATTGCCCTTTCTTCCCCAAATGGTACCTGGCTCTAGGTTAAGAAATACTACCATTAGCAGTTATCTATAAATTCTAGCCTTGGACAGAAGACAAAAATCTTTATATTCCTCTCCAAAATATACAAGCCCTACCTATCTAATCTGAGAAGCAGAATGTGCATGATCATTGTATTGACAGTGTTACTTGTAAGCTCAGACTGATGGAAAGACCAGATACATGCTCCTTGGGTAGATCAAGCAGGGTTTAATTATCTATAGTAAATATAAAAGGAAATCAGCACAATCATGATACACATCGCAGAGGTCAGCAACATATTTCAGGAGAGATGGGGGTTCCAGCTTCTGAAATCCTCACCACTGGGTGCATAGTTACACATAATAACATCTGAATAAGAGATATATTATTCTTAGTAGTCTTTCACTTTGCATTTAGACTTAAGTACACAAGACTGGATCAGTTCTCTAAGTAGACTGCCTGGATATGTGCTGGGGACCACTTCTTTGGAGCCAGGAGCACCTCTTTAAACTCAGATTTATACTGTGGAAATAAGTGAAGACTAACCAAATGAAAGCAAGCAAAGGCTATTTATTCAGAGCTTGCTATAGTAAGGGAGTCAGCCACTGTCATTTGTGTTTTAGCAGAGACTCAAAGGCAGGCAGAGGAGCGGAAAAAAGAGAAGGTTTCATGTATGCCCTGATTGGAAGCTGTTGCCATGAGGAAGCTGTAGGCAGGCTAGGGACAAATATTAGTAAAGCTGTCAATTATTAATCAAGTCCTGGCCATTTGAGGTCAGTTGTTACAGGGGTTACTGTTTGGCTTCCTGGACCATCACTGGAGATAGAAGTTTGACTTCCTGCAAGTCTGACTTATAGCAGGCTGGCTTCCTGGGGCTGGTTGATTTCCTGGCCAAGTTGTTGCAGGTTGTGGGTCAGTGATCTATTTTTATATATGATTTGGTCATTGTTATTTTTACATTAAATCTCTCAATACAGAACACAATATGATTATAGGAGGCGGTACAGTACAATACAGTACAGTACAGTGAACCTAAGCCTAAACAGCCCCTATTCATCACTCTTGGTGCATGCAAACTACTGCATCCTGATCCTAGTATATTCTTTTTTGTTTTGTTTTGTTTTGTTTTGTTTTTTTATACTGCAGGTTCTTATTAGTCATCAATTTTATACACATAAGTGTACACATGTCAATCCCAGTCGCCCAATTCAGCACACCACCATCCCCACCCCACCGCAGATTTCCCCCCTTGCTGTCCATACATTTGTTCTCTACATCTGTGTCTCAACTTCTGCCCTGCAAACCAGTTCATCTGTACCATTTTTCTAGGTTCCACATACATGTGTTAATATACGATATTTGTTTTTCTCTTTCTGACTTACTTCACTCTGTATGACAGTCTCTAGATCCATCCACGTCTCAACAAATGACTCAATTTCGTTCCTTTTTTTGGCTGAGTAATATTCCATTGTATATATGTACCACATCTTCTTTATCCATTCATCTGTTGATGGGCATTTAGGTTGCTTCCATGACCTGGCTATTGTAAATAGTGCTGCAATGAACATTGGGGTGCATGTATCTTTTTGAATTATGGTTTTCCCTGGGTATATGCCCAGTAGTGGGATTGCTGGATCATATGGTAATTCTATTTTTAGTTTTTTAAGGAACCTCCATACTCTTCTCCATAGTGGCTGTATCAATTTACGTTCCCACCAACAGTGCAAGAGGGTTCGCTTTTCTCCACACCCTCTCCAGCATTTGTTGTTTGTAGATTTTCTGATGATGCCCATTCCAACTGGTGTGAGGTGATAACTCACTGGAGTTTTGATTTGCATTTCTCTAATAATTAGTGATGTTGAGCAGCTTTTCATGTGCTTCTTGGCCATCTGTATGTCCTCTTTGGAGAAATGTCTATTTAGGTCTTCTGCCCATTTTTGGATTGGGTTGTTTGTTTCTTTAATATTGAGCTGCATGACTGTTTATATATTTTGGAGATTAATCCTTTGTCCGTTGATTTGTTTGCAAATATTTTCTCCCATTCTGAGGGTTGTCTTTTCATCTTGTTTACGGTTTCCTTTGCTGTGCAAAAGCTTTGACGTTTCATTAGGTCCCATTTGTTTATTTTTGTTTTTATTTCCATTACTCTACGAGGCGGATCAAAAAAGATCTTGCTGTGATTTATGTCAAAGAGTGTCCTTCCTATGTTTTCCTCTAAGAGTTTTATAGTGTCCAGTCTTACATTTAGGTCTCGAATCCATTTTGAGTTTATTTTTGTGTATGGTGTTAGGGAGTGTTCTAATTCCATTCTTTTACATGTAGCTGTCCAGTTTTCCCAGCACCACTTATTGAAGAGACTGTCTTTTCTCCATTGTATATCCTTGCCTCCTTTGTCATAGATTAGTTGACCGTAGGTGTGTGGGTTTATCTCTGGGCTTTCTATCTTGTTCCATTGATCTATATTTCTGTTTTTGTGCCAGTACCATATTGTCTTGATTACTGTAGCTTTGTAGTATAGTCTGAAGTCAGGGAGTCTGATTCCTCCAGCTCCATTTTTTTCCTTCAAGACTGCTTTGGCTATTCGGGGTCTTTTGTGTCTCCATACAAATTTTAAAATGATTTGTTCTAGTTCCGTAAAAAATGCCATTGGTAATTTGATAGGGATTGCATTGAATCTGTAGATTGCTTTGTGTAGTATAGTCATTTTCACAATATTGATTCTTCCAATCCAAGAACATGGTATATCTCTCCATCTGTTGGTATCATCTTTAATTTCTTTCATCAGTGTCTTATAGTTTTATGCATATGGGTCTTTTGTCTCCCTAGGTAGGTTTATTCCTAGGTATTTTATTCTTTTTGTTGCAGTGGTAAATGGGAGTGTTTCCATAATTTCTCTTTCAGATTTTTCATCATTAGTGTATAGGAATGCAAGAGATTTCTGTGCATTAATTTTGTATCCTGCAACTTTACCAAATTCATTGATTAGCTCTAGTAATTTTCTGGTGGCATTTTTAGGATTCTCTGTGTATAGCGTCATGTCATCTGCAAACAGTAACAGATTTACTTCTTCTTTTCCAATTTGGATTCCTTTTATTTCTTTTTCTTCTCTGATTGCCGTGGCTAGGACTTCCAAAACTTTGTTGAATAATAGTGATGAGAGTGGACATCCTTGTCTCATTCCTGATCTTAGAGGAAATGCTTTCAGTTTTTCACCATTGAGAATGATGTTTGCTGTGGGTTTGTCATATATGGCCTTTATTATGTTGAGGTAGGTTCCCTCTATGCCCACTTTCTGGAGAGTTTTTATCAGAAATGGGTGGTGAATTTTGTCAAAAGCTTTTTCTGCATCTATTGAAATGATCATATGGTTTTTCTTCTTCAATTTGTTAATATGGTGTATCACATTGATTGATTTACGTATATTGAAGAATCCTTGCATCCCTGGGATAAATCCCACTTGATTATGGTGTATGATCCTTTTCAGGTGTTGTTGGATTCTGTTTGCTAGTATTTTGTTGAGGATTTTTGCACCTATATTCATCAGTGATATTAGTCTGTCATTTTCTTTTTTTATAGTATCTTTGTCTGGTTTTGGTATCAGGGTGATGGTGGCCTCATAGAATGAGTTTGGGAGTGTTCCTTCCTCTGCAATTTTTTGGAAGAGTTTGAGAAGGATGGGTGTTAGTTCTTCTCTAAATGTTTGATAGAATTCACCTGTGAAGTCGTCTGGTCCTGGACTTTTGTTTGTTGGAAGATTTTTAATCACAGTTTCAATTTCATTACTTGTGATTGGTCTGTTCATATTTTCTATTTCTTCCTGGTTCAGTCTTGGAAGGTTATACCTTTCTAAGAATTTGTCCATTTCTTCCAGGTTGTCCATTTTATTGGCATAGAGTTGCTTGTAGTAGTCTCTTAGGATGCTTTGTGTTTCTGTGGTGTCTATTGTAACTTCTCCTTTTTCATTTCTAATTTTATTGATTTGAGTCCTCTCCCTCTTTTTCTTGATGAGTCTGGCTAATGGTTTATCAATTTTGTTTATCTTCTCAAAGAACCAGCTTTTAGTTTTATTGATCTTTGCTATTGTTTTCTTTGTTTCTATTTCATTTATTTCTGCTCTGATCTTTATGATTTCTTTCCTTTTGCTAACTTTGGGTTTTGTTTGTTCTTCTTTCTCTATTTCCTTTTGGTGTAAGGTTAGATTGTTTATTTGAGATTTTTCTTGTTTCTTGAGGTAGGCTTGTATAGCTATAAACTTCCCTCTTAGAACTGCTTTTGCTACATCCCATAGGTTTTGGATTGTCATGTTTTCATTGTCATTTGTCTCTAGGTATTTTTTGATTTCCTCTTTGATTTCTTCAGTGATCTCTTGATTGTTTAGTAACGTATTGTTTAGCCTCCATGTGTTTGTGTTTTTTACGTTTTTTTCCCTGTAATTGATTTCTAATCTCATAGTGTTGTGGTCGGAAAATATGCTTGATATGATTTCAATTTTCTTAAATTTACTGAGGCTTGATTTGTGACCCACGATGTGATCTATCCTGAGATTGTTCCATGCGCATTTGAGAAGAAAGTGTAATCTGCTGTTTCTGGATGGAATGTCCTAAAAATATCAATTAAATCTATCTGGTCTATTGTGTCATTTAAAGCTTGTGTTTCCTTATTTATTTTCATTTTGGATGATCTGTCCATTGGTGTAAGTGAGGTGTTAACGTCCCCCACTATTATTGTGTTACTGTCGATTTCCTCTTTTAGAGCTGTTAGCAATTGCCTTATGTATTGAGGTGCTCCTATGTTGGGTGCATATATATTTATAATTGTTATATCTTCTTCTTGGATTGATCCCTTGATCATTATGTAGTGTCCTTCCTTGTCTCTTGTAACATTCTTTATTTTAAAGTCTATTTTATCAGATATGAGTATAGCTACTCCAGCTTTCTTTTGATTTCCATTTGCATGGAATATCTTTTTCCATCCCCTCACTTTCAGTCTGTATGTGTCCCTAGGTCTGAAGTGGGTCTCTTGTAGACAGCATATATATGGATCTTGTTTTTGTATCCATTCAGCAAGCCTGTGTCTTTTGGTTGGAGCATTTAATCCATTTACATTTAAGGTAATTATTGATATGTATGTTCCTGGGACCATTTTCTTAATTGTTTTGAATTTGTTTTTGTACGTCATTTTCTTCTCTTGTGTTTCCCAGCTGGAGAAGTTCCTTTAGCATTTGTTGTAGAGCTGGTTTGGTGGTGCTGAATTCTCTTAGCTTTTGCTTGTCTGTAAAGCTTTTGATTTCTCCATTGAATCTGAATGAGATCCTTGCTGGGTAGAGTAATCTTGGTTGTAGGTTCTTCCCTTTCATCACTTTAAGTATATCATGCCACTCCCTTCTGGCTTGTAGAGTTTCTGCTGAGAAATCAGCTGTTAACCTTATGGGACTTCCCTTGTATGTTATTTTTCGTTTTTCCCTTGCTGCTTTCAATAATTTTTCTTTGCCTTTAATTTTTGCCACTTTGATTACTATGTGTCTCGGCATGTTTCTCCTTGGGTTTATCCTGTATGGGACTCGCTGCGCTTCCTGGACTTGGGTGGCTATTTCCTTTCCCATGTTAGGGAAGTTTTCGACTATAATCTCTTCAAATATTTTCTCGGGTCCTTTCTGTCTCTCTTCTCCTTCTGGGACTCCTATAATGCAAATGTTGATGTGTTTAATGTTGTCTCAGATGTCTCTTATGCTGTCCTCATTTCTTTTCATTCTTTTTTCTTTATTCTGTTCTACAGCAGTGAATTCCACCATTCTGTCTTCCAGGCCACTTATCCGTTCTTCTGCCTCAGTTATTCTGCTATTGATTGTTTCTAGTGTATTTTTCATTTCAGTTATTGTATTGTTCATCTCTGTTTGTTCTTTAATTCTTGTAGGTCTTTGTTAAACATACCTTGCATCTTCTTGATCTTTGTCTCCATTCTTTTTCCGAGGTCCTGGATCCTCTTCACTATCATTATTCTGAATTCTTTTTCTGGAAGGTTGCCTATCTCCACTTCATTTAGTTGTTTTTCTGGGGTTTTATCTTGTTCCTTCATCTGGTACATAGCTCTCTGACTTTTCATCTTGTCTATCTTTCTGTGAATGTGGGGTTTTTTTTCCCATGGGCTGCAGGATTGTAGTTCTTGTTGCTTCTGCTGTCTGCCCTCTGGTGGATGAGGCTGTCTAAGAGGCTTGATGGGAGGGACTGGTGATGGGTAGAGCTCTCTTTTTTTCTAAAAAAAAAAAAATTTATTTATTTATTTATTTGGTTGTGCCGGGTCTTAGCTGCGGCACATAAGATGTTCGTTGCCGTGTGCAGGATCTTTAGTTGTGGCATGCGGGATCTTTAGTTGCAGCATGCAAACTCTTAGTTGCAGTATGTGGGATCCGACCAGGGATCGAACCTGGGCCCCCTGCATTGGGATCGTGGAGTCTTAACCGCTGGACCACCAGGGAAGTCCCGATCCTAGTATATTCTTAAACTTAGCAATGCAGAGCCAGAATGGGGTCACTTTGCCAGAAGCCTCTGGGAGTCATGCTAACAAACCCTTAGATCAGCTGTAAAGCTTATCCTGAAATTAGAAAAGTAATATGAATAAGAAATGGAAAGGAAACAGAAGTGATGACTGGTTTTTCTCCCAAAACACCTTCATGGCCATCATGTTTCATCCACAAACCTTAATGCAACCACTGTGTAAGCCTTTGCAATAGCTCTCCACTGCTGTCTCTCAGGTATAAGTGATTTAGGACTGTGTCATCTGATAAAGCTACTCATGGAGCTGTAGTGATAAGTTGGGCAACTTGCTGAAGGATTTGATGATATATCCTGACAGCTAAATCGCCCTTGGACAGGATACCACATGCAGGTGGTCAGAGACTCTTTCTGGGAATTGTAGAGGTACTGCTACATCCTTGGCATGGGAGTTTAGGTTGGAAGGAAGTAAAAGACACTGAAAGTAAATGAGCCAATCTTTCTCCCTTGGGTTTTGTTTGAACAGGAAGAGAGATTAATTGTCAATTACTGAACTGATTTTTATACATACATTTTAAAATATAGTACTTCAATGTCTAACAATGAGTAGTAACAATAATGAAACTTTGACAGTGTTTTCGTACCATTCATTTAGAAACATTTCTGCTTGCATTACCAGAGGCTGTATTACTTAAACTTCCCCCACCCCTAGCTGTCTGAGATGTTGTATGAATCCCATGTCTCAAATAATTTCAAGTGAGATTGAAGAACAAACTAATTTCAACTCAATCTAATCGAATAAGCATTTGATGGCGGCATACCTTGTTCTGAGCACTGTCATCTTATATATTATCAAGGCGTGATATTTTATTCCTGATCTTGAAACATAAAGAAGTGCAAGTTAAAGAATACGTTGGAAGAGCTTCATAAGAACCACTAGTAAAATTAAATGAAGTAGTTTCACTTTTGAAGTCAATGGGAAATATAGTAGCAAATAAAGCATACTCCATAGAGTAGACAGAAATAAAAGGAAAGCAAGAAAATATTCAAAAGAAAAAAAGATAATATAACTAGACAAAAAATAAGTTATGACAAAGAAAATGGTTTAAATTTCCTTTGTGAAAAGGAAAGATTAACTATATTCTATCTATAAATGAACCCCATCGTAAATGATGCTAGATGACTAGGAATAAAAAGTAAGCTGAGATGTACCAGGAAAACAGAAATAACCACAGAGTAGATGTTGCAATATTAATCTCAAACAAGTGTAACTCAAAGTCAAAATAATTAAAATGGAATGGACACAATTTTACATTGATGAAAATAGCAATCAAAATATCCTCTTTTAGCAAAGATTTTAAGAACTAGGCTCATTGGAGAGTATAAACTAGCAGACTTTTTTCAGCCCTCTTCTTCTACTTAATGTCAGTCATCAGTCATATGACTGATAGGGCCATCTGATACCATTCACTTCACCTTCCCAATCCACTTGCTGCTCATTAGCGATACTTTCTGTACATCAAGATGTGGCTCATCATCTTTAGGCATTTTTTAGTAGTACTTTCTGAAATATCACTTATTTTAGTTTTCTATTGCTGCATAACAAATTACCACAAATTTAATGGCTTAAGATAACACTCATATAATAGCTCACGGTTCTATAGGTCAGAAGTCTGGGCAGACTTCACTGGTTCTCTAAAGAGGGTTTCACATGGCCAAGATCAGGTGTCAGCTGGACTGGGCTCTTTATGGAGTATCGGGGAAAGAAATCACTTCCAAGCTTATTCTGGTTGTTGGCAGAACTCACTTCCCTACAACTGTAGGACTGGAGTGTCCATTTTCCTACTAGCTGTCAGATGTGGACCACTCTTATAGCTCCTAGAGGCCACTCTCCCATCCTTTAAATAGCTCCTCCATCTTCAAAACTAGCAACAGTGCCTTGAATCCTTCTGTTTTAGATCTCTCTGTGTTTCCCTTCTGCCAATAGACAGAGAAAACTCTCTGCTTTCAAAGGGCTCGTGTGATTAGATTAAGTTCACCTGGATAATCTCCCTTTTGGTTAACCCAAAATCAACTGATTAGTACTTTTAATTGCATCTACAAAATCCCATTTGCCATGTAATATAACATAATCATAGATGTAATATTGGATTCATCATATTTGTACTCAGATTAGCACAGGAAATCCTGGTTGGGGTGGAGGGGAGCATAGATTTTAGGATTCTGCCTACCACACTGCTCTTAGGCCCTTCTGCACTTACTACCTTGTGAATCCTAAAGGCTCAGCAGCCTTTATAAATATTTTGTAGTCTCTCTCTTAATTTTAACAAAATAAAAATTTTTGTTTTCCACATACTTGTGGCTTTCATAAGATTTCCATGATGAGAGGGGGAAACTACTGATTAATGCATCCATGTTCACATTGAAAGTTTCTCTATTTTTGAGAGTGATTTATCCCTTAATCAAATTGTTTTCTGATTCTGAGATTTGTTTCTTTAGAATTTCCATTCAGAGTTATCTCACATGCTGCATCTAATAATTTGAATATCTGATTTAGGGAGTGGTAGGGGACCTAAATCTGTTCTTTGTTGTTTTTGCTCATCCTAGCTTATTTCTTTCTATATTTGCCAGTCCTTTTTCTGAGCTCACATTTGTTGAATTTAATCTGGGGGAATCCTGAGAGTCAAAATTGGGGATAGTTTGCTTCAGAGAGGATTTGTATTTTCATAGACTCCTTCAATTGTTGTTTTAAAGGCCCTAGGCTTCATGCAGGAGGCTTGCTATAAGCTTTCCAACCTTGCCAGAGGTCCAAAAGCTTTGTCTCCAGATGGTGGTTCTGATCCTAGTATTAGCCTTGGGACATACTTATATTTTGAATTTGTTTATTGCTCCCTGATCTGGTTTCAGTTCACCTATTTTCTGTTTCTTCCTCCCTCTCTTCCTTCCTTTTTCATATCCTCTCTTACTTACTTCCTGTCCTGCTTAGGTTGTGCTAATAAAAGCACAGAATCAAATGTATGGGACACAGTAGCTCCACTGTACTCAGCACTGGTGAGAGTAAAATATTGTGCTCTATTCTGAGAACACTTTTTTAAGGAAATCATGATCAAAGTGATGTACATCCAGAGGTTCAGCCATAATAAAGATGAAGAACCAGGTAAGTTTGTTTACTTTGTTTAGCTGGGAAAAGAGAAGCCATGTTATAACTCTTCAAATCTCTGAAAGGATCATGTGCTTGAGAGAAATAAGGCTTATCTTTTATTTTCAAGAAGCAGAACCAACAGGTGCATCAACAAGGAGGTTCACATTAGCTCAGCATAAGATGGAACCTATGATTATACTTGTACAGTATTGGAATGGGCCGCCTTTGTGAAGTGTGTGCTCTAGACTCTGAGCTTATGTGGAGGTAAGATAACTATTCTCAGCAGTAGTTTAGAGGCCAGGAGTACATTTCTACTTTGATTAAGATGCTGTACCAAATAACCTTTACTCTCCCTTCCTATGAGCCCAGATTCTAGGCTTGTTTATTCCATGACTCTTATACATTTAGATAAAAAATAAGAAATGATACTCATCTGGAAGAAACATTTATCCCACATTCTGACTATAATGAAAGGAAATTTTGTGTCACAGTATTGAAGAAAACTTTCAAATTGGTAAATAAGAGTAATCGTTAATATATTTTACTTCCAAAATAGTCCTCATAATGTGTCAAGAAAAAAAGGCAGTTAATTTTTACACAAAATATTCTCCTCATGCATATCAACAGTGGGAGAAAATATGACACATTTTTCAAGAATAATGATAAGGTTCACTCAGAAATAGAAATTTAGTTCATCTTAAACTAAATAGAACAGACACTGGTAAATGAGAAGAGATGACACAGCATGAGCTATATGATTACATTTAAAATACTCTGCAGGCCAGAAGGGAGTGGCATGCTTATTTAAAGTGATGAAAGGGAAAAACCTACAACCAACATTACTACCCAGCAAGGCTCTCATTCAGATTTGACAGAGAAATCAAAAGCTTTACAGACAAGCAAACGCTAAGAGAATTCAGCACCACCAGAGCACCTTTGCAAAAAATGCTAAAGGAACTTCTCTAGGCAGGAAACACAAGGGAAGAAAAAGACCCACAAAAACAAAACTAAAATAATTAAGAAAATGGTAATAGGAACATACATATCAATAATTACCTTAAACGTAAATGGATTAAATGCCCCAACCAAAAGACACAGACTGGCTGAATGGATACAAAAATAAGACCCATATATATGCTGTCTACAAGAGACCCACCTCAGACCGAGGGACGCATACGGACTGAAAGTGAGGGGATGGAAAAAGATATTCCATGCAAATGGAAATCAAAAGAAAGCTGGAATAGCAATATTCATATCAGATAAAATAGACTTTAAAATAAAGACTGTTGCAAGAGATAAGGAAGGACACTACATAATGATCAAGGGATCAGTCCAAGAAGAAGATATAACAATTATAAATATTTATGCACCCAACATAGGAACACCTCAATACATAAGGCAAATGCTAACAACCATAAAAGGGGAAATCAACAGTAATGCAATAATAGTGGGGGACTTTAACACCCCACTTACACCAATGGACAGATCATCCAAACAGAAAATAAATAAGGAAACACAAGCTTTACATGACACAATAGACCAGATAGATTCAATTGGTATTTATAGGACATTCCACCCGAAAGTGACAGAATACACTTTCTTCTCAAGTGCACCTGGAACATTCTCCAGGATAGAGCACATCTTGGGTCACAAATCAAGGCTCAGTAAATTTAAGAAAATTGAAATTGTATCAAGCACCTTTTCTGACCACAACACTATGAGATTAGAAATCAACTACAGGAAAAAAAAAAACTGTAAAAAAACCCAGAAATACATGGAGGCTAAACAGTGCACTACTAGATAACCAAGAAATCACTGAAGAAATCAAAGAGGAAATTAAAAAAATACATAGAAACAAATGACAACGAAAACACAACAACCCAAAACCTATGGGATGCAGCAAAAGCAGTTCTAAGAGGGAAGTTTATAGCAATTCAATCTCACCTCAAGAAACAAGAAAAATCACAAATAAACTATCTAACCTTACACCTAAAGCAACTAGAGAAAGAAGAACAAAGAAAACCCAAAGTCAGTAGAAGGAAAGAAAGCATAAAGATCAGAGCAGAAATAAATGAAATAGAAATGAAGAAAACAATATCAAATATCAATGAAATTAAAAGTTGGTTCTTTGAGAAGATAAACAAAATTGATAAACCTTTAGCCAGATACATCAAGAAAAGGAGAGGACTCAAATCAATAAAATTAAAATGAAAAGGAGAAAAAAAAAAAAATGAAAAGGAGAAATTACACCTGACACCACAGAAATACAAAGGATTATAAGAGACTACTACAAGCAACTACATGCCAATAAAATAGACAACCTCAAAGAAATGGACAAGTTATTGGAAAGGTACAATTTTCCAAGACTGAACCAGGAAGAATTAGAAAATATAAACAGACCTATCACAAGTAATGAAATTGAAACTGTAATTTAAAATCTTCCAACAAACAAAAGTCCAGGACCAGATGGCTTCACAGGTGAATTCTATCAAACATTTAGAGAAGAGCTAACACCTGTCCTCTCAAACTCTTTCGAAAAATTGCAGAGGGAGGAACAATCCCAAATTTGTCCTACGAGGCCACCATCACCCTGATACCAAAACCAGACAAAGATATCACAAAAAAAGAAAATTACAGGCCAATATCACTGATGAATATAGGTACAAAAATCCTCAACAAAATACTAGCAAACGGAATCCGACAACACATTATAAGGATTATACACCATGATCAAATGGGATTTATCTCATGGATGCAAGGATTCTTCAATATATGCAAATCAATCAATGTGATACGCCACATCAACAAATTAAGGAATAAAAACCATATGTTCATCTCAATAGATGCAGAAAAAGCTTTTGACAAAATTCAACACCCATTTATGACAAAGATTCTCCAGAAAATGGGCATAGAGGGAACCTACCTCAACATAATAAAGGCCATATATGAAAAACCCACAGCCAACATCATTCTCAATGGTGAAAAACTGAAAGCATTTCCACTAAGATCAGGAACAAGACAAGGACGTCCACTCTCACCACTCTTATTCAACATAGTTGAATAAGGAAGTCCTAGCCACGGCAATCAGAGAAGAAAAAGAAATAAAAGGAATCCAAATTGGAAAAGAAGAAGTAAAACTGTCACTGTTTGCAGATGACATGATACTATACATAGAGAATCCTAAAGATGCCACCAGAAAACTACTTTAGCTAGTCAATGAATTTGGTAAAGTAGCAGGATACAAAATTAATGCACAGAAATCTCTTGCATTCCTATACACTAACAACAAAAGATCAGAAAGAGAAATTAAGGAAACAATCACATTTAACATCACAACAAAAAGAATAAAATACCTAGGAATAAAGCTACCTAAGGAGGCAAAAACCTATACTCAGAAAACTATAAGACACTGATGAAAGAAATCAAAGATGACATAAACAGATGGAGAAATATACCATGTTCTTGGATTGGAAGAATCAATATTGTGAAAATGACTATACTACCCAAAGCAATCTACAGATTCAATGCAATCTCTATCAAATTACCAATGGCATTCTTCACAGAATTAGAACAAAAAATTTTACAATTTGTATGGAAACACAAAGGATCCCAAATAGCCAAAGCAATCTTCAGAAAGAAAAATGGAGCTGGAGGAATCAGGCTCCCCAACTTCAAACTATACTACAAATCTACAGTAATCAAGACAGTATGGTACTAGCACAAAAACAGAAATATAGATAAATGGTACAGGATAGAAAGCCCAGAGATAAACCCACACACATATGGTCACCTAATTTATGACAAAGGAGGCAGGAACATACAATGGAGAAAAGACAACCTCTTCAGTAAATGGTGCTGGGAAAACTGGACAGCTACATGTAAAAGAATGAAATTAGAACACTACCTAACACCATACACGAAAACAAACTCAAAATGGATTAAAGACCTAAATGTGAGACCAGACACTATAAAACCCTTAGAGGAAAATGTAGGAAAAACACTCTTTGACATAAACGGCAGCAAGATCTTTTTTGACCAACCTCCTAGAGTAATGAAAATAAAAACAAAAATAAACAAATGGGACCTAATGAAACGTAAAAGCTTTTGCACAGCAAAGGAAACTATAAAAAAGACGAAAAGACAACCCTCAGAATGGCAGAAAATACTTGCAAACGAAGCAACTGACAAAGGATTAATCTCCAAAATATACAAGCAGCTCATGCAGCTCAATATCAAAAAAACAAACAACCCAATCCAAAAATGGACAGAAGACCTAAATAGACATTTCTCCAAAGAAGATATACAGATGGCCAACAAACACGTGAAAGGATGCTCAACATCACTAATCATTAGAGAAATGCAAATCAAAACTACAGTGAGGTATCACCTCACACCAGTCAGAATGGTCATCATCAAAAAATCCCTAAAGAATAGATGCTGGAGAGGGTGTGGAGAAAAGGGAATGCTCTTGTACTGTTGGTGGGAACGTAAATTGATACAGCCACTATGGAAAACAGTATGGAGGTTCCTTAGAAAACTAAAAATAGAACTAACATATGACCCAGCAATCCCACTACTGGGCATAGACCCTGAGAAAAGCATAATTCAAAAAGAGACATGTACCACAATGTTCACTGCAGCACTATTTACAATAGCCAGGACATGGAAGCAACCTAAGTGTCCATCAGCAGATGAATGGATAAAGAAGATGTGCACATATATACAATGGAATATTACTCAGCCATAAAAAGAAACGAAATTGAGTTATTTGTAGGGAGGTAGATGGACCTAGAGTCTATCATACAGAGTGAAGTAAGTCAGAAAGAAAAAAGCAAATACCGTATGCTAACACCTATATATGGAATCTAAAAAAAAAAAATCGTTCCGATGAACCTAGGAGCAGGACAGGAATAAAGACGCAGACATAGAGAATGGACTTGAGGACACGGGGAGGGGGAAGGGTAAGGTGGGACGAAGTGAGAGAGTGGCATGGACATATATCCACTACCAAATGTAAAATAGATAGCTAGTGGGAAGCAGTTGCATAGCACAGGGAGATCAGCTTGGTGCTTTGTGACCACCTAGAGGGGTGGGATAGGGAGGGTAGGAGGGAGACGCAAGAGGGAGGGGATATGGGGATATATGTATACATATAGCTGATTCACTTTGTTATACAGCAGAAACTAACACAACATTGTAAAGCAATTATACTTCAATAAAGACATTAAAAAAATAAGGGAAATGCTGAGTTATATAATACTATACATTGAGTATTTAATAAATTAATCCCCATGCTGAAAGTTGCAGTTCCAGAAGCAATGCCTGTTGCATAACAGGACTTAATCAATACTAGTTAATAATGGTTTGAGGGCAGGTCAATGCCTAATATGTTTGCAATACAAATTAGAAGCACAGAGGAATCATACTCAAGGTTAAATTCTTCTAGAAAAGACTGTTGGTAGTTACGAATAGTTAAAGGAAAGGAAAGAAGATTGAAGCTTTCATTGGTGTTGATTCCTTTGAGAGTTCCTGGGTCGTTAAACATAAGCTTATTCATATAAACTTTGGCCCTGATTTCTAGGTTTTACTATTTTTCTTTCATATTTTTCATATAACTGAATTGTACCAGATTGTCTTGGGTGCTCAGCAGTAGATTCTGATTCTAAAATCCATACCGCTTCTCACAGAAGGAAGAAGAGGAACAGGAAACAGGGAGAGGGAAGGCAGAAAGAGAGGAGAGGAAAGAAGGAAAGAAGATGAGTAGAGATGGAAGAGGAAGGGATAAGTGGAGGAAAAGTGGGGCAAAGGAAAAGAAGAAGGGAGAGGTGGGAGAGAGGTCAGGAGATAGGGGGACAGAGGGAGCGGGGAGGACCAGACACCTCTCATTCATTTTGACAAACTGGTGGACTCTAACTTTTTTATACAAAATATTTGAAAGTGTGCCCCGAGATGTATGTATGGAGGTCCTTATTTGTGGGGAACTAAAAAATTACTATGCAACCCTTGATTAGGACATAAATACTCAGTTTTAAGCTTCTAAGTTTTATACAATTTAAATACAAGTTTTCAATAGACTTAAACTAGATTCAACATGTAGATAGTACAAATTAATTTTCTTACATAATTAAAATTTTTCTCTCAGATAATTGCATGACATTTGGTAGAAGAATTTTAATGCTGGGAGAGGATACAATGGTGGTGACTTTGGAAGGTCCTGAGCAGGCGCTTTTCCAAGAACTGAGCAGACTATTAAGACAGGAAGGAAAGGAGATGGTAAAGAGGTTAACCTCTGTAGGCATTTACATCTGGCTGGGTTACATCTGTTTTAGGTTTGCTGTTCTCGTCAGGTCTTCTTGGCAACCTCTTTAAGGATCTGATAAAGCTAATAAAGAAACATACTAGAGTAGGCTCAGATGAAGGGATTCCCACTTCCCGAGTTGGTCTGCCTGCAATTATCTTACAGAGAAGTCCTGTTTCAGCCACCTGAGCTGTGATTTTCTAACCCCAAGGATGTTATGGTGAAAAGAGATGAATATAATAGAAGGCATTGCATTAAGCCCTACACTACATTGGTTTGATGAAGCTTGAGGAAAACAGGAATAACTCAAGTATGTTGAGGATCAGTGATTTTATAAAGAATAAAGCTTATTAATGGTCTTGAAAAGATTCCATATGAATACAAAACCATTATTATCACTGGTAACATATCAAAATATCTTGCCAACATTTTTCTGATTCAGACTATTAAATTTCATATTAAAATATGATAAAAAGATATTCATTAAATAGACCTTGTAGACAGACAAAGCTTGAAGAACAGTGAAGTATAGTTAGGAAACTCTACACAAACAACAAGCACATTTTAGAATACTTTTCCAAAATGGTAAGGACAAAGTTGGGATGTAGTAATAGCATTTGTAATTGAAATTTAATTGAGGGCTGAGCATGTATTAGGAACTGTTCCTTCTGCTTTCAATATATTTATCATCTTATGTAATTCTCACAAAACCCCTCTGCAATAAATACTGTTCTATTACTGGTAAGGATGGAGTCAGGAACGAAAAATTCCACAGAATGTACTGGTGTATAGAAAGAGAATAGAATACGTCTGAACTTGAGGGTATCAGAGAGTTAATTTCCTACGTCTCAACTCGAGGATGTTGAAAAGTATTTAGTAGACACAGAAGACAATAAAGTTTATAAAGCTGATATAAAGAGGAAAGAGTAAAGAGGAAAGAGCTGATATAAAGAGGAAAAAAGCATTTTCTTAGACTTCAAAAGGCTGTCACCTTGGCTTAAGGAACTCTAAAATAACAAATTGTGTTTGTTTTGTTTGTTTTCATACTATATTGCTACTTGGTGTGCTAAAGAGCTTTTAAATCTCAGCAGCACCAGAGAAAGGGCTTGGCTCTGAGTCAGATTGGCTACAGAGACCTGACATCTTGGTTGTACATATATTATGTTGCTATCACTTAAGGCATAAGTAAAATAAATACACTTTAAGCTTAAATAAAATAAAATAAACCGAAAGATAGTATGATGGTAATAATTTTGGAGTGACAGCAATGTGCTATGCTTTGATTGGACAGAATTGAGCTTAACTTGGATCTTGTTTACCCTTTTAATTTCTATTTTTCTTTTCATTCTTTCAAGAAGAAAAGGGCTAAAATAGCTGTCAGCGCTCTACTAGCCCTAAGCTGGTGACAGTGGACTATTTATTTGGTTCTAAAAAACATGGCTTAACTGTAGCTGTCAGTAAAATAGGGGCCTAAGCATACCACAGGTGCCCACACTGGGTACCACAGGTGCCCACACTGGGTACCACAGGCCACAAAAAAGCACTTAGTAGTTCTGTGTAATCAAATTTGTGAAATCTGATCCAGAAGAGCACTTCACTATTTATAGGAGTGCCATAATAAATCTTTTGTGAACTAGAAAATCTATTTGTAATGTGAAATATCTCTTAATTTGTGTTTTTAAGTTTGAATTTTTTGTGTAATGTGGCCTTCTTAAAGTAAGAAACTTCTGTAATTTATGGAAGCCCGGATAAATCTAAGGTAATCAAACATAATATTCATTCATTAGTTCACTGATGGTATGTATATATGGTATGTATATACTAAGCGCTATGCCAGGTCTGAGGGATGGGATGGCCATGATTAAGTTCATTAATGCCCTTAAGGTGCTCAGCTGAGGTTGGGGAGGAGAATTCTGATGTGCTAAATATTATTTTCTTGGAATCTCAAAAGTGGAATAAGCACAAGATTTCCTGACGGCAATGCTGTAGATAATCTTTTTGAAATCTCCTTCTTGCATATAACTTACAAAACAATAATGTGATGAGTTTGTATTGTCACAACATATTAAATGTTAAATGTTAAGACGAGAAGAATTTGGCAAATCTTGGGGAGCTGAATGCCCCAGAGCCCTAAACTGTACCTAGAGGTTGAGTCTTTCAGCCATTACAGCCTGAAGGGACCTCTGATTCTTGTGTCCTTCTCAGCCCCCTCCACGATCCCATTCCCGCTCTCGTTTTTCAGAGGAAGAAATTCGTGCTCAGAAAGGTTGAGAGAACAGCTGAAACCGGAACCAGCCAAGCCTTTTTCATCCTCAAACTTTTTAGCTGATTTGCTAAACGATTCTGCTCCTCTTTCTCATTTAGAAAAGCTGTATAGAAAAGACATTTTATGGTTTGAGGGGTGTTCTCTTGCTCCCTTTTAGTCAAATTTACATAACTTGTAAGCAGAAGGTGTGGTGGCAACAGATGATGAATGGTAAAAAGAAACTTCCTCAAGGACAGCCCGAATAGACCAGCTCCGGGCTCAGGTCCACTTAGTCCTCCTTAACTGACCCAGCGCTCCCCCTTAACTCCGCCCACTCTGAGGAGTAGACTGTTAGGAGAGCGAAACTACAGATCCCAGGATGCAGTTGTCCCTCTCAACCTCTATGTAGCCTGCTAGCTCCCCTCATTGCATTCTGGGAAGTGTAGTTTCTAAGCAGTATCTGCGCACACTGTCTAGGAAACCAGGGCTTTTAGGCTTGAGAGAACCGTCTCTCTACTGGCCCCGCCCTTTACATTGACCCCGCCCCAGGTTGCTTAGGAGATGAGAGACGCCGAATCTTGGGCTGTGTGGGCACAGGCAGCAGGATAGGTGCAGAGAGAAATCCTCTGAGATCTGTAACAGGAGGGCAGCCATGGGGAGCTGTGACAGCTCCTGCCAGGGTTGGTGTAGTGGTAGGCAACACTGGTTTGAACTCGGACCCACGGACTTGATGGAGCGCAAGGGCTCCCTAACCCTCCGCTCCCATCACAAGAAATACTCGAAGCCAGTGCTGGTGTATTCCTGGTGAGCGAGCTCTCTTGCAGTTCCTAGGTGCTGGGAGAGGGAGAAGAAGGGAAGGAATGGGGGAGGAGAGGAAAGGAGAGTAAGAGAGAGAGGACAAGGGTGGAGAGGATAAAATAGAAAAGAATGAGAAAAGAGGAAAAGAAAAGCAGAGAAAGAAAGAAAAAGATCATACAAGAGAGAGAACTGGGAGAGAAGAGAGAGAACTGGGAGTGAAGAGAGAGAAAGGAAAGGGAAACATCTTCAAAGGAGAGATGGAGAGGGTCAGAGTGAGAGTAGGGGCAGGGAGGACGAGATAGGAAAGCCCTTCAAGAGCAGCTCCTTAGCACACACGGAGACCTGCTGCATTCAGACCCTGTCTGCCAGAGGTCATAGATCGCCCACACAGAGAGTGTAGGTGGAGGGTGTCTGCAGAGGCCTGGAAATCATGTTCTGAGACAAGTGCTTACTTACAAAAGGCAGGGTCTGTTAGGAGACCAAGGGCACAGGAGGAGGAGATGTCTGTTCAGAGGATGGTCTCCAGGACTGCCGTTTCTTGGGGGCAGTGAGGCACAATGAATGATTTGAAAGAGGTCCTTAAAATATTCCCTAGGCTACTAGGACTATTCTGGCCAGAGACAGCAGACCGGCATCCCTCACTGGGTAAACCAACAGACATAGTTTATTTGACATGCACTGTGTTTACATTTTTCTTTTAAATTAATTGCCTACATTTAAAACCAGGAGATTTCACATGGAAATCTAGGATCGTGTCTTCTCTTGAAAATCTGAAAGGCTTGGCAACAGAGGATTTTATTCTTTCTGACAACTATGAATGTACTGGAGCTGAACACTGGCTGCTCCTTAAGATGAATCTACTCCTTCTTTCTGTGGTAATTTCAGGTTCTTTCCTGGCTTCAGGAAACATTTTATTTACTTCCTCTGCATTAGGCTTTGGGTTTGGAATTCACTTAGAGATTCTCCTGTTTATTAAATATTACAGTGACTGATAGTGAAACCATGAAATTTAATTGGCAGAACAGTGGGGCCTTTTAGGGTATTTAGAATTCTATCCTTTGGGTCAATTTTCCTGGCTGTACTGTTGACAGTAATTGTTTTTGGACTATTTGGAATATTCTGGGGAAGAGGAAGATTTGAAATGAAATCTCAAATCTTGTCTTCTTTATACTTTCACCTTTGAAAGAAGATGAATGATTTTGACTCAAGCCCTAAGGCTAAGTCCTCCTTGATCCCATTCATTCATGTAATGTATAATATGTGAATCCTGTTGTTTCTGTCTTGCAAACTTTCTACAGCCTACTCACTTTCCCATGGGCTCTCTCCCTTTTACTTCTCATCCCTAAAACCAAATCTCTGCCTATATTGAGCTCACTGTGAGAGGTTATATTAATTTAGAATAAAAATATACATTGGGAAGCAGAAAATCCTCCTTTAACCTCATACAGGGCTTACCTCACAGCCCTCAAGCAAAACACTTAGCTCTTTCATGATTTTGTTACTCCATAAGGATTTAGGTCATAATATAAATCACTGCCAGAAATTACTGTTAAAGAGAAAGACCTTTTTCAAGTGGACAGTGCTTCTTCTCCCTTCTGTACTACCTTTGCTTTGAAAAGTTGCCTTGTGGACATCATAGACATCAGTAGCAAAACCACAGAAGAGTATAGATGAGAAGGAGATGAGGAACTTGGTAGGAGAGAAGGGTGCTGTAACACTGAAAGTCGTTCTGGCCACTGCTGGAAATGTAGAGTTCTCATGCTGTTGGTTTTAGAAAGGTTTGGGGGCAGGAAGAAATAAATTCAACCCAACAAACATTTTTGTGTCATGCACTTTGCTGTGTGTTGGAGACACAGAGATGGATAAAGTGGATTCAGTGAGATAATTTGTATAAAGCATTTAATACCATGCCTTGCACATAGTAAGCAGGCAATAATACATGATAACTAATATTTATTTAGGATAACATAATGGTTAAAAGCTTGAGCTTTAGGTTTGAATACCATCTCTGCAGCTTGTGATATAACAAGTGACATGACTGTTCTAGGCCTCTGTTTCTGCAACTGTAAAAAGGGGGTGATAGGATTCTTGTAAGACTAAACAAGGTATTGTATGTGAAGTATCTTCTGACATATAGCCTGGCACATAGTAAGCACAGTAAAGGTTATTATATACATGTATTAGGACATGGTCACTGACCTCAACTAATTTCATAGGCCAGTAAAGAAAAATGTCAGTAAATTCAGTATGATCTGATTTGTGCAAAATAGAGATGAGGCAAAAGTAACAGGAGGGGGAGGTTAATGTGTATATGGTTTTATGAGCAAGGTTTAGAAGGAAGAATAGGAGTTCCATAAGTATACAAAAGAGAATAGGCAAGTACAACATAATAGTAAGAAGCAGCATCATAGGGAAATAGAAAGAGTTCTCTATAGTTGGTAAATACAGTTGATCTCATTATCTGTAAATTCTGTATTGGCAAATTCATCTACTTGCAAAAATTTATATGGAACCCCACATCAATACTTGCAGCACTTTCATAGTCATTTATGGACATGTGCAGAGAGGCAAAAAATTTGAATCATCCCACACATATATTCTCATTTGATGTCAGACACTCTGCCTTCTTGTTTCAGCTCCTCTTACTGTAAACAAGTATTCTTTTCATGGTCTATTTAGTGCCATGTTTTTTGCATTTTTGTACTTTTTGTTGGTGATATCATTGTTCAGATAGCCCCCAAACATAGTGCTGAAGTGCTGTCTAGTGTTCCTAAGTGCAAGATGGCTGTGATGTGCCTTATGGAGAAAATATGTGCATTACATAAGCTTCATTCAGACATGAGTTACAGTGCTGTTGGCTGTGAATTTCATGTTAGTGAGTCAACAAGATATATTAAACAAGATGTCTTTAAACAGAAGCACACATAAAACCGGGTCATGTATTAATTGGTTGTTGAAAGTGTGACCAGAGGCTCACAGGAACCTAATCTTGTATTTCCCCTAGGAGCAATGATTCAGTATTTGCTAATTGTTTGTGACTTTATAGAACATAACAACCTTGAATAATGAGAATCAACTGTAAAATTTGAGAAGCACTTGCATTTCTCTGAGCTGGCTCTGCTACTGGCATCCTTGTTTTCCTTCTGTATTCAACCAGTCACCAAGGTCTGTCCTAGAAAACTGCGTAAAGTTCAAATTGTATAAACTTCCAAATGAATAAATGTCATTGACCATTTTATTTTTATGCATTCTGGTCATAATTGTTTGCTTTCTATTGACTTATTTTATTATATATTAAAAATTTATTGAATTTTAACCTTTTATTAGTGGTTATTTAATCGATGAATGCCTACTACCTAAAATACACCATTTGGGTGGCCTCTCAACTGAGTATTTGATCAACTAAGGGACTGTGCCTATAGGTTTGCAAAATAGAATTTAACTGGGAGAAATTCTGAGGTACCTCTGCTTATACAGTAAACATTTGGATGATTCCTGTGTTACTCTTTATGTGGAATGTAATACCAGTCTGTTTGACTTCACTATACATATTAAAAATAGTTGTGTATGATAGACATGATAAAGTGAAATACCCAGAATGGTTGTTAGAGGTATTTCTGGTCCATTATTGGGTAAGAGGTTGCCTAGGAACCATGTCTTCCTTGTAGCTGGAGTGGTGGATAGAGAGCCATATTACCTGCATCACACCTTGATGCTTCTGAGTGAGGAAGGCCTTTTCTAGAAATTATCTTTCTCTATTCATTCCTACAGCATTTATGGAGCTATATCATCAGATGTTTCCATCGGAAATTATGAGTCGAGGGGAAATTTTCTCTTGGGATATTTTCCCACTCACTGGAATAATGGAATACTAAGAACCAGAAAAACTAGATTTGCCCTTAATAAATTCTCTGGTGTAAGGCTAGTTCTTATTTATTTATTTATTTATTTATTTATTTATTCTCATCTCTTCTTCCTTGGCCAAATTGACGTCTGTTAATAAGTGATGAGCACTATTATTCAACATAGTTTTGGAAGTCCTAGCCACAGCAATCAGAGAAGACAAAGAAATAAAAGGAATCCAAATCGGAAAAGAAGAAGTAAAGCTGTCACTATTTGCAGATGACATGATACTATACATAGAGAATCCTAAAGAGGCTACCAGAAAACTCCTAGAGCTAATCAATGAATTTGGTAAAGTAGCAGGATACAAAATTAATGCACAGAAATCGCTTGCATTTCTATACACTAATGACGAAAAATCTGAAAGTGAAATTAAGAAAACACTCCCGTTTACCATTGCAACAAAAAGAATAAGATATCTAGGAATAAACCTACCTAAGGAGACAAAAGACCTGTATGCAGAAAATTATAAGACACTGATGAAAGAAATTAAAGATGATACAAATAGATGGAGAGATATACCATGTTCCTGGATTGGAAGAATCAACATTGTGAAAATGACTCTACTACCCAAAGCAATCTACAGATTCAATGCAATTCCTATCAAACTACCACTGGCATTTTTCACAGAAGTAGAACAAAAAATTTCACAATTTGTATGGAAACACAAAAGACCCCGAATAGCCAAAGCAATCTTGAGAACGAAAAATGGAGCTGGGGGAATTAGGCTCCCTGACTTCAGACTATACTACAAAGCTTCAGTAATCAAGACAGTTTGGTACTGGCACAAAAACAGAAATATAGACCAATGGAACAGGATAGAAAGCCCAGAGATAAACCCACACACATATGGTCACCTTATCTTTGATAAAGGAGGCAAGCATATACAGTGGAGAAAAGACAGCCTCTTCAATAAGTGGTGCTGGGAAAATTGGACAGGTACATGTAAAAGTATGAAATTAGAACACTCCCTGACACCATGCACAAAAATAAACTCCAAATGGATTAAAGACCTAAGTGTAAGGCCAGACACTATCAAACTCTTAGAGGAAAACATAGGCAGAACACTCTATGACATACATCACAGCAAGATTCTTTTTGACCCAGCTCCCAGAGAAATGGAAATAAGAACACAAATAAACAAATGGGACCTAATGAAACTTAAAAGCTTTTGCACAGCAAAGGAAACCATAAACAAGACCAAAAGACAACCCTTAGAATGGGAGAAAATATTTGCAAATGAAGCAACTGACAAAGGATTAATCTCCAAGATTTACAAGCAGCTCATGCAGCTCAATAACAAAAAAACGAACAACCCAATCCAAAAATGGGCAGAACACCTAAATAGACATTTCTCCAAAGAAGATATACAGATGGCCTACAGACACATGAAAGAATGCTCAACATCATTAATCATTAGAGAAATGCAAATCAAAACTACAATGAGATATCATCTCACACCGGTCAGAATGGCCATCATCAAAAAATCTAGAAACAATAAATGCTGGAGAGGATGTGGAGGAAAGGGAACACTCTTGCACTGTTGGTGGGAATGTAAATTGATACAGCCACTATGGAGAACAGTATGGAGGTTCCTTAAAAAACTACAAACAGAACTACCATACGATCCAGCAATCCCACTACTGGGCATATACCCTGAGAAAACCATAGGTCAAAAAGTGTCATGTACCACAATGTTCATTGCAGCTCTATTTACAATAGCCAGGACCTGGAAGCAACCTAAATGTCCATCGACAGATGAATGGATAAAGAAGATGTGGCACATATATACAATGGAATATTACTCAGCCATAAAAAGAAATGAAATGGAGGTATTTGTAATGAGGTGGATGGAGTTAGAGTCTGTCATACAGAGTGAAGTAAGTCAGAAAGAGAAAAACAAATACAGTATGCTAACACATATATAGGGAATCTAAGGAAAAAAAAAAAAAGGCCATGAAGAACCTAGTGGCAAGACGGGAATAAAGACACAGACCTACTAGAGAATGGACTTGAGGATATGGGGAGGGGGTGGGGTGAGATGTGACAGGGTAAGAGAGTGTCATGGACATATATACACTACCAAATGTAAAATAGATAGCTAGTGGGAAGCAGCCGCATAGCACAGGGAGATCAGCTCGGTGCTTTGTGACCACCTAGAGGGGTGGGATGGGGAGGGTGGGAGGGAGGGAGATGCAAGAGGGAAGAGAAATGGGAACATATTGTATATGTATAACTGATTCACTTTGTTATAAAGCAGAAGCTAACACACTATTGTAAGGCAATTATACTTCAATAAAGATGTTTAAAAAAAAAAAAAAAAATAAGTGATGAGCCGAAAAATTCGTTCGAGTTTCCATGAAACAGTTCATGCTCTGGTCTCCATGGTGACACTTAAGAGTTTTAAGGACTCAGCTTAATTTTATATATTTGTAATTTCAATTACTTCTCTCTCCTGCGTAAGCCCAAAATTAAAGAGCCTGGGCATTTTACTGTCCTCCCCCTGCCCCACCCGCATTATAGGAAGAAAACAGAAAGAGAAAGGGAAAAAAGGAAGTAAAATTAAAATCTGGTGATAATTGTGGGGTAGGAAACTTGATAGTTTCAAAGATTTTTACAGAAAATCATTTGGGCTGGAGAAAGAAATTAAAGAGCTTTCGATGATGCTCTTCAGACTTATACCCTATTGTGCTCTTTGAACAGGGAATTCATATGTATTCAAGGTACTGCACATTCAGAGGACAATCCAGTTTCAAGGCACTAGGATATCATTAGTATACTTATTAGAAAACAGAGATGAATTTTCTAATTTGCTGTATGTTCTTCCTATATTTAATCAGCAGTTTTCTCGGGGACTAACCTGGAAGTATTTAGAGTCCTTCACACCACTAAGGACCAAGCTAGAGTTACATAGATCTTCTGTAGCCAGCAATCCCATCTTCTCACATCTCCAACGCACACTCAGGATAAAAAGGCAAAGAAAATAAGAAAGCCCTTTAGTAACCACATGTTGCAGCCTGCCTCTGTTGAAACCCATAAAAGCTTCCCCTTCCAGCAAGCCTCCATCCTTCTACTTTAACAACTTAAGCCCTCAATCGAAAGCTTTTAACTCTTATTTTGTGCATTTTAAATGTTTGGTTATGTGGAAAGGAGAGAGAAGAGACTTTAAAGAAGCTTTTTTGGTCAGTAATGAGAAGTGAGAAAAGCAAGCCTTGGGGCAAGGGGTAAGAACACCGTGGGTGCTCAAATCATGTTTATCAAAGAAATTAACAAATGAATGGAGAGAAAGGACACACACACAAACACAAAAGGCACTGCAGGCTGGGGGCCTCTATTTTATACTTTAAGAAGACCCTGAGGTAAGGACTACAGGATAACGCAAATCTGTAATAAAGCCAGAGCTGATTTTCACAGCCCTGATCCTTTTTTAAAAAAATTTTGTTGAAGTATAGTTGATTTACAATGTTGTGTTAATTTCTGCTGTACAGCAAAATGACTCAGTTATACATATATATTCTTTTTCAAATTCTTTTCCATTATGATTTATTACAGGATATTGAATATAGTTGCCTGTGCTACACAGTAGGACCTTGTTGTTTATCCATCCTATATATAATAGTTTGCATCTGCTAATCCCGAACTCCCAATCCTTCCTTCTCCCAGTGTCCTCTCCCTTGGCAACCACAAGTCTGTACTCTGTGAGTCCGTTTCTGTTTCGTAGAAATGTTCATTTGCGTCATATTTTAGATTCCACGTATAAGAGATATCATATGGTATTTGTCTTTCTCTTTCTGACTTACTTGGCTTGGTATGATAATCTCTAGGTCCATCCATGTTTCTGCAAATGCACAGCCCTGATCTTGATACAACAGGATGACATTGAAGCATGTTTGGTCACCTCTGTATAGGTGAATTTAGAGGGGTATAAATCATTGGGCTTCCAATTAGAATGGTAAAGAATTTAAAAATGGGAGCTAAACTCATGTTCTTCCTAGATGCAGTACATGACTTACTAGAGACTGATGGGTACTTAGGAAATTTTGAGTTAAATAGGGACAAATGGTATTCACACTTTAAAGAGACATCTTAATTTCTTAACTCATACTTTAAAAAACATTGTAAATTATAATACTGTGTGACCATTTAAGATGATGTAATAGTAGACCAAAGACATGGAAATATATTTACTATATGGTCGGTAGCAGAATTAGAAATTTGCATTCAAGTCAGATGCATATATAAAATTTGTTTTCTAAAACTGATCCTCATGGTTTTTCAACTGTTGGTTACCAGAGAAAAATTCAAACATGCCAATTGAAGGGTTTCTCTGTCTTTTTGAGTTTAAACAGTTTGTTTTGAGTTAAAATAGTCTCTTTCAGAGCTGTGCCCACTCTTCTGAGTCCTACCTCATCCACCCTCTCCTTTTCCTAGTGGTGTGTGTGTGCATAAGGGACTGAAGTTATATGACATTTGGGGGATGGGGGAGTGAGGCTCCCAGATCTGCATGTGGGTCCTTGTTCTTGTTCACCTTATCCTTTATCCAACTTCTGTGCCTGCTGCTGGTGAATTTTTGACTAATCCACTTGGTTTGTTAAAGACCTGAGGTCCTGCTTTCCGACTCATTTCCATTTTGGCTCTCCTTAGGACTATAGGTCCTTAAGTCATGCTCATCCTCTCCCGGCCCCTGACTTAGGCTGCTGGTAGCCACTGTGGTAGGGGCACCTCATCCCTGAACATGGTGGCCCCGTAGCTGGCCCACTGACGCTCAGTTCAGCTTTCATCAAATGCCCTGCAGAGAGGGTGTGTGTATGCTGTGGTTTGCCCAGTAGAGTTTACTCCCATTGGCCTGAGATTTATTAAAAGTCCTTCTCTCATTTTTTAAAGTGATCTCCTTTACAAAATAAATGATAGGGTCACCCTACTTATGCCGTGTTTGGGAGCTTCTGGATCTTGTTGTTAATAGAAGTTTGAGAAATTTAGACATTTTACTTCTTAGCAGGTCCTGACTTTCAAGAAAAACATCTCACTCAGGACTAAAAAAATTTTATTGTTAGTCAGAAGTTAATCACCAACACTTTATTTTTCTTCATATTCCTGGCAAAACAGTCCTATATCTTCCCAAGGCAAATGTGGATGCCTCTGATTTATTAGAACAAAGGTTATTTTAAAGAGTTAAGCAAAGAAAAGTGCAAAGATTAATATTTGAAAATATAATCTCACTTTAAGTAAGTAAAAAAAGAAGCAGCATGTTATGAATTCTTTCGATAAAAATATATGTCTGTATGTATTGAAAAGAGACTGAAAGGATATTTACCATGAAACACAAAATATTTATTACTGGATGGTGGATTTATGGACTATTTGTCCTTTTCTTTTTTCCTCTTTGCCACTTTTACATTTTCCATAATGAATGTGTATTATTTTCATAGTAAGAATAAAGTAAAATTACTTGAAAAATTTGATATCACTTTCTACAGCTTTTCCCCTGAAGCAAACATTCTCTAAATGATCAGGATTTAAACAGAATACTTCATCTCTTTCAGAGTCTGAGTCATTCTTCATGGTTTATTATGAGTCTTTTTTAAATATCTTTTTAATTGCTAGTTTATGTTGGGTAAAAAGGATGATGCTGTTCACATTCATTTGGTTTAACCACGCTTTCATTCTTGTCTATGTTCTATAATGGTAGATCCTGTGCCATGGTTACTTTTAATCTAGTGCTACGTTATTATTCCTCAACATACACACATATCCACAAATGCTTTTGAATGTAGTAGTTTTGCGGGGGGGAGCACCTTATTTTCTATTTTTCAGGATGATGCAGGACGTTCTACATCCTTTTGTCATGACTATATTTTTCTTTCAATGCTATTCTCTTTAATTAAATCCCAACTAAATTCGTTTTCTGAAAACCAGTGGTTATAAAATTGTGCCTTGACCTTTTCGTGAGGTTTTGCTCAATTTAACTGGTGGCCAAAATAAAACAGCTTTACTTGCAAGATAACCCTTGCTCTGCAAGGCAGAGTATTGTAGGACAGGCATTTCCTCATGTGGGTGCACTTGGATTAGGAAAGATCATTGCTGTATACAAGTACCTCTGCCTGAGCCAACTCCCTACGTGTCCTTGAGACCATCTCTCTCCTGGGCAACAGGAGTCACCAGAGGCTTGTCATAATGCTGCAGTAGTCTTCCTCACAGATAGTCACAAGTGCTTTTTCATCAGCTTTCTTTCTCTTACTGCTGATCCTTTTCTAGGTGAGGATGTAGGGAGTGAAGGAGGAGGTAAGAAGAATGTGGGGCTTAGTGACATTTTGATAGGAGAGTTTCAGTCTATGGACACAGGATACCCAGGCTCAGGGCTCAAGGTTTTCAATAGCACTAGAATTAGCACTGTTAGATAAACTTCTCTTAGTTGACCTTGGAAGCCATCCCATCGGTACTATTTTCTGTGTGTACTGATCAGGCTTCTTTTGATTGCAATTGACAGATACGTGGCTTGCACTAGCCTAAGGAAGCAAGAAAATGAATTAGTTCATGATATTCATGGAATGGTTGATCACTAGATAAGAAGGAGGGCACGGGTGCAGCTCGACCTCAGGAACAACAGGCATAAGGGATGCTAGTGCATCTGGGTCTTGCTTCATTTCTTCTCTCTCTTCCTCATTGTGTTTGCCTCATCTTATCATTGAAGACTATAGGAAATATGGCTGCTGTGGTTCTGGAATTTATAACTTACATCTTCATCCAACAAAAAAAGTTGTTTTTAAGGTATTTTCAGTTCTGAATTTAAAAATTCCAGGTCAGATGTCCATTTCTAGGCCAAGTATTTGTTTGGGGTCATCTGACTGGGCAAGGTTTGGTGGAAAATGACAGCTTTCCAATAGCCATGGGGCAAAATGGACATACCCAGGAGAAAGAAGGAGAGCTAGGCTGATAATCCTATAGATATCTACTATATCCCATCCTATCCTATAGATATCTGCTATATCCTATAAAGAGCTACTACAGTGTAGAATGAATTCCAATTTCCAAACACCCAATTTTATAGCAAAAGTTTAAAATATAACCCTTTAATATATTGATGATTTCCTACATTAGTTGTTATTTTGACTTTAAACTCCCCCACGCACCCACCCAACCAGCACCCACCCATGCAGTTTTAAAAAATTGACCTTAGATGTAACAGGCAGAAAACAGAAATATTGTGTAGAGATTTGGTGAACATATTTTTGTGATGCTTTGAAAAAGTTCTGAATAAATTTGAATATTGTATTACTGTTTTTGATAGACACATCTTTTATTATTGTTTCTAATGTTTAATTTTGAAATACAATTACATTTTAATTGTTATTAGTCACACTGTGTTTTCTTTATTTTGATCAAACTAAGTTTTGATGCATTAACAAAGGTAATTAATTGGCAGAAAAATTATAATATGTTTCTTTGTTGAGATGTTAGATCCCCAATCGGATTGTTCCAGGTTCAATCAAATGGAAGAATTAATATAATGTCATTTATTTGTTGCAAAGAATTTAGCCTCCTTTTATAGAAATTGGTAGGAAGAATATTTTGAAATTAAAATGTATGAATGACTTGTCACAATTTTTTAAACACTTGGGAAAATACTGAGATGCTCAGCCAGGAGCCAGAAGCATTAAATGAGCTTTTGAAAACAAACAAACAAACAAAAACAAACAAAAAAAACCCCAAAAAACAAAAAATGTTCTTCTTTCTAAATAAAGAGTTCTCTTATGAATGGCATCTACTGGGTTTGGGATTTGACAGTGAACAAGACATCTTCCCTGTCCTTAGGAGGTCAAGATTACTGTGAGACGGGAGTTGGGGAGGCTTGCTGGGCAATTACTATGCACTGTGATATGTGCTAGGATTGGGGTAAGCAGAGGGCTCTGGGGACATCCAAGAGGAGCACTTAGACTATTAGAGCAGGAAAAGTTTTCTAGAGGAGGTTGTCCTAGCTCCTAGGATTCACATGGAGAACTAAAGATGGCACATTAGTTAGTTTTCAACTGAGGGCATTACTGTTCCTTCCCCCAGAGTGTTTGAAAATATGTGTGCATTTTTGATTGCACAATGACTGGTAACTAGTGATGTCAAGTGTGTGATTGCAAGAATTGTGACTCCAATCCTCGGGTGGCCACAGCATCTTAATACCATTTATCCATCTATCTATATGATGCCCAAGTTACATATCCATAAACCTACAGTCATATGGGTAGGGACAACAGATATATATTAGCTAGTTTGCATATGGCCATTCATAGCAAGGGTGTGATTAGCAACGTCTCTGAAAGATCTTCACAGAAAAGGAATTCCCTACTTGTATAAGAATCCTGAGCTTTCAGGGCTCATTGGCACCTGCTCTCATTGTAGGGGTGCATGCCAACAAAGCAACCAAATTTTCATTGCAGGCAATCTCCTAGAGGTTAAGATATTGTGGGCTTCTACCTAGACCTTAAAATAATAAGTATGTGTGTTGTATGAATTAGAAGAATTTCATCTAGATAAATTACATTTTACTTACGGGAATTTTTTGGTATTTTAAAACAATCCAGTAATAAATATAAATAGTTGGGAAAGACCACTTCAGGTTGGTTTACACGTATGTCAAAGTGAGTATAGTGAATATAATGTGATTTATTATAGGTGTTATTCACGCCACCAATGCCTGTGTACCTCTGACAAGTGAGCAGCTCAAGGCAGTTCAAATGTCCTGCTAGACATTCAGGCACAGTTAAGAAATTTCCTCCCACAATAAAACCATCTGGGCCTAGTACTGTTTCAGATGGTAGCTCTTTTTTCCTTTGACAGCTTCTCTGTTTCTTCTTTGGAAATTGTTTAGACTTTTTGTCTCTACTGAGAACAATTGTAAATTGTTTTTTTTAGAAAGTTATGTGTGCCGTCTAGTTTTCCAAATATATTTGCATCGAGTTATGGAAAGTAGTCTTTAATGATTTAAAATGTTTTCTTCTTTTGATGGTTATATCCTATTTTTATTAAGATATAGTTTACATTCTACTATCACCCTTTTAAAGGGTATAATTCAAAGGCTTTTAGTATATTCATGGAGTTGTACATCCATCAACACAATTGATTTTAGAACAGTTTTATTAACCTTAAAAGAAATCCTCCTCCCTTTGCCCTCGAGCCCTAGACAACCACAAATCTACTTCCTGTCTCTGCAGATTGGCCTATTCTGGACATTTCATATGAATGGAGTCATATAATATATATTCCTATGTATGGAATATTATTCTGTTTGTATCTCCCCCTGCCCTTTTCCTTGATTTTTTAGATAGGAGTTTGTCTATTTTGCTTACTTATTCATTTATTCTGCTTTCTAACTTATTTAATTTTGCTTTTATTTTGAATTATTCTATCATTCTGATTTCTTTTGGCTTACTTGTGCTTTTTAATGTTTTTGAATTAGATGTTTCACTTATTTATTTTCATTGTTTCTTTTCTATTGATATAAGTACTTAAAACTTGAATTTTTCTCTGGGTTCTACTTCAGCTATATCCTATGGATTCTTATAAGTGGTATTTCTATTTATTGGTATTTTTGAGAAATTCAACAATTTGTTTGTATTGATCTTTGATTAAAGAGTTGTTTGATGAAGTGCTTACATATTTCCAGATTGAAGAAGAATCTCTTTTTAAATGTGTTATGAATTTCTAGTTTTATTGTATTGCCATTTATATCTTTCAAACATATTGAAATATTTTTTCTTAATTTTTATGAAAGTTCCATGTGCACTTGAAGTTGTGTTCTTTAGGCAGGTCACCAAATAGTGGTTTTACTCTTTCTACATGCAGACCAATTATGTTTACCCATTTACCCAAGGAAAATGACCCAAATTCTATCTAGTCATAGGTCAGAAGTCCAAGATCTCCATATGTTATGCTATTGTTTTTCTACCAAGTCTAGTGTGGCTCTACTTGGTTCAAAAATCTATAAAGCAGAAAATTTTTCTGCTTGGTCTCCATATAACCAATATAAAGTGGCGGGACAGAGACAAGATAACGTAATAAGCACTCCGATTCAGAAAGAGGAAGGATGGAAAGGGCAGTCATTTGTCTATGGTCCTTCTTAAGTCCTGTCAGACAGACATTGTTAGGGAGTACTACATTGGTGTCAGAAATGTTCTTTGCTTAGACCCTGACTCTGTTTTCTGGCAGCATACTTTTCCCATTGTTCTTTATGGCCCTTGGCTCTGCCCTGTGTATCATCTTTTCTTTTCCAATATTCTCTTTGACCACACCTGCAATGAATGTTGTAGAATATGCCCTTCTATGGGTTGTTTTGCTTTTTCAGTTCACCTTTTCTTCCCAGAAGTTTGGGGGCCAAAAGTTATTTTAAGTATTGAACAGTTAAAGGATTTTTAAATGCACACCCCTGGCTTACTTGGAAGTACAATTCTTAAAAGTTTAGTAAGTTTCTTACATGTTTGAATCCAGTTAGTTCCAGCTGCTGGTAACCTCATTCTCCATTCTTTCTAGACAAAGTCCTCAGACTTGCTATATTTCTTTACTTTTTATCCTTGTAATACCTTGACTGTCACTTTGATACTATTGTAGTTATAGAAATCAGAAACCCTGGGAATTTTTTTTTGGCTCTCTCCTTAAGCATGTGCTTGCTCCAGTGCAACTTAACTCACTGGGAGGGTCTAACAATAGGATGAACTTTGCTGCCAGGCTGAGCTTTAATGGAACTTTGTCTTGAAAAAGTCTTTTTCAGTTTTCTCTTACTGTTTGAGATCTAAAAGTTGTTGGCCCTTTTAACATTTCAAGGCTCAAAATTTCTGGAATCTCTCATTTCCTTCTATCTTCTTGTAAACTAGACAATTTCCTGAATTTATCTCTCTCTCTTTTTAAAATACTTTGGCAAAACCAATTATCAATAGCTATTTGCATGTAGAACTAACAACTGTCTTCCAGTCTCTTTCCCAATCTCACTAGGTACCTACTGAGGCTATCAAATGTTTGACCTCTCCAGCCTCTGATACCAGCTTCCTATTGTCTTTGCCTGGTCTTTAGCCAGTGCCATGTATTTTAGATTTTTGCTATGATAGCACCCACCCCACTTCTGGTACTTATTTTTGTGTTAGAGTAGGCTAGGCTTAATCTATGATAACAAACAGCTCCAAAAATCTCAGTGGCCTAACACATAAAGATTTACTTCCTGCTCACACAGAGTCTGCTTTAGGTTTTTGGTGGAGGGTAGGCTCTCCTCCACATAGATACTCTGGGACTCAGGTTGATTGAGGCTCCACCATCTAGAAAGTCATCAATTGCTCTGGCAGGGGAAAAAAAGAGTTGAGAATTACATAAGAGCTTTCACTGTCTTAGTCCAGAAATGACATATATCATTTCTGCTCATTTTAATTTTATTGGCCAGAGCTAGTCACATGGCCTCACTAAATGCAAGGGAGCTGGGAATTTAACCTCTTATATTCCCAGTAAAAAGGAGAAATTGTATTGGCGAGCATAATATCTATCACATATGGAAGACTTCCTTGTAAAACTCCCCTCCTAGGTTAGCTCCAGGGCTAGACTTTAGTTCCTCTAGCCCCTGAAGCCATTGCCCCTGTGCAATATTAGCAAATATCCCAAGGGCATCAGCAGATTTGGTGTTTTAAAGTTCTATTTACCCCTTTGGTTACAGGCTTTCATCCAAAAATTGGCCTGGAAATTCCCCACTGGATTTTCAGCTCTTAAATACTTTTAATGTGTCAAAATGTAAATATATATATATTCTAGCATTTTCCATTGTTTTCAGTGAAAGAGTTTATCTGCATAACTATGGGAATGTAGTTTGGCTGGTGCTCTGAGAGCTCCTACTTCTGGGCAGTCTCACTACTGAGATTTCTTGCTATAGCCTCTTTCTTGTCTCTGCTTCTTCCACTTGTCTTCAGCTGGATCTTGGCTGCTCAAAGTGGCCCTTGCACATGATGTAATCTAGGGATTATACGATAACTTCGCTAAAAATTAGTTTTCTTTTAATTTTTCCATTTCCTTTGCTGCTTTTGAATGATTTCTAGGAAGAAATGGAAAAAGTGCTCATTTGTGTAGCTATATGCATAATGGAAGACTGTTTTAACTATTGATACTATTTATGAAGAAAGGCTTTTTCATTTGTTTCTAATGTGAATAAAATGAATTGCTTTGAAACCACAGAACCTTGTATTATCTACTCAGTATGCATTGCTCATGGATTCATGGAGGTGTGCATTAAAATGGTCCTTAAGCTCACATAATATAATCATTTGATGTTATTCTAGAGTAATTAATTCAAATTATCTAAGCTGGTAATATTAAGACTATAGGGATAGGAGTTTATGCAGGTAATCAGGCATTTGTTTCTTGTTTTGCAGGGGCCAAATTGGTCTCCATGCCATTCATGCCAATATACTGTCAAGGTGTTCTTTGGATAACAGTAATTACTGTTATATAATACACTTTAAAAACTCGGTCTCTTTTTAGTCCTACTGTTCCACCACCCAGAGTGTCTATGGCCAGCCGATGTAAGCTGTTTCTGGAGGGGAGATCAAAGGAACCATAAGAAGTTTCCTAGGATCTTAAGATAATTGAGATCCAGTAGTCAAAACATAGGGTAACAGAATGTCCCAGTCCTGATTTGACCAGGACAATCCTGGTTTCACCACTCCCAGTGTACCTAGTACCTAATTCCCCACTCACAGTGTCCCAGGTGGGATAATCAATTATAGTGTCACCCCATTTAATACATGTTCCTCCAGCTGTTTTCAAAGTCATGTGTTTGGCAGTTAATCATACTGACAACATTTATTTAACATTTCAACTGTTAAGATAGGCTCCCATGCTGTATTCCTTTTGTTTACTCCCAATATTCTCCATAGGGCTTCCTGTTTTTGAAGAGTTTCTTATGAAAAAATATTCATAATAATGATGGGTCTTATTTACATGCCACTCAATATATGTTGAGTGAAGAAAATAACTTCACTTACCTGTCTCCGTCAAATATTTTTCTTTTGAGTGCAGTTTAGGTTTCAAATTGTGTGGTTTCATAGTTATAGATGCACAGATTGCATACAGCATGAGACACATTGAAAAACAGTGTCCCTCTTCATAAGTCTGAAATGTCACCATTTTTCCCAAGGACGTAAGATTTTCTTTATGACTCTTGCAAATACATCCAAAAGTCTTCATTTGTCAGTTTGATAAATGCGCTGCCAAATAGCATTATCTTGGCATATAAATCATTTGCCTGTGAAATCTTTAAAGAGGATTGTCAAATATTTCTTTGTAGTCTTTGATTCTATTGGTTTTAATGCTTCTAATGTGTCAGGAGATATAGCTGACTCTCTGGGGTAATTTTCTCTTAAAGTCCTAGATAGCAGACGATTATAAAACCTAATGGAAAAGGTATCTTTCTCTTCTCATTTGGCTTAGATTTACCTCAGAAAATAACAATAGCTGACAGAGTAGTTGTGAACTACATTAATAATTCTAAAACTTAAAATTAATATATTCTGCTATCTGGAGTCTTAACTAAACATAATTTTAACATCTTTGAAATTCACAAAGAAAATGTGTCTCTTGTCAAGTAACCAGAAACCAGAATTCGGCTCGATTTTCATTGTTCACATGTCAGATATTGCTCGGATCCACACCCCCTTTGCAATCAGTGTCATGCATATGTATGCTGAGAGTTTTCCCATTCAGCAAGCAGATTTATAATTCCTCTAGAGACAAGTTTTTGTTGCAAAGAACTAGCATCTCTATATGCATAATCACTCCTTTTTTATGTGTGCTTTTGTAGAGAGAGCTGGGATGCTCTTTATTTTTATGGACACATTTGAAAGCCTTTGCTTTCAGCATTTATATTAAGGTGACAGTAACAAAATGTAAGAAATTCAATCACTCAATCATTTAAGATTTAACGAGCATTTACAACGTGTTAGTCTTTGTTAGGCACTGAGATCACAAAGATGAGTAAAAAATGATCCCTGTGTCTAAACGTTCTTAGTCTAATGAAAAGGAAGATTCATTAATGGACAATTATTTTAAAATGTGAAAGGTGGAGAAGTGATAAAGATAATGGTTTCTTTGCAAACCCCCACTTTGCTTCCCCCACTTAGTCATGGGACCACAGAAACCGTAGAGAGTAACTTGGTCTCCTCTCCTGCAAGGAGAATCCTGTGGTCTAACCCCACCTGTCCTCCTCTGGGAACTGGACCACGATGGCTTGGGGCAGCCTGAGGGGAGCTGCAGATCCCTACCTGAGTATGCTCTGGAGTTGTTTGTTTAGTCCTGCAACTCACTTAAGGACTTATATGTGTTCAGTCAAGGGGAACTTACAGATTTGATTTGATGTGAAATCATCCAACCCTTATGGTAGGAAACTCAAGCTCCCAAAGGACCCCAGATACAGATCCAGAAAGTGCTTTTCACAAGGCTTTACTTGGGACTATGTTAGGCTGGAGGAGACAGGAAATACAGGAGCTAGAGTGTTCAGGTGATTGTAGGATTGGTGGTGGGGAGTTGTCTAGAATGGGACCTGCTCGTGCTATCTTTGCCCTACTAGATTCTGTTGACCTTAATCCTCTCTGAATCAGTCCAAGTGGCATTTTTGACAGCAGGGTCATGGTTCCAAGCTCCTTTTTATACAGTTGACAGCTCTGATCCTGTCCTGTCAGCCTTTGCCCTGTTTGTAATTCTATTCATATTCATACTATTTCTCCCACAGTACGGTAGAGAAAGCAAATTTCCTTTCTTGTAATTAAGGATGTCTTATGTAAAGATTTCTCTTATAAAGAAATAGCCACAGTGTTTAGCTTTGGGCTTGATAGAGCAAAGTTCTCATCAGAAGCAAGGCTGATTGTCAAGGAAGATTCTGGCCCTGCTGGCAGGAGGCCCTGGAGGCTCTCCTCCCAGCAAGAATGTCAGCCTGTGTCTGCACACCTGACATCAAAAACACAGCTCTTCCTTCAGTTAGTAGCACAGAATACCTATATTCAAGCTGCTTTAGCCTTGAACTGACTGCTGCTATCAAATTCATATCTGGGGAAAATTAATATCTGCAGATCTAGTCTGTAGACTAGACCAGTGTTGGTCAATAATGACCTTTTTTACTAATCCAAGGTGATGTACAAACTGTAAAGACAACGTAGCAATGTAGCAAGGTTTTCATATAGCTAAATTTATTCAGCTTAAAAGACTCTAAGATCGTTTTTACTTTGGTGTTAAAAGTCTCTGTATTAAAGATGATAGATGGTTATTTTATTTTTAATGTTCCTGTCAAGACAAAATGTTGGCAATTTTAGGTTGGTTTTACAAATTTACAAGTGTAAAGTTTTGCTACTCCATGAAATGCTAAGGTTTGGGGACCACTAATCTAAGAATCTGGTACACAGTCATTCTCTAGAGCTTTCTCAACCTTGGTACTTTTGACATTTCGGATCAGATATTTCTTTGTTGTGGTGGCCGTCCTGTGCACTGTAGGATGCTCAGCAGCATTGCTGGCCTCCACCCACTAGATGCCAGTAACAACCCACCCCACCCAGATGCAACAGCTAAAAATGTCTCCAGACACTGGCAAACGTCTCAGGGTGGATTGTAAGGGTATATAGGTGGGGACTGTGATCAAAAAGTTTGAAAGTTACTGTTCTAGAGACATTGTAAATTTTATATCATTATATTCATTATTTTCCCATAAAGAATTTTTATTGCAGTAAATGAGAAGTCATGGCAACCATAAATAAAGGCAGGTAGCAAGGCAAACAAGGCTATATAAAGTGCATATATATATATAAATAACACCTTGATTATTTTTATTTTTATGTATATATATATATTTGTCTTACAAAGATGCTATAAAACTTAATGGGTATTGACAAAGTAAGAATACCCAACAAAGCATATTGTAGATAGACACAACATTATTATTATTATTTTAATTAATTAATTAATTTATTTATTTATTTTTGGCTGTGTAGGGTCTTCGTTTCTATGCGAGGGCTTTCTCTAGTTGCGGCAAGCGGGGGCCACTCTTCATCACGGTGTGCGGGCCTCTCACTGTCGTGGCCTCTCTTGTTGCGGAGCACAGGCTCCAGACGCGCAGCCTCAGTAGTTGTGGCTCACGGGCCTAGTTGCTCCGCGGCATGTGGGATCTTCCCAGACCAGGGCTCGAACCCGTGTCCCCTGCATTAGCAGGCAGATTCTCAACCACTGCGCCACCAGGGAAGCCCCTAGACACAACATTGTTACACATAATAATATTTGCATTTTTATGTCACTTTTCATTTGAGACTCTCAATCAATTGATTTGTCCTCAGTGTATGATTCTCAGTTCATCTCCGGGAAGCTGAGGCACAAGCCAATGTTCAACTGACATAATAAAGTCAGGGAATAATTAGGCCTCCCATTTCCTTTATAATACACTAATCATTTTTACTGTTATTATATGTAGCAAATACATATTTAGTATATAGTAAATATATATTTTATATTTAATTTTATATTTTACCATTTTTTATATATTTTATAATTTTTTAAACATGTATATTTATTTTTGCTAGGCTGGCAGCCTCTGGGAAGTAGGGGCAGGTCTTCAGCTGTGTATCTCTTAGAGCCTGCAGACTGTGGGCACATCATTTGTGGGCAGCTAGCAGGCATTAGGGAATGCCAACTGCATTAGCTCAGTCCTCCAAAGTTTCATTATAGATTCATGTTTTAGTGCTGGGCTTTTGGCTGTTATCTGAGATTGTGGTAAGAAAAGGAACATGTCTGCATGTTTTGTCATCATCTAGTTATAATACAACTTAAAATACATGATGGGATAATCAGGCTGCATTCTGACTTTCATGGACACTAATTATCTTTGCCTCCATGGGCCTCTTCCTCCATTAAAAAAAAGTTTAAAATGATAGTTTATGACTGCTTTGGTATAAAGATGGATATAATTCAAACTGGATTATATTCTTTTTTTTTCTGATTTGAAAATGATTAAAACACTCTCCTGGGCCCCTAAAAGTATCACAAGCCCTGGGCACTGTGCCTACAGTGCCTAAAAAAGAGGTTGGGGAGTAGCATCGACATATATACACTACCAAACGTAAAATAGATAGCTAGTGGGAAGCAACCGCATAGCACAGGGAGATCAGCTCGGTGCTTTGTGACCACCTAGAGGGGTGGGATAGGGAGGGTGGGAGGGAGACGCAAGAGGGAGGGGATATGGGGATATATGTATATGTACAGCTGATTCACTTTGTTATAAAGCAGAAACTAACACAACATTGTAAAGCAATTATACTCCAATAAAGATGTTCAAAAAAAAAAAGAGGTGGGCCCTGGAGATAATACATTGAAATGTTAACTGGTGCTTTCCCCTTCACTCCTATGCTCCTAGCGAGATATTCTGGATGTATTGCCTCAGGGAAGAATGACCCAGCAGGCAGCAAAAGAGCCAAATTCTTGGCTTTGAGTTCAAAAGCTTAGGTTTTAGGATTACACCATAGATTTGGAAGAACAGATGAAGAGCTGGGCTGCCCTCTCCCACAGTAGATGAAGAGTCCATGGACTGAAGATGGAGGAGGCCAGAGAAGTTGAGAACATGTGGATTTGTCTGGGATCCCCAGTTTGAATTAAGACTTTGGAAATCCTAGAGCAGATGGGACCTATCACTGCCTAACCCTTCATTCCCAGGGTAGTGTTTTCAGGGCTGTTGAAATGTGGGGCTCTTGTGTCCCCCAAGCCTAGTGTGGTGGGGACATGAAACAAGTGCCTTCTTGGTGGTCCAGGCAAACAGCTCAGGGACAGGATCTGCGTTTCCAGGAACCCTGGTTGGAGAGGGGCACAAAAAGGTTTTTGGTGGGGTGGATAGTGGCACCCTTATGGCAAAGTACCAGTCTGTGTAGACTGTGTGGCAGGAATAGGAGGGCATAGCAGAGATCTGCACGGATCCATAACGGAAGACCACAGGAGAATGAGGATGTTTCCACAGATGCCAGCAAGGAGATATGATGACAACAAAGATGGATTCTTGCCATTGTGGTATCACATGAACTCTTTAGAGTTGGAAGGGACCCAGAATTGACCAAGATTAACTTTTTTCCACCTGGAAATATGAGCACTTGGAAAAGAAATTAAGTACAATTATGGAAAAGTTAAGTTGCAATTCTTGTACACCAGAATTTTTTGAAGCTGGATTAGTATTCACTGTACATAAGTTTATATGGTTCTTTACAGTATTTGAAGGACCTTCCGCCTTTAATTTTTTTCCTTTTAACTCTTATAAAAATCTTAAAAGGAATTGGTATAATTTCTGTCCTCATTTTACACATGTGAAAATAAAAGCACAGAAAAATTAAGTGACTTCCCCCAAGGTCACACAGCTAGGACCTGGCTGAGCAATGACTCAAACCCATGGCCCCGTACACTCTATTACTCCTGGTTCTTAATGTTCAATATTTCCCCAAAGAACTTCAGTGAGGGCTTTCTCTCAGGCTCTCAAAAAATGGTATGGTACCAAAATACTCTTAGTGTTTAGCAATTAATGCTCAGGCGTGAGGAGGACAGAAGGCTCACATGCTGGGCTCCCTCTCTGCTGTGTTCTTTGCAGAGCTCTGCTTCCATGCTTGGAGGTGGGGAGGTAAGTGTATAATCTGAATGCAGTGTGGGGGCCCAGCTCCACTGCAGTGGGATTAGGTGGGGGGTCAGATCCTAAAGGGTTTTCTAACTTGGAGGCTGGGTGCCCCATCCAGGTTAGTGCATACTGTTCTGCTTCTATAGTCCTGTGCCCACACTTACCACACTGTAGATTTTTCTTGTTTAATTGCCTGTCTCTCTCCAGACTACGAACAACTGAAGGCAGGGATTACATCACACTTACTCCCCATTGTATCCCTTAGCAAAATGCCTGGCATGTAATAGGTACTTTAAATATTTGCTGAATGAATGAACAGATGGGTGTATGGATGGAAGAATTCTTGGGTACCTCAGTGTCCCTCACATAGTCCTAGCCCTGTATCCCTTGATAGCAAAGCATCTTTTGATGGGTGTTTGGGTTCAGCTTCCTTTATCTCACCCAAGAAAGCTTTGTGAAAATAGCTACTTCGGTTGCGGGACACCTCACCTCCTTTTTCCTTTCCTATCCCCAAATCCCTCCTTTATTATTATCCAACCACCCTTTCAGTCAAGATGTTCAGAATATTTTTTTCCTCTTTCATCTACATGTTTTAAGAACTGTTTTTCCTTTAGACCCTCTTTAGGAGCAGGAAGCACTGTTATAAATCCATATGAGTAAATATTTTGCTCTCGTTTTGAAAAAAAATTGTAATTAAAATTCATGGTAGAAAAATTTCTGAAGTGGTAAGTTGCCTTTCTAATATACTACATGTCTTATTTTAGAATTTATTTCAGTAACTAATCTACATTATTAAATAAGATTCACTTCATTGGAGTCACTGAATAATTACTGTGTTGGATAAGTATTGTTTTCGTGATACTATTAGTTTTATCACATGTGCTAAATTGTTTTTAGGAAGTAGCCTCAGCATTACTTGAAAAGAGATGGGAAATACATGTCCCAAATCCAGTAAATTTATTATTAGAACAAGGTCACAAATATAGTAAATTTTCATTGCATCATTTTTACAACATTCAAATGCAATACATGATAAATAAGGTTTATCCCTTAACAGATTCTAATTTTTTTCTTAAGGCACCGTGACAGAGAAACTTATCCCAAAGATTATGATATAGAGGGTCCTGAAGAAGTAAAAAAACTGTGTAATTCAACATATTGGCGACTTGGAACCAACGAACCCCCAGTAAGTAGTAGCTACTAATTTAAGTCCGGAATCTTCCTCCTAGTAAAACATGAAAAAGTAGAGGGAGGAGCACTTTGTCAGTACTCCTCTTAGCTGTGTTAGTAATTTAGGCAGGTGACCTAGCCACTGTGTGCTTCAGTGACCTTACCTGTAAAATGGGCGCACTTCATAAGTTTATTGGAAAATTAAATAAAATAAAGCAAATAAAGTGCTTAACTCAATGCCTGGCACATAGAAAGTGCTCAAGAAGTTATCATTATTGTTATGATGCTGTTGCTGCAGCTGCAACATCTTGCTAGATGTCTCCACTAAGCTTCGCCATCACCCTGTGAAGTAGGTGTTATTATCTCTATTTTACAAATGGGGAGAATCTCCTAGAGGTTAAGTGATTTACTCAAAGTCACCCAGCCAGGGAGTGGAAGAGTGAGAGTCTGAACCCAGTTCTTTGGGTTTCAGATCTTTTGTACTTGTCTTAAGGGGATAGAATTGTGAGTAATTTAAACATGCTGTTATTATTCTCATAACATTTGTACAACTAAGTTACAAAAGGAGTATCCATTGCATAATTACTTCCTATTTGAATTGCTGTGGGTGGGTTACTCCTTGGCTATTTAGGTGTCTGCTCAATCAGTGTGCAGGAACTCAACTCCCTAAAGACTCCCAAATTGTGTCCTACAATGTCAAGAGTTTTGGGACTAGTTGAAGACTCAGTTCAACCTCATAGGATGGCCTTGGGGCCTGAAGAGCTGGTAATTTGACAGGGATGGATGTGAATGTGTTGAGAAGACTGGGTTTGTATATCATATTTTGCCCCCAAAAGGCTGGGCTACTTTGAAAAAGGGTGAGCCTAGGAAGATCCATAATTCTACTTTGGGAATGGTTCTAGAAAATTCTCTGTTCTCCAGGGTGATGGGAATGAATGAGCTTAGCAGAGTCCATGCTGTTTCCTCCCTTCCTGTTATAGTTTACCATAGACAGAGAACAATAAGGATAGCCTGAAAAATGGGGATTTATTGTAAAGATACGGCTGCCTGGATATGGAACAAGGACACTTGTAGGAACCAAGATGGCTCTAAAGCAAGACATTCTCTCTCTCTCTCTCTTCTCTCTATCTGACACACACACACAATCTCTCTTGGCATCTCTGTTTCTCTCTGCTCTGTTCTCCTTTTGTCCCACAGCTTAAATCTCAGGGGCATTCTGATGGTTTCCTCAGTTTCCACCCTGCCTTCTTGCCTTTGCACCAGGCTGCCTAATTGGTCATTAGCCAGAACATGGATGGAGCTCTAGAGGCCAATGCCCAACTCAGAAAATAACCACGCTGCCCTGCTCTCCCAAACCCAGCTTACCCTTGCTTTCTTGAGCATGGTGAGGACAAGAACAAGTTGGGCAAGGCAGGCATTGCCTGGCATGCACTTAGCATCTTTGACCCTTAAAAACATTTATTTTTGATAAGTGAAAATCTTCTTGGTCTCTGGATTGTGGGAGGAAGTGAGATGAAGTGAAATATGAGGTGTAGGAACCTCAAATATTCATTCCTTGTATTCCATGCATTGTAGCAGTTAAGCCTTAGTTTAATAGAGGATGTATAAATAATATTTACCTTCTTTATGACTTTCATTCATAGTCATTGAAACCTTGTCCTTCCTCTACCAGGTTTACGGTGTGTATTAGATAGGAATGTTAATGAACCAAACTTGGATCCGCTTCCCAACATGCAGCAAAGTCAAAATTCAGTTTGAAAATAGAGACAGGATTTTGAAAAAGGTGTGCTGTAAGTCTCATCTGCAAACCCCCTTGGGTTCCTGGTGAAGTTATAGATATGAGGCTCTGGTGATCTGTCTGAAGCAGCAGAGCAGAAAGAGAGGAACTAGCTACATATACATCAGTGGTGGGGCAAGGATAAGTGAGTACTCAGGCCCAGATGTGGCACTGGGGGATCAGATATGGGCCATGTAAAAGAGAAAGATGACAGGGAGCCATTTTAGAGCCTGCCCAAGAGCACCTCATGTAGGGATGGAACAGGGATCGACTGTATTCCTATGGGCTAAGACAGGACATTTAAGTGCAGAAATTGGCATCCTGTACCACAGAACATAGCATTGAATATTCCCAGAAAGACTCTCAGCTTCTATTAGAACACCCTAGGAAAGTCAGCTTTGAACGTCCTTCAGTGCCAGACAGGGTCAGACACAGACACGCCCAGAGGAAACCAAAACAAGATTACATATCCACTTTTCCTGCATTTGCTTCTCTCCTTCCTCATGTCCCCTCACCCTCATCTTAAACGCTCAAGGAGCCAGAAGGAGTTGGTGTATAAGGAAGAAGTCCAAGGGGGACAATTGGGAGGAAGCCAACTGAAGCAGGCCAGACTAAAACATGCCCAAGGTGGAGGAATGAGAATCTTTCATTTTAAATGAAGTTTTGGCTAGTACATGGGACTGGGCATTTTACTTACCTCAAAAAGGCTCTTCTTGAGACAGAAGTAACAAGAAGGTTTTTATCAATATATTATCTGAGAGTGACCAGAAAAGTCCTGGAGCCTGTCCTATATTTCATCAAAGAACATAAAAAAGAATAAGACCCTCCAAGTAACTATGAATGGGCAGCGATGGAAGAAGAATAGATTTGTTTTCTAATTGTACCTACTTACAAGTCCCACTTGTTCAATGAGCCAGTTGCCCATTTGTGTGTAAAACAGAAGTCTGTTCACATCTCTCTATCCCTTTCCTTTACTTTAGTTTTCTTCATGGCACTTCAATGACTGGACATACTTAAGACTTTTTAGTTGTTAATTGTCTGTCTCCCCCTACTAGAATACAGGCTTCATGAGAGAAGGGACTTTGGTCTGTTTTGTTCTCTGCTGTATCTCCAGTTCCCAGAATGGTGTCTGACACATAGTTGGCACTCAGTAAATATTTGTGGAAGGAAGAAAGGAAAGAAGACTGTATTTAACAAACATGTATTAAGGTCCTGTTATTTTGTTAAGTGCTGGGATAAGAAATGTGTGCCAAGTTACTATGCTGAGTGCTGGGGTAAGAAACATAATTCAAAGCAAGGTCACTGTACATCAGGAATTCACAGACTTATGGGGTTAATGGGTGCCTACAACCACAGTGGCAGTGTGCATGATGGATGATATGACACGGAGAAGATCAGGATGCTGTGAGGGGCACTTGAACTGAAATGGATTGATGGGAGGGTCAAGGATGACTTCCTAGGGAATTCCCTGGCGGTCCAGTGGTTAGGACTCTGTGCTTTCACTGCCAAGGACCTGGGTTTACTCCCTGGTTGGGGAACTAAGATCCCACAAGCTGAGTGGTGGTGCAGCCAAAAAAAAAAAAAAGATGGCTTCCTAGTGGAGGTGACCACCGTGAAGCTCCTGAGGTGAATGTTTAAAGGAACCATCTGTTGGTGGAATCTGGAAACATACTACCTAAATTTCAGTAGTGGCATAATCGAATTCCTACCCCAGTGGCCCCTCAGGCTTCAGGAGGCTGAGTGGGACCATGGATTCACAGCAGAGCAGTAATTTAATTCAAGCCACTGGAGTTTCTCTGATTGTCTTATTAGTCCACGTGATTATGGGAAATAGTGTTTTAAATTCCAATATTTTGTTTTGGTATTTTATTTGGACTTTATTGATGTACTACTTAGCTATAACAGAGTGAGTCCCATGCAAAATAAATGATCAAGAGTACTTTTATCATTGTTTCTTCATTTGTAAAGTTCCTCACCCATGGACCCTCACGGCACTACCAAAGGCCCTGTCACAATGGCTTACGTAAGGGCACTTCTGAGGAAGTGCTGCATATTGAATCCCATAAACTCAGAAGGATTAAATACAGAGCAGATTTGATGCTGTGTCATAGAAGGTGAGAAATTTTAGATATAAAGGAACAAAGAGGAACTTGAGAAATTTCATTAAACAGATTTTTCTTATACAGCTTATGGATCAATGCCAAGGCATTTTTGGAACTAACAGGACAACACTGATGAGCAAATTAGGCTAATATAAGTTTTAACAGCATCACAGTCACTTTGGACTTAAAAATGACAAATAAATGAAAAAAGTGTGCTAAAAGTGTACAAATGTGTGCTAACATTCATTTTATGAATAGATGAATACCTAAGTAGGTCTCAAATATGAGCTGTTTTAGTGGATGAAAATACAACATTTAAAAATTAGTGACCCTAGCAGGACAGGAATATAGACACAGACGTAGAAAATGGATGTGAGGACACGGGGAGGGGGAAGGGTAAGCTGGGACGAAGTGAGAGAGTGGCATGGACATACATACACTACCAAATGTAAAACCGATAGCTAGTGGGAAGCAGCTGCATAGCACAGGGAGATCAGCTCGGTGCTTTGTGACCACCTAGAGGGGTGGGATAGGGAGGGTGGGAGGGAGACACAAGAGGGAGGGGATATGGGGATATATGTATATGTATAGCTGATTCACTTTGTTATAAAGCAGAAACTAACACACCATTGTAAAGCAATTATACTCCAATAAAGATGTTAAAAAAATAATAAGAAAAATTAAAAAAAATAAAAATTAGTGACCCTAGAAGGCATATAATTATAATGGACCAGAGAAATTCAATTATCATTTACCTAATTGGTTCAGGTATGTTTTTCTTTGATTAACATAGTAGAATAGTATTTTGAGCACTACAGTCTTACAGATGCTTCTAGCATTCAGATCTAAGTACCTGAAAGAGGCATATGGATCAAATTGTTGTAAATGGAGTAATTTAAAATGTCAGTGGAGGAGAACCACTTACACCAGGGAAAAGGAAGATATTTAGGGAGAGTGGGCTGTTGAGTCAGGGCTCCCTCTTGCTTCCTATCTCCATAATCTCTGAGTTTGGAGTTGATGCCACTGGTTCTAGCATCCTCTCCTGGATCTACTTTGGATTGTCTATTCCAATATCAGCACAATTGCATCTGCCTTTCCTGTTTCGGGAATTCTGTATAAATTTTGGCCAACTTGAGTGTACTTTCTTTGTCTTATGCTGTAACTATGGGCTTATTAATTGTATCAAGTATCTGCCATTTCTAGGGATTTGGAACATGAATGAAATGAGGCATCTGCCATTTTGATCCCATTACCCTCCTTTGCAACTCTTTTTCTATATCAATAATCATGCCCTCATTTAACTTTTAGAGAAACTAGATTTTAATATTTCATATATATCAGTTTGCTTAAGCAGGTATAACTGTTAGGTTGAACAAATGGCACTCAAAAGGTGCAATCACACACACACACACACACACCACACACACACACACACACACACACTTTCTTTGCCTCTGTTGTCTTTTCACCCTACTTTGTGGAATTAGTTCTTTCTCTACCCCTGGATAAGATCTTGTGCAATTTCCATAATTTTTATGGTCACTCTCAGATAATTAAAAGTCTATTGGTCACATTTCAATAATTAAAATATCTCATCAAAATGATGAATTTTATTTAAGGTTAAAGATTTTCTTCTCCTCCAGCTAGAGTCTGCTCCAGGCCAGGGAAGTCTGCAGCGGAATGTGTGTGTAGAAGGAGGGTTGGCTGATTTTCTATTTCTTTGCTTAGTCTGCTCCGTCCTTCCCTCAGACAACTAGACAAATAAAAGGCCCTCTTGTGATTATTCTACTAATATTAATTACTTAACTGAGACTGCTTTTGTGACAAGCAGTGGTTTTGTTACCTGAAAGTGACCAGAAGAAAATATGGCACTTGTCCATAATTTATCTCTTCTAGGTGCAGGGAAAGAACAATCCCATAAAGGCTAACTTGAACCGGCAGTGAAGAAAAATAATGAAATTATTTTTTGCACCCCGTACGTCTCAGTTGTTCAAAATAATGATGGGAAGGGGGCCTCTCTGCTTCTCTGGGATCCTTTAAATAATCTGTATGTGGTACTACTGTGTTCACTTAGACATGAAAGTAGAGCCACAAAAACAGAAAACAGGACAAAACTACTGCTGAGAAATAAGAATAGCCTTTTGGATGATTTTTAAAGGTAAAGACTTTTAACAAAGTATCTATTACTTTTTTTTTTTTGTAAACAACAGCTGTTTATTTTTTAATTAATTAATTATTTATTTATTTATTTTATTCATTTATTTATTTAATTTATGGCTGTGTTGGGTCTTCGTTTCTGTGCGAGGGCTTTCTCTAGTTGTGGCAAGTCGGGGCCACTCTTCATCGCGGTGCGCGGGCCTCTCACTCTCGCGGCCTCTCTTGTTGCGGAGCACAGGCTCCAGACGCGCAGGCTCAGCAGTTGTGGTGCACGGGCCTAGTTGCTCCGCGGCATGTGGGATCTTCCCAGACCAGGGCTCGAACCCGTGTCCCCTGCATCGGCAGGCAGATTCTCAACCACTGCGCCACCAGGGAAGCCCTGTATTACTTTTTGATGATGACTTTTTGGCAGTGGTAGGGGGAGTGCTGTTTAACAGGATAAAATAAGACTCTTCCTCAATTATGACTGAAGATCTAAGATAAAAGATGCCAACTTCTCCATTTCATAATGAGAACATGCAGAACATTTGGGTAGTAACTGGTTTTGAACCTCTTGATCTCTCATCCACGTTGAAGGTTAAAAAAAAAGGAAAAAAGAAAGAAAATGTTGAAACTGAAGAGACCTGGATGAGAGTATTTGGAATTTGGGGGAGTCATTTGGAGGGGTGTACATGCTGAGTCCCATCCCTCTTGTCCCCACTGGGTGGGGAAGCACCCACCAGTGCTGGGTGGAAGCATGTCCTGCTCATCAAGCTGTAGTGTGGGGCCTGAACATTATCAGACCGGCAATTTGATAAATGTTGCCCTGAAGTCGGGGAACTAGGTGGATTGGGATCTGACTCGTTCCTGAAGCAGCCTGTGGCATCAGAGGGGAGACTTGACTTGAGAATTACCTGCACTTCCGTCAGTATGGGTCAGAGGAGCATGCTTTCAGGGAACTCTATAAGGAAGCCAAAAAAGAAATGTCAATTGGGCATCATTTAAAATGAATCTTGCCAAGAGAGATTCTGCCAGGGGGTAAGTCATCCTCAGCACACAGAGGCTGGTTACACTCAAATGTGGAACTTGAGGGGAAGCCCTAAGTGACTTGCTCTTTTCCTGTACCTGTTACCCAGGTTATATGTCTACTGGGTTTTCTTTTTTTTAAAATAAATTTATTTATTTATTTATTTTTGGCTGCGTTGGGTGTTCGTTGCTGCGTGCGGGCTTTCTCTAGTTGCGTTGAGCGGGGGCTACTCTTTGTTGTGGTGCGCGGGCTTCTCATTGTAGTGGCTTCTCTTGTTGTGGAGCACGAGCTCTAGGTGCACGGGCTTCAGTAGTTGTGGTGCACGGGCTCAATAGTTGTGGCTCGCAGGCTCTAGAGCGCAGGCTCAGTAGTTGTGGCGCATGGGCTTAGTTGCTCCGCGGCATGTGGAATCTTCCCAGACCAGGGCTCGCACCCATGTACCCTGCATTGGCAGACGAATTCCTAACCACTGTGTAACCAGGGAAGTCCCTGGGTTTTCTTAAATGTAGCACATATGGGAAGAGTTCATCTTGGAAGATTAGAAATTGGGACTTAAAAAAATTGATACTCAGGAAAACGGGGAATAAGAATGATATCATGAAGTGCACGTCCTGTACACACATTAGATATTTTTTATATTACCATTTGACTCAAGCTAGATTTTATTATGCAAATTAAATGGAAATTTTAGTGATTATCCTGTGAGTTGGTGCTGTGTTAATTTAGCTATCTCACATATCAAATTGCCAATCTCCAGTTTGTGATATATATATAAAGCCCCAAAGACTTTTAAACATATGGAAGTGCTTTTATAAATTATCCACCCTATGTCAGGTTATGAACATTTCTAGACCAAAGTGATTTTTCACATTAAGATGGTGTAGGACTAGGTTTGCCTACGTGCAACAGAAACCAAAAATCAACAGTGGCTGTTCACATAAGGTTTTATTCTTTTATGTAAAAAGTCTAGAGGATAGCAAGCCAGGACTGGTATGGAAGTTCCATAAACTGTCAGAGACCTACCGCTTCTAGCTTCTTGCTCTGCCATCCCTTGTGTAGGGCTCAATATGGCTGCTGGAAACCTGTCATTATGTCCACATTCCATGCAGCAAGAAGAGAAACAGAAGCAGGACCTTTCCTGGAGGTTGTATATATTTATTCCACTTATGCCCTGTTGTCCAGAACCAGTCACTGGTCATATCTATGTATAAGGGAGACTAGAAAATGTAGTCTGAAACCTCATGGGCCCAGCTAAAATTTGGGGGTTCTATTATTGATGAAGATGGGAAGTCTAATATTGGGGGATAACATTTACCTCTGATACAAGGAACACAGAGGTTAAGAGTGGGCTCTGGAGTCAGATGGCTTCTTACTGATTCTTGGCTCCACCACTTACTAGGTTGTAACTTTGGTCAAGAGTTTACAGTTTTCCATGTCTTTATTTCCTTGGGTGTAAAGTGGGAATAGAGTTTTCATGAGCATTTAATGTGAAGACATTTAGAATGGTGTCTGGCCATGTGCTCTTGTTATTACCATTATCCCCATGATTTATTGCAACTCACCTAAGCTACAGCCAGGATAGCCTCTGGGTTTTATTTAATACTCTAGCTCTAGAACTTAGTAGGATGCCTGGCACTTCACAGATATGGATGGATGAATGAATGAATGAGTCAGACTGCATGTTTTGAATTGTGGAACTTCTACTTTTCTCTCTGGTTTAGCTGGGCATTACTTTATCCCTTTCAGCCTCAGTTTTCCCTTCCTTAAAATGAAGATGAACTATGCCAAAGGTCCTTCCTTTCTCCCTCCAGATCCACTCTCCACCCTTCTCAACCCTGCTCTGTGCCAAGCAGGCTGACCTTTATGGATTGCATCAGTGAGCTCTTTTGCCCTCTGGCTTCCTGTGAATTGCCAGGAATTGGCCTTTGGAAGGCACTGACAGGTGATCAGCAGTGGGAGGAGAGTTGGCTTGGACATTTATTCCTGTGCTTTCCTCCCTGCAGGGCCATGGATTGGCAGTGGCTATATGCTATGGGTTGAACGTTTGTACCCCTCCCAAATTCAAATGTTGAAATTCTAACTCCTAGTGTGATAGACTTAGGAGATGGGGCATTTGGGAGGTGATTAATTCATGAGGGTGGAGTCCTTATGAATGAGATTAATGCCCTTATAAAAGAGACACCAGAGAGCTCCTTCCCCACTTCTGCCATTGCGAGGACACTGTGAAAAGATGGCTGTCTATCAGCTAGGAAGTAGGCACTCACCAGTCACTGCTAGTGCCTTGGTCTTGGCTTTCCCAACCTTCAGAACTGTGAGAAATAAATTTCTGTTGTTTATAAGCCACTCAGTCTGTAATATTTGTAACATAGCCTGAACAGACTAAAACACTGTGTCTGTTCTGAAAGCCACAACTACCAAGTGACCCTCTCTTTACAGCAGTAGATCATTCTGGGTTCCATAACTGCCCTACCCTATGCCTCCCCAATATTGCTGTCTTCAGGGTGCTTCATCATTGTTTGTTTATTTTCTGAATTCTGGCCACACTTTTATAAATAGATTCTTTATTAAACTCTCTTCATTCCCCATTTGATTTTTCTTTTCCTTCCACCACGATGATTGATATACAACACTCAGGGTTGCTTTAAGTATTTAGGGGAATAATGTATATAAAGTGCTTAATATGGTGTCTGATACAGAATAAGCAGTCAATAAACTTAAGAACCAGTAGTGCTATTAATTTCCTTTCAATACTCATTATTTCAGTTTGGCAATATCTTTGTTTCATATAATTTTCAATGGTGTTGATTGATTTATTGAAATATTTTACTGTCAAAAATGATGAGATTCACAGAAAGAGAGACAAAATGAAAAGGCAGAGGACTATGTACCAGATGAAGGAACAAGATAAAACCCCAGAAACTCAACTAAATGAAGTGGAGATAGGCAACCTTCCAGAAAAAAGAATTCAGAATAATTATAGTGAAGATGATCCAGGACCTCAGAAAAAGAATGGAGGCAAAGATCGAGAAGATGCAAGAAATGTTTAACAAAGACCTAGAAGAATTAAAGAACAAACAGAGATGAACAATACAATAACTGAAATGAAAAATACACTAGAAACAATCAATAGCAGAATAACTGAGGCAGAAGAACGGATAAGTGACCTGGAAGACAGAATGGTGGAAATCACTGCCAAGGAACAGAATAAAGAAAAAAGAATGGAAAGAAATGAAGACAGCCTAAGAGAACTCTGGGACAACATTAAACACCGCAACATTCACATTATAGGGCTCCCAGAAGGAGAAGAGAGAGAGAAAGGACCCAAAAAAATATTTGAAGAGATTATAGTCGAAAACTTCCCTAACATAGGAAAGGAAAGAGCCACCCAAGTCCAGCAATCACAGAGAGTCCCAAGCAGGATAAACCCAAGGAGAAACATGCCAAGACACGTAGTAATCAAACTGACAAAAATTAAAGGCAAAGAAAAATTATTAAAAGCAACAAGGGAAAAATGAAAAATAATATACAAGAGAACTCCCATAAGGTTTACAGCTGTTTTCTCAGCAGAAACCCTATAGGCCAGAAGGGAGCAGCATGATATATTTAAAGTGATGAAAGGGAAGAACCTACAACCAAGATTACTCTACCCAGCAAGGATCTCATTCAGATTCGATAGAGAAATCAAAAGCTTTACAGACAAGCAAAAGCTAAGAGAATTCAGCACCACCAAACCAGCTGTACAGCAAATGCTAAAGGAACTACTTTAAGTGGGAAACACAAGAGAAGAAGAGAACCTACAAAAACAAACCCAAAACAATTAAGAAAATAGTAATAGGAACATACATATTGATAATTACCTTAAAAGTGAATGGATTAAATGCTCCTACCAGAAGACACAGGCTGGCTGAAACAAGACCCTTATATATGCTGTCTATAGGAGACCCACTTCAGACAGAGGGACACATACAGACAGAGTGTGAGGAGATGGAAAAAGATATTCCATGCAAATGGAAATCAAAAGAAAGCTGGAGTAGCAATACTCATATCAGATAAAACAGACTTTAAAATAAAGAATGTTACAAGAGACAAAGAAGGACACTACATAATGATCAAGGGATCAATCCAAGAAGAAGATGTAACAATTGTAAATATATATACACCCAACATAGGAGGACCTCAATGCATAAGGCAAATGCTAACAGCTATAAAAGAGGAAATCAACAGTAACACAATAATAGTGGGGGACTTTAACACCTCACTTACACAAATGGACAGATCATCCAGACAGAAAATAAGGAAACAGAAGCTTTAAATGACACAATAGACCAGATAGATTTAATTGATATTTATAGGACATTCCATCCAAAAACAGCAGATTAGTTTCTTCTCAAGTGCACACAGAACATTCTCCAAGATTGATCACATCTTGGGTCACAAATCAAGCCTTGGTAAATATAAGAAAATTGAAATCATATCAAGCATCTTTTCCGACCACAACACTATGAGATTAGAAATCAATTACAGGGAAATAAAACATAAAAAACAGAAACACATGGAGGCTAAACAATACTTTACTAAATAACCAAGAGATCACTGAAGAAATCAAAGAGGAAATCAAAAAATACCTAGAGACAAATGACAATGAAAACATGACAATCCAAAACCTATGGGATGCAGCAAAAGCAGTTCTAAGAGGGAAGTTTATAACAATACAATCTTACCTCAAGAAATAAGAAAAATGTCAAATAAACAATCTAACCTTACACCTAAAGGAAATAGAGAAAGAAGAACAAACAAAACCCAAAGTTAGTAGAAGGAAAGAAATCATAGTGACAGGAGCAGAAATAAATGAAATAGAAAACAATAACAAAGATCAATAAAACTAAAAGCTGGTTCCTTGAGAAGATAAACGAAATTGATAAACCTTTAGCCAGACTCATCAAGAAAAAGGGGGAGAGGACTCAAATCAATAAAATTAGAAATGAAAAAGGAGAAGTTACAACGGACATCACAGAAATACAAAGCATTGTAAGAGACTACTGCAAGAAACTCTATGCCAATAAACTGGACAACCTGAAAGAAATGGACAAATTCTTAGAAAGGTATAACCTTCCAAGACTGAACCAGGAAGAAATAGAAAATATGAGCAGACCAATCACAAGTAATGAAATTGAAACTATGATTTAAAATCTTTCAACAAACAAAAGTCCAGGACCAAATGGCTTCACAAGTGAATTCTATCAAACATTTAGAGAAGAACTAACACCCATCCTTCTCAATCTCTTCCAAAAAATTGCAGAGGAAGGAAAACTCCCAAACTCATTCTACAAGGCTACCATCACCCTGATACCAAAACCAGACAAAGATACTACAAAAAGAGAAAATTACAGACCAATATCATTAATGAGTATAGATGCAAAAATCCTCAACAAAATACTAGCAAACAGAATCCAACAACACATTAAAAGGATCATACACCATGATCAAGAGGGATTTATCCCAGGGATGCAAGAATTCTTCAATATACACAAATCAATCAATGTGATACAACCATATTAACAAATTGAAGGAGAAAAACCATATGATCATCTCAATAGATGCAGAAAAAGCTTTTGACAAAATCCCATTTATGACAAAAACTCTCCAGAAAATGGGCATAGAGGGAACCTACCTCAACATAATAAAGGCCATATATGACAAACCTACAGCCCACATCATTCTCAATGGTGAAAAACTGAAATCATTTCCTGTAAGATCAGGAACAAGACAAGGATGTCCACTCTCGCCACTCTTATTCAACATAGTTTTGGAAGTCCTAGCCATGGCAATCAGAGAAGAAAAAGAAATAAAAGGAATCCAAATTGGAAAAGAAGAAGTAAAACTGTCACTGTTTGCAGATGACATGATACTATACATAGAAAATCCTAAAGATGCTAACAGAAAACTACTAGAGCTAATCAATGAATTAGGTAAAGTTGCAGGATACAAAATTAATGCACAGAAATCTCTTGTATTCCTATACACTGACAACAAAAGATCAAAAAGAGAAATTAAGGAAACAATCCCATTCACCATTGCAGCAAAAAGAATATAATACCTAGGAATAAAGCTACCTATGGAGGTAAAAGACCTGTACTCAGAAAACTATAAGACACTGATGAAAGAAATCAAAGATGACACAAACAGATGGAGAAATATACCATGTTTTTGGATTGGAAGAATCAATATTGTGAAAATGACTATACTACCCAAAGCAATCTACAGATTCAATGCAATCCCTATCAAATTACCAATGGCATTTTTTACAGAAGTAGAACAAAAAAATCTTAAAATTTGTATGGAGACACAAAAGACCCCGAATAGCCAAAGCAATCTTGAGGGAAGAAAACAGAGCCGGAGGAATCAGGCTCCCTGACTTCAGAGTATACTACAAAGTTACAGTAATCAAGACAATATGGTACTGGCACAAAATCAGAAATATAGATCAATGGAACAGCATAGAAAGCCCAGAGATAAACCCACACACCTGTGGTCAACTAATTTATTACAAAGGAGGCAAGGATACACAATGGAGAAAAGACAATCTCTTCAATAAGTGGTGCTGGGAAAACCAGACAGCTACATGTAAGTGAATGAAATTAGAACACTCCCTAACACCATACACAAAAATAAACTCAAAATGGATTATAGACCTAAATGTTAGACCAGACACTGTAAAACTCTTAGAGGAAAACATAGGAAGAACACTCTTTGACCTAAACCACAGCAAGATCTTTTTTGACCCACCTCCTAGAGTAATGCAAATAAAAACAAAAATAAACAAGTGGGACCTAATGAAACTTAAAAGCTTTTGCACAGCACAGGAAACTATAAACAAGATGAAAAGACAACCCTCAGAATGGGAGAAAATATTTGCAAATGACTCAATGGACAAAGAATTAATTGCCAAAATATATAAACAGCTCATGCACACCAATATTAAAGAAACAAACAATCCAATCCAAAAATGGGCCAAAGACCTAAATAGACATTTCTCCAAAGAAGACATACAGATGGCCAAAGAGGCACATGCAAAGATGCTCAACATCACTAATTATTAGAGAAATGCAAATCAAAACTACAATGAGGTATCTCCTCACACTGGTTAGAATAGGCATTATCAGAAAACCTACAAACAAATGCTGGAGAGGGTGTGGAGAAAAGGGAACCTTCTTGCACTGTTGGTGAGAATGTAAATTGATACAGCCACTATGGAGAACAGTATGGAGATTCCTTAAAAAACTAAAAATAGAATTACCATATGACCCAGCAATCCCACTACTGGGCATATACCCAGAGAAAACCATAGCTCAAAAAGACACATGCTCCCCAATGTTCATTGCAGCACTATATACAATAGCCAGGTCATGGAAGCAAAGTAAATGCCCATCGACTGACGAATGGATAAAGAAGAAGTGGTACATATATACAATGGAATATTACTCAGCCATAAAAAGGAACGGAATTGGGTCATTTGTAGAGACGTGGATGGACCTAGAGACTGTCATACAGAGTGAAGTAAGTCAGAGGAAAACAAATATTGTATATTTACGCATATATGTGGAATCTAGAAAAATGGTACAGGTGAACCGGTTTGCAAGGCAGAAATAGAGACACAGATGTAGAGAACTAACGGATGGACACCATGGAGGGAAAGCGGGGGTGGTGGTGGTGGCGGTGGGATGAATTGGGAGATTGGAATTGACATATATACACTAATATGTATAAAATAGATAACTAGTAAGAACCTGCTGTGTAAAAGTAAATAAATCAATAAAATTAAAAAAAATGATGAGAGCATATCTAAGGTTAATTTTGGGGTCAACCTTACCTTAAAACAAGATGATACCTAGTAATTTTTTTCCCTAAAAGATAACGTCTTATTTTTCGTTGAAGTATAAAATATGAAGCCCAATACAGTGTCCCCTGCCACTGACTTGTGAACTTTGGAATCTATGAGGAAGAGTAGTTGAGCTAAGAATATAGGAGTCAGAGCTAGGAAATTAGGCTGGGAGGCTGGTGATTCAGAAGGTTGAGGTCTTAGGGGCCAGTGGTCATAGAAGCCTAGGAGTAGACCAGGGAGCCAGGATCAGAGACTACAGTTAAAATTGCTTTGCGTAGGATGGGTTCTTAGTTTTACAGAGCCTTTTTATACTTAACAAAAATGGACCAAAGGAATTTGACTCTAGCTATGATACTCTTGCAGCTGAAGTCTCCAAATTTCTAAACAGTATTTTCTCTTTTCTGAACAAATCTAGTGGAATTAATGTGATCTTGGGCTTCATTGGATATCTTAGGGAAGCTAGTCTTCAGATTTGGGGAAAGTAGTTGGTTTCTCGGTGGCAGTGAGTTCTGAATCTCTGCTGTGAACCTCCTCATTTGTGATCTTCTAGAGTTTTGTATGGGAAGAATATTGACTCCTCAGCATCCATTTTTGTTCTGAGATCCTCTAGATATTACCATGATGCTTCTGCAATTGACTTTAGTACACCCTGTAATTATCAGGTTTTTCTCGTAGTGATAATTGCTTGATAATTCATTGAATTATCCTCTGTGATAGAGAATGGATAATGATGATGATGATGGTATCTGAAGTCCTATGTGATTTACAAAGTGACTAGTACATTTTCTTACTTAGAGAAGTTAAAATATACTAATCTTGAGAAGGAAATAGAAAGCAAATAAGCATTAGTATGTAGTTGAATGCGGTACTTTCCATTTCATGGAAACACCAATTTGATTTTTATTTTCCAACAAAACATAGTAAAGAATTGCCACTTTCACATATTTATGATGTAATCATTGACTGCTATGGGACATTTCTTATTTTTGAATGTTAATGGAGTCAACAATTAAAATCAGAATGTACTTCAGAAATATATTTTAGTAATTGAGCATTTGTGGCAATTCATTTATTTTCCTTGTATGCGGCTTTTATTTTTCCAGATTTGGATATCAGAAACACATGAGAAAATGGCACAAGTTTGTTTAAACACAGAATTGGCTGAAATGAAGAGCAAAGCTTTATTGAATGAGGAAACGATGAGCTCTGGAATTATTGAAAGGTATGCTTCATACTGTCCTTTGCTTAGAACAGGCACATTCAGGAAAGGGTTTATATAAGTAGTGAAGAGGTATAGTGGCCCCAGGTACATATTACAGGACCACATCAAGCACAATCAACACATCCCAAGCTTCCATGCTTTCTGTTCATGCTGTTCCCTCTGTTTGGAATTCCTTTCCCTTGTTTGTTTGCCAATCAGCACTCCGCATCCTAGGTCCCTCTAAAATGTCATTTCCCCTTTACACATTTTTTTCTGGTCCTGGTTCTGACGACTTAGGTTTGAACCCCATCTCCACAATTTACTTGTGAAAATTATGTGGTATCTATAATCCTCAGTTCATAAAGTGGGAATTATAAAAGTATCTACTTCATAGGGTTGTTTTAAGTTTAGATGAAAAGAAGTATGAAATGTGCATAAAAATGCTGCCTGACATGCAGTAAGAATTAGGTAAGCTGTCATTAATCAGAATTAATTGCTCTCATATTCTTGCTCTCTGAGCATTTTGTTTATGTTCTACATAGCAGTTGGACTTACATTCAAGTTATTTATATGAAAGTGTTTCCTCTGAGATTGTTCCTTGAGGGTAGGAACTGTTTCTTAGTCACATCTGTAGTCCTGCAGCCTGGCATAGTGCCTTTCCATGGAAATGTGTGACATAGACTTCATTGTGTATTGTAGTTATTGGACAAAATGCTGAAATTTCTTTCCATTTACTTGTTGGGACATTTTATTTTGCAAAGTGTATTAAAGTTGCAAACATGGAAATCCTTTAAAAAAATTATAATAAAAATTCAGCTCCCAAATTAGTTTTGTATAGCTCTGAAAGTTTATAAATATCAACTTGACATGTTTTCTAAAAATTGTTATCTTGTTTCCAGGGACACTGGATTGCCTACCACAGGTTTTGGAGCTCTCTTTCCTAGACACCCATCAGATTGGTACGAAATGTTCGTAGTCCCTAAACTGCTGCAGATTGCACAAAATGTTTCTTAATGGTTCAGGAGGTTTGTTTGCAGGGGTGAAGGAGTGAGGGGTGAACCAAGGTCAACAAAGTGCTCTTTATGTGCCATCTTACAGACTTCTTTCCTTTTTTTAAAAAAATGGTGTTTATTTTTTTCCAACTTATTAATACCAACAAACCTGTTAGAAGAAAAATAGATTATCATTTAAAAACAATTATGAACAGTGATATGTGTGTGTGTGTGTGTGTGTGTGTACAAAAAAATCAGCATTAGACTTCTTTAACAAAAGTTTTTTCCCATCAATATGCAAGCAATAATAATAATAATAATATAGTAGTCAATACTCATTATTTGTAGATTCTATATTTACAAGTTCTCTTACTTGCTAAAATTTATTTGTAACCCCCAAATCAATACTAAGGGTGCTGTTGCAGTCATTAATGGATATGCATAAAGTGGCAAAAAATTTGAGCCACCCAATGCACACATTCCCAGCTGAGGTAGAGCAAGGCAAGACTCTGCCTTCTTGGTCCAACTCTCATACTGTACGCGAGTGTCCTTTTCATGGTCATGTATGTTTTTTTGCATTTTTTTGTGGTTTTTGTTGGTGATTTTGCTGTTTGAAATGGCTTCCAAGTGTAGTGCTAAAGTGCTATCTAGTGTTTCTAAGGGCAAGAAGGCTGTGATGTGCCTTATGAAGAAAATAGGTGTGTTAGATAGGCTTCCTTCAGGCATGAGTTACAGTGTGGTTGGCCATATTCAACATTAATGAGGCAACTATATATTGAATAAAATGTCTCAAACAGAAACACACATAAAACCAAGGTATGTATTGATTGGTTGATGAAAATGTTGTGACCAGAGGCTTGAAGGAACCTAGCTCTGTATTTCCTACAGAGCTAGGAAGAGGTTCAGGATTTGCTAATTCAGTGTTCACAGTGCCTTTATAGAATATTACTGTGAATAATGAGAATTGAGTGTATAGCAAGAAACTACTATTTTTTACTGGTAAATAAATTTATTTTGGGGGCAGCATGACTTGTTACTACAGAAAAGAAATTTCTACTCATCTTTCTAAAGAAGACAAACTTTCATAATTTCTGTAATGATAAATAGATAAGTGATGAAATATAGGTACTTACAAGCATGAGAAAATTCTGTGTTGGATTGTGTATTATGAAGATATGAGTATATATCATCACTGGAAATTTAGATGTTTTTGCTTCCTTTGAGAGCTGTCTGGCATTAGAGCTAACCTGTTCTGCAGAGTCTGCCTAGGGTGGGGGTGGAGAGTACCCTAAATGATAATGCCCCACCCCATTCATAGTCATCTGTTATAATTTTGGCCAGGTGTTCTTAAACTGCGGGTTCTAATCTTCATTACTCCTGCAAGGCTGGCCTGGTCTGTGTCCCCTACAGCCTGCTGTAGCATCTCTAAGTAGGCTGGAAGATCCACAGGGAGTATTCCCAGAATGATCGTTGAGGAGGTGGGCTTCTGGCTTCCATCAAGGTGATGAACTAAAAACATCCTGCTGGCTCCCTTTCTTGCACTGAAATCTAGAAATTCCAATAAAGACATGGGTAGACAGAATGAATCCAGAGGCAGACTTTGACAGCTATATCAAAACTCTGAGAAAATCTTTAGAAAATGATGGGCTAGAGCAGAAGATTGCTGAGGGATGGGATGAAGGGAGAAGAGAGAAGGCAGGGTTGAGGTCTCTACATGGAGACTTGGGCCAACCCAGGGTGAGAGCTGTAATCTCAGTGGGCCAGGCTTGGATAGGAGCTGAACAAGGCTTATCTATTGAGTTTGCAAACTTGGATTATATGCTCCAAGTTGGATTTTTCTGCATTGATTTTGACTGCTGTTTTCAGCCCAGGACAGAAAATGAGACACCCAGGGCTTTACATAATAGAAATTTTGATGCCAGCAACCTACCTCCCTGCAGCTCTGATCTCAGCATTGAGATCTATAATGCCAGTACAGATAGCCAGGAGGACCCTGGGTTGTCTCCCCCAACTCCAATTAGGGAAGGCAATCTCAGATATAGAGGAACTAGGCAGTATATCTTGAGGAGAAAGAAATGCCAGGGAAAATAAGTGCAGTTAATCCCAGAGAAGTGCAGTAGAGGCACTCAACTCATATCTCCTACACATACACTGAAGACACCAGCTAAGCCTCCCTTTTCAGTGGACCACTTATGTAGTCATCAAAAGCAGAGGCACACATTAAAAAAAAAAAAAAGAAAAAAAAGCAGAGGCAACTGATCGTCTTAGTAATAATACAGATGAATTCCCGGTCTTAAAAAAATATCATGACACATGTAAAGAACAAAAGCATCATGAAGAATGAAAAGATATAGGCAACCTATACCAGATGAAGTAGACCTGATGGAACAAATGTAACAGGAATTTAAAACCAAAGGAACCAAAATTTAAAGCTTTATTACTTAGAGAAATAAAGACAGTTACAAAATAAGGCAAAATAATAAAAATCAGGTTGACATTAACTTCCCAACAGCAACACTGGATGCAAGAGCATAATATTAAAATATTGAAGGAAAAGAATTTTGAACTCAGAATTATTTAAATTTGAGAGTCAAATAAAGATATCTTCAGGCATATGAGGACTGGTTTCAGACTTACTATCCTGCCACAAATAACTACAGGACTGAGCAAAACATATTAGGCAACTGTTGTCAAGGGTTGGATAGCAGCCAGCATGGTTCTGTGCTCCTGAAGATGAGATGTGAGCATCACTTATGCACTGAAGTCACTTTTCCTGGCTGCAGCGCAGCGGAGTGAGCCCAAGAGTAGAGCAGTGTTATTGTTGAGCTGGGAGGCGGGAATAGGAATTTAGAGCTTCTGATGTAACTGGAATTTGTAGGATACAGTATTGGACAGAAGGAAGTTGTGTTTGGAGGTGGGAACAGTAGTCTGCATGAGATTTCCCTCAGGTTCTTAGTCAAGGGCTGGGCTCTGCATGCACTATCAAAATAGTACATACTCCTGCTTTTAAAAAATCAAATAGAACTGTCTATAGTGTATTCTAAAATTTCACAATGGTGCTCCCTCCTGCATGGTAGTATTGTGTAGTGGGCTCCAGGGCTCCATTACCTGCTTTCAAATCCTGGCCCTGCCACTTACTAGCTGTGTGAACTTGGGCTAATTGCTTAACCATTTTGTACCTCATTTTTCTTCATCTGTAAAATGGGGATGATAATTATAAAGCCACCATGTTATAGGGTTATTGTGACAATTAAGCAAGTTAATACATGTAAAACAGTTAAAATAGTAATTTGTGCATACATGGTAAATGCTATGTAGATCAGTTGGGCTAGACACTTGGCAAACCCTTTTCGTCTAGAAACACATATCTATTAGTTCAGGAAAATATTCTTGATTTATTTCATTGATGATTTATACCCTCCATTTTCTCTGTTCTCACTTTTTGGAAATCCTTTATGTGGATGTTGGTTTGCCTGGCCTGGTTCTCTAATTTTCTCATCTTCTCTCTATTTTATATTTATCTTTATTGTCTACTTTACTCTCTGTGTCTTCAACCCTACTATTGAGTTCTCTTTTTGTTTTCTGAATCCTTCTGTTTTTATAGAATCCTTTTTTATTGTTTGTTTCATGACTGAACTATCTTCTCTTATCTGTGTGGGGATGTTAATAATAGTTTGTTTTCCTTAATTTTTTTCTTCATGCATCGTATCTATTTCCTCCAAGATACTTTTTATTAGTTTGCCTTTTATTTGTTTGCTTGGTGTCTATCTTCCATACTAGAAGCTTTCCTCAGATGTTTGCTAATTAATTCTTGGTTCTCTGTGCATGATTAAGAGATGAAGGTCAGAACCTGTGTGTGAAGCTTGTTGATTTGGAGCTTCACTGGAGGAATCTAGGTGTGCCATTTTTTTTGTAGAAGCCCTGGTATCAGTATTTTTAGTCTTTCCTCATGGGCTGGTCACATTCCCCAGAGGAAGTTCCCCAAATTGCCCATCTAAATGGCGAAGGGCTGGTGCCTGTGTTCTTGAAGTGAGTAGTGCAGTTGGCTGGGACATCAATATTAATCCTTCATCGTGTATGGTCACCGAACTGTGTTGTTGGTCAAGAACTTTCTCTTTTACCCTTCCTAGTGAATAAATTTCTAGTTTCCTGCTGGAGTAGGGGAGGGGCAGTTATCCAGCAGTAGGGTGTAGAGGAGGAGCCTGGAGCTCATGTGCTTCTCAAACAGCTCTCCCCTAATCCTCCTTTGCTGATTTAGGATTTATTCAGCTTTCTGCTAAGTCAGAGACCACTCGTCCATCTCTTGAGTTTCCAAAATTTATTTCTCTTGTCCCTTTTCTGTTCTCCTTGTTCTTGTGGGTTTATTTTTACTTTTTTGAGTATCTTTGACTTTAGTGGAGCTTTTTGAGGAAGCAAGATTTGATGTGTACATTCAATCTTAACCCTGAAGTCATTCAGTCTCATCTGAAATGTCACCTCCTCCAGAGGACATTCTCCTTGTTCTTGTGGGTTTATTTTTATTTTTTATTTTTTTGAGTATCTTTGATTTTAGTGGAGCTTTTTGAGGAAGCAAGATTCGATGTGTACATTCAATCTTAACCCTGAAGTCATTCAGTCTCATATGAAATGTCACCTCCTCCAGAGGACCTTCCCTTCCTACTGCCACCCCCAGCCTATCTGGTAGGTCCCTTGTGAGTGTTCATAGCACCATGTACTTCTTTTATCCTTACACTATTCATTTAGGTTGCTATTACTTACATTCTTATTTGTCTTTCTTTCTGAATTCAATGCTCTGAAGCACAAGGCTGTCGCAGCTCTCCCCCAGTCCTAACAGAGAGCCTGACCTGCAGCAGATATAATTAATTTCTTGAATGAACAAATTAGTTATTTCTGATGTTGAACAGCAAATTATAATGGAAAAGGGGTATGACTAATTCCTATTTTACTTGATTTAGGACTTTAAGTCCTGAAGAACCAAAGTTGTTCTCAATTCTATTCTGGTAAATACATTAAAAGACATGGTCTTTTAGAAAATCAGCCCTTATTAGTTTGAATTGCTAGAATTACTTGTTTTTTTTACTTGATTCACAAGTATTAACAAGAAAATAAATACATGAGCACCATCAACCATCCTCCACTAATTCCATATGTAATTCTTTCTTTCAGTTAATGTACACTAATTATAGGGTGTTCCATACAATAGAATGCTGTGGTGTTTTAGAATCTGCTGTCTTGAATATTAAATATTCTTTTGCTTCTTGCCAACTGTACAGCTGTAGGAGTTAAATGTCAACTTTAAAAGGCAATGAATAAAAATGAGTTTGCTCAATGGACCAAAATAATGTGCTTCAACTTATAAAAGAAAAGTTGTAATCATAATGTAAATTTAAACTTCAGGTTACCTCAGTGGAAAAAATCCGAATACAGGTATAGCTTTGTTATTAAGGAGACATTAGTCAGATGCATTTATCTTAATTTTAGATAACATCCATTATGTAGTGATGGCATTTGACAGTCTGTTTCTTTTCTCACAACTCAAGCAATAGCCCACCTACTTTATTTTGAACCAATGTGAAGGAGATGCAACACCGTTCTTCCTTAAATTGGCAGCAAACATCTCAGTGGAACATATTGAAAATCAGAACAACTAGAATGTTTGACACCACTGGACTTATCACTCCTCACCTAGAGAAAAGGGCTTGGTGGATAATTCCTTCCACATGTGTCACAGATGGAGATAAATTTTAAACAATTCCAATATATGGAACAGTCAGGTTGAGACCAAAAGTGATATTGATGACTTACACTTTAAAAATGAGATCAGTATGCTTTGAGGCTAGATTGAGCTCATCCAGAACTAGAGTTATTGCTTCTCTTGACAGTCGATCGCATCAGTGAGTTACCAAGAAATTGGCGTTGGCCAGTGATGGAAGGGGTGAAAGTCAAGGAGGCTCAAAGACCTCTCAGACATTAACAGTGCTCTTATGGTCTCAAATGGGTACAGTTGCATGCTTAGGGGTCTCTAACATACATTACTTTTACTACATGGATAGAGACATTAAAGTTGTAGAAAAGTAGTGAGGCACATTGCCTTTAAGGCACATTGTAAAAGTGGATGGGAACACAAAGATGTAAGTTAATTTAAGAGTCTTTCTTTGCCCTCCTACCTTGTTCTCAAGAATCCTCAAGGAACGTTCACTTAATTTGGAAGTACTCTTTATGAGGCATGGAAAACTCACTCACTAATTATCAGAAGGCTTCTCGATGTCTGATTATCTAATACAAAATCATATGATTCGTCTGTAGAACCAGACAGTTGTAGCTGATTTATTCTAAGAAGTAAGATTTTCCACATATAATATCTCGACTGTGTCTGTGACCATTTAACAAACAAAAAACCAGAAAGCAAAACGATAGAACAAAACAACAACAACAAAAACTATATAAAGCAAATCCAATTTTGAAAGAGATATAGTATAAATATAATTTTAAGATCTTATTTCTCAGAAGCCCTTATTTAAATATACATATATAACTGTATGTGGTCCTGGGATAATGGTTCACAGGAGAAGGTTTTTTTTTTTTTTTAACAGGAAAAAGCCAATTCTGGCATAGAATATTTGCTGGGTGAGAAGCAGGTCCATGGGCTCCTGGGTCAGTTTGAGGTCAGCCCAGAAGTACTGACCACCTACTAGAGGATAGAGACGAAGCAAGGTAGACCTCTTACAAGGCCAGCTCTAACTAATGTGTCCTGTCATTTTTGCCAAATTTCATTGCCTTCTGGTGGTAGTGATTAGTGTTTATTGTTGAAATTTTATGATAAATGTGTCTTGTTTCCAGAATCATCCAAACATTTATGTGATCCACATGACGGGAGAAGAAAGAAATTAGTAGTGTTTTAGATCACTGGGTAGCTTTTTGGTCATAGTGTGGTTTTTAAGAAAGGGTGTAGGAAAATAGGAGACCTGGATTCTACTTTGGGACCTGTACTAAACCTGCTATGTGACTTTGTGCTGGCTAATAACCCTCTCTGGGCTCCAGTTGTTTCCATCTGGAAAATGAGAGGATTGAACCAATTAATCTGTAAAGTCCTTTCCTGCTCTAAAATTTTATGGTTCTACAGAAAGGCATCTGTAGTCACATAAATGGACAAGTTAAATGAGGCCAAAAAGTAGTTCAGACGGTTAAGTTTTCATTGTTGGCAGAGAGCACTTATCCATATGTGTGTGGAATGATTGCCTCACAGCAGCAGTAGCAAGCTGAGGCCACAGTTTAAACTCTCTCAATTTACTCCTCTCACTGGGGCATTTAACATTTGTAAAACCTTTGGCCCTCTTCAGAGGAAAGGGACTGAATATGAATAGCAGGAGGTTTTTTTTGTTCTTTGTTTTTTCTCAAAGTGCAAGGCATTTACTTTCTTTTCTACTCAAGCGCTTGTGTTGTGGCTTGTCTCTTGGTAAAATACCACCCAGTTGTTGGATATTTGTCCATAAGAAAAAGAGTTTAAAAATTGCCCTGTGGTGATGGTGATGAGGATAACAACAAAGAAAATGTGGAGAGAAGAATGGTGTGGTGAAAAGGCTATGGAATGAGAATGAGACAGACCTGAATTCAATTCTTTTTTTAAAAAATTTATTTATTTTTGGCTACATTGGGTCTTTGTTGCTGAGCGCGGGCTTTCTCTAGTTGGTGGCGAGTGGGGACTACTCTTCGCTGTGGTGCGTGAGCTTCTCATTGCGGTGGCTTCCCTTGTTGCAGAGCATGGGCTCTAGGTGTGCAGGCTCAGTAGTTGTGGCGTGTGAGCGCTAGAGTGCAGGCTCAGTAGTTATGGCACACGGGCTTAGTTGCTCCGTGGCATGTGGGATCTTCCTGGACCAGGGATCGAACCCGTGTCCCCTGCATTGGCAGGGGGATTCTTAACCACTGCACCACCAGGGAAGTCCCTTGAATTCAATTCTTGATACCCTTTCTTTTTAAAAAAAAATTTATTTTATTGAAGTATAGTTGATTTACACTGTTGTGTTAATTTCTGTTGTACATCAAAGTGATTCAGATATATATATACACATATGTATATTCTTTTGCATATTCTTTTCCATTATGGTTTATCACAGGATATTGAATATAGTTCCCTGTGCTATACAGTAGGACCTTGTTTTTTAATCCATTCTATGTATAATAGTTTGCATCTGCTAATCCCAAACTCCCAATCCATCCCTCCTCCTTGGCAAACCACAAATCTGTTCTCTATGTCTGTGAGTCTGTTTCTATTTTGTAGATTAAGTTCATTTGTGTCATATTTTAGATTTCCCATATAAGTGATATCATATAGTATTTGTCTTTCTCTTTCTGATTTACTTCACTTAGTATGATAATCTCTGTGTCCATCCATGTTGCTGCAAATGGTGTTATTTCATTCATTTTTATGGCTAATATTCCACTGTATATAGGTACCACATCTTTTTTATCCATTCATCTGTTGATGGATATTTAGGTTGTCTCCATGTCTTGGCTATTATGAATAGTGCTGCTATGAACATATGGGTGCATGTATCTTTTTGTTGATTCCCCTTCTTATTTGTTGTAGGACCTTTTATTTCTGTGTGTCCAGCTTTCTTCTTTTGGATAACATTCTGTCTCCCATTCAGTGCAATCCAGTTAGTCTGTATGATAAATGGGCTGATTCTGTTCTCCACTCCCACCTCCCCACAAACCCAAGTGTTGGGCATATGACCCAGGCCAGGCCAATCAGAAAGCACTCTAGGATAGTAATCGGAGTTTTGAGCAAGGTGCCCTCTAGTGCTCCAGGTGACAAGTTACAGAGGGCGTCTTGCTGCTAGTGGAGCATCTATCTGTAAATGAAGCTAAGCAGAGGTGTGGAAAAAGAGTTCTGATTATATTCTTTTTATGTGCGCTGGTATTTTCCCTTTTTTTTCTCTTCATCAAGCTTGAATAACTTATAACTTGAGTAATACTAATAATAGCAAATACTTATATGGTGTTTATTATGTGCCAGGCACCATTATAAGGGTTTTACATGTGCTGACTTATTTACTCCCTATAAAAACTCTGTGAGTTGGTTCCATCATCATCTACATTCTATGGAGGGGGGAAAAAAGGTACAGAGAAGTCAAGTAACATGTTCAAACTCTCGCAGCTGGTAAGTAATAATGAGCCAGGATTTTAACTGAGACAGTCATACATCAAAGTTCATGGTCTTAGCTACTCTACTAAACTGCTTCTCTGAATGATAGATCAACTAAGACTCTATCACTTTCCTCTGTAAACCCAGAGATGATAATTGCTACATTTAGCCTTGAGCACCAAGCTCTTGAAGGAAGTACTGGTGAAAGTGTGGTCACTTGTCTCCCGAGGTGGCCGCCAACAGTTCCTTCCCTCTCTGTACATGCATGCTACAGCTCCCATGAAGAGGCAGGGTTATTCTGAGCTGGCCTTAATACTGGCTTTGATCAATAAAATGTAGCAGAACTGACGTCCTCAGACTTCTGAGTGCAGACCTTAAAGGGACTGGTAGTTGTTGCTTTCTGATTCTTGGACTCTAGTTAACATGCTATAAGTAACCCAAGCCACATGGTGGAGAACTAAGACACTGTATTTGACAGCTCCAGCTGAGCTCCCAGACAACAGACAAAACCAGCTGCCAGCCATGGGAGTGAGCTATCTTGGATATTCCAGTCTAGTCAAATGCCTGGATGACTGTAGCTCTAACTGACATCACATGGAGCAGAAAAACCACCCAGCTGAGCCCATGATCTTACATAATAATCAGAGATAATAACATGGTTGTTATTTTAAGCCAGGAACATTTAAGCCACAGCAACAGGTAATTAAAACAAACTTCATGTCTCTAACTACCATGATTACATGGCTACTTCTACCGTTATTTGGCCTATTGGTATAGTTTTGTCATTGCTAATCCATCAGGCATGCAAGCAGTTCAAACTTTTGAAACTGATGAGCTAATAAAACAAATGAGTGGTAAAGATTTTCAAAATGTCAGCGTCGTGTAATTTATATTTAATCCCATTTCCTTTTATCCCATGCCCATTAATGATGAGCCTCTATTACTAGTATTACTCTTTATAATATTGGAAGTTTATGTGGTTGTCATAAATTTATCATTATTTATAATTACTTAAAATAAGTCTTCAGTGGGTCCCAGTGGATAGAACTATGTTATGCATCTTTGAGCCACAGAGGTGGTTTCACAGGAATAAGAACTTTCCAGAATTACAGAAATCTTTGCTGCTATCCATATTTAATTTGGTCCCATATTTGCTACTTACATAGTTAAATTATTACCCTAACATGTAAGAATAATCTATTGTTTTCAAATGGCTTCCAAAAGTTATTAGGCCTGAAGAAATTATATTTGTGCCACATACCTGAGTTTATTCTTTCAACATAAACATTTAATGAGTGCCTATTATGTATTAGGAATATAGAGACAAAAGACACCCCCATTCCTGAAGTAGCTCATTATCTCATATATGAAACAGAAAAATAACCAGTCAATACTCATGTATTAGTAAGGAATATACTTGGCTGAAAGTAACAGAAAACCTAACTAGTAGCAACTTGGATAATTAAGGAATTTGGTCATCTAGCATGAAATATAAGGGAGTTCAAGACTGATGTGGCACCCAAACAATGTCATCAAGGATACAGGGTCTTTTTGTCTTTCTTCTCTACCAGCTTTGCTAGGTAGCTTTCATCCCCATACTCTCAAGATGGTTACTATGTCTCCCAACAGCAATCTGTTCTAGAAAGGAAGCCGTGGGAAAACAAAGAGATAAAGGAAACCCTCTTCAGGATCTTCATTTTACATCTATTGGAGAGATTGTGACATGGCCACCCTTGGCTGGCCACCCTTGGCTACAAGAGTCTTCTAATTAGAGAAAGACAAGGGAGAAAGGAGGTCGGAATAGGGGTTGAATAAGCCAACCTATACCCTACAACATGCTAGGGTAAACATAGTGATACCTGAGTTGAATCATGGAATAGGAGTTGGAATTAGCCAGACCAACAGGAGAGAAGGGCACCCCAGGCAGAGGATATAGGCCATACAAAGGCAGGGAGGAGTGGGACCAATGATGAGCATACCTGGTTCACAGAGTACATGTTTGCACTGATGACAGCTAAAGTTGGAGAGAGATGCTGGGGACAAAGCAAGCAGGGCCTGAAAGCTATGTTAAGGAATTTGGACTTTATCTTGCAGGCAGGAGTGAAAGGTTTTCAAGCGTGGTGTAGGAATGATCAGATTTGTGTTCATAAAGCAGACAACAGATTGGTAGGCACCTGAGACTATAGTCAGAAGACTGTTGAACTAATCAAGGCAAGACATAATAAGACCCTGAGCTTTAGTGATGGTGGTGTGGAGGGAAAAAAGGGTTCAGATTTTAGACGTATTAAAAGAGAGGAATAGACATTTACTGGATGATTGGTTAGTTATGAGGGTAAAGAAGACTCAAGGTAGAATACCAGGCTTCTGGCTTAGGCAACTGGGGGTTAATGGGGCCATTCATTGAGGCAGTGAAGATGGGAGGAAGATCAAATGTCAGATAGCAAGTGGATATTTGAGACTGGAGCATAAGAGAGGTCACTGACCCAGACCCAGTTGCTAATATAAATATCTTAACTAGTTCCTCTGCCTCCAGTCTTGTCCCTTTCAAACCGTTCTCCATCCAGCAGCTTGAATAATCCAATTAAAATGCAAAGTAAATCATGTTCTTCTACTGTTTACTTAATATCATTGCAGTATTGTTTTTTTCTTCTAGTGTTAATGAGCACATACTATGTGTCTGGCACTGAGCTAAGGGCTTTCAGTACCTTATTTCATTTAATTCTCATTCTTTGAAATGGAGGCTGCAACTATCTCCATTACAAAGAGGTTCAGAGAGGTAAAGTAACTTTCCAAAATTTCCTTACCTAGTAAGCACCAGAGCTGGGTTTTAAATTCATGTCTGGTCTGTCTGACTGCAGAGGCTGTGTTGTTCTTAACCACTATAGTACGCTGTCTTTCATGCTTAAGCGGATAAAGTGCTCCGTATCCTTCAAAGTACTTTCACATGCATTATCCACTATCCCTTTCCTCCTAACATTCATTACAAGGTCATTTGGGTATTTTATTAATTGTATAGATGAGTAAATCAAAGCACAGAGGTAATAAAGGACTCCAACTCCTCATTAATTAATCCATCCCTTCTATAAATATATATGGATTGGATACTCATAAGGGAAATTAAGATGCAGAGAGTTTAAATTACTTGCCCAAGGCCCCATGACCACTTGGTTGTAAAGCAGAGACTAGAATCTCTGGGTTCAGAGTTCTGTGTTCTTGATGGGAGGGGAATACTGCTTCTAAACTGCTAGGGAACTAAGTCAGGGCTTGGCTTGGATCAGGAGTAAAAGCAAATTCAAATTATCCTCCACTTCATCTTTCCTCCCCACCTCTTTCCCACTGGCTTCTTCAAGGTTGGTTTCTGAAAAATAGTCCTGGCATTCAGCAATTGTGGAAGAACTGTCAGATTTAGTCTTCGTGGCTTCCTCAGTAAATAGAAGGAGGAAATGACAGGGATATCCATTTTAACTCAATATGAGATTTTTTTTTTTTTAATGATGGTTGCCTGTCGAGAATGAGACAGAATTTCCCAGAGTGGCTGTAAGATCCCCTTTCCCTCGTACCACACAGAGTCAAGTAGAATTCGTGGCCCTCTGTGGCTGTACTCATTCTAAATAATGGATGCTGCTTCTACTGCTGCCAGCGATCGGATTAATTCCAAATTAATTCTCTGCTTCCTTGAGTTACTAACTTAGATTCAGATTCTTAGGTGGGACCATCTGATTTGTTGAATACATGTCACATGCCATTATTCTGGCTGCTGGGAAACTGGGTAAGAAAATATCTGCCCCGTCTCTTGACAAAACAGAAAAGAAGCAGTTAACCTTTAAAGTTCTTCCAGATTTAAGAAACCATGATTCCAGGGTACATCATCTTTTCCTAGATTTTGGTACATCATCTTGTCATAGAATCACACATGTTACCACTGGTGTTACTGCAGGTGTAGGTATTTTAAATAATACTATGGCTTTAATGATAACTTCAATATCAGACTCCTTTTCCTTTCTCATCTTACAAAACACCTTTAGTTGTTCTCTACCTTACAACTGTTAAAGGTTGAAGAGGGCATATGTGGCAAACTATGGGTGGTGCTGGGTGAAAGCCAGTTGGCGAACTTCCAAGCGTCCTTTCATGGTGGCATTATCTTGGTGAATTTACCAGCATCTGGTCTTTAGTTTTACATTTCCAGAAAGACAATTTTATCTGTGCTTCAGAATTTATCTGACTCATGGAAACTGACTTGTGCTCATTAAACTCACAAGAAAAGCCAGAATTCTAATTAGTTAATTTATAATGAGAAATAAAATCTTCAAGCACACCAGTCATGTCAGCCTAATAAAAGCATTCTCTCTCAGTAAAAAAAAAAAAAAACTGTATAGAAAGCCAAACTGTAATCAAATTGTTGCCAGTCTGCTTGGAATCAGAGTGAAGGGAGTTAGTTATTTGATTACAGTGATCAATGGCCTCAGACTTTGACTGCCTGATTGTAATAAGACTCTTTTGGTAGTAAGTGAGAGAAGGCACAATTAAAATTATCTTAGACCAAAAAGGGAGTTAATTAAAAACAGTATTGGCGTACCTCATGGAACTCTGGGAAGGTCCATTGAAGAGCTGGGCTTCAGAGACTGCTGGAATCAGGACTAGAAAACCTACAGGATTCTCTTCCTGTTGGCTTCATTTGCTCCCTCTGAGGGTAGGGACATTACATCGCATGGTTCTCATCACAGGAGAGTGACTGACCCTTTCCCATTGGTGTCTATTAAGAAATCCCGTGGGAGAGCTCTGACTGACATGGGCTGGAGGCTGACATTTGGACCTATCAGCTATGGATAGTGATGGAGTGGTAGAGGAGGGCCACATGGCATAGGCTTGCTCTTGTGGCTCCAGATGTGAATTAAAGTCATTGTTGGCTGCCATAAGTTGGATCTGAGCCCTGACATTGATATACTCCAGCTCGCTTCCTATAACCAGAGAGGTCTCTTTATGAGCCAGAACACCTCTTCCCCAGGATATGCCTAGAACCAATGCCTCTCTTATCTTTCTCCCCTTTTGCTCTCCTGAGTTTCTCTGAAGGCCATTTCTCTTCTAATGGACTTGATCTTTCCTTCCTTATATTATTTATTTGGCTACAACTTTAAGCTGATATCTAAGAGGAAGATCCATGTTGGTTTTTCATATTTTTATTCTCAAAAGACAATCAAATTTGATTAAATATATCACTTAAAGATTGTTACCCCCTTCTTCAAATTTATAAAAAAAGAAGGGGGAATCACAAAGAGTTTATAAGTAACTGTAACTGACTGAAATTCATCATTCAGTGCTGTAAAAGTTTCCATTTGGTCAAGCTACATTACCTTTTTAAAAAGATAATTGAATATTTTAATCTTCCGCCTCTATTTACTTTGAATTCTCATTGTGGTAAATCTATATCTCTTTATATTTTAATTTTATTTTTATTGCTTTATTCATTTAGTAAATATTTTTCAGTGCCTACCTTGTATCAGACTCTGTGCTGGGAGGTGAAAATAAAGAGAGGGAGAAGAGCCTGAACATGGGGGATGGGTTTCTGCCTGTGAGAAACGCCCGATGAGTGAGTTGAGAGATGCCCGGTGCTGGCTTGCAAGGTCAGCCTGCCTAAAGCAAACTCTGATATTTGACTGATAATTATATCATTTGAGTCATAACTTTAGATGAGAATAGAGCAGGGAAACAAGTTCATTGTCATCTATTCACACTTAAACATCTTAAGATGGAATATTTCCACATAAAATACTTTCAAACACCCATCTGCTCATTATCCAGTTATAATATAAGTTAATATTTTTACCATATTTACTTCATAATTTTTTGGAGAAATGATTTATCTAGCCATCCAATATATCCACCCTATTGATGGACATTAGTTTCCAAAATTTCACTAGTGCAAATAAGGCTTCATTGAGTATCTGTATACTTGTCTCCTTGAGTATATATGCAAGGGTTTCTTTATACTCAGAAATAGAATTGCTGGGTGTTAAGATATGTGCACCTTCAATTTTGCAAAATATTGCCACCAGTAGTGTATGAATATGTTTATTCTTTCATATCCTTATCAACATTGTAGAAAATTTTTCCTTTTTACCAGTCTAATGGATATGAAATGGTACATCATTGTTGTTTTACTTTGCATTTCACTAATTACTGAATTTAAGACTGAATTTTAAGCCTGAATTTATTTTCAAATAATAATTAGCCGTTCTGATTTCTTCTACTGTGAATTGGCTAGTTATTTAAAAAATCCATTTTTATGGGATTTTGTCTTTTATTGATTTGTAAGAATTTTTTATTCTCGGTACTAATCTTGTTTTGGTAAATTTTGTAATATCTTCTTCTAGTCTATACCTTCTCTTGTAACTCTGTTTATACTGTCTTTTGAGCAATAGAACTTTTAAATTATAATTTAATCAAGACCTATATATAAAATGTCAGACAGTAAACCTTTTAGAAATTATATATGTATATACATATACATACACATATGTAACATACGTTGAGTCATCCATCATAAATAAAGGAGTTATTTTATGTCCTTTAAAATTTTTAATAAATTTTCTCCATAAATGTCAATCTTACACTGGTTGTATTCCTATAGGAAGCTTAGAGATTTTATTGCAATTATAAGTGGGATTTTACCACTTTAATTACACTTTCTAATTTCTTGTTGCTGGTGTATTGCTATGACATTTTTGTATATTGATCTTGTATCCAACAACCTTCCTGGAACTTGCCTACTTTTATGATTTGTAGATTCTCATGGGTATTCTAACATACAACCTTATCATCTGTTGGAAAATGAAAATATTGTTCTTCCATTCCAGTTTTCTTCTTTTTCTTATTTAATGGTATTTGCTAGAATCTCTAGTATATCATTGAATAGAAATGCTGATGGACTTCTGTAACTATTTGGGAAAATGTTTCTGGGGAGGATTTTCATCAGCTTAGTTTTGATTTTCATTTACTGTTTTCTTCTCATAGTAATGTTGCCCTTTGCTGTTTAAGTATGTTGAATTTTCTTGGACTAGCAGCAATCAGGTAATTGTACAGAGGGGGAATGAGAAGGTTGGACAGTTTCCTCAATATCTTGGTTCAAGAGTGCCCTCTTCTGTTGAATCAGTGAATTGAACTTTATTTCATTAATGACATCTTTTTTGGAAGAGTGTGGTTCTAGGACCCTTAATTTCTGGGCTTGATTTCTTATTTTTCTTTACCTTGTTAGTTCCCCAGAGCAGTGCCTTCCCAAGACAGCTGTTATGGTCTTGCATACTTTCCAAGTCTTTTTCTTGGAAAGTCAATGTTCAAATCCTCTAGTCTCAGACTTGTTCTCAGTATTTTTCCATTAGGGAAGGATACCCTCTTTTTTTTTTTTTTTTTCCATTTTATTTAATTTATTTATTTATTTATTTGTTTTTTAACATCTTTATTGGAGTATAATTACTTTACAATGGTGTGTTAATTTCTGCTTTATAACAAAGTGAATCAGCTATACGTATACATATATCCCCATATATCCTCCCTCCTGTGTCTCCCACCCACCCTCCCTATCCCACCCCTCTAGGTGGTCACAAAGCACCGAGCTAATCTACCTATGCTATGCGGCTGCTTCCCACTAGCTATCTATTTTACATTTGGTAGTATATATAAGTCCATGCCACTCTCTCACTTCGTCCCAGCTTACCCATCCCCTTCCCTGTGTCCTCAAGTCCATTCTCAATGTCTGCGTCTTTTTATTTTTAAACTTTGGGTTTATTTATTTATTTATTTATTTATTTATTTATGGCTGTGTTGGGTCTTAGTTTCTGTGCGAGAGCTTTCTCTGGTTGCGGCAAGTGGGGGCCACTCTTCATCGCGGTGCGCGGGCCTCTCATTATCGCAGCCTCTCTTGTTGCAGAGCACAGGCTCAAGACGCGCAGGCTCAGTAATTGTGGCTCACAGGCCTAGTTGCTCCGCGGCATGTGGGATCCTCCCAGACCAGGGCTCGAACCCGTGTCCCCTGCATTGGCAGGCAGATTCTCAACCACTGCGCCACCAGGGAAGCCCCAACGTCTGCATCTTTATTCCTGTCCTGCCCCTAGGTTCTTCAGAACTATGTGTTTTGTGTTTTTTTTTTAGATTCCATATATATATGTTAGCATACGGTATTTGTTTTTCTCTTTCTGACTTACTTCACACTGTATGACAGGCTCTAGGTCCATCCACCTCACTACAAATAACTCAATTTCGTTTCTCTTTATAGCTGAGTAATATTCCATAGTATATATATGCCACATCTTCTTTATCCATTCATCTGTCGATGGACACTTAGGTTGCTTTCATGTCCTGGCTATTGTAAATAGAGCTGCAATGAACATTATGGTACATGACTCTTTCTTTTTGTTTGTTTGTTTTTGTTTTTTGTCTTTTATTCAAACAGAAAGTCACAAAAATTATAATCATACTCATCAGTTCACTCAGTCCCATGTAATTAATGTTTTATTCATCTTGATCTTTTGTTAGCACTTTTATGAATTTATCAGTTTTCCATTAGAGTTCTGAAAATGCTTATTCATTCAGTTCAGCAGTGTAGTCAGTTACCAGAAACGTGTGCTGGTCAGGGTCTTTTCCATGAATTCCTTGAAGATGAAACCCTTTTATAGGAACATTTTTGCCAAAGCATCAGAGTACACCCAGAACTGTCTATAAATGACAAAAGACTTAAAAATGACCACAGTTAAAGATTTGATGAAAGTTCATAATAATGCAATTGACAAGGAAATTTAGTTATTTCTGAGATATACATTTTAAAATAATAACTAGAATTATGACTTATAACATTATACCAGAACATATAAGATTTTTAGGAATTTCATGTAATGTCTGAAACATTTATATTAACATATTTCCATACAAATAACCCAAAGAAAGTTTAGTATTAGTTGTTTTTTTGTTTTTGTTTCAATTTTTTAATTTTTTAATTTAATTTTATTTATTCTTTTATACAGCAGGTTCTTATTAGTCATCAATTTTATACACATCAGTGTATACATGTCAATCCCAATCGCCTAATTCATCACACCATCATCCCCACCCCCCTGCAGCTTTCCCGCCTTGGTGTCCATACTTTTGTTCTCTACGTCTGTGTCTCAACTTCTGCCCTGCAAACTGGCTCATCTGTACCATTTTTCTAGGTTCCACATACATGCATTAATATACGATATTTGTTTTTCTCTTTCTGACTTACTTCACTCTGTATGACAGTCTCTAGATACATCCACGTCTCAACAAATTACCCAATTTCGTTCCTTTTAATGGCTGAGTAATATTCCATTGTATATATGTACCACTTCTTCTTTATCCATTCGTCAGTCGATGGGCATTTAGGTTGCTTCCATGACCTGGCTATTGTAAATAGTGCTGCAGTGAACATTGTGGTACATGTCTCTTTTTGAATTATGCTTTTCTCAGGGTCTATGCCCAGTAGTGGGATTGCTGGGTTGTATGGTAGTTCCATTTTTAGTTTTTAAGGAACCTCCATACTGTTCTCCATAGTGGCTGTATCAATTTACATCCCCACCAACAGTGCAAGAGGGTTCCCTTTTCTCCACACCCTCTCCAGCATTTATTGTTTGTAGATTTTTTGATGATGGCCATTCTGACTGGTGTGAGGTGATACCTCATTGTAGTTTTGATTTGCATTTCTCTAATGATTAGTGATGTTGAGCATTCCTTCATGTGTTTGTTGGCAATCTGTGTATCTTCTTTGGAGAAATGTCTATTTAGGTCTTCAGCCCATTATTGGATTAGGTTGTTTGTTTTTTTGATATTGAGCTGCATGAGCTGCTTGTAAATCTTGGAGATTAATCCTTTGTCAGTTGCTTCGTTTGCAAATATTTTCTCCCATTCTGATGGTTGTCTTTTTGACTTGTTTATGGTTTCCTTTGCTGTGCAAAAGCTTTTAAGTTTCATTAGGTCCCATTTGTTTATTTTTGTTTTTATTTCTATTTCTCTAGGAGGTGGGTCAAAAGGATCTTGCTGTGATTTATGTCATAGAGTGTTCTGCCTATGTTTTCCTCTAAGAGTTTTGTAGTGTCTGGCCTTACATTTAGGTCTTTAATCCATTTTGAGTTTATTTTTGTGTATGGTGTTAGGGAGTGTTCTAATTTCATTCTTTTATATGTGGCTGTCCAGTTTTCTCAGCACCACTTATTGAAGAGGCTGTCTTTTCTCCATTGTATATTCTTGCCTCCTTTATCAAAGATAAGGTGACCATATGTGCATGGGTTTATCTCTGGGCTTTCTATCCTGTTCCATTGGTCTATATTTCTGTTTTTGTGCCAGTACCATACTGTCTTGATTACTGTAGCTTTGTAGTATAGTCTGAAGTCCAGGAGACTGATTCCTCCAGCTCTGTTTTTCTTTCTCAAGATTGTTTTGGCTATTCAGGATCTTTTGTGTTTCCATACAAATTGAGAAATTTTTTGTTCTAGTTCTGTGAAAAATGCCAGTGGTAGTTTGATAGGGATTGCATGGAACCTGTAGATTGCTTTGGGTAGTATAGTCATTTTCACAGTGTTGATTCTTCCAGTCCAAGAACATGGTATATCTCTCCATATGTTTGTATTATCTTTAATTTCTTTCATCAGTGTCTTACAGTTTTCTGCATACAGGTCTTTTGTCTCCTTAGGTAGGTTTATTCCTAGGCATTTTATTCTTTTTGTTGCAATGGTAAATGAGAGTGTTTCCTTAATTTCTCTTTCACATGTTTCATCATTAGTGTATAGGAATGCAAGAGATTTCTGTGCATTAATTTTGTGTCCTGCTGCTTTACCAAATTCATTGATTAGCTCTAGTAGTTTTCTGATAGCATCTTTAGGATTCTCTATGTATAGTATCATGTCATCTGCAAACAGTGACAGCTTTAATTCTTCCGTTCCAATTTGGATTCCTTTTATTTCTTTTTCTTCTCTGATTGCTGCGGCTAAAACTTCCAAAACTATGTTGAATAATAGTGGTGAGAGTGGGCAACCTTGTCTTGTTCCTGATCTTAGTGGAAATGTTTTCAGTTTTTCACCATTGAGAACGATGTTGGCTGTGGGTTTGTCATATATGGCCTTTATTATGTTGAGGTAAGTTCCCTGTATGCCTACTTTCAGGAGAGTTTTTAACATAAATGGGTGTTGAATTTTGGCAAAAACTTTTGCTGCATCTATTGAGATGATCATATGGTTTTTCTCCTTCAATTTGTTAATATGGTGTATCACATTGATTGATTTGCATATATTGAAGAATCCTTGCATTCCTGGGATAAACCCCACTTGATCATGGTGTATGATCCTTTTAATGTGCTGTTGGATTCTGTTTGCTAGTATTTTGTTGAGGATTTTTGCATCTATGTTCATCAGTGATATTGGTCTGTAGTTTTCTTTTTTTGTGACATCTTTGTCTGGTTTTGGTATCAGGGAAATGGTGGCCTCGTAGAATGAGTTTGGGAGTGTTCCTCCCTCTGCTATATTTTGGAAGAGTTTGAGAAGGATAGGTGTTAGCTCTTCTCTAAATGTTTGATAGAATTCGCCAGTGAATCCATCTGGTCCTGGGCTTTTGTTTTCAATCACAGTTTCAATTTCAGTTCTTCTGATTGGTCTGTTTATATTTTCTATTTCTTCCTGGTTCAGTCTCTGGAGGTTGTGCTTTTCTAAGCATTTGTCCATTTTTCCAGGTTGTGCATTTTATTGGCATAGAGTTGCTTGTAGTAATCTCTCATGATCCTTTGTATTTCTGCACTGTCAGTTGTTACTTCTCCTTTTTCATTTCTAATTCTATTGATTTGAGTCTTCTCTCTTTTTTTCTTGATGAGTCTGACTAGTGGTTTATCAATTTTGTTTATCTTCTCAAAGTACTAGCTTTTAGTTTTATTGATCTTTGCTATTGTTTCCTTCATTTCTTTTTCATTTATTTCTGATCCGATCTTTATGATTTCTTTTCATCTGCTAACTTTGGGGGGCTTTTCTTCTTCTTTCTCTAATTGCTTTAGATGTAAGGTTAGGTTGTTTATTTGAGGTTTTTTTTGTTTCTTGAGATAGGATTGTATTGCTATAAACTTCCCTCTTAGAACTGCTTTTGCTGCATCCCGTAGGTTTTGGGCTGTTGTGTTTTCATTGTCGTATGTTTCTAGGTATTTTTTGATTTCCCCTTTGATTTCTTCAGTGATCTCTTGGTTATTTATTAGTGTATTGTTTAGCCTCCATGTGTTTGTATTTTTTACAGTATTTTTTTCCTGTAATTGATATCTAGTCTCATAGCGTTGTGGTTGGAAAAGACACTTGATACGATTTCAATTTTCTTAAATTTACCAAGGCTTGATTTGTGACCCAAGATATGATGTATCCTGGAGAATGTACCATGAGCACTTGAGAAGAAAGTGTATTCTGTTGTTTTTGGATGGAATGTCCTATAAATATCAATTAAGTCCATCTTGTTTAATATATCATTTAAAGCTTGTGTTTCCTTATATATTTTCATTTTGGATGATCTGTCCATTGGTGAAAGTGGGGTGTTAAAGTCCCCTACTATGATTGTGTTACTGTCGATTTCCCCTTTTATGGCTGTTAGCATTTGCCTTAAGTATTGAGGTGCTCCTATGTTGGGTACTTAAATATTTACAATTGTTATATCTTCTTCTTGGACTGACCCCTTGATCATTATGTAGTGTCCTTCTTTGTCTATTGTAATAGTCTTTATTTTAAAGTCTGTTTTGTCTCATATGAGAATTGCTACTCCACCTTTCTTTTGATTTCCATTTTCATGGAATATCTTTTTCCATCCCCTCACTTTCAGTCTGTATGTGTCCCTAGGTCTGAAGTAGGTCTTTTGTAGGCAACATATATACGGATCTTGTTTTTGTATCCATTAATCCAGTCTATGTCTTTTGATTGGAGCATTAAATCCATTTACATTTAAGGTAGTTATCGATATGTGTGTTCCTATTACCATTTTTTAAACTGTTTTGGGTTTGTTATTGTAGGTCTTTTCCTTCTCTTGTGTTTCCTGCCTAGACAAGTTCCTTTAGCATTTGTTGTAAAGCTGGTTTGGTGGTGCTGAATTCTCTTAGCTTTTGCTTGTCTCTAAAGGTTTTAATTTCTCCGTTGAATCTGAATGAGATCCTTGCTGGGTAGAGTGATCTTAGTTGTAGGTTTTTCTCTTTCATCACTTTAAATATGTCCTGCCACTGCCTTCTGGCTTGCAGAGTTTCTGCTGAATGATCAGCTGTTAACCTTCTGGGGATTCCATTGTATGTTATTTGTTGCTTTTCCCTTGCTGCTTTTAATATTTTTTGTTTGTATTTAATTTTTGATAGTTTGATTAATATGTGTCTTGGCATGTTTCTCCTTCAATTTATCCTGTATGGGACTCTCTGTGCTTCCTGGACTTGATTGACTATTTCCTGTCCCATATTAGGGAAGTTTTCAACTATATTCTCTTCAAATATTTTCTCAGACCCTTTCTTTTTCTCCTCTTCTTCTGGGACCCCTATAATTCGAATGTTGGTGTGTTTAATATTGTCCCAGAGGTCTCTGAGACTGTCCTCAATTCTTTTCATTCTTTTTTCTTTATTCTGCTCTGCAGTAGTTATTTCCACTATTTTATCTTCCAGGTCACTTACCCGTTCTTCTGCCTCAGTTATTCTGCTATTGATTCCTTCTAGAGAATTTTAAATTTCATTTATTGTGTTTTTCATCATTGTTTTTTTCCTCTTTAGTTCTTCTAGGTCGTTGTTAAACGTTTCTTGTATTTTCTCCATTCTATTTCCAAGATTTTGGATCATCTTTACTATCATTACTCTGAATTCTTTTTCAGGTGGACTGCCTATTTTCTCTTCAGTTGTTTGGTCTGGTGGGTTTTTACCTTGCTCCTTCATCTGCTGTATAGTTCTCTGTCTTCTCATTTTGCTTAACTTATTGTTTGGGGTCTCCTTTCTGCAGGCTGTAGGTTCATAGTTCCCATTGTTTTTGGTGTCTGCCCCCACTGGGTAAGGTTGCTTCAGTGGGTTTTGTAGGCTTCCTGGTGGAGGGGCCTGGTGCCTGTGTTCTGGTGGATGAGGCTGAATCTTGTCTTTCTGGTGGGCAGGACCACATCTGGTGGTGTGTTTTGGGGTGTGTGTGAACTTATGATTTTAGGCAGCTTCTCTGCTAATGGGTGGTGTTGTGTTCCTGTCTTGCTAGTTGTTTGTCATAGGGTGTCCAGCACTGTAGCTTGCTGGTCGTTGAGTGGAGCTGGGTCTCAGCATTGAGACAGAGATCTCTGAGAGAGCTTTCGCTGTTTGATATTATGTGGGGCCGGGAGGTCTCTGGTGTATCAATGTCCTGAACTCGGCTCTCCCACCTCAGAGGCTCAGGCCTGACACTCGGCTGGAGCACCAAGACTCCATCAGCCACATGGCTCAGAAGAAAAGGGAGGGAAAAAAAAGAAAAAAAGAAAGAAAAAATAAAATAAAATAAAGTTATTAAATTAAAAAATAGAAGAAATTATTAAAAATTTAAAAAAAGCAAGAAAGAGAGAGCAAACAAACCAAAAAACAGATCCACCAATGATAACAAGCGTTAAAACTATACTAAAAAACAAACAAACAAAAAAAAAACGGACAGACAGAACCCTAGGACAAATGGTAAAAACAAAGCTATACAGACAAAATCACACAAAGAAGCATATACATACACACTCACAAAAGGAGAAAAAGGAAAAATATATATGTATATAAAAAAAAAGGAAGAAAGCAACCAAATCAATAAACAAATCTACCAATGATAATAAGCTCTAAATACTAAACTAAGATAAACATAAAACCAGAAAAAAATTAGATGCAGAAAGCAAACCCCAAGTCTACAGTTGCTCCCAAAGTCCACCTCCTCAATTTGGGATGATTCGTTGTCTATTCAGGTATTCCACAGATGCAGGGTACATCAAGTTGATTGTGCAGATTTAATCCGCTGCTCCTGAGGCTGCTGGGAGAAATTTCCCTTTCTCTTCTTTGTTCGCAGAGCTCCCGGGGTTCAGCTTTGGATTTGGCCCAGCCTCTGCGTGTAGGTCGCCTGAGGGCGTCTGTTCCCCGCCCAGACAGGACGGAGTTAAAGGAGCAGCTGCTTCGGGGGCTCTGGCTCACTCAGGCCACGGGGAGGGAGGGGTACGGAATGTGGGGCGAGCCTGGGGCGAGCCTGCGGCGGCAGAGGCCAGCATGACATTGCAATAGCCTGAGGCATGCCGTGTGTTCTCCCAGGGTAGCTGTCTCTGGATCATGGGACACTGGCAGTGGTGGGCTGCGCAGGCTCCCAGGAGGGGAGGTGTGGATAGTGACCTGTGCTTGCGCACAGGCTTCTTGGTGGCGGCAGCAGCAGCCTTAGCGTCTCATGCCCATCTCTGGTGTCCGCGCTGATAGCTGCAGCTTGCGCTTGTCTCTGGAGCTCATTTAGGCAGTGCTCTGAATCCCCTCTCCTCGCGCACCCCAGAACAATGGTCTCTTGCCTCTTCGGCAGCTCCAGACTTTTTCCTGGACTCCCTCCCGGCTAGCTGTGGCGCACTAGCCCCCTTCAGGCTGTGTTCACGCAGCCAACCCCATTCCTCTCCCTGGGATCCGACCTCCGAGGCCCGAGCCTCGGCTCCCAGCCCCCACCCGCCCCGGTGGGTGAGCAGACAAGCCTCTCAGGCTGGTGAGTGCTAGTCAGCACCGATCCTCTGTGCGGGCATCTCTCCGCTTTGCCCTCTGCATCCCTATTGCTGCGCTCTCCTCCGTGGCTCTGCAGCTTCCCTCCCGCCACCCCCGTCTCTGCCAGTGAAGGGGCTTCCTAGTGTGTGGAAGCTTTTCCTCCTTCACAGCTCCCTCCCAGTGGTACAGGTCCCATCCCTATTCTTTTGTCTCTGTTTTTTCTTTTTTCTTTTGCCCTACCCAGGTACATGGCGAGTTTCTTGCCTTTTGGGAAGTCTGAGGTCTTCTGCCAGCATTCAGTAGGTGTTCTGTAGGAGCTGTTCCACATGTAGATGTATTTTTGATGTATTTGTGGGGAGAAAGGTGATCTCCGTGTTTTACTCCTCCACCATCTTGAAACTCTCCCCCTGTAATAACTGTTAATAAAGTATAATCTATAAAAATACTGAATCACTATGCTGTACCTGAAACTAATATATTATAAATCAACTATACTTGAAAAGCAAAAACCAAAAAAAAAAAACAAAACATAGAGTTGGGCTATATAATACAACTTGATGTTCAATTTAAGTTTGAGAAAATTCTTTCACTGATGGGTTTAGTCCCTTTACTTTCATTGTGATTGCCAAGATATTTAATTTTTTTATGATTTTAATTTGTTCTTCTGAGCAGAAAAGATTTTCCTCTTTTTTTCTCCTTTCCTGCTTTCTATTAGATTGTTTTTTAAAAATAATATCCTATTTGCTGGTTTGAAAGTTACGCTTCTAATTTTTGTTCTTTTAATTGCCAATACTCAGACTTTTAGAATCACCTAGAATGCTTGTTAAAACATTGATTGCTGGGCCCACCCCCAGAGTTTCTAATTCAGTAGATCTGGGGTAGCCTCCAAGTATTTGCGTTTCTTACAAGTCCCCAGATAATGCTAATGTTGCCCCTCTGGAAATCACACCTTGAAAGACCAGCAGCAATTGGTGGTTACCAGCAAGTAAATATTAGCACCTGTAGCCAGTAACCATTCCTAGTTGACTTCCTAATTATTTTTGAATTCTTTTACTTGTTGAATTCTCTGCTTTCCCACCAGGTCAGCCATGCGTTAAAATGTTTAAATTTCATTGTACCCTATATTTTTAGGAGTGCAATTCTCAGAGGAGTTTCTTTGACCATTTAATCCCATAATATTGCCAGGAACAGAAGCAGGACTGTAATTTCTCAAAGGAGAATAATTTTTTCCCCCATTCTGAATGCTGAACAGAGAGAAACTTTCTTGCAAGTTTCTGGTCTGATGGCTGGAGTTTCTTTGGTCTCTTTGATATGAGGTACAGCCTTTACAGACTCCTGGCTGTAAGTAGCAGTTTAGCTCTGTGCCTTCTGTGAACCCAAGGCCATGTCTCCTGACCTTGATAGGCAGTTCAAACTCCAGCTTTGAGTCTTGGGACATCAGCTTATGGCCTCCCATTCTAATGAATATCCTCTTCATTTCTAGCACTGCATGGTTTCCCTTGGCTTTGTTTGTAGACTTGGGGGAGGAGGATGTATTTCATTCACCCGTTCTGTGTGTTTCATGGGGTGGAGGTTGGGGAAGCTATGTAATCTCAGTCCACCTGGTTGTCTTCTATTATTTTTCAGTTGTCATCTAGCAGAGAACACGGGGCATAGGGTCAAAAAGGTTTGAGAAGCAGAAAGTGAGTGGAAAAGAGAACCCTTTGTCTGGAATGCACGTGAGCTTAGGGACTTGGAGTTGGTAGCGTATCATTAGTACTGAAGAATAGTAGGTGGTGCTGAATTGGAAGTAATTTAAGAAAGGCACCTTGCTGGTGTTAGTTAACACTATAAATGAGGCCTGGGAATTTTAAAATTTTTAAATTTTTACTAGGGCCAATCTTCCTTGAAATGTTTTTATTTCGTGTAAAACATATGTTACTAAAATTTTTAAATATTTTTCTTTTGGAGTCTTTCTTAAATATTGACTTACCCTTCTTAGGTGTGCATTGACAACATATGCTGAAGAATATGCTCCACCGTATGAATATCAGCCACTTGTGAGTATAAGAGGGCTGAAAAGCCATATTCTAAATATTTATGTACTTAATATGATTCTTTACATCTAGTGTAAATAGTCATGCTTGAGAAGAAAGGACAAATTGCTGAGATTTATGATGTTTTATATTTATTTAGAGATATTAGCTATTTGTGGGAGTTAATGGAATATTTTATGGTTATGATTTATTTTGGGAATAAGTTTATAGATTTCAGGGAGAAAATATTGCAGTGTCCAAAATATATTATTTACTTTCTTCCTCATCTTATTTTGTTGTCCCCCTCCCTAAATTCAATTTATCTGGAATAAGAACCTACCTTTCTATTAATTTGTATTGTATTAGCATATGAAAATAAGTGGTTTAATTTAGCTCCAGGAAATATGTATGTTGGAAAAATATGTCCAGCTTACAACTTCAATATACTTGTACTTAAAAATTATACAACAATTATACAAAAGCAAAACAAGGCTGCTTCCTATTAGTCTTTTTTAGGAAATCTTAACTGGTGCAATAGGTAAGAGACTTAACTATTGAAAAAGAGGAGAAAAACAATCTTTATTTTCAGATAGTATGATTATCTTCTCAGGAGAACCAAGATGTTAAAATAAGTAACTAGAATGAATAAGACCATTTAGTAAGGTGATTGAATACAAAATAAATGTATCAAAGACAATATCTTTCCTTCATATTAGCAATAACTGCTTAGTAGGCTATAAAAGAAAGAACATACAAATTACTATAACAACACAAATTTTAAATACTTTTATGAAGAAAATTCTAGGTCAAATAAAGATCAATAAAGAATATGTGGGGCTTCCCTGGTGGCGCAGTGGTTGAGAATCTGCCTGCCAATGCAGGGGACATGGGTTCGAGCCCTGGTCTGGGAAGATCCCACATGCCGCGGAGCAACTGGGCCCATGAGCCACAACTACTGAGCCTGAGCATCTGGAGCCTCTGCTCTGCAACAAGAGAGGCCGCGATAGTGAGAGGCCCGCGCACCGCGATGAAGAGTGGCCCCCACTCGCCGCAACTGGAGAAAGCCCTCGCACAGAAACGAAGACCCAACACAGCCAAAAATAAAAATAATAAATAAATAATAAATTAAAAAATTAAAAAAAAAAAAAAAAAGAATATGTGGTAGTTCGTCTCCAAAGATGGTGGACAGGCCACTTCCCCAGCAAGAGGTAAATGTTCCTCCACCTTTTGAATTTAGGCTGTCACGTGACAGATTTGATCAATAGAACGTGGCAAAAGTAATCCTATGCCAAATCTAGGCTATCTTTTAAATAAATTTATTTATTTATTTTTGGCTGTGCTGGGTCTTCGCCTCTGTGCGAGGGCTTTCTCCAGTTGCGGCAAGCGGGGGCCACTCTTCATCGCGGTGCGCGGGCCTCTCACTCTCGCGGCCTCTCTTGTTGCGGAGCACAGGCTCCAGACGCGCAGGCTCAGTAGTTGTGGCTCACGGGCCTAGTTGCTCCGCGGCATGTGGGATCCTCCCAGACCAGGGCTCGAACCCGTGTCCCCTGCATTGGCAGGCGGACTCTCAACCGCTGCGCCACCAGGGAAGCCCTAGGCTATCTTTAATAAGACTGCTTCCAACTCTTGGAGCCCTGAGCCACCATGTAAGAAATCTAGGCTACTCTGCTGGAGGGAGAGGCCATGAGAAGGAACACTGATGAGCTTGACTTATGAACGACAAAGCCATCTTGGACATCCACCCTAGTAAGCGTGGACTGCAGCTCCAGCTGCCATCTGACTGCAAACCATGAGGGATTCCAAGAAGATAATCATAAATTGTTATTTGAAGGCATTAAGGTTCTTTTTTTTTTTTTTTTTTAATAAATATACACCAAAGGTAACTGAGACAGAAATCTCAAATACAAGGGAATAACTACCATTTGAGGGGACTGGAAAACTAAATTATAAGTTAAATTTATAAATTTAATATAATTACATTAAAAATTCCAATGGATTTTGTTTTCTGTCGGAACTCTAAGATTCTGAAAATTATTTGAAAGTATAAACAGATGAGAATAATCAAAAGTTTTTTGAAACAGTGGCATAACCAATTTAGGGAAGTAAACTATTCATGATACTACTTTCGTTGTATTTAATCTTATTTATTTTTTCTCATTAAAAAATAGCATTCAAACCATAAGAAAAGCAAATATGATGGCTTATGGATTAATATGCTTAATACATAAAGAACTCAGACCTATTGGCAGGAAAAATGTTAAAACCCTAGGGAAATGAGCAAAGGTCATATAAAGACAATTCACAAAGTAGGAAATTATTATTATTAACTAGCTAATAAATACAGGGAAAATCCCAACCTACAAATAATAGAATATGTGAATTAAAGCAATAAACTTTTTTGCTAATAAAATTGGCAATATTTTTTAAAATAATAATAGTTGAGTAAAGGTGGAGTGAGATGGGTACTTTTTTCTATTGCCAGGAATATTGTAAATTATTTTAATCTTTTTGGCGATATGAATTGAGATACTATTTGATCTAATAATTCTCCTAAGGATTTCCCCAAAGAAAAATAATTCATACCAGGGATAAAATTTATATCCAAAGATACTCATCACTGAATTATTTATTACAGCAAAACTTGGAAATTACCTAATGTTTTAGTATTAGGTGTAGTGCTCTAGGGATTCAGAATGAGCCTCCCCAAAATTTGTCACTCCTGCATGAGGATTTTTTTTGAGTTAAAGACATTGAGACCCTGTGTGTTCAAGATAACCTACTGTTCCTCCCTTAACTACCTAGAAGAATTTAAACTGAGAATTTTTCCCAGAAAAAAAAAAAGTTATTACAGAGGTAAATTTTAGCTAAGTAACCCCATCCGTATGGTAGGGCAAATGTCTAATTGCCAAACATCTGCTTTTCTTATTGTCTTGTGAACCCTCCTTTTCTTGGAAGCTCCAGGCCCCTATCCCATTCCTTAGCTCAGGATGACATATATACCTTATTTTACCTTTCTGTCTTTGAACCTCTCATGTACATAGGGACTCTGACCTTCTCATGTATGTGGGCTTCCTGTATGTATGAAAATAAATTAGACTTTCTCCTGTTAATCTGTCTCATGTCAGTTTAATTCTTAGACCAGTCAGAAGAACCTAGAAGTGTAAAGGAAAGTTTTTTTCCTCTCTGACAGTACTAATTAAATAGGTTATAATCACATGCTGAGATATTTTATAGCCTTTAGAAAGTCCATGGATAGTTCTTACTGTCTTGATAAATCTTCTTATTTAAGGTCAAGAAAAACATTAAGATACAAAATTGTATGTGTATTTTATCCAAACTATGTAAAAGTATAGAGGAAAAAAGCCTGAAGAAACTGTCAAAATGCTAGTAAAGTTGACTAGTGAATGGTGAAATTCTAAGTGATTTTCTTCATCTTTATACTTTTCAGCATTTTCCAATGTAGTAAGCATGGTGGTTTATAATCAGAAAAACCACAAGGAAACAAATATATTATGTAAAAATGCAATTCAGGCTCATTTCCTTATATACATGGAATTTGGCTCCATCTCCAAACAAAGGGAAGTTGTAAGACATGTAATTAAAAACTCACAAAATTCAAAGGACTAGTTTCCCCAAGAGCATAAATATAAAGAATGTGCGATGTATTCCCAGGGTGCATGAATCTTTAGCTATTGTGTTATATATTCGTGCTTTTAATTTTTTCAGCATTATTTCTAGTATTTCTCATGTTGCTTGTTTCCACATTAACAGCACAGCATGCAGCATGCGCTGGCAGTTGTTTGGCTTTATTTAGAGTTTTGTTCATTCACTTCTAAGTTCTTTATCAAAGGAATTGATTTTGAGGCACTGTTTTTAGCACCCCATTTAATGAATGCTTGCATTATATTGTTATAGAATACAAAAAATCTTTTAAATTGTAATGACAATGAATGGTTAAGTAACAGCAGAATAGTGACTGAACTCTGACTTAGAAGTTACTGTGCACATAAACAAATGTATGATTCATAAAATACTGACAAAATAAGGAGAATATTTTTTACTTGCTAGAGACTTCACCATGTGGCCTTAGCATAAACACAGCTCACCATTCACTCAGGCTACCACCTTTGCAATTATGCAATTCCTGAAAAAATCTTAAAATATTTTGATTTGTATTATTTTAAATTTTGTGCATGAATTGAGACTTTATAAATTTTTATATTATGGTCTCTTACATTTGCTTAATTCATAATTGCATAAAGTGGGATAGCATCATAAGAAGTCTTAAGAGAATGCAAATTATCTCCCCACAGCTCTAGACATGAATGAATAAATACAGAATATTAGGAAGCTATGAAATCATTTCCAAGGAGAGAAATGAAAGAGAATTGCAAGCTACTTCTTCAGAACTTCACCTCTTAAAGCTGGGTACAGTAAGTCACCTACATACAAACAAGTTCTGTTCCAAGAGCATGTTCATAGTCCAATTTGTTAAGTCCAACAAAGTTAGCCTAGGTACCCAACTAACATAATTAGCTATATAGTACTGTACTGTAATAGGTTTATAATACTTTATAATACTTTTCACACAAATAATACATAAAAAACAAACAAATGCAAAAAATAAAGAAAACATTTAAAATCTTACAGTACAGTACCTTGAAAAGTACAGTAGTACAGTACAACAGCTGGCATACAGGGGCTGGTATCAAGTGAACAGGCAAGAAGAGTTACTGACTGGAGGAGGGAGAGGAGGTGGGAGATGGTAGAGCTGGAGGATAGTCAGCAATAGGTGACAGAAGGCAAGCTGCAGTTTCACTCATGCCTGACATTGAGGCACAGGTTCTGGTTCCTTGCTGGATTCAATTCTATCTACCCTCTTGAAAAAAACGATCCAGTGATGTCTGGGTAGTAGCTCTTTTTTTCTAATCATAGATGACACGGTAGCACTGGACTGCATTCTGAATGGCTGCTGCAACCTTCATGTACTGTTCTACGTTCAGGTCCTGTGCCTCAAAACCTAACAGTACCTCCTCAAATAAAGAAAATCCCCTTGCTACTTCCTGTGTCGTGAATCTCTTCAGTTCTTCAGTTACTTCTTCTTCCTCTTGTCTCTCTTTGTCCTTTCTCTGGGCCTCCAATTTCATCAGGTCTTCATTAGTAAGCTCCTCGTGTTGCACAGCAACAGTGCTGGACAGTAAAGCACACAAAGGCACAACCACTTGTAGAGGATGCACACACGTGACAATGTACACCAGGCACGTGAACTAATTTACATGAATGGACGTGCAAACACACATTCGTATCTTTGAAAGTTTGCAACTTGAAGGTTCGTATGTAGGGGACTCACTGTACTTACTATGACTCACCCAATTTCAATGAAAGATACCTTCTCTTAAAAGCTATCCTATCGTTCTCCCAAAGAACCAAAATAAACGAAAAGTTGCAGAGAAGTTACATCAGAAGATTGGTCTAAAGCTGGCTATTTGTAGGGTATGTGAGCCTTTGAGACAAAGGACAAGTGAGCTGAGGGTAATGGTGGAGAGTCAACTGAACACACTCAGGATTAGTAAGGAAAATAATTAGTTCAGGCACAGACTAGCAAACTCAGGAAGTTGAAGGGTCCAGGGAATTAAAAAAAGAACAAGCACGGCAGTAGTGAAGGAGTGAGAGAGCTAGAAGAATTAGAAGTAGTGAGCAAAGGGAATGTACGGGAATTTTTTGATACTTCAGATGTAGAACAATTCTGGGGAATGACAGATCCCAAGATGTGGTCATGGGAATGAGTTTCTATAATGGAATCCAAGCCATTGACTTGAGAAGGTGAAAAAATGGTAAGCCAGAGTGTCGGCTAGATTCTAAATATGGGTGTTGGAAGTCAACCTACAATATAGCAGGATAGAAAGGTAGGGCCAAAGATTGACTCAAGTGACCAGTCCCTCAGTGGGAGCACTTTGGAGGTACATGGCTCCTCCCAGCCCTGCAGCTGCCATTTGAGTACATCTGATTGATCATTTTGTGTGAAGTACCATTTTGTTTTCCTAAATATAGCTGCCTATTGAATTATCTTTCCAGGCGTATAAGTAGCTTTAAACCAAAAAGTGTTGCATATCCTAGTTGTTTCAGAGATAAAAAGCTGAGGAAGTTTTTAATAGAATTATGTTTTAAAGCTGGCATGCATTCCAAATTGATTACAAGGAATCCAAGCAGTGTTTCATAGTAGGTAAAAAAAAGAGGCTGTATCTGTTTAAAATATTACCAACAGTGGTTGGATTGGCCTATCCTATCACTGGGGTTCTATACCCTAGTACAGATATAGCATTGTTAAAATATTGATATTTCTGTGCTATTTGGAAATTTGCTGTGGCCTTGAGTTTCTTCCACTGGAAGAAAAAAAAATTAGTATATTTTACAACTGCATTGCTATAAAGACAAATATAATCCAGGTTCGATTATATTCATTTTTTTTGGATTTAGAGGCTTATTAAAGAGATATATTTCTTAGGCTGTATCTCTCATTGGCATTTTGTAAAGATTACCTATCCTTTTTCCTTTTATACTTTCATACTGTTTTGTCTTCTTGCCTATTTATGACTATTTGTGACTATATTATGGTATTTTATGGCCATGTTATGTGACCATGTTATTGTTAAGCCTCCTGAAATTATTACCAATATACTAATGAGTGTTATTACACAAAACTAAATCATACAATACTCATTTTTTTCTGAGAAGTACTTTTGGACTTTTGTTCCCTATTTTAAGCAAAATTTTCTGCTTAATAGCTGCCATAGTTTACTGCCCTAAGATGTTTATGGATATTAAATTACTGACATCATTTCCTAGCTTCAGTATGAGTTTCTATCACTTAATAGAGTTGGTTTTTCAAAATTGCATTTGCATTTTTTATTATGGTAAAATATACATAATATAAAATTTACCATTTTAACCCTTTTTTAGTGTACAATTTAGTGGCACCAAGTATATTCACATTATTGTTATATTCATTTGGAAAATTCTGATTTATAAAAAATGAAAACATTTTTGTGGGCCCTTTAAAATACTATGGGCCATAGACACTGGACTTTCTGTGCCTCATGGCTGAGTGGGCCCAGCCTGGACCTTATGGTAGTTTAACGCCTGCCTGACCAGGGGCATCTAGAACTTGCCTAATCTGACTGCCTGGTGTGTGCTAATTTATAAATACTTTTGAGTATCATCCCAGACCAAGTTACACCTTGGACAGGAGTCAGGTGAGCATCATCTAAAGCCTTTTATTGTTCTATTAGGCTCAGTCACATGAAAGAAACTCCCCAAAGGCTAGAATTGTCTTTAGTTTCCTGCTTCCTAGGAAGGGATGTCTAACAGTGGCTTTAAAAAGAAGATAAGGGAAAGAGTAACTTTCTGAAAACTACCAACAGCTGGGTCAGAAAGTGAATCTAGAACAGGTTGGTGGTTCTATAGGAAGTATCACCTGTCAACTAAATTAGCTTTCATTCCCACTTCTTTTTAAGGCCCTCTCTTTGTATCTTTGCTCCATTCTGTGTCCCCATGATCTTCCATAATTTCATTCCAGTATAGGCAGTCTTTTTCTTTTTTTCTTGTTCTTTTGTTGTTTTTGCTGTTCTGTTTTAAAAACATAATAGCACGAAAAGTTGTGCGATGTTATTCTGGCCACAGGGAATAATCATGTGTAAGCCTTGTAGTCTAGATTAAAGTGTGGTTTTGACAAACTTTTATTCAGAAAATTAAGGCTGAACTTTAATTAGGTAATGTTTCAGAGTTAATGATGTGTCTTCATGACTTTTATTTTAGTACTACTTTGCTTTGTACTGCATCTTAATATATCTACTATTTAATTTTGTCTTTTTTGTCCTGTTAAGGTTCTGAATCACTATCTATTAACAAAAGAATCATGGCCATTTGCTGATTATGCTTGTTTATCTTATTATGTGCTATTGACTGAGATGAAATTAGAGTTTTAGATTCTTCTGCAAAAGAGGTGCTGGTGGGGGAGTGGAACTGGAGAAGAGAGAAGGGGGTCACATGATTGTACCTAGTATTTTTTGATGAATGTCAAGGTGTTCCAAAATGCTGCTGCTAGTTAACCAGAGAAACAGCCCTCTATTACTTGGGTTCAGAAGGAGATGGTGGCCTTCCTCCACCTAAATTCATGCCTCCACCTAAATTCCTCCACCTAAATTCAATGTGTGTTGCACATATGTGTGCTGACCTTATATGTATACATATAGGCATGATTTTGTAGTTTATAGGAAAACAATTCTGAATCCGAGTCTCATGGCATTCTGCCAGCACTAAGGGACCGCATTTCCTAGGCCCCAGCTTCAACCTTAGGATCTGCTGGCAGCTACTCATATAGCTCCACAGGGCTTCCCCAGAGATAGATAGATACATAGATAAGATAGAGAGATAGATAAGATAGGTAGATAGTCTATCATATCTCTCTATGCTCTCTTTCTCTCTTTCTATCTGTCTCCTGTTGTTTCTGATTCTCTGGAGAACTCTCACTGATACAGACAGAAAGATCTTTATGAGTTCTCTGGCTCTCAAATTCTATGATTTGATTTGATTTGATTCTCATTGATCCTTTCTCATCCTAATAGTTATTTATGACCAAGTAATCTTTTTGAATAAGTACCTTGGCAGACATTTAATTCAAGTCTACTTGAAAGTTAAAAAATAAATATTTTAACTCCTGCTCACCTCATGTATCACCAACAGCTGAGAAATTTTGGGTTTTGATTCTCAGGAAACTCAGATCCCCAAGTATTTTTTAGCATTGTGTCCTTTTAGTGGAAAGAACCCTGTTTCCTCTGATAGTATACCTTCATCTTATATTGCTTTCTGAAGTTAAGTAACCATGACCTCCTTTTGTTTCTGGGTCAAGTCATAAAAGCTCAGTTCTACTTCAGGGAACTTGGGATTCTGGGAGATTTTATTTTCCTCCTTTTGATTATCTTTAAATTTCTACAGTGAGCATATTTGACTTCTGTAAAGAAGAAAAAAAAAGAATTGAAAATCAAGAACCCTGGGCCTCAAATTTATATCTAACCACACCACTATAAATATAAAACAGTGGCAAGTGTCCTCATAGAATGTAGACTGAGGAATAAGAAAGATGATGTTTATTTTTTATATTAAAATGATAGGAACAATCAAACTTTGTGCATAAGAAAGAAAAACTTGTCAATAACTAATGTTTAATAGTGTATTGCTTAGTTTTTGATGCTGGCCATTACTAAAGTTTGAATGATATTTGTCTTTAAAAGTCAGCTTAGGGGCTTCCCTGGTGGTGCAGTGGTTAAGAATCCGCCTGCCAATGCAGGGGACACGGGTTCGAGCCCTGGCCTGGGCAGATCCCACATGCCATGGAGCAACTAAGCCCGTGCGCCACAACTACTGAGTCTGCGCTCTAGAGCCCACGTGCCACGACTGAGCCCGCACACCACAACTACTGAAGCCTACACAATAAGAGAAGCCACTGCAATGAGAAGCCTGTGCACCGCTATGAAGACCCAATGCAACCAAAAATAAATAAATAAATAAAATAAATAAATTTATATATTATAAAAAGAACCAGGGTTCCTCAGAGAACCACTAAACCACTTCTTTGGGTTTTCATTTACATACATGTAAAAATATGTATGTTTAAAAAAAAAAAAGTCAGCTTATTTTGTGATGTGATTGTTCATGTAGATGTCCATATTCTTCTTTGTGATGACCAGACTCATTAATGATATAGATGATTATACTTATATTCACAGCCTACACTTCCTTGCATTTCCCATAACTATTTTTCTTTAGTTGAATACCTGTGTTTCTTACAAACGCTTCTTCTTTGCAAAATTTTATCAAATAAAAAGAGATAGTAAAGGTTTCTTAAGTAGGTAACAGTAATATATCCAACTAATTACATGTTCTTTATAGCTGCATTTGCCAATTACTCTTATCTGTAATTCAATCACTGGGAGAAAAAATATCCCATAGGAATGAAATCATTTTAAAAGTAGTGAAGGGAAATGAACGAAGGGATCTGTCTAAGATGCCTATCCCAAGTGATCCCCAGGGTTAGTAAAGTAATTTTGGCTGTAGGGGAATTGTTCTTTTCTTCCCACATCACTCTGCATGTGTGCTTAGAAGACAACCTTACTAGGGGAAGGTGGGTCTTCAGTCAAGTGCACGTAAGTGGGGAAGAATTTTATACATGATATATACTGAAAATAATCAAACGAAACATCACAGCAATCTACTTTAATATCTATTTTCATTCCATCCAATGTGACATTCAAATAAATAAGCTTGTTGCCTCAATACCTTTTTAAGAGTAAATGGAGTATACCAAATGAGGATACTTATAGGCATGCTAGGGAAGAATGATCTTTGCTGTATGAATGCCAGGTGGCTAATAGCTATCTGTAATGGTGGACACAAGGTTAGTTTGCAGTGACTGATTTGGCCAGGAAACGTAACCCATTATGTAGTTTTATGGATGAGCTATCTAGATGAAGGAATTGAGACTGTGCTTTCAAATTATCTTGTAATATTAAATTAGGCAGAGTTACTGATGTTCCAGAAGGCAGGCCTAAAACTGAAAATGACCTTGAAAAATAAAACTATGAAAAATAAAAGGTCCTAAAGAAAAAGGATGAAATCAAATAAGAATAAGTGTAACCATAGAACAACCCCTTGGAAGACTGGGAAAAAATGGGTAAGGACTGGGTATATGGTTATCTAAGAAACAGCAATGTCATCTTATTCCAAAAAAAAAAAGGTTTGGGAGATATTGATGCTTAGAGGCTATGGGAATGAGGGTGGGAAGGGGATAGGAATCTAAGAATTGGATACCCATCACTTAAAGATACACTGATACATTTTACTGATATAAGTGGTAAAACTGTGTTCTATTTGTCTTTCACAATGAGGGAAGGTCGACTGGGGACTCAAGAGGACCCTTCTGTAATATCCTAACCTGTCTTTCTATGATCTGTTAAAAAGAAGAAGGAAGAGAAAGAGAAGAAAAGGAAGAAGAAAGCTTTATTAACCTTAACGCAGATTTTCCCTGCAGTGATTGTCTTGCTGGGTCTTTAGAGGTTCCTGTTTCTACAGGGCCTGTTTGCCCTCAGCATTCTTTTCTCTGACAGTTTCTTCCGTCTTCTATCCGGATGTTTCATTCAACGTCCTCAACCCTTCTCTGAAACAGCACACTCAAAGATGAAAAGAGATTGCTTCTTACTGTTGGTTGTGTTTTGTCAGGTCTTGACCTCTGTGATGCTTCTTTGGAAGTGAGCAGTTGTGGGCTACCACAACATTCTTTGCCCTCCCTTTCCTCAGAATTTATGACATTGCAACACTCTGTCCATACCTTTTCTTCTCTGTCTTTCATGGCTTCTTTATGAACCCAGCCATGAATGTCCCAAAGATTTGGGTCCTAGAACCCTGCTCCTCTCATTTTACATAATCTCAGAGAATTCATCCACTCCCATGGCTCTATAACCATCACTTTTGGGGGTAACTTATTTTTATATAATTTCAAACTTACAGGAAAGTTACAAGACTAGCAAGAGGAGCTCCCATATAATCTTTACCTAGAGTCAGCAATTGTTTACCATTTGAGAATAGGCCGGACACTTTGTGCCCCTTTACCTCTGAACAGTTCAATGTGTATTTCTTAATAACAAAGACACATAGCTATGGTAAAGTTTTCAACCTAGGGGAAAATTGATACAGTATAATTATTTAAGCCACAGTCCATATTCAAATACAATCCATGATCCCAGTAATGTTCTTTATAGCTATTTCCCCAGCCAGTGATCACTGCTGTGCACAGGGCACTGACTTCTCTCCAGGCCATCTGTCCCACAACACTGCCTTTACATTTTGTACTTATGTCATCTCTAATTAAAAATGTCTGAGAAGTGACTCATCATTTCCCTCCTTAAACAAGTCCTCTCCATCTCCATGTCTTTTTTATTCTTTTTAGCGGTGTTAGAACTCTCTCAGACATCTGGGTTTGAAGCTATGGAACATCTTTGGTTCTTTATCCACAGTTAGGCTGGTAAGTCCTCTAAATTCTTTCTGTGAAATGTCTCCTCTAGTCCAGCTCCTCTTAGGCTGTTGTGCTCTGATACCCACCCATTCCACACTTCAGACAAATGCTTTCAGTTACCCTCATCTATCTGGAGGACTCAGAAAAAGCTTGCAGTGATTGTCCTATCTTAAGTGAACTTTGTCAGAACTCAGGGTCTGTGTGGCCCCAGAATAGTGGATCAGCCAATAATGTGTGACAATTCACAAATCTCTTTCTATACACAGTTTCTAAATACTTCTTCCCACCCCCACTAAATAAATGTTGAATAAACATTTAAATATTATGTTAGGGTGTTGAAACTATAACGACTATCTGCAACTCACATATGCAGAGGAAGTATGTCTAACTGATAACTGGCCCTCTTCCCGAGCCCATAACCAGTGGGAAAACACTAACTCTTCAATACTCTTAAAGCTTAGTCTGATTCCATAATTTAAATAGTTCCTATAGGAGATATTTAACCTTCCTTGAAAAAACTCTCACTTTCTCAGAGATCCTCTCCATCCCCTATGTGTAGAAAAGCAGATCTGAGACTGTTATCTGTTAAAAGTCCTGCTTACAAGGTTGGCCTTTTGTTGGCATCTAGAGATAAGAATTCCTGAGTAAGAGTAGCTCACTGTGTCTAAACTGTTTGCACAAACAATGTGGTTTATGTTGAACACCTGTTTTCCTTCTGCGAGTCTGGAATTTTGGTATGTGTTAGGCAGAGGGTGCCTATGTGACCAGCCCCCAAGAAAAATCTTGGGCTTGGAGTCTCTGATGAGCTTCCCCAGTAGATAGCATTTCACAACACATGGCTGGGGGAATTAAGTGCATCTTGTGTGACTCACTGAGGTGGGGCTCTTGGTCTCAGAATTTCGCACCTGGTTTTTTCTGGACTTTAGCCCATGTGCCTTTTCCCTTTGCTGACTTTGCTTTGAATCAACTTGCTGTAATCAATCATAGCCACAAGTACAATTATATATTGAGTTTTATGAGCCCTCCTGGCAAGTCACTGAATCTAGGGGTGGTCTTAGGAATCCCAACACACCCTACTTTTCTCCCTGTGGCAGATTGTTATTTTCCCAGAATGGTTGCAACATGTGCTGGCATCGCACATGCTCTTACAGTGTGATTTTGACACTCTTCACATGGAGAGGCAAGTCCATGTTACCTCCCCTAGAATTTGGGTGAACTGTGACTATGATGGGAGTGATGCTATGTGATTTCCGGAGTAGTTGATTAAAAGCAACGCAACTTCCCTCTGGTTCTCTTTCTGCCATCCTTATTCTCAGAACCCAGTCACCATGCTGTGAGGAACCCCATGCAGGCACAAGGAGTTGTTGTACAGCTGTTCCATCAACAGTCCTAGCTAAAGTCCCAGCAGATAGCCAGCATCAACTACCAGTTGGAATGAGAGATGTTTCCAACCCCAGCACTTAAGTCACTCTCAGCTTTCAGGTCTTTCCAGCTGAGGCCTCAGACATTGTGAAGCAATAAGATGGCTTTGCTGTACCTTTCCAAATTCCTGACCCAAAGAATCTGGAAATGACTACTCTTTTACACTGCTATGTATGGGTTGGCCAGTTATGCAGCAATAGCAACTGTACCTTTCCCTGAGATGGCATCCGGGTATATGGAAAGAGGGATGCAACTTAGCATCCTGATGCCAGAGGGGAAGAGCAGCATTTTCTGTGCGGTGGTCTCTGCCTGTTCTGGTCTCTGGGATGATATCTCAAGTCCAGCTTGTTGCTCTTTCCCTTGCCAGCATAAGTGGCTATAGTCTGTGGCTGTTGTTAACTGTCAGTCTTTTTCTATTTCTCACTCTTTTTCTCTGGGCTTGGTTGGAGCCCTCATGGCATGTTTGAAATGTTTGAGACGGCATGTTTGAGATGACTCAGCCTCATTTCCGCTTCCATAGATACTGTGGACCCCACAGAAGCCTTCTGTGACTCCCATTCAGTACCTAGCTCCAATGCTCAGCTCTGCAGCTAACAGTTGAACTCCCTCTGCAGACTTACAACTACTTCAGGGTCTTGTTTATGCCACAGGATACAAACGTGGCTCAGAATTGATGATTCTCAGGGCCTCCCTCTGCCTGACCATGCTGTTCCGCCAGTTTGGGTTTGGCTGTGCCCCAGGCAAATGAAAGAACAGCCTGAGTGGTGGTCTGTTCCGAGTTCTCATGTGAGATGGGGGCCCAGGAGACCCCTTATACCTTTGTGCCATTATTCTCATTTATCCAGTGCACTTCCCTCTGTCCGCGTCAATGAGACTCTGTCTGATTTAAGTCTACGGATGGGAAAATTGGGAAATGCATCGACTATTTCTGCTGTCCTGCTTTACTTTGCCCTTATTTTCGTCTTCGTACAATGCCCCAGACTTCTTCCCTATCTTCCTACTCTCCATTCCAACTCTAGTTTAAGCCTTCATGGCAAAGGATGTTTTCTCTACATGCTTGGAGAAATCTATGATCTGAGTCTTCCAGGTATGGTCATTGATATTCTAAAATCCTCAAGACTGTTAACTGGATCGCAAGGCTGTTGTCTCTCAGAAAAACCCTATTTTGCATTAGAAGGTGATATTACTTTGCTCTTTGGTTGCCATTTTTTTTCTAAAACAAATTTTGATCTCCCCTTGGGAAAATGGGTGGTTACACACACAGAAAAGGGAAAACTACTAATAATTTTGAAATGATTACACCCTCCCTGTATACTTGGTTTGAGAGGTACACCAAATTACTCACTTGTCCAAAACTCCCACCATCTCACTTTAGCCTTGGGTATGAACTGCAGTCAATATAAAGGTCCTTTGAGGTAGGACCTTCTTGGTGAAGCTGCTTTTTTCTATGCTGTTTTGTGCCTTTTGTATTAAACTTTGGAAAACATACTTTGTTCTGCTTTCTTATAATAATTATACCCTCCTGGTTCCTGATAGTTTGTTCTTATTTTTGAAAACCTTCTTTATTCACCTATTCCATGTTTGCATCCTTCTAATTCCTGAGTATATGCTTAGGCACAAATTTACTGCTTGCCTTGACTCCTACTTTTTTATATATGCCCAGCTGCTCCCTTGTTTTTGCTCCATTTTCTTGCTCTAACTCTCAGAACCTCAGTGTTTCAATATTGCAGATTATTCCGTATATATTAGGATGCTTTTAGTAGGTTGTGCAAAAACCAACTGAAACCAGATCAGACAGTAAAAGTAATTTATTTGCTCATGTTTTTTTGAAAAGTCTGGCTTCAGGAAAGGATTGATACGGCAATGTCATCATACTTTTTACTGACTCTCAAACCTGCCTTTTATGGTGTTGGTTTCATGCTATACTGATTGTAGGCAGGCTGCCAACAGCAACCTGGGCTAGATGCTTCCTTACTTATGTCCAATAGTGGAAAAAAGAATGTTTTTCCCCCAAACCCTTGAACAAAACCTTAGGCTTTAAGCTGTTTGGACAAACTCAAGTCACATGCCTAACACTGAACCAATCACTGTCATTGAGAGTGGAGTGAGATTATCCTTATTGTCTTAGGCCAATTAGATTCTGCCCCTAGACCTGGAGGGAGGTTAACCTACTCACACTGCATGGCTACTACACAATGCGAAATGGGAGAGGTGGATTCAGGGTGAGCTGGTGTCACCTCTTAAAGTTTTCATGAGATGAGCATGCTCACGTCTTCCCAACTCAGTGTTCACTACTGACTTCACTTGGTAGCTTGAAGTCAACCATGGCAGGAGTATTTATACCACAGAAATTGTCAAATATTACAAATCAGTTGTGTGGGTTTTTTTTTTTTGGTGGGGGGGAGCTGGTTTACCAATACATCTCTGATAATGGGAGGCACTCAGTTTTATGTGTTAACAGGCAACAAACATTCTCTTAATTAGTTTTCCTAACTTCAGAATTGCACACCCCTACTTACCACTTTTTAAAAATAATGGCTTTCCTGAGATTTAATTCACCTGCCATAAAATTCACCCTTTTAAAACATACAATTCAGTGATTTTTAGTGTATCTCCAGTGTCATATCATCATCACCACAGTCAATTTCAGTATATTTTCATCACCCCCAAAAGAAACCCCATACCCACTGTAGTAGTTAGGTTTCTCTACAGAAACAAAACCAAAGCTGAAAACCCCGAAAAGCCAGTGACGTAATTCACTTTGAGTTTGAAGGCTTGAGAACCAGGAGTACCAAGGAGCAGGATAAGATTAATGTCTCAGCTTGAGCAATCAAGCAGGAAGGGGCCAATTCTTACTTTCTCTGCCTTTCTCTTCTATTCAGGCCCTCAACAGATTGGATGATGCCCACCCGCATTGGGGAAGGCAAACTACTGAGTCCATCAGTTTAAATGCTAATTTCATCTGGAAACACTTTCACAGACACAACCCACAAATAATGTTTAGCCACATATCTTGGTGCCTCGTGATCCAATCACACCCATTAATAGTCACTCCTCATTCCTTCCCCTCCCACTATCCCCTGGCAAAGCTACTTTCTGTCTCTGTGGGCTTGCCTATTTTGGACATTTCATATAAGGAATCATACAATCTGTCTTTTGGCTTAGTTTCTTTCACCTCGCATAATGTTTTCAAGGTTCATCTATGCTATACAACTATCAGTATTTTATTCCTTTTATTGCCAAATAATATTTCATTGTGTGAATAGACCACATTTTGTTTATACATCCATCAGTTAATGACACGTGAGTTGTTGAGATCCAGTTCTAATCATAGTTCTGGAATCCGGTCCTTTTCACCTTCAGTCTTTAGTACCTTCTGCGGCTGGAATACTTTTCCTAAAACATCACATTTATTCTTGTCACTCATCACATCAAAATATATTGTCCACTCTGTCTGGGAGATGCTAAAGGAAGGCGTTGACCTTGCATTTGAAGCTGTCCTCAGTTCCACTGCAACTGGGGTAGAAATCAGCAGATCCTGCCGCCTACTTAGAGGGCAGTTTGGCAAGCGATGCTCTAATCTCATTTAAAGGGCCTCTAGCTGACCAAAAACAAACAAACAAACCCCAAAGAAATAGACCCCCAACAACACAAAGCAAAAGCCCAAACCTATATAGAAAGTGACATGGATATTATGTAGCTTTTGGATTTTATTGTTTATATATTTTATCTCTTAAATATTAAGAATTTCATGAGGGTGCTGGTGGGATAATGTGTCTTACAGGCAGATAGCTTGAAGCCCTGGCTGAATCAGTAGCATTCTTTAGATTCTCTCCTGAGATTTTAAGCAAATGGTCTTGTATGTGAAATGGGAGTAATAATTCTTACTTCAGAGCCTGTTGTGGATTAAAAGTTATAAATACTCAACTACCGTGTTCAACCCATAATAGGCACTCAGTAAATAAATAGACACTATAATGATTATTATATGGTTAGAATTTTCACTTATTTTCAATAAAGCCAATCTAAGATTAGAACTATTTTGGTGTTCTTTCATTGTTTTATAGTTTTGGTGATTTAATTTCAATATTGTCCTAGTGCTTTAAAATTAGTACCAATTTGAAGCAGAAATTAGATAATCAGTGCAAGGGCTTTATGTTTCTTGTCTACCATTACCCTTGATGTAATCTGAGAGAATCAATATTTCCTTTGGGAAATGGTCAATGATAGTGTCTTATTTTATTACTATAGAAGCTTTTAGGAAGTGCTCTAAGGATAAATACCTTAAATATTATACTGGGTTATACTGATGTAAATTTCTCATAGGAATGAATCTTCCAGCTTGGCATTTACTGGCAAGTATGACTTGATAGCAACTATTAAAAATATAACCCACGATATTATTCTTTGGAATGATTATAACATATTAGTAAAAAAGATATTGAATGGTAGTTAAATTGTAATTGTTTTTATCTTTCTGCAGATGGTCATACAATTTAAATGGTTCTTTATGCTGTATATTTATGGTTTAGAAAAATTTACGTATATGATAATTTATGATTTTAATTTTATAAATAAAACAGCCATGAACTAGATTCTTCTTTCAGAATTAGAAGTACTTATAAATGCAATAGCCAAATACAAGAGGTATTAGTAATTTGAGAGAATAAATTAATCAATTGTTTGAAAATTAACTTTTCATCATAATACAACTAACACAGTAAAGATCAACTTTTGGAAATCACTCCTTTTTACATATTTCAGTCATTTAATATTATCTTTCTCCCTCCTCCCATAGGGTTATCCTTGTCAAGATGATGATTATTCAGTTGTCCACAGAAAATGCCATTCTCAGTTCACAGATCTAAATGGTTCCAAAAGATTTGGCATCAACACCTGGCATGATGAGAGTGGGACTTATGCCAATTCATATGTAAAACGAGAACTCTACCCATTAACCAGTGGCCCTGTTGTTCCCTTTTTAAAATAATGTATGGAATCAGATTCTATAACTAATGAAAGGTAATGGATGTAGCAGTTGATGATTTTCTATCCTAATAAATGCAGTGGAAATATTATGATAATAGATTCCTTTAACACAAAATCTTATATTCTAGAACAGTGTGTATATCTTTCTTTTCATAAGCTACTCTGGTATTTTCCAAAGTTTAGTATGTTTTTCACTGAAGGTATATAACCCAATTCTAGATGGTACTCGGAGGAATTTTATTTTATGTTACTTTATTTTGTTTTATTTTATTGACTGTGGATTTATTTTAAATTTTATTAGGAAAAAATGCATAAAGCTAACACAATCAAGCTCATGATTGCTTAGGGTGTGTCTGATTTAAAAAAAGAGATAACTTAAATTCCACTTTTGAGTGAATAAAAATTTAGGTGGTACTCAAATTCTACATGAAACTCAAATGGCTGAAGTTTGAGCAACAGGGCCCTATAATAATGTTGAGTGCGTGTGTGTGTGTGTGTGTGTGTGTGTGTGTGTGTGTGTTTATTGGGGAGGAGTGTGTCTGTTTATAGACTTTAACATATCTATGGTGGCTAGCTGCTCTGTGGATTATCATTCAGCATGGTGTTTTTCCTTATACAATATAACACTTTTTATTGTATGAAGTAGCTGAGATGCAGACAGAATCTTAGTGAAACTTTAGGGGTTTAATGGAAAATCCAGTCATCTAGTGTTAAGTGTAGAATAAATCTTAGCAGTTGTTTTGACTCGCACTCCCGTTTTCCAGATGAGCAGAGACTCACAGAGGTTCAAGTAGCTTGCCCAGGGTTACATAAATAGATTCTAGTTGATCTTTGAGGTACATTTGAACTTTTGTTTTTTTCTGAGGATGGGTTTATTTATTTGGTTGGCCTAGGTTAAATTTACTCTCATTGTTTTTCTTTAAAAAAGAAATTCATGAAATAGTATTTCATGATAAATGCTAATTTGATTAGCAAAATATGGGGAAAACTATAAGCCTTGTGAGTAGAGAAATGATAGTAAATAAAGAAAATGTGGATATGCCAAGGAAGCATTCACCAGCAGAGTTTTACTATAATTTCTAGCTGCTTTAAAGTGTGTCTGTACATATACACAAATATATATGTATAAATATGTATATTATATATAAATACGTAATGTTAGTTCTTTTTTTAATTAATTAATTTTTTTAACATCTTTATTAGAGTATAATTGCTTCACAATGGTGCGTTAGTTTGTTAATTCTTTATATATTACCTATTCTAGGGTATACCTACCTAGGATTACCTTTCTTTCCACAGACTACAAATTCAAGTTTAATCACTCCGAACATTCATTAACATATCTAGGGTGGACAGATGTTTGAAGTATGCAAATCTGTATGTCAAGCTACTCATCATTTGATTTTTTTTTTCCTTTTGGAAGGAGGAAAAGTCTTAATGGCCATATCATTACCTTTGAACAATGCCTTTACTTAGAAAAAAATTCACCTACTTTATCAGGAATTCTATATTGTCACAATGATTAACATTACATTTTACATAAATGACCTGGGCCTGCCATGAGGGATCAGTTTAGAAATCAGTTTTTGTTTGGTTAGAAGGAGAATGAAATAAGAGGGATTTTATTTAAACTAGTAGAATAAAATGATGCATTGAAAAAAATAAAGATTACCTAGATCTTTCAGGTAAAATTATTTTGTGTTGATTTGGATTTCTTTAGATAACTTCTTTAATGGTTCACCTCACCAGTATCAAAGACCATTTCAAACAATAAAAAGTGGAACTCAGATATGATCATTGGAGAATGTCTTCCTTAGGAAATGACCACACTGACTTCTGATGGTTCCACATGTATACTTCATAGGATTCCACCTGAGACACCAAAATAACACTGTATCTTGTGTGTTTATACAGTTAGCATTCATATTTGGTCAGTATTTTTCTTTTGGCCTTTATGTGTTATTATGTCAGAACTGTTGGTGTGAGCTCACTATGGCAGAATGCAGACTGCTGCTGGGAGAATGGGTAATTGGTTGGGCAAATCCCAAGTAGATGTATGGCAATGGTGGTCCTTGATTAAATTTGGCCTACAGATAAGTTTTATTTAGTCTTCAGAGTGTTTTTTTCATTTATCTTAAAAAATTGAGCCAAATTTTATAGACTAGGACATTTTACTTTAAAATTTGAATTTTTATGTCCTTGGCACATTTGCAGATCTGGCAGCACTGGTCTGATTTTGATACAGCAACAATCAGCAGGGATATGATAGGAGACCCTCTTTGGATGGGGGTGAGTTCATCATTTTGCTGTAATTCTCACCTGGTGTACTTATTTATGGAGGCATTGTTACCCTTTACCTAAGGAGAGGTCAGACAAATATGAAATAACAAGTTGTAGAGGGAAAGGGGTGGTAGAAAAATGGCAAAATTGGCAGCTTCTTGGTGACTAAGATTAGGATGATAAAGGCAGAAGCCACATCCTAATAGTAGAGACAGCAAATCTGGTTAAGTTCAAGTAGGCATCAAGATCCCGGAGTATATGACGTAGAAAATAGAGATGGAGAGTGGGTCAAGCACTTCACCTTAGAAATATAATCTCAGATCCACTGGTTTATACTGGGAGTACATTTGTGCTGAGGCAGGAAGTGAGTGTACCAGACCCAACCCCTAGAATATGGAGCTGGCAGATGAAGACAAGAAGCAGGGCCCAGCCAGCTCACTGGTTTATTTACAGAGGAAAATCACCCCCTGGATTCCCCCTGGGCTCCTTTTTCTAGAGGTACAGAAAAACTCCAGATTCACCAAGACTCTAGGCAGAAATAGTAATGTCCTTCCTATGGTACATAGAGTAGAGGTGGCAGGCTGGTAGAGACCACAGAAGTGCCTGGCACTGCCACCATCAAGAGTAGAGCAGCAGATTCTTTCTCAAAGCTATGTTGACCAAAAGCTAACTTTAGAGTCAGCAGCAGTGCAGTTTGCCAGTAGCTGAAAGCCCACTCCAAATAGCTATGGTAGGGCAAGCATGAGGCAAATATTGTAAATCAAAGTGGAAAACCCAAATAAAATCTCACACAGTAAATCAGTGTCCCAAATATTAAGATCATAAGCTTTATAAAAATATTTAACAGCTTTATTGAGATATGATTCACAAACCATAACGTTCACCCTTTTAAAGTATGTAATTGAATGATTTTTGGTAGATTCACAGAGGTGTGCTACCATCACCATAATCAATTTAGAACGTTCTCACCACCCCCACAATGAACCCCATATCCATTAACTGTCATTCCCCATTCCCTCCCAATCTCTCAGTTCTAAGCAACCACTAATCCACTTTCTGTTTCTATAGATTTGCCTATTCTGGATATTTTCTATAGGTGGAATCATACGGTGCGTGGTCTTTTGTGACTAGTTTCTTTCACTTAACATAATGTTTTCAAGGTTTCGTGTTGAATGAAGTATCAGTGCTTCATTCTTTTTTGGCTGAATAATATTCCATTTTACAGCTATACCACAGTTTATCCATTCATCAGTTGATGGACGTTGGGTTATTTCTGCCTTTTGGCTATTTTAAATAATGCTGCTACGAGTATTTATGTATGAGTTTTTGTGTGGACATATGTTTTCATTTCTCTTGGGCATATATGTAGAAATGCAACTGCTGGGTCATATGGTAACTCTATGTTTAACCTTTTGATGAACTGCCAAACTATTTTCTAGAGTATTTTACATTCCCACCAGCAATGCATGAGGGTTCCAGTTTCTTAATATACTTGCCAACATCTGTTATTTTCCATTGTTTTGATTATAGCCATCCTAGTGCGTGTGAAGTGGTGCCTAGTTGTGGTTTCGATTTGTATTTTCCTGATGGCTAGTGATGTTGAGCATCTTTCTATGTGCTTATTGGCCATTTGTGTATTTTCCGTGGAGAAATCTTTATTCAGATCCATTTTCCATTTTTAAATTGGGTTATTTAGCTTTTATGATCATAACCTTTTGTAACAATTTTCAAAAAAATTGGAACACATGATCTGAAAAAAAAGATTTTCGTTTGGGCTTGAGAAGTAGCTTAGAAGCTTTCATTTAGAATCAAATACTGGAATTTCTGTTCCAATGCCACAGAATATTTGAAAATGAATAGAACCTGGAAGATCTTGTAGGCAGGCACTGTCAAGCGAAAATTTATAATACATGTATGTGGTTTAATCAATATTTTTGATAATGGTAGTGATAATGATGATACAGTGAGTCAATAAAGTAATATTGAAATTATTCAAAAAATTCTGGGGAAATGTGTTCTTTAATTTTTCATCACATAGTTCTACTTTTCATTTGTCAGGGTAATAACTAGGGCTTGTTCTCCAGGAATCAAATTCATCTCATTCTCTAACACTCTTCCCTAGTACTAGAATTTCCCCTTTAAGCATGGATCTCAACCTGCTGTGCTTATAAACTCCTTTGATGATCTAATGAAATCCAGACCTTTTGTCCTGAGAAAGTTACAAATATTCCTGTTAAGAGAAGAACATTGGGAAACATTCTAACATCACTAAGTAATGAAGTTTTCCTTTCCTTTGGAAGTAGATTAACTAAATTGTGAATATTTAACAAGTTCATATTAGGTTTGTGTGTCCACTTCCAGAAGGCAAAGTATACATGCGTATATGTATATATGTACACACACACACACACACACACACACACACACACACACACACATAATGTATTTATATTTGGCAACCATGAAAGAGAATGTGTAATTTTATCAATTAGCTTTTGCTAACCACCTGAAAACATACTGACTTAACAAATGTTATTTCTTATTGTTCTGTGGTCCACTGGGTGGTTTCTGTGTTCTGGGGCTGGACAGTTCTAGGATGGCCTCTCCTGGTTGGCCCTTGGTTCAAAGACAACTGGGATGTCAGGGACGCCCTGGCCATGAGTTGTTCATCATGTGGCATAACAGACTGGGTTTGTTCATTTGGTAGTAGTGGCAGGGATCCCAAGAGCAGCAAATGGCGATGCTTCTGTGCACAAGGACTTGTCAGACATCTGCCTGTGTCATGTTTGCTAAAGCCTGTCTAGAGCAAGTCAAGAGGCCAGCCTGGAGTCTGTGTGGGTGGGCTCTACCAAAGAGTGTGGGTAGAAGGAGGGGGTAATTTGTGTCCATTTTTATAGTCTACCACAGTCTTTACTGTTGCATGCTTCTTATGAAAAGTCCTTTGTACAGAAGTTATGCCTCCTCCTGTTCAGTACTTCTACTAGAGCATAGAGAGGGAGTTTTCCCCATTTGTGTTAAATTGATAACATAATTTGGTGCTTTTTTGTCACTTGAGGCCCTTTGCTCATGTAGTTGTTGGTCTTCATGGAGCCTAGTTATGGGCTAGGATAACCTCTCTGGATCCATTCCTAAGACAAAGTGAACCCCTCCACTCAGGGGTCCTGGATAGCTGAGAATTGTGAAGAGTTCCTCCTTTGTCAGAGATCTGGAAATAGTGCAAATAGAGAATAAAGGAATAAGAAAAAAAATAATATGTTGACTTCTCTCTGTCTCTTGGTATCCTAGAACTGTCTCGTTGCAGTTAAAGGATCAAAGCAGTTTCTAGCTCAGGGAGGCAGCCAGCCCTTAAATTTGGCACACTGTAGGACAGTACCATCCATCCAATGCTACATACCATTTCGGGAGGTTTGCTGATACCCTGAAGCCAAGTCATCCAGGCTTAGAATTTGGAGGAGGCAACAGTTACATAGGTGAGGAGACTAAACTGAGTTTCTTAAAAGTGGTTAGGGGCTAGAGGACAGAATGTACAGATTTAGAGTCAGGTACCAGAGCTGAGAACCAACATGTGCCAGCACTTTTAGTATACTTACAACATTTCATCTTCACAACAACTTCAACAGATATTGGATGTGTATATGTGCATGTGTATATGTACGTGTGTGTGTGTGTGTGTGTGAGTGTGTGTGATTATTATTAGTACTTCACTTTGGCCCTTAAGCCTCCAATTGGTGAAGGGACTTGTTGGAATGCAAACCAAGATCGCCTGAAAGTGAGCTCAGAACTCCATATCCTCACTGTTGAGGCAAGTATGATTCAACTCTTGGAGATTAAGGAGATACTGTTCATTTAGCCTGTGACTTCCCAGTGTCCTGTGTTGTGGCCAGTTTGTCAAATGGCCACACAATCCATGGCCCACCTGATCCTCCTAATAGAAAGCTAGCTCTTTACTTCTTTAGCCCGACCACCTTCTGCCTGGTGTTATGTGTATGTGAAATCCTTGTTTTTCCATGTAATTTATCAGCTGTTGTTTTTATGAACCAGAAGATAAAGGATGCTATGGACTTAGAGGCTCAAAACATGGATTTGTGACCATTTCTGACTGTTTGAGAAACATTCCCCCCTCTAAAATATTCCCTAATTCTCCTTAAGTCTGGGATTGGTTGCTCACCAGTCATTTGTGCTTTTTGTGTGTCTCTCTATTATGGCACTCACCTGCTTTTCTTACTACCATTTAACAGCTTTTGGAGAGCACTGTCTAAAACACAGTGGGCACTCAGAAATGCTGAGGGAATTGGCATAAAGACATCTGTCATAATCATATGCTGGTATAGTGAGTGCATGGGTTATTGATAATAATTGCAATCCATATGGTCAGAATGGTTTTAGCTAAAAAGACTCAGATAATTAACAGGTTTATATTACCAAGAGCTTCAGTGGTAATCTTGGGAAATGGGAGGAATGGCAAAATTGGCCTAAGAAAATTTTATGTCCTGTATGGCAAGACAGTTTGCCAGAGCATCCATTAATCTGACTGAAATCCTCCTTAAGGTAAAAAAAAAAAAAAAATTTGCTCACAAACCAGAGCACCAATTTGAACAAATACTGCTCATGTCCCAAAGATGGTGAAAGTTGAATGATGTAGCGCAATAGGTGTGATAAAGGCAGCTAGTGAGACTGAGAGCTGAAAAGCTGGCGTGGAAGAGGAGCTGAGAGGAAAGCTGTTTTGAAGAAATGCTGCACGGAAAGTAAATCAGTATGCACACTACCTTTCTCAGGTCCACAGTCATTGTACAGACTTGGTTATCTAAAGTGTAACAGACCATGGCAGCTAAAAACTTGGAGAATGATGGTCATGAATTGGACGTTTGAGGATAAATATTTAATGTGGTATAGTTTGCCTTTTTGTGTTTGTCTCAGCCCTCCTCACTCAAATTTCTTATTGTAGAAAATGAAATTGTTTCATAAGTACTCTGAAGGTCACTTGTGATGGCTCATTTTATCTCTACTCATGCCTTCTGTTTGTGTTATGGGCTTGAGGAGTATTTAATGAGTAAGTGACAGAATTTTGTCTTCTTTTTTTTTGTTGTCTGAACACAAACTACCTTACTCTTATGTCACCTTCCTATCATATACTAGGAGTGGATGGCAGCTGTCCCAGTGAAGTAAAACACGTAAACAAACCAAAAGGCTGAAATAAGTAACAAAAATATCAAAATGAATGACATTCAAATTTGACTTCTCCATGGTATACCTATTTACAGCACCATAGATGACCAAGAATTAACCATGGAAGTAGGTATGCTACAGAGCTGCAATTAAAAGAAAGAAAAAAAAACAACATTGATGTTGGGTACCAATTCCCATCTTCCAGATAAAAATATTTTTTTTAAATTTATATTCTCTTTATGAAAGCTCAATTTATATTAACAGTACCTGGGTCTTAAAAATATAGAGGTTGACCAAATAGTAAAATTTGTAACAAGAGAAGGCGGCAATCTGCAGTCTTGGTATACAGCAATGTAAGGAAGAGATGTACTTGAAGGAAAAAATTATAATAATTCAACTCTGAGGAGTCTTGAGAAAAAGTAGGTTATTCTATTCTCCTGAGTTTGTTAATACTAATGAGCAATCTGGTTAAAAGTTAAATATGAAATCTTAAAAGTATTGCCTATCCACTAATTTCATTTTCTAGATCTTTATCCTTCAAGAATGTTTTCTAGAGAGCATCCAGTGCACCAACTAGAGAAACATAGGTGACTTCCTTTGGAGGAGAAGCATTAAAGCAGTCCCACAAATTGTAAGGAAAAGGGCCCTGGCCTCTCCAATCGGGCTTTTGAGAGGTTGTCCCTTCTGCACCTTGTTAGATCAGTTATGCACCCCACCCCTTAATCCTGCTACTCTTTCAAACCACTGTGTCATTCTCAAAAAATGGACAATACTTAGTTGTCTGCACCTTCTGCCCACCCACTCCTTCCTGTCTGGATTCTGTGTTCATCTGTGCTGCATATCAACTATTGCCCTTCGGATCCACTTCCCACACTTCTTCTTCCTATTCTGGACCCTGAGAGGTTGTACTTTAGAGATGCTTCAGTAGACTCCATTGCCGTTGTCTTCAGGTTGACCGGTTTAGCAAATGAAAACACAGGACACCTGGTTAAATTAGAATTTCCAGTAAATCGATAATTTTTTAGTGTATGCCCCATGCCATATGAATATAAACACTTAGATTTACCAGAAATTCAAATTTAACTGTGTGTCTTGTATTTTATCTGACAACTCTACTCTGGCTTCCCATTGGTTTAGTCAATGGGAGTAGTAACAGGTAACCGAGGAAATGAGAGTGAGGTCATAGTATTTCTCTGCCCTGTTCCCTCTTGGCTGGGTTGATACAGGCTGATTTTATCCCTTGACAGATGGTCACAGCTCCTGTCAGGCAGTCATTGTGTTCCAGGAACCTCTCCTTTCCCAAGTGCCTTCTGACCTAGGGAAGGTAAATACTTCTCCAATGTTCACATTCTTTGTTCCTCCTTAATAGTACCTGGGTACTTCGTTAACCCTTGTCATTTCCCTACTTCCTTCTCACACTTCCCATACCTTTTAAAAAATATTTATTTATTTATTTATTTGGCTGTGTCGGTCTTAGTTGCAGCATGCAGGATCTTTTAGTTGCGGCATGCGGGATATTTAGCTGCAGCATGCGAACTCTTAGTTGCTGCATGTGGGATCTAGTTCCCTGACCAGGGATCGAACCCAGGCCCCCTGCATTGGGAGCGCGGAGTCTTAGCCACTGGACCACCAGGGAAGTCCCCCATACCTTTTTAATACTATCTTTATTAAATGCTTCTTAAATAGCCCAGATTGAGCATGTTACCTATTTCCTGCCTGGATCCCTAAACAGATGAGCTCTTACAGATCTAGTCCCAACATTGTCTTTTGGACTCTGGCACCCTCTGTTTCTCACAGCAGTGGCAATGCTGACCCTAGACTCCTTTTGTGAACTGTGGATGCACTGCCCCTCCCTTCTTCAACTCCTCCTTTGCTGGATGTCTTCCTTTTCCTACATCTAATATCCAGGTATTTCCCTGGGTTGACTTTTACCCTGTTTTCGGTATACAATATCTTGGATTCAACTATTACCTTTATGTAGAACTGATTTTATTCTTTTATTTATCATGATGCCAATGACAGAAAATAATCACGTGTATGACATAATGCCTCGAATTCGCCCAAAGTGTGATGAGGTCCGAAGAAATTGGTTTGGAACTAAAAAAATAGTTGTGATGGTTAATTTTATGTGTCAACTTGGCTGAGCCATGGTGCCCAGATATTTCATCAAATATTATTCTGGATGTGTTCTGTGAGGGTGTTTTTGGATGAGATTTACAATTAAATTGGTGGACTTTGAGTAAAGCAGATTGCCCTTTATAATGTGGTGAGCCTCATCCAGTCATGTGATGGATAGAACAAAAAAGCTGACCTCCCCTAAGGAAGAAGGAATATTGCAGTAGACTTCAACAGCAACATCAGCTCTTCCTGGGTCTCCAGCCTGACAGTCCACCATGCAGATTTTGGATTTGCCAGCCTCCATAATCACAAGAGACAATTCCTTAAAATCTATCTCCTATCTATCTATCTATCTATCTATCTATCTATCTATCTATCTATCTATCCATCTATCTATCTATCTACACACACACACACACACACACACACACACACACAGACACCCTATTGGTTTTGTTTCTCTGGAGAACCCTGACTAATGTAATAGTGCATAGAGTGTTTTCAGGTGGGGGAAGAGGGTGGGCATGACAGTCACTTAAGCAGTTTACAAAGGTATGATATGGATTAGATTGACTGCAGATAATAGAATATTTAGGTTGGGCTGGGTTTAACAGTGCTGCTTTCTCTCCCACCTGGGAAAGCTTTTCAGAATGCAGGTCAGTGAGAGTGAATTTATTATTGGCGCACGTAGTTCATATACTTTTGCCTACAAGAAACAAAATTCTTATACTGGCTTAAACAATAAGCACATTTATGATCTCATGGAACAGGAAGTTCAAAGGTAAGACAGGCCCTTGGTCTGCTGTGTCTAGGCTCTTGAGTTCTCTTGCCTCTGCCCTCCTCAGACTGGCTACATAATGGGTGAAGCTCTTCCAGGCCTCATGTCCAGGCATGAAAATGTTCAGAGGAAAGAGAATGATTGTCTCTTCTTTGATGCATTTCTCAGAAGCTAGGAAAACTTTCCTGAAAGTCTCCTTCATGTAATCTCAGTGGCCAGAACTGGTTCATATGTACATTCCTAAAACCATCCCTGGCAAGGGGGATACCATGATTGGCTTAGACAAACCGGAATCTCCTCCTGAGCTGCAAATGGGGTTGACTTCCACTGGATCCTGTTACATGGTTACCTGAAGCAAAGCAGGGTGTCAAGAAGAAAGAAGGGGGAAGCAGATGTTGGGCAGGTAGCCAACAAAGTCCATCAAGTGAGTCACCTGGATCTTGGCTGTCCCTTTTTTTCATGCAACTGGGTGTTGTCTTGGTACTCTGCTAAACAAAAGATTGCTTTCTTTAAAAAAAGAATCAAACCACACTCATTATATGGTTTTTTGAAAACTTACTTCAGTTACTGGGACGTGAGGATGTTAAATCATATAGCACGTGACAGTTTAATAGAAAACCCCCCATTAAGTGTCTCTGCTCTCACGGCTCTTCCTCCTCCCCCTTCTCTTGCATCCCTCCATTCATCAAATCCTCATATAGTTTCTCTCCCCTTTTCTATTTCAGGAATTGAACTCACACCCTTTTCTTTGTCTCATGCAGGGAATCTCTGCTTACTACTATTGATTTGTGGCCCTGGAAGCCCAGCTGCAACCCTCAGATTTATCGAAGTACCCATTTACTCAGCAGTTGCTGAGAAAAGAAATTTTCTTCGTATCATTATGTAGAGAAAAGTCTATAATACTCTATTTTCTTTGAAAGTGTAAAGCTTTTGCAAACTTGGTATTTTAAGCAATATTAGTAAAAGTTTACTTGTGACCTATCTCACAAGCAATTGCAATGGATCAGAGTGCTGAGACTGTGTAGTAGAGGACTTCTAATCAATAATAACCGATAACCTGACCTCTCTCCTGAGCTTGAGTCTCATATATGCTGCTCATCTCCACCAGACAGGAAAGGAACCTCATTATGTTCAAGATGAAATAATCTTCCACTGCAAACTTCTCTCTCCTATTTCCTATTGCTATTAAGAGCATCACTGTCATCCCAGCAGTCATTTTAATTTCTTTCTCCATTGCTCTTTCTATTAATCTAGCACTTCCCAAAATTTGGTCTGGGGATTTAATAGGTGTTCCTTGAAGAAAGTGTTCTGTTGGCCAAATGCCATTGGGGAATACTATATACCATATCCCTGTCTTGAAGCATTACAATGCACATTCAAATATTAAAGACCCTGAGAAATTCTGTAGAACAGAAGGCAGTTAACCCCTATTTAATCTATCATTTCCTGGGTTTATTTCATCACAAAATCATTTTTGCTGGGAATATTTTTTCATATATCCTGGGATATTAGTATTTCATGGAAAACAGGGAAAACATCGCTCTAAGCATTTTCTAAATAAGGATGGGGAGCAAAATTAATATTTATTGAGTGTCTAGTAAGAACCATATTCATAGGTGAAGTAGATTTTTTTAAAAATTCCAATACTGGGGCCTGCCAGCCACAAGTGCCACGCTGCAGGCCTTCTGTGGGTGGCCTGCCTTTGAGACAGAGGGCTGCCTCTGAGACAGAGGCCTGCCTCAGTGTGCCACAGATGTGTGTGGGCTGAGCCTCCCTCACAGGGCTCACAGGTTTCTGGGACTCAGCCTGGGCTTTAAGTGTGCCGGAAAAGCCTCGGGCTGCTTAAGACAGCCCTGGTTCTACCTGCTGTATTCTCTGTCCCTCCTTCCTGCCCTGTGTCAGCTATCATGGAGCCCTGTCTAATTTAGGGTGGGGGGGGGGGAATTCTGTAAAGAAGGTGGAAAGTCATTTTTCTATAATTTGTGAAGTTGTGAAAAAGCCATTATCATGGCTTTTACACTGAATATTGGGACATTTCAGAAATAATAAAGGTATTTTCCTAATTTCAAAAAAAAAATTCCAATACCACTAATAAGGAAAAAAAGCCCAAGTACTTCTTTTAGTAAACAGACTTAGACAGAAATCCAACTTCATGATGACAAAGTATAGGTTTACCTTAAATGTTATGGTAATTGGCATGTACATGTTCTACTCTTTCTCCCTTATCTTTCTAAATGAAGGGTAATGGCTAACTCTGCTTTACCTTCTGAAAACTGCTTGTGTCACATTTCACTCTGAGATTTTCATTAAAAGCCACTAAAATTTGTGGCCTAGGGTTTCAATTATCATTTTATTATAGGCAGAATCAAGTATTCATAGGTCATAAATATTTTATTCTATATTGTACTACCAGACCAAGAACTTAACAAGAGTCTCTTTTTACCTTAAAACTCTTTTTTTTAATATTTTGGTTGGTATTTAAAAAAAATTTTTATTCATTTATTTATTTTTAGGCTGCATTGGGTCTTTGTTGCTGTGCACAGGCTTTCTTTAGTTGCGGCGAGTGGGGGCTACTCTTCATTGCGGTGCGCAGGCTTCTCATTGCGGTGGCTTCTCTTGTTGTGGAGCACAGGGTCTAGGTGCACTGGCTTCGGTAGTTGTGGTGCGCAGGCTCTAGAGTGCAGGCTCAGTAGTTGTGGTGCATGGGCTTAGTTGCTTTGCAGCATGTGGGATCTTCCCAGACCAGGGATTGAACCTGTGTCCCTGCATTGGCAGGCGGATTCTTAACCACTGCACCACCAGGGAAGTCCTACCTTAAAACAATGTGTTGAATTCATATAGATGCCTAATAAATGTCCATTTATTTATTGAACATGAGAATGTAAGATTCTATAGGTTCTTAGCCTAACCTTAAGAACTATCAGAAAAAAATTGCATTTAATTAAACTTAAGTCTATACACATAGATAGAGTTGCCAGGTAAGAAAACAGACTGAAAGGGATAATCTGGAGCAAATTTGGAAATATTTGGGAGAGGAGAAATTCAAGTTGTAATTGGAAAGTGAGGAGAGAAAAAATGGATTAAAAGTAGCATATTTTTCAATATTGTACACTTTTGATGATTTAATTCACATTTTTATTAAAAAATTATACAAACTCTGAGTAGACTTATTTCAGATAGTATATTGATAAGATAATTGATATAACACTGGCAATTAAAGAGTTGATTGGGCTTTTTTTTTTTAATGAGACCCAAGAATTGACCACAGGAAAGCCCTTAGTCAATGCTTAAAAAACAAATTGCATAGTGTAAATAATGTCTTTTTAAAAACTGAAGTACATCAAACAAATATTTCTAAAAGGCTCAAGCAAATATAGGAATCTGAAAACACTTTTCTGTTCAAGCCAGCTTAAGAAAAGAAAAGAACGTAGGGAAATCATAAAGCAAAGAGCATTTCTTTTCAGAATGCCTCTTTCTCATAAGCAGTTTAAAGTCCAGTGGAGTATGCAAAAAGCTCTTTCATAAAGCAGGAAAATAGAGAAAAAAGCTGTTGGAATTTCTGATTTTATTGAATAACTGCAAAACAGTAGCTATGAAAGACAAGAAAAAACTCAAGGAAATGGGTAATTGAGAGGCACGATAAGACAGTTTAAAAAAAAGTAGATGAAGTAAGTGTGGAGGCAAATTTAATGCCTCTCACTTCAGAGAAATCAGGCAGAGAAAAGTATCTCCAGAGATTGCCAGACAGATGGCATGCTAAAGAACCTTCGATTTCTCTGAAGATGAGCTTGCCTCAGTTAAAGTTCTGGAGTAGGGGAAGGAGTTTTTCTGAGTAGAGGATAAGTGGATCACCTCACCTTTCAATTGCTGCTGATGTGGAGTGAAGGTGATGATTATTCATGGGAAAATATCAGTGATGAAATTTTTAAATATTTCTAGACTTTTAGAACTAAACAGTAGAAAATATTTCTAGAATTTTAGTTCTAAACAGAAGAACTAAACAGTAGAACAGTAGGGCATGTGAGCATAACGTCCAATTTATTCAGTGTATGCGGCACATAGTGGCTTTCTTACAAATTGTACCATATGTAAGTGCGGAAATAAGAGTAACTTTGTAGTGGAGACTCCTGATAAACACTACCTCAGCCAGGTGATCAAGGTCAACATCAGCAGTGATAAGTAATGTTGACAGTGTATACCCTTGATACTATATGAAGAAAATGGCACTTGACCTCTGTGGCCTTCCTCTAAAATCCCCTAACTCCAGTTGAATCATGGGAAAAAATCAGATAAATCCCAGTTAAGTGACACTGTATGAAATATCTGATGAGTATTCATCAAAATTGTCAAGGTCATCAAAAACAAGGAAAGTCTGAGAAACTGTAATGGCCAGGAGGAGCCTAAGGACACATGATTACTAAATGTAATGTGACATTGTGCATGGGATCGTACAACAGAAAAACATTACATAAAAACTAAGGAGAGCTGAATGAAGTTGGGACTTAATCATAATGCACCAACATTAGTTCTTTTTTTTTTTTTTTTCACACACACACACTGTATTTTATTTTTACAAGAGATAAATAGACTGACACCAAGCATTGTACAGGGATGACCACAACAAAAGCAACAATGATTGCAATTACCAAACATGAAACACACTCATACTATGTCATAATATTGACATTCAGTCCAGTAATCCTCCACTGTAACAGCTCCTTTACTTTGCAGTGAAAATTGATTTGTATATTCTATGCCTCTGAGTCCTTGTGGGATTTTTTTTTTTTAATTCAGACAGAAAGTCACAAAAATTATACTCATCCTCATCAGTTCACTCAGTCCCATGTAATTGATTTTTTTTTCATCTTGATCTTGTGTTAGCACTTTTATGAGTTCATCAGTTTTTCATTAGAGTTCTGAAAATGCTTATTCATTCAGTTCAGCAGTACAGTCAGTTACCAGAAACCTGTACTTGTCAGAGTCTTTTCCATGAATTTCTTGAAGATGAAAGCCTTTTATAGGAATATATTTGCAAAAGCATCAGAGTACAGCCAGAACTGTCTGTAAATGACAAAAGACTTAAAAATGACCACTGTTAAAGATTTGATGAAAGTTCATAATAATGCAGTTGACAAGAAAATTAGTTATTTCTGAGATATACATTTTAAAGTAATAACTAGGATTATTACTTATAACATTATACCAGAACATATAAGATTTTTAGAAATTTCATGTAATGTCTGAAACATTTATATTAACATATTTCCATACATATTTCCATACAAATACAAATATAAGATTTTTAGAAATTTCATATAATGTCTGAAACATTTATATTAACATATTTCCATACAAATAACCCAATGAAAGTATAGTATTAGTTGTTTTGTTTGTTTGTTTTTTTATACTGCAGGTTCTTATTAGGCATCAATTTTATACACATCAGTGTATACATGTCAATCCCAATCGCCCAATTCAGCACACCACCATCCCCACCCCACCGCAGTTTTCCCCTCTTGGTGTCCATATGTCCATTCTCTACATCTGTGTCTCAACTTCTGCCCTGCAAACTGGCTCATCTGTACCATTTTTCTAGGTTCCACATACATGCATTAATATACGATATTTGTTTTTCTCTTTCTGACTTACTTCACTCTGTATGACAGTCTCTAGATCCATCCACGTCTCAACAAATGACTCAATTTCGTTCCTTTTTATGGCTGAGCAATATTCCATTGTATATATGTACCACAACTTCTTTATCCATTCATCTGTTGATGGGCATTTAGGTTGCTTCCATGACCTGGCTATTGTAAATAGTGCTGCAATGAACATTCGGGTGCATGTGTCTTTTTGAATTATGGTTTTCTCTGGGTATATGCCGAGCAGTGGGATTGCTGGGTCATATGGTAATTCTATTTTTAGTTTTTTAAGGTACCTCCATATTGTTCTCCACAGTGGCTGTATCAATTTACATTCCCACCAACAGTGCAAGAGGGTTCCCTTTTCTCCACACCCTCTCCAGCATTTGTTGTTTGTAGATTTTCTGATGATGCCCATTCTAACAGGAGTGAGGTGATACCTCATTGTAGTTTTGAGTTGCATTTCTCTAATAATTAGTGATGTTGAGCATCTTTTCATGTGCTTCGTGGCCGTCTGTATGTCTTCTTTGGAGAAATGTCTATTTAGGTCTTCTGCCCATTTTTGGATTGGGGTGTTTGTTTCTTTAATATTGAGCTGAATGAGCTGTTTATATATTTTGGAGATTAATCCTTTGTCCGTTGATTCATTTGCAAATATTTTCTCCCATTCTGAGGGTTGTCTTTTCGTCTTGTTTATGGTTTCCTTTGCTGTGCAAAAGCTTTGAAGTTTCATTAGGTCCCATTTGTTTATTTTTGTTTTTATTTCCATTACACTAGGAGGTGGATCAAAAAAGATCTTGCTGTGATTTATGTCAAAGAGTGTTCTTCCTATGTTTTCCTCTAAGAGTTTTATAGTGTCCAGTCTTATATTTAGGTCTCTAATCCATTTTGAGTTTATTTTTGTGTATGGTGTTAGGGAGTATTCTAATTTCATTCTTTTACATGTAGCTGTCCAGTTTTCCCAGCACCACTTATTGAAGAGATGTCTTTTCTCCATTGTATATCTTTGCCTCCTTTGTCATAGATTAGTTGACCATAGGTGCGTGGGTTAATCTCTGGGCTTTCTATCTTGTTCCATTGATCTATGTTTCTGTTTTTGTGCCAGTACCATATTGTCTTGATTACTGTAGCTTTGTAGTAGAGTCTGAAGTCAGGGAGTCTGATTCCTCCAGCTCCATTTTTTTGCCTCAAGACTTCTTTGCCTATTCAGGGTCTTTTGTGTCTCCATACAAATTTTAAGATGATTTGTTCTAGTTCTGTAAAAAATGCCATTGGTAATTTGATAGGGATTGCATTGAATCTGTAGATTGCTTTGGGTAGTATACTCATTTTCACAATGTTGATTCTTCCAATCCAAGAACATGGTATATCTCTCCATCTGTTGGTATCATCTTTAATTTCTTTCATCAGTGTCTTATAGTTTTCTGCATACAGGTCTTTTGTCTCCCTAGGTAGGTTTATTCCTAGGTATTTTATTCTTTTTGTTGCAATGGTAAATGGGAGTGTTTCCATAATTTCTCTTTCAGATTTTTCATCATTAGTGTATAGGAATGCAAGAGATTTCTGTGCATTAATTTTGTATCCTGCAACTTTACCATATTCATTAATTAGCTCTAGCAGTTTTCTGGTGGCAGTTTTAGGATTCTCTATGTATAGTATCATGTCATCCGCAAACAGTGACACTTTTACTTCTTCTTTTCCAATTTGTATTCCTTTTATTTCTTTTCCTTCTCTGATTGCTGTGGCTAGGACTTCCAGAACTATGTTGAATAATAGTGGTGAGAGTGGATATCCTTGTCTCGTTCCTGATCTTAGAGGAAATGCTTTCAGTTTTTCACCATTGAGAACGATGTTTGCTGTGGGTTTGTCATATATGGCCTTTATTATGTTGAGGTAGGTTCCCTCTACGCCCACTTTCTGGAGAGTTTTTATCATAAATGGGTGTTGAATTTTGTCGAAAGCTTTTTCTGCATCTATTGAGATGATCATATGGTTTTTATTCTTCAATTTGTTAATATGGTGTATCACATTGATTGATTTGCGTATATTGAAGAATCCTTGCATCCCTGGGATAAATCCCACTTGATCGTGGTGTATGATCCTTTTAATGTGTTGTTGGATTCTGTTTGCTAGTATTTTGTTGAGGATTTTTGCATCTATATTCATCAGTGATATTGGTCTGTAATTTTCTTTTTTTGTAGTGTCTTTGTCTGGTTTTGGTATCAGGGTGATGGTGGCCTCGTAGAATGAGTTTGGGAGTGTTCCTTCCTCTGCAATTTTTTGGAAGTGTTTGAGAAGGATGGGTGTTAGCTCTTCTCTAAATGTTTGATAGAATTCACCTGTGAAGCCATCTGGTCCTGGACTTTTGTTTGTTGGAAGATTTTTAATCACAGTTTCAATTTCATTACTTGTGATTGGTCTGTTCATATTTTCTGTTTCTTCCTGGTTCAGTCTTGGAAGGTTATACCTTTCTAAAAATTTGTCCATTTCTTCCAGGTTGTCCATTTTATTGGCATAAAGTTGCTTGTAGTAGTCTCTTAGGATGCTTTGTATTTCTGCGGTGTCTGTTGTAACTTCTCCTTTTTCATTTCTGATTTTATTGATTTGAGTCCTCTCCCTCTTTTTCTTGATGAGTCTGGCTAATGGCTTATCAATTTTGTTTATCTTCTCAAAGAACCAACTTTTAGTTTTATTGATCTTTGCTATTGTTTTCTTTGTTTCTATTTCATTTATTTCTGCTCTGATCTTTATGATTTCTTTCCTTCTGCTAACTTTGGGTTTTGTTTGTTCTTCTTTCTCTAGTTTCTTTAGGTGTAAGGTTAGATTGTTTACTTGAGATTTTTCTTGTTTCTTTAGGTAGACTTGTATAGCTATAAACTTCCCTCTTAGAACTGCTTTCGCTGCATCCCATAGGTTTTGGGTCGTCGTGTTTTCATTGTCATTTGTCTCTAGGTATTTTTTTAATTTCCTCTTTGATTTCTTCAGTGATCTCTTGGTTATTTAGTAACGTATTGTTTAGCCTCCATGTGTTTGTCTTTTTTACGTTTTTTTCCCTGAAATTCATTTCTAATCTCATAGCGTTGTGGTCAGAAAAGATGCTTGATATGATTTCAATTTTCTTAAGTTTACTGAGGCTTGATTTGTGACCCAAGATGTGATCTATCCTGTAGAATGTTCCGTGCGCACTTGAGAAGAACGTGTAATCTGCTGTTTTTGGATGGAATGTCCTATAAATATCAATTAAATCTATCTGGTTTATTGTGTCATTTAAAGCTTCTGTTTCCTTATTTATTTTCATTTTGGATGATCTGTCTATTGGTGTAAGTGAGGTGTTAAAGTCCCCCACTATGATTGTGTTACTGTCAATTTCCTCTTTTAGAGCTGTTAGCAGTTGCCTTATGTATTGAGGTGCTCCTATGTTGGGTGCATATATATTTATAATTGTTATATCTTCTTCTTGGATTGATTCCTTGATCATTATGTAGTGTCCTTCCTTGTCTCTTGTAACATTCTTTATTTTAAAGTCTATTTTATCTGATATGAGTATAGCTACTCCAGCTTTCTTTTGATTTCCATTTGCATGGAATATCTTTTTCCATCCCCTCACTTTCAGTCTGTATGTGTCCCTAGGTCTAAAGTGGGCCTCTTGTAGACAGCATATATATGGGTCTTGTTTTCGTATCCATTCAGCCAGTCTATGTCTTTTGGTTGGGGCATTTAATCCATTCACGTTTAAGGTAATTATCGATATGTATGTTCCTATGACCATTTTCTTCATTGTTTTGGGTTTGTTTTTGTAGGTCCTTTTCTTCTCTTGTGTTTCCCACTTAGAGAAGTTCCTTTAGCATTTGTTGTAGAGCTGGTTTGGTGGTGCTGAATTCTCTTAGCTTTTGCTTGTCTGTAAAGCTTTTGATTTCTCCATCAAATCTAAATGAGATCCTTGCCGGGTAGAGTAATCTTGGCTGTAGGTTCTTCCCTTTCATCACTTTAAGTATATCATGCCACTCCCTTCTGGCTTGCAGAGTTTCTGCTGAGAAATCAGCTGTTAACCTTATGGGAGTTCCCTTGTATGTTATTTGTCGTTTTTCCCTTGCTGCTTTCAATCATTTTTCTTTGTCTTTAATTTTTGCCACTTTGATTACTATGTGTCTCGGCGTGTTTCTCCTTGGGTTTATCCTGTATGGGACTCTCTGCGCTTCCTGGACTTGGGTGGCTATTTCCTTTCCCATGTTAGGGAAGTTTTCGACTATAATCTCTTCAAATATTTTCTCTGGTCCTTTCTCTCTCTCTTCCCCTTCTGGGACCCCTATAATGCGAATGTTGTTGCGTTTAATGTTGTCCCAGAGGTCTCTTAGGCTGTCTTCATTTCTTTTCATTCTTTTTTCTTTAGTCTGTTCCGCAGCAGTGAATTCCACCATTCTGTCTTCCAGGTCACTTATCTGTTCTTCTGCCTCAGTTATTCTGCTATTGATTCCTTCTAGTGTAGTTTTCATTTCAGTTATTGTATTGGTCATCTCTGTTTGTTTGTTCTTTAATTCTTCTAGGTCTTTGTTAATCATTTCTTGCATCTTCTCAATCTTTGCCTCCATTCTTATTCCAAGGTCCTGGATCATCTTCACTATCATTATTCTGAATTCTTTCTCTGGAAGGTTGCCTATCTCCACTTCATTTAGTTGTTTTTCTGGGGTTTTTTCTTGTTCCTTCATCTGGTACATAGCCCTCTGCCTTTTTATCTTGTCTATCTTTCTGTAACTGTGGTTTTTGGTCCACAGGCTGCAGGATTGTAGTTTTTCTTGCTTCTGCTGTCTGCCGTCTGGTGGTTGAGGCTATCTAAGAGGCTTGATGGGAGGCTCTGGTGGTGGGTAGAGCTGACTGTTGCTGTGGCAGTCAGAGCTCAGTAAAACTTTAATCCACTTGACTGTTGATGGGTGGGGCTGGGTTCCCTCCCTGTTGGTTGTTTTGCCTGAGGCAACCCAACACTAGAGCCTACCTGGGCTCTTTGGTGGGGTTAATGGCAGACTCTGGGAGGGCTCACGCCAAGGAGCACTTCCCAGAACCTCCGCTGCCAGAGTCCTTGTCCCCACAGTGAAACAGAGCCACCCCCCGCCTCTGCAGGAGACCCCCCAACACCAGCAGGTAGGTCTGGTTCAGTCTCCCCCAGGGTCACTGCTCCTTCCCCTGGGTCCTGATGCGCACACTACTTTGTGTGTGCCCTCCAAGAGTGGGGTCTCTGTTTCCCCCAGTCCTGTTGGAGTCCTGCAATCAATTCCCACTAGGCTTCAAAGTCGGATTCTCTAGGAATTCCTCCTCCCGTTGCCGGACACCCAGGTTGGGAAGCCTGACGTGGGGCTCAGAAGCTTCACTCCAGTGGGTGGACTTCTGTGGTATAAGTGCTCGCCAGTCTGTGAGTCACCCACCCAGCAGTTATGGGATTAGATTTTACTCTGATTGCGCCCCTCCTACCGTCTCACTGTGGCTTCTCCTCTGTCCTTGGACATGGGGTATCCTCCTTGGTGAAGTCCAGGGTCTTCCTGTCAATGATTGTCCAGCAGCCAGTTGTGATTCTGGTGCTCTCGCAAGAGGGAGTGAGAGCACGTCCTTCTACTCTGCCATCTTGGTTAATGCCCTCAACATTAGTTCTTTAATTGTGACAAATGTACCATTCTAATGCTAATAATAGGGAAAATTGAGTGAGAGGTATATGAGAACTCTGTACTATCTTCACAACTTTTGTGTAAATCTAAAACTATTCTAAAATGAAAATTTTATTTAAACATTTTTTAAAAAGCGTTTATGATGAATGCTGGCACCTGAAGATGTTGGCTGAGAAATTGTCACAAAGATGTGATATTTAATATTTGATAGCCAAGCCTTGTGATGTGAAACTTGTTTTTTCCATAAGCTGATTTGCTTGGATGAAATACCTTATTTTTTAAATGGCTAAAATACTTCTACATGCATTCAGCAAAACTAGTTCCAAAAAAGAAATCTGGTAGGCAAAAAAAAAAAAAAAGTGAAAAGTACAGAAAAGGGTCCACAGATGCAAAAAAAGCACTCTGTAATTTTATTTATAAAAAGTTCAACATATAATTAAGGGAAAATTAATCTAGAATGTTAGAAGTTGAAATGGTGATTATTTTGGGGGATATGACTAGGAGGGGCATTAGGGCTGCTTCAGGGAGCATAATGCTCCTTTTCTTGATCTGTATGGTAGTTACCACACTATATTTACTTTGCGAAAATTCACTGGGCTGTAAGCCTTTGTATGCTTATTTTTGATATGTATATTATACTTCAATTTAAAAGTTTATTGAAGAAAACAGCTGAACTTGAGAAGTTTGCCAAATTGCTTTTCAACATTTAAAAAAATGTGGACTATAAATGGTTTCTGAATAGTAAACACATTTCAAAGCAGAAGACCTAGTAGTGTTGTGTTGTTAGAAATGTATGTTGTCCATACACTTACTCACTCATTTCACAAATATTTATTAAACACCTAGGACTGGCTTGTATCTAAAACCATAGATTATATGGGAAATAAATCTATAAATAGACAGTAATATGATAATTGCTATAATGGATATGTGTGCAAATGTAATGGAATTCTAGAGATGTTCTTTGGTCTGTTAGGGGAAAGTCAGAGAAAGCTACTCAATAAGGAGGGACACATGAGTTGAAACATGATGAAAGAGCACACAGTTGCCTAAAAGGGAGTGAGTATTGTTACCATTGAACAAGGTGAGATGAGGAGAGAATTCTAGACAGAGGTAACAGCTAGAGAAAAGTCACAGAGGCAGGATGAATTTTGAAAAATTCTTTGATTGGGAGAGTGGCAGGAAGTGATGGAAGCTAAGTGTTATTGACTAAATGTTTATGTCCTCCCTGAAATTCGTAAGTTGAAGCTCTGACCTCCAGTGTGATGGTATTATGAGGTGGGGTGTTTGGGACGTAATTAGGTTTAGATGAGGTCATGAGGGTGGGGTCCTTATTTTGGGATTAGTGCCCTTATAAGAAGAGACCAGAGCTTGCCCCCCATCACCCGCTTCTCTCCCCACCTTGTGAGGACACAGTTAGAAGATGGCTGTCTGCAAGCCAGGAGGAGAGACTTCATCAGACACTGAATTTGCCTGCATCTTAATCTTCGACTTCCAGCCTCCAGAACTGTGAGAAATAAATGTTCATTGTTTAAGCCACCCGGTCTATGGTATTTTGTTATGGTAGCCAAAACTGACTAAGACACTGAGGCAATAGAGGAAGACAGGAGCCAGATCATAAAAAGCCATATATATCATGGAGAAGAAAAGACTTTATCCAGGAGATTATGAGCTTTAAGCAGTGAGTAATATGATAAGAAATATGATTAGAAAGATAACTCAAAGGCAGTGTGGAGGAATGCTTGGAAGGAGCATGACTAGAAGCAGAATGACCAGTGAAGAAGCTACCGTAAGAGTGAGGAGAGAGATGATGTCAGTGTGGACAGAGAGCAGCAGACAGAGAAGTTTAAGATTTAGAGTTGGCAGGTCTTAGTGATTGATTAGTTAGGGAGGGCGACAGGGAGGAGTCCAAGATGACATGAGTGGTACCACTGATAAGGATAGAGAACACCAAAGGAAAAGTGGGAATGTGAAGGAAGATGAGTTCTGTCTGGGACATGTTGAATTTGGGACATCCAGGTGGGGATGTCTAGCAGGTAGTTGGATATAATGGGAATGGGGCCCAGAAGAATGATCTGGAGCTATGAGAGTTTTCTGTGGTGGATACATAGTTAGTAATTAAAACTGAGTTTACTTGTGAAGAGTAAGAAGATCATCATGGATGAGGGTGTGTAGATAAAAGGGTTAAACAGTTGAAACTGTTAAGAGTGTTGCTGAAGTGCTGTACTATATGCATGGGTCCAAACTCTTTAAGAAGGAAAGCGTGGTCAAGTGTGGATATATGGAGTGGCGAAGAGACTGGAGGACCTTGTGAGATGGAATTATGGGATTTGGAAGAGTGAGGGGATAAGAAAATGAACAGGGTGTGAGCTTGTGATAAGAGAATACATTACCAGAGATTAAGATAGTCAGGCTGGGCTAGTTCTGAGTATAAATAGAATGTGAGTTCCATGAGAACAGGAGTATTTCAATTCTGTATGCCTAGTATGTAGGACAGAGTATGGCACATAATTAGTGCTCAATAAATATTTGTTGAATAGATGAATGGGGCATCACTAAAGTAGACTGAGGGGGAAGTTAATGGATTGGATGAGATCGAAGAAGTCTGTTGAAATTCTTAGAAAACTTGTATATGACTCTCTGTTTTTCTCTTGCTGCTTTTAGAATCCTCTCTTTAACTTTTGCCATTTTAATTATATGTCTTGCTGTGGGTCTGTTTGGGTTCATCTTGTTTGGGATCCTCTTTGCTTCCTGTACCCGGATATCCGTTTCCTTCTTCAGGTTTGGGAAGTTTTCAGCTATAATTTCTTCAAATACATTTTCGATCCCCTTCTCTCTTTCTTCTCCTTCTGGAACCACTATTATGCATAAGTTGGCACACTTTATATTATCCCCCATAGAACTTTTATGTTCCTTTCATTTTTTAAAAATTTGTCTTTCTATCTGCTGTTCTGATTGGGTGATTTCCCTTATTCTATATTCCACGACACTTATTTGTTCTTCTGTGTCATTTAGTCGGCTATTCATTGCTTCTAGATTGCTTTTTATCTTGGAAGTTGAATTATCTATTTTTTATTGGTTCATCTTTATAGTTTCTAGTTCCTTGTTACAGTGATCTGCATTTCTATTGATGATCTTTCTTAATCGAGTTGGCATTTTTATTACCACCTTTTTGAACTCAGGGTCTGGTAGAGTAGTGAGTTCTGTTTCATTATTTGTTCTTTCAGGGGATTTCTTTTGCTCTTTTAATCGTGAGTAGTTCCTCTGCTTTTTCATTTTACCTAACTTTCTCAGACTCTATGAATTTAAGAGAAACAGTTATCTATTGTGGTCTTGAAGGAGTGCTTTTATGCGGGAGCATCCCTCTGTAGACTGTGTGTGTCCAATGTCTTTGATGTGAAGGCTCTTTTTGATATGGACACCAGCCACGTCTTTCCACAGGGTTTGCTGGACGTTATCACCTTGATAGGACTTGTGGTTGGTGTTGAGGGATCTAAAGCCTGTGCAAGGTGTGAGGTGGGACTTCTCCTCTGTTCTGTGGCTGTCACTACCTTGTCAGGAGTGTGGTCTGCTCCCCAGTTGTTGGAGTAGAAGCCCTGAGGGCCAATCTCAGTCAGTCTCCATTCCCCTTGAGTGCATGCCCTGCCCCAAAGGAGGCGATTGCTAAAGCAAGTGGGGCTCGTGCGCTCACAGAGGACTGATGTGCCACCTGTGTGGGTGTCCGTGGCTCTGCTTAGGCACAGCCCAAGATAGCATCCCTTCCCTTGTTGCGGTCATCCCAGATCTAGTGCAAGGCTGTGGTGTGGAGTGGATGAAGCCAGAACATTCTCTAGGTTGGGACTGGGAGTCAGGGTGTTGTGGCTGCAGGAATTGAGGTGGCTGTGCTGCTGCCAGAGATGTGGGCTGCCTCTGTGGCAGTCTTCTCCCAGGACCTGTCTGCCCCAGATGTAGCGCTAAGCTGCGGTATGGAGTGGGCAGGGCCAGAGTGCTCTGGGAGATGACCTGCTGCACACTCCTGCAGCACTACCGCCCCATGCCTGCACTGCCAATGGCCACCTCTGCCCCACCCAGATCACACCCCAGGCCCCCCAGTCTGTCTCTGCATAGCTAGACTGAATCTTTTCCCATGGCTCAGTTGGCCCAGATCTCACACCAAGCTGTGGTGTAGAATGAACAGGGCTGGTGTCCTTGCCCCATCAGATTGAGGAGTGTGGCAAGGCGGCAGCCATCAGTGCAAGGCTTTCTCCGCCCTGACTGTTGGCAAGCCAGCATCATACACTCCTCACAAGTAGCGTCCAGGCTTCTCCAGCCCTTCTGTCTGTCCCAGCAGTTCTCCCAACAGCCATGGGGGGGTTGTCTCCTCTGCACAGGACCCCAGGACTGGGATGCCCAGACTGTGGCTCAACCTGCTCGCTCCCCAGGGCAAGGGTCCACCCATGTGGACCTTCTCTTCCTTTCAGAACCCTTCTGGGGCGCAGGTCCCAAGCTGATGCCTTTTTTTCCAACCTACTCGGTTACATGGAGATCTTTCTTATAGCTTTGATTGTGCAGTTCTTCTGCCAGTTCCTGTTAGTTTTTCATGAGAATTGTTCCACATGTAGATGTATTTTTGATGTGTTTGTGGAGGGAGGTGAACTCCACATCCTCCTACTCTGCCATCTTGACCTCTTCACCCAAAATACTGTAAGGAAGACTTTTCAGCTAAGAATTTACAATGGGGAGGTGATAGTCTCTTCAATAAATGGTGTTGGGAAAACTGGACAGTCACATGCAAAAGAATGAAACTGAACCCGTATCTTACACCATACACAAAAATCAACTGAAAATGGATTAAAGAGCTGAATGTAAGACCCCAAACCATGAAACCATAAAAATCCTAGAAGAAAGCAGTTCATTTTTTAAAAAAATTTATTCATTTTATTTTTGGCTGCATTGGGTCTTCGTTGTTGTGTGCGGGCTTTTCTCTAGTTGAGGCGAGCGGGGGCTACTCTTTGTTGCGGTGCGCGAGCTTCTCATTGCGGTGGCTTCTCTTGTTGCAGAGCACGGGCTCTAGGCGCGCAGGCTTCAGTAGTTGTAGCATGCGGGCTCAGTAGTTGTGGTACGCAGGCTCAGTAGTTGTGGCACACGGGCTTAGTTGCTCCACGGCATGTGGGATCTTCCCCGACCAGGGCTTGAACCCATGTCCCCTGCATTGGCAGGTGGATTCTTAACCAGTGTGCCACCAGGGAAACCCAAAAGCAGCTCCTTGACATTGGTCTTGGCAACGACCTTTTGGATATGATACCAAAAGCAAAGGCAACAAAAGCAAAAATAAACAAGTGGGACTACATCAAACTAAAAGACTTTAGTTTTTTTTTTTTTTTAACATCTTTATTGGAGTATAATTGCTTTACAATGGTGTGTTAGTTTCTGCTTTATAACAGAGTGAATCAGCTATACATATACATATATCCCCATATCTCCTCCCTCATGCGTCTGCCTCCCACCCTCCCTATCCCACCCCTCTAGTTGGTCACAAAGCACCAAGCTGATCTCCCTGTGCTATGTGGCTGCTTCCCACTAGCTATCTATTTTACATTTGGTAGTATATATAAGTCCATGCCACTCTCTCACTTCATCCCAGCTTACCCTTCCCGCTCCCCATGTCCTCAAGTCCATTCTCTATGTCTGCGTCTTTATTCCTGTCCTGCCCCTAGGTTCTTCAGAACCTTTTTTTTTTTTTAGATTCCATATATATGTGTTAAAATCTTTAGTTTTTGACAGCAAAGGAAATCGTCAATAAAATTAAAAAGCAATTTACAGATGGGAGAAAATATATGCAAATCATATATCTGATAAAGGGTTAATATCCAAAATATATAAAGAACTCATACAACTCAGTAGAAAAAGAAAACAATCCGATTAAAAAATGAGCAGGAGAAGGGAATGGATATTATTCCAAAGAAAACATACAGATGGCCAACAGGTACATGAAACGATGCTCAACATAACTAATCAGGAAAATGCAAATCAGAACCACAATGAGATATTACATCACACCTGTTAGAACGGCTATTATCAAAAACAATAGATAACAAGTGTTGAAGAGGATGTGAAGAAAAGAGAACACTTGTAACGCTGTTGTTGGGAATTTAAATTGGTGCAGCAAATTTGGGAAGCAGTATGGAGTTTCCTCAGAAAATTAAGAATAGAACTACCATATGATCCAGCAATTCAACTTCTAAGTATTTATCCAAGGGAAATGAAATCACTATCTCGAAAAGATATCTGTACCATTACAGCATTATTTACAATAACCAAGACATGGAAACAACCTAACTGTCCATTGATGAATGAATGGATAAAATATATTTCATATATATATATATAAAATGAACTATTTTTTAGCCATAAAAAAAGAAAGAAATCCTGCCATTTGTAACAACATGGATGGATCTTGAGGGCATTATGCTAAGTGAAATAAATCAGTTAGAGAAAGACAAGTACAAATATGATATGACAAATATGATCTCACTGATATGTGGAATCTAAAACAAACAAACAAACGAACAAAAAACACCAAACTCATAGATACAGAGAACAGATTGGTGGTTGCCAGAGGCAGGGATGGGGAGTGGAGGAAATGGTGGTCAAAATGTACAAACTTCCAGTTATAAGATAAGTCCTGAGGATGTAATGTACAACATTAGAAGTATAGTTAATAATACTGTATTATATATTTGAAAGTTGCTAAGAAAGTAAATCTTAATTTACTTGAAGAAAAATCTTAATTTTTCTTTTCTTTTTTTCTTAAAAATTAAGAAAAATCTTAATTTTTTCTTGGGTTCTCATCACAAGAAAAAATTGTAACAATGTGTAGTGATGGATGTTAACCAACTTTATTGTGGTAATCATTTCACAATATATACATGTATCAAATCATTATGTTGTATGCCTAAAACGAATACAATGTTATATGTCAATTATATCTCAATAAAAAACAAAGAGTTTTCTCTTTACCTGTAAACGAAAAAGTTCCCACTTAAAAAAAATGACCAAACTGTAGTGACACCTTTATATATCTAAGTTTTACTTGAACTTGAACTCAGATACCCACAAGCTGAGTAAATGTTTGTAAAACTCCTACCACTTCTGATGAAATTGATAGAGAATGGTTAAAACAGAAGAAATAATTACCATTTATTGCTAGGTAAAAATCTTGTCTTTAGTGTTGGTCTCTATGATACCATTTTTACTGTGTTATTTAAGACCCAGAAATGAAGATTATGTATCAAAATGCTTATTTTCTCTTTCTAGATCTGGCACACAGTGCTATGGAATAAATTGTGATCTGGTTAACGCTTAAAATCTGGCTCCCTCTACTGGAGGATATGATACTTTCCCTCCCTTCCGTTTAACTGAGGTCCAAAAAGCATATGCAGGACAGGGGTTCATAGCTCAGGTTTTTCCAATCTTCATGCATATGGAAATTGCCTGATTGACCAACTGTGCATGTATAACAAATTATGTATGATGCATGTCTCTAATATTTTATAGCAATCACTGCATCAAAATAAGTTAATAAATATTTCTTGATGGCCTAATACATGTCAGAAAAAGAGAGATATACAAAAATGTGTGAGACATGATCTTTGCTCCTCAAAGAGCTTGTAGTTCATTAAGTTGTATGAATGATGATTCCAGGTTAAACACAGCTACCTGGTCTGCAACTCCAAATGGCCAAATTAAGTGACCTTTTTCACATTAAGAAACACTAATTCTTGACAGACGATTGATAATTTCTTTGCATAGCCACTTAATCTCCTTGATTGGGTGTTGGTTCCCATATAGCTAGCTGTGAGGATTGACTGGCTTTCTGAACTGGAAATTAGTGATTTTGATGAGAGGGTGATATTTGTGTTGGGATGGGTTACAAAATTTTGGTTTCATTATTACTGTAGAAGATGATTTTGGATTATCTCAGTGAATAATCTAAAGTTGTTTTTTAATGGAAATGTTAGACTCTTCATAAGTTGATTCCTTAGAAAGCACATCTGCATATCTGGTTCTATTTATTGGTCCAGCAGTCTCAGCCTTAAGCTCATCTTGCAATGCTAAAATGCCTATGTAAACCTTTTGTAATCAGTTCAGTATGTTACTTTTATCTGCCCATTGGAACTTCCACATCCATTATAGTAACACCATTCCTACATACCTGTATGTGTGTGTGCAGACCCTCACCTAATAGTGAACTAGTGAGCAGAGAGAATAGAGCCCTAAAGCCATTCTGACTTTGTTTGGACCACTCTACTGCTCACTTATTCTGCTGCCTCAGGAAGCAATGTTAAGTTATTATTCATGTGGAGGCAGTCCATTGTAGTGATTGCCAGAGCTTCAAGCCCCAGCTCTGCCTTTTGCCAGCTGTTTCACCTTGGGAAATTTACTTAACCTCTTTATGCCTCACATCCCTCCTGAGGTTATGGTGGTGAATAGTAAACTAATATACATGAAGCCATTAGAACAGATTCTGGTATATAGTAAGCACATATATGTATCCACTTACATTATTATCACTCAGTTTGTAAGTGCAAGGAAAACTAATATGTTATATATAAATTCTAAGAAAGGATTAAAAAGACAACTTACAAAATGAGACCCAACTAAATAAATACCACCTCATGCTGGTTCTGGACACACAGATGTGGGGGAGAGGTTATTCTCTGGGGAGAGTGTGCCTTTTCAGTACCCAGAGGCAACAGTGTGACAAACCTCAATTCCAACCTAATGAAGTAAATGTCAGTCCCCTGCTGTTCCCATATTTTCTGCTTAGAAGATATAACATCATTATGGGAATGATTTTTTTTTAAGTCCACTGGGGAGCAGGAACCCCTAGAGTCAAAAGTCAAATAATTATATCTGAGCACAACACATCTCTCTTCCTCCTGAAACATCTTTAGAAAACATAGACTCTTCTTTTTCAAACTCATTGGTAGTTCTTGGATGCTAGGTTTTAGCATCAAAGGAAAGGCGCAACTGCAAACAAAAGGACTCTGTGTTCTTAATATTCACAATGTAAAATCAGGTGCTTCCTCAACACCTCTCTGAAGACTTTGGACAGCATGAAATGCCTTCCAGAGCTGAGAATGATTCTGAGGTTTAGCAGTACCTCATTTTCATCAAGGTAGATGTAAACGTGATTATTGCAAATGACTAGAGCTTTTCCAAGCATTTAGCTTTTACAATTCAGATGAGATTTAATCAACTGTTCCCTGTTTTATATCACCGACATCTTATTTTCAGCCCAGAAATCAAGCTGAGCTAGAATTAAGATCCTGTTTTCCAGGCTGTTTCTGAAAGATAAAAAGACTAATTGGTTCACAGCTTCTTCAAAGCCCATACAACAAGTTGAGTTTTAGAAGTTTAATCATTTGTGTTAGTGTATGGTGTCTATCTGATTACTGACAAACCGACAACTTCTATGAGCTGTTTTCTCTTAGTGCCTGTGATCTCACCAGCGCAAAGCATGGTTTCACCATAAGCATCTTGCCGCTGTTAATTGGGGACCTCACATCATGTTACTAGTTGATACAAATCCATTTGGCATTAATGAATGGACAGCATGTACTTCATAGCCATTCTGCTATAAGTTAGCAATGAATAAACCCATTAAAATGAAGGTTTGCTGGACCTCTTGCATTACAGTGTGAGGAGATCTGATGACTTGCTTCACAGAGAAACTGCTGAAAACTACTTTAAAAAATATTAAAGCCTCTGGAAATGGTCCTAATAACAAACAGCAAATGAAGGAACATCTATTCAAGAAAATCTACAAAAATTTGGTAAGAAAGGTGAACAAGGAGCACTCTCTCCTTCTCCTCTCTCAGCTCAGTGAGACAGAGACTTCATGCCAGACTGCTGCAGCCAACAAGACGGGGATCTCTCTCCTCCCATTTCCCAGCTGGAGGGCTTTCTTCCCAGGAGAAACAGGACTTCAGCATTTCTTTCTTTTTTAAAAAATTTCCTTTTTTCAAGTATAGTTGATTAACAATGTTGTATTAATTTCTGCTGTGCAGCAAAGTGATTCAGTTATACATATATATACATTATTTTTCATAGTCTTTTCCATTATTGTTTATCACAGGATATTGAATATAGTTCCCTGTGCTATACAGTAGGACCTTGTTGTTTATCCATTCTATATATAATAGTTTGCATCTACTAATCCCAAACTCCCAGTCCATCCCTTCCCCCCCCCTTGGTAACCACAAGTCTGTTCTCTATGTCTGCGAGTCTGTTTCTGTTTTGTAGATAGGTTCATTTGTGTCATATTTTAGATTCCACATATAAGTGATATCATATAGTATTTGTCTTTCTCTTTCTGACTTACTTCACTTAGTATGATAATCTCTAGGTCCATCCATGTTGCTACAAATGGCATTATTTTATCCTTTTTCATGGCTGAGTAGTATTCCATTGTATATATGTACCACATCTTCTTTATTCATTCATCTGTTGATGGACATTTAGGTCGCTTCCATATATTGGCTATTGTAAATAGTGCTGCAATGAACATTAGGGTGCATGTATCTTTTCGAATTATGGTTTTCTCCATATATATGCCCAGGAGTGGAATTGCTGGATCATATGGTAGTTCTATTTTTGGCTTTTTGAGGAACCTCCATACTGTTTCCACAGTGGCCATACCAACTTACATTCCTACCAACAGTGTAGGAGGGTTCCCTTTTCTCCACACCCTCTCCAGCATTTGTTATTTGTAGACTTTGTAATGATGGCCATTCTGACTGGTGTGAGGTGGTACCTCACTGTAGTTTTGATTTGCATTTCTTAATAATTAGCGATGTTGACCACCTTTTCCTGTGCCTGTTGGCCATCTGTATGTCTTCCTTGGAGAAATGTCTATTTAGGTCTTCTGTTCATTTTTTGATTGTGGTTTCTTTCTTTCTTTCTTTCTTTCTTTCTTTCTTTCTTTCTTTCTTTCTTTCTTTCTTTCTTTCTTCCTTCCTTCCTTCCTTCCTTCCTTCCTTTCTTTCTTTCTTTCTTTCTTTCTTTCTTTCTTTCTTTCTTTCTTTCTCTCTCTCTCTCTCCCTCCCTCCCTCCCTCCCTCTCTCTCTCTCTCTCTCTCTTTTCTTTCTTTCTTTCTTTCTTTCTTTCTTTCTTTCTTTCTTTCTTTCTTTCTGTTACTGAGTTGTATGAGCTGTTTGTATATTTTGGAAATTAAGTCCTTGTTGGTTGCATCATTTGCAAATATTTTCTCCCAGTCCATAGGTTGTCTTTTCATTTTGTTTATCGTTTCCATTACTGTACAAAAGCTTGTAAGCTTGATTAGGTCCCATTTGTTTGTTTTTGCTTTTATTTCTATTGCCTTGGGAGACTGACTTAAGAAAACATTGGTACGATTTATGTCAGAGAATGTTTTGTCTATGTTCTCTTCTAGGAGTTTTATGGTGTCATGTCTTATATTTAAGTATTTAAGCCATTTTGAGTTTATTTTTGTGTATGGTATGAGGGTGGGTTCTAACTTTATTGATTTACATGTGGCTGTCCAACTTTCCCAACACCACTTTCTGAAGAGACTATCTTTTCTCCATTGTATATTCTTGCCTCCTTTGTCAAAGATTAATTGACCGTAGGTGTGTGGGTTTATTTCTGGGCTCTCTCTTCTGTTCCATTGATCCATATGTCTGCTTTTATGCCAATACCATGCTGTTTTGATTACTGAAGCTTTGTAGTATTGTCTGGTCTGGGAGGGTTATGCCTCTTGCTTTGTTCTTTTTCCTCAGAATTGCTTTGGCACTTCTGGGTCTTTTATGGTTCCATACGACTTCAGCATTTCTCATCCTGCTCTCCAGCTCTCTGTTGCTGAGGCTAAGGCCTGGGTCAGTACAATCAATAAATGAGGGTGCCCTTCCCATCAGGCCCCACTCACGGAATGGTGACTTACCTTGCGCATGACATGCTGAGAGTACTGGGGCTCCATCACCCTTACCCCAGCTTATGACATAGTGGCTTCATGCCAGGATAAGCAAACTCAGGCTCCTGCCTCCCCCATCCACCAAGTTCGCAGCTCCTAGAGCACAGCTGTCACTCAGAGAGAAATTTGCCTTTGTTCCCACCCCCAGCTCCAGAGCCCTGGCTCAGAGATTTTCACCTGGGCAAAGAAGCAGGCCATAAAACAGACAGCAGTCAATCTCTTCTCCTCAAAACTGACTTCATTCACAATAAACCATGGAGAAATACAAGCCAAAGGGCACTCTTAAGAACAGTGGAAATAGTGGTGAAATGCAGTTGTCAGGCAAATTTGTGGATTTAATAAAATAGAGCTTAGATGGAGGTTGGCTACATCTTGGCTACTTTGCAAGAGAACACCAGGATAAGACAGTTGGAAGGAACCCTCCTGGGGTGAGAACAAATATCAAATGCTGACATCAGAAACCATTCCTTCAAAGGAGCCACAATTTGATAGGATTAATTTATGGAGCTGTTTATGGGTATTATGCAAAACAATAGCACAACTAGCTAGCAATTAGTGGATTTTAACAGCTGGGTGTGGTCAGAGAAAGAAAAAAAATAGAGAGCCCTACCAATATCACTGTCATCCCAGGGTTACTGAGGGCATACCCAAAGTTTGAAGGATACAAATCAATTGTAATTTTATACACTTTGCAACATGTAAACCAAAAACGAAATTAAGAAAACTCCATTTATGGTAGCATCAAAAAGAATGAAATCTTAGTAACAAATTTAGCAGAAGAAGTTCGGCATTATACTCTGAAAACTACAAAACAATTTTGAAAGAAATTAAGATCTAAGTAAATGGAAAACCTTCCTATGTCTATGGATTGGAAAAATTACACTGTTAAGATGGCAATACTCCCCAGGTTGATATGCAGATTCAACACAATTTCTACCTGAATCTGAGCTGATTTCTTTGTAGAAATTGCCAACTGTGGAAATCGACTTATGTTAAAATTCATATGGAATTGAAGGGGCCAAAAATAGCCAAAAAATCCTGCAAACAAAGAATAAATAAGAGGACTCATACTTCCTGACTTCAAAGTTTACTACAAAGCAATGGTAATGAAGACAGTATGGTACTGGCACAATAATAGACACATACAGTGGTCTCCCCTTATCCCCGTTTTCACTTTTTGTAGTTTTAGTTACCTGCAGTCAACCATAGTCTGAAAATATTAAATGGAAAATTCCATAAATAAACAATTCATAAGTTTAAAATTGTGAGCCATTCTGAATTGTGAGCATGATCAAATCTCACAATATTTCATTCCATCCCACCTGGGATGTGAACCATCCCCTTGTCCAGTTTATCCCACCTGTTAGTCACTTAGTAACGGTCTTGGTTATCAGATTGACTGTTGTGGTATCACAGTGCTTATGTTCAGGTAACCCTTACTTTACTTAATAATGGCCTCAAAGAGCAAGAGTAGTGATGCTGGCTGTTTGGATATGCCAAAGATATGCTTCCTTTAAGTGGAAAGGTGAAAGTTCTCAACTTAATAAGGAAAGAAAAGAAATTGTATGCTGAAGTTGCTAAGATCTACAGTAAAAACAAATCTTCTGTCCATGAAATTGTGAGGAAGAAAAAAGAAATTCATGCTAGTTTTGCTGTTGTACCTCAAACTACAAAAGTTATGGCCATAGTGCATGATACATACTTAGTTAAGATGAAAAGGGCATTAAATTTGTACAATAATATATTTTGAGAGACCACATTCACATAAATTTATTTATGTATATTGTTATATTCTCTTGTTCTATTTTATTATTATTGTTGTTAATCTCTTACTGTGCCTAATTTATAACTTAAACTTTACCATAGGTATTATGTATAGGAAAAAACATAGTATATAGAGGATTTGGTACTATCCACGGTTTCAGTCATCCACTGGGGGTCTTGGAACAAATGTACCCCCTTTAAGGAGAGCTACCACAGATCAATGGAGTAGAATTGAGAGTCCAGAAATAAATAAATACCTCTATGGTTAACTGATTTATAACACAGATGCCAATGATTACTCAATGGGGAAAGAATAGTCTTTTCAACAAATGGTGCTAAGACAGTGGGATAACCACATACAAAGGAATGAAGTTGGAACCTTACCTCACACCATATATAACAGTCAGCTCAAAATGGACCAAAGGTCTAAGTGTAAGAGCTAAAACTGTGAAACTTTTGGAATAAAATATAGGGCAAATCTTCATGACCTTGAATTTGGCAAAGGATTCTTATTTATGACACCAAAACCAGAAGCAAAAATAGAAAAAACAGAAATTGAATTTCATAAAAATTTAAAACTTTTGTGCTTCACAGGACACAATCAAGAAAATAAAAAGACAAGCTACAGAATAGGAGAAAATATTTGCAAATCACACATCTGATAAAGGACTTGTACCTAGAATATATAGAGAATTCTTATGACTCAATAAGAAAAAGTCAAATGAGCCAACTAGAAAATGGGTAAATGGTCTGAATAGACATTTCTCCAAGAAAGATACACAAATCATGAAAAGATGATTGACATCATTAGTCATTAGGGACATGCAAATCAAAACCACAATGAGGTACCACTACACTAACTAAGATGGCTAGAATTAAAAAGTCAGATAATAACAAGTGTTGCTGAAGTTGTGGAGACATTGGAACCCTCATACACTGCCAGTGGGAACGTAAAATGTGGCTGCTTTGGAAACAGTTCCTCAAATGATTAAACATAGTTACCACATGCCCCAGCAATTCTACTCCTAGGTATATATCCAAGAGAAAAGAAAACATACGTTCACACAAAAACTTGCCTATAAATGTGTATAGCAACATTATTCATAATAGCCCAAAGGTGGGAACAACCCAAATATCCATGAACAGATGAATGGATAAACAAAAGGTGGTATATCCATACAATGAAATATTATTTGGCCAAAAAGTAAAAATAAAGCACTGAAACATGCTGTAATTTGAATGAACCTTGATAACATCCTAAGTGAAAGGAGCCAGTCACAAAAGACCACATATTTATGCTTCTACTCAAAAGTAAAATCCAGAATAGGGAAATCTATGGAGACAAAAAGTAGATTAATGTTTGCTTAAGGCTGGGGAGGGAATTTTGTTTGTTTATTTGGCTGTGCTGCAGGGCTTGTGGGATGTTACTTCCCCAACCAGGGTTCTAACCCATGCCCCCTGCATTGGAAGGGCGGAGTCCTAACCACTGGACCACCAGGGAATTCCCAAAAATGTTTAAAAGATAAAGGGTTGCTGAAAGAAGGAAGACAAATATAGGGATAAAATACGTAAAATAGTGCGGATGTTGGTCAGTGTGGGGTTTTGAGCATCTGTGAGGGCAGGATCCCTGGTCATTGCATTACCTGTATCATTTATTGATATGCTGGAGTAACACTGAAAATAATAAATACACATTCAGATTTATCTCCCTAATACTTTAAAATAGAAGGCATTTAGAAACGGAGACTATAAAGCTTTCTTGTATTTTAGGGACCACAGTCTTCCCAGGGTTCCAAAGTGTTTGCACATACAGCTTAAAACTTACAATGTCCTTCCAAATCCAATAGTAATTAAGAGTTATCTCTGCTGTATTTTAGAGAAATGAGGCACAGGAAGTTTATGATCTTACCCGGCACATATTCCTAAGTATTATTTCATTCTAAAAACCTACGTTATCTCCCACTAGAAAGTAAACTCCATGATTCATTCATTCAACAAATGTTTCTTACAGTGTTCCAAGCACTGTTCTAAGGACAGTTTTTCTCAGGGAGCAAAACACAAAATTTTATGTCCTCATGGAATGTACATTCTGTTAAGAGGAGACAATAAGCTTAATAAATAAGTAAATCATAGGTGTGTTTGAAGGTAGCCAATCCTATGGAGAAAAGAGACCATGAGAGCAATGGTTTAAAGTGTTTATACATGAAAACCAGTGCTCAGAAGAATGCCTGGCTCAGGGAGGCACAATGAATATTTGTTCAATAAATGAATGAATGAATAGATGTAATTAAAACTGTATGTTTGGCTTCTAAAGGTTTGCAGTTTGCACTTTTGGACTAGTTTTATTTTATTTTATTTTTTAATTACTGCAGCTGTAGAAAGAATTTAACATCTGTCCTCCTTTTCTGTTCTACTTTGCTCTAAAAGGTGGCATAGTACAATGGTTAAGCACAGAAATCTCTGGAGGGACTTCCCTGGCGGTCCAGTGGTTAAGACTCCAAACTTCCACTGCAGGGGGCACGGGTTCAATCTCTGGTTGGGGAAGATCCCACATGCTGCACGGCCAAAAAAAAAAAAAAAAAAAGAAATCTCTGGAGCCAGGCTGCACAGATTCAAATCCCAGCTTTATCATGAATTTCTGAAAACTTTAATTTTATTTATCTTTATTTATAACAATTTTTAAACTGCATTCCTTTCATTAACTAAAACTTGAGGTTTTGTGTTTTGAAGACCTCCCTCTTACAGATAATTTCAGTGTTGTTTGTTAGCTTCATCCTGATCATACCCTTGAGTTCTTATATTCAGTCAACATTTATTTTGTGTCAGTTGTTTGCAAAAAACTGTCCTGGGTACTAAGGATATTATATAATGATGTGCCCATCATAGATGGATGTTAATGAGTCTCTCCTGCTCTTAGTAGAAAATTTGATATATCTAGGTTCCACGCAAGATGTGAGCCTCTTGTCAGCTGGGACTGCCTTGTTCACATCTAACATCCTTAGCACCTTACACAGTGACTGGTACATATAGACATACAGCAAATGTTTAATTAATGAAAAAAGTTATTCTGTAACAACAATCAATTATATATGCAAAAGGCACACCTCTGTCAGTGGTTGGACATTCTATTTAAAATATCTTTGGTCTGTCTGAGGTTGGCCTGCCTGGGTCTGGACTCCCTTTCAAACCAAGCGAGTCTGCATGGTCGGAGGACCAGGTGACCCGTAGCTTGGCAGGAGCCCAGAATATGCTTCTCTGCCTTGGACTTCAGCCAGCATGGGGCCAAGTTCAGAGAGTAACTCCTTCCCTCCTTAGATGTGCTGTTGCAACTCTCCCTTGTGAGCTGATTTTTCATTCCTGTGTTTTGGTTACATTTTCTTATTTCTTCTCCTTTTTTGGGGAGGGGGTCCTGTTTTTAAAGTAAAACAACAGTAGGGTTTGTTAAAATGTCTCAGTCAAATAGTGATTTATTAGCTATGATATAATGACATCAGGAAATAGCAAGCTCTTTGGCTATTTATTTCCCTTGTTATGGATAGAAAAAGTAAGTATAGAGATGTCTCAGTTGCTATGGATACCAAGTCTTTGAGATAATAGAACTCTTTTAACATAATCCAGTTCAGTTAGGTTGGCTTTTTTCTTAACTATTATGTCTACCCAACATACTCTTTTTATTTATTTATTAATTTATTTTTTTAACATCTTTATTGGAGTATAATTGCTTTACAATGGTGTGTTAGTTTCTGCTGCATAACAAAGTGAATCAGCTATACATATACATATATCCCCATACCCCTCCCTCTTGCGTCTCCCTCCCACCCCCTATCCCACCCCTCTAGGTGGGCACAAAGCACCGAGCTGATCTCCCTGTGCTATGTGGCTGCTTCCCACTAGCTATCGGTTTTACATTTGGTAGTGCATATATGTCCATGCCACTCTCTCACTTTGACCCAGCTTACCCTTCCCCCTCCCCGTGTCCTCAAGTCCATTCTCTAGTAGGTCTACGTCTTTATTCCCGTCCTGCCCCTAGGTTCTTTGTGACCATTTTTTTTTTTTTTTTTTTTTAAGATACCATATATATGTGTTAGTATACGGTATTTGTTTTTCTCTTTCTGACTTACTTCACTCTGTATGACCGTCTCTAGGTCCATCCACCTCACTACAAATAACTCAGTTTTGTTTCTTTTTATGGCTGAGTAATATTCCATTGTATATATGTGCCACATCTTCTTTATCCATTCATCTGTTGATGGACACTTAGGTTGCTTCCATGTCCTGGCTATTGTAAATAGAGCTACAATGAACATTGTGGTACATGACTCTTTTTGAATTATGGTTTTCTCAGGGCAACATACTCTTTTTAAATACAAAAAATTACACCCTTTTCTCCCAACATCGGAAAGTGTATTTTAATTTTTTCTCCAATTTTGCCCTGAAATTTTTCATTTTCTTATAGCTTCTCTTTTTTTTTCACTAGAAAAGTTGATTTGGAGAAATAAATATCTCTGACTTTAATTATATCTAAGCAGGAAAACTTATTTCATTGGTTCCACATAATTACACACAAATATCACAACATGATTGACTCAGTTGTAATGTTCAGATTTTTTTAACTCAATCTTTGAAAACCAGGTTGATTATAAACAGGTATATAATCATTTTATTGGTTTATTGAGTCAGAATTCTTTAAAATAGAATCTCTTTAGGATGAATACTTTTGAACACAGCATTAATTCATTGCTGCAGAGGAAAAAAAAATCACCAAATCTACAAAATAAAACTCAAAAAATGACAATTCATAGTTCAGGAGTGTGAGAAAAGTCTATTCCCATATGTAAAAGTAGTCAGACACCTCGCTAAGAACATACATTTTAAAAAATTTAAAATGCCAGTTAAATCATCATTCACCTATTTTTCAAAAGAAATTGTTAGAGTGAATTTATCAAAATCCAGTATGTTTTTGCACTCCTACTTTGGTGCCTCGTTCTTCATTTTTTAAATTTTTATTTATTTATTTATTTATGGCTGTGTTGGGTATTCGTTTCTGTGCGAGGGCTTTCTCTAGTTGTGGCAAGCGGGGGCCACTCTTCATCGCGGTGCGCGGGCCTCTCACTCTCGCGGCCTCTCTTGTTGCGGAGCACAGGCTCCAGACGCGCACGCTCAGCAATTGTGGCTCACGGGCCCAGTTGCTCCGCGGCATGTGGGATCTTCCCAGACCAGGGCTCGATCCGGTGTCCCCTGCATTGGCAGGCAGACTCTCAACCATTGCGCCACCAGGGAAGCCCTTCATTTTAACTTATATATATATATTTTAGAGTAGCGTTGGGTTCATCATATAAATTTAAAATTTGTGCAATAAACATTTTTCTGAACTTTTTTTTTTTTTAAACAATAGAATTTTTTTTTCTCACAGTTTTGGAGGCTGGGAATTCCAAGATCAAGGACTGACAGGGTTCTGTTTTCAGTGATAGCTCTCTTCCCGGCTTGTAGATGGGTGCCTTCTTTCTGGACTGTTTTGCTGGAGGCTGCCATGTTAGAGATGAAAGGACCAGTTCATGAGTCACAAGGCCTGGATTTTAGTCCCAACTCTGCCTCTAGTTGTGTGACCTCAGATGAGTCATTTAACCTCTCAGATCTTAATTTCCTCATCCAAGAATTAGACGTCAGACTACATAATTTTCCAAAGCCCCCTTGACATCCTAGAATATCTACATTGCTTTGAAATTTATCCAAATCTCCAATGGATATCCAGCATCAAGGTTAGTAACTGTTTTAAATAGGCATACTGAGTTCAAAATGAAATAGAAAAGAGGAAGCTTTAGAAGTACAAGCCTGCTAGCAACTTTTTTTTTTCCAGTCCTGCAGTACATTTAAAATAGTTTTAAATTTGCAGTGGAAAATAGGAATTATTTCCTATTTCCTATTTCCTAAATCCAACGTTCAGGTGGATCATTTCAAAACCTTTATTTTTGGTGATACTTTCCCCAGATGGAAATTAAGTGTGTAAGAGTAATACTGGCTAACACTAGCACTTATTGCCCTTAGTAAATGTCAAGCACTTTGCTAAGTGCTTTATATGGCTCTTCTCATTCATCCTCACAGCAACTCTATGACACAGATATTGTGATGTTTATTTTACAGATAAAAATGGACATAATAAGGTCCTAGGTGCCTCTAATAATAAGACGGCAGGGCCAGAATTTGAATCCATGCTGACTTTATATGTCCAGAGCATGTAAACTGTGTCATGCACAGACACTCAAGGTTTTTTTTTTTTTTTGTGGGCTATACATTCTTCATATGTCGTAGCATATGTCATTATCTCCTGTGCAGTGGTCCTTCTATGCATGCCTGATCTCAGTGAAAGGTACCACAGCCATCAATAAACAGCAAGACAGAAACTTGGGAATTATACCTGATATTCCCCATTCTCTTATTTCCACTCCCTACCCATGCAGCCCATCACCAAGTCCATCCCATTTTATTTATTAAACAGCTCTCAAAATGGATTTATGAGTCAGGGTCCTAGAGCAACACTGGCACACTTGAAGGGTTTCACCAAAGAGACTTTAATGAAGGGACCATTTATAGTGGTGTGGAAAAGCCCAAGCTAACCTACAAGAAATGGTGGAGCACCATGGTGGAGCATCAAGGGACTGGCAACAGTGGAATGCTGTTAGCATGTGTTATGAGTTGAATTGTGTCCCCCCCCCCCCAAAAGATATGTTGGAGTCCTAACCCCCAATGCCTCACCCTCTTGCTTAAGACTTTAACTGGGTCCTCATTGCTCTTAAGGTAAAACACAAATTTAAAACTGGGCTATAAGGGCATGTGGGGTCTAGCTCCTCACCTAGGACTTCTTTCTCACTCTTGCTGTGTGTGTGTATGTGTCTAGCCTCACTGGCTTTCTCTCATTACCTCGAATGCATTGTGCTCGCTCCCACCAGGGAAACTTGGTATGTGGATGCTTTTCCTTCTGCCTGGGTACAGTCCCCAACGTTGTTCCTATTGTGTTAGCCGAGGTTTCTTTCAGGAAATAGAGCAGTCCAGTCAACAGTCCTAATTTTTGAGTCCTCTGAGGCTCCAGAATGTGAGTGATCAAATCTTCAGTTGGTTTCAGTCTCCAGCATCAAGTGAGAGAGTCTTCCTGAATAATCAGCTGAACCCAAAACAATGTGAAGTGGGACAAGTCATCCTCATTATTCCCTATCTAAAGTCCCAACCTATAGAATCCCTGTGCTGAAAGAAAAAAAGATTTTTTTCAGCCACAGAATTTTGAGATAACTTTAAAAAATCAGTGATGCATATATACACAGAAAATGTTTTGGATATATATTTTTTAAAATATTAATGGGTTTGTTTGGGGGGTATGATTGGGAGAAGATACATAGTAGGAAAAGGGAGGAAATGTTTACATGTTAAAGGGAGTATGTTCTTTTACAGTAACATGAAATAGTAGAAGCTTTGTGTATTTGAATGAACCAAGAGTTCTAGAGAGAAATTGACATGGTGGAGGGAACAGTGTTGGAGTTGGAGTGGGAGTGGTCCATGCAGCCTCAGAGCAGGTTTTTGCAGAAGAAATCTCAGCCCTCCCTTCCTTTCCCACTACCACCTTTGATATTTTGGTTTGTGTCAACCAAATGTCACTCCAGAGAGTCAAGGGGAGGAAGCAAGCTAGCAGAGTCTTCTATTTGGGGGCTCTCCACAAGAAGACCCTCTTTATTACCATCAATTTCTACAATAGCTGCTGCAACTACAAACCAAAAATCTTTACATGTGGCTGTTGAAAAGCTATGAATAGATTTAATGAGTGAGATCTCATCCCTGCTCTGTAAAAATTCACAGTGAAAGAATGAGTCCTAGTTGCTACTCCACTGGCTTTTGTTTTTAGTTACACTACTGGTTCCCAGAGACTAAAAAGGACCCTGAGGTGGGAATAAGCCTGATATGTTCAAGTGACTGGGAGAAGGTTAAAGCATCATAAATAAGAGGAAGAGAGAAATGAAATCTGAGGGTTAAGTAGAGGGCAGAATATATAGGGCCTTTTAGGCTAAGATAAGTTTGGATTTTATTCTTAACACAACAGACAACCATTGGAGGGTTGTGAACTGGAAGGTGATATGATCTGATTTACACATTGTACAGAACTCTCTGGGGTGCCATTTGCAGAATGTGAGCAAAGGGACACCACTCAGGAGATTGTTGCAGCTGTCCAGGTGAAGGTTTATGGTGCAGAAACCCAGACTCGAGTTTGGGCAGGCAAAATGGAGAGAAGTGGTTGGATAAAGGGTGTCCTTTTGGGGTAGTGCTGTCAAGACTTCCTGATGGATCAAATGTTGGGGTAGGAGTAGGGGAGAAGTCCAATGTGACGTCTAGTTTCTGATTGGAGGGACTAGATCGATGGTGGTACCATTTATTGAGATGGGGCAGATTAAGGGAGGAGTATATTTGGTGGGAAAAAAATGAAGAGTTCTGTCTTGGCGATCTTAGGTTTGAGATGCCTGGGACCATCGAAGTGGAAATGTTGTAATGGCTCTAATGGGGCCCCCTGATTCCAATCCTGGCTCCATTTCCCTGCCCTCCCCTGACTCCTCTATTCTGTTCTGCAAGCCACTGCTCTGTTAATCTTCCTAAAGCCTGGCTCGAATCAAGCAAGGTCCATGCTTAAAAATATTCAGCATGCCCTTATTGCCCTCAGAATCATGTACAGATACCTCAGTCTGGTTTTCAACCCTTGATTTATTTTCTGAGTGTCTTCTTTCAGCCTTATCTCTTGCTCTGCTTTATTATCTACTGTATGACTTAGCCAAACTGGACAGTTTTCTATTCCTCAAATGTACCTTGCATATTCCTGTTTCCAAATCCTGGCTCAAGTTTTCCTCTTTACCTGGACTCTTTTCAAACTCAATAGTCATAATCAATTAGGACTCAATTGAAATTATAAACATATGACTCTAGACCTTTATGGATGTTGGTATAACACTGACACTGAATTATTGCTATAGTTATTCTTCTTATGTGTGCCTACCATCTTTCTGGCATTTAAAATGCATTAATATCAAGTAATAGTTTCAAGTGCATATTATTAAACAGTGAAGGGGTCATGTGGTTCCAAATGAATAGAATGAGAGGTACACATATTTGAAGTCTCATTAGTCGTTACTGAGGAGCCATGAGAGCAAAACTCACCACTCAGAAGTTCAAAATAATTTTTGAAAGGTTAAAAGCCTAGGGGATGATTTATGGAAAAATCCAGCGGAAACCCCCTCTCATAAAATAAAATAAGGGCATCAATATTATTAAAGGAAAGCAGGGCCAGAGTAGGATTTTAATAGTAATAATACCCTTGAATAGCAACTTAAATGCTAGCACCAACATTCTTACTGTTGTTGGTGTGTTACTATTCCTACTTTAGTGAGAGGCCCTGTGTTGCCTTTTGAAAAAGTTTACAAAGCCCTGGTACCTTTAACAGAGTTTTGCGCTCTGTGGGCTCACATCATTACATCCATCAGAAAACACATCTACTAATGAGAAAGAAGAAGTAACGTGGTGGTTAGGTGCCAACCAGAATATTAAAAAAGCCACTTCATGCTCATTGGAATTTGCATATTTATATTCTGTTGGAAAAAAAATGTCACAAGTATAATAACTGTAGGTTAGTAAATTTTGCCATCAATTACAAAATATTTTTAAATTCAGTGTTATGGAGAGTACTTACCTAGTCTCTACAAATTTTTTTTTAAATGAAGTGTTTTTATCAGTTGCATCATACGTGACTAAAATAGTGGTTATTATTTTTGAGTCTGTGGCTAAGGTGACATAGAATAAATTGTATCTATTGATCATCAAATTGAATCCCATTAAGATTCATAGTTCAACACAGATTGAGCTATATAGTGAACACCGGATCAGATCTTCTTTTAGCCTGAGGTTCATAATTCCAACCCCAGGCATTTAAAAATTGCCCTTTGAATAGCTCTCCTGTCCACTGGTGCTATTTGAGGCCTTAAAATTTCATTACTCCCTTGAACATGTTAATTTAGTTTAGAACAGATGTGTGTGACATCTGTGCACATATGTTTCCTGCAGAATTCTTGGGAGTGGAGGATCAGTCCTCCAAATTTGAAGCAGATCCCTTATGATGAACACACTTGAAATCACTATTTCTGGATCTGAGAAATTACACTACCTCCCTATCTCTAAAACTATCAGTGTTTTATGTGGCAGGGAGGCATGCAGTTTAATGAGTTGCCTTTTTCTTCCTCCCAGATTTTTCCCCTAGCACATTACAGTTTTCCAGCTGGGATTGGGCTTGGGACTCACTCATTTCTGGGCCTGGAAGTCAGTCTGGCAGACCCAGTCCCAGAGCTATGGCCTCCTTACAAAGCCAGCTTTCTAAGGGAGCTCCTTGACTACAGAGAAACCCATCAGAGCATGAAGTTTCTTTCATCAACTTTTGGGAGCTCTGACAAATGTTCTGCACATTTTCACCAGGTGTTCTGACTTCCCAATGAGGTTTCTATGGCTCCACAGTCAACATTTTCCAATGCTGACTGTGGAGCTTAGGAGAGAGCTCCAAGATATAATGTCTGTTTTACATTTTTAAAAAAAGTCATTTCAAAGATGATAGGAATGTCAGTTATATTTGAGAATGGCACTGAAACGTCTTCTGCCAAGGCAAGCATACACTCCTAGAGAGGAGCCCCCCACAGTCAAGTGTTATACTTCATCATGCAGATGGTCTGGGGGTGAGTGATGCTCACCACACCAGAGTCCACAGTCAGAGTGCTCCTGCCATCTGTCAGATGACCATGGAAAGGTAGGTATAGGAAACCAGAATATGCTGCCCCAAAATGTAACTTTGGGAGACCAGAATATGCCATTTTAAATAGGCCTCTTTGGCATAAGGATTATTTTGAGAAACAGCAGACAAGGGAAAAGCTCTGAAGACAGAGTAGAAGTTACCCTTTGGGAAGGGAAATTTACATTTATAAAGGAAACTACCATTTGTAAGGGTGTCTCTTTCTCTTCCTCAGGAGAAGAAAGATGACTCTAAATCCTAAAAGACTCTTATTAATGGAGAAGACACTTACATCTGCATAACAAATCTTAACCCTTCTTTACTGTACTTTTCTGGTCATTTTCCCATAACTGGCCTCCCCTGTACCCATCTTCCTTTTTTTTAGCTGAAGATGGTTTCTAAGCTCAAGTTCTAGCCACCTCTTTGAATTTACTCATCCCTGAGTTTCTCCCATGTATATGAGAGATACACATGTTAATAAACTTCTGTTTGTTTTTCTCTTGTTAATCTGTCTTTCATAACATTGGTCCCAGCCAAAAAACTAGAAGAGCAGAAGGAAAAATGTTTTCTTCCTCTTCATAGGGATGTAACAAACTCGAGCCCATTGTCACCCACAAACTGGCCTTTTTTGGGTGCAGATTTTATAACACATAGATATTTTTCTACTGCTCCCATCTGGGGAATCAATCAGCTTTAAAAAAAAGTCTCCCAAAGTGATTCTGTCAAAATTCCAGTCCATAATCCTCAGCATCTGTCCTAAATCTCTCCTGCTATGTCTACTATGACCTAGTGTGATTTATTGCAGGGCCAGGTAATCTTGGAAACACGTTAAATCATTGGGTTACAGTTCAACAACCATTAGTTTCTAGAGGTAGTTCAGCACTCATTTAAAGATAATTCAGCTTTTTATAATAACATCTAGAAGTTATTATAAATACTAAGATTATACATTGTGAATAATTAAGAATTATGGAGCTCGGCCCATGTAGGAGGCATGGACTAAGTGCTTTGACTGCATTATCTTACCCTCGTGAAATCTCGCTATCATAGGTGCTAGTTATGGCAATTTTACAGATGAAAATAGAGATTCAGAGAAGGGTAACTTGCCTAGCTAGTAAGTGGTAAAACTAGATCTGGAACCTAAGGGTATCTAAGACCAAAATACGTCATTTTAGCTACCATGCTATGTTTTTCCTCACAGTCCTTATCTGGTCTGTTTTCACTTTCCAGTCAAAATTTGAGCTAATGTTTACCATTTCCCTGGCCTTTGGGAAAGCACTTGGACCCCAAATATCATCCCTTTCTTTGGGTGTCAAGCAGTTGTTGGGAAAACATAATTAAAAGCCAAATCTCTCAATCCAGAAAATCTTGCCACAAAGATGGAAGAGAAAGAGACAATTTTAATGTTGAAGAAGCGTTAAACCAGAATGTGATGAGCATCACAGGCAACCCACTGAAGGGACTGCAAGACAGAGGGAAATCTCGCTCTTTTATGTAGCTGAGTGGCGATTACATTAGATAGGTTTTGCAATTTGCAGTCAGGTGACAAGTTAGACCCATCTCCTCCCAGGATGCTGGGGGATGGGCCTTACTTTTCTTAATGATTACATTCCAAAGAGATGGCTGCTGGGTCCTTGAGGAAATTTTCCCGAGTTGTGCGACTGGCAATTAAAGTCATTAAGAAGATTTACATACCTCTGAGAAGGATAGAGAAAGAAATTCTGAAGGAAAATAGAGGGGAGGGAGGAAAATCTTCTCCCTGATTTTCAACAGGGAGAATTAAGCCTCTTATTTCTAATTTGCACTTGCCTCTTACACTATCTAAATCTTAATTCTTCAGGATTACATTAAGCTTGACCCACCCTTCTCCATACACCCGACTTCTGGGGTCAGTAACTCTTTACTGCCCCTTCTCCAAAAATTTCCTGAAGAGTTCTCACCACACCACTCCACCTAGGATTTCCCTTCTCTGGTCTCTCAGCTGTCTCTAAAGCAGCTACCATTCTGAGACACAAGTTTCCTTAGGAATAGCATTAGAGTGATCATTAGCTTCTCTTCAAATGAATTTACATTTCACTCACTCTGGGGGCTGGACTGGGAAAACTCCCAAATACACATCCTGTGGAGGACCCTGCCTGCCCCCAGCATTTAGTGGCTCAGATTATACTTTCTGGAAGAGGTCAGCCTCCAGGAAGAATCTCTCCAGAAGAAAGATCAAAGTGGCCTGTCAGACAGAGATCCAGTTTCCAGTTAAGTGACCAGAAAAAACAATTTACTGCCTGAGCTTTATATAAATCAAGCCTCAGTGGAATCCCAGGATTATGTAGGGGAGGAAAAAGTTTTCCTCCAGCCGCTTAAGGTTCCTGGCTGGGTCTGAAAGTTAAATTGACAAAGACAGATTAACAGGGGGAAAGCATACAGGTTTATTTAATACACGTTTGACATGACATAGGAGCCTTCATTAAGGAAATGAAGACCTGCAGAAACCATTAAACCTGAGTATTTTCATGCTAGGTTTGATGACGGGTGCACATTCGAGAAGGAACATGATAGGTTAAGGACTATGAGGTAAGTGTAGTAAACTGAGGGAAACTTAGCAAGGCCTGTTTCAGTCAGATTCCTCTGTGTGTCCCTTTGTCTTGGAGATCAGGATGCTCCTTTCCTCTGGGAGTAGGGAGGGCACCTCTCACGTGAGGGTCTTATGACCTGCTTGAGGGGAGAGGGGTGGGAGGTCAGAGAGACCAACTTGTTTCTACTGTTTTCTCAACCTCCTTCAGTCAAGGTGCCATATTTTAGGGTAGTGTGTTCTGAACGCCATCACTTACCATGAATTGCATCGTCCAACACAGGAGTGCAGCTCCTGAGGGTGCCTCCCCTCCAATTCTCCTTTTGACAATTCTTGTCCCCCTAGCATCTCTTTTACATACAGAGCTGTTTTTTAAAAACAGCTAATTTCATCTATGGATGAAGTGATATGATGCTGAAGGGGATCAGGATATGCCATCTCAAAATATGTCACTTTAGCTTAAGAATTATTTTCAGCTGGAGGCATTTGAGTTGCTGAAATCCCTTATCTGCCTCAAAGCAGTGCCTCAAATTTCACCACTCCTTTGGGTATCCACTTCCTTCTGTGATGTCTCTGTGCAAGTAAATTTAAAAATTAATAAACTTATATGCCTTCTCTCCTGTTAATCTGTCTTTTGTCTTTTAAGTTTAATTTACAGGCCTCCCCAGCCACTGAACCTAAGATGGCAGAAGAAAAGTTTTTCTTCTTCTACGTCTAGGATTTGCTTTAAAATAATGTGGAAGGGGAGAATGGGTGGGAAAGAACTGACAATGGGTGGATGGTTGTTGAGGCTGGTGATACCTCATTTTGCATATATTTAACATTCTCCATACTGAAAAGGTTAAAAAAAATAGTTGAGTTCTTTTGTTGCCAAGAATTTGCTGATTTGGTTTCCTATCTTTGGTTATGATTTTGATTATTAGGATAACAACAAGGAAGAATTTATGGTTGAAAATTCACCACCAGATTTTTGCAGGAGATAGTTGGTTGTCTCTATGGGTAGAGTAAGTGATCACCTGCATGTACACTAATACCTATTATGTATTGAAGGCCTACGATATACTAGACACCATGTGCAGTACTTCATAAACACTATTTTGAATCTTCACCAAAACCTGCCAGGTAGGTATTATTATCTCCATCTTCCAAGCATGGGAACTGAGACTCTGATATTAAGTTAGCCAGGGTCACCCAGCCAGTAAATGACAGAGCTGGTATTCAAACCCAAGGGTGTCCCCCTCAACTCTCTGCTCCTTCATTTATATATTTGAGAAATGTTTATTGAATGCGTGTCATGTACCAGGCATTATTCAGAGCCATGAACTTGGAAAATGCCATCTTTGCCCAAATCAGCAGAACCTGCAATCTCCTTCTTCTACCCTGGACCACTTCCAACTCATGGATTTGACTCTGGGCAGGAATGCAGGTTCTGACGCTTATCTTCTCCCAACTATATGGAAACCCAAGGTACAGCAAAGGTATTGTCAGGAAAAATTATCCAAGACTTGGAAATATGCTAAAAAGATTATTGAACGTCCTTTCAGTGAAGTGCTGGGCACTGTCTAGTGGATGCTTTGGGGATTCGCTGATTACATAGAGGTGACACTTTTGGTTGTCTTTTGATTGATGGATATTGTCCCATTTGATAAGGATAGAAGTTCTTTTATGGAAAACTGATAGCAATGTAAATGATTCTGGCCAATAGCAAGAATATAGAGACAACTGATTTTTGCCCTGCAGAAAAAATCATCCTAAACATTACACTTTATTACTTGATATGACATTAACCAGACTTGTTCCTATTAGCAAAACTGTGTCAGCCTTCTTGATTGCCAGTGCCTGGCTGGTTTGGATACACTTTATTACTTGATATGACATTAACCAGACTTGTTCCTATTAGCAAAACTGTGTCAGCCTTCTTGATTGCCAGTGCCTGGGTGGTTTGGAGAAGAAGTCAGGGGCCAAATCATGGTAGGTCTTGCAGACTGTGAGGAGGAGTCTGGATTTTACTGAAAGTGTGATGTGAAGCCATTGGAAAGGTTTAAGCAAAGGAGTGACATAATGTGAATTATGCTCTCTAAGGACTACTGAGGCTGCAAGGTGTTCTGAAGTCAGATAGACATGGGGCTTTGGGAAAGCTATTCCATCTCTCTTGACTACAGATCCCTCACAGTAAGTAAAATGATAACTGCATGCAGGATTGTTGTGAAGAGTACATGAGGCTAGAGACATGCATACCTACCCCTCCTGACATAAATCATGGGTCACTTACATGAGTGTGTCTGTACTAAGCTAGGCTGGGCTGACTTAGCCATTAGAAGCATCCAGGTGGCATCTTCTGAATGATACTTACTTCCTCTCTAAAGGGAGAGGGGGTCATGGAGGTAGTTAGCCTAGGTAGGGGACAGGGGTGAAGGTGAGAATAAGAATTTAAACTCATGCTTTATGAGCCCCGGCAAGTCTGCAAATCTAGATTGAATAAGGAACAGCTGAACAGGGGTTTTGTTTTGTTTTGTCTTTGTAGACAAATGTGAAATATTCCTTATTGTTATTCTTGTGAAAACCAGAAAGGAAGGAGGGAAGGAAGGAGGGAAGGGAAGGGAAGGATGGAAAGAAGATGCCCTACATTGCAGATAGGTTTGAGTTGAAGAAATTCTCTCATGCATAGGTTTCTTGATCTTCCTTTTTGAAGGTCCCTGAGTACTGACTTTCTATCCCTTTTGCTTGGGGCAGTTCTTTAGGCCTAATTATAGGAAAGGGAAACCTGGCCTGAAAAAACTCTGAGAAGAAAGAAGAAAAGAAAGAACCTTTGGTTCCCCAGAATGCCTGAGGATTCTCCTTACCCTTTACTGGTGGGGTGTCACCAAGGGTATCTTATACCTGGTAGAGCGCCTGGTGCAGCAACACCACCATGAGGTTAATATCATCTCCCCCACTGAACAGTTCTTGAAACTGAGGTCCAGAGAGCTTGAGTAATGCACAGCTGGTCAGTAGCGCGGCTAGTACAGAAAACAAATTCTACCTGACTCCAAATCTCACACTCTAAACCTCATGGTAGGTGTGTATCAGCATTTTCATATGGTTTGTTTTCTATTTGAGACATTGCCAGAAACCAGCAGTTAATAAGGCACATCTTGGCTTTATGCCCTGTATTAGCTCAGGTCATATTTTGTATCATTGGATCTGATGGCTATTTCTCTGCCATGTGATCATTTCTGTGATCTTAGGAGAGTCTGTCTTCCTACCCCTGAATTGACAGAGTGAGATATGAAGCATTAAGACTGAGGAAGGAATATGTGTGTGTGTGTGCGTGCGAGAGGGAGAGAGAGAGAGGGAGAGAGAGAGAGAGGGAGAGAGAGAGAGAGAGAGAGGGGGAGAGGGAGAGAGAGAGAGAGAGAGAGAGAGAGAGAGGAGAGGCTCTGTGTGTTTTGGGGGCAGGGAGAATATGCTTATTTTAATTTTCAGAGACAATGCAGTAATTCATCATCACATAAATTCTGGTCTGTGGTAGCCCTTTGTGGTATTTAGCTCACTAGTAAAACTTTCTGCTTTCATTTGTTCCAATCGTAGCCATTTTTGTAAATGGCTAAAGCAATTGGCTCCTTGGTTTATTTCTCCTCCTGAGATGTACGTAGGAGAAAGTAGAGTAAAACAGAATTGTTTTTGAAACTAGCAAGAGAATCTCTGACACTCCTCCTTACATTTTTAAAAGAGGCATTTAAAAGCAGCCTTCTTCTTTGGTTAGTTCCTGCATATTTGCCTACAGAAGTGAGGCACTAATGGTGGTGGGTGAGACAGTGGGCTGCCAAGGCCATGTTCCACCCAAAAGCCATGTCATCACAATTCGGACTCACTCCTCAGCACTGGGCCTTATTCGTCATGACTCATTGGTTGTATGTGGACAAAACCCACCCAAACCAACTCAAGCAAAAGAATTTATTAAAAGGGCAAAGAGATGTTTTAGAATATTCCAAAGCAGGAATGCAGCTAAGCCAGGAGCAGATGGGAACCACAAGAGTGTGTCTCTGTGTCTGCTTCATTTTCCTGTCTTTCTGCAGTCTAGCTTCCTCTGATTTTTTGATTTTGTTGGAAAAAACTAGTTTTCCAACAGCTTTTGAGTTAAATGTTATAGTTGTGATTCTCCAGAAATATTTATCTTTGTCTCTGTCTGCGCCACACTTCCCACCCCTTTCTCTCTTTCTCCAGTGAGAAAAGAAGAGACTCTGATTTATTAATCTCGGTCAGTTGCCCACCCCCAGGCCAATCACCCATGGCCATGGTATTGCAGAACTTCATACTACAGAGCAAGGCTGCACAGAGCTCAGTGGCTATGACCATGTGTATGGGGCTGGGGTGGGGGGTGTCCACTGTACATGTGTTGGTTTGCAAAGGTATATTTAACTGTGCTTCTTGGGATTTTCCAGGAACGATGGAAGCTGATGGCTATGTGGTGGTTGGTCTGATCAGACAGGCTGACCCTCATAACTGGAGTCATATCTCTCATGATTGTGATGTATTCTGTTTTATTTCCTATAACTTTAATAGTGGTTCCATGTCATCTCATGAGAAATTTATTCACTGTAGCTTTAAGGAGGCAAAATGGAGCAGCAACAGCTTCCAAAGATGAGCTTAAGAAAGAAAAACAGTTCTGGGAAAAGGAGTATATAATTTCCCATGATTTTCTTTTAATTCAAAGATCCAGAAGCCTCCAATATTAAGATGCAAATTGAATAAAATTTGTGTCCTCCATGGCCAGCACTGGAGAACAATTCTCCTCCAAAGGTGAAGGGGCTGGACCTCATGGTCCTGACTCTTGTCTTCTATCATCATCCGACTTTTAAGAATCTCCTATCATTTTCCACTGTTACCATCATTTTATTTGGGCTGTAGGTGATCTTTAATATTTCTTCTCATGGACGGACACTTGACTGCCCTGACACCCCAAAACTCAGTGGTGGCAAAGTTGGCACGTTCAAACAAGATTTTACTTAAGGTCAAGAGAAATGAGATAACATAGCTTACGAAATAGAGTCACCCTTTATGAACATTTGGAAGAGTGTGCTTTCCATTTCTTTCTATTTGTATTTGCATCTTTGCTTTTCACAGTACTGAGGAGTGTGATGAGCACATGCAAAAAAGCACTGAGTTCCGTCCACAAGTGAGTGTTACTAGGCAGTGGGGGAGAGGATTTGTTGTCAAAGAATGGTTGGGTAGAATATTCCTACTTCACCCCCGTGGTTTCTGTCATCACGTAGTTTTTAAAAATCTTCTCTGCAAAGTTCACTTTTGTCGTTGTATTTGTTTTCTAATACTGTTGTAACAAATTACCACAAACTTAGTGACTTAACACAAACTTATTATTATATACCTCTGGAGGTCAGAAGTCCAACATGGGTCTCACTGGGCTAAAATTAAGGTGTTGACAGTCTTTCTTTCTGGAGACTCCAGAGGAGAAGTGTATGTATGTATTTTACGTTTTCTAGCTTCTAGAGGCCACCCACATGGATTGGATTTTTTTTTTTTTTAAACATCTTTATTGAAGTATAATTGCCTTACAATGGTGTGTTAGCTTCTGCTTTATAACAAAGTTAATCAGTTATACATATACAATATGTTCCCATATCTCTTCCCTCTTGCATCTCCCTCCCTCCCACCCTCCCCATCCCACCCCTCTAGGTGGTCACAAAGCACCGAGCTGATCTCCCTGTGCTATGCGGCTGCTTCTCACTAGCTATCTATTTTACATTTGGTAGTGTATATATGTCCATGACACTCTCTCACCCTGTCACATCTCACCCCACCCCCTCCCCATATCCTCAAGTCCATTCTCTAGTAGGTCTGTGTCTTTATTCCCATCTTGCCACTAGGTTCTTCATGGCCTTTTTTTTTTTTTTTCCTTAGATTCCGTATATATGTGTTAGCATACTGTATTTGTTTTTCTCTTTCTGACTTACTTCACTCTGTATGACAGACTCTAACTCCATCCACCTCATTACAAATACCTCCATTTCATTTCTTTTTATGGCTGAGTAATATTCCATTGTATATATGTGCCACATCTTCTTTATCCATTCATCTGTCGATGGACATCTAGGTTGCTTCCAGGTCCTGGCTATTGTAAATAGAGCTGCAATGAACATTTTGGTACATGACTCTTTTTGAACTATGGTTTTCTCAGGGTATATGCCCAGTAGTGGGATTGCTGGATCGTATGGTAGTTCTATTTGTAGTTTTTTAAGGAACCTCCATACTGTTCTCCATAGTGGCTGTATCAAATTACATTCCCACCAACAGTGCAAGAGTGTTCCCTTTTCTCCACACCCTCTCCAGCATTTATTGTTTGTAGATTTTTTGATGATGGCCATTCTGACCGGTGTGAGATGATATCTCATTGTAGTTTTGATTTGCATTTCTCTAATGATTAATGATGTTGAGCATTCTTTCATGTGTCTGTAGGCCATCTGTATATCTTCTTTGGAGAAATGTCTATTTAGGTCTTCTGCCCATTTTTGGATTGGGTTGTTCGTTTTTTTGTTATTGAGCTGCATGAGCTGCTTGTAAATCTTGGAGATTAATCCTTTGTCAGTTGCTTCATTTGCAAATATTTTCTCCCATTCTGAGGGTTTGTCTTTTGGTCTTGTTTATGGTTTCCTTTGCTGTGCAAAAGCTTTTAAGTTTCATTAGGTCCCATTTGTTTATTTGTGTTCTTATTTCCATTTCTCTGGGAGCTGGGTCAAAAAGAATCTTGCTGTGATGTATGTCATAGAGTGTTCTGCCTATGTTTTCCTCTAAGAGTTTGATAGTGTCTGGTTTTACACTTAGGTCTTTAATCCATTTTGAGTTTATTTTTGTGCATGGTGTCAGGGAGTGTTCTAATTTCATACTTTTACATGTATCTGTCCAATTTTCCCAGCACCACTTATTGAAGAGGCTGTCTTTTCTCCACTGTATATGCTTGCCTCCTTTATCAAAGATAAGGTGACCATATGTGCGTGGGTTTATCTCTGGGCTTTCTATCCTGTTCCATTGATCTATATTTCTGTTTTTGTGCCAGTACCAAACTGTCTTGATTACTGTAGCTTTGTAAGATAGTCTGAAGTCAGGGAGCCTGATTCCCCCAGCTCCACTTTTCGTTCTCAAGATTGCTTTGGCTATTCGGGGTCTTTTGTGTTTCCATACAGATTGTGAAATTTTTTGTTCTAGTTCTGTGAAAAATGCCAGTGGTAGTTTGATAGGGATTGCATTGAATCTGTAGATTGCTTTGGGTAGTAGAGTCATTTTCACAATGTTGATGCTTCCAATCCAGGAACATGGTATATCTTTCCATCTATTTGTATCATCTTTAATTTCTTTCATCAGTGTCTTATAATTTTCTGCATACAGGTCTTTTGTCTCCTTAGGTAGGTTTATTCCTAGATATTTTATTCTTTTTGTTGCAATGGTAAACGGGAGTGATTTCTTAATTTCACTTTCAGATTTTTCGTCATTAGTGTATAGAAATGCAAGAGATTTCTGTGCATTAATTTTGTATCCTGCTACTTTACCAAATTCATTGATTAGCTCTAGGAGTTTTCTGGTAGCATCTTTAGGATTCTCTATGTATAGTATCATGTCACCTGCAAACAGTGACAGCTTTACTTCTTCTTTTCCGATTTGGATTCCTTTTATTTCTTTGTCTTCTCTGATTGCTGTGGCTAACACTTCCAAAACTATGTTGAATAATAGTGGTGAGAGTGGGCAACCTTGTCTTGTTCCTGATCTTAGTGGAATTGGTTTCAGTTTTTCACCATTGAGGACAATGTTGGCTGTGGGTTTGTCATATATGGCCTTTATTATGTTGAGGAAAGTTCCCTCTATGCCTACTTTCTGCAGGGCTTTTATCATAAATGGGTGTTGAATTTTGTCGAAAGCTTTCTCTGCATCTATTGAGATGATCATATGGTTTTTCTCCTTCAATTTGTTAATATGGTGTATCACATTGATTGATTTGCGTATATTGAAGAATCCTTGCATTCCTGGGATAAACCCCACTTGATCATGGTGTATGATCCTTTTAATGTGCTGTTGGATTCTGTTTGCAAGTATTTTGTTGAGGATTTTTGCATCTATGTTCATCAGTGATATTGGCCTGTAGTTTTCTTTCTTTGTGACATCTTTGTCTGGTTTTGGTATCAGGGTGATGGTGGCCTCGTAGAATGAGTTTGGGAGTGTTCCTCCCTCTGCAATATTTTGGAAGAGTTTGAGAAGGATAGGTGTTAGCTCTTCTCTAAATGTTTGATAGAATTCACCTGTGAAGCCATCTGGTCCTGGGCTTTTGTTTGTTGGAAGGTTTTTAATCACAGTTTCAATTTCAGTGCTTGTGATTGGTCTGTTCATATTTTCTATTTCTTCCTGGTTCAGTCTCGGCAGTTTGTGCATTTCTAAGAATCTGTCCATTTCTTCCAGGTTGTCCATTTTATTGGCGTAGAGTTGCTTGTAGTAATCTCTCATGATCTTTTGTATTTCTGCAGTGTCAGTGGTTACTTCTCCTTTTTCATTTCTAATTCTATTGATTTGAGTCTTCTCCCTTTTTCTCTTGATGAGTCTGGCTAATGGTTTATCAATTTTGTTTATCTTCTCAAAGAACCAGCTTTTAGTTTTATTGATTTTTGCTATTGTCTCCTTCATTTCTTTTTCATTTATTTCTGACCTGATCTTTATGATTTCTTTCCTTCTGCTAGCTTTGGGGTTTTTTTGTTCTTCTTTCTCTAATTGCTTTAGGTGCAAGGTTAGGTTGTTTATTCGAGATGGTTCCTGTTTCTTGACGTAGGCTTGTATTGCTATAAACTTCCCTCTTAGCACTGCTTTTGCTGCGTCCCATAGGTTTTGGGTCGTCGTATCTCCATTGTCATTTGTTTCTAGGTATTTTTTGATTTCCCCTTTGATTTCTTCAGTGATCACTTCGTTATTAAGTAGTGTATTGTGTAGCCTCCATGTGTTTGTATTTTTTACACATCTTTTCCTGTAATTGATATCTAGTCTCATAGCGTTGTGGTCGGAAAAGATACTTGATACGATTTCAATTTTCTTAAATTTACCAAGGCTTGATTTGTGACCCAAGATATGATCTATCCTGGAGAATGTTCCATGAGCACTTGAGAAAAATGTGTGTTCTGTTGTTTTTGGGTGGAATGTCCTATAAATATCAATTAAGTCCATCTTGTTTAATGTATCATTTAAAGCTTGTGTCTCCTTATTTATTTTCATTTTGGATGATCTGTCCATTGGTGAAAGTGGGGTGTTAAAGTCCCCTACTATGATTGTGTTGCTGTCGATTTCCCCTTTTATGGCTGTTAGTATTTGCCTTATGTATTGAGGTGCTCCTATGTTGGGTGCATAAATATTTACAATTGTTATACCTTCCTCTTGGATCAATCCCTTGATCATTATATAGTGTCCTTCTTTGTCTCTTGTAGTAGTCTTTATTTTAAAGTCTATTTTGTCTGATATGAGAATTGCTACTCCAGCTTTCTTTTGATTTCCATTTGCATGGAATATCTTTTTCCATCCCCTCACTTTCAGTCTGTATGTGTCTCTAGGTCTGAAGTGGGTCTCTTGTAGACAGCATATATATGGGTCTTGTTTTTGTATCCATTCAGCCAGTCTGTGTCTTTTGGTCGGAGCATTTAATCCATTTACATTCAAGGTAATTATCGATATGTATGTTCCTATTCCCATTTTCTTAAATGTTTTGGGTTTGTTATTGTAGGTGTTTTCCTTCTCTTGTGTTTCTTGCCTAGAGAAGTTCCTTTAGCATTTGTTGTAAAGCTGGTTTGGTGGTGCTGAACTCTCTCAGCTTTTGCTTGTCTGTAAAGGTTTTAATTTCTCCATCACATCTGAATGAGATCCTTGCTGGGTAGAGTAATCTTGGTTGTAGGTTTTTCTCCTTCATCACTTTAAGTATATCCTGCCACTCCCTTCTGGCTTGCAGAGTTTCTGCTGAAAGATCAGATGTTAACCTTATGGGGATTCCCTTGTGTGTTATTTGTTGTTTTTCCCTTGCTGCTTTTAATATGTTTTCTTTATATTTAATTTTTGACAGTTTGATTACTATGTGTCTTGGCGTGTTTCTCCTTGGGTTTATCCTGTATGGGACTCTCTGTGCTTCCTGGACTTGATTAACTATTTCCTTTCCCATATTAGGGAAGTTTTCAACTATAATCTCTTCAAATATTTTCTCAGTCCCTTTCTTTTTCTCTTCTTCTTCTGGGACCCCTATAATTCGAATGTTGGTGCGTTTAATGTTGTCCCAGAGGTCTCTGAGACTGTCCTCAGTTCTTTTCATTCTTTTTTCTTTATCCTGCTCTGCAGTAGTTATTTCCACCATTTTATCTTCCAGGTCACTTATCCTTTCTTCTGCCTCAGTTATTCTGCTATTGATCCCATCTAGAGTATTTTTAATTTCATTTATTGTGTTTTTCATCGTTGCTTGGTTCCTCTTTAGTTCTTCTACGTCCTTGTTAAATGTTTCTTGCATTTTGTCTATTCTATTTCCAAGATTTTGGATCATCCTTACTATCATTATTCTGAATTCTTTTTCAGGTAGACTACCTATTTCCTCTTCATTTGTTAGGTCTGGTGTGTTTTGACCCTGCTCCTTCATCTGCTGTGTGTTTTTCTGTCGTCTCATTTTGCTTATCTTACTGTGTTTGGGGTCTCCTTTTCACAGGCTGCAGGTTCGTAGTTCCCGTTGTTTTTGGTATCTGTCCCCAGTGGGTAAGGTTGGTTCAGTGGGTTGTGTAGGCTTCCTGGTGGAGGGGACTATTGCCTGTGTTCTGGTGGATGAGGTTGAATCTTGTCTTTCTGGTGGGCACGTCCACGTCTGGTGGTGTGTTTTGGGGTGTCTGTGGCCTTATGATTTTAGGCAGCCTCCCTGCTAATGGATGGGGCTGTGTTCCTGTCTTGCTAGTTGTTTGGCATAGGGTGTCCAGCACTGTAGCTTGCTGGTCGTTGAGTGAGGCTGGTTCTTGATGTTGAGATGGAGATCTCTGAGAGATTTTTGCCGTTTGGTATTACGTGGAGCTGGTAGGTCTCTTGTGGACCAGTGTCCTGAAGTTGGCTCTCCCACCTCAGAGGCACAGCCCTGATGCCTGGCTGGAGCACCAAGAGCCTTTCATCCACACAGCTCAGAATATAAGGGAGAAAAAAATAGAAAGAAAGAAAGAGGATAAAATAAAATAAAATAAAGCTATTATAATAAAAAATAAGAAAAAAATTATTAAGAGTAAATGTATTCAGAAAAAAATTTTTTTTTAATTTTTAAAAATAGATTTATTAATTTTTTATAGTAAAAAATAAGAAAAAAAAATTTTTTTTTAATGTCTGAAACATTTATATTAACATATTTCCATACAAATAACCCAATGAAAGTTTAGTATTAGTTGTTTTGTTTGTTTTTTTATACTGCAGGTTCTTATTAGGCATCAGTTTTATACACATCAGTGTATACATGTCAATCCCAATCGCCCAATTCAGCACACCACCATCCCCACCCCACCGCAGTTTTCCCCCCTTGGTGTCCATATGTCCATTCTCTACATCTGTGTCTCAACTTCTGCCCTGCAAACTGGCTCATCTGTACCATTTTTCTAGGTTCCGCATACATGCATTAATATACGATATTTGTTTTTCTCTTTCTGACTTACTTCACTCTGTATGACAGTCTCTAGATCCATCCACGTCTCAACAAATGACTCAATTTCGTTCCTTTTTATGGCTGAGTAATATTCCATTGTATATATGTACCACTTCTTCTTTATCCATTCGTCTGTTGATGGGCATTTAGGTTGCTTCCATGACCTGGCTATTGTAAATAGTGCTGCAATGAACATTCGGGTGCATGTGTCTTTTTGAATTACGGTTTTCTCTGGGTATATGCCCAGTAGTGGGATTGCTGGGTCATATGGTAATTCTATTTTTAGTTTTTTAAGGAACCTCCATATTGTTCTCCATAGTGGCTGTATCAATTTACATTCCCACCAACAGTGCAAGAAGGTTCCCTTTTCACCACACCCTCTCCAGCATTTGTTGTTTGTAGATTTTCTGATGATGCCCATCTAACAAGAGTGAGGTGATACCTCATTGTAGTTTTGATTTGCATTTCTCTAATAATTAGTGATGTTGAGCATCTTTTCATGTGCTTCGTGGCCGTCTGTATGTCTTCTTTGGAGAAATGTCTATTTAGGTCTTCTGCCCATTTTTGGATTGGGGTGTTTGTTTCTTTGATATTGAGCTGAATGAGCTGTTTATATATTTTGGAGATTAATCCTTTGTCCGTTGATTCGTTTGCAAATATTTTCTCCCATTCTGAGGGTTGTCTTTTCGTCTTGTTTATGGTTTCCTTTGCTGTGCAAAAGCTTTGAAGTTTCATTAGGTCCCATTTGTTTATTTTTGTTTTTATTTCCATTACTCTAGGAGGTGGATGAAAAAAGATCTTGCTGTGATTTATGTCAAAGAGTGTTCTTCCTATGTTTTCCTCTAAGAGTTTTATAGTGTCCGGTCTTATATTTAGGTCTCTAATCCATTTTGAGTTTATTTTTGTGTATGGTGTTAGGGAGTACTCTAATTTCATTCTTTTACATGTAGCTGTCCAGTTTTCCCAGCACCACTTATTGAAGAGACTGTCTTTTCTCCATTGTATATCTTTGCCTCCTTTGTCATAGATTAGTTGACCATAGGTGCGTGGGTTAATCTCTGGGCTTTCTATCTTGTTCCATTGATCTATGTTTCTGTTTTTGTGCCAGTACCATATTGTCTTGATTACTGTAGCTTTGTAGTAGAGTCTGAAGTCAGGGAGTCTGATTCCTCCAGCTCCATTTTTTTGCCTCAAGACTTCTTTGCCTATTCGGGGTCTTTTGTGTCTCCATACAAATTTTAAGATGATTTGTTCTAGCTCCGTAAAAAATGCCATTGGTAATTTGATAGGGATTGCATTGAATCTGTAGATTGCTTTGGGTAGTATACTCATTTTCACAATGTTGATTCTTCCAATCCAAGAACATGGTATATCTCTCCATCTGTTGGTATCATCTTTAATTTCTTTCATCAGTGTCTTAATTTCTCTTTCAGATTTTTCATCATTAGTGTATAGGAATGCAAGAGATTTCTGTGCATTAATTTTGTATCCTGCAACTTTACCATATTCATTAATTAGCTCTAGCAGTTTTCTGGTGGCAGTTTTAGGATTCTCTATGTATAGTATCATGTCATCCGCAAACAGTGACACTTTTACTTCTTCTTTTCCAATTTGTATTCCTTTTATTTCTTTTTCTTCTCTGATTGCCGTGGCTAGGACTTCCAAAACTATGTTGAATAATAGTGGTGAGAGTGGACATCCTTGTCTCGTTCCTGATCTTAGAGGAAATGCTTTCAGTTTTTCACCATTGAGAATGATGTTTGCTGTGGGTTTGTCATATATGGCCTTTATTATGTTGAGGTAGTTTCCCTCTATGCCCACTTTCTGGAGAGTTTTTATCAGAAATGGGTGTTGAATTTTGTCAAAAGCTTTTTCTGCATCTATTGAGATGATCATATGGTTTTTCTTCTTCAATTTGTTAATATGGTGTATCACATTGATTGATTTGCGTATATTGAAGAATCCTTGCATCCCTGGGATAAATCCCACTTGATCGTGGTGTATGATCCTTTTAATGTGTTGTTGAATTCTGTTTGCTAGTATTTTGTTGAGGATATTTGCATCTATATTCATCAGTGATATTGGTCTGTAATTTTCTTTTTTTGTAGTGTCTTTGTCTGGTTTTGGTATCAGGGTGATGGTGGCCTCATAGAATGAGTTTGGGAGTGTTCCTTCCTCTGCAATTTTTTGGAAGAGTTTGAGAAGGATGGGTGTTAGCTCTTCTCTAAATGTTTGATAGAATTCACCTGTGAAGCCATCTGGTCCTGGACTTTTGTTTGTTGGAAGATTTTTAATCACAGTTTCAATTTCATTACTTGTGATTGGTCTGTTCATATTTTCTGTTTCTTCCTCGTTCAGTCTTGGAAGGTTATACCTTTCTAAGAATTTGTCCATTTCTTCCAGGTTGTCCATTTTATTGGCATAAAGTTGCTTGTAGTAGTCTCTTAGGATGCTTTGTATTTCTGCAGTGTCTGTTGTAACTTCTCCTTTTTCATTTCTGATTTTATTGATTTGAGTCCTCTCCCTCTTTTTCTTGATGAGTCTGGCTAATGGCTTATCAATTTTGTTTATCTTCTCAAAGAACGAACTTTTAGTTTTATTGATGTTTGCTATTGTTTTCTTTGTTTCTATTTCATTTATTTCTGCTCTGATCTTTATGATTTCTTTCCTTCTGCTAACTTTGGGTTTTGTTTGTTCTTCTTTCTCTAGTTTCTTTAGGTGTAAGGTTAGATTGTTTACTTGAGCTTTTTCTTGTTTCTTTAGGTAGGCTTGTATAGCTATAAACTTCCCTCTTAGAACTGCTTTTGCTGCATCCCATAGGTTTTGGGTCGTCGTGTTTTCATTGTCATTTGTCTCTAGGTATTTTTTGATTTCCTCTTTGATTTCTTCAGTGATCTCTTGGTTATTTAGTAACGTATTGTTTAGCCTCCATGTGTTTGTCCTTTTTAGGTTTTTTTCCCTGTAATTCATTTCTAATCTCATAGCGTTGTGGTCAGAAAAGATGCGTGATATGATTTCAATTTTCTTAAATTTACTGAGGCTTGATTTGTGACCCAAGATGTGGTCTATCTTGGAGAATGTTCCGTGCGCACTTGAGAAGAACGTGTAATCTGCTGTTTTTGGATGGAATGTCCGATATATATCAATTAAATCTATCTGGTCTATTGTGTCATTTAAAGCTTCTGTTTCCTTATTTATTTTCATTTTGGATGATCTGTCCATTGGTGTAAGTGAGGTGTTAAAGTCCCCCACTATGATTGTGTTACTGTCGATTTCCTCTTTTATAGCTGTTAGCAGTTGCCTTATGTATTGAGGTGCTCCTATGTTGGGTGCATATACATTTATAATTGTTATATCTTCTTCTTGGATTGATCCCTGGATCATTATGTAGTGTCCTTCCTTGTCTCTTGTAACATTCTTTATTTTAAAGTCTATTTTATCTGATATGAGTATAGCTACTCCAGCTTTCTTTTGATTTCCATTTGCATGGAATATCTTTTTCCATCCCCTCACTTTCAGTCTGTATGTGTCCCTAGGTCTAAAGTGGGCCTCTTGTAGACAGCATATATATGGGTCTTGTTTTTGTATCCATTCAGCCAGTCTATGTCTTTTGGTTGGGGCATTTAATCCATTCACGTTTAAGGTAATAATCGATATGTATGTTCCTATGACCATTTTCTTAATTGTTTTGGGTTTGTTTTTGTAGGTCCTTTTCTTCTCTTGTGTTTCCCACTTAGAGAAGTTCCTTTAGCATTTGTTGTAGAGCTGGTTTGGTGGTGCTGAATTCTCTTAGCTTTTGCTTGTCTGTAAAGCTTTTGATTTCTCCATCAAATCTAAATGAGATCCTTGCCGGGTAGAGTAATCTTGGTTGTAGGTTCTTCCCTTTCATCACTTTAAGTATATCATGCCACTCCCTTCTGGCTTGCAGAGTTTCTGCTGAGAAATCAGCTGTTAACCTTATGGGAGTTCCCTTGTATGTTATTTGTCGTTTTTCCCTTGCTGCTTTCAATAATTTTTCTTTGTCTTTAATTTTTGCCACTTTGATTACTATGTGTCTCGGCGTGTTTCTCCTTGGGTTTATCCTGTATGGGACTCTCTGCGCTTCCTGGACTTGGGTGGCTATTTCCTTTCCCATGTTAGGGAAGTTTTCGACTATAATCTCTTCAAATATTTTCTCTGGTCCTTTCTCTCTCTCTTCTCCTTCTGGGACCCCTATAATGCGAATGTTGTTGCGTTTAATGTTGTCCCAGAGGTCTCTTAGGCTGTCTTCATTTCTTTTCATTCTTTTTTCTTTAGTCTGTTCCGCAGCAGTGAATTCCACCATTCTGTCTTCCAGGTCACTTATCCGTTCTTCTGCCTCAGTTATTCTGCTATTGATTCCTTCTAGTGTAGTTTTCATTTCAGTTATTGTATTGGTCATCTCTGTTTGTTTGTTCTTTAATTCTTCTAGGTCTTTGTTAATCATTTCTTGCATCTTCTCAATCTTTGCCTCCATTCTTATTCCAAGGTCCTGGATCATCTTCACTATCATTATTCTGAATTCTTTTTCTGGAAGGTTGCCTATCTCCACTTCATTTAGTTGTTTTTCTGGGTTTTTTTCTTGTTCCTTCATCTGGTACATAGCCCTCTGCCTTTTCATCTTCTCTATCTTTCTGTAACTGTGGTTTTTGGTCCACAGGCTGCAGGATTATAGTTTTTCTTGCTTCTGTTGTCTGCCCTCTGGTGGTTGAGGCTATCTAAGAGGCTTGATGGGAGGCTCTGGTGGTGGGTAGAGCTGACTGTTGCTGTGGCAGTCAGAGCTCAGTAAAACCTTAATCCACTTGACTGTTGATGGGTGGGGCTGGGTTCCCTCCCTGTTGCCTGTTTTGCCTGAGGCAACCCAACACTGGAGCCTACCCGTGCTCTTTGGTGGGGTTAATGGCAGACTCTGGGAGGGCTCACGCCAAGGAGAACTTCCAAGAACCTCTGCTGCCAGTGTCCTTATCCCCACGGTGAAACAGAGCCACCACTCGCCTCTGCAGGAGACCCCCCAACACCAGCAGGTAGGTCTGGTTCAGTCTCCCCCAGGGTCACTGCTCCTTCCCCTGGGTCCCGATGCACACATTACTTTGTGTGTGCCCTCCAAGAGTGGGGTCTCTGTTTCCCCCAGTCCCGTCAAAGTCCTGCAATCCAATTCCCACTAAGCTTCAAAGTCTGATTCTCTAGGAATTCCTCCTCCTGTTGCCTGACCCCCAGGTTGGGAAGCCTGACGTGGGGCTCAGAACCTTTACTCCAGTGGGTGGACTTCTGTGGTATAAGTGTTCGCCAGTCTGTGAGTCACCCACCCAGCAGTTATGGGATTAGATTTTACTCTGATTGCGCCCCTCCTACCGTCTCACTGTGGCTTCTCCTCTGTCCTTGGACGTGGGGTATCCTCCTTGGTGAAGTCCAGGGTCTTCCTGTCAATGATTGTCCAGCAGCCAGTTGTGATTCTGGTGCTCTCGCAAGAGGGAGTGAGAGCACGTCCTTCTACTCCGCCATCTTCGAAAAAAATTTCTAAGAAAAAAATTTATTAAGAAAAAAATTTTTAATTTTTTAAAATAAAAAATATGAAAAAACTTATTAAAAATTTTTTTAATTTCTAAAAATAGAAAATACGGAAAAAATTATTAAGAAAACATATTAGGAAAAAAAATTTTTTTTAAGTAAAAAAAAAAAAAAAAAATGGACGGACCTAACCCTAGGACTAATGGTGAAAGCAAAGCTATACAGACAAAATCTCACCCAGAAGCATACACATATACACTCACAAAAAAAGGAAAAGGGGAAATTAATATATCCTGCTCCTAAAGTCCACCTTTTGAATTTGGGATGATTCGTTGTCTATTCAGGTATTCAACAGATGCAGGCACATCAAGTTGTTTGTGGAGCTTTAATCCGCTGCTTCTGAGGCTGCTGGGAGAGATTTCCCTTTCTCTTCTTTGTTCATACAGCTCCCAGCGTTCAGCTTTGGATTTGGACCCGCCTCTGCATGTACGTCGCCTGAGGGCGTCCGTTCCCCGCCCAGACAGATCGGGGTTAAAGGAGCAGCTGCTTCGGGGGCTCTGGCTCACTCAGGCCGGGGGAGGGAGCGGTACGGAGGAGGCGGGGCGAGCCTGCGGCGTCAGAGGCGTCGTGACGTTGCAGCAGCCTGAGGCGCGCTGTGTGTTCTCCCAGGGAAGTTGTCCTCGGATCACGGGAGCCTGGCAGTGGAGAGCTGCACCGGCTCCCGGGAGGGGCCGTGTGGAGAGTGACCTGTGCTCGCACACAGGCTTCTTGGTGGCGGCAGCAGCAGCCTTAGCGTCTCCTACCAGTCTCTGGGGTCCGCGCTGATGGCCGCGGCTCACGCCCGTCTCTGGAGTTTGTCTAGACGGCGCTCTGAATCCCCTCTCCTTACGCGCCGCGAATCAAAGAGGCAAGAAAAAGTCTCTTGCCTCTTCGGCGGCTGCAGACCTCCTCTCCGGCTCCCTCCTGGCTCGCAGCGGCACGCCAACCCCTTCAGGCTGTGTTCACGCCGCCAACCCCAGTCCGCCAACCCCAGTCCTCTCCCTGCGATCCGGCCGAAGCCCGCGCCTCAGCTCCCAGCCCCGCCCGCCCCGGCGGGTGAGCAGACAAGCCTCTCTGGCTGGTGAGCGCTGCTCGGCGCTGAGCCTCTGTGCGGGAATCTCTCCGTTTTTCCCTCTGCGCCCCTGTTGCTGTGGGATCCGCGCTGATAGCCGCGGCTCGCACCCGTCTCTGGATTTCGTTTAGGCAGCGCTCTGAATCCCCTCTCCTTGCGCGCCGCGAAACAAAGAGGCAAGAAAAAGTCTCTTGCCTCTTCGGCAGCTGCAGACTTTTTCCCGGACTCCCTCCCAGCTAGCACCAAAGCCCGAGCCTCAGCTCCCAGCCCCCGCCCGCCCCGGCGGGGGAGCAGACAAGCCTCTCGGGCTGGTGAGTGCTGGTTGGCGCCGAGCCTCTGTGCGGGAGTCTCTCCGCTTTGCCCTCTGCACCCCTGTGGCTGCGCTCTCCTCCGCGGCTCCGAAGCTTCCCCCCTCTGCCACCCGCAGTCTCTGCCCGCAAAGGGGCTTCCTAGTGCCTGGAAACCTTTCCTCCTTCACGGCTCCCTCCCACTGGCGCAGGTCCCGTCCCTATTCTTTTGTCTCTGTTATTTCTTTTTTCTTTTACCCTACCCAAGTACGTGGGGAATTTCTTGCCTTTTGGGAGGTCTGACGTTTTCTGCCAGCGTTCAGTGGGTGTTTTGTAGGAGCAGTTCCACGTGTAGATGTATTTCTACTGTATCTGTGGGAAGGAAGGTGATCTCCGCGTCTTACTCTTCCGCCATCTTGCCCCTACTCGAAATGCTCATTTTGATATGAGAAAATCTATTCAACATTTTCTGTGGAAAGCTCTTCTGGTGCTTATGAGAATTCCAAAAGTGAAACTGCAGATGGCTTATCGAAAATTGTGCAGTTGTTTTCTAGGAACATAGCAAAAATCGTTATAATCACTAAAAGTTCAAAATGAGAAATCTGGATTGGATTTTTGACTCATTTTTCCATCTTCAAAGCCAGCAATGTTACATATCTCTGACCCTTCTGTGGTCATGTCTGCCTCTGACCACAGCTGGGAAAGGGTCTCAGATTTTAAGAACCCATGTGATTGGGCCCACCTGGATAATCCAGGGTAAATGCCTGATCTCAAGGCCCTTAACTTAATCCAATCAGCAAAATCTCTTTTGCCATGTAAAGTTACATATTCCCAGTTTCTGGGGATTAGGACACAGACATCTTTGGAATGCCATTATCTGGCCTATCATGGTCACGCAAACCACTTTTGATTAGAGGAAAAAAATTCTATCGTGATCATGAAATAACTGAAACCTTTTCTGCCTTCCAGGGAGATGATATAGTTCTTCTCCATAGTAGATTACAATTTTTTTTACTTCTATTAGGAAAACACAGTCATCACTTGGTCTTAACAGACCTTTTTGGCTATGAAAGGCCTTCCTAGACTTGGATAAGATGGGAAAGGTTCAGAAGAAGAAGAAAGTTGCTCCAAATGATAAAGTAACATGGACTTTGGGAAACTGCACATATGCACATATACCCAATATTTATCAAGAACACTTGCAACCCATTTACACACCCAAATTAATAAACCTCTAATTTAGACTCTCCAATGTGACTGAAATTCCAAATTTTCCTCTGTTTTGTAAATTTTTTAAAAAGAGAACATTGCTTTTGACCTCATATTATGTGACACACATGGAATCTATGTGGAGCAGGGCTTGGAGAGCTTCCTTTGCCTTAGTTGGAGTTTATAGGGATTTTTCCTTATTCCCTGTTCCAGGGAGAAATGTCTACCCATGAAGCCTTGCTGCCTTTGAAATGGTAAAGAATCACACACAAGCGCATGTAATAGTGGGGGTGTGGGGAAGGGGAAGATCTCTGGAACTTTTTCAACTTGCAAGACTAAAACTCTATACTTGTTAAAAAGCAACTCCCCATTTTCCCCTCTCCCCAGCCCCTGACCACCACGATTCTACTTTCTGTCTCTCTGATTTTGGCTATGCTAAATATTTCATATAGGTGGACTCATGCAGTATTTGTCTTTTTATGATAAGCTTATTTTATTATACTTAGCATAATATCCTCAAGGTGTATCTGTGTTGTAGCATGTGACAGGATTTAGTTCTTTTTTAAGGTTGAATAATATTCTATTGCATGTATATACCACATTTTAAAAATCCATTCATTTATCAATGGACATTTAGGTTGCTTCAAACTTTTGGCTGTTGTGAATAATTCTGCAATGTACACAGGTGTACAGATATCTCTTTAAGATCCTGTTTTAAATTTTAATTGGCTATATACCCAAAACTGGGATTGCTGGATCCTATTGCCATTCTATTTTTAACTTTTTTGAGGAACCTTCGTACTGTTTTCCACAGTGGCTGCACCATTTTACATTCCCATCAACAGTGCACAAGGGTTCCAATTTTTGCACATCCTTACCCAGACTCTTTTATAGCTGGGTTTTTCATGTGGCTTAACTGATACCAAGCATATGCCACTGAGAGATGTGGAAGGCAGAAGTTCACATTGTGAAGCTGTTCCTGGGCAAGCGAGGTGTGAGATGTTTGGTTTTCTGTGACAGAAGTAGCTGAGGTCCCAGTGGCTGGTACTTAGCTTTGGGGATGTCATGAAGCAGAACATGGGACATCGATTTCACTTGCATGGAGATCAGTAGAGACAGTGGGCAGCCTTCTGACTGTGGCAGCAAACTCCGCAGTATTGTTCTGGAAGTTGTTCCTGGAATCTCAGCCTGGTGCCTGCATCTCCTGCTCTTCCAGTGATTTTGTAAACACCTAATTCTAGGAGTGATGGAGGGAGTGGGGATCACATGGTAAAACCTGACTCCCAGTTGTCTGCCTTCTGCTTAAACTTGTTGGAGGGGTTCCTGTTATCTGTGACTGAACCCTGACTGACATAGACCCTCCCTGGTAGGAGCTGCAACGTGAAATAGGGGAGCTTTCAATGCTTATGTTTCAGCTATGCGAGAATGCTTATTTCTCTAAGAGAGAATGGAGACAGCACAGACAGAGACAGAGAGTTTAAGTAAGACTGAATTTAGGTTCCCACTATCCGGGAGGCCCCGCAACGCACATTACCAGTTCATAATTTGGTTATACAACCTGCTTGTGATTACAAGAGATACCCCCAAATCTTTACTATGAATTCTGCCTTTTGCTTAAGCTCATTCGAGATGGATTTCTGCCACTAGCCAATCAAAAGTTGCATTGGGGTGTAGAGTACCTTGGAGATGTTATTACTGGATTATAACTTTAAATAATTAGCCTATTAAGTGAGTCCTCCTCTTTGCCAAATTTACTGTTACTTATTCTGATCATTTAGAGTTTGGAGTGAGAAGGTCAAACCCAAGGCCAGGGCTTGCGTCTGCTTTGGTTCACAACTACAGCTGTCATCCTAACAGATCTTTCACTGCTGGAAAATCATGTCAAATTAAGGGGCCTACTGTTGGCAGCTTAAAAATCTAGAAAGTGTACAAGTAGCGTATAACTGGGGCACAAGTGGGCCACCAAGCAAACTGCTCCACCTAAGACAGTGCCGCCTTCCTACTGGGAGGTGGTGCTCTGCCTTATAAGTGGCTCTCCAGGGTGGCAGTTTCAAACTTAGGAAGATGCGCCTGTCTTTCACTCAAATCCAGTGGAGCAATAAGCAACCCCACAGCTAAATACATCCTGTCCTGAAAAGTGGCCTATTTGAAATTTCAAGCAAAATGTTTCTGTTAGCAACTTAACTAGTAACTGTAAACTAGTACCCCTAAGCCTTGCCCATAACCACCACGGGGTGGCAGCCAGCTGCCAAGTGTCAGATCAGCTATAGGAGACAATTTTCCGGCATGTGTGGCCACCCCGTGTGTGCTTTTTTGTTTGGAACCCTTACACCTACCCCTTGCTGAAAGCATACCCCTGGTGGTCATGTTTCTCCATGTGATCCCTGCTCCCTTTGTTACTCCTGCTTTTCAAATCCTTTGACCTGCCCTTGGAGGAGCCAATCTTTGACTAGCCAGTGATCCACCAGACTTGTTCTCCAGAAAGTGAAGTAAGGAAGATACGACCTCATTGGTAGTGAGGACTGGAGTTCAAAGAGCCTATGGACTAAAAGCAGAAGCAGTGAAGGAAAAAAATTAATTGGATTTCATCGAAATTAATAACTTTAGCTTATCAAAGAATACTGTCAAGAAAGTGAAGAGACAACCCATAGAACGGGAGAAAATATTTGCAAATCATATATCTAAGGGACTAATATCCAGAATATATAAAGAATTCTTACAACCCAGTAACAAAAGACAGCCCAATTTAGAAAATGAGCAAAGGATATGAATAGACATTTCTCCAGATAAAGTGTACAAATGGCAAATATGTACATGAAAAGATGCTTAACATCATTAGCCATTAGGGAAACGCTAATAAAACCAACAGTGAGATACCATTTCACACCCACTATGGTGGCTATAATAAATTTTTTAAAAAGGAAAATAACGAGTGTTAGGGGTTGGAGAAATGGAACCCTTATACATTCCTGGTGGGAATGTAAAATGGTACAGCTGCTGTGGAAAACAGTCTGGCAGTTCACCAAACAGTTAAACATAGTGTTACCATATATGACCCAGCAATTCCACTCCTAGGTATATGCCCAAGAGAGTTGAAAACATGTTCATACAAAAACTCGTATATGAATGTTTGTAGCAGCATTGCTCATAATAGCCAAAAATAGTGAAATCAACCCTGCGCATAGTGGCTTACAGTCCTGGGGTGGGGTAGGGAATTAGACTGGGTTATATGTGCAGAGAAAGATGTGAGAGGCAGAGAGGTGGTCCCTGCCTGGGGGTGCTTACACTCTGCTGGGGCAAAGAGACTAAAATCAATAGAAACATACACACATGTAAACCCTATACATAATCAGGAACTGGGTTGAAACAAGGATAAATTTTGGTAAAAACGCTGGACCTTAAGCAAGGTTTAGTTTGGTGGGGAAGTGGGCTGAGGAGAGACCCTCATGATGCAGAGGAACAAACCAGGGCCAGGGCTCAGGCACTGCAATGCTAATGCAAATGCCAGCTTGGCCACTAGCTGTATGAGTATTTGTAATTTTCTGGGCCTCAACTTCCCAGATTGCAAAAGGGGGAGGTAGATTAGTTAATGTCTATGGTCCTCTAGGGTTTTTACAAGTTGTTTTTTCCAGATATAGTGGAAAATGGAATTGGTTTGATAAGGGAGGAAAGTCTTGGGAAGAGAACTATAAAACTTATTAGCAAAAGCTAACTCTTCTGATTAGGGGCCACTATTGGCATCTGAAAAGGGATGTTTTGTAGGTTTATTCTTATGGATGTTTGTAGGATTCAGGGATATTTATGTACATGACTGAAGGGGAGGAGGAATGGAATTCCATGTACATCACTGATATTTGACTAAGTGATCTAGTTGATTCTACCACCTGCCCAGATATGGCATATTTGTGCATAAGATTGAGACTGTGGAAGCAAAAAGCTGTGGGGAAATATGGCATTTTGAAAGAATAACCCCTTGTACTTTTTGTAGTGTGCATAGAGGCAAGACAGAGAGTAGAAGATGAAGAGGCCCTTATGTGGCTAGAACTCAGGGCTCACTCACTGACCACAGCTGTCCCCCGTAACTCTCCACTCCTTCATTCCTGCCAGACAACCTTTTCTCCACATCACTTCTCATCCCTCTGTCATTCTTGATTCTTTCAGTCCGTCAGTCCTCTTTTGACTCCTCTTGACTCCTTATAAACTCTGAACTCCAAATCAGTTGTTGCCTTACCCCCAACAATTCTCAAATTAGTTGTCCCTTTGCCCTCCCACCCTGTCTTCCACATCAGTGGGAGCTCCCTCAATCCCCCTCATCCCTGACAAAGTTCGCCCAATCTTCCTTTCGGGACTTATACCCTGGGAATTTCTCTATATCTTTTCAAACCTCCTTCTCATCTCAGCCAAAATTCTACCATGCCCCCTAGCAAGACTAGTTCCTGATACCTGTCCCTTTAATAATGCTGTATATCTGTATATTTTGTCCCTTTCCTCTGGCATTTTCCAGTTTACAAAAACAAACAAACCACTTCTTCTTGTCCAGCTTTAATACTCAGAAATATTGGTAATAAACAAAAATAAACAAAGTAAACTTAATGTTTTAACCCGGTCTGTTAGCTGTTGTTGAAATTTGAGGGAACAGAGCTTCAGATCAGGTTATGGAGTAGAAGGGCACACATTCTGAATAGAAACCCCAACTCAAAGGGGCTTCAACATTGAATGAAAATTCTAAAGAGGGGCTGGCCACAGGGAAGACTTGATTTTGTGACTCACTGATGTCATCAAGAACCTGGTTTCTTTCATTTTGTCTGTTTCCCCTTCCATGGTGTCAACTTCATTTAAAATAAGCTCTTCTTGTGGTCCCAAGATGCCTGCAAGCACTCCCTGAGCTATGGGCTTTCTATACAGGCAAGAGAAACTTCATTGCAACCTCCCCAGCCAAAGTCCTGATGTTTACTCTGAGTCGTCTGACTCAGGTTGTATGCTCACCTCTGATCACTGTGGTTATGAAGGGAAATGTAATGATTGCCATAGCCTCAGTCACATGCTCTACTCCTATAGCTGGAGCGGAGTTTTCTTTCCTGAAACTATATGGCTCCCTTAAACTAAATCATAGTGCTTGCCCTTTGCTCATTTACCTACAGGACATGCAGATAGGTTTGGACCACTTACTGACTGCTCTCTGAACCTACATCTAGTTGGTGCTCTAACTTTTCTTAGCTCCAGTCCTTGCACTCAAGTCAGAGCACTAGATGTTAACAAAGTACCATGTGGAAAACTCCAGAACCGTGTGTGGAAGCCTCTGGGCAGAGATGAAAGGATGCAGAGAAGTGATGGGGTGTGGGGTAAGGACTGCTTAGCCATATAATAGTCATGTGGTGATGTCATGACTTTAACTCTCCAAACATCTGCTGGGAGGCTCCTATTGCTAAAAGTGGAACAGCTGATTAGAGGACAAAATGAATTCTGACCAGAAAGGAAAAGCCAGTTGGTGAAACAGAAGGTATGGGTAACATGGGAGGAAGTGTGAGTCACCTTGAAATTCATCATGGCAGAGAAAGGGAACAAATGGGTATGTTCAGACACATCCACTGGCTTTTTTTTTTTTTAATCAGAGAAAGGTAAAATGAGTCCATAGTCAGTTTCTAAAAGGGACTATCCCTTAAGAAGAATAAGTAGCTTTTAAAAAAGGAATGCTTACTCTGTAATTTTGGGTTAGCCTAATGAGAAGGACACTGAGAAGACATTAAAGAAATAAAACATGCTCAAGGAACAACCCAAGCTTAGATTTAGAAAGAACAAAAACAATCTCAGAAGCAGGCCACATAGTTAAGGATGCATATAAGACCACAGACATGGCACAAATCTATACGGATGCTCCATCCTGAACGCTAAGTGTGAATATGTTGAGACTTGAGAAAATGTTAAAACCAAACACTGTAGAGTATAAAGAAGCAGAAATATAATGTTGTACACAGGAAACTTATATAATGTTACAATCCAATGTTACATCAATAATAATAAATAAAAATTCTTTTAAAAAAAGTTTGGTGTTTTCACTTATTTTTTAAAGCAAAGCCCACAAAAAAGGAAGAGATCATTGTCTGGGGAAGATGTGTAAAGAGAAAGCAGAACCCCTCAGCTGCCTTTTTTGCCTACCTTTCCCCGCTTAAGGAAACGTTTTTTTTTAACATAGAAATGCTAGTACGTCAGAGAGAACTGTAGTCCGAGAGAATAAAGATGATAGTAAGAGTATTAGCCCATTAAAATGCATTTCAGTACTTAAGCCAAATGAATTATAGCCAAAGATATTGAAGCAACTTGCTTATGTGTTTATCTTGGGATCTGTAATAGGCAGAATAATGGCTTCCTCCAAAGATGTCCTCATCCTAATCCCTGAAATCTGTGACGATGCCACCTGACACAGCAAAAGGGACTTTGCTGATGTGATTAAAGTAAAGATCTTGAGATGGAAAGATTACCTGGTTTTCTGGATGGGCATAATGTAATCACAAGGATCCTTATAAAAAGGAGGCAGGAAAACCAGAGAAGATGATCTGATCATGGAAACAAAGGTCAGAGTGATGCGATTGCTGGCTCTTGTCCGTGAACCAAGCAAGTAATGTGGTGGCCTTTAGAAGCTGGAAGAGGCAAGGGACTGGGTTCTGCCCTCAGAGACTCCAGAAGGAACGCAGCCCTGCTGATACCTTGATTTTAGCCTGGTGATACTGATTTCAGACTTCTGAACTCCAGAACTGTAATATGACAAATCTGTGTTTTTTTAAGCCAATAAACATATGGTAATTTGTTACAGGAGCAATAGGAAACTAATACAGGATCATTACTTCAGACTTGGAAAACCATTGCAAAAAGAAGTTACCCAAGGCTGGTGGTGGGCATGTTCCAATTTTATAAGGAGAATTCACAAACTTGATATTAATTATTGGAGAAATTTTTAATTAAATTACTAAACAAGTAGTTTGCAAGCACTTAGAAAGGAAGGAAATCATCAGGAACAAGTATAAATGAACTAAGACTCAATTATCTCCAAATAGGTGACTGAGGTTTTCAACCTATTAGAGTTATTATTAGGGATATGTCTGTGTGGAGCAAACAAAAGATTCAGCAAAGCTTTTGATAAAGTGCCCTATGATAATTATGCAGACAAAATAAATAAATGTAGACTAAACCACAGAAAATTTAGATGAATTCATAGTTGACTGAACAAATGTACCTGAAGTATGTTGATTTAATGGATCAAAGCCAATTTGGAAAAAAAAAGTCTTCCCTGATTTTTTTGACCAAATCCTATTAAGAGTTTTTAAAATCAACAACATGGATGGCTGTGTAAATGTATCCTACTAAGACAATATTAATAGGTGTGTGGAAAGAATTAGTATTTAAAAAATCTCAGGGTGGAAAAGTTGGACATAAGCTAGCAAGATAAAATTGAAAAGGGATGTATGTAATATCTGGCACTAGTTTTAAAAAACATTTGCAAAATTACAGTGTAGGAGAGATCTGGAATGGCAGAAATTCTTATTTCAGAACAAAATGATACTTGGCGATTTTAGTTGATGATGAATGAACTTTGAAACAAGTAGAGTGTGGTCTAACTACGAGTTGATCTTGGGTTGCATTTTTGGAAGCTAGACCTTCAGATCTGCCGTGGTCTAACTGCTGCTGGAGTAGGGACCTGGTTTTGCCACCACACAAGCAGGCTGTGGTCTAAAGGACTCTGGAAGCCGTATCTGTGATCGTGGGTCCTGAAGATATAAATATGCATGTGTCTCGTGGGGCCAATGCATAAACCAGCTTGGTTAGAGTGGAGGGCTCTCGTTGGAGAAGAGATGAGAAGAATCATGTTGGCAGGGTTGGTTAAGGCAGATTGCGGAGGCTAAGCTCTTGAATTCCCAGCCTAAAGAGTGTAAGTCATCTTTTAGGCAATAAGGAGGTTTCAAACATTCTTAAGTGGTAGAGGGCAGATGAGAATTGTGTTTTTGAGGTTAGATCTGACATTTTGAATGACACAGAGGCAATGTGATGGAAAAGTAAGAGTGAGGTGGTATTCTGGTCTTCAATTTGCTGGATATTTAACTCTTAGCAAGATTCTTTACCTCTCTGTCTCCTTTACCTTCCTGTCTCCTTACCTGTGATATGGAAATAATAATAGAATTTACCTTATAAAGTTGTTTGAGGATTAAAGACTTGTTGGAACAGTTCCTCTTATAAAATAGTGCTCAACAAATTCTAGCAAGTCACTACTATTAGAGTTCAAACTGGAATGCGTGGACACTAAAAACTACAGAAAGGGAGGGACAGCTGCATGGAGCATGATGAAGGCAAAATCCAGAGGCCTTGTTGCTTTCCTGGACCCTAGCCTGTTCTTAGCTGTCTCTCTTGTGTGTTCTCGCCTTTGCTCTCATCATGGCTGCAGGGCTGGGTCTGCATGGTGCTCCACCTGGTTGCCTTGCAGCCTGAAGTCTTCCCCTCACCCATGCCCAGAGTGATTTCCATAGCCATTTAACTCTTACATTATATTTCCTTAATTATCTTTTCATGTGTACACATGTCTCACTCTGCTCAGTTCAGCCTTATTGAGGTCAGGGACTGTTTTACATATTCCTTTTTATCTCCCACAACATCTGGCGCAGTGTCTTGCACATGCTCCAAAACTGAATATTATTGATAAAGGCACAGGTTAAGTTAGTGGTGATTCCAAGCTTCCAAGCATTTGTTATGGGGAAAATGGTGGTGCCGAGGATGAAAGAGTGAAGCACAATGAGAAGCAATTAGCTTTAAAAGTCAATGCGCTGATCTCCCTGTGCTGTGCGGCTGCTTCCCACTAGCTATCTATTTTACGTTTGGTAGTGTATATATGTCCATGCCACTCTCTCACTTTGTCACATCTTACCCTTCCCCCTCCGCATATCCTCAAGTCCATTCTCTAGTAGGTCTGTGTCTTTATTCCTGTCTTGCCACTAGGTTCTTCATGACCTTTTTTTTTTTTTTTCTTAGATTCCATATATATGTGTTAGCATACTGTATTTGTTTTTCTCTTTCTGACTTACTTCACTCTGTATGACAGACTCTAACTCCATCCACCTCACTACAAATAACTCAATTTCGTTTCTCAGCTCTGTGCTTTGTGACCACCTAGAGGGGTGGGATAGGGAGGGTGGGAGGGAGGGAGATGCAAGAGGGAAGAGATATGGGAACATATGTATATGTATAACTGATTCACTTTGTTATAAAGCAGAAACTAACACACCATTGTAAAGCAATTATACTCCAATAAAGATGTTAAAAAAAAAAAAAGAAGTCAATGCATTCAGCTTGGGGTATAGTGAGGTCATAAATTACTTGGGGTTAGTTTCCAAAAACACTAAAGCAGAAATCTAATGGAGACAAAATTACCATTTAAATCCCTTAAATCTCAAAGTCTCTCTAGAAGTGATTTCAGTTGCATTGGAACTGGTCATTCTCTCTTCAGTTGAACACAGATAAAGTTATTGGGTTATGTTTGGAGGACATGCTGCACCAAAAATTATGCTTTCCTGGGTGTGTGAGTATGTGGTGAGGGTTCTGTCTGCATCGTTCCAAAGTGGGTCTTGTGAATTATGCATATTCACAGTGTATAAGATTGGACTCCATTGTAATTATGTGGCTTTCAGGTAGAGAGGATGAATTCCCTCCATTCTTTTTACTCTTTCCTCCTTCTCTCCATAGTTGTGCCTCCACTTTCTACACTATCCCAAATACCCATACAGGGTAAGAAAGCAAAGAATATTCAGGAAATGCTCTTCATTCCTTCAGCAGATGTGGACTATTGCATCAATCAGCAGATTAGTAGACCGTTTGGGATTAAAAATCTATCAGCCTAATACTGTGTATAACTATTCACAGTGATAATTCAGAGGGGACATTTTAAAAACATCAATTAACTTTGGAAGGAAAAGTGCATATCCAAGTGCAATGTTTCACTTAGTTAGACTTAAGAAACAATTTTAACAATCCTGATGAATGTGGAAGCCAACAATTGAATAAAACAACCCTTTAGGCATCTCATCCTGGGAACAATCTAGCCATGCAGTGATGGTCAATAGACAATAGTTGACTGATAGAAATTAGCCAGGAGCTAAGCCTAAATATGAGCAACATGAGTTCTTCACCTCAAATGCCTGAGAAGGGTTACCTTGTTTTGTTGATATTGCTGTTAAGGAAAAATAAAATCATGAATCTGGATATCCTTCCCCTTAATATTAACCATCTGCCCAAATGTAACCTACTTATTTCCTAGCTGACATTCGACTTTTGTGGTTCTTTCTTTTCATAGTGATTATATGAAAAGTCCCTAATGGTGACTGGTGTTCACTAATGTAAAGTGGAAGCATCGTTTGGAGGCTGGCTTCAAGTTCTTCTTCAACTACAAGCCCCCTTCTCCAAAATTCCTTAGATTCAAATATTAAAACTCCAAGAGGATGGCAAGGCAAACCCATGTTCCTTGTGAAAACCTCCCAAAGGAAATCTGTTTTGAAAATTCTTTTAGAAGGTAAGAAGGAAGAGTTGAGCAAAAGGATGCAAGGCCAAGGTCAATGAGCGCTGACTGAAGGGAAAAGGGATGTCAGCCTGTTTTTTGGGATCCCCCCAGGTGCAGAGAGGACTAGTTACTCTGCTAATGGTGAGCAGCTGTTCAAACAGTGGTGCTAACCTCAACTGTCTTAACTAAAAGTGGTTGAAAAAATAATGTTTAAAACAAGTGACAAGAAGCTATCTCTAAATTTGAAGGATTATGCAGCAAAGGTGGGATTAGAAGATACTCCTTAAACTAAAGCTACTGAATATTTTGCTCAAACTTTGACTTTTGTTTGGTTTATTGCCTGCATGCAGTTAGTCCCATTAGAGAGAGAAGTACTTGCTTCCATGAGCCCAAGTGTTTATTGCGTAGGTAACACTGGGGAGACTCCAAAAAAATTTGGAGTGATACCCATAACTAGTCACACGCTTGGAAGTTTTCTCATCAGCCTGAAATATGACTGAGTCTTAAAATGTTAAACAGAAGAGAGAGTTAATTTTTGTTGAGCCTTATTTCCATTGGTAAGAGAATTACAAATAACTGCAATGAGATGCCTGGTGAGGGTCCTTGTTACATTGCTCCCTAGAGGGAGACGCATTCAGTGTACCCCTATTTATCAATCAGTATTTTCCACTTCCCTGTAAGCCTTTTAAATAACTAATTCAATGTGCTGCTCTGGAGGCTTCCTGGGGCAGAGGCTGTGTTGCATCTGCCTTTGTGTTTTTCCAGCCCCTACCTTTTCTGCAGTAGGTTTGATTCACAGTGACCCAGGAGGATCTCATGAACGTTTAAAGCCCCATTGAGTGGAGAGCAAATGTAGGCAGAGGAGGTGGAGAGACTGGCTTGTTTCTCCCTTGGTGGGTGATGATGTGTTGGAGATGGATGTGAATGCCAAGAGTCCGAAGGAGAGAGAGACACAACTTGAACTGGAATTCTAAACTCTGTCCCAGCAACTGCTGTGTGATGGACACAGTTGCTCTTGAAGGTAGAAATCTGTTCTGTTCCAGATTCTCTGGCATTTATTCTGAGATGTTGACCATAATTTCAATCCAGTTGAGGTGGATACTGTGTTAGTGCAATTTACGTTGCACCACTTAGAAAATGTTTCCCTTTCACTTGGCCCTGACCTATGTGTTTCTCCCTCTTACGTCATCCTCTTGCAGAGATAAAAGGCTCTGCAAAGACTTAATGGTTTTACAGCCATGCAGCTGGCTGCAGTAGATCACAGAGCTCAGTGCAGAAATCCTATTATTTCCTTTGTCTGAGATGAAAACCAATACTTTGTGGGGGCGGGGGGGGGGGGAGGGAAGGCCCTCTGCTGCAAGGTTGCTTGATGTTAAGATTTTGTTCTAGAAAGGACAGGTTCTCTGATGCAGCTTGATTCCTGGGTCACAGAAGCTCACTTTTCTCTCCACTTGGTGCTGGTCACCTGAACACACTTGGGATCCAGAAAATAGGATAAAAGAACCCCTTAGTCTAAGTTTCTGGCTCCTTTAGGGCTTAAGATGAGTGGTTGAACTAGCATTAAATATCCTAGGCCAATGATGATGGTGATTCCAACAACTTACTGTCAATGTAGGAGATACATGGGGAGTAATTTGAAAAGAAAAGCTGCCACTGAGAACACCTAAGCCTTGGAAAGCAAATGTAGAAAGAAATTCATTCATAGAGAGGTAAGATAGCCAGAAACACCACTCTCTGGGGTTTTTCATTTGCTTAGGGTAGGTAGGAGAATTTCCAACTCCAAAACAAAGATAGAATATTTATGTCTCATTTTTGAAAAGAAGTAGCCATTGAAAAATGCAAAAAGAATAGAAACAGCTACATAGTTTCATAGTTATCAGAAACCACTCTGTCACCCTACCTGATACTCTCATATGTTCCCTCTCCATTTTGTCCCAACAATCTTGTAAAACGATATGATTATGAGCTTCTTCACAAAGGAGCCCGGAGAAGTGACTTATTCAAGGACGTGAAATAATTAAAATTAGAGCTGGGATCAAAAACTGGGCAGGATGGGATAGGGCAGGAGTGTGGACCTTGAAGTTAAAGAGATCTGGCTTTGAATTCCTGTTCTGCAGCATAAGAGCTCAGATCTCTTATCCAAGCATTCATTCCTTTATCTATAAAATGGTGAAATAGTTCTTACCTTGGTGATATGTTATGAGGATTACTGATAACGTACATAACTGTATTTCCCCCATAATAATCCTGTAGAGTAGGTGAAAGGGAACAGTGAGTAGTAAGACAGAAAGGAAATTGGACTCAGATTATGGAGGAACTAAAATCCATCAGCTCTGCCTGTCAAGATGCTTGGCCACAAGGGATAGAGATGAGCTTTGACCAGCAGTGATATGGCATGGCTGAGCCTATTATAGGCTCAGTGGAAGCTTATAGGAAATATAGCACTGTAGAATAGCAAAGCTTTTCCTATATGGCCATAGTTAGACTTTTTTATTTTTTAAAATTTATTTTACTGACGTATAGTCGATTTACAATGTTGTGTTAATTTCTACTGTACAGCAAAGTGATTCAGTTATATATACATTCTTTTTCATATTCTTTTCTATTATGGTTTATCAGAGGATATTGAATATATTGTAGTTCCCTGTGTTATACAGTAGGACCTTGTTGTTTATGCATTCTCTATGTAATAGTTTGCATCTGCTAATCCCAAATTCCCAATCCATCCCTCCCCCACCCACCCCTCCCTCTTGGAAACCACAAGTCTGTTCTCTATGTCTATGAGTCTATTTCTGTTTCGTAGATAAGTTCTTTTGTGTCATATTTTAGATTCCACATATAAGTGATATATGGTATTTGTCTTTCTGACTTACTTCACTTAGTATGATAATCTGTAGGTCCATCCATGTTGCTGCCAATAGCATTAGTTCATTCTCTTTTAAGCCATAGTTAGACTCTCGAATACAAACTCCAGCCTAAAAGTATAAAAGGCAGGAGTCTTACTTTACATGGGATGCTTTGTCTTTTGAACCTCAGCCATGCCCCTATGAAGAGCTAGGACCCACTCACTCAAGTATCCTCTCCTGTTGTCTACAATTTGCTTATTGGCTGGTTTGGGAATAAACTGAAGTTAAAGCATTGTTAAAACCTCTTCCAAGTCATCATTCTTGTCAGTCCTCAAATTTGGACCATCCCTTTATGGTCTGGCCTAGCTAACTAATTTATGCCAAAGAATAATGAATTAAAAAGATACAGAGTAGGTCAGGGGATGAAAAGAAATGCTGAGCAACCAGACCTCCATAGAAGGGAGTCTGGGCTTATTTGAGATCTACTGGAGGCAGAAATGACTGAGCAGTCTTTCAGGGGTTCCACTGATGGGTTGATTAGTTTCAATGATTTTCCCAAACTTGGGCCACTTCCCTGAAGATTCAAAGTCCTAGGGGAAAAAATCTGACTGGTCCAGTTCAGGTCACATGTTCACAGTCTCAGACCCTATCCAATGAAGGAGGGGCATTTTTTTCAAGGAAGTTAAGGTAGAAGGGAAGCTGAGTAGGTCAAAACATCTGGCTGTCTCTCCTCCTGTTAGGACACTCAGTAGAAAAGTTACAGTCTCCTGATGTTGTAGCCCCCACAGTCTTTCTCTGAGGAAAGCTGCCTCTGCAGAGTACAGTGAAAGAATGATTAACCAAAGCCTGTCCACATTTTGCATATCACTCCTGGGCTAAGTACATCTATGCCTGTTAGTGAGTGAACAAGCTTCAGTATAATCTAATATGAAAACTGCTTCTGAGCACCTCACAGTTCAAACACTGCAGGGCTGCATTTTGAACAAGAAGTCAGTATTTTGGCATCTATGCACATATCTGGAAATACGCCTCCTGATATGTGAATAAGAAGCTTATTCAATTCTAGGTTTTGTTGCTTAGAAAGGTATCTCTCCTAAGCAGCTGGAAAACAGGAGCTGTTTGGGATTGCAGCAGGAAGAGTCACGGAAGGGCTGATGTCTTGGCCACCTTAGTTTTCTGGGGAATGGCAGATAAGTCTCAGCTGTTTTGTCCCTGCAGCCTAATATTCTGGTTCATCCTGGGTCAAAGCATTCAGAAACAGCTCTTCAACACCCAATCCACCTCCCTAAGCAAAGTGGCTTCACTCTGAGGCCTGATTCTCTATCCCTGCCCCCTCTCCCTACATTCTCAGGGGCCAAGGACTCTCTCCCCACACAGCCCTATCAGAATCTGTTTTTAGCAAAGGATGTGAAGTACTCATTCATAAAAAGAGTAAACAATAGCTAATATTTGTATAACGCTTCATATGCTTCTAAATGTTATCTCTTTCAATCTTTGCAATGACCCCAAGAGCTGGAATGCTCATTTTCCCCTTCATATCCTCTCTGTACCTTTCTCTATCCTTCTGACTGTCCCCAGGAGACTGACTTTCTATGGACTATGTCACAGGCTTCCTTGCCCATTGGTTTTTTTTCTTGGGTTTGGCCAATGGGAGGCCCCAGCAGGATAGAGGTGGGTGAGAGGAGAAGGAAATCAAGGTATGTTTTCCCCTGGCTCCCTCCGTGCTGGACCAGGGCTTAATACCATCTGTGTTTCCCTTGAAAGGCCACAGCTCCTGCTGTGTAGCCCTTTTCTCTAGCTATAGCCATAGCTCTCTCCTCTTATGGTAACTGTCCTCTGTCCTTGTCCCTTCAGATCTAGGAGTGATGAGGGCTCCCTGCTCTATCCCTTCCCGCAGTGCTTTGATACATCTTGTTGGTTTCTCTGAACCCTTAACTCAGCTTTGTAAATAGTCCCCCATTTAACCCTCCTCAGTTACCCTGTTTGAGTGTATTATCTATTTGCTGCTGGGACTCTCCCTGTTCCAGCTGAGTATTACCGTCCCTATTTTATAGGCAAAAAAACTGTGGCCCAACAGTGTTGAACCCAGGTTGTCCATCTACAAAACCCAGGCTCCCTCTTCTAACCTTGCCTATGCAACCGTCTTCATATTTAAGAGAGCTCATTGTCTTTAGCTAAAGTATTACTCTGGCCTTCCAGGCCTTAACTCATATGTGGGGATGTATTTTTGGAAGAGAAACCCTTTCTTCTTCCCACCAGGAATAGGTCCCACTCTGTCCCACCCACCACATGTGATCTGGGACCTTATTTTCAGTTTGTGAAGAACCTTTCCTTCTTTAGTTTAAAAAGAATTATTGTGAATCCCCTCTTTTCACTAAGGAATACCTCCTGAGATTTTGATATTTTCAATCCTATTAAGCAGAACTCTTAAACTTAATTATTTGAAAACAACCCTGATAAAATCTGATTCAAGGCAAGTCCTGAAATACCAGATCAGAAAGGAAACTTATTAGCTATCTTTGTTTCTACTCTAGATGCTACAAAACACATTAGAGCTGGAAATGCCTTTAGAGATTATCCAGATTCTTAACCTCATTTTGAGTAACATAGACCCTCTTAAAATTTGAAAATCTATGAACGCTTTTCCCTTAAAAATGCAAATTCTCTCCCTCTCTCCCTCTCTCTCTCTCTCTCTCTCTCTCACAGACACACACACACATGCATGCACACAAAATATTACCTATAATTTGAAGGTTCATTGTCATCCTGAAGCCCACACATTGGCCCCTGTATTAAACCTCCCTATCCTAGGCTAATTCCTTAGGTTTACAGATATGGAAGCTTATACTCAGTCAGTAAAATGCAGTAAATGACTGGCTCAAGGTCACACACATCATTAGTTGGTGTGTCAATCAGGTTGGGCTAAGTTATGCTACAGTAACAAACAACAAAATGTCCGTGTCGTAAAACAACATATTTATTGCTCATTCATGCTGTGTTTCCACTGTAGGTTAGCTAGGTACTCTGCTCCATATAATTTTTACTTTGGAATACAAGATGACAGACAGATGTCATCTAGAACATCATCTGTCAACATGACAGAAGAAGAGAGAACATTGCAAACAATGTGCTGATTCTAAAGCTTCCGCCTGAAAGGGACACATCACTGCTATTCATATTTCATTGGCCAAAGCAAATCATATGGTCATACCTAACCTCAAGGGTGGCAGAGAAACATTGGTGGATAGTGCAATTGATGAAGAAAGCTGGAAAAACCAGAAGTAGAACCAAGGCATTTTTATTTTTTGTCCAGCGCTCTATACACTCCCAAAGTTTCCACAGTATAATCTGATTCTTCTGGGTGTATCCCACAGGTTTGTCATTAGCTTGGGAAGGCTGTATTTCTGAAATACAATCAAGACAAAGTTGGAGGCTTCTGTTTATCTTATTCGTAAATGCTGATTTTCTGACACAGTTCATTTAAGATGCTACAGTAATAATGGAGGCCTGTTCACACTGGGTGTGTTGTCTTTAATTTTATATAACACTCATTTTTCAAACTAAAAATCCTTTCTACTGTCTGAATTGTTCTTATGCTTCCAATACTCATTTGCTGACCCTTCATAGCTTGGGACCCATGGTGTTACCAATGCAAACACAGAGGAGTTTCTGGATTTTTCTCCTTTAACAATGGGTGATAGTTGTGGCTCTATTTTTTATCTTCAGTTTTTCATTGGTTCCCCGATTTACTGAATACCTGCTTTGCCCTGAGGGCTGTGATGAGGTCTAAGTTAGAAAATTCACAAAGCCTGGTGCAGAGTAGTTCCTCAAAACATGTTGGCTGGTTTGTGTGTATGTGTTTTTTATTTTGAAATCCATGTAGGATTAATGGTTGAAAGCACACACTTACTATAAGATTTAGATGATTTTATTAACCTCTCTGTGCCTCAGTTTTCTCATTTATTAAACAGGAACAATAATACTACCAAACCCTTGGGCTGTGATAAGGATTAATTGTAATAATACATGGAAAGCATCTACCCTAGGACCTGGCTTGGAGAAAGTCCTTGATGGCATTAGCTAATGTTCCTGTTATCAGCAAGATTAGTAGAAAATATGATGGCTATTTACCAAGTGGCACTGTAGCAAGGAGAAAAAAGTATAGGCTTTGGAATTAGGTAGCTTGGAGTTCCAATCTCAGCTCTGTCGTGGTGTGAATTTAGGCAAGTTACTGTTCTGAGCTTTGGTCTCTTCTACAGAGTTCGTACTAGCCCTACTCCCCTTGCAGGGTGCTTGGCAGTCCCTAGAGGAATACAGTATCATAATGTATCACCCAGTGCATGGCATGTTGGAGACGGTGAATTAATATTAGTTCTCTGGATGCTGTGGGGAATTCAAAGATGAACAAAGGAAACAAACCCTCTCTCTTTCTTGACTTCCAGGGGTTTATAATCTTGCTGTGGAGATAAGACATGTCCACAAATAACTATAGATACCCTAAAATGGTGAGTGCTGTGAAAGAGCTACAGCTAATGGGCTGTGGGTGTTTACAGTCAGTGGGTTACTGAAAGAGGGTCATTTGAGCTGGGCTGTTGGCTTTGGCTGAGAAAAGGAGCTCTTTACTAAGGAGCTATTTTAATTTACAAACCCCGCTTGTCTTCCGTTTTCTCTCCCTCCTCATTACCAACTCCTCACCCCCAAACCCCAGAATACCCTATTATGCACCACTGGTAATTTTTGTGTGGAGGGGAGAAATTCATTATCCTCATTGCCAGTAGAGTTTGCTGATGCACTCTGTTTTCTGGCTGTGATATTTACAGCATCTCAGTTAAGATTTAATTTTCTATTATTCTCTGAACTTTGCAGCCCTCATTTTTCATTTGCTGTCTGAGATGTGTTGCTCCAGCACCCTGGAACCACTGCTGGAAAGACTTATTTAACATTCAGAATCGATGAACGAACAGGAGAAACATTTTCCCAGAGACAGGCCACAAGGGATGTGAGCTTTAGCTTTGATTCTTAGTGATAGTTTTATACTCTTCTTTCTGCTTCCTGTGGCTAACTGCACTTCTCTACCTAATTATCAAATAAGATGCCTTGGAGGCACCTGAACTTGGGTGTTCTTGCCTAGAAATGTTACAGTCCAGGATCTCTCTGGTGTTGTTATTATTTCCTTTTAATCTTGGCCTCTGGATTTGTTTGATACCATGGGAAATCTTTTTTTTTTTTCCTTTTTCTCTCATGAGTCTCTTGCTAGAATTGCCCTATGACACAAAAACTTGTCTAAAGAGATCTCAGGGCTAGCAGGCCTTTTTCTTGCCTCATTATTTTTGGATTCATTTGGTTGCTGAAACAGAATTGTGATTAAAGTGGTTTTCCACTCCGGAGCTCATTGCTTCCTACACAGCACCTTCCTCTTGACTCCATGAGCGTGTTCATCAGGGATGGAGGTGGTTGAATATTTTCTCATTCCATTGCTTTCACTCTCAGCCCATCTACTAAGGTGTTAGCAGACTTACTGTCATTCTTGACTTATGACATTTTGGTAACTGCCTGCTCTTCTCCAATGTATATATCCACATCACTGCACTGGGAGCAGCCATTTTATACAACTTGACTATGCCTTCCTAGCCATGCTTTATCAGTGGGTGGGAACTTAACAAAAACAGTCTTCCCTGGGATATTGGATTTGGGACTGAGAGAGAGTTAGGCCAGTCTCTTTATAGGGACTGGAGCCATGAATGTGAAAGTGAGGGTGAAACGGAGCAGGACCCTATGGTCCTTACCCCCATGTCCTCAGCCTGCCTGTTGTCAGTGGAAAAATTTTAGCCAAAGAATAAGTTTAATCAGAGAAGTGAGAAAATGCAGAAACAAAGGAAAACAGTCAAAGGAGACCAAATAATAATAGTTTAGTCATTAAGCAAAGTCAAGGACCTTTAGTTCCTCCTCAAGGGCTGTGGATAATATCCTGAGCCGTATCCTGCGAGCTGTCTTATAGATATGGAAACCCCCACCAGGTGGAAGAAGTTAACTACATGATGACCAGGCTGCAGCCACGACATAAGCTGCCACAATTCCGAGAATTGGCCTCAGAGAAATGGGAACAAATGGACCACGGAACTGAAGATTAACTGTACTGAAAACATCAAGATGATGCTGGTCAGACCACTGATGACCAGTTTCAAGATGACTGTCCGAGCTGACTGTGCTGTTTCTGCATGTGGCCCCCTCCCTCTGTCTACAAAAGCTCTTGCCCACTGATTGTCAGGGAGTGGGGGGGTCAGGGAGTGGGGGGAGTCGACCTTTGGACAGGAGTCCGCTCTCCGCCCTGCTGCCTCCACTGGTTGCCGGCCTCAAAAATAAAGCAAACTTTCTTTTCCACCAACCTGGCCTCTTTATTGGCTTTTGAGCAGTGAGCAGCTGGACCCCACTTTTGGTCACAAGGGGAGTTAGATGCCATTTTTCTTCCAGGTGGAACCAGAGCTCAGTGAGAAAAAAATAGAGCAGGCTTGCAGAAAGGGGAGAGTGGAGACATAGAGATGGAGGGTCCTGAGGGCAACTTGGAGCTCTGGTACTACTTATTCCTATAGCCTAGTAGTGTCTTTCTTTGTGTGAGATTGATTCTTTATTGGGTACCACAGATACCCTCAAACCTTTCCAATAAATCTCCTCATTGGCTTAGACTAGTGAAAGTTGGTTTCTTCATAGTTAATCAAAGAGTCCTATTTGTCACATGTTTTTCTCTACCAAATTGCTGGTTTCATGTTTCTGGTGATAGCTAACAAGAGAAAGGTTACATCATTATTCAGTACTTTTCTGACCACAAAGGAAAATGTTGAAACTTAAATGTGCTCAAAAAAGAACCATTAGATATACTCAAAAAATTGAAAGCAAGGTCCTAAAGAGATATCTATACACCCATGTTCATAGCAGGATTATTCACAATAGCAAAAAATGGGAAGCAACCAAAGCAACCATCAGTGACGGAATGGATAAACAGAACATGGTCTATACATACAAGGGAATATTATTCAGCCTTAAAAAGGAAAGAAATTCTGTCACATGCTACAACATGGATGAAACTAGAGGACATTATGCTAAGTTAAATAAGCTAGTCACAAAAAGACAAATACAGTATAATTCCATTTATACAAGGTACCTAGAGTAGTCACATTCATAGAGACAGAAAGTATCAATAGAATGGTGGTTGCCAGGGGCTGGGGGGAGGGGTGAATGGGAAGTTATTGTTTAATGGGTATAGAATTTCAGTTTTGAAAGATGAAAAGAGAGACCTGGAGATTAATTGCCCAACAATGTGAATGTACGTAACGCTACTGAACTATACAGTAAAAATGGTTGACAAGGTAAATTGTACACTATGTATTTTTTATCACAATTTTAAAAAATAATAAAATTCCCTGAAGAATATCACTGATTTCTGGAATGTGGACAGAGGTAGTGGGATGAGCCTGGGCTATGAGTGAGAAGCTCTCATTCTATTCCTGGCTTTGGACTCAAAGAAGCATGACTTGTCCAGCACCATTTAACTTCCTTATGCCTCACTTCACTCATATGTTCCTTGAATTCATTCATACAAGTCTCTGCTATGTAGTTTCTAGGTCCCCTGCAAAATGCTGGGAACATGAAGATGAATAAGATGTAGGTTGCTGGAGAAGCTTATCCATAGGAAGTGATCTCTGGGCATGTCTGGAAAGATCAACTGAGGAATTCACCAGGTGGGAAAGTGAGAGATGGCATTCCAGGCAGAGAAGCAGCATGCACAAAAACCCAGAGTCATGAACAGGCCTGATATGTTTAGAAAAATCTGAGAAACACTTTTGTGTTGAAGTCTGGGCAGCAGATGGGGGCAGGTAAAACAATGGTGGGAGTTGGTGCTGAATAGGGAGACCAAGACTGGACTGTGGAAGGGCTTCCTACCGATTATTTTAGAAACAGTCAATGTTTCCCTCTACATGTTCTGTGGACCTCTGGCCCCTCAAGAGGCTCTTAGGGAAATAATCTTGGAGATGCTCCACATTCTACCTCCTTCTTGGATATTTTGGATATCCCTTAGCATACAAAAAGTTAGAAGAATTCCTGTTATAAAAATCCTGACTGACTTTTGTTTAACACAGCATTTCCCAAATTTATATCCATGGAACTTTTTTTGTATATATCCTTTAGTGGCAGACCTACATTTAAAAAAATCACTTTGGAAAATCTGTGTTAAGTCTGGGACCCTGGAATATAGGGCACACTTAATTCTCGTTTCATCTTTTAAAATATGAGGGAGTTTTACTGGGAGGTGATCTCACATTCTGTATTTTCAAGACTCTGTTTCCTTAACTGCCTTCTTCTGCTAACTTCCCCAGATGGGGAGATGTCATATAGGAGAAAGCTACAATGTAAGAGGCAGCTGGATTAAGCATCTGTGTACATGTTCTGCCCCAAAGGCATGCCCTACTTCCTTCCTCTACCTCCAGAAGAAGGTTTCTGAGACAAAGATTTAAGTGCAAGTAATTTATTTGGGAAGTGATCCCAGGAAACATTCGTGGTGGAGTGAGAAAGTGAAGCAAGGAAGGTAAGGCAGTGGATAAATAATGTGTTATCAAGCAGTTTTTTTTACTGGGGACAACTGAGGCTTTGGGGAGCTCTGAGAGGTAGTGTAGACTTTACACCTCCAACTTATTCTATTGGAGTGGCGAGGGATCTGGGGCATCTGTCCACTAGTTCCTGCCAGTGAGTAGTTTAGGGTTGCTCCTTTTAATTCCCTGGCACTTCTCGTCTCTCACCCACATGGACAGAGCAGACTCCAAGGGCTAGAGAAAGCTGGCAGAGGCATGCAGGGGCTGGCATCTGGAAGTCAGACTGACTGGTATGGACCAAGGGGATAAGGATGGGGCACTTGAAAGTGTCTGCTACAGTTTGGAAGCTGGAGAAGCTGGAGAGAACATTGTTACTATTTTAATCTGTTTATTGTGAAGGAAGACTTTCTGATAGAGTGGTACCTTTCTGTTCACCTCTTCAAGATTCTAGAATTTTACCTGTAGTTCTCTTCTTTTAGGCAATATCCCAATGATCTCATTTCCAATTATTTGCTGATTTAACTCTCATTTTCACCTATTGTACTCATCTTTTGTATTCACCTAAATTTAGGTCCCAGATTTTTTATTTATCTGATTTTTACTCTAAACCATATCTTAGCCCTTCTGAAGAGGCACTGTTGTTACCATCAAGTTCCTGCTTTTGTTTTGGGCTGGAATATCCTTTCTAAATTGCCTTTAATTTTTTCTGGAGAAAGGTTCATTGTCCTCATGTCTTCTGACTATTGAATAGGAAGAAAATTAGATGGGCCACTTTGAACTATGTCCCTAAATCTATCCTTTCAATTCCCTCTCAGCCCTCAGACCAAGCCACTTGGACATCCCATTCTCAGGGCTTATTTTTTCATCATTAATCAACTCACACTTCATTTTTATCCATGTTTCATTTATTCGTTCAACAAGAATTCACTGAGGTTCTACCCTGTACACGAGGCACTGCTGCAAATGATCTTGGAGTAGGAGGTGAGAGGTGAGGCTGCAGGGGAACAGTGGTTCCACAGAACAGATTCTGGAGAGATAGGCTCGAGTGAAAGGTTCATTTCTGCCTTGGGCAAGTCATTTTGTCTTTCTGAGGCTTAGATAACTCATCTATAAAATGAGAATAATCATAATACCTCTATGATGAGCAGAATTATTATTCATATCCATATGTTAAATTACCAATCCCCAGTACCTCATATTTGGAGATAAGGTCTTTTTTTTTTTTTAATACATCTTTATTGGAGTATAATTGCTATACAATGTTGTGTTAGTTTCTGCTGGACAACAAAGTGAATCAGCTATACATATAAATATATCCCCATATCCCCTCCCTCCCTCTTGCGTCTCCCTCCCACCCTCCCTATCCCACCTCTCTAGGTGGTCACAGAGCACTGAGCTGATCTCCCTGTGCTATGCGGCTGCTTCCCACTAGCTATCTATTTTACATTTGGTAGTGTATATACATCAATGCTACTCTCTCACTACGCCCCAGCCTCCCCTTCCCCTGCTGTGTCCTCAAGTCCATTCTCAACGTCTGCATCTTTATTCCTGCCCTACCACTAGGTTCATCAGTACCATTTTTCTAGATTCCATATATATGTGTTAGCATCTTTTCATGTGCCTCTTAGCCATCTGTATGTCTTCTTCGGAGAAATGTCTGTTTAGGTCTTCTGCCCATTTTTTGATTGGGCTGTTTGTTTTTTTGATATTGAGCCGCATGAGCTGCTTGTATATTTTGGAGATTAATCCTTTGTCAGTTGCTTCGTTTGTAAATATTTTCTCCCATTCTGAGGCTTGTCTTATTTATTGTTTCCTTAGTTGTGCAAAAGCTTTTAAGTTTCATTAGGTCCCATTTGTTTAGTTTTGTTTTTATTTCCATTACTCTAGGAGGTGGGTCAAAAAAGATCTTGCTGTGATTTATGTCATAGAGTGTTCTGCCTATGTTTTCCTCTAAGAGTTTTATATTGTCTGGCCTTACATTTAGGTTTAATCCATTTTGAGTTTATTTTTGTGTATGGTGTTAGGAAGTGTTCTAATTTCATTCTTTTACATGTAGCTGTCCAGTTTTCCCAGCACCACTTATTGAAGAGGCTGTCTTTTCCCCATTGTATATTCTTGCCTCCTTTATCAAAGATAAGGTGACCATATATGCGTGGGTTTATTTCTGGGCTTTCTATCCTGTTCCATTGATCTATATTTCTGTTTTTGTGGCAGTACCATACTGTCTTGATTATGGAGATAAGGTCTTTGAAGAGGTAATTAAGCTAAAATAGGCCATTGGGGTAGGGCCGTAATCCAACGTAACTAGTGTCCTTTTAAGAAGAGGAAGAGACACAGGGGTGCGTGTTTGTATAGAAATGACCATGTGAAGAAGCAACAAGAGGGTGGCCATCTGCAAGCCAGAGGAATTCAGCACTGCCAGCACCTTAATCTTGGACTTCTAAGCCTCCAAAACTGTAAGAAAATAAATTTCTGTTGTTTAAGCTAGCCAGTTTGTGGTATTTTGTTATGGCAGTCCTAGCAAACTAATACACCTACTTTCTGTGATTATTAAGAATGCACACATAACAGTGCAGTCCCTGACACACATAAAATGATGAATACATGCATAGAATTATTTTTGCTATTATTATTACAGAGATAAACTAGACTTAGATGCCATACTGAAACTACCCTTCATTCAGATGGAGAAACACAGACTGAAATATCTATAAAACAAGATGGAAAATGCTAAGTGCCAAAAAGAGGTAGAGAACAACCCATGGTAGTCAGAGGAGGAAGAGCTGGGAGGAAAAAGCCAGGGGAGGCTGAGGTGGGTTTGACAGAGGTAGCATTTGACCTGAGGCAGATAGGATTAGTGCATACAGATGGCAGAGCTGGGATGTTAATTGTATACGTGTGTTTAATTATGTATATTATATATTAATATGCTGCATACATAAATATCTATACTTGATTGACCTGGAACAATAGTCATGCACTATTCATTCAGTCAATAGATATTTACTGGATGCCCATCTGAAGGTAGTGTTCTAGATGCTAAGGAAACAGCAATGAACAAGCAAAATCTCTACCATATCAAATTTATACTTCAAGGAGTAATGTTGATGATTGTTAAAAATAAAAAGATTCTGAAATGGTATGTGCAGTATGATCCTATTTTTAACATATGTGTGAATATATAAATTAATATATTAAAACAGTGAGATCGTGTGTGTACAATTACACATAAATAGAAAGTGAGAGAGCTAGAACAACAGAAATTTGGAAAGATAGATACAAAAGTGTTAACTGTGATTATATTTCAGTGCTGGAATTACCTTTTCTCATTTTTGTTTATGTGTATTTGCCAAATTTGGGTGCAGTAAACTTGTGTTTTATACATAGTGTTTAAAAAGTTGTGTATAATGTGTGCAATTGAACAACTAAGCGCTAAAAGTTAGAACTTTAACAGAAGTTGCAAAGAGCCCTTGCCTACTTTCCTTATTCCCATCTCCTAGATAGTTGTCACTTCTCCCACCCGAAGGCTTGTTTTTGTTGTTGTTATTCTTCTCGTTTCCACCTGAGGGACTCTTGATGTTCAACTTTCCCCTACAGCTGCTACCACCACCTTGTTTGTAGTCCATAAATCCTTTTATTTCATAAAATAAAATCTTCAGTTGCAGGGGATTGCTTTTCCCAGACAACACTGTGCTCAAATTCTGAATTTTCAGGCTTTTAGAAAGAAAAATACTCAATAATAATAATAAATGCAGATGATTGCTGTTTCTATTTGCTTTACAGTTCTCAAGTGTGTAGAAGATGTTCAGATAAAGCTGGCTAGAAAGTAGCTCATGGATTTTGCCAAGACAGACAAAGCCCACAGAATTTAGGGTCCCCTTGACAGTGCCAGTCTCCCATTCACAAGAGGGCTTCTGATATAAAAGCATGGTTGCCCTTCCAGGCCCCCAAATACACAGGAGGTGGACCGTGACTCGCCAGCTCTTGGCCCAGGACCTCAGCCATTGAGTGCATTGGCAGAGCCAATTTCTAGGCTGAGGTTCAGGAAAAGTTGGTCATGGCTTCACTTCTGGCAAACACAAGTATGTTTTTTTTCCCACTGAGGACCCAATTTGCTTGGCATGACCTGGTGTATCTGGCAAAGTTAGTTAGTGGTGTTGTAGCTTTCCAGAGCTGCCCTCATCCCGTAAATAGGGTGGGTGTGGTGATTTTAATAAGCTTACAGCTTAGAGTGTATTTTCACATTTCCTTTTGTTTATTTACACTGGTTTTTTACCCTAGTCGTTCCTGTCTTTTCTTCTTAAATCAAATGCTGGAAATTTTAACTACAACTTTGCAGTGCATGTATTTATCCCATAAATATTTCTTTAACCTGATTGGTCACTTATGATTGCGGGCCCTGCTGTCATTTTTTTTTTTTTTTTTTTTTTTTTTTTTTGGCTGCTTCAGGTCTTTGTTGCTGCACGTGGGCTTTTCTCTAGTTGCGGCGAGAGGGGGCTACTCTTCGTTGCAGTGCGTGGGTTTCTCATTGCGGTGGCTTCTCTTGTTGCAGAGCACGGGCTCTAAGCGCGTGGGCTTCAGTAGCTGTGGCTTGTGGGCTCTAGATCGCAGGCTCAGTAGTTGTGGCGCATGGGCTTAGTTGCTCCGGGGCATGTGGGATCTTCCCGGACCAGGGCTCAAACCCGTGTTCCCTGCATTGGCAGGTGGATTCTTAACCACTGCGCCACCATGGAAGCCCCCTGCTGTCATTTTAAGTAAAATTAATCAATTTGCCTATGTAAGTTTTAAAAAGATGTAGGTCTGGTGGGGGTGGTTATTATTTGAGTAATGATTTATATGGATTCTGGGCAAAAGAGAATGAGCTATTTAAATATTGAAGTGAACATACATAGGTATATTCATGCCACTGGGGAAAAAACCCTCAAAGTTGAAAAAAAATTTTTATTCCTCATCAAGAAAGCCATTTATGTGATTGTTTCACTTTGTTACTTAAAAATTTTCAGTTTTGTGTCCCTCAAGATAAGTACATTAAACTGGCCTATCGGATCTGGATGCACTGGCCAGTGTCTCTTCTGCAGCCTCAAGCCTCACACTCTGACAAGAGTATAATCAGTTTCTTTCATTTCCTCTAGAACGTGAAACTATTTCACCTCCAGGTCTTCACGTTATATCTTTTTCTTCCTGGAACGCTCTACCCATTACTCTTGGTCTAGGTAATTCCTTCTTATTTGTCAGGTGTCATCTCACAAGTGGCTTCCCCTGGGGAGCCTTCCCAAATCTCCTTGGCCTAAATTAAGGTCCATTCCTCTGTGCTGTGTCATCATAGCAAGTCATTGCTTGTCTTCTCCCTTAGTCTGTAAAATTGCTGAAAACAGAGACCATGTCTTTGTTACCATTTTACCCCTTGTACCTAGCACAGTGCCTGACTGGCACATAGTAGGCACTCAATAAATATTTCTTGACTGAATGGATACCTTGGAATAATTTGTCCAAAGAATCAGGTTTAAAGTGATTTTATGAGTCCCATGCTGCCATTTATTTGGTTGACTGACTTATTCAATCAATCCTGATTGGACAGTTATTACTGAACACTGTTATGTGTCAGCTGCTTCCACCTACACTATTTCATTGATCATCCCATTACCTTTCTATTTCACTGCTGAGGACATGCAAGCACAGCGAGGCTGAAGTACTTGATCATGGTGACTGATGGATAGAAAGAACCTGAACTTCAGATATCTAACTTATCCCTCTAGGCTCTGTGTCAGGGTGCTGCCTCTTTAAACTTCTGACCGTTACCATGTTTTGTTGTTACAACATTTGCTAAGCTATCATATGAGAATTTAGGAATCCTTGAATTGCCTACATAAAAGATACAACTGAGACAAAAGTCAAAATAGAATCCTGGAGGGGAATTGAGGGAAGAAGCACTGGTCTAGGGATCCAGACACTTGGGTTCTCTTCTTACTTGTGTTACTGACCATCTGTGTGACATTGGGCATGTCACTTAGTCCCTCTGGGCCTTAGCCTTCTCATCTATACAATCAGTGAGAGTTACTGGATGATTTTTTAGGGGCCTTCCAACTTTAAATTCTATGATCCTAATCATGAAAGCTGGTGTGAGGCATCAGACTCCCACAATGATTACTGCTCAGGGTATCATCAAGTCTACCTGAAAGAGTTCACCTCTCGGGGGCTGTTCTGAAATTGCATTCTGAAGGTAAGAAGTGAAGAGAATCAACACGATTTCATATCACCTTCTTATTTACTTATTTGTACATACATAGGTAACAAAATAATAACCATGAGTCATGGGGGGAATTGAATGAAAAGAATGAATTACTGGCAATCAATACGCCACCTTTTCATCAGCTGTCATTATGGGCCTTTGAATAAGCCCCAGTGAATGCTGGCCCTCTTCTGTATGCCTTCCTGTATTCATCAAACAGGCTCCTTCTAATCCAGACTTGTTCTATGAAAATTGTTTGTAGCTCTGTGCTTCTTGAAGCTACCTTATGTATTTAAGCAATTAGTAATCATACTTCACATCTTATTGCTGCACAAGCATATCTGAAATGTAAAAATGCAAATTGTAAGGAATGAAAATAGACTTTAAGTTATTTGCACATAAATTGATTTCCATGAACAATTAAAACTTACCGTATTTGTAATGATTTTTAGAGGTTCTAAAGTAAATAGAATAATTACGCTACCCACATGTGAACATAGTAAAATAACAGAAAAACTGTCATTCTGAATTAAAAACGAGAGCTAATTTTGGCTTTATTGTAGATGAAAACAACAGAGTAAATTAAAAATATATGTAACTTTAAAACTTGAGGTTATCATAGAACGTATATCAGTGAGTACCTTAAAACTCCCTTTGAAAATTGAAGTTGTAGAAAGGGAAACAGAAGGAAATTAACATGAACAAGACTGAATTTGAAGATTAGTCTGAGCTAAAACAGTAGGCATGGCCAAAATGATAGAAACTGGAATAGAAAATGAGAATAGGTATTTTTCCTGTTTTCTCTGTTTGTGTGACTTTGAAACTACATCAAAAAATCAGAAAGTCCATTTTTTCCTGTCACCAGCTGTGTCAATTTAGGCAAGTCACTTTAACTCTCTGGAGAGAAATTTTGCTGTGCATGGAATTAATATTTTATAAAAAGCTTTAAGCCTTAGTAACTTTAGGAAAATGCTAAAATGTCCTACCTGGAATGACACCATAGATTTCAGCCTTATTCCAAGTTAAATAAATTCTGGAAGTAGATGTCCACTTTTTATGGAAAAAATGATGCATTTTGTTCCCATATTGGATCAACTTCCTGTCTTAAAATGGGATTTCTGTTAAGAAGTGCCCTGATCATTGACACTGTGGTATAGGAATGTAAAGGACAAATCCCACAGAGCATAGATGGGAAAATTCCTGAGGTTCTTAACCTATATGGTAAAATGTAGAATATGCTCCTTTAAAAGACAGACTTAGAATCAAGAGATATATTTCTAGCAGTGTTTTTGTAGTACTGAGACATCTCATTGAAAGTGGATCTCTTTTCTCTTTTAAGAATGTTGCACATTTTTAAAAAGAAGTTAATTAAGAAGAGCATTGCTTCCTTGTTGACTAAAAATCAATAATAACATCCCAGAGTTTTATGGCACCTTTCTCTAAAGAACTTAATATATTCAAGTGAGAAATTCTATTTTTCTTGTTCATAAAATTTCTAATTTGATTTTTCTCAGTGATAATGTAAAAATATATATAACCTATGGATCATAGAGAGTGTTTATTTTAATCAGTTGAAATTCAGAGAGAAGCAGGAAATGGTGTGAGCTACAGTGTTAAAATGTGGAAGGGAACTCCACTTAAGTTTCAAAACAACCATAACCGCAACAATGTAGATTTAGGAAGCAGTGCTCATTTTGATGTTGAACTTGAACCAAGCATTCAGGAGTGAACTCTGGGTGAACTATAAGAGTTAGCTGAAGCAGGAGAAGCGGGAGAAAAAGATGATGAGCGTGAGAAAAGGATTCAGTTAGTGCAAGAGAGAATGGTGCTGAGCTATGTGGCTCAGACGGGAGAACAGGGATGGAGGGTACATGAGGAATTGTGGATAATATGGAAGTTATGGCAAGAGATTGCTAAGGCTATAAACATGAGGTCAGAGGGAGAGGGACATAGTAAACATGAGGGTGGTGATTATTGGAGGGTACATTTGACTTTTCATCAAATATGCATTACTGAAAAGTTGTGTGAAAATCTAATTGTCATAAAGTAAAAATGTATGTAATAGTTAGCTATTTAAAGGAAATTCGTGGCTCTAAGGGAGAGGGTGCTTTTGTAATATGAATGCCAATCCCCTAACTTCTTTGAAAATTCATTTTTTTGTGTATATTGAGTTTTCTTAGAGCAATGGGCAACCGAATTAGGCAGTTGAGAGGGAAATACACATTACTTTAGCTTTGGGTGCGGCATCAAGAAAGGACAGAATATTCCCAACTGAAAGAGGCTCTTGCAATTTTCTAATTCAACTCCATTCTCTGATGAATAAAACTGAAGATTAAATGCTTTGCTCCAGGTCATCCTGGGGTTCACTGAGAGTTAACCAACTGTTAAGTGATTTGTTCATGGGCCTCAGATGGCTGGCTGAAAAATGAGTGCTATAACTCAGTAGCCTTGCTTTCCACACAGGCCTCATTCTCTGCCTCTCACTTGGACTGGATGGTTTATTATGTACAGAGAATGAAACAAAGTCACAGAGCAGCTGTGAAATTTTGTCCTCAGGGGCCCTTTCCAACTTCAAAATTCTATGATTCTATATCATCCCTGCGTCTCTTGTTTTTTAAGACTGTTACCTAAAAAGATTCATTGTAAGATCAGGAGTCAGCCAAAAAAAGAAATAACTGTATTGGCTCCCAAATGGCCAGGTAGTATAGTAATATATCTCATAGAAGGAGATAGATAATGTTCAAAGAAGAAATTTATCTTCCAGAAAGCAATAAAGCTTTAAAAAACACCAGCCCAGTTTCCCTTCAGTTCTGCCAGAATCTATCAAATATGGCACCTTAAATTGGTCCAAGTTTCACAGTTACCAGGAAACCACAAGTGTGATGTTTTTGACGATGCCATACATCTCCCAAAACACATCATTTTGTTCCAACTTTCTCTTCTGCACATGCCATTTAACTTAGCTTCTTGTCATTTCTTCTCAGAGATCACATGTATGTCTAGTTCCCCAGAAATGGAACCCTTTATTTGTAACTGCAGAAAACACATTATGTGAGAATTCAGAAGAGAGACAGAGACAGAGATAGAGACAGAGATACACAGAGAGAGATTAAACACCATTCTCAAGCACCCACTTTTCTATTCTCTGCAAAGTGCCATAGAGATGATCCACGAATAAGGGCTCCAATTTTAACCTCAGGGTTTGGAAATTATTTTATTTCTAAGTAGCAGCCTTACATCACCTATTTCTCATTTTGATCTCTTTTTTCCCTTATCTCACATACATATTTCTTGATAAAAATATTTTAGGTTGGGACTTCGCTGGCAGTCCAGTGGTTAAGACTCCACGCTTCCACTGCAGGGGGCAGAGGTTTGATCCCTGGTCGGGGAACTAGGATCCCACATGCCACACAGCATGGCCAAAAAACAAACAACAACAACAAAAAGCTGCTCTAAAAAATATTTTAGGTCATTATGCATTCATATGAAATTTTTAATGTAGCAACATTTTGTTGGGTTACCCAAAGAAGAATAGGAATGACTGTTCTGAAAAAGTGTTCCAAAACTAAACTACCTTTAAGTAGAAATCATGTTCTGTGAACATTGTCTAAGTTTTAAATTGTATGTAAAATATCAAATAAAACATTTAATAATTAGCCATTCTGTGCTTCAATATAAACAGAACCATAGAATCAAAGAATGCTAGAGCTGGAAGAAACATTAGAATTCCTGGGGGATTTTTCTCATTTTACAGATGAGGAAACTGAAGTCCACCACAAGCAGATTAGGAGGAGGGCTAGCTAGCCCTGCCTCAGCTGCCAGTCTTTAAAGAGCACTAAACCATCACTATGATAAATGAGAAGTCAGAGCCAGATAACTCAGGTGTTCATATACAGCTCCTTATTTGTACAGTCAGCTGAAAGTTGACAGTCTGCTAAAATATCTGGAATCAGAGAATGCATGGCGTAGTATGTTAACCAAGTGTAAATGACTTATTTTATTATCTGAATTTCAGTTTCCTCAATTTGCCTGCAAACACACTAATTTTTAAATTCACAAAAGAAAGGAGAACAAGAAATACAGAAGAATAGGTGACATATTCTTAGAGCTTTTAGAAACAGTGATCCTACTTTGGCCAATAGAAAATACATTGTTAATTAAATTTACTTCTGAAAGCGAACACTTTAAATTCAAATTCTCTCTAATCTTACAAAATAACAAACATGAAAAAATAATGATTGACCAAGTGCCAAACCATTAGCTTTCCTCAGATTCCCACAATTCCTAGGAGAGGCTTTTCCAAGATCATGGAGCCATTGCTACATTCATATCAACCAATATAATTAAACAAATATTGATGCTGTGCCTGCACCAGAATGCTGGGGCTACACAAATCAAATAGTGATCCAGCTTCTTCCCCCAGGATCTTACATTCTAATCATGAGAAACACACACAGACATGAAAATACCACAGACTAGATCTTTGCAGAGATAGCTGGAGGTCCCTAGGATCACAGAAAGTGGAAAGCCTGTGTCTACTGGTGGAAACTGAGAGGCTTCACAGAGGAGGCCACATTAGACTGATAACTGAATGATAAGTAGGAGTTTGTCAGGTGGAAGAGAGCAGGAAAGGGGAACCAAGAGGTCATGGGGTCAATGGAAACATCAGCATAAGCAACCATAGCCTAGAAGATTGAGAAACTTATTCTGATGAAACGTTCAGCTAAAATATTAATATTATTCTTCAAAAACATCAGCAAAAGAAAGTGAGGAAGTGTAGTGGTTATAATGATTCACCACCCAGATCCCCCTTTGGACCTTATGGACTTATTCCTCCAGTTGCTGAGAGTGATGCTGAGACCATCCTCAGCCATCAGCCTTCTCCAGAAAGACTCATCTGAAAGGAGTTCCCTTTCCTAAGGTCTCATCCTTTCTCTGAGGCATATGTGATAACAGGTCAAGGTGGAGGTGCCCCAACTTGAGACAATGCTGAAAGGCTCACTCCTATCTCAGAGCTCCCCCAGGGACTGGCTGAATCTATGTGCATCACAGCCTAACTTCTTCCTCCGCCCAGTCCTGCTTCCATCTCTTTCCATGACTGTTGATCCCAGGAGCACTCTTTAATAAATTTCCTGCATGCTAATTAATCTCCATGTCAGTGCTTTCTCCTGAGGGATAGAGGGATAACTAAATAGTATAGGATCAAGGAAGATATAGAATATCACATCTCAACAATCAGGAGCCCACCAAGTCCTGTACTCACTGAAGGGTGGTAGGATTGAGAAGCCAGGATCAGTCACCAGCTTAAGGCAATCACATCTGAACCTTTCCTTCTAGCACTTTCCACTTAGAACAGTTTTGCCCTTTTAGTCCTCTTTCTGACAATCTCCAAACCCTTTCCCCCATTCCTACCTTCAGGGGCTTCTAGGAGTTTCTTGGGCTTCTGCTTCCAGATGACTTTCCTGTGAGCCTTTAGCCGAGGTCTACTCCTGGAGCTCCTCCAGATATTTCCTCCAGTAGTTCAATGTAGTAATTCTCAAAATGTGGTCCTCAGACTGCCTGAATCAGGTGCTTCTTTAAAATTCAGATAACAGGCTCCAGTCTACTAATTCAGCAGGAGAAGTAGAGTCATGGGGGGCAGAATCTGTATTATAAACAATCACCCACTAAAGTTTGAGAATCTATTCCTCAGAATCTGGGGAATGTACTAAAGAGAAACAATGACAAGTGTTTTGGAATTGCCTGTGGAATCAATTGTTATATAATTGTTAGAGATCTTTGTAATTCCGTGACAAAACCAGTGTAGATAATGCATTTACTCCTGTTGGTGAAGATACTGGGGCTTCAACTTGCTGTCAGTGGCTGGGATAGAGGCCCTCTGAATCTAACCAGGCTTCAGAAATCAGAGAACTCTGACCACATCTGGGATGGTTCTGGGTATTGTTTGGATCTGTGGTGGGGTGCTGGGGGACTGTTTTTCAGAGAGTGTAGTGTCTTGCTGAAAGACGGAGTTGGGTGACTGTCAGGCAACTTTCAAAGGCTTAGCTCCAGGTCATTCACAAGTATCTATTCAGCTGGAAGATAAAGAGCTGAGTTTTAACTAGGGGAGATCAGCCAAGGATTTGCCAAGGGGCACTGAAATATAGTGTTACAGTTGTTGAAAATAATTTTTTAAAAAATCAACTTGAGGTAAAAATTAATTAAATTTAATTAAACACACCTCTTTTGAGTGTGTAGTTCAGTAATTTAGGACAAATATACAGCCATGCTACCATTACCATAATCAGATAAAGAACATTTCTCTCACACCCCAAATTCTCTCGTGTGCCATTTGCAGTCAATCTCCACCCACCATTCCTGGTGTGAGCCAACCATTGGGCTACTTTCTGTCACACTAGATAAGCATGGACTTTTCTAGAACATAGAAGGCTATCTCCACTAGATATATAATTCTAACAGTTTTTTCTTTTAGCATTTTAAAGATGGTGTTTTATTATTACCTCGTTTGCATAGTTTCTGATAATTTCTGTAATCATTCTTATCTTTGTTTCTATGAACTGTATCTTCCTCCTCTGGTTGCTTTTAAGTTTTTCTCTCACTGATGTTGTGCAATTTGATTATAATATGCTTTGGTGTGTGTGTGTGTGTGTGTGTGTGTGTGTGTAGTGATACTGCTTTGGATTCATTGAACCTTGGATCCGTGGGTTTATGGTTTTTATCAAATTTCAACATCTTTTTGACCATTATATCTTCAAATATTTTTTTAATGCCTTAGTTTCTCATCTATGAGATGGGGATAATGACAGTATCTATTTTATAAAGTTATTATTGAAGATAATAAAAGTCTGCTTCAAATAGGATGTCATATAATGAATTGTACAAAACTGATCAAGTTTGAGATGGAAAAGGGATACTATTTTTCCCAGTTTTACTGTAGTATAATTCTGTATTGGTTTAAAGTGTACAACATAATGATTGATATATGTAAATTTTGCACAATGATTACCGTAGTAAGTTTAGTTAACATCCATCACTTCACATAGTTACAGTTTTTTTCCTTGTAGTGGGAGTTTTTAAGATCTACTCTCTTAGCAACTGTCAAATATATAATACAGTATTGTTAACTAAAATCATTGTGTGGTACCTTTCATCCCCAGGATTTATTTATCTTATATCTGGAAGTTTGTACCTTTTGACAACCTTCCCCCATTTCCCCCACCTCTCACTTCCCACCCCCACTTCTGGCAACCACCAATCTGTTCTTTTCTATGAATTCACTTGTTAAGATTCCATATATAAATGAGATTATACAGTATTTGTCTTTCTATGTCTGACTTATTTCACTTAGCATAATGCCCTTGAAGTCCATCCATGTTGTTTCAAATGGCAGGATTTCCTTCTTTTTTAAGGCTGAAATATCTGTCTTACTAGCTAGCTAGCTACCACATCTTCTTTATCCATTCATCTGTTGATGAACACTTAGGTTGTTTCCATGTCAAGAGGGGCACTATTAATGTTTATGCTGGCCACGGGCATGAGCCAAGACTATTCCAGGCAAACCAGTATGCATGGTCACCCTAGCCATGAGAATAAAGCTTCCTGGTATAGCTTCCATCTGTAACTTGAGGGACGACTCTGGTGTAGAGGAAGATTCCTCCCCACTCCACCTCCCTCGCCCCTTCCCGGAAATGAGTGTATTTGCCCTGAATTGGGGTGAAGGCACCGAGACTGTAGCTTGGACTGTAACACTAATCAGCTGTGTGGTGCTGAACAGCCCTTGCTGACCCCCAGGGTTTTGTTTTATTGTGTTTTAATTGACTGTTTTTTTAGAGCAGTTTTTTGTTTACATAAAACTGTGCAGACATACAGAGAGTTCCTGTATGTTCTCTCTCTCCCCCTTACAGTTCCCCTATTATTAACATCTTGCATTAGTGATGCACTTGTTATAATTGATGACCAATAGTGATACATTATTATTAATTAAAGTCCATAGTTTACATTAGGATTCACTCTGTATTGTACAGTTCTATGGATTTTACCAAATGCATAATGTCCTATATTCACCATTACAGCATCATACAGAAAGAATAGTTTCACTGCCCTATAAATCCCTTGTGCTACACTTATTCACCCATCTCCCCTACCCACTCCCAGTCCCTGGCAACTACTGATCTTTTTACTGTCACTATAGTTTTGCCTTTCTCAGAATGCGTATAGTTAGAATCATACAGTACATAGCCTTTTACAAATGGGTTCTTTCAGAGAGCAATATGCATTTAAGATTCCCCCATATTTTTTAGTAGCTTTTTTTTTCAGAATAAAATTCCACTGTATGAATGAACCATAATTTATTTATCCATTTGCCTTTTGAAGAACATCATGATTGTTTCCAGTTACTGAAAATTGTGAATAAACTCCTATAAATATTTGTGTGTAGGTTTTTGTTTCTCATCTCATTTGGGTAAATACCTAGGAGCATGATTGCTGGATTATATGGTAAGACTATGATTAATTTTTAAGAAATTGCAAAACTGTCTTCCAAAGTGGCTGTACCATTTTGCATTCCCTCCAGCAATAAATGAGAGTTCCTGTTACTCCACATCATTGGTATTGTCATTTTTCTAGATTTTAGTCATTCTAATAGGTGTGTAGTGATATCACATTTTTGTTGTAATTTGTAATTTCCTATTGACATGATGTTAAGCATCTTTTCTACACTTATTTGCCATTTGCAAATCTTTGTTGGTGAGATGTCTGTTAAAGTCTTAGGCCCACTTTAATATCAGGTTGTTTGTTTTCTTACTGTTGAGCTTTAAAAAGTTTTTTTTTTTTTTGATATATTTTGGGTAGCAGTCCTTTATCAAATAAATGTGCCTTTTGCAAGTATTTTTTCCCAGTCCATGGCTTGTCTTTTTATTCTCTTAGTCCTCAAATATTTTAATAGTCCCCTGCCCTCCTGGGAATACAGTTATATGTATATTAGAATGCTTCACACTTTCCAGAGATTACTGAAGCTCTGTTCATTGTTTCAGTCTTTTTTTCTCTCTTTGTTTCAGTCTGGATAGTTTCAGTTGTTCTACCTTCAAGTTCACTGATCTTCTCTTTTGCAGTATCCAATCTGCTATTAATCCCACTCAGTGAAATTTTTCTTTCTACACAGTGAATATTTTTACCTCTAGAATTTCTTTGGGTTCTTTTTTATATTTTCAATTTCTCTTCTCATTATATTTCCTTTACATACTTGAGAGTGTTTATAATAGCTATTTTAATATCTTTGTTAATTCCATTATTTTTGTCATTTTGGGGTCCATTTCAATTGACTGATTTTCTCTCCAAGTTGTGGGTCACATTTTGCTGCTTTTTGTGCCTTGTAATTTTTATTGAATGCTGGATATTGTAAATTTTAGGATATTGAATATTGGATTTTGTTTTTTCTCCTTAAAGAGTATTAGACTTTGTTCTGGTAGGTAGTAATACTTGCTGATCAGCTTTATCCTTTCAAGGCTTGTCTAAAACCTCTGTTAGGGCAGGTTTGGGGTAAATTTTAATCTAGGACTAGTTTATCTGATTATTAAGTGTGACCCTTCTGGAGTTTCTACTGAATGCCCTGAGTATTCTCCTCTTTGGCTGATCAGAACTTCAGTATTTCCCAGTCCTGTGTGAGCTCTGGGAATTTTTCAGTCTGCAGTTCCCCAGTCATTCTTTGCCTGACATAAAGGAATTTCATCCTATGTACTCATGGCTTAATATTAGCAATGGACTCGAAAGGAACTCTGTGCGAATTTCTGGAGCTCTTTCTCTGCTACATGGATTCCAGCTGCCTTCACCTCCCTGAACTCAGTGATTTTATTGTACTTGCTGTGAACCTCCTCCCTGCACTGCTTTCCTGAAGGTGACTCCAGACAGAAAGCCAGGGCAATCATAAAACTCACGTCATTTATTTTCCTTTCTCTCCAAACAATTACAGTCCTATCCTGCCTGTTGTTCAATATCTAAAAATGTTATTTAGTATATTTTTCTAAGTTCAAATTATTTCCTCATGGTTGGAAACAAAATTTCCAGTATTAAATATTTTAAAATTATTCAGTCTTTCTCCAGCTGTGGTTGAGAGCTTATTCTAGCTCTGAACCAGCCCTTTTGATAACTGGTGAGAGACCTAGGCAAGAGAGGTCTCTGCTCTGGACCCCACCCTTTAGAGGAATACACAAGCACATACACAAATGAATTTATTAGGAGCATCTGGGCAGTGGTGCCTTTGTCAGTTGAGATCTGATTTCAGGTGACTTACACTGTTCAGGCCCAAGGGGACTGCTTCTTTACATCGCTCCCCCTCTGTCCTTGAATCAAAATGTTTCCAAAAGTGACTACATTTGAATGCCAAGAAGGTTTGTGGGTGGTGCCACTGATTATTTCAGAGGCAGACACTGCTTTAGGGAGCTGGGAGGATTTGAATGGCAGAAGCACTTAGTGAGAGAAAAGACAAATTGTCAAATTCTTCTTCTTAGACAGCATGAATGCAAAAAATTCATATTTATCATTTGCCAATAATGCCAAATGTTCATTTTTTCTTGCTTCTCTTTGTGTTACAATTTATTGTACCAGAGATACAAATTATTGTAGTATCTGCAACAGTTGCACATGGCAACTGAAGAATGCTTGGAAATAGTAAAAAATTAATATTTATGTTAAATTTGTATGTATGTAGATGTGGATGTAGATATAGCATGTGTGAAGTGTGATACTGATTTTTTAAAATTAATTAATTAATTTATTTTTGGCTGCGTTGCACGGCATGTGGGATCTTAGTTCCCCAACCAGGGATCAAACCCGCGCCCCCTGTGGTGGAAGCATGGAGTCTTAACCACTGGACTGCCAGGGAAGTCCCTGATACTGATTTTTTATCTCACCAGCTAAACCAATGTTGAATTCTAGAATTTTGAATAGGTTAAATTTTGCTAAAATATTAAGATTTAAATAAATTTTCAAAAGAGCAGTTTTAATAATGTCAACATTATTTAAAACTTTTTAAAATTTAACATTTGATATTCATTTAGTTATCATTTGCCTTTTAATTTTAATATATAATTTTGAATATGTCAGAAGAAATAAAATTCCAAAAACATGAAAACATTTATTTTTTAACATTTAATTTAAATTTTGGTAAAAATATATTCAAGATTTTTGTACTTTGAATAAATTATATTTTAATATTTTATACCATTGGGAGTGACTTCAAGTTGCAATCATGATAAATGAGTATAGGTTACAATCATTATCATAATAATGCAATCATCACAAAATAAAAGCAATCATAATAAACATACCAAAATGTAGTTCAATTAAGTAGTTGAAGAGGAAAAACTAAACGTCATTATGAAGATGTATTTGTCAAGGCAGGAGGGTAGGATGTATTTTATTTAATGGTGAGTTAACTTGATTTGTAACTTTTAAATAGTTACGAGGTTAGAGCCATCAATTGTATTCCTGCTCTGAACCCCATGAACATTAGGGGTGGGCCTGGTTGAGAGGGATGGAGACAAAATCTCCCCAGTTGGGAGTGGGTCTCGTTGTGTGTGTTGTGTCCAGACTGGGCAGGGTGACGTGGGAAGTGTAGGAAGACTGATTGGAAAATATTTGTCCCCAGGATTGCTGGCTATGCCTCTGGTCTGGGGTTTGCTTTCACTAGCCAGTGGTTCTGTGATGGAGGTCAAGGGTAAGCAGGCTTGGCTTGGGGGCAGGATTCCAGCCAGCAAAGGACTTAAGGGTAAACAGGGACACTAAGGCAGACATCTGTCCGTTTAGACAAGGTTGGGGGTGGTGGTGATGGTGGTGGTTGGCGGGGAGGAGAGGACAGACAGGAGATGCCTGCCCTATCTCCCCTCTCTCCCCTCTGGAGAGAGGTCCAGTGGGACACCAGCACCCCTTGGATACAGGCTCCCATTGGCCAGTTGTGCCAAGACTCCTGGAATACCTCCTACACTGGTCACAATCGGCCAGACTCTGAGCTGGTGGAAAACATGACTGACTCCTGCTCAAAAGGATGAGAGACAAAAAATAATAGGGGATATTTTCATCTATCCCATGTGATTAAGAATAGTATTTGCAGTAATGTTTTATAAACAGTTTAGTCATAAGCACTTCACTAGGCATGTCTCCTGTGACAAAATTTATGTTCTGTCTGTGATTGGCTCTGCTGGGTGACTTTGGCTGAACCAGGACTGATGGTGTGTTGTCTTTGTGCCAGTTTCTATGCTAGGCACTGGGAGAACTTTGAGCAGGAGAGAGCAGGTATCAGTGTTTAATGGACTGCTCTAGCTGCCAGAGGAAATTGTGCCTGTGAGAAACAGTCACTGAAGTAAATCAGAGACGTTTTAAAATAACCATACGGCCCATTCATTTGGCTAGCAGATGGTGCATATTTCTCCCCAAAGTGATCCATGTCCTGTGCACATAATGTCAATAAAGCCCAAACTGATGATTGTCTTACCCAAGGTGAAACACTAGTGCCAGTTACAAATTAGCCAAAGACACATGATCTGTTAGAAGGGAGGGACTGTGCCACGTTGGTTTCTGTATCTCCAGTTCCTAGCTCGGGGGTTCTCAGCTCTGGCTGCACATTACGAACACCAGGGAGCCTTGAAAGTACTGCTGCCCAAGTCTCCAGACCAATTAAATCAGAACCTCTTAGAGATTGGGCACTGGCACATTATGTTTTTTAAAGCTTCCCAGGTGATTGCAATGCTTGGTTAAGGCTGGTGTTTGCTAAGCTAGCTCTCAAGCTGGACACATAGTAATTACTCCCTAAACGTGCAATAAACTCAACGGGGAGCACTTAGCTTTTGCAGATACCACTTTAACGGAGAGAAAGAAACTGATGAGGGAAGGGCTGTATTCTTCCAGTTAGCAAACTGCAGAAGTAGAAGGGTTTATCTAGAGATGTGGCCTCCTGGCTGTTAACAAGGTATGTGTGTAAGGGGGAGGGGTGGCGATTTTAGGCCCTTTTGGGAAACAGTGAGGCAACAGCCTTTCTAAGGTGGGGAGTATACCTCTTCGGGCCAGAAGTCCAGGGCTGTGGTGAAGTCGTTAGAATTTTAAAGTTGTACCACATCTGCTGCTTTTTGTGGAACAAATAACTTCTGTTCAGATTTTCCAATTTGCTCATGTTTCTGAGATAGATCAGCTTCCTCTAGTAATGGGGGAAAGCTTGGCCCGCTGACCCTGGCGAAGGGACAAGAATGGCCATTCTTGGTGTGTATGAAATGCACAACCCCAGACTGCTCAGTTCTGTGAGCTTTGTATTTGTACCAAAATGTGAGTCTGGGCTTAAAGGGGGTCCTTAAAGGGGTATTTGAGAATTTCCCAAGTCCACAGGACAATGTACGAGTTTGTGTACAAGACAAACATTAAAACAGTGAACTAACTGTTCTAATGAGAGGATTATGAATATACTGTACTGAGAGGCCAACTTAATGGCTCTTACTCTTCCTTTTTCTTCTTCCCTGGGAAGGGGAATTAGGGCACAGCCACGCACAGATGACTACTTTAGACAGTATTTTCACTTAGAACTTGTTCTTCATGGGAATTTCCCTCATCTTGATTATCGGCTATGTATGGCTGAGTTCCAAGAGTGGGCCGAGTTATGACTATCCAAAAGGAAAGAATGTCACACCTCATGTTGCAATGTTTTTCATTGTTACTCTGTATCCTCTAGTAACATGTCTTAATCGCAAAGACATGTCTGAGCATTTTGAGGGTTTGCTTAATACCTTAGATATTCTACTTTAACTTATGAAAAAAATAAAAATAAAAGAATGAATGTAATATGTAACTTTATCTTTCATTCTATTTACAACTTTATACATCTAATAAACAAATGACAAGTTTTTTGGAAGCTGGCTGCCACTTGTAATATCAGAAAAATGTTATGAAATCTTGGGAATTTTAGAGTTAGGAACCTGGAGTTACCTAGTCCATTTTATTGATGAAGAAACCGAGACTCGACGATAGATCCTGCAACAGCACATTCAGAACTAGGACTCAATGGGGTATAACTGGTCAAACTGGATCAGGAAGCAAAATCTAACGTAGACCCTTTGTCATATGACAAAGAATCCTTCTTTTTTTTCTTCCACTATGAATAGGGGTAATCTATTTGTCAAGGCAAAGAGATTTGGGAGGTGGGGGTAAGTGGGAATAAGAAGGTAGGGAGAAAGGAAGGGTGAATGTTTGTTAGGAATGAATTTCCTCGTAGCTATAGGGAATGTTATTCTAGTAACCTTGAACACTGTTGAGATTTCCATAAACCTAGACTCAAGACTACTTAGGAATTGATGGTGGTGGTGGTCACATCTTATTGGTCTCAGAACCAGCTTAGGGTGCCTCAATTCTGTCCTTTTGACCAATTGATCCCTTGGCCATGACAATCACACCCCTCTTGCTGTGGTATTAACTCCCACAATCCCTAGTTGCATGTGGCCCCCATCACAGTGTATCACTTGCATCAATTTAGTTTTGCAACTGTCTCTAGGGCTCAACTCCCAGCCCGGACATTTTAGGGATAAAATAAGAGTAAGTATGATAAATGTAACCTTAAGTATCACAGCAGTGAATGATACTAGCGTTCCTCAGACAAAGAGTCTGCTGAGGAAGGAAGGAGTGAATTAATCAGTACCAGTTAGTGTTATTACTTAGATTGACTTGAATGGGGGGGGGGGTGTGTGGTCCATGAGTTGCTCAACCTTGGCCAAATCACTTTCCCTCTTTGGGTCTCATTTCCTCATCTGTGTAATGAGATAGTGAGACTAGCAAGCCTCTAGATATTCTTTTGGTTCTAACATTCTAGCTAGTATTTTATTAGCCTATTTCTTTCTTTTACTCTTTTTCCTCCATACATGGTTCACTGCAGGCAGTAGGTGGAGAGGTGGATTGTAAGCTGGCCAGTGCTTGGGGGTTAAGCACTGGCCCATTTACAACTGGTTCACCAACTGTGACATCCTGTACTGTCTCTTCAACAGGTCACTTCCTCTCTGGGACCTGCCACCTATAAACTGATCACGCTCATCATTTCTCTTTTCCCTTGCAAAATCCATTCATTTCTAAGAAACTTCAGTCTTTCTCCCCAGCCATAGCCTCTCTGCCCTTCAGTAAGACAGAGTCTGGTACGATGATTCCCCCTTTCTGTGCATAAAGAAAACAGTCAGTGCACTTGGAGACCTGTTAATATAGCCTGATGAGACAAGCTATATTTCGATTTGGTGATTTGGGAATTTGAAACACAGAGGCTACTTTAAAATTAATTTTGAACATTAGATTTCATTTTTGGTTCCAAAAAGCACCCATCATATACAAATCTTTATGTGTAGATGTATGCTACATAGGATCGGCTATGCTTTCTGTTGATTTTTACTCTTCTATAGTTCCTTGAGCTTTCTTTGTAACACGAATTAATACATGGACATTCTTTGGTCCCAGAGGAAGCATTTTTCCCAGGAAATGAAAGTCTGCTGTTTTCTCTGACAACCTTTATTTTGTGTTTCTTTGAGGTGGATTCCTGAGTCATGTAACCAGTGAACTATGCCAAGTTCTTTTATTAAAATCTCACTGAAGCCTGTGAGATCAGTAAAGAGCCACAGCATTACAACATTATTTGACCTGAAAGAAACTTTGAAGATTATAAAATCCAATCCGCTCTCTTTACAGATAAAGAAGTAAGACTCAGAGAGGTGTAACTTGTCTGAGGTCACACAGCTTACAAGTAACAAAGAATGAGAGCTAGAATCCAGTTCTCCTAATTTTTAGCATACATACTTAGCAGGCATGGGGGGTGCAGGAGGGCAGTAGAGTAAATGAAACAAATACAGTCACCTCTGTGGTAACTTTATGTTCTAAGGAAGCCCGTTTTCCAGTTGTGTATTTTAAAGTTTTGTCACCAAATTTGATATTTAACAAATTTCCAAGATTATAAAATAATCTTAGTACTAATATGTATTACAAGAATATCTTCCTAGTCCAGGTAGTAAACTCTGGCGACAGGAAGGTAATGGGGGACAAAGCCAATATGGTGGAGGGGTTTCTGGCAGATTGGGGCTGTAAGCCTTGCCTATAGGCCTTCGAGTCCCTTCCTCCCCATCCTCATCTTTCAGCTCCTCCTCCTCCTCCTACTTCTCCTCTGATATTTACAAAGTGTTGGACCAAGAAGACAGTGCATGCTCCATGACCTATTTACTTCCCTAATGGAAGCTGTAGATTCTTTGACTGTATTATTAGCAAGGATTTCTCCTCACTCACCAGTTAACCCCCAGCACAGTATCTGTCAGTCAATAAATGTTTTTTTCAGTGGGTCAGTGATTGAATATGTATTGAAATCAGGATCTTGAATTCAATGTAATGATCTGCTTTTGTGAAGATAAACTGGTTCAGAGCTTGATGAAATTTTTTCTAAAATTTACCATATAGAGTATACCAATTCTTAAACCATGAGTACCTTGGGGAGGCCATCAGTCATTCACAACTTAATATGGATTCATCTCCCTGGGTTTGCTTTCCTCCTCACCGTGAGTTGAGATCAATCACATTTGGAGGGAGAATGAGGCAAAGGAAAAGAATTGTATGTGGGCGTGGTGGGTGGCAGGCTTGGGGAGGCTGACCTCATTGCACAAAGTGAGGACAGGGAGAGGGGCTTCAGAAGGCAGAACAAGAAGCTAAAAGGTTGATGAGAATAGCAAACAATGCCTATTTCACAGTTTTGTTTAAGGCTGATACTGCTAGATTCCAGTATGAGGGAAATGAGCTTACTTTTAGATGCAGATGATTCATTAACAAGCTCATTATAAATTCTCAGGAAGAAATTTGACCCTGTGTTCTGTTTTTTATCTGAGAATCCTTTCCCTTCTGCAGTCTGCACCACCACCCCCTCCTTACCTTCCTCCCTCTGTCTCTGTCTCTCTCTCCTTCTTTCTCCCCCACCTCCTTTTCCCTCTTTCCCTCTCCCTCTCTCCCTCCCTCTCCAAACCTTCATACTGGATAGAAACAGATTCTCCCAATTGTCGCTGGGGCCAGGTATCATCAGTTAAGTCCTGATCGTTTCAACAACAACATAGCCTGCAGTTCACACACCATCGGGCCTTCTGGCAGCACTCCAAACACATGTCCTTGTTTAGGGGAAATCAGGAGCAGGAGTGCTCTGAATTGCACTTTTCAAAAACTGTTGTCCACTTGTGCCAACAGAATGGGGAAAATTTCCTTTCAACGCTGCCATGAAGAGCATCCAGATGTTTTCGCTGAGCTAAAGTGCACCTTCACCAGAGGCTGCTTGTTACCACAGCTGCCAGGATCCCTTGGGAAGGCAAGCCATACTTAGCTCCACGAAGTGGTGTCATGGACAACTTGGGGCCAGGAAGTCTCAGGGGAAAGCATGCTGGATTTTGCACCAGGTGATCTGAGTTTAACTCCTCACGCTACCTTTTCTTGGCAGGTGGCCTTGGGTAAGCCACTGCGGCTCCTTGAGCTCCACCCTGCTTGTCTGTAAATAGACCCCAACCCCTGCCCTGCCCGTCAATAGAGCTGTCGTCGTTTCTTTAGCTTACACTCTATGCTGGGCACACTGTGCATCCAGTAACGCACTTATTCCTCACGGCATACCTGTGGGTGGTTAGACACCATCGCTATTCTCACATTACAGATGGTCAAGCCCCAGCTCAGAGTGTTTAGGAGAACCAAGGTAGCACAACTGGGAAGGGGCAAACTGAGGTTTGCAACCAGGCCTGTTTTCAAGTTGTTGAAAAGACCATTGTATTGTATGTGGAAGGGCTTTGAAAACCATAATCTAGAGACTGCAAACCAGAGTGATTCAAAAGCACAGGATTTTATAGTCTGAGAGGGCTCTGGCTGTGGGTGTTAGGCGACTTATTCATCCTCTCAAGCCTCAGTTTTTCCCTCTGGAGATGATAAGAGTACCTGCCTCCTGGGGTTATCATGGGGATGGAATGAAATTGTGCATTTAAAGCATGGGGCACACTGCCTGGCACCGTAGTCCCCCATAAGTGTTTGCCTCTGCTAGTATTGTTGGGAGGATGCTTTAAGTTAGTGGTTCTAAATTAAAGAAAATAATGTTCACAGGCCTTTTCTCATCTTACACATGCCATCATCTATTTACTTCTTATTCCCACTGAAAAACAAAAGCCAGAAGGAAAACTGATTACTGATATCAATTTTTAACAAGAACATGTTTTGATACGAGTAACACATGTACTTAAGCTTCTTTGTTCCTCAAACTGAATGAGTGAAATGCAACACACAGTACATCAATAAATCATGGCCAGTGCCCCTTCCTGTCACGTCCATCCCCTGCTGGCCCTCAATGAGGGTTCTCAGCATCCACCCCTCCTGCCTTTCATCCCAATCTGCTTTTGCTTTTTGCCTGTTTCTTGACTCTGAATTCTGAACTCCTCTCTCACCTCTGCTCCTCTGGGTTAGTGTTCACCCTCTTTCTTTCACTATTGGGCCCCAGTACTCCATTATCACCTCTGTTTTAGTGGAACCTCTGGCCCTCACCATCACTTTGGTCTCAGGCCCAAACTTCAGGTCCCAGCCAAGGTCCATGCGGCCCCACCCCATTGTAACTGATGCTGGAGACACACTGGTTTTCCTCAGGCTTGTGCTGTTTTGCCTTCTACTGCTCACTATTTTTAACTCTCATGTTTTTTTGTGGAGGGAATTATTTTATTTTTTTATTGAAGTATAGTTGATGTACAATTTATTTTTTTTTTATACAGCAGGTCCTCATTAGTCATCAGTTTTATACACATCAGTGTATACATGTCAATCCCAACCTCCCAGTTCATCACACACACACACCCCCACCCCCCACCACTTTCCCGCCTTGGTGTCCATACACTTGTTCTCTGCATCTGTGTCTCAATTTCTTCCCTGCAAACCGGTTCATCTGTACCATTTTTCTAGGTTCCACATATATGTATTAATATACGATATCTGATTTTCTCTTTCTGACTTACTTCACTCTGTATGACAGTCTCTAGATCCATCCACGTCTCTACAAATGACCCAATTTCATTCCTTTTTATGACTGAGTAATATTCCATCGTATATATGTACCATATCTTCTTTATCCATTCATCTGTCGATGGGCATTTAGGTTGCTTCCATGACCTGGCTATTGTAAGTAGTGCTGCAATGAACATTGGGGTGCATGGGTCTTTTTGAATTATGGTTTTCTCTGGGTATATGCCCAGTAGTGGGATTGCCGGGTCATATGGTAATTCTATTTTTAGTTTTTTAAGGAACCCCCATACTGTTCTCCATAGTGGCTGTATCAATTTACATTCCCACCAACAGTGCAAGAGGGTTCCCTTTTCTCCACACCCTCTCCAGCACTTGTTGTTTGTAGATTTTCTGATGATGCCCATTCTAACTGGTGTGAGGTGATACCTCATTGTAGTTTTGATTTGCATTTCTCTAATAATAAGTGATGTTGAGCAGCTTTTCATGTGCTTCTTGGCCATCTGTATGTCTTCTTTGGAGAAATGTCTATTTAGGTCTTCTTCCCATTTTTGGATTGGGTTGTTTGTTTTTTTAATATTGAGCTGCATGAGCTGTTTATATATTTTTGAGATTAATCCTTTGTCTGTTGATTCGTTTGCAAATATTTTCTCCCATTCTGAAGGTTGTCTTTTCATCTTGTTTATGGTCTCCTTTGCTTTGCAAAAGCTTTGACGTTTCATTAGGACCCATTTGTTTATTTTTGTTTTTATTTCCATTACTCTAGGAGGTGGATCAAAAAAGATCTTGCTGTGATTTATGTCAAAGAGTGTTCTTCCTATGTTTTCCTCTAAGGGTTTTATAGTGTCCGATCTTACATTTAGGTCTCGAATCCATTTTGAGTTTATTTTTGTGTATGGTGTTAGGGAGAGTTCTAATTTCATTCTTTTACATGTAGCTGTCCAGTTTTCCCAGCACCACGTATTGAAGAGACTGTCTTTTCTCCATTGTATACCCTTGCCTCCTTTGTCATAGATTAGTTGACCATAGGTGCGTGGGTTAATCTCTGGACTTTCTATCTTGTTCCATTGATCTATGTTTCTGTTTTTGTGCCAGTACCATTTTGTCTTGATTACTGTAGCTTTGTAGTATAGCCTGAAGTCAGGGAGTCTGATTCCTCCAGCTCCGTTTTATTCCCTCAAGACTGCTTTGGCTCTTCGGGGTCTTTTGTGTATCCATACAAATTTTAAGATTTTTTGTTCTAGTTCTGTAAAAAATGCCATTGGTAATTTGATAGGGATTGCACTGAATCTGTAGATTGCTTTGGGTAGTATAGTCATTTTCACAATATTGATTCTTCCAATCCGAGAACATGGTATATCTCTCCATCTGTTGGTATAATCTTTAATTTCTTTCATCAGTGTCTTATAGTTTTCTGCATACAGGTCTTTTGTCTCCCTAGGTAGGTTTATTCCTAGGTATTTTATTCTTTTTGTTGCAATGGTAAATGGGAGTGTTTCCTTAATTTCTCTTTCAGATTTTTCATCATTAGTGTATAGGAATGCAAGAGATTTCTGTGCATTAATTTTGTATCCTGCAACTTTACCAAATTCATTGATTAGCTCATGTAGTTTGCTGGTGGCATCTTTAGGATTCTCTATGTATAGTATCATGTCATCTGCAAACAGTGACAGTTTTACTTCTTCTTTTCCAATTTGTATTCCTTTTATTTCTTTTTCTTCTCTGATTGCCGTGGCTAGGACTTCCAGAACTATGTTGAATAATAGTGGTGAGAGTGGACATCCTTGTCTTGTTCCTGATCTTAGTGGAAATGCTTTCAGTTTTTCACCATTGAGAATGATGTTTGCTGTGGGTTTGTCGTATATGGCCTTTATTATGTTGAGGTAGGTTCCCTCTATGCCTACTTTCTGGAGAGTTTTTATCATAAATGGGTGTTGAATTTTGTCAAAAGCTTTCTCTGCATCTATGGAGATGATCATATGGTTTTTATTCTTCAATTTGTTAATATGGTTTATCACATTGATTGATTTGTGTATATTGAAGAATCCTTGCTGCATCCGTGGGATAAATCCCACTTGATCATGGTGTATGATCCTTTTCAGGTGTTGTTGGATTCTGTTTGCTAGTATTTTGTTGAGGAGTTTTGCATCTATATTCATCAGTGATATTGGTCAGTAATTCTCTTTCTTTGTGGTATCTTTGTCTGGTTTTGGTGTCAGGGTGATGGTGGCCTCGTAGAATGAGTTCGGGAGTGTTCCTTCCTCTGCAATTTTTTGGAAGGGTTTGAGTAGGATGGGTGTGAGCTCTGCTCTTAATGTTTGATAGAATTCACCTGTGAAGCCATCTGGTCCTGGACTTTTGTTTGTTGGAAGATTTTTAATCACAGTTTCAATTTCATGACTTGTGATTGGTCTGTTCCTATTTTCTGTTTCTTCCTGGTTCAGTCTTGGAAGGTTATACCTTTCTAAGAATTTGTCCATTTCTTCCAGGTTGTCCATTTTATTGGCATAGAGCTGCTTGTAGTAGTCTCTTAGGATGCTTTGTGTTTCTGTGGTGTCTATTGTAACTTCTCCTTTTTCATTTCTAATTTTATTGATTTGAGTCCTCTCCCTCTTTTTCTTGATGAGTCTGGCTAATGGTTTATCAATTTTGTTTATCTTCTCAAAGAAACAGCTTTTAGTTTTATTGATCTTTGCTATTGTTTTCTTTGTTTCTATTTCATTTATTTCTGCTCTGATCTCTATAATTTCTTTCCTTCTGCTAACTTTGGGTTTTGTTTGTTCTTCTTTCTCTAGTTCCTTTAGGTGTAAGGTTAGATTGCTTATTTGAGATTTTTTTGTTTCTAGAGGTAGGCTTGTATAGCTATTAACTTCCCTCTTAGAAGTGCTTTTGCTGCATTCCATAGGTTTTGGATCGTCATGTTTTCACTGTCATTTGTCTCTAGGTATTTTTTGATTTCCTCAGTGATCTCTTGGTTATTTAGTAACATATTGTTTAACCTCTATGTGTTTGTGTTTTTTACCTTTTTTTCCCTGTAATTGATTTCTAATCTCATAGCGTGTGGTCAGAAAAGATGCTTGATATGATTTCAGTTTTCTTAAATTTACTGTGGCTTGATTTGTGACCCAAGATGTGATCTATCCTGGAGAATGTTCCATGCGCACTTGAGAAGAAAGTGTAATCTGCTGTTGTTGGATGGAATGTCCTGTAACTATCAATTAAATCTATCTGGTCTATTGTGTCATTTAAAGCTTCTGTTTCCTTATTTATTTTGATTTTGGATGATCTGTCCATTGGTGTAAGTGAGGTGTTAAAGTCCCCCACTATTATTGTGTTACTGTCGATTTCCTCTTTTAGAGCTGTTAGCAGTTGCCTTATGTATTGAGGTGCTCCTATGTTGGGTGCATATATATTTATAATTGTTATATCTTCTTCTTGGATTGATCCCTTGATCATTATGTAGTGTCCTTCCTTGTCTCTGGTAACATTCTTTATTTTAAAGTCTATTTTATCTGATACAAGTATTGCTACTCCAGCTCTCTTTTGATTTCCATTTGCATGGAATATCTTCTTCCATGCCCTCACTTTCAGTCTGTATGTGTCCCTAGGTCTGAAGTGGGTCTCTTGTAGACAGCATATAGATGGGTCTTGTTTTTGTATCCATTCAGCAAGCCTGTGTCTTTTAGTTGGAGCATTTAATCCATTCACATTTAAGGTAATTATCAATATGTATGTTCCTATGACCATTTTCTTAATTGTTTTGGGTTTGTTTTTGTAGGTCCTTTTCTTCTCTTGTGTTTCCCACTTAGAGAAGCTCCTTTATCATTTGTTGTAGAGCTGGTTTGGTGGTGCTGAATTCTCTTAGCTTTTGCTTGTTTGTAAATCTTTTGATTTCTCCATCAAATCTGAATGAGATCCTTGCCGGGTAGAGTAATCTTGGTTGTAGGTTCTTCCCTTTCATCACTTTAAGTATATCATGCCACTCCCTTCTGGCTTGTAGAGTTTCTGCTGAGAAATCAGCTGTTAACCTTATGGGAGTTCCCTTGTATGTTATTTGTCATTTTTCCCTTGCTGCTTTCAATAATTTTTCTTTGTCTTTAATTTTTGCCAGTTTGATTACTATGTGTCTCGGCGTGTTTCTCCTTGGGTTTATCCTGTATGGGACTCTCTGTGCTTCCTGGACTTGGGTGGTTATTTCCTTTCCCATGTTAGGGAACTTTTCAACTATAATCTCTTCACATATTTTCTTGGGTCCTTTCTCTCTCTCTTCTCCTTCTGGGACCCCTATAATGCGAATGTTGTTGTGTTTAATGTTGTCCCAGAGGTCTCTTAGGCTGTCTTCATTTCTTTTCTTTCTTTTTTCTTTATTCTGTTCCACAGCTGTGAATTCCACCATTCTGTCTTCCACGTCAGTTATCCGTTCTTCTGCCTCAGTTATTCTGCTATTGGTTCCTTCTAGTGTAGTTTTCATTTCAGTTATTGTATTGTTCATCTCTGTTTGTTTGTTCTTTAATTCTTCTAGGTCTTTGTTAAACATTTCTTGCATCTTCTCGACCTTTGCCTCCATTCTTTTTCCAAGGTCCTGGATCCTCTTCACTATCATTATTCTGAATTCTTTTTCTGGAAGGTTGCCTATCTCCACTTCATTTAGTTGTTTTTCTGGGGTTTTATCTTGTTCCTTCATCTAGTACATAGCCCTCTGCCTTTTCATCTTGTCTACCTTTCTGTGAATGTGGTTTTTGTTCCACAGGCTGCAGGATTGTAGTTCTTGTTGCTTCTGCTGTCTGCCATCTGGTGGATGAGGCTATCTAAGAGGCTTGGGCAAGTTCCCTGATGGGAGGGACTGGTGGTGGGTCTGATGTACAATATTATATTACAGGTGTACAATGTAGTGATTCACAATTTTTAAAGATTATACTCCATTTGTAGTTATCATAACATACTGACTATATTCCTCGTGTTGTACAATATATCCTTATAGCTTATTTTTTTAAATTATTATTATTATTTTTTGGCCACACTGCACAGCATGCAGGATCTTAGGTCCCTGACCAGGGATTGAACCCGTGCCCCTGCAGTGGAAGTGTAGAGTCTTAACCACTGGACCCCCAGGGAAGCCCCTCCTTGTAGCTTATTTTATACATAATAGTTTGTACCTCTTAACCCCCTACCTCTATATTGCCCCATCCTGCCTTCCCTTTCCCCACTAGTAACCACTAGTTTGTTCTGTCTGTGAGTCTGCTTCTTTTTCGTTAATATTCACCAGTTTGTTGTATTTTTTTAGATTCTACGTATAAGTTATATCATACAGTATTTATCTTTCTCTGTCTGACTTATGTCACTTAGCATAATACCCTCCAAGTCCATCCATGTTGCTGCAAATGGCAAAATTTCATTCTTTTTTATGGCTGAGTAGTACTCCACTGTATGTATATGTATATATACGTTATATATATATATATATATATATATATATATATATATATATATATGCCACATCTTCTTTATTCATTCATCTGTTGATGGACACTGAGGTTGCTTCAATATCTTGGCAATTGTAAATAATGCTGCTATGAACATTGGGGTGCAAGTATCTTTTCGAATTAGTGGTTTTGTTTTCTTTGGATGCACCAATTTACATTCCCACCAATAGTGCACAAGGGTTCCCTTTTCTCCACATCCTTGCCAACATTTGTTATTTTTGTTCTTTTTGATGATAGCCATTCTGACAGGTGTGAGGTGATATCTCGTTGTGGTTTTGATTTTCATTTCCCTGATGATGAGTGATGTTGAGCATCTTTTCATGTGCCTGTTTGCCATCTGCATTTCCTCTTTGGAAAAATGTGTGTTCAGTTTCTCTGCCCATTTTAAAATCAGGGTTTTTTTTTTTTTATGTTTTTGTATGAGCTGTTTATATATGTTGGATATTAACCCCTTATCATTTGCAAATATTTTCTCTCATTCAGTAGGCTGTCTTTCCTTTTGCTGATGGTTTCCTTTGCTGTGCAAAAGCTTTTGAGGTTAATTAGGTCCCATTTGTTTATTTTTGCTTTTATTTCCGTTGCTTTAGGAGACAGATCCAAAAAACTATGATTTATGTCAGAAAATGTTCTGCCTATGATTTCCTCTAGGATTTTCATGGTTTCCAGTCTTACATTTAGGTCTTTAATCCATTTTGAGTTTATTTTTGTATATGGTTTTTAGCTCTCTTATGATTCATACAGGGGTATGTACCAAGCAAAATAACAATTGAGGCTCAGACTGTGTCTCTCAATGTCAGACCTCCAGATGTTTCCGAGAACCCAAAAGTTTTGATCATGTAGCTAAATTCCTGTTCCTGAGTGAATTGTTAACTTTTCCTCCTCATGTGGCATCATGTAGGCACAGCCTGTGACTCATGAAAGTTAAGAGCAGGATCTCTCAGAGCACAGACACTGGAATCATCTCTGGTGAAATATACCTTTTCTAAATAAGCAGCCAAAGAGGTCTTTTCAAGCTAGTGGCAAAACTGGAACATGTAAAGTTTTCATAAAGGTCTTAAGTAAGTTTTAGTAATAGGGAAAGGCAGTGTAGCATTAATCTCTTTCATGTGAGCACAGAAGCATGCATGCTCTTTCAAATAACTTTTTCCTCAGTGTCCTCCAAGGAATCGCCAAGTCTTCCTTCTACCCACTCCTCCCTGGTTCACATGGTGGAATGGAAATCGCATGATTTACAGAGGAGTTACCCAGACCTGGGATGGAAGTCCAGCTCAAACACTGATACACTGCGTGTGTGCCAAGCAAAGTTTGTTCATTTCTACAGCTCCTGACAACAGAGGTGTAAGACCTAAAACCTACCTCTTGGGAGAGTTAAAAGAGTTAATGTATGTAACATACTAGCACAAAGTCGAGCTATAAGTGTGTGATGTTTGTGCAGGTAGCTACATGAATGGTATGTGTCCTTGTGTCTATATAGGTCTACATAATGCTGTCACTTTATATCCTTCTCATTTTGGTGGGCCATTTGATACAGATATCATTCTCTATTCATAGGGATCATTTGAAATTTCATGCTGATCCCAGTGGTAACTCTAGAGTGAGTTGTCCATTAAAAAATTTTTTTAATGGCCTTCTTTTTAGACACTATCAGGTTGTTGGGTTTGTTTTGATTGTGTGTATGTGTATGTGTGTGTGTGTGTCTCCTAATTTTCCAGTTCTTTCCACTGTCAGTTTCTCTCCTGCAAGTCTCTGTTAGAAGCTGTCCTGGTGGCTGTCCAGTTGGTCTGGCCAGTGGGGCTGTTCCAACTCTCTGATTTCAGAATTTCCGTTGCCCTCTAACAGCCACTGTCCTTCAAATATATCCTTAGCTAGTTTAGTGCTAGATGGCCTGTTTGCTCTAGCAAATACATCTGAATGCTTTCTTTTGCCAGAAGAAGTTTTACTAAGGTGCTCTTTTTTTCCCCTGAAAAATATCCGCCTGGTGTTTGATGGTTTGGAACTTTATGCTTGATCTGTTGTCAATGAGTAAATTTCCCGGGGGGTTAATAAAGCCCTTGGGCAGTGTGTTAGCTCTTTAAGGATACCACTTTATTACTTAGTCATAATTTGAGAGTTCTAAAAACATATTATTTTCCTTCTCATTGAGAGGGATTTGAATTTGTCTCAAATATATATGCCATATAAATTCAATAAATTGCAAAGATGTCAGATATTGGTAAGAATTCAAAACAAGAGGAAAGAGTAGCACCTGGCCCCGTATAGTTGAGGTTGTCAGATAGCCAGTTTGTCTCCAAGTTTCCCAGTAACCAAAGCAAAGAGGAAAACTCCCTCAGTTTTAACTGATACCGTTTGATAATATAAATCTAAACTTTTTCTCAAGCCAAGAGGGAATTCTGTATGACCCTTCCCCAAGAAAAGCCATTGCAATAATTCTCAAAGCGCTAGTTTGACCTGAATTGCTGGACAAATCAAAATCTTTGGGACAGTTTTCAGCTGACCTGGGCCTAGGAAAACACTGTGGCAGTTTTCATGGGTGTATAAATGGAACAAAGCTATAATGTGTAATCTCCTATGCATGGACATAAGAGTGAGGGTATTTTAAAAAAATTTTTTATTGAACTATAGTTGGTTTACAATGCTGTGTTAATTTCTACTGTACAATAAAGTGATTCATATATATATTCTTTTTCATATTTTTTTCTATTATGGTTTATCACAAGATATTGACTATAGTTCCCTGTGCTATACAGTAGGACCTTGTTGTTTATCCATTCTATATATAATAGTTTGTATCTGCTGATCCCAAACTCCCAATCCTTCCCTCTGCGTCTCCCCACCTTGGCAACCGCAAGTCTGTTCTCTATGTCTGAGTCTATTTCTGTTTTGTAGGTAGGTTCATTTGTGCCGTATTTTAAATTCCACATATAAGTGATATTTTATGGTATTTGTCTTTCTCTTTCTGACTTACTTCACTTAGTATGATAATCTCTAGGTCCATCCATGCTTCTGCAAATGGCATTATTTCGTTCTTTTTTTATGACTGAGTAATATTCCATTGTATATATGTACCACATATTCTTTATCCAGAAAGAGGGTTTTAGAGAGCAATGCAAGCATGTTTCTGGCTCTTCCATGTAGCAGCATTATGCAGTGTGGTGTAATTGAAAATAAGACTAAGTTACTGAATGTGTATAATTTTTGAACATTCAACTCAAGGGAAAGGTTTATTCATCTTTCAAGGGCCTGCTGAAGTGTCTCTATCCTGTGAAGTTCTGAGACATTTCAGGGCCCCTGGCATAATGCACAGCGAATTAGGGAGGGCTGTCTATGTCCTCTATGTCTCAATTATAACATTATAATGATTTACTTCCATGTCTGCGCCTCAGCTAGATTGTGAGATCGCTGAGAGGAAACTGTCTTATTCATCATTGGATACCAGTGCCTAGCATGGCGCCTTCTATAGTAAATGCTGAGTGTTAAGAGGAGTGGATATTATGTGCTCATCAGAGTTCTAAGTGCTTTACATGGTTTTCCTCGTTTTGTCCTTCTCACAGCTCTGTGAGGTAGTTACTATTATTACTTCCATTTTACAAATGAAGAAACCATGGCCTAAAGAGTGATTTGCTTGTTTAATTGAAGTAAATGGTAGAAGCGAATTTAAACCCATTCTCTCAACTAGTACATTAGCATGAAGACCAAGTCTTAAGTGTTTTGAGTAGGTAAACCAGTTGTGGGTTTGGGAGGCACTGCACATGTCAGTGGGTTGGTTAACAGGAAGAGAGTAAGATACAGTGTTTATTGAGACGCTTGAATCTGAATTCCCTCTCATTATCCCAGGAGTGGAGACCCCTCTCTGACTTATGGCCCCTAAACGTTACTTTCAGAAGCCATGGGACATCTCTAGTGGCAAACACTTTATAGATCCTCATTTCTTAAATTAAAATTTGGTAATATAGCTAAACAGGTTTGTGGATGGTACTATATTAACTGATTGGAAGCTACCAGATAGAAAGATAGAGACAATAATCTCTGCTTCTAATTTCTCCTAAATGTGTACTCTCTCTCAATGCAAAGTACTATTTACAACTTTGCATTACTCTAAACTCAGCACTTTCTTAACTGGCCTGACATCTTCTATTGTTGTCTGGGGGAAAGAATGAAACAGTTGCACTAATCTAATCTTGGTATTTACTCTAAGATTTTGATAAATAAATCCCTGTTCTGAAAGGGAACAATGACCTTTAGATATGCTTCGCATATTTCTTTTCCAAGGGCATCCTGAATGGGTTGACTACAAATATTTCTGCTAATGAGATGGGCTTGAAATATCACTGCTATGATTATAGGCATAAATAGTGAATTTCATTAGGTTACTTGAGTCCCACTTTTGATGGCATAGTAAATCTCAGAACAGCAGTGGGTGGTAGATAGATGAAGAGCTTTTTTGGATATAATTAACTTATTTGAATGTAACTACTAGCTCTCTTAGCATAGCAATTCTAACTCAGTCTCAGGCTACTTTAAGTACATAAAACAATTCAGCACTGTTATAGGAATTCTACATGAACCCAAAGGATTAATAAGTTTTAAAAAAAGACTCTAGTTTGAGAGAGGCATGAAGATATTGATTAAATTCTCCCTTTACTTCATAATATTCACTGTAATTTGGTTATAATCTAGGCATTAATACATGGTACCTCAAGTGATATTACAAAGTATACTCACAATAAATTTAATTTAATCAAATCCTTAATGTTTTGTCCTAAGTGATACTCTTCTTTGTCAGTTCTTAGATGGTTATTCCTCTTGTTGTATATTCTGATGAACTCAAATTTTATTTGTGAATGTGTGTTGGCATTCAGGGTGAATAGAGGGATTTTTCTAAGCCAGTAATGTGCATGGTCTTGGAGATGCATCTAGAGTTACAACAATAATGCATGAAAATGCCTGTTTCCCCACCTCTTCACCAATGCTGTTTTGAAGAGACCAGGCCAATTATCTTGTAGAGTGTTCCATAGTCTGAATTTTTCTGATTGTTTTCTCATGGTGGTGTTTAATTTGTTTCTCTATCACTTGCACTTCCTGTAAACTTGAAGTTAGATCTAAAAGCCTGAGTGGTTTCAGGTTCAACGTTTTTGGAGCAAATTGTTCATAGGTGATGCTGTATACTTCATGTTGCATTGCATCCTGGGGCATATCATGTCACATTAGCCCTCTATTCACAATGCTCGGTTATGATGGTACCCTCCATTGTGAAGGTACACTTCTCACTTCACAATTAGAAAGTAGTTGATGGAATGCATTTATTTTATGTTAAGGATATTGTTAGCATATGTTATTGGCTAAGGAAGTAATTTCCATTGTTGAGGAAGCAAAGATTTTTGTTTGTTTATTTGGAGCGGGGGCAGGGGTATTCCAGCACTTCTCAATTCACACCAGGCAGATTCCTACTTATCAGTAAGTCCTTGAGGATAGTCAGGCCAAGGAAACCTTAGACAATTCTGTTACTGAAACCATTTTAAGGGTTAAAGATAGAAAAAAGATTAAGCCAGGGAATTTGGGAATTTGGGGGATAATTTTAGCTTTATTTACTTTTTTAATAGGAAATACATTCATGTGATTCAAGATTCAAAATGTATAAAGGGTAAACAGTGAAGGGCTCTGTTCTGGTTATCTCTTACTGCCTAGCAAACCACTACAAAATAGTGGCTTAAAACAGTAATGATGTCATTAGTTGCTAATGAAGCTGGGGGTCAATGGGTCAGTTCTCCTTCAGGGTCTCTTATGCAGTTACTGTCAGAAAGTGGCTAGAGTTGGGGTCAACTCAAAGGTTTCTTTGCTTGCACATCTGGTGCTGGAGCTGGGAAGACTCGAGCAGCTGGGGCTTCTAGGGCATTTCTCTTCTCTCTCTCCTGGAGTGACTGTCCCAAGGGGAACCTGCAGACGCTGCCGAGACTTTTCAAACGCTGCCTTGGGCATCACGCACCACCACTTCTACTGCATTCTGTTCATCAGAGCAGTTGCAAAGGCCCACCAAGCTCCAAGGGAAGGGTCCTGTACTCCACCTCCTGATTCGAGGAGGGTCAAAGGATTTGCAGCTGTGCTTCAAAACCGTCGTGTACCCTCTCATGCTCTTTTTCCCCCAGCTACTCAGTTTACTTTTACCAATGCAACCAATGTCACCAGTTTCTTTCTTCCGTTTTTTTTTTTTTTACAAAGAGCATTTAATTAATTAATTTATTTCTTTACACATAACTGAAGTGATGTTACAGTACATAAGTTATTTACAACTGTGCAGTAACGTGTTGCAAAATAAATTATCTAGAAGGCAGCAAAAGTACATTGTGAACGTGTATAAAACTGTACAGCGTTTACGGGTACACTTTTTATATGATTATTGGCTCTGTAGTGTTTCAAGTTATGTTCTCAGAAAGAGAAACAAAATGCCCAAGATTAAAGGAAAAAATATACAAACCACGTGGATTTGACTCCATTAAGAACACAGCTGAGAGTCCTGCCTCTGTGTCCCCGTGAGGCGGGCGGGCGGCGCAGCCCAGGTCCGAGGCCGGCACCGTCCGCAGGCAGCCTCGTGGCGACAGGACGGCAGCCGGCCGGAAGCTCTCCCCACCCTCCGACCCGGAGGCCGCTGTTGGTGACGGGTGGACGCCTTAATTTTATTCTCTTTAGTTGATCAGAAATGGAACAAGGAATTTAAAAAACGCTCTCCGTCCTTCAGCTCCTAAGATGCCCGTGCAGCCGCCGGAAAAGAGCCTGAGGCTGCCGTGTCCGTGCCCGCGTCCCCGGCTCCTCGTCCTCCCGCGGCGGCGGGTGTGAAAGAGGCGCGTGCCAGGGGCCCAGCGCGGGCTTCTCCCTGGGTGTCCCCACCGGGGCCGTGGTCTCCTTCCACCGCCCGGACTCGGCGGCAGACGCAGGGGGCTCGCCTGTGTCTCGGGCAGCTGTCCCACCGCGTCAGGCCGGAAGGAGCACGAAGTCATCGTTGATGTCGACCATGGGCACGTAGAAGGACGGCACCTCGTTCACACACCGGGACTTGTGCCCGGCGGGGGCCAGCTCCTGCACCTTCACCTGCCACTCCATCCTCTGCACGTGGCCTCGTGCTGCTGCCGCATCAGGAGACACTGTCACCAGCGACGCATTTAAGAGCTGCTCTATAGACAAGATAAGCATACATATTCTTCCCACTTAGCATGATATATGCGGTGTACTGTACCTTGTTTTTTTCTTAACAATATTTCATGGAGATTATTCAAATCAGTCCATAAAAAGAATCTTAATTTTGAAGACACCCTTACATTATTGCATTATATAGATATACCATAATGATTTAACCATTCCCTTGTTAATGCATATTCAGGTCATTTCTAACCTTTTAATATTACAAACAACAATAATATGAATAACTTTGGACATACATACATCATTTTGGATACATATAAGCCTATTTGTATTATAAATTCCTATATATAGAATTACAGGGTTAAAATGATATGAATATTTAAAATTTTGATAAATATTGCCACATTGCCCTTCATATAGGATGCAAACATTTTTACTTCCACTATGCATGAGAGGGTCCACTGCCTCACACCCTTACAAAGCAAAATTTTCTCAAATGTCTTGAGTTTTGCTACGTAAAAACTTAGTTTTAATTCAATGTGATTTTAATGTGCATTCTTTTAATGAGTGAGTTTGAGCACTTCTTTTCCTATGTTAAAGAACCAAGGGCTTCCCTGGTGGCGCAGTGGTTAAGAATCCACCTGCCAGTGCGGGGGACATGGGTTGGAGCCTGGGAAGATCCCACATACCGCAGAGCAGCTAAGCCTGTGTGCCACAACTACTGAGCCTGCTCTCTAGAGCCCGCGAGCCACAACTACTGAGCCTGCTTGCCTAGAGCCCGTGCTCTGCAACGAGAAGCCACCGCAATGAGAAGCCTGCTCGCTGCAACTAGAGAAAACCCACTCTCGGCAACGAAGACCCAACACAGCCAAAAATAAAATAAATAAATTAATTTTTAAAAAAACTTGTATTTTTCTCAATTCCTGAAAAAAGTTAAAGATCATTTTAACAAAATGTTTGAGATGAGTGAAAAGTGAGATAATCCACATTTCTGATAAACCTAAAGACCTTTTAATCATTCAAAAAGTGCTATTTTCCTGACTTCTATAAATGAGTAAGCTGTGAAGATTTATTACCTTTGTGATTCTTTTAACTTTTTTTTTTTTTTTTTTTCTGCACTGCACAGCATGTGGGACCTCAGTTCCCTGACCAGGGATTGAAGCCGGGTTCCCTGCAGTGGAAGCTAGGAGTCTCAACCACTGGACCATCAGGGAAGCCCCCCTTTGTGATTCTTGGAGTCTCTCAAACCCAGCCTTCAGTTCCCAGGTGGGCAGTAATGGATTTGAGATATTATAATTAGATGATAACCACTCTTTATCAGTAAAATTATTAATTTAAGAAAGGCTTCCTCTCTATCCCTTAGGGCTTACTATAAAACTTTCATTATTTCTGTGAACCGTTCTCTAACATCCTGATTTGAGATGAATGATCTGCCTTTGGATTTTGTTTGCTTTTCCTTGGCTTCCTCCATACACTCCACTTTTACTGTCTCTTCCTCTCCCTCCTCAGCTAATATTTTATTTTTTGGATTCATGGGATTCATGGCAGTTTAGTCGGGTACAGTGACAATGTAGTAAGTAACAACCAGAATTTTGGTAAAATTCTGTAAGCAAGAGAGAGGACAAATTGGTATGGTTGAGAAGATACTAGTACTGGAGCCAAAAAACCTGCCATTCACTCACCTGGCTGCGGGCTGGTTGGTCAACTTTTCAGGGAATCCATTTATTCATAGGAAAGTGAGGATAATACTTAACTTACTGGGTTGTTGTGAAGATGAAGAGAAAGAATGTTTTCAACGAATGTTTATTGAATGCCTCTCATGTCCAGGTGTCTTTGTATTCTTGATCTCATTAGTCGTCAGAGAGGTCCACTAACTTTCCAACTTACTGATTGTATTACTTTCTTAGGGCTGCCATAACAAATTACCATAAAATGGGTGGCTTAAAACAACAGAAATATATATTTACACAGTTCTGGAGACCAGAAGTCTAAAATTAAGGTGTCAGCAGGGTTGATTCCTTCTAGAGACGCTGAGGGAGAATCCATTCTGTGCCTCTCACCGAGCTTCTGGTGGCTTCCCACAGTTCTTGGAATTCCTTGGCTTATAGATGCATCACTCCAACTCTGCCTACATCTTCACGTGGACTTCCCCTCTGTGTGTGTCTGTCTTCTTTTCTGTCTCTTATAAGGACACTTGTCATTGAATTTAGGACCCACCCTAAATCTGAGATGATCTCATCTCAAGATTTTTAACTTAATTACATCTATTAAGACCCTATTTCCAAATAAGGATCACATTCACAGGTACCAAAGGTTAGGAACTGGACATATCTTTTGAAGGCCAGCATTCAACCCACTATAGTGACCAAGCTAAGAACTGAATCCAGGTTCTTTCTGATTCCAAGATCAATGTACTATGGACTCTACCATGCTCTCTCCTTCTTTGAGACTTCTTTGCCAATGTTAAGGACCACATCATGGTTTCTTCTCCTTCTTGTTCTGCAGTTATATAGTTCCCTGTGCTTCTAATTCATACCAGAAAGTAACCTTGGCCCCTGAAAGAAATCACTGAATTCTACTAATTTAGGCAGGTATCCCCTGCCTAAATAATTTTTGAATAATAAGTTGAGTTGTGCATTTGGGAGTTGTTAAATTATCCAAGCTTGTAGCAAAAAACAAGAAGATAGTTAACATTTATTAACTGCTTATTATGTGTCAGACCTGTGCTGAGTGCTTCACATGCATCATCTCATTTCATCTTAGAACAGTGACTGTTACTATCTCTCATTTACAGAAGAAAATGAGGTTCAGAGAGGTTAAGGAACTTAAGCAGCTTTTAAGTCACAGAGTTGCTAAGTGGTGGAGCTGAGATTCAAACCCAGGCATCTGACACCAAATCTATGCTCTTGAAACTAGAGTACAGTAACATTACCAGTGGAGCTCCTGACATGGAATTCATATCTCCCTACCACCAGGCTGGGCAGGAGGCAGTGGGGCTTAATGAAAGAAGACTTGTTAATCATGAAAATTAACCATGTATTTCTAATGGGAACAGATTGGGCGTTCAGATGTCTCTTTCTTTTCCCTCATTTCATTTTTGTAGTGACACTGTTGAAAGATATTTGGAACCGCTGAGTGAAAAGCACTTGGAACTTCAGCTCAGTTTTTAGGAAAAAAAAAATCAGGGTATTTCCTTTCTGTCATTACTGTTCCAGTCCCTTCAGTCTGGAGTTTCCCTATGCATTCATTACTCAGAACAGTTGTTTTGAATTTGTCAGCACATTATAATGTAATTTTGCTGAAGAAATATAGCATTCTTCCCCTGCCACAAAGGCCAAATTTGTTTTGGTTTGCCATTAATGTAAAACAAATTTCCCTTCACCAAGGTAATATAATAAAAAGCCACCTAACTACAAGAAAGGATGTTGTAAGTCAGATGTAGTCAGCCTACAATTCTTTCTTTCTGACTAATATTTTTAAATTATCTTTAGCTGACACAGAAAGATGAATCATTAATATGATCCCAAAGTCTAAACAGAAGTTTATTGCTTTAGAGTATATTCATTGATTTTTAATGCTTATGTCTATTTTTAATGAATGGCTTTGTAAAAATATCTTAACTACTCAAAACATTAACTACACTGTCTGCCATTCCGTCAACTTAACTGCTGAACTAAACCAGAACTGCTCATTGTCTTCTCTTGCCTGTAATGCAATTCGTTAATGATGGCATGTTTATAGCTTATATGAAAAAGGTCATCTTCTTTTGTATATTGTCCTCTTTAATTAACTTAGGATCCTTGAAAAAGAATTTAAGCCTAAAAGTCCTTCTGATAGATTTATTATTTTCCTCTTAAAGTAACAATATCACTCGTATTTAAAGGATCAAGGTAACTTGCTTCAACTCCAAAGCAGTCTTTGTAAATCACGCACTTGAGAGGTTCTTGGGAACACACGCTTGGATTCAGGGTTGCACCATAATTGCACTAGGATGAGTGAGATTAGGGGGAAAAAAAAAAACAAAAAACAAGAGAGCTGGCAAGAAAGGAGAAGATTGGCACTTTTGCCCCTTTGCTCAACTACTTTTTCTTCTCAGTATTTGATACAGTAAGTCACCAGGACAACAAAAGGCAAAGAGACAGAGGGTGGAATTGCATTGCAACTGGCAACCAATGTGTGTTGACTTCTGAGAGTCATAAAAAAGAAAACTAACAGTTGTATATAAAGCGTCTATTTTCTTGTTTGGAGCATTATGTGCCCAAAATGAACACTTGATGATTCTAGCTCAATATACTGTTTTTAGATTTTCTATAAATTTGAAAGAAACAGAATATCTCCCCTGGGTTTCTGCATGCCATGGATTTACTTGACAACAGTGAATTCAGGGAATTTCCTAACACTTCTATGGGGAAGCTATGTTTTTCATTGTGGAGTCAGGGAAGCTGAAGAGCAGAGAGTTTAAGTGATTCACTCAAGGTCAACTGGAGATCAGGGAATATTTGGCTCCAAAGTTCCTGGGCTAATTATTATGTGGTTACTCTCTCTCTCTCTGATTTATGCATATATTAATAATTGGTTTTTATTTTAAGCTGGAGAGAGTGAGTCTGAAGACCTTTTAGAAAAGAAAACCAGCTTTTGGGACTTCCCTGGCAGGCCAGTGTTTAAGACTTCGCCTTCCAATGCAGGGGGTGTGGGTTCAATCCCTGGTTGGGGAGCTAAGATCCCACATGCCTCACAGCCAAAAAACCAAAACACAAAACAGAAGCAATATTGTAACACATTCAATAAAGACTTTAAAAATAGTCCACATCAAAAAAAAAATCTTAAAAAAAAAAAAGAAAACCAGCTTCTGATATTTTTCTTATCAATAAAGCACATTCTCCTATTCTTGATTCAGGCCTTTTAAATCTTTTTTCATTGCTCAAGGACTGTCCCTGTTAACTGCTATTCTATTTTTGTTTCTATGAATTTGACTGTTCTAGGTACCTCATTTAAGTGGAATCATGTACTATTTGTCCTTTTACGTCTGGTTTATTTCACTTAGCATAATGTTTTTAAGGTTCATCCACGTTGTAACATGTACCAGAATTTCATTTGTTTTTGAGGCTGAATAATATTCCATTACATATATACATACACACACACACACACATATACCATGGTTAATTTATTCATTCATCTATTGATGGACATGTGGGCTGCTTCTTTCTACCTCTTGGCTATCGTGATAATGCTTCTTTGAACCCTAATGTACAAATATCTATTTGAGTACCTACTTTCAATTATTTTGAGTATATATATCTAGAAGTAGAATTGCTAGATCATATGGTAATTCTATGTTTAAAATTTGAAGAACTACCATACTGTTGTCCACAGCAGCTGCACCATTTTATATTGCTGGCAGCAATGCACAATGGTTCCAATTTCTCCACATCCTCACCAACATTCATTATTTTGTTTTTTTGGTAACAGCCATCCTAATGAGTATGAAGTGGATAATCAATTTGATTTTAAACAATATTAGCTACAGTGGAATGTGTCACATTTGCAGTGACCCATCTTCTGAATAGCTTTTCTAAATATGGAGAATTTCTGTAAATTCTACCTCTCCAATGTAGATCTCAGAGTTCAAATCCCCAGCTTCTTTTGCAGCTAAATGGACCTTGCATGATCCATTAATCAGATGCACCTATGCAAGATTTTAACTTCTAAATGACTAATAAAAAATATAAGCTCAGTTCAGTGCTTCCATTTGTTGGCTTGAGTGGTGGCAATGGAGCCTGGCTTTGGGGGGCATTCACAGTGGCCACAGGTCCAATGCTGTCAAGTTCCTGAAGTCTAGGGTGACAGTGGAATTTCCTCATCAAGCTATTTCTAGGGCATGATTTTGGGCATTGTTCCTGGAAACCCAGCCTCAAGCCTATTTCTCCAACCAAAAAAGTCCACTACAATCTAATTTAGTTGCATATCCAATTGATTATTTGTCTTCACCCTGCCCCATACTACCAGCTATGCTTCTGCCTGGGGGCCTTTGAGTGGAGAAAGGGCATTGTCTACATGTTCACGCTTCCTTCTGTCTTTTTCCTCTAGTCTAAGTTCTTGCATTACAGGAGCAGGGAGGATGGATAAAGATAAAAAAGAATGTTCACCTAATTGATGCCTTTGTGGTTCCCTCTCAGAGAGCATTACCCTGTCTGTGGCCTGGATCTAAATGCTGGTCCTCTGGTGGTGGACTTTTCTATTGCAAGTGACCAGAGAGCTGTGGAATCTGCACAAGATGTCATGAAAGAATACCCAAGGGAGATTCAGTAAAGCATGGTTGAAGGCAGTAAATGGAAAAAGAATCAAACCAGTTTATATTTATGCCTCTCTGAATTCAGGTTGTCTAACATGCTAGTTACTGAAGATGCCTCCATTTGGGAGCCCTGTTTGTATATGCAAGTCTCGCTTCCAGCTCCTCACATCCCCCGAACCCATCTGCTGACCTGAGAGATCCACTCAGACTTGACTTTACCACCCCACCCCCAGCCCCAGCATAGTCCATGACAGAACACCCCACAGACTCCAGCTACTGGAGTCTTTGCTTGATGGCTCACCCTCTTGGTTGGGGTGCTAGCAAGGCAGCTCAAGCCTGGCTACTTGCGAACCCACAGGAAACTGACACAGCTTTGCCCCCACCAAATAGTGAGAGTACAGACTGCTACACACTTGCATCCTCTCTGCCCTGCCATCTTTTTTCATTTATTTATATAGGTACAGGGCACAGATCAGCAGGCACACGGTATAAACAGAAGCCAAGCTAAGGAATAAGATGTCAATAAGACACTTTAGATCTCTGAGAGTTTCATATTTGGAGCCCTTTTCACATTGTGGGGATTTGGAAAAAAGCAGCTTCCCTTTTCTCTCCCAAGGGGAGAGGAGGGAAAAGCCACAGTACTCTCATCCTTCACCAGCAACACCCCACTCTCAGGATTCTCCTTTCTCTCCCTGATCTTCTCTTACATAAACTAGAGGTGGAAGGGCATGTGGGGCAGAGGCTGAGAGTTCCAGAGCCCATTTAGCCACTTCTTAATAATCCCTGGAAGAAGTGCCACTTGGTTTCATTTCTCTTTCAAATCTGGGGCATTTCATACCTCTTTTATCTCTGAGCACTAGGTCATGTCCCACCAAGATTCTGTTACATCCATTCCCTGGATATTTTTCCTCAAATTACTTCTTTCATTTTTTTCTCATTCCTTTTCTCTGTTTTCTCTTTCTGAAACTCTCATTATTCAGATATTGGCCTTCCTAGACTGTTTTATACAATGTTTTATAATATAATGTAAGGGTTTATATTTTCTATATAAAATACACGCAAATATAAATTTATGTAACATAATATAATATTTTATATATTTCTCGTATTTCCCTTTCTTTGGTTTATGCTCTGCTTTTGGGGAGATTGACTCACCTGAATTTCCAAACTTTCTATTGAGTGTTTTAGTTCTGCTATCATGTTATTAATTTCTAAGGGCTCTTTTATGTTCTCTGAATGTTCCTTTTTAAATAGCATTCTGACCCTGTTTCTAGGATTTAGTATCATTGCTTATCTCTTTGAAGATATTAATAATAGTTTTATTTTGAAGTTTTCTCTTCCCTTCATAGTTTAATTTTCCTCCAAGTTGTTTTTCTGTCTTTGTGGTTTGTTTGTTTGATCTTTTTCTTATTTATTAGAGGCATTCTGCAGCTGTCTGGTAATATTTAGGTGTCTGCTTATGTTTAATTGTGGGTGAGTAAAAAAGCTGATTGGAAGATCTGAGTGGGTTTCATTGGAGGGTGATAAGGCTGGACTATTTGTTGGGGGAAACCTCAATATCAGTATCTTAAGTTTTTCCTCTGGGTCAGATATCCCAGAGATAACTCTTCTTCTAATTCTTCCACCTGGAGAGAAAACGTTTGGTCATAACCATTCTGGAAGGTAGGTGGGTGAACAGGGTTTGGAGGTGGGGTCCCACTCAGCTTTCAGTGTCTGCATATTCATCTACTCGCCCTGATTTCAGTATGGTACTCTTGCTCTTAACAGGGTCTGTGTCATCCAAGCCCAATATACTTCTGCTTTTCCCTTTCCACAGAATAAACATCCATACTTTTGCTAGGGTGGTGTGATGGTTAATTTTATGTGTAACTTGACTGGACTAAGAGATGTTCAGATAGCTGGTAAAACATTACTTCTAGATGTGTCTGTAAGGGTGTCCCTGAAAGAGGTTCGCATTTGAATTGGTGGACTGAGTAAAAAAGATCACCCTCACCAATGCAGGTGGGCATCATCCAATCTGTTGAGGGCCTGAATGGAAAGAAAATGTGGAGAAAGGGTGAATTTACTCTTTGCTTGAGCTGGGACATCCATCTTCTCCTGCTCTTGGACGTCAGCATCCTGGTTCTTAGGCCTTTGCACTTGGACCAGGTGGATCCTTTGGCTCCCCCAGTTCTCAGGTTTAGGTTTGGACTGGAACTCTACCACTGGCTCTCTGGGGCCTCCAGCTTGCAGACAGCAGGTCATGGGACTTCTCAGCTTCCATAATTGCATGAGTCAATCCCTCATAATAAATCTCTTTCTGTATATGTATATATACTTTTGGTTCTGTTTCTCTGGAGAACTGACTAATACAGGTGGGGAGGACAAATCATCCATAGCATGGAGTATGGAGGGGATCGAGGAAGGTAGTGCTTCCCAAATGGCTTTCTAACCCTCCTTATTTTAAGCCACCCTCTTCATGCCCGTTTCTAATGTTACCTGGTGTCACCATCTCCTGGACTGTTGATGGTGTTGCAGAATTAACCAAGCCAGCTTCAAATCTGACTTCCTTTGATCTACTTAGTCAGTTTTTATTTATCCGTCTTCTTTCTAGCTTCTAAAACCTTGTTGTTGTCTCCTCTCCCATTCTCCATATTCTTAAATGTTCGTACCTTTCTAAATAATATCTATCTACTCATTGTGGTTTTTATATGGTTTCTGGAGAAGCAAAATTTGGATGAGTATGTCCAATCCACCATCTTTACCCAGAACTTTAATCTAGAAGCCTACATCCAACTGAACTATTTTTTATGACAGATGTTTTCAAAGGTTTGGAGAATAGACCTCTCTAGATCTTTGCTGAAAAAGGTTACTAAAGGATATATTTCAAAAATCAGGAAACTGAACCTTGAAGGAAAGCACGGACTGCAAGAATCAGTAGACTTGGGAGCCTGGTGGAGATCCAGGTGGATGCCACCTATGGGGAAGTTATTCCCTTCCGGAAGAATGTGGGGATGTCTTTATTTTTTATTATTTATTTTTTTATTGAAGTATAGTTGATTTACAATGTTGTGCTAATTTCTGCTGTACAGCAAAGTGACTCAGTTATACACATATATAATTCTTTTTTTATATTTTTTCCATTATGGTTTATCCCAGGAGATTCGATATAGTTCCCTGTGCTATACATTAGGACCTTGTCGTTTATCCATTCTGAATATAATAGTTTGCATCTACTATCCCCAAACTCAGTCCATCCCTTTCCCTCTCCCCTGCTTGGCAACCACAAGTCTGTTCTCTATGTCTATGAGTCCGTTTCTGTTTTGTAGATAAGTTAATTTGTGCCATATTTTATATTCCACATATAAGTGATATCATATGGTATTTGTCTATCTCTTTCTGACTTACTTCACTTAGTATGATAATCTCTAGGTCCATCCATGTTGTTGCAAATGGCATTATTTCATTCTTTTTTATGACTGAGTAGTATTCCATTGTATATATGTACCACATCTTCTGGAAGAATGTGGGGATGTCTTTGGCCCAGTATGGAAACTTAGCAAAGAGACAGAAGGCAGCCCCCACTGTAAAGCATTTCCAAAGCTAGAGTGAAGGAAGCCACCCCAGTCCACTGCCTGGTTCTGGAATGAAGCCTAGAGGTGAGGGAATCAGTTTCCCCATGGAACATGCCCATCCCCCACCACCATGAGAGAAATTCTGCCTCCAATGAGGTAGATATCCAGAAGTCTAATTTGAACCTGGGTGAGTGAATAAATAAAACCTCTTCATAACAAAATAAGTTTAAAATGTGCATATAAAGTTGTCAAATGGGTCATGAAAAAAACCACCTTTTCACTTTGGGAGGAGTTATGGGGGCTCCAGCAATTCAGAAATAATATGTCTCACTTAAAAGTTTCTCTCTGTTTCTTTTTCTCAGAAGACACATTTACTGGACACAGACAGACTTGCCCCTCAGGCTATGTTATAACCAGGGCCCAAGATAACTTCCTTTAGCTTCTAGAAACAGAGTCCTGTAAGATGCCTCTTGATATATTCCATTCCATTTTGTTTGCTCCACCTCAAGTATTGTCAAATAAAGATTTCTATTTTAATCCTAAAACTATCTTCTTTTTTTTTAAATTTAAGTATATAGTTGATTTTAAATATTATATTAGTTTCAGGTACAGCATAGTGATTCAGTATTTTTACAGATTATACTCCATTAAAGGTTATTACAACATAATGGCTATAATTCCCTGTGCTATATAATATATCCTTCTTTCTTATCTATTTTATACATAGTAGTTTGTATCTCTTAATTCCATACCCCTAATTTGCCCCTCCCCCTTCCCTCTCCCCTTTGGTAACCACCAGCTGGTTTTCTATATCTGTGAGTCTGTTTCTGTTTTGCATATACATTCATTTGTATCATTTTTTAGATTCTCCATCTAAGTGATATCATACAGTATTTGTCTTTGTCTGACTTATTTCACTAAGCATAATATTCTCTATCTCCATGCATGTTGCTGCAAATGGCAGAATTTCATTTTTTTAATGGATGAGTAATATTCCATTTATATAAATATAAACATATATATATCTCACCACATTTTCTTTATCTATTCTTCTGTTGATGGGCATTTGGGTTGCTTCCTTATCTTGGCTCTTGTAAGTTGTCCTGCTATGAACATTAGGGTACATGTATCTTTTCAAATTAGTGTTTTAATTTTTTCCAGATATGTACCCAGGGGTGACATTGCTGGATCATATGGTAGTTCTATTTTTAGTTTTTTGAGGCACCTCCATACTGTTTTCCATAGTGGCTGCACGAATTTACATTCCTACCAACAGTATACAAGATTCCCTTTTCTCCACATCTTCTCCAACAATTTGTTATTTTTATACTTTTTGATGATAGCCATTCTGACAGGTGTGATATCTCATTCGTGTTTTTATTTGCATTTCTCTAATAATTAGCAATGTTAAGCATCTTTTCATGTGCCTGTTAGCCATCTGTATATCTTCTTTGGAAAAATGTCTCTTCAGGTCTTTTGCCCATTTTGAGTTTTTTTGCTTAAAACAACAGAAATTTATTCTTCCACAGTTCTAGAGGCCAGAAGTCCAAAACTGGTAACACAGGACCAAAACTCCCTTCTGAGGGACTAGGAAAGAATCCATTCTTTGCCTCTTCCAGTTTCTGGTGGCTGAGGGCATTCCTTGGCTTATGGCCACATCACTCCTATCTCTGCCTCCATAGTCACATCTCGTTCTCCCTTTTGCCCATATTTTGACTGGGTTGTTTGTTTTTTTAATATTGAGTTGTATGAGCTGTTTATATTTTTTGGATATTAACCCCATGTTGATCATATTATTTGCAAATATTTTCTCCCATTCTGTAGGTTGTCTTGTCATCTTGTCGATGGTTTCCCTTGCTGTGCAAAAGCTTTTAAGTTTAATTAGTCCTATTTGTTTATTTTAGTTTATTTTTTTTAACGTCTTTATTGGAATATAATTGCTTTACAATGGTGTGTTAGTTTCTGCTTTATAACAAAGTGAATCAGCTATACATATATCCCCATATCTCCTCCCCCTTGCATATTTGTTTATTTCTGATCTTATTTCTTTTACCATAGGAGACAGATCCATAAAAAAATTGCTATGATTTATGTCAAAGAGTGTTCTGCCTGTGTTGTCTTCTATGAGTTTTATGGTTTCATGTCTTAACATTTAGGAACTTAATCCATTTTGAGTTTATTTTTGTATATGGTATGAGGAAATGTTCTAATCTCATTCTTTCACATTTAGCTATCCGGTTTTCCCAGATCCACTTGTTGAAGAGACTGTCTTTTCTCCATTGTATATTCTTGCCTCCCTAGACTAAAACTATTTTCTTCATTACTATTTTTAATGTTCTAGTTGTTGGTAATTATAATGGAATTCACTCAATACTTTAGATTTTTCTTCTCTTCTGATAGAACATCAAAGCTATAGTTTACCAATAGTTCAATTTACATTTCTAGTTTCTGTACCCCCTGTACTCGACCTCCAAAGGCAGGACACTATGTGAAAGGCTATTTTGATGACTAGACTACATCTTCAGTTTCAACTACAAGCCTAGACCTGTGAAAAACTTAGGTGGGTAGAAAATTAATAGTAAATATTCATATGGTGCTTACAGAGTGCCAGGTACTCTTTTAAGTATTCTAACAATATAAACTCATCTCGTATTCACAACCACCCAGTGAGATAGGTACTATTATTATTTTCATCTTACAGAAGAGGAAACTGAGGCACAGAGAGACCAAACGATGTACGGTAGGTTCACAGATAGTGACAGAAGACAAGTTGAACCTTAGTGGTTTGGCTCCAGAGTCCACAGTCTCAATGACAAAATTATGTTCCCTGTTCTGATACAACACTCTCTTATTCTTTTAGAACAGCTTTTTCCCCCTTGTTAACACTAAAAGTATTTAATTTTGCTGATGATGAAAAGATTAAGTCAGTGCCTTCTTAACCCTGGCTCAATAGAATCACCTTGGAGAGCTTTAAGGAAATAGCAATGCTTTGGTCCTATCTCAGAAATTATGATTTAATTGGTCGGGTGGAGCCCAAACTTTGTATTAAAAGAAGCAACTCCCCAGATGGTTCTATTGTGCATCCGGAATCACGATGCCCTGGATTAGCTCATTGAGGCATCTTGCGATACCTGGTGGTAGAATTTCTTCATTATCACCAATTTCTTGGGCCTTTAAATCCCCAGTGTTTCAGCCCTTTGCATTTCAGTCTTCCAGAGTAGTAGTAATAGTGTGACTTGGCTTCCCGTGGATAATGTGTCTTTGCACAGCACGCACTCGTGCATGCATGCACACACCTCATATGCCTGTTTAGAGCTGATATTCGCTGTCTGTCACCTTCCCAGTTGGTGTCCATTCTGTGTCTCAGTGCCCAGGACTTACTGGTTGTGAATGTTATCTTGTCCCTCTTCAGTTTGTTTGTTTGTTTGTTTTTAAAAATATTTATTTATTTGGCTGCACTGGGTCTTAATTGCGGCACATGGGATCTTCGTTGCCACATGTGGGATCTTTTTTAGTTGTGGCATGTGGGATCTAGTTGCCTAACCAGGGGTTGAACCCGGGCCCCCTGCATTGGGAGCCCAGAGTCTTACACTGGAACACCAGGGAAGTCCCCCCTATTCAGTTTAGACCAAATCACATAATATGTAGATCCCCAATCTAACACATGAATAACGTCAGAGGCTAAGCTGGGATTTCACTGCTCTTTTCGGAAATATTTTTGGCTACAGAATGCTTTTTTCTTCCTCTTTTTTCCCCATGCCACAGCACTCAGACAAAACTTGAGGAGAAAGCATATCACCTGGGTTTAGCCCAACTTGCCCATGGGCCTCACTAGTCTCTGGAGCCACCATTAACTGTAATAAATCAAATTCCAATGTCCTTCAGCTCCCTCTTAGCCCCAACAGGTGACATAGAGCCTCAACTCCCAGGACTAGGGGGAATGTCCCAAGGGAGCACATACACCCTCACAAACTAACCTGTACCCATTCTCGCTGCCCTGAACCCTGAAATGCCAAAGGGCTGGGGGTCTGGGGCGAAGTGCATTGGGACACTGCTCTCCTGCTCTTTTCTTAATATGGCCACAGGGGTCTAGAGCTCTTTGTGGCCCAGTGTTTTGTAGAGAAGAGAGTTTCCTGGCTTTCCCAACAGCCTAGCCTTCCTCCTGGACCCAGACAAGAGTCCACAGGGGGCGCTGGGACAACCCAGGAGGCAGGATGCAGGCTGTTGCATCGTCTCTATTTCCCTGCAACACCCAAGGCTTGGTGCCTCCTTCCAGGGGCCGAGCCCTCCCTCTGGAGCTTCGTCTGCCTCTCATGAAAGTAGGCCTCTGAGAGCCTTCCCCGCTCCCCGCTCCCCAGTCCCAGCTGTGTTGCTCTGACACCAGAAGGCCTGCTCTGACGCCCTGTTCACACTGCACATCTGTGTAGCTCATTCGTTTCTATAAACATCCCCCAGGATGACCTACAGTTTACATTTAGTTATTTTTCTTCCAACCACAGGGATGAAGCTTAGGCAGGCCTCCGGGCTGTGTGGACCAGTGAGCTATGCCGGTCCTTAACCTTTCCTTCAACAAACATTTATTGAGCGCCTACAATCAGCTGTGCACAGACATGGCACAGGAGCAGACACAAAGATAAAGCAGATGTGTTCTCTGCCCTTGAAATCTCAGCCTCCATTGCAGAACAGAGACATAAATAAAGTCATTGCGATACAGTGCAACACACGCTGCATCTTGGTTGGGGGGGGACAGTGAAGAACAGGCATGGAGAAGGGGACATTTGAACTGGGTCTTGAGAAATGAATAGGAGTGCATGAGTTTCCTAGGGTTGCATACAAAGTACCACAAACTGGGTGGCTTAAACAACAGAAATTTCAGTTCTGGGGCCCAGAAATCCAAGATCAAAGTGTCAGCAGGGTTGGTTCCTTCTAAGGGCTGTGAGAGAGAATCAGTTCCAGGCCTGTCACCTAGCTTTAGTTTGTTGGTTGCTGGCAATGTTTCCCTTACCTTGGCTTGTAGAAGCATCGCCCTGATCTCTGCCGTTGTCTTCATTCACATGGCGTTCTCCTTGTGTGTGTCTGTGTCCAAATTTCCCCTTTTATAAGGACATCAATCATATTGGATTAGGGCCCACACTACTCCAATGTGGCCTCTTCTTAACTAATTACATCTGCAATGACCCTATTCCCAAATAAGGTCACATTCTGAGGTGCTGGGGGCTAGGACTTGAACAGATCAATGTGGGTGTGGGGAGATGATTCAACCCATAATAAGGACTTTACCAACTAGGGAAGGGGACGAAGGCATTCTGATTCTCAACAAAAAGGAGCACGTGTGAACACGTGAGAGGGATAAGAGGACACAGTCTGAGAAAGGGAAGTGGGCGCACAGGTATTAGGGTGGGATGGACGTGGGATGGAGAGGTAGGGCCTCTAATTACAAAGGGCTTTTCCAGCAGGACTCCGGGTATCGACACTTCACTGGGACAGAGAGAAATTTGCCTCTCTGGCCTCAGCCCAGCGTAGGGTGGAGGAAGGAGGTGAGGGATCCAGGAACAGGACATTTCAAAGTGTCTGCTCACACCTCCCCTGTGTTGGAAGATTAGAGAGATCAAGAGGGCTTTGCTGGTAGCTAGATCTGGGTTTACATCCAGCCCCCCTACCCTTGGGCGAGTGGCTTCAATGCTTTGGCTGTAGTTTCTTCCTCCATAAATTGAGCATGAAACCACCTGGCACATCATAAACACTCGACAAAAGGTGGTATCATCACTGTGATGAGTCAGCCTAGGGAACTTTGACCAAAAAAAAAAAAATCAAAAGGTTGCATTCAAATCATAATGAAGGATGTCTGACACCAAGCTAGGATTCAGAGTAAGCTGATGAAGAAGAGATTAATGATGGAGAGAAAGTATCTATTCAATATCTATTTCCTTTTAAATGCTCACTCTGAAAGAAATATCTACTTTCCCAGTTCAGGTCATTTGAGTGTAGCAATTTAAACAGTGGGGTATATATTTTGTAATAAAAGGAGATCTGTAATAACTGGTTAACCTTGGGCCTTGTTCCCTCACAGGGGATGATTCTGACCCACAGCAGGCATGTGACTGCTCCTCAGGGGTGAGAGGCAGCTGGTGCTGGTCAGGAAGCAAGGGACAATGCCAGCCAGCCTCGGGGCAGAGCCCCCAGACACCTCCTGCTGGAATGCAACGAAGGTCACTGGCAGGACAAGCCACAGAGCCTGGAATTATTTTACCAGCTCATTTTCAACCTGATGGTGTACATGTTTGTGTGTATGTGCGGAGAGAGAGACAATGTGAAAGTAAGGTAGCAAAACACTGAGGGTAGAGTGGGCACGAGAGGTAGAGGCAAGCCCAGACAGAGACCTACAGAGACCCAGAGACAGAGACAAAGCAGCGAAGAGCAGGAGGATGTGCCAGGCTCTGTGACAGGCCAGCCTCCTGCCCACAGAGACAGCGGGTTGCTTTGCCTGCCTGTGGTGTAGGCGGCCCTTGTGAGGAGAGACAGGCCTTTGTAAAGAGGAAGATTTTAGGGGCACTGCAGCGTGTGCCATCAAATTCCAGCTTCACACTGGCTGGACATGTGACCTTGGACAAGTTAAATGACCCTTCTGGTCCCGTTTCCTTGTCTGTAAGTGAAGATAACAGTGGTCTTCACCTGATAGGAATGTTGCATGGATTAAATGAGATAACACACGTAGAGTGCCAGGCGTGTGCTCGCTTGATGTATAACACTCTGTATTAGTTTCCTACGGCTGCTAGAACACACTACCACAGACTGGGTGCTTTAAAACAACAGGACGTTATTCTCTCACAGTGGAGGCCAGACGTCTGAAATCCAGGTGTCTGCAGGGCTACACTCCTCCGGGGCTCTAGGAGAGAATCTGTTCTTTGCCTCTTCCAGCTTCATTCTTTGCCTTGGGGCTGCATCACTCCAGTCTCAGCCTCCCTCTTTACATTGCCTGTTACTTCTCTTCTCTCTCTTATAAGGACACTTGCCATTAATTTAGGACCCACCCCATAATCCAGGATGATCTCATCTCAAGATCCCTAATTTAATTACATCTGCATAGCCCTCTTTCCAAATAAGGTCACATCCACAAGTTCTGGGATACAAACATATCTTTTTGGGGGGCTACCATTCAACCCACTACACTACCTAATGTTTATTGAGTGCTTTCTAAAATCAGAACTTTACGTGCATTATTTGATTATTCAATTAAGCTACATCTTACGGAGAGAGGCCCAGGTAGTTCTTACCTTGGGGTCTTATGCTGTTTTCCCAAATGATGTGGCAGAGAACGGCCATGTGGCTTTGTGATTAGTGATGAAAGGAAGTGGGTTGACACACATCATTTCTAGATTTTCCAGATTCTTTCCTTGGCCCTCTCCATATACAATATCCTTTCCCTTCCCTGCAAAATGTCTTCAGGAAAGGACTTGTCCCAGCTGCTGGGAGTGTTGTCATCAAACAGCCTTCAGCTGTTGGCCCCTTTGGGTTGGCCTCCGTGTAGAGAGCCGCCTCATTGGAGCTCACTGTCCCAGTGTGGGCCACATCCAGTGACAGATGGAGGCAGCTGTATAAAGAGCCAGGCCATTTTAACCTAACATGGGGCAAGTCAAGTGGGCCATTTAAACTCCAGAGTTTCCTGTGGGGTCAGAAGGGGCTTCAAGGGACCTGATTGCATTGTCACTTCTCCCTGGGCCCAGTCCTGCTTCTTCCCACTCCCTTCCACAGGAGTTGATCCCAAGGGCGCCCCCTAGTGAACATTCTGTGCACTAAACTCCAAGTCAGAGTCTGCTCTCCAGAGTCCCCAGTCTGTGCCAATGTGGAAGGGTCATCTGTTCTTGGGATCATGCAATTATATGTGAAATAGAAATTTTACTCCAACTAATTCTGCACTTAGGTGTAATGATTCAGTTTCCCATAGGTGGCAATAAATGATGTCATCTTTAAGTATTAAATCGTATTTTTAAATTTTTGGAGATCTCTTTAGGGCCTTGAAGTTTTTCATTTTCCTAACACCTGGAACATGTAAATGAATCTAAGGCAACCCTAAAGCTTTGAAATACTCCATAGGTACCTGGGAAAAGGAGAACCGGTTTGATAGTTGCTGAAAATTTGTTTGGTTGAAAATAGTGTTTTGAAGTTTCAACTGGATTCATATCCATCTTTAAAATTTTAATTAAGTAATTTGATGAAATTCATCAGATATTTAGCACCATCTGTGAGCAAGAAATCAAAAAAGAAAGACAAAGGAGATAGGCTACTGTACCAGTTGAGAAAATAGGCTTTTGGAATAAAGCCGATCTGAGTTTGAATCTTGTCTCTACCACGTGCTGTCACTGAGCTGTCACTGAACTCTGCACCTCAGTTTCCCCATCTATTAAATGGGGATAATAATGATGCATACCCCATAGAGTCTTTGAGAAAGTTAAATGAGATTATCTATCTAAAAGGTTTCTAATAGTAAACATGATAAATGTTTTTATTATTATTAGCTACTCCCTGAGGCAAAGCATATAAACACACACACTAAACAAATTTTAGATCATTTGAGCCACTGCCTACAGAAAACTCCTGAAACCTTGTCTAAACTTATTTTAAAAGGATCCAGGAGCTTTCTTCTTATTAGAGAGAAGGCTTTCAAGTTTTCTCATCATGAAGATGACATCTGAGTCAAGACCTAGAGGTAGTACCAGCATGAGTCATGTGGCTCTCCTGGCAAGAGCATTTCAAATAGAGAGAACAGCCAGTGCGACGTTCTGAGAGGACAGCTAGACTGTGTCTGAGGACCAGCCAGGAGGTCCATGTAGCTGGAGGGAAGTAAGCAGGGCAGATTAGGTCAGAGATATAAGTGGGTGGGGATAGGTTTTGTAGGACCTGGTAGGCCATTGTGAAGAGTCTGGATTCTGCTAAATGATTGATGGAGTTGTTAGGAGTCTGGAACCAAGGCGTGACATAGTCCGATTTCTGTGTCAAAAGGATGCCCTGACAACCGTGTTAAGAATGGAATGGAGGTGCGCAAGGCAGAAGCAGCAAGGAGACCACCTTTCGGAAACTACTGCAGCATCCCCGGCAAACAGCAGTGGCCACTGGGATCAGGGCAGTCATGTGGGCATGGAGCGTGGTCAGTACCTGCTATGTTTTGAATCCTGAACTGACAGAATTTGGTAATGTCCTGAGACGAAGAAAAGAGTCAAGGATAACTCTAAGTATTTTGTCCTGAGCAATTGGAAGGGAAAGGTTCCTTTAACTGAGATGAGGAAGATGCAGGGGAGAGACAGGTTTGGGAAGGAATATGAGGTGTTCATGCTGGGACCTGTTAAGTATGAGATAGCTCTCAAGCATCCAAATGAAAATGCTGAGGTGGCAGTGAGACAGAAGAGTCTGGAGGCAGTGGGCCGTCTGGACTAGAAAAATATTTGGGAGATATCAGGTTCTAGTTGGTGTTTCAAACTATGAGACTGGATGAAATCACTGAGGAAGTGAGGAGAAAGGGAAACAGGAGCTGAAAGGATAGAACTTGGAGGCACCCTAGTATCCAGGGGTCAGAGAGAGAAAAAGAAACAGCAAGGAGAAGAATGAAGGACAAGGAAAACACAGGGAGTCTGGAAACCAAGTGAAGGCATGTGAGCAGGGCTTTGATGGTTGAACAAGAGTTTGTTAGGCCAGTGGTCCTCAAAATGTGGTCCCAGACTAGCAGCATCAGCACCTGGAAAGTTGTTAGGAATGTGCAGAATCTTGGACCACAGACCAGAACTACTGAATCAGAAACTCTTGATGGCGGGCTTCTGATGTACCCTAAAATTTGAGAATCATTGACCTAGGCATAAAATTGCCTGCCCAGTATAATAAAGAGCATTAAGAAGAACCCCTACCCCTGTCACCACTTTCTTTACTGGAGGAGACTATTTTTAAAGACCCACTTAGTGCTCAAAGCAAATTTGTAGCCAATGGGTACTTCACCATAACCCCCTCCCTGACATCACTACCCCCATCCCAATTTAGAAACCTTCTACTAATTTATCATGGCTCTTTGGAGAGGAGGAATGCCCCCATTTCACCGGACAGAGGGAATGCTGAGCACCAGACATGCCAAACATTCCACTGCTAAATAAAGGCGGGGGTGGGGGGGGCGGTATTCCAAGGTTAGAGTTAAGGGGCCATAAATGCTGAAACTCCTAGATGTAAATCTTATTCCACCCAACACTTCCCAAAATTTCCTCTAGGTTTTCCTAAGAGAATTCCACCCTCTTCCATTCTGGGGAGAAAAGGTTAAGATTAGGGCGAGCCCCGCAGGGCTGGCATTCCACATAGAGGGAGGCTGTCCCCGGAAATAAGCTGGTTCCCACTAGGATGGGCGGGGCGGGGCGCCTCCAGTCCCAGCTCAGCCGAGGGGTTCCCGGGAGGCCTGCCCTCTCCAGTATCTGCCAGGGGTCTGGTCCCAAGCTTTAAAAATCCGAGCCGTGGCACTGCATCCCGACCTCTCCTCTCCCAGCCAGTTCTGGCTGGCTTTTCAAAAGTGTGCAGTTGTCTCCTCCCTGCCCAGCCCCGTCCTCGCCCAGGACCAGCTGTGCGGCCGGCCGGCTTCACTTAGGACGCGAGCGCACCGCGCGGCGCTCACAGTTCAGGCACCTTCGGCTTTCCGCTCTGCTCCCGGGGCCGCTTTGCAAAGTTGGGCAGCTCCAAGCGCACGCTTTGCCTCCGACTTCTCCCTCCCCCGATTCCAGGCGCCCCCGCTTCCCACGCTCCTTCCACCCGGAGCAGCCTGTCCCAGCGGGCTGGCGGCTCGCACCCCTGTCCAGTCTTCCTCCCCGACCATGCTGTTCAGGGGCGTCCTGCTGGCAGTGCAAGGTAAGGCCTGGATCCGGGGTGGGGGGGGGGGTACCTCTGAGGGGCGCTCTCGTGGCCCTCTCCCAATCCCGCAGCCCTGGTAGTCGGGCTCGCGGTCCTGGGCTGGGCCGTCCGAGGGCGCCTACGGATCCATCTCCACAGCCGCTAACCTCCCTCCCCGAGCCCAGCGACTGCGCACGGGTCGCGCAGTGCAAGCGCCCTGGGCGGGGGCGGCAATACTGCCTCCCTCTCCCGTCCCCTCCCGCACGCCTTCTCACTTTCACCAGGTGGCTCCCCGGGGTGCCCTGAGTTGGTGTAAACGCTCCCGAGACCGAGCCTGAACTGAAACCCGCTTTGTGCCAGCAGCCCTGCAGCTTGTCGGTGCCCTGGACCTGCCCGCGGGATCCTGCGCGTTCGAAGAGAGCACCTGCGGCTTTGACTCGGTGTTCGAGTTCCTGCCGTGGATTTTAAACGAGGAAGGTAAGGGGGTCAGTGCACAGGGGCCCAAGGTGAACTTTCCTTTTTTGCTGGTTGCCTCTTTCGCATGGGTAATGTTATCATCTTGGAGTTAAGTACTCTCAGGAGGAAAAGTGTGAGTCATGCATCATCCTTCCGACTCTCAGCTGTGCTGCATGGCTGGCCAATGACGAGATGGAGCCCTTTGTTTACCTGGCCTGTGGGTAGAAGCTCTGCGATTTTGCCCGCCCCCCTCCCCCCATGGAAGGGAGAAAGGGGGCACAGCTGATGATTGTCTCCCACCAGCTGTGTGCCCTCTGCAGGTCAACAGCCTCTCTGGTCCTCAGTAGACACCGTTGTGAGCTGGGAAAGTTGGGTGAGGTTAGTTTTCTTCTCGTCCTGCAGAAATGGTGCCCTAATTCTGTGATGGGACCTCAGTGCTAAACCTCACATTTATGTTGTGCTTGACAGCGTTTTGTTGCATGACATCATCCTCATGTTATTGTTGTGTTTATAATCCAGTACTTGGCGAAAGAGGAAACCAAGTCCATGGCCATGTGCCTGAGGTCTCTCAGCTGGCTGGCATTGGTCATTGTCTTACCACTCATACCGTTTGGGTTCTAGTGACAAAGTTTAAATGTGGGGTCTTCAGATATAGCTTCTTGCCCTTCATTTATTTAGTAAAAAATAAGTAGTTCTCTAATGCCCAAGAGCAGGCACTTCTTTCCCTTCTTTCCCTTATCTCTCACTTGTGCCACCCCATTAAGAAGCTTGATGCCCCAGGCCACTGGGACTGAGAAATAGCCTCCTTTAAAAAACACTGCAGCGTAAAAGAGATCAGCTAGCCTCCTTCCCAGGAATCTCATTTGTCCTCAGGCCCCCAGATTGTCTAAGCTCCCTGGAGAAGGTGGAGGCTCAGAACCCCTGCTTAGGATGTAGGAACTGTCATCACAGCTTTTCTGCCTTGGGCTTCTGTTTGGGGCTTTGCATATACTAGCTTCTCTGACATTGGCAGGGAGGTGATGTTAGCCCCATTTTACAGAGGAGGGACTCTCAGTCTTAGAATATTCAAATGGCTGGCCCATGTCCCAAGCTATCAGTCAGTGGCCAGCTCTGAGCTAACTAGATCAGGGAAAAAACAGGAGGGAACTACTCAGTAGTAAGCTTTATTTATTGCCAACAATTGCCAAGTCTTTCCTACAGAGTACTTAGGGGTAGCTGGGAAAAATCAATTCCTGATGTATCGTTTGAAGGATTCCTACCTTGCTGATTGCCTTAGGGAAGTCTCTTTCATCTCACCACCCTACCCCTTTCCCTGTTCTGGTTGTGTGTGAAGCATTTTGAGCAGTGGCGTGACCTGGACCACATGACTGGCTTTGGAGAGCATTATTCTCTAACACAGTGCTTTAGCTGCATCAAAATAACCTGGTGGGTATGTTAGGACGCAGGTTGCTGGGCCCCACCTCTGAGTTTCAGAGTCTGTGGGTCTGGGATGGGGCTGAGAATTTGCATATCTAACAAGTTCCCCGGTGATGCTGCTGGTCTGGAGATCACATTTTGAGAACCACTGACCTTTGAGATCCCCTACCTCTGCTGGTGGCCCTGTGCAGGGCTAGGACTAAGGTGAAAGAGCCACTTGCATGACCCTGAGAGTGAAGACCTCCTTAAATCTTGTGCCCTAGACACCCCTCTTGCCTCGTCCTAGCCTGGCCCTGAGAAAAGGAAATCAACATCACCCCTTAATCCAGGAGCCTCAGTCCTGCGCCCCCATTGCCAGGCCTCCGTCAGGATGGTGGCCCCCTGGCAGCCTGCTCCTGGGTCAGTGGGCAGGCCACAGCTCGCTGCACTCAACTGCCGCCCAGACCCACAGGAAGTGCTCTCTGCTGAGTTGGGCCAGGAAAACAGGACGATGCTTATAGGGAAAGGTGATTGTGGTTTATAGCAAAATGAAGACACTGTTGCTTTCCTCTGCTTTCTTTCTAACTTCCAACAGCCACAGCTTTCTGGCTCAAGGCTGGGGGAAGTTCGTTCATTCTCCTCTGAGCATTCCCGGGGGAGCAGGCTGGTTAGGCTTCCATCCTTATGTATCACGTTTTCCGGAGGCCAGAACTTGGACATAACAGTCCACTCCAGAGGCGCAGCGAGGTAGGGGTGTGGCAGCCCCTGCTGCTGCCTGCTGAGAAGCCACCACTAAGAATTTCCGGTAAAAAGCCATTCCTAGGTTGGTAGATTAAAGACAATACAAGTGTCCCAGGCTGAAATCTGGTCACAAGCCTTTCTGCAAATTTACTTCATCTGGCTGCAAAAACCCTTTGAAACTGGTTCCATCCACCTCCGTGTATTGTATGGCGGTATAGAAAATGATAGGTTTCAGTGACTTTTGCCCACAAGTATTTGGAACACAAATAGCACTTTCTAGATGTCCTTGGTCAGTAAGTTAATTTACAGTGGAGAGATCAATGCTAAAGCCCAGTGAAGAGAGTTAAGTAGAGAAACAAATCTGCCAATTAGAATTGCATTACAGGAGATTCAAATCGGGAGTCATTGTCTCAAAATATCTCCCAGCTGCCCAAAGTTGTATTTGAGGTCCACTCCTTTGGTTTATTTAGAGTATTAGGTCTCTAAGCCTCTCCAATTACAATTCCAATGTCCCTAGCTCATGGCCATTTTGAAATATGCTTGATTTCCACTGGGCAAAAAATGGATGAGTTTTGACAAGGCGATGCATTGACTTGGGTTGCGTACCATAGGGAGGGTACCCCCAGGGACAGAGGATGGCACCAGAGCAGGTGACTGGGCACAGCAACCTAGCCTTGTCTACTTTCCAGTTTCTTGTTTTCTTGATTTACCTCCATGTTTTCGGTAGAATATTTTAATTTCCTCTCACTTGTCAAGGCAAGTGAGATTGTGTCAGAATCAAACTTTGAACTTGCTTTTAAATTTTAGGTTTGAATTAAATCCTGGGAAGAAGAGATCTATTTTATCATACAAAAATCTTCCTTATTCATTCATTTATCATCTAAAAAAATCTTTATTCATTCGCAGTTCAGAGAATATTGGAACCCCTTTGAACAGTCGTCCTCAGCTGAAATCAACATTGTTGGTTCCATTTCCCCAGTGCCAGCTGTGGGGGGGCAGAAGCCCTTCGGCTGAGGATTCTTGGACACTGTAAAGTTGGCCTCACATCAGAATGGTCACGGTTCAGGCTAGTCATCGGTTGGGTTTTGGTTTCATTCCAATTTTTGGACCCCTTGGTTTAGCATCTTTAAGCTGGCTCTTTGAGGAAGTCATTGGAGGAACTGAGGGAGGGAGGGGGTAAAATCCAAACCCAGGTACTGCTCCTTAATTAGAAGTTTGGAACACTAAGCCACCCCAGAGAGGAAGGTAGATGTGGACATGTCAGGTTAAGAGGAGGTAAAAAAGGAAATTCAAAGCACTTGTAGAGAGAGTATTTTTTTTTTCTACAACAGTGGGGGTCAGTGTTTGAGGAATTGCCTAATACAGGAAGAATTTGGATGGTATTTGTACCCAGGAGCAAGTGATGGTATCTGAGGCAGGCTGGCCAGCTAGAAGTTTGGCATAACCAATGGGGGGCGGGTGGTAGAGTAGGCCAATATCTTAATGTAAGTATATGCATGTGTCTCTTCCTGTCAACCCCCTTTCTTCACCCAAACCCCTTCCTTCTCTCTTAAGGACACTTTCAGTTACTTGGTCAGCTGAGTTTCACTTCTTCACTCAGTCATGTGCTAGTTATTAATACTGATAAATCCTGCCTGATATTTCTTGAGGCCCAGCTGGAGCCAGAAGTCTGGCCAGCATCCCAGGGGGCCTTCCTAGAGGAGGAGGACCAGTCCTCCCTCTCTGTGGGTTACAGCTCTCTTTCTGACTCAGCATCCCACCCTGACATCAGGAGTTCATCAGGCAATTCCCACCCTCTGGATCTGCTTAAACCTGCATCGCCTCTGCTTGTTGGTCTCTTGATGCCCTTTATGCAGAAACACAGCCCCCATGTTGTGGAGAGGCTGAGAGCAGCACGAGTCTGGGGTGTTCCTCAGATGCCTCTCGGAGAAACAGTCGACCCCAGGAATTGGCCGAGTTCTTCCTGCAATGCCATGTGGCGTTCCCTGGCCCGCCCTGGCTACTACTGATGTCAGGTTGAATCTGGCTCTTGTGAGCTGTGCCTGAGCGTGGCCTTGGTTCTGCCCTGGCTCTGCCTGGGATCCTAGATCCTAGAGCTGGGCCTTGGAATTCATCCAGTGCAACCTCCTCATTTTACGGAGGTGCGCACTGTGGCCCAGACAGGCTCCCAGTCAGGGTCAATGACCAAGTCAGTGGCAGCCCTGGGGCAGGGCCTCATTTCCTCAACTCTTCACCTTTCTTTCTTCTAGTATTGCTGCCTCTCCCAATGTCCCTGTCTTCACCAGCTCCTGGACCTTGACACTTTGGTGTGTTAATTAAACTCTGCAACGTGTTAGAAACTCTTCATCAAACATCTAATTATATTTCATACATGTGGAAGAACATGGGTTCCAAAGGTGCAGTGCTTTGGGCCTACCAAACCCACAACAAAACACTATATTTTATGCCAGACCATGCATTTATTCACTCAGATGTGTAGGGATCCCACCTGCCTGCAATCTTTAGCATATAAAAGAGTGCCTGGCACATAGTAGATGCTCAACAAATATTTGTTGGATAAATGAATTTGCTGAAGGAATAAATTCAATATTGATGATTAAAAAGTCCTTATGCATTTCGTGTGTGCCCCTGGTTCATTCTGCCCCTTCAAAGGTAGCTCCTTAGCATGAGAAACAATGTAAGCCTAGTGGTTAATATGAACTCTAGAGTTGGACAGCTTGGATTAGAATCCAGGCTCTACCCTGACATGCTGTGTGGCTTTGGACAAATTATTTAACCCCTGTGTGTCTCAGTTTCCTTGGCTGTAAAATGGAGATAATTAAAGCACCTATCTCCTAAGATTGTTATGAAGACTAAATACATTAATATATTTAACACATAGTGAGCACTTTATACATGTAGCCTATTATTATTGTTACTCTTATTATTACTAGTTTTGTATTTTATCAAACATTATTTCTTCAATTCAGACAGCTTTCCAACACAGCTTCTGGATTGCTCAGGAGAATGTATTTTTCTTTTCATTATAGTTTTGCCATTTGTTCTCTATTCCACCCAGAGGAAGAGCTTTCCTTTTCTTATTGTTTGGCTCTATTTTATTTATTTATTTAATAATTTAATCATCTGTTAGCCTCCTGGGCCATCTAAGTTTTGTGTGGCTGACTGAAGTGTGGACATAAAGTAATAAGACTAAGTTTCACACTTGGTTTACAGTCTCTCCCTATGACTTAGACCTTTTTCTCTATAAATTCTTAGTTTTTGTCAGGAATGCTTTGGTCCCTGCCCCAGCCTGTTCTTCCCTACTTACCTGTCCCACGGAGCTGGTGCCTCAGCATCAATCAAGTTCCATGCTGGTCCCTTCTAGGAGACCTCTGAGCTCTCATCTCCTAAGCTCTTGGGCAGGTCCCTAACCCATGGCCTCCCTGTCAATCAATCTGAGTTCTTGGGTTCTCTTACCTGGCTCTTGCACTTGGGACTTAACCTACCTGGAATGGTAATCTCTGCCTGCTCCTCTCTGCTGTGACTCACTTCTCTGGATGTAGGCTCTGTCTGGCCTTCCTATCAAGGCCAACACCCAGTCTGGGTTCCTCCCTACTCAAATTAGAGTTGCTGAATGGGAAGTTGCTACCCAGCTCCTGGTCTGATCCCTGACAAGGCGCCCAGGATTTTTGGGATGTTTTCCTTCCCATAATTGCAGAAGTCAGCTGTGGTCACAATATATTGGGAGGAAAAAGTAATTTCTTGTCATAGGACTTTCTGCTTTCACTGTCATCTTCAAATCTCTTAGCACACAGTCCCCAGGTTTTATGACTTGCATTTTGGGATATGCTATTCATAAAAAATCCTGGTTCTTAAAATAGCAGAACCTCTTTGGTAGGTCACCCCAGCAACAGTCCTACTTCTGTCTCTTGTTAAACAATGTTTGATTTTTAAGAATTTGAGTGAAACCTATTTATGTTAACAGAAGTGATGGGCATCTTGATATATAAGCCCAGCAGGTAGTTGAACATGTGTTGGGCGTCTTGGCTGGTCAATCCTGATTTTTACTTCTACCAGTTATCCCACCCACTGTTCCTCAATTTCTCTTATGCTTGTCTTAATCAATTCAGTCATATAAGTGTATTCATGCATTCAGATCTAGGCTCTTGGAGCATTTGATTATATGTTTAATTTCATATATATGTAGGTATGTATATGAAATACCTACAGGAAGAAGGTAGTACTTAACACAGAAGAACATATGGCTGGTGATAAATGAAGAAGTTATTTAAGAGCAAAGAACTTTCACAATATATATCAGAAATTTCTATCACATCCATTAGGCCATACCTAATTAAGGAAAGCATAATGTCATACCTAATATCAATAAAACATTCCTGACGGGCTTCCCTGGTGGCGCAGTGGTTGAGAATCTGCCTGCCAATGCAGGGGACACGGGTTCGAGCCCCGGTCTGGGAAGATCCCACATGCCGCGGAGCAACTAGGCCCGTGAGCCACAATTACTGAGCCTGCGCGTCTGGAGCCTGTGCTCCGCAACAAGAGAGGCCGCGATAGTGAGAGGCCCGCGCATCGCGATGAAGAGTGGCCCCTGCTTGCCGCAACTGGAGAAAGCCCTCGCACAGAAACGAAGACCCAACACAGCCATAAATAAATAAATAAATAAATTTAAAATAAATGTGATTTGAATAAAATATAAAATCTGGTTTAAAAAAAAAAAAAAGGATTCCTTCTAAAAAAAAAAAAAAAAACATTCCTGACAAAAAATAGGAATTTATAGAGAAATTCTCACACCTGTGCATTAGGCCAATTGTTATCAACCCTGAATGGACATTAAAATCACCTAAAAGTTTCTTTAAAAATAGTTGTGTCCAGCCCTACCCCAAGAGACTCTGATTTACTTGGCCAGACATGCGGCCAGACTTGGTGTTGTTAACAAATAGACACTAAGAAATGAACAAACTCCCTAGGTGATTCCAATATGCGGCCAGGGTTGAGGACAGTGATTAGAAGAATGGCCAACTCCCCCCATCTCCCCCCGACCAGATGTAAAAAGAAGGAATATCCTCTTATTAAGGATCCTTTAATGATTACCAATTGCCAACAGGATAAAGTGCAAACTGCCTAGCTTGGCACGCAAGGGCCTTCGTGATTTGCCCCCAGCTATATTTCTTACTCTTCCCTCCCATTAATCCCCAGCGTGCTGTTCATTCAACACCTCTTTACTTTCTTGCCTCCCTGCTCTATTTGTGCTGTTCTCTACGTCTGTGTTATCCTGCTTTTCCATTCCCCTGCCCCATCCCGGCCTATTTGAATCTATCTGTGCTTTAATGTAGGGCTCTTTTTTGAAACATTCCCTGATTTTCCCAAGTAAATGAACCTCTCCCTTTCCTCTTTGTTCTCCCTTCCCATGGCTCTCTTCACGTTCCACCATGTAAATCTTCTTAGTGTCTCCTTATCGGTGTCCCCACCTCTTCACCTCATCAGTGTTACACTTTAAGAACAGGGATCACATACTTCCCACAACACCTGCCAGACGGTGTGTGGTACCAACAAGCGTTTTGGATTTAATCAATCTCTAAAGCCCTTATTGAGATTGATTTAAAAAGAAAAAAACAAAACAAAACTCTTGACATTTTCCCCTGTAGAGAAAGAGGTTGTGTTTAATAATCCTTCCTACCATAGGACTTCAAAGACTTTGGAGGCTTTTGTTGTAATTTCCAGATATAACAGTGAGGCAGTATTTCAGCTTGCCTCACCAATGTGTGATTTGTTTCATCCCCGACATACCCATGGACAAATAGCCCTTGAATTATTTACCCATCAGGGCTGCCTGAATCCCTTGATCCTCTGCCATCACAAACAATCATAATGCAGCCTTGAGAGTGACACTGATTGGTCTAAAAAGTATTTTTTGCAAAAGATGAACAGACTTTGAACTAGCTATTGAGAGCTGTTGTTTCTAAGGAACTCAAGTGCGAGACGTCAGTATAGTACCCACCCTGATGGGCTATTTGTCTGCTCCTGGAAGCAGCTCTTGCATACTGTGGTGACTTGTGGAGAAACCAAAGGATTAGGTTTATGATTCAGTGTTATCTGCCAGAATATTTGCTTTTTCTACTTTTTGAGACATTTTTCTGTGTTTTGGGGGATTCTGAGGTTTAGAATAAAATAATAAACCAAAACAAGTGGTATCGTGCCATAATGTCATAGTATCATGAATGAATCATATGTTTTACAGAAAAAATTTCTAAAGAATATTAAAGCAGAAACTAACACACCATTGTAAAGCAATTATACTCCAATAAAGCTGTTTAAAAAAATATAATATTCATTCCATCAACACACATTTGAGTGCCCACTGTCCATCAGGCACTATATTAGTTGTTGGAGTACAGAGAGTGCATGAAATACATACACAGTCATGGTCCCTGACCTTTGTGGTCACCATAGACCAACAGGAAGAAACACAAATCTGTAATTATGGTAGAGAGCAAAAGGAATTGTATACTAGCCCAGGATTTTCATTGCAAACAGCATAAGTAGGCTGTTTAAATTAAGCAGAAAAGAAATTTATTGGAAGGGTATTAATTAGCTCTCAGAATCAGAAGGAAGTCTAGAGAGCTATATTTGGGCAAGGGTAAAGAGATACATATTGTAGGCAAGATCCTACTGGAGGAAGCATTTGTGAGACTTTACCACTGGATATTTGTTACTGTGCTTCTGGACCTGCCTGTTCATTATTCTGTAGACAATGAGTAGTGATATGGCTTGCTCTCCAGTCCAGTAGCTGAGAAGAGGATTGATTTGAGGAAGATTGGCAATGGGGAGGCTAGTTCGGGAACTGTGCAGTGGTCTAGCTAAGAGATGATGAGGCCTTGAAATAGGACAAGGGGAGTAGGGGTAAAAGGGAGAGAGTAAATAAAACACCAGAAAGGGGACTAAATTGACAGGACTTGCTTATTGATTGGGCAGGAGTATCGAGTCAGAGGGAAAGTGATTCCCAGATTTCTAGTTTGGACAGCTGTTTGTTTGAGGGTGTCAACAGTTGAGTGAATTTCAAACTGAAAATTTTGTTAGGGTAGAAGAAGTTGTGTTCAGTTCTGAGTTACCTGGGAAACATCCAGGTGGAGGTTTCCAGCAGGACTTTGATGTAGGAAGCTGAAGGTCAGGTACAGTCTGGGTAGGACTATGGCTGTGGGAATCCTTAGCATAAAGACAGTGGTTGAAATCTTGAGAAGAGGTAAGATCACCCAAAGAGAATGTATAAAGTGGTAACAGCAGGAAGCTGAGGGTGGAGCCTTAAATTCATGTTTAAGGATTAGGCATAGGAAGGAGATGGTGGAATAAATGAAACAGAAGGAACTAGACATAGAGGAGGAGGAGAATTAGGAAAGTGCAGGGCCACAGAAGCCAAAGGACTTAGGAGTTTCTAAAGGAGGAGGTGATCAACAGGACCCAGCAGCAGAGAGGTGGGCACAGTATGACTTGTCTGTTGGAAATGACAATTAGGTGCTCGAATGAGCGCAGTGTCAGTGAAATGATGAGGACAGACCCCAAATGCCCTGGTGGAAGAATGAAGGGAGAATGTAGACAGTTAGCAGAGTTCTCAGTAAGTTCGGATGTTCTCTCTTTCTCAGAGAGAGGTTTGACCATACCTCCAAAGAAACATGAGATGAAAGAGTTTTTGTTTTGCTGGGTTTTTTGTTTTTTGTTTTTTGTTTTTTAAGGAAAGGGAGACTTGAGCTTGTTTATGAAGTGAGAGGAAGGGATCAGTAAAGAAAGAAGATTCAGGAGACAGGGGGGCTCTAGCTCTGCACTAGAACCAATTTCCACTTTGACAATTCAGAAACCTCAAGAACATACAGGTTTCTTGGACACACATAACCCAAGATCGCTCCATTGAGTGGCTCAATAACACCTGTGTCAACTTCAAAATGTGTGAAATTTTATTTGTGCTGTAAATGCAGAGGATGTAGGAGATTGGGCTGAACCTGTGGTAATTAGGATGCATCCTGGAACATACTTATTAAAAAGCAAAACCAAACCTTTTATAGGCTACAGGAGAATGTTTGGGTATAAGGAAACTTTAACAGCATAGCATATTCTATTTCTGTTATAGGAATAGTTCCCAGCGAGAAGTGTGAAGTGAAACCTAGTGAAAGAGTTACACAATATAGCTTCCTATGCAGCCATGGTTTGTGACCCATAGGTGGCCTTTCATGGTACCTGTCGAGTACATTTATCGTCATTGTCTGTAACCTTCACAACACTCAACAGTCCCGGAGGTGGTTATTATCAACATTTTACAGATGCGTAAGTAGGAGACAGAGAGACTAAGGTAACGTGCCCAAGGCAACACAAAGAGTCAGGATATGGACTGAAGCATATGTGGCTCCAAAGATTTGAGCTTCACTGGGCCCTAGGCTCCTTCCCATCAGAGAGTAAGTTGTTACCTTCATACTTCCAGAGGTCACCACCGAGGAAGACAGACCTGCAAGATTTATGCTTCCCTAGAGGTAGTGGGAAACCTCTGCAAAATACTGATGGTGTCCCAATATTCCAACTCCTGCCCCAGGGTTCCAGGCCCCAGATACAACCAGCATGCCTGCCATGTGGTGGGAAGCCTTTGGAACCAAGCAAGCATCAAGCCAAGATAGGGAAATATACTTCTACTTATTTTTTCCATAACAGATTAAAGTTTACTCTTGGAACCATTTGAAGGATTCTCTTCTCAGTCCTCAGCATTATCTTGGCAGAGAACTTCGGGGAAAATTTACAGCTTGACCTAAAATACTTTGGCAGTCTTAAGGAATACTCCTGAACTTCGAATTCATCCATGTGTACTGTGAACGAATTAAAAGAGTACACAGATAAATGTGTTTTTGCAAGCCAGTTGCCCTACTACACGAGCAGTTTGGTACTCACTCATTCCATTACTCCTAACAGAATGGCAGTGTTGCTATCCAGCAACATTATATAATATTGTGATGTATAACTTAGCTCTATGCTCAGAGAAATTTCCATTCCTTATTTGAAAAACTTTTGCCTCACTGCCAAAGAGAGCTGAAGTGTTATTTGAGGCCACGTTTTTAATGAAGATGACTTTAATATGCTTTAACTTCACCAAGAAGCTGCCTTCTTTGCTTACCAATATTTTATGACTAAGACCATGTTGTCTGATACCATAACTTAATAAGTTTTCTTTTTTAAGCTTCTGCAGATTTCTTTTAATTTTGTGACTTTATGAAAAATGGGTAATAGACTAGAGCGTGTTTAAAGTGTGTTGTGACTCTGCATTAGCCCATTTTAAAATATAAGCTTTATGGAAAGCCTTTGGTTTTCCACTATAAATCCTGAAAATTGGGAATACGCATCTGAAAACGTTTTCCCTTTTCCACAAATTCTGATGCGGAAAATGTGAGTTACACATTAGTACCTTTTTTTTTTTTTTTTTTTGAGAATCAACACTGAAGAGCAGACCCTTTTGTTTTTGTTTTTGTTTTGTTTTATTGTTTTTTTAAAATCTGTAGCCTTTGTTTAATTCACAGTTTCTTATATTTAAAGGATCATGGGTATTTTAGGTAAAATCTGTTAATGTCCTGAAGACATTTTGGCTTTTTGAGAAGTCCTGTCTTACAGAGGAGTATTCATCAGACACAATCCCTTCTACAGGAATAACCTACCATAGGAGACCAAAATATAGATAATAAAATATTGTGCCTTTTTGTTAGTGCACTCAGATCCAAGAAACAGGATTAACAAGTCTCTAAAACCCATGTGTATATACTTGGAATTTTATCTCTTCATTCTGCCTCTATCTGCACACCTATTCCAAGAAATAACCAAGTCCTTCACAGTTTGATGTTTGTCTGGCACTCATCAATTATATATAACAATTGCTGATATTCTTGTTTTACTCATTGTCTTTTTTCTAAGTTATGATCTGTCCATTCAATTCAAAGGGCATCTACTTCTTTGGTCATCTGAACCAAAATTCACATTACCGTATACTAATTCCATGTTAAATTCCATGGTCAATATCCCTGCTGGTATAATTTCAGTCACACTGATATGAAATCATTCATTCAGGAGGTGGAAACAGTTTGGAGGTATATACTTTGCCAGAGTTAATCAGGTGATAACTTTGTATATCAAGTTATTATATACAAATGTTATTATTAACAGTAAGGGACAGAGCTGGAACTCAAAGCTAAAATATCCAAGCCTATTTTCCAAGTGACACTGATCTTTTTTTATAAAACAATCACTCTGCATTACAGAGTACTTATTATCTGAATCTTTAGAAACTGAGTTTCATGGAAAAAAAGTCAGCCAAATCTTCCAACAAAAGTCATTATAACATACAAGCATTTACTAAAGAAGTGACTTCTCGAAAATTTCTTGTCACTTACTACTAGCTTAGGGCATATACTTTCTAATGGTGGTAAAATATTTATTAGTTTCACATATCTTTGTGTTGTAAATACAGTTCTATACATAGAAAAGTGAACAAATTATTTAAAAATATTCAGTATTCTATTTGGTGATTTTGGAATAGTTTTTTTTTTTTAACATCTTTATTGGACTATAATTGCTTTACAATGGTGTGCTAGTTTCTGCTTTATAACAAAGTGAATCAGTTATACATATACATATGTCCCCATATCTCTTCCCTCTTGCATCTCCCTCCCTCCCGCCCTCCCTATCCCACCCCTCTAGGTGGTCACAAAGCACTGAGCTGATCTCCCTGTGCTATGCGGCTGCTTCCCACTAACTATCTATTTTACATTTGGTAGTGTATATATGTCCATGCCACTCTCTCACTTTGTCCCAGCTTACCCTTCCCCTCCCTGTATCCTCAAGTCCCTTCTCTAGTAGGTCTGCATCTTTATTCCCGTCTTGCCCCTAGGTTCTTCTGAGCATATTTTTTTTCTTTTTTCTTTTAGATTCCATATATATATGTTAGCGTACGGTATTTGTTTATCTCTTTCTGACTTACTTCACTCTGTATCACAGTCTCTAGGTCCATCCACCTCACTACAAATAACTCAGTTTCGTTCCTTTTTATGGCTGAGTAATATTCCATTGTATATATGTGCCACATCTTCTTCATCCATTCATCTAAGTGAATGGACACTTCAATGGACACTTAGGTTGCTTCCATGTCCTGGCTATTGTAAATAGAACTGCAATGAACATTTTGGTACATGACTCTTTTTGAATTATGGTTTTCTCAGGGTATATGCCCAGTAGTGGGATTGCTGGGTTGTATGGTAGTTCTATTTTTAGTTTTTTAAGGAACCTCCATACTGTTCCCCATAGTGGCTGTATCAATTTACATTCCCACCAACAGTGCAAGAGGGTTCCCTTTTCTCCACATCCTCTCCAGCATTTATTGTTTGTAGATTTTTTGATGATGGCCATTCTGACTGGTGTGAGATGATATCTCATTGTAATTTTGATTTGCATTTCTCTAATGATTAATGATGTTGAGCATTCTTCCATGTGTTTGTTGGCAATCTGTATATCTTCTGTGGAGAAATGTCTATTTAGGTCTTCTGCCCATTTTTGGATTGGGTTGTTTGTTTTTTTGATATTGAGCTGCATGAGTTGCTTGTATGTTTTGGAGATTAATCCTTTGTCAGTTGCTTCATTTGAAAATATTTTCTCCCATTCTGAGGGTTGTCTTTTGGTCTTGCTTATGGTTTCCTTTGCTGTGCAAAAGCTTTTAAGTTTCATTAGGTCCCATTTGTTTATTTTTGTTTTTATTTCCATTTCTCTAGGAGCTGGGTCGAAAAGGATCTTGCTGTGATTTATGTCAGAGTGTTCTACCTATGTTTTCCTCTAAGAGTTTGATGGTGTCTGGCCTTACATTTAGGTCTTTAATCCATTTTGAATTTATTTTTGTGTATGGTGTTAGGGAGTGTTGTAATTTCATTCTTTTACATGTAGCTGTCCAGTTTTCCCAGCACCACTTATTGAAGAGGCTGTCTTTTCTCCACTGTATATTCTTGCCTCCTTTATCAAAGATAAGGTGACCATATGTGCGTGGGTTTATCTCTGGGCTTTCTTCCTGTTCCATTGATCTATATTTCCGTTTCTGTGCCAGTGCAATACTATCTTGATTACTGTAGCTTTGTAGTATAGTCTGAAGTCAGGGAGCCTGATTCCTCCAGCTCCGTTTTTCTTTCTCAAGATTGCTTTGGCTATTCGGGGTCTTTTGTGTTTCCATACAAATTGTGAAATTTTTTGTTCTAGTTCTGTGAAAAATGCCAGTGGTAGTTTGATAGGGATTGCACTGAATCTGTAGATTGCTTTGGGTACTAGAGTCATTTTCACAATGTTGATTCTTCCAATCCAAGAACATGGTATATCTCTCCATCTATTTGTATCATCTTTAATTTCTTTCATCAGTGTCTTATAATTTTCTGCATACAGGTCTTTTGTCTCCTTAGGTAGGTTTATTCCTAGATATTTTATTCTTTTTGTTGCAATGGTAAATGGGAGTGTTTTCTTAATTTCACTTTCAGATGTTTCATCATTAGTGTATAGGAATGCAAGAGATTTCTGTGCATTAATTTTGTATCCTGCTACTTTACCAAATTCACTGATTAGCTCTAGTAGTTTTCTGGTAGCATCTTTAGGATTCTCTATGTATAGTATCCTGTCATCAGCAAACAGTGACAGCTTTACTTCTTCTTTTCCAATCTGGATTCCTTTTATTTCTTTGTCTTCTCTGATTGCTGTGGCTAAAACTTCCAAAACTATGTTGAACAATAGTGGTGAGAGTGGGCAACCTTGTCTTGTTCCTGATCTTAGTGGAAATGGTTTCAGTTTTTCACCATTGAGGACGATGTTGGCTGTGGGTTTGCCATATATGGCCTTTATTATGTTGAGGAGAATTCCCTCTATGCCTACTTTCTGGAGGGTGTTTATCATAAATGGGTGTTGAATTTTGTCAAAAGCTTTCTCTGCGTCTATTGAGATGATCATATGGTTTTTCTCCTTCAGTTTGTTAATATGGTGTATCACATTGATTGATTTGCATATATTGAAGAATCCTTGCATTCCTGGGATAAACCCCACTTGATCATGGTGTGTGATCCTTTTAATGTGTTGTTGGATTCTGTTTGCTAGTATTTTGTTGAGGATTTTTGCATCTATGTTCATCAGTGATATTGGCCTGTAGTTTTCTTTCTTTGTGACATCTTTGCCTGGTTTTGGTATCAGGGTGATGGTGGCCTCGTAGAATGCGTTTGGGAGTGTTCTTCCCTCTGCTATATTTTGGAAGAGTTTGAGAAGGATAGGTGTTAGCTCTTCTCTAAATGCTTCGCCTGTGAAGCCATCTGGTCCTGGGCTTTTGTTTGTTGGAAGATTTTTAATCACAGTTTCAATTTCAGTGCTTGTGATTGGTCTGTTCATATTTTCTATTTCTTCCTGGTTCAGTCTCAGAAGGTTGTGCATTTCTAAGAATTTGTCCATTTCTTCGAGGCTGCCCATTTTATTGGCATATAGTTGCTTGTAGTAATCTCTCATGATCCTTTGTATTTCTGCAGTGTCAGTTGTTACTTCTCCATTTTCATTTCGAATTCTATTGATTTGAGTCTTCTCCCTTTTTTTCTTGATTAGCCTGGCTAATGGTTTATCAATTTTGTTTATCTTCTCAAAGAACCAGCTTTTAGTTTTATTGATCTTTGCTATCATTTCCTTCATTTCTTTTTCATTTATTTCTGATCTGATCTTTATGATTTCTTTCCTTCTGCTAACTTTGGGTTTTTTTTGTTCTTCTTTCTCTAATTGCTTTAGGTGTAAGGTTAGGTTGTTTATTTGAGATGTTTCTTGTTTCTTAAGGTAGGATTGTATTGCTATAACCTCCCTTTTAGAACTGCTTTTGCTGCATCCCATAGGTTTTGGGTCGTTGTGTTTTCATTGTCATTTGTTTCTAGGTATTTTTTGATTTCCTCTTTGATTTCTTCAGTGATCTCTTGCTTACTAAGTAGTGTGTTGTTTAGCCTCCATGTGTTTGTATTTCTTACTGATTTTTTCCTGTAATTGGTATCTAGTCTCATAGTGTTGTGGTCAGAAAAGATACTTGATACGTATTTAATTTTCTTAAATTTACCAGGGCTTGATTTGTGACCCAAGATATGATCTATCCTGGAGAATGTTCCATGAGCACTTGAGAAGAATGTGTATTCTGTTGTTTTTGGATGGAATGTTCTATAAATATCAATTAAGTCCATCTTATTTAATGTATCATTTAAAGCTTGTGTTTCCTTATTTGTTTTCATTTTGTATGATCTGTCCATTGGTGAAAGTGGGGTGTTAAAGTCCCCTACTATGACTGTGTTACTGTCGATTTCCCCTTTTATGGCTGTTAGTATTTGCCTTATGTACTGCGGTGCTCCTATGTTGGGTGCATAAATATTTCCAATTGTTATATCTTCTTCTTGGATTGATCCCTTGATCATTATGTAGTGTCCTTCTTTGTCTCTTGTAATAGTCTTTGTTTTAAAGTCTATTTTGTCTGATATGAGAATTGCTATTCCAGCTTTCTTTTGATTTCCATTTGCATGGAATATCCTTTTCTATCCCCTCACTTTCAGTCTCTATGTGTCCCTAGGTCTGAAGTGGGTCTCTTGTAGACAGCGTATATACGGGTCTTGTTTTTGTATCCAGTCAGCCTGTCTATGTCTTTTGGTTGGAGCATTTAATCCATTTACATTTAAGGTAATTACCAATATGTATGTTCCTATTACCATTTTCTTAATTGTTTTGGGTTTATTATTGTAGGTCTCTTCCTTCTCTTGTGTTTCCTGCCTAGAGAAGTTCCTTTAGCATTTGTTGTAAAGCTGGTTTGGTGGTGCTGAATTCTCTTAGCTTTTGCTTGTCTGTAAAAGTTTTAATTTCTTCGTCAAATCTGAAAGAGATCCTTGCTGGGTAGAGTAATCTTGGTTGTAGGTTTTTTTGTTTCATCACTTTAAATATGTCCTGACACTCCCTTCTGGCTTGCAGAGTTTCTGCTGAAAGATCAGCTGTTAACCTTATGGGGATTCCCTTGTGTGTTATTTGTTGTTTTTCCCTTGCTGCTTTTAATATTTTTTCTTTTTTTAAATTTTTGGTAGTTTGATTAATATGTGTCTTGGCGTGTTTCTCCTTGGATTTATCCTGTATAGGACTGTCTGTGCTTCCTGGACTTGATTAACTATTTCCTTTCCCATATTAGGGAAGTTTTCAACTATAATCTCTTCAAATATTTTCTCAGTCCCTTTCTTTTTCTCTTCTTCTTCTGAGACCCCTATAATTCAAATGTTGGTGTGTTTAATGTTGTCCCAGAGGTCTCTGAGACTGTCCTCAATTCTTTTCATTCTCTTTTCTTTCTTCGAGCAGACCCTTTTTAACTCACATTTTAAAAGCCCTAATATATCATAGGTTATATGTTTTATCTGAAGATTTTCATCTTTGTTGTCAACATGAAATAGTCAGTAACCTACCTACGGGTGGTTCTCTACTGAATATTGTGTAATAAAGAGAAGTGATATTGAAGATGACATATGTGAAGATGCATAGTATTCACATGAGTTATAATTCATTTTTTTTCTTCTAGTGTCATTGAGATGTAGTTGACATACAGCACTGTATAAATTTAAGGTGTACAGCATAATGTTTTGACTTATATATATCATGAAATGATTACTGCAGTAAGTGTAGTGAACATCCATCATCTCGTATGGATGCAAAATAACAGAAAAAGGAAAAAAATATTTTTTCCTTGTGATGAGAACTCTTAGGATTTGCTCTCTTAACAACTTTCATATGTAACGTACAGCAGCACTAATTGTATTTATCATGTAGTATGTTATGTCCCTAGTATGTATTTATCTTATTACTGGAAGTTTGTACCTTTTGACCACCTTCACCCAATTCCCTTTCCCTCCAAACCCCACCTCTGGTAACTGCAGATCTAATCTCTTTTTCTATGTGTTTGTTTTTTTTGAAGTATAAATGACCTACAACACCATGTGAGTTCCTTTTTCACAACATAGTGATTTGTTATTTTTGTACATTACAAAATGATCACCACAGTAAGTCTAGTTACCATCTGTCACCATACATGGATATTACGTTATTATTTCCTGTATTCCCCACACTGTACGTGTCATCCCCATGACTCATTTGTTTTGTAACTGGAAGCTTGTACCTCTTAATCTCCCTCACCTATTTCACTCATTCCTCCACCCCCCATCCCCTCTGGCAACCACCTGTTTGTTCTGTGTATCTATAAGTCTCTTTCTGATTTGTTAGTTTTATTCATTTGTTTTGTTTTTTAGATTCCACATATAGGTGAAATCGTATGATATTTGTCTTTATCTGACTTATTTCACTTAGCATAATACCCTCCAGGTCCATCCATGTTGTCACAAATGGCTTTATTTCATTCTTTTTTATGGCTGAGTAATATTCCATTGTATATATACACCACATCTCCTTTATTCATCTATTGATGGGCACTTAGGTTGCTTCCATATCTTGGCTATTAGGCATACATGATTCATTTTTAATCTTGGGCTTGTGAAGTAGGACTTATTTGCTTTCCATACATGTATGCTCTAAAGCGTGTTGAATGTAAAAGGAAACTCTAGTAGCTATAGAGAATAAATCCCAGGTTTCTAGACCACCCTCCATTTAAAGAACATATCAATAATTACCAATGATGTCATGCTCAATTTTGATCCACGTGGGCCTCTTGTCTGTCAAGTATGTCATTAAGCAACTTTTGAGAGAGGATGAGGGCAACATGTTTGTGTAACAGCTGAAAACGGACAGCTTAGTTGTTAAGAAAATTTCTCTGTCCCTCAGAATATCCCTCAAGCCTCTTGCCTCTCCACAAACTCAGCTACTCACAATAAAAATTTCTGGGACATGAAAAGGGTGTGAAATAGTCTATATTTTTAATTAACTCTGTTCATTTGTCATTTTGGTGATCGGGAAGTCATTCATAATTTTGTGACAATATTCTGTCATAAAATAAGTTTGGATACATTAATGGATGATCTCTTGCTGAGCATAATATTAGCCTAGTAGTCTAAGATTTCTTAGAAAATTAATGGGTCTTGGAAAAATAGATAATATTCACCATCATTCTATCCAAATGTGCAATGAAACATGGTCATGCACGGTAGACACTGCATTTGAGGCTCAGATGATTTAAGAACTTTTCCTTAGAAACACTTGACAAAGGAAAAATCCTGAAGAATAAACTGCAGGGATTCAGAGTTCCGATCTCCTTTCAGTCTTGATCACCAACCACCAGCTGCATTGCAGAATGACTTGCCATCAAGGTACTCTCAGCTGGGAGCTGAGGATGATGCCTGGCATATTTTATTTAAATATTTTGAGAATGGACACATCAATGATCATTTTTTATGTTTATCCTTAGATCTTTATTCAGAGTTTCTAAAACTCAAAGACCATTTACAAGCATTTACTGAGCACTGGGTAATGTGTTGGCATTGAGCTAGAAGACCCAGTAGATAAGTAATGATAATTATTTTATCTAGCATTTATTGGGCAATTCTAATATGCCAAGCTCTGTGCTAGATGCCTTGCATGTATAATCTCATTGAATTCTTACAATAACCCAATGAGGGGATACTCATTACAGATGAAGAAACTGGGATTTGGAGGGGTTTTTTAAACATTCCCAAAGTCATGGAACAAGTGATTGATTGAGCCTGGATTTTAACCTACATTTGTCTCCAAAGACTAAGAAAAGAATCATTCTGCTATTTTATTTCTGTTTCCCCACTGTCCCCTAACATGGGGTCTCAAAGGATCTTTGTGATAGAAATAATAATGATAGCTATAATAATAGCTAATTTGTAAATACTCATCTATATATTATTCTGTATTTGATGTTATTAACTAATTTAATTCTCCCAACAGCTTAGTGAGTTGAGTCTTATTTTCATCCTCATTTTAGGGTTAAGGGAAGTGAGGCATACAGAGATAATATAACTTGCAGGTCACAGGGATCCCAGGTGGCAAGGCTGTATTTTGTAACAGGTCTTCTGGTTCCAGTCTGTGTTCTGTGAAGGAAATAGCAATTATAATACTCATTTTTTTCCACTGCACTTTGAGGTGAGAAACTTTTCTACTTAAGTTCTGATGTGAATGACTAAGAGAACCATGAAAGGGCATTGTTTCTTCCAGATTCTTCCATACACAAGGGCGCTATCACCAAATAAATTCTAATTTGAGGAAATTTTAAATCAATCTTTTCCTTTAGAAATGGCACAGGACCCTGGGGCAACAGAAGAATTCCTGCCTGGTTCCAAGTTCTAAATGAGATTACATTGGGAACTCCTATGAGAGTCTCACACTCAAAGCATCCCCACGACTGCCCTGCATTCTCTGGACAAATTCCAGTAGAACTTATGTTCCTTCATAATCTTATGGTCTTGTTTTAAAAATATGTCAAGTATCCTCATGCAAAAAAAAAAAAAAAAAAAAAAAGAAAGAAAAATGTAATATCTGTCTGCTTGGGTTATGGAAAAAGACATTAGGCACTCAAATCAGTAGGGATATAAGCAGGAGACACCAAACAAGCAGAAGGACAATGAAAATCCCTCAACCTTGGAACAAAAGCAACAAATGACCCCTTGATAAAACTTACATTTTAGCTTAGCTAAAGAAAGAAATGCATTTCGGTCTTGAGGTTTTTTTTTTTCTTTTCAATCATGACTATGTATGTATTTGTTTACTTTTGAATGTCTAATTTCTTTCTTTAAAAATTTTATTGATGATGGCCATTCTTACAGCAGAAACTAACACAACATTGTAAAGCAATTATACTCCAATAAAGATGTTAAAAAATTTTTTTACTGAAGTATAGTTGATTTACCATGTGTTAATTTCTTCTGTACAGCAAAGTGACTCAGTTATACATATATATAGATTCTTTTTCATATTCTTTTCCATTATGGTTTGTCACAGGGTACTGAATATAGTTCCCTGTGCTGTACAGTAGGACATTGTTGTTTATCCATCCTATATATAATAGTTTGCCTCTGCTAATCCCAAACTCCCATTCCTTCCTTCCCCTCCCTGCCCTTGGCAACCACAAGTCTCTTCTCTATATCTGTGAGTCTGTTTTTTGTAGATATGTTGATTTGTATTGTATTTTAGATTCCACATATAAGTGATATTTGGTCTTGAGTTTTGACTAAAAATATAAACTCATGAGTAGTCAGCAGTGAAAGAGTAGCCTTAGACAGTCTATCAGTGAGTTCGTATCTGTCAACAAAATGCAAGGGCCTGGTGGACAATATGCTAAGAGGCTCAGCATATGACTGGTCAGTTATTTCTGTGGAGCTGTAATATACAGTATGGAAAATTACTTGTCAGTGAGATCCTCAGCCATGATATAATAATAATGACTGCTAGTCACTATGCTGCAGATACCATGCCCATATTATTTCTAAACCCTATTATAACCTTGTATGATCTGTGTGGCTATCTCTATTTTAAAGATATAGCAACTGAGACCCAGCAAGGTGACTCAGCTTGCCCCAGGTCACACAGCCAGAGCAGGATGGGGTCCACGTCTGTCTGCTCCAAAGCCAGTGTCTGTTCCACTATATTACCACTGGGTGTCTGGCGCTGGATTTGATGCTGAAGGGGCTTTCAAACAAGGGCAAGACTTAACTTCTGCCCTCTAGTAGTGAATAGGATTCCAACCTCTCAGATGTTGACCATTTTGACAACCTTTTCTCCCAAACCAGCCTCTTTACCTCTTTGCCTTTGCCAGGAGCTGTTGGCCTTTGCCATCATCCATCATAAACATCTCTCCCAAACTCCACTGGGGCTGGGGATTGCTTTGTGTCCCCAGCACCTGGCCTCATCATGGTGGGCATTTAGGGAGGGCTTACTGAACTCAGTTCAACTCCTCTGCCTCCCTCCCTTCCTGTTAAGCTCAGCTTTCATGATCCCCTCCCCTCTTTGTTTCTCCCACTGGCTCTCGGTCCTTTATGACTGGCTCTCCCAAACCTAAAACTAGCTCTTTCTTCAATCATTCAGGGGACCTAATGTTGCTATCATAAAACCGCCATCATGTCCCACTTCCCAAAGCCAGCTTTGGTAAAGTTCAAGTGAAGAGAAAACTTTTGCCCACTAGTTCTTTTGGTCCTCAATCCTTGAAGAACAGATTTCTTCATCTTTTCTCCAGGAACAGCGTGATGACTCATAGCTCTATTAGCTAGAAGAGATGCTTACAAGGCTCAACGGTTCTGTCCCCATGAAGCCTGCCCTCCCACACCTAATACCAATTCACAAGATCCATTTACTGGAGCTCAGGACATGCTTAATTCACTGATAAATGAAATAGGCGAGAATGTTCAGTAGTGCCATTTCCTATCCTAGAACCCTCTTCCCCCAGACCCTGTAGCTGTCTCCTTCTCATCATCTCAGCCTGAGCTGAGATGTTACCCTCTTCCCGGGGCACCCCATACCTCAGGTATGACCTCCCTCATGGTCACTATCACATCGCCCAATTTTAATTCTCTCTGTAGCACATTAGCTCTGATATTTTTCTTGTTTATTTAATTATGTATTTATTGTCTGCCAACCCTGTTAAACTGTAAGCTTTGCAATAGCAAGGAACCTGTCTCACTTGTGTCTCTGTGGATTCTCCCATGCCCAACACAGTGTTTACCACCAGAAAGGTACTCAATAAATATTTGACCTGTGGATGAACAAATCTTAGTCACTGCGGTGCTGCTGCCTTGGAAATGCACGAAGGCCAACACATTATCAGGATTTGCTGAATGAAAAGAAATACCAGGTGAGCCTGGGCATCACAGAGACATTCTGTATGAGTAATGCGTTTCCCTCAAGAATGTGTCTAGGCAGAAACATCAGATAGAAAAGGTGAATTTTTCAGTTACGTTTTGGTCCTGCCTTTATGGTGCCACCAACTCTCCCATTGTCTGCCAGTTTGAGCAAGTGTTTTACTGGAGAACAGAGATTTATCACCCAGACACAGGATAGTATTTTCTTCTTTTGACAAATGTAGAAAGCAATTTGTGGAACAAAGAAAGATACAGAACATTTAAAAACTAAATTCTAAGACATTGCCCAAACATGAATAAGAAGGGGCACATGTGTGTGTGTGTGTGTGTGTGTGTGTATGCCTGTGTGTGAAGAATAAATCCTTAGGTAGTCTGTGGTGCGAGAGTGATTTTTCAGAAAACTGGCTAGTTCCTTCTAGTACAGATTGTGTGTAAATTATTCAGGCAACTGTTGTAATTTTCTTCTCTTCCCCTAAGATCAGCCAAGCTGATACCTGAAATCCATCATGGTAATCAGATTCCAGACCATGTGGAAAACATTCTCCCTTACCACAGATTTTTCTTTTACAATCCCAATAACACAGACCTCCATGTGGAGCCCTTGAAGCAGTTTGAAAAGAAATTCCCAAATAATGGATGTGATTGTCTGGCTGTAGCTCTCATGCATTCTTGTAAAAATGCACACAGCGTGTTGCATCTCTCCACCCTTCTCTCTCTGGAGGCATGTGATAACCAGTATCACAACCAAGGTCTTAGATCTGTGTTCCCCAGGCCCATTTAGAACCATGACTACTCATCGCTGTCATTTATTTTGGGCCCCTGTGTGCTTCACCTCATTTCGTCTCACAATCACCCTCTGAGGTGGGTGACATTCCCTCTAGTTCACAAGTGAGGAAACGGAAGTCTCTAGTGGCTCAGTGGTCTGCCTGACCTCACACAGCTAGAAGTGGCAGAGCTGGGGCAAGAAGGCTTATCATGGTATCTGTCCTGCCACAGCACTCCCAAAGCACTGGCAGTATTATTGAACCTCTCTTAAAGCATTTATCGCTCTTTCATTTTATTGGCCTTATTTAAGAACATATCTTTTCCCTCCTATTATGCTATGATTCTAGAAGTTAGCATCCATGTCTCTTCCTTCTCTTAATCCCCTATATACCTTACCAAATGCCCTGCACATAATAAATCAGGGCCGGGACTGGGGTGAGGTAAGTGAGGCACTCACCATGGCTGTAAAAGTTAAGGGGACACCATAAAAACTCAGTCATCAAAATACATAATAATAATATTTATTTATGTTTTTACCTTTTGACCCTCTTTACCCATTTCTCCCATCCCCCATCTCCCACTTTTGGCAATCACCAATCTGTTCTTTATGTCTATGAGCTTGTTTTTTTCCTTTACATTCTACATATAAGAGCGATCACATGGTATGGTATTTGTCTTTCTCTGTCTGACTTACTTCACTTAACACAATACCCTCAAGGCCTATTCATGTTGTCGCAAATGGCAAGATTTTGCTCTTTTTTATGGCTGAATAATATTCCATTGTTTGTGTGTATATGTATATACATACCACATCTTCTTTATCCATTAATCCATTGATGGACACTTAGGTTGTTTCCAGATCTTGGCTTTTGTAAAGAGTGCTGCAATGAACATGGGGGTGAATATATCTTTTCAAGTTACTGTTTTAATTTTTCTTTATATAAATACCCAGAAGTGGAATTGTTGGATCATATGGGTCATAGTTCTATTTTTAATTTTTTGAGGAACCTCCATACTGTTTTGTTACATTCCCACCAGTAGTGCACAAGCATTCCCTTTTCTCCACATCCTTGCCAACACTTGTTATTTGTGGTCTTTTTGGTTATAGCCACTCTGACAGGTGTGAGGTGGCATCTCATTGTGGTTTTGATTTGCATTTCCCTGATAACTAATGACGTTGAGCATCTTTTCATGTACCTGTTAGCCATCTGTATGTCTTCTTTTGAAAAATATCTATTTTAAAAATGTAAAACTAATGCAAAAATTCCATGATGAAGAAAATATTAAAATTTAAATAAAGACAGACTCCGACCCTGGACTTGGCCTCCCTTGCCTAGTCCCAGCCCTGTAGGAGCACTTAAAATATATTAAACGAATGGACTGTAGAATTGGTGTTTGGCTCACGTGAGCTAAATGTGCCATTAATGATCTAGTGAAGTGTTACCATTCAGAACTCATTGATGAATCAGATGGACTAAAGCTCTTGGACTTTCTTGCTGTCAGTCTGTCCATAAAGATGTTGATTCAGCTGTACTGGTCACACTCACCCAAGCCTGGAAGAGCCACCAGAGTCCAGCTTCCCTACCAGTCTGAGCAGCAGTCTACCCAACAGGGGGAGTTTTCTTAGCAATTCTAAATTAAAAACTGCCCTTGGTTGTCTAAGATTCTGAAGTTCCTGGAATTTCTCTTTCATTTTGTTATTTTCCCACTTTCCTTATTCTTGTTATTTAAAGAAATCAGAATAGTTATTTTGGAAGGACACACTGTAAGATACATAAATATGTGAGTTATATAAATATGTGTGTGTGTGTGTGTGTGTGTGTGTGTGTGTGTATCGACATCTCTCCCACTGTTCCCATCCCTCCACCAGGGCTCAGTAGATTATAATAAGTTCAGTAAATATTTGTGAATTTACTAATTGGACTGTAGGAGATGGACTGGAGGAAAAAGAATAGTTTAATTTTGAGGATATTAAATTAATATCTGAAGTCACCATTTTACAGCTGACAAAAAGCTTTATACCAAAAAGGGCAGCAGGTTTAATTTGTTTTCACTTAAGTTAAGCCTATTTTTTCATGCTGTTTTCATTATTTGTATTAGGAACATTGAAGACTTAGCCAAGTGAGGAATCTGTAAGTGGAATGCAGTTGCTTTGTCATTCACAGTAGCAACTAATAAGACAGAAATCGGGGGTCTAAGTGTCCATTGGGCAGCTTCTCATCTCAGCAAACATGCTCATTACAGAATGAATCACCACTTTCAGGGGGAACTTTAGTCTCTCTTCAGAGACATGTCTCTCAAAGTCATAGAATTAAAATGTTGAAAACAAGCTGCAAGTCCACAAATGGTGAGACCAACTAGAAATGGAAATTTCAGGGAAAAGAGGTGCCCTTGGTGCTGTGCCAGTGAGGAATTGGGTAGAGGCATCTCTCTTCTTTCCCTCAGGTGTAGCTGTCCTATCTGGAGCTTGGGTGTTGTTGCTCTGGGCCTAGACCATTGAAAAGAAGAACAATTGCCATTAGGATAAATCTTTCTATGCTTATGTATAATCTACCTAGACAGGCACAATTTAGAAAGACTAAGCAATTTTCAGAAGACCAGATTATTCATTCATTCAACAAATACCTACTGAAGACCTACATATGCCCAGTGCTGGGGATTCAGTAGTGAACAAAATAATAGTCCATGTCACATAGAGCATGCATCCTGGCGGGGAGAGCTTGAGATAAATGATACAACTAACAACAGTATAACATGGCAGAAGGTGTAAGTTTCATGGAGAGAAATGGGACAGGGTAAGTGTGGGTTTGGGTGGGCAGGGAAAGACTCTCTGGAGAGGAAACGTTTGACCTGAGGCTGGAATGCTATGTTTGGGGAAGGCAAGGAGGTCAGTGTAGCTGCAGCCTAGTGAGAGAGGGGGCTAGGGAGAGGAGATGAGGCCACACAGGAATCTGGGGGCCAGATCATGTCAGCCTAGTGCAGGCCATGGGGACTTATGACTTTATTCTGAGAGAGATGGAAGCCTCTGGAGGTTTTTAGCAAGTAATGACCTGATATGACTTTTGTTTTATAAAGGTCACTCTGACATCTAGGTGGAGAAGGGCTAGTGCATTGACCCTGGATACCCAGAAGCCAGGCATAATCCTGCCCTTGTGGAGCTTATAATTTGGTGGGGAATTTTGGCAATGGGCACATAAACAAAGAAATGAAGTCAGTTTAGGTAAATTATGAATAAAATGAAAGAGGGTGATGAGAAATCATGAAGGATGGGACTGCCTGCTACAGTTAATGGTTAGGAGAGCTTCTCTGGTGACGCTGAACTGAGAACAGAGTGAGGAGAAAGAGCAGCCATGCACCGGGGGGCAGGGCGGGGAATATACCAGGTGGACGGTCAGCATTGCAAAGGCCCTGAGGTAGGAATGAACTGCGTGTGATGGAGGAACAGAAAGGAGGCCCGTGTGGCCAGAGCACAATGAGCTAAGGAGAGAGGTCGAGAGGTAGGTAGGGCTAGACCTTGGGGAGATGTTCAGGCGATGGTGAGAAATTTGGATTTTAATCTATAATAATTGAAGTGGACATCCATTGAAGGGATTTAAGTATGAATTCTATTTCAAAAGGGTCACACTTCTGCTTTGTGGAGAATAAATATGCAGTGAGAATGGAAGTTAGGACACCAACCTTTGCAGTAATGTATACAAGAGATAATAGTGGTTTTGATACTGGTAGAGTTTGTAGAGTTGAAGAGTAGATTTGGGACATATTTTGGAGGTAAGCCAACAGGATTCATTAATGCATTGGATGTGGAAAGTAAGGAGAATCAAGAATAATCTGTAGATAATTGACTTGAGCAACTGGATAGATGATGTGCCATTTACAGAGATGGAGAAGAATGGGAGAGGGACAGATGGGAGAGGGCCAAAACGAGGAGAGGGAAAATCAAGAGTTCTGATTTGACATGTTACATTTGAGGCCCCTGATGGAGCTTTAAATGAAGATGTCCAGTAGACAATTCGACATGGGTGTCTGGAGTTCAGAGTAGAGGTCTGATGGTGAGACAAAAATTTGGGAATTATCTGCATGCAATTAGTATTTAATGCCCAGGACTACATGATCAGCTAGCAAAATAATATAGATAAAGAAGAGAGAGAGGGTAGAAGACTAAGCCCTGAGGATGTTCCAAGATTTAGAGTGGAGACATAGAGAAGGTGCCAACCAGGAGGACTAAGAAGAGGTGGCCAGGTAAGCAGAAGACAAGTCAAAACAGGGGGATGCTGTAGAAGCTAAAGGAAGAGAGTGTTTCTAGTGGGAGTATCCAACTGTGTTGAATGCAGCAGAGAAGTGAGATGAAGACAAAGAGAAAATATTGGATTTGGAACAACATTGAAGGTTTCTGGTGATCTTGGCAAGAACAGTTTGAGTAGAATAGAGAAAGCAGTTTTGAGCAGTTTCCCTTTGGCGGGGGGAGCCAAGTTTCATGACCCCTCCTGAAGTCATCTGTAAATTTTTATCTCTTGGAACACAGAGAAATATACAAATTTCCTTCCACTGTCGAGCAGACTGAAAATGGTTGCATTCTCTGGCGTAAAATTAACCAGTTTTTGTTTTCTTCCGTTTCATTCAAAAACAAACCAGAGTCCGATTTCTTCACTTGTACTTATTGCTTTTTTTGCCTATTAATTTTGAAATTATTGGGATCGTGGAATGGCCCAGATGGAGGGGTGTTGGTAATCCCTTTATTTTATGGATGAGGAAACAGAAGCCTGGAAAAGTAGAATGATAGAGGCAGGTTAGAATCCAGGAATCTTTTAACTACTTTATATTTAAGCTTTATGATCCATATAACTCTCCGCCTCATTCCCAAATGCACCCAGTTGAATCAGATTAGAATAGTGGTCCCAGGTAGCTTGAGATAAAGGCATTCTGCCTCCAAGATTGCTTCTGATCTGAGACTGTACTTGTAAAATGGAATCAGCTTCATTGATTTGGTCATTTTTTAGGATATTACAGAAGACGCTATTGATGAGGGTCTGGAAAACACTCAGTGTCCTGTGTCTATGGCATGCATACTATCATAGTACTCTTCTCTACTTGCTCAGATACAGCCCCCTGCAGATTTCCAGGCAGATACCAGTAAACGTTTCACATGGCTGTGCAATGAAACCTGTTTGACTTACACTTTTTGGGTGGCAGTTGCCCATGCTCCTAGCCTCAGCAAGCTTAGAGTGTACAAGGGTGAAAACCATACACAGAGCAAAAGAGTAATGAATTCAGAGGTCTTTTATCTGGCAAGGCGCTCAGGTGGTCCTTGGGGCCAGTCATTGGCTGGTATGGCCTTTATATGAGTTTATTATTTAAAGATAGGATCTTTCTCTTGGGTGATACAAGTGGAAAACTCAAGTGGGAGATGCAGTGCTTTTGGATAACTTAAGAAAATCACTTTGTGTATGAGGAAGACACCTCTTAGCCTTTCTTTGTGGCTCTAATAGACTGCCTGATTATATGGATCACCAGTATGGTATCACTGTGACAAGAGCTCCTCACCAGAAGCTGCCTCAGAGAACCAGATCTCAACCTACCACCATGCACGCCCCACCCAGGGTCTGAGTGTGCTCAGCCATGTGGTCTTATACAAGGCATTTATCCTAAGTCTTATCTTCAACATCTGCAGAAGGAGGAGAATTCCCATAAAGAGTACTGTGAGGCTTATGTGAACTCATTTGAGTGGATGAACATTACAAACTGTAAAGCATTATACAATTGTGAGCTGTTAAAAGACTTACAAAGAGAATCCAGAGCTGAATTAAGCTTGACGGTTTGACAACTCAAAAGTATGAGACACTATAAAAGTAAGGAAAATATTTATTTTAGTTAAATTGTAAATTAGGCAAAAGGCTGTTTTATGAATATTCAGGGCACACATGCTACTTTTTAAAAAGCACACTAATAACTCTGAATCTAGCACAGCCTGTATTCCGAGGTACCACCTGGAGCTGGGGACAAGGGAAATAGCATTTATTGTGTATCTCTTCTGCAGGGGTGTGGGGCTTTGGGCTAGGCAGGATTCAGCCATGATGGAGACAGGGATCTTTCCTGTGAAAGATTACAAGCCAATAGGGAATAGGAGGCAAACATCCAGATCCCAGGATGGAATGTGGTATGTGTAACAGAAGAGATACAAAGGTTCACAGAGTCCAAAGAGTGGAGAAGTTTTGTTAGGGAAGGGAAGGCAGCAGAGACGTTTTCTTAAAGGGGTGAAATTTCTGATGTGCTGTGATGGATGAATAGGATTCTGAAAGTTGGGTAAGGCAAGCCAGGTACAGGGCAAAGACACAAAGATAGGTTGCAAAGTTTATGCCAGTATAAGAGTGGTCCAGCATGAATGGAGCAAAGGTCAAAATGGGAGAATTATCATAGCTAACACTTATTGAGTGCTTACTGCATGTCAACCTGTCCTAAAGGTATTAAGCATATTTCTTCGGGGATCATCATAGTGACCCTATGGGACAGGTATTATTGATGCCATTGAGTGGATGAGCAAAGTGGGGCACAGGCAGGTTGAGTAAATTGCCCATGGTCACCCTGCTAATAAGTGACTGAGGCAAGACCTGAACTCAGAACAGTGTTATTCAAGGGTCTAAACTTTAGACCACTGTGCTATGCTGCATTCCCAGATTCTAAGAGATGAAAAGCTGAAATGAGACTGAATATCTCCTCTGGGGTTACACTACCATGGAATTATTAGGAGCAGGTACAAGTGTGCTCTTATTTCAGTAGACCAGTGTTCCCCCAAATTGGCACATGGACTACTAACGAGACAATAGATTCTTCAGACATTGCCCACCAATTTTGAAAAGTTATATATTTATCTTAATATGTATTTAGCATGTCAAAACCTTGATTATGGAAATTTTTACTTAGAATGCTACTATATATATATTTTTTTAACTTTGGGTTTATTTATTTTATTTATTTATTTATTTATGGCTGTGTTGGGTCTTCGTTTCTGTGCGAGGGCTTTCTCTAGTTGCGGCAAGTGGGGGCCACTCTTCATCGCGGTGCGCGGGCCTCTCACTATTGCGGCCTCTCTTGTTGCGGAGCACAGGCTCCAGACGCGCAGGCTCAGTAGTTGTGGCTCACGGGCCTAGTTGCTCCGCGGCATGTGGGATCTTCCCAGACCAGGGCTCGAACCCGTGTCCCCTGCATTGGCAGGCAGATTCTCAACCACTGCGCCACCAGGGAAGCCACTACTATATTTTTTAAAGTGTGTCAAATTAAAGAAAAATTTTATTAAAGAAAAAGTAAATAATAGTACATTTGGTATATTGATATGTCAAAAACCATGAAAGTAGTTTCTGAATGCTGAAAGTTTGAGGATCCACTGGGTGAGCAATGGGAAGCAGTTCAAGTTGCTAGAAAAGGGAGGGGCATGGTCAGGCATACTCTGTAGGGAAGTTAATTATGTCTCAACATTTGGGGTCGATTAGAGGGCCCAGCAGTGAAATATGTGGAATCCTGTTTTAGTGGGCTCTATCAGTCAGTGTTCAACCAAGAAGACAGAAGTCCTTCTAAGTCTTTACAGCCAGGAGATTTAGTGGAGAGAATGCATAGGTTACATAGGTGGTATAGGAACTGAGGAGCCAGAGTGGGTCCATTGAAGCAGCCCAAGAAGCTGCTTCCACCCCTTGGCTGGAGGGATAAAGAGAAAAGGTCATGCTGGAGCCTAGGGATCAAGGTCACTGACAAAACTGGAATCACATTGGAGCCATGCTGGAGCCATACAGGTGACATCACTTAAGGCAGAGAAGGACAGGGAGAGATGCTCCTGCTCCTCCCTCCACCCAGCTCTCTAAACTCCTCTCTCCAGCACCTCCCATTGGCTGAACTAGGAAACTCAGCCCCTGCAAGGCAGAGCCGGGGAAAGGCGAGGCCAAAGAGGCCTAGGATCAGTGCTGAGGCTCTAGCCCTAGTCTCTCAGGGAGAAATTATGGAAGGGCTGGTGGAAGCAGGACACAGAGGGTGCCTTTTCGAGACATCTATAGACGGAATGGATACGATTTGATATTTGCTTGGAAGGGCAGGGAAGGATGGAAGGAGTGTGAGTGTGAGAGTAAGAGGGATGAGCTGAAAGAAACCCCAGATTCAGTCTTGAGTGAGTCTCTTGGATATTACCTTCTCTTTTTTCCACAGTTGTTCCATCTTGTGTGGCATTTTATTTCCATGCACACCAGAAAAATCTTTATTCTTACTGTCCCTGTGGATTTTTTTTTTCTGTTACTTTAGTTTTTATTTTACTGGTCAAGTTAAAGCCTCATATAATTACTGAAAATATTATAAGAAATTACATTTATTATACCCACAGGTATTTTTAATGTGTTTTTCTAATCATAGCACAACTTTCTTGTGCAGCCTGCTTTCTGGGATGATAGGCTAACATAAGCCTCAGGATCCTCCATACTTTTGTGGGTCAAATAGCCAGGGCTTGTCTTTGTAAACATTTCATAGGTGCAACATTTCAGAAGCAAATTGTGAATTTACACAGACTTCTGATAACTTGTTTAGAATAGGATACCTGACAAGTTTGTATAAATTGAACGTTACTTTGTTCCTTAGTGACTAGCACAATGTTTCTTACTGCTGAGATGGGGAACTCTTTGAAGATGATCGAGAACATTTAGCATTCGCACTGATCCACACTGGAGCACCTGGAAGGGAACTGCTTTGCTTTCTGGAACTTCTTGTTCCTGAAGAGTTACAGGAAGAGTTGGAGAAGAATTTTAGCCAGACGTATATACAATGGAATATTACTCAGCCATAAAAAGAAACGAAATTGAATTATTTGTAGTGAGGTGCATAGACCTAGAGTCTGTCATATAGAGTGAAGTAAGTCAGAAAGAGAAAAATAAATACCGTATGCTAACACATATATATGGAATCTTAAAAAAAAAAAAAAAACTGGTTCTGAAGAACCTAGGGGCAGGACATGAATAAAGACATAGACGTAAAGAATGGACTTGAAGACACGGGAAGGGGGAAGGGTAAGCTGGGATGCAGTGGCAGTGAGGGAGTGGCATGGACATATATACACTACCAAATGTAAAATAGATAGCTAGTGGGAAGCAGCCGCATAGCACAGGGAGATCAGCTTGGTGCTTTGCGACCACCTAGAGGGGTGGGATAGGGAGGGTGGGAGGGAGACGCAAGAGGGAGGGGATATGGGGATATACGTATGCATACAGCTGATTCACTTTGTTATGCAGCAGAAACTAACACAACATTGTAAAGCAATTATACTCCAATAAATATGTTAAATTAAAAAAAAAAGAATTTTAGCCAGAAACATTTGTCCTTTTGGTTACTCTCCCCTTTTTTCCTAGGACATCATTTTTAAGTCAGCATGATGTTGGCTGAAGAAGAATTTATTCCTCTTAACATTTTCCTCAACTAAGAATAATGGTCTTAATGTGCCTTTTCGAAGTCATGTCCCTCCCACGTCCCTCATGGGGGAGACGGTTTCAAAAGGGATAAGCTGACTTTTGGAAATGGTGTAGGGTGAGTGAGGGCTGCTGGTGGGTCATAGTTTCACTGTGTGTTGTTAGAAAGAGGCATGCTCTTTGGGAGATCCCATATCCTTCCTTGCCCAGTGACCGCTTGATTTCTTTAGGTTCCTGAGTAACACATAGGTACAAAGTGGGCATGGGCCTGACTGCTCCTTGGGAGGAAAGGAAACGAAATCTAGACTCACCCTATGCGTGTCTGGGCCCAGACCTTTACTAATACAAGCATATGGAAGAAAGAGAAGGAAGACTAAACCAACATGAGCTTGTGGACTTCAGAAAGCTCCACTACTTCAAAATTGTGGCTCAGTCATTATCATAAATTCTAGGAGCTTCCCTCTTTTTTTGGAGAGTGGACTTTCTTTCTCTTAATTTTAATTAATCCTTTGGAATAAGGAAGTTAAGAGGTAGGGAGTTTGTACCTTCAACTCTACCCCCTGCCCCCATATTGCTAGTGTTGTGTAAATCGCTACAAGTGTTGAGCAATATCCAGCACTTGAGTCACTGAAAGCACAGGGCTGAACACATCATCGGTGTCCAGTAACTTCCTACTGACTGCATGTTTGATTGATTTGGGAGACAAGAAGATCTTATAACAATATATTTTACATATAATGTGGTCTTCGGGCCTGGAACTTGAGTAGTAAATTATATTCAAACTCCAGGCCATTTCTAGACTCTTTATAGGCATTTATTTGCCATCGATCCTTGGCTCATACACTCACTGTCTTATCCCTTTTCTCTTTTTCCCATTTTAGCAGAATATATTCATCTGCCATTTCCACACTCAATTGTCTCCTCCCCGCTTTTTATGGTAAATATTCTGAAATTTAATATATAATGTCAGTAAAATATTTTTTCAATAAATAGTGTGGAAAGGTGTTCAAAAATCATGACCAATTAAATATTTGCATATCAATGGTCAATTAATCTCTTAACACAAGATATCCCAAGTTTAGAACACTGTAAAACTGAGGAAATAAAAAAGAACCTAATGGAATCCTTCCATAAACAGTGATTTTCAGAGGTTCAGAAGGAGATCACTGGTCTACCAGGGTGGGAGACACTTACTGACACTAGTTTTGATAGTTAACTTGGGTTACATTGGGTCAATAGTGTGTATTTTACCATACAATTTGACCCATTCTTCCTCATAAAGGAGACCAACTGTGAGATGAAGGAAAACTTGAAAGCAGTACTTGATTTACCCAAGATGTCATAGTTTCTTTTCATGAATCAGGAAATTCCCTGATGGGGACCATGCTACATCCCAGGGGTTCCAGAATTAAGAGATTGCTCTATTTTTCTTTCCATTCAAGTAGAAATAATTAGCTAAGGAACATAACAGGAGTCATAAGTCTAGGGTTTTTGGTGAAAATTTTATGATCCTCAAATTTTATAAGGTCAAAACGCCTGCTTGTTTTTGTTTTTAACATCTTTATTGGAGTATAATTGCTTTACAATGGTGTATTAGTTTCTGCTTTATAACAAAGTGAATCAGCTATACATATACATATATCCCCATATCTCTTCCCTCTTGCATCTCTCTCCCTCCCACCTTCCCTATCCCACCCCTCTAGGTGGTCACAAAGCACCGAGCTGCTTGCTTAATTTCTCTGAATTATCATATACCCTCCCTTCCTCCCAGGATTATTGTGAGATCAATGGAGACAGGGGAGATATAAAATGTTTTCTAAAACTTAATATTCTGTAGACACTTGAGGTATTATTATTTTTATTTTTTACTTATTGGTAAGATAAAGGCAAAGAAAGAAAATGCAACATACAACATTTGGGTAATTTTTTGCTTCAGCACTGTTTGAAATCATTTCCATTGGGGAGTTGCCGATAGGGGAAGAAATCAAGAGTCAGCAATTATAGAAAGAAAGCAAAGTGAAGATATTAAAGAAACTAAGTTGCGGAGCCTAAGGGGAGCACCTGGGCTTAGAGAAGATTGTTTTTAAATAGATGAACAAAGAGGCTGAAAGAAGGACCAAAATGAAACTGATGTTTTTCTTTACTTGCCAAAAATTCCTGGGAATATATCACAAAGTAAACTTATGCAATATGAAGGAGGTACATTGCAAGTCTAAATTTAAAATATAAATGTGGAATATTTAAAAGAGCCCTCATTTCAACTATTTCAGGAACTGCTCAGATTAAAACCTCATAGAGCTTATTAAAGATTGGCTGCCCATTAAGTAGGTGCCATCAATATTGTGACTGATAATAATAATTTAAGAATCATTTATTATTAGGAAGTCTTTAGTGTTATGGTAAGTTGGAAAGGGCAGAAGATGCTGACCCTCATCTAGTTTATCTTGTTTTTAATTCTCTCAACAAGAACAAGGTATCGAGATTTCCTGCCCAGCAGCACCATCTCCATATAAAACCAATCTCAAAGAAATCTGGTTCACAATTGTACTGGTCCCACCATTGTGTGACTCATCTGCCTGGATCCCAAGTTCCCAAGGAGTAAATGTCCGGTTCTAGCTGAGGCTCCCTTTCCTCAGGATAAGTTCTCAATAAGTGACCCTGAATTCTAGTCCCTTCCAAAGTAGATTATAAATTCTTTTCATTTTAGAATTATGATAGTGTGAGTGCTAGGATAATAGCGGTAGCTTCACACTTATCAAACATTTTCTGCATACCAGCCATAACTCATTTAATCCTCACAACAAATCCATGAGCTGGATATTAGTACTGTTATTATTCCCACTTTACAGATGAGGAAATTAAGGCACAATGAAAAAGTTAAGTAACTTGCTTAGATTATACTGAACTAGATTTGAATCTAGGCAACTGAGTTCTTAACCAATAGACTGTATTGTCTCTCTAAATACTTGCATTCCCAAACTTTTGAAATATTGGAAGATTAAAAAATAGTACTTGTTTCTATCTCTGCCATATTAAAATGGAAAAGTGAGATAAAAAGAGTACACCAAAAATTAAAGGCGAGAGAGGCACATTTTAAGAGGAAAGATGAAAACATATTTTTATTACTTCTGTTTAAGATGCAACACAAATTTGTGTAAGGGAATGAAAAATTGGCTACAAAAGAGTGAAGCTCTCATTTCCAAGCTTAAGTATGTGCAAATATGTGGTTTAGAAGGGAGAAGGCTTGCACTTTTGACAAGCTGAGTTTGTTTTAATTTGTAGTACTTGTACATCTTGTACCTGAGCAGCACTGAGTATTTGTAATAAATTGTCCTAATTGGTTTAAAACCAAAATAAAACCAAGAGCTGGTGTCAGGGCTGATTCGTTCCAAAGGAAGACTTCCATCCAGGCAACAGAAAATTCCTGTGGGAGCAGACGGCTGACTTTGTCTTGTCTAGATGCCGGGCTGGCCACTCCAAATGTCAGTATGGTCCCTGTAGTTCAGATGCCTCCCCTGAAGTTACGGAAGGGATTCTTAAACTCTGGCCTTTGGCCAAGGACATTGAAAAGACTTGTTGGAAAGAGCCACTACTTTGCAGTGATTTATAGACAGTGTGCAGCAGCTTTTGAATAATGAATTGTATCCAGGGACCTGGCAACTTTCAGATCACGATCAAGTGGAAGTCCTTTATATTTCTGGTGTAAACCATGAATCTCATCTCACCAAAACAGTGCTGGGCACAAAGGGGTTAGAATCTCTCTCCTGGCCTGGCCACAATCCCCTTCTTTCATCATTCCAGTCCTGTTGATGTCTTATCCATGTTGCTCACTTCAACATCTTACATGGCTCTGGTTAGCGCCTTGGTATTACTTCAACAGGTAAACAGCTAAAGAAAACTATGTCCCCAGCTGCTCAAAGCTCAGTCCTTAAACGCTTAGGGTCATGGGCCTCTTTGAGAATCTGATGAGAGCCATGAATTCTCTCCCAGCAAAATATTCAGACACATAATGGTTTGTCTACAATGTCATGAACCTCTGAAACCATCCCAGTACCCAGGGTAGGAACCGTGGCCCTAATAACTTTAAATGAAAGGCTCTATTTTGAAATCCAGGCTCCTTCTAGCTCACACTTTGCCATCCCCAGCTGTAGCCCTTATCCTCATGGCCTCAGATAGTGGCAAATATTCCAGCCATTGTAAATGCATCCAAGGCAGGAAGATGGATGGGAAAGATAATTTTAAGGGCATCTCCCAAAAGTTGCCCATACGACATATACTTATATGCTTATGTGCTTACTAGCTCCATGGGCATGCAACCGGTACAGTTACATGAGACCTTTTGGTTTGGGTTTTGGGCTCTGTAGCCACCATCTTGAATTTCTTAATAAATTCATGTTTGTGTTTTGTAAGTGAAGTTCACTGGAACAATGGAGAACATGCTGGGGGCTTGAGGCCTCAGCTCAGGCAGGGTCCCACCCACTGCCTCCTCTTACTTCCCCAGGACTAGTTCTCCACAGCTGACCCCTTTCCCCCTGGTGCCCTGGGCCTTCCCAGTCTCCCCATCTCCATCTCCACCTAGCAGTTGCTGTGGCCCTCTGCACCCAGTTGCAGTTGCCTATGCGTCTAGGGAGGATTTGTGTCAGGTGAAGTGTCCCAAGGCAACTTGGAGCAGGGCATGGCGACTGTGGTCCCCACCCTGAGGCGCCAGTGTCAGAGCACGCAAAGCAGGGCTCACTGGGGGCTTAGCAACGCACTCACCTTCACCACAGACACCAAGGCCATCCCAGCACGTAGAGGTCGTAACACACTTGGGGGTCCCCCATCTGCAGTGGGCGGGGGCAGCGGGACTGTGGGAAGAGCAGATGCCTAGCCTGACTTCCCAGCCCCCAGTGTTGAACAAGAGGGGGAACCCAGTAGCCTCTGGGCTGTCCTCCTGGTGCCTTTGAGTGTGTCCACTTCCCCACCAGTATCTGCGTGCCCCAGGGAGCAACATCAAACAGCAAATAAAAATCATCCTGACAGGTCAAGTGAGAAATTTCAGAAGAAATGTAAAAGCTTTATATTTAATACCTTTAATAGCACCCTTTTCCTGCCTTTTCAGCAAAAGGCTCTTCATTTTCATTTTGCACCAAACCCTTCAAATTATGTAGTCAGTCCTGCTCTGTCTCACTTGCCAGCCACAAAGAGCTGCAAGAGAGACTGATAAATACAATCTTTGTTCTGGGTGGCTATGCCCAGCCCCAAATCAGGAGTTCTGTTACCATGCAAGATGGGGGATAATGGATATTGGGGTAGATAACTAGCAGTTTCCACCTTGTAAGATAACACTAAAAATAATTACCAGGGATCAAGCATTATTGAAAGTGTTAACAACTTTTAGCTCATTTAATCTTGAAGGCAATAGTACTATTAGCCCCAGTTTACAGATAAAACAGCAACACCCAGATATGAAATCACTTACCCCAGAACACATGTCTAGCAAGTGACGGAGCCAGGATTCAAACTTGGGCAGTTTGGATTTTAAGTCCAGGATCCCTGTGTGGCACTGCCCTTGCAGCTTAGCCAGCAAAAACCACCCTCTGTGGCTCAACAGGGATGCTCCAGTTTACTAAGACAGTGAAGATCTTATAAAAAGTTAGGTCATGGGATCACCTGTACCAGAATTGCTACAGTGCTTGTTTAAAATGTGGCTTCCTGGGCTCTAATCCAGGCTATTCAATCAGAATCTCAGGATGGATCACAAGAATCTTCATTTTAAACAAATTCCTCCAGGTGATTCTTAGGAACTTTAAGGAATGTTGCTCAAAAGTTTTAGTTTACAGTAAGCTTCCCGAGATGAGTGTGTCTGGGAATTTATGAGGAAGGGGACACTCATATTAATACATTGTGGCAGGAAAGCAAAAGGTGACAACCCAGTGAAAGGGAATTTGGCAATATCTACCGAGACTCCAGATGCATTGGCCCTGTGATATAGCAGTCCCACTTCCTGACATTTATCCTACAAATAGACCTACACATGTATGAAATGGCAGAGGTACAAGATTGTTCGTGGTGGCATAGTTCATCATAGCAAAATACTGGAAGCAGCCCAGGCATCCAGCAGTCGAGAGCTGGCCAAGTCACTCCACACAGTGGCACAGAATGAGGAAGAACACTAAGTTCTGAGGTAGGGGAAGCTCTAGGACATCTTGGGAGGTGAAGAAAACAGTGCCAATAGTGTGCATAGTGCAGACAGGCCAGAGAATCACCTCTCAACAGAGAATCACCTCCCGCAAACGATTCTCTCTTTATGAACTCTGATCTCAGGGCTGGCACGGCAGGTGCGGGCAGTAGAGTCAGCTGTGGCCCCTCTTAGTAAGCCCTAGGTTGCTGATGGCTCCCTGACAGCTGTCTTTAGAATTAATGGAGGTACTTAGGGCCTCTCTGCCCTAGGCAGGGTGGGTCCTATTCATCAGTTCCACGGCAAAGGAAATCATCCTATTACATCTCTTGGAAACAGTAAACCTAGCTCTTGAGTGTAGAAGGATTCCGAGACTGCACGAACTTTTTCATCATTTCCCATTGGAAAGGCTGCTGCCTCAGACCTGGACTGGACTGGGGGGGAACAAACTTTATGTATTTCTTTTTTAAGTGCCTTTCGATGATTGGTGCTCTTCTTCTAGCTCCGTATGATGCCTGTCTCCTCTTGAATTCGGATTGCTCTCTCCTGGTAGGGTGTTTTCTTTTGTACCTAAGAGAATGCTTACACTCTTGACTGGAAATATGAGGGCGTTTCAATAACAGATTGTTCTCTAAAAATAGTCCCCTCAGTTTTTCCCGTTAAATTAGGTGTCAAAGCTCAGAGTTAGTAGAGCAGTTTATTAGAGCAAAAGCAGCACAGAGTGTTCCCTTGGAGATTGTCATATATGGCCGTGAAACCCCAGGAAGGCAGAACTTGGAATTCTTCATGAGTTAGAGAAACCCAAATGACAAGTCAATTTTTTTTTTCTTTACTTAAAAAATAAGGATTAAAAAATACTCTGGCTGAAGCGAACTCGTTATTGTTGCAAATACACATGTATGTGTATTCAAATATTGAATAACAGTCTGAGGTTGATAAAGGATGATTCATAAATATTTTTAAAAGTTAGCTGTATGTCCATTTGTCATTGAGCCTTGGGGTCATCTTTTTGCTTTGCTTTTCTTACTTTGCATGAAACTATTTAACAACAGTAATGAATAAATTTTCTCAGAGTATTAAAAAAAAAAAAACTCTGGCATCAAGAAGTAGATAAATAGTACATGATCCGTTAGCACAATAAAAATTCTGTAGCTTCCTGTGTTTGGGGCCTGAATTAATTTATTCTGGGTTCTGTCATGGCCAGTAGTGGTTCCAGAATGTGGAGTGGGGAGAGCTTGAAGCTGCATTTTCATGGCCCTTTATGTAAGATCAAAGAAGTATAAATTGACCGTGTCAAAGAGTGAAGGGGTAGCTGATGGACAGTAGAGGTAAAGCTCTCCTTCACCACCCCCTCAGGCTTCACCTTGGCACTTTAATTGCTCTAATTGGTAGGTGATTCTCATCACAAAGGCCCAAAGTTATATCCAAGGTTAATCTGGACCAGCCAAGTCCAGTAGAACCTTCTGTGATGATGAGAATGTTGTGAACCTGTTCTGTCCAATAGCCACTGGTCATTGAACAGTTGATATGTAGCTAGTGTAACTGAGGAACCAAATTTTTAATTGTATTTCATTTCAACTACTTTAAATTTAAATAGTCACATTTAAATGGCTAACAGCTACCATTTGGATAGCGCAGCTCCCACAGCTTGGAAGAGGAGTCAGGAATTATGATTTCTGAACTCTTCCTTTATGCCAAATTAAGATGATGGTAATGTCATATTAGTGCTGTGTGCGTTCATTATCCGTCTTATAGAATAGATATAACTGACCCTTGCCTCCCCCTTTTGGACGTTGTGAGAGGGGTGGGCCATCCCAACTTCCTTACTGGGTTCCGTGAGCCAGAGATGTCAGTGCCAAGCTGTTCTTTGATTGTGTTTGTCCATTTGCAAGAATCAAACCAGGGATTCAGTCCCTGGAGAGGCAGACGGGTATGAAAGCGCTGCTCAAACAACAGAAGGTGTGAAATCACAACACTGCACCTGATATTCAGAAGTGAGAACACCTCTTTTGTGTGTGTGTATTCCTTTAAAGTCAGAATCAATTCATTAATATCAGGGACTTGCCTTGACTTACATAAAACCCAAGCCCACCCATTCCTGCTTATAATTTTTACCAGAAAATAGAAAAAAACTAATTGCTGTAGCACACAGTTTGTGTGGTTATAACAATTAGGGGCTAATTTATTGTTATAAAACAGTCTTGTGTGTAGTGTAGATATCCAAGGTGGCTTTGTAAAAGCAAACATCATTCAATCTTGTGTATCTTACTAACCCTAAGTCAATCTGATCACTCTCTCCTACCTCCGATTTCTCCCTTCAGAGTATTCATCTTTTATCATAGTCCATTCAGTGATATTTTCCAAATCACCTGGTACCTAATTTTTTTTTTATGCTGCTGATTAAGAGACAACGCATAGTCGAGCCTCCCATCATGTAACCCACCAGGTCCTGCCAACAAAAGTCCTCATCTCCAACCCTCACACACTTACATCTCTAGGCCTAGGCTCCAGAATTTTTAAGATATAGGTCTAGTCATTTTTTCCTTAGGAATTCTATCTCCTTAGGAAGTGGGGAGGTTCGATGGCCCAGAGCAAACCCAGCCTGCTTCAGATCCTCAGCTCCTGCTGACCTTTACTCCTAAGACTGTCCATCTGGGAGTCCCAAGGCCTCCAGGGTTAGCACAGAGGGAGCCATCCTCCAGAACTAGTCTTCACTCCAGCCTCCACTTAGCCTGTGTGCTTTGTGGTCAAGGCCTAGTGTTGGGCCACCATCTCTTGGCTTCTGATGCATGCCCATTGGTAATCAAATGTTTTACTTGACCCCCTAAGGGGAAGCCCTAACATGCGATAGACAGGTAACTACTATAGTTGTTAGAACTCCTGAAAGAGTTGAATCCTCTTGGCATAGATTCATGAGTTTTACTTAATAGTCTAAGATGATTTTGTGACATTAGGACATAGAAGCTCTCCAAAGGGCTTATTCAAGGAACAAATTTATAACACGTTACAAGCTGCTATAATGACATTAACTACTCTCATCTCCTACTGAGTGAGACACCCAGCAGAGTGCCATGAATATAAACAGCCCTAGAATTTCAGATCTTATTGTTTTGTTAATGAGCACACATGATCCTTGAGCATACAGTGTGGGTGGTCTGATGGGGGTTATGAATCAAAGCCAAGAGGGTTTGTTCTCTGGTCAACCTCTGCATGTTATTAGTGAGCACTTGACTAATTGATCCTAAACTGCACGTTTAATGGCCACTTTTGGATTTTTGGCAGGAAAATGGCTACTTGTTTATTCTCAGATGTCATAATATATCCACCCTTTACAAACCAGAGCCCCAGCATGGACATGTGAATGGTCTCTTGGGTGAGATTAGAGTCCCTCCCTTTGATCCACAGCCCACGGCACAACCTTGAGGAAGTCTTGGCCAGGTGTGCCTTCAGCCTTCCCCAACACAGGCAAAACACACCTGCTCTTTATCTGGCTGAGTGGGAACGTGTGCAGCTGCAGTAGATTAAAACCAATGAATGTTTATCTGCAAACAGAGCTCCTTGGTGGTTAGATGTTATGCAATTACAAGTGTTATTGCTAAATATTACCCTGATTTACTTTGTATATGTTGAAACATTTAAAATTGATCACGCATTTTGTAGAAAGTAGAATATTTTCCCAGTCTCCTGTTTTTGCTTTAAATGATCAGAACAATTCAAGTAATACAGAAGTGTATAAATGACTAAGTCTTCTTGAGGTAACGAATGTTAACGTAGAGCATTGCAGGTAACTTTTCGCAATCCCTCTATGTGGGTAGAAATATAAATTCTTATTTTTATAGTTTATAAAAGCACAAATATGCCTTTCATATGCTATGGCTATATACACACACAAATATATATATATATATTTACATATACTTACATATATATATTTACATTTACATATATTTACATATACAGTACTTATACATATGATATATTTCCAAGTCAATACAGAGATACCTCATTCTTTTTAGTAGTTGCCTAGTAGTCTATAATACGGTCCATAATCTATTTAATCATTTCTCCATTGCTGGCCACTGTAGTGTTTCCTCTGTTCTTAAGTGATAAAGACAAAAACAAAGGTTGTTACCTTGGCTTTATGATTTTTTTCATGTACTTCATTTTGACCTTCAGTTTGTTTTAATCTCCTCTTAATTAGGTTTTCTGTCCTTCACATGACTGGTGATTTTTTTTAAAATATGTATTTTTTAATCTTAAGGCCCTTTATTAAGAGAAAATGAAGAGAAAAGTGCCTTGCTCTACACTGGTAGAGCTTGAAGGGATAGTTGGTTGGTTGCGTGAGCATTTGGGAGTATTGTTTGTTTACAAGGTCTGTTTCCTAGGTTTCCGTGTGTCCTTGCCAATCTGTGTGACTTGGCAGCCAACAACTCTTCCTAAACCATGTCTTGTGGCCAAACGCAAACTGAACGTCGAGGAATGGAAAATATTGCAAAGTTTTTAAATGGTCAGGAAGATTTTAATTGCAAGACAGGTCTAGTTTTTATTTTGTGAAAAATAGTGTGGAAACACCTAATTTTTAAAAATTCCCTTGAGTATTTACGTTGCACACAAGGACTGAGAATATTTTTTAACATAGTACTTCTGTACTAGGCTGTTAGCTCACTGAGGTAGGCCTCTTTATATATTTTTGTATTATGTGTGGCTTAAAGTAGGTACTCAGTAAATGTCTTTTGAGCTAAATGGACTTACACAGGGCTGAAAAGTACCATTAAAAAAAAAAAAGTCTTGCTCTTAGATGTTTGTTTGATGCAGAGAAGAGGGCTCGGTGAGACAGTGGGGAAAGGACAGCCCAGGCATAAGATTCAATTTGGGATTAGGAGGAGACCAGGAAAATGAGATAATTCAGTTTGCTGTAGTGATAGATGCTAAATCAGATCTTGAGGATGTTTATCTTGGGCCTGAGAGCAATGGAAAGCCACAAGAACCTTTCTGGTGGGATGAGGGCAGGGAGGGAATGGCCAAATCAGTGAGTAGAGAAGCTGACTGGGGCTTTTATGTGTCACTGTGATTGATGAACTGGGAGGGACCGTCCTCTCCTGCCCCTTGCATGGAATGAGTTTGTTATACCTTATTTTTATAGTTTGTTCTGCCAGGTTTCTATGCATCAAAGAATATTCAGAACAATAGAAACAAAACTCTAATTTTTCATACTGTGAGTTGGTCTGTAGTCTGATTTTTGTGTATGTATATACATACCACATATTTCCACAGATCCATCAAGAAAAATATAATTGGGGAACAATTCAAAAACCCTTCAAGAACAATGAAACTTCCTTCCTAGTCCTCAGTCTTCCTGAGTTTCTTGGTGGCCTCCAAAATATTAGCCAGTCTCTCAAATGCTATCGAAGCTTGTGGATAGATTCAGCAATCTGGAGGTCCTGTAATTCATAGTATGAGCCAGCCCAAGACCCAGTCCACTAACAAGCTTCAAAATATCATCTTGTTTTGGAAGTCCTTGTGGTAGGCCAGAACTTCCTCCCAGGAATATCTAAGTAAGCTGACCAAATAAACTTGATTTACCTAATACTTGCCTCCGCCCTACTATGCCTGTTCTGGATGTTCTCACTTGTGATGACCTCATTTCTAGGCAAAATAAAAGATATCCTGCCTGGGCATACCAGGCTATCCCAGTTCTGGCGAGACCCATGAGTTGGGTGTGGCTTAAGCCTAACAAGCAGGGGAAAATGCCAAGAGAAGGATAAATAGTACTTTCCATCTTGCTTCTTGAAACAGACCATGAAGTGTTAAGATATAAAGAACATGGAGTAATGACAGCAACTTCAAATGATTATTGCAAAACTCAAATAAAAGAGTGTGAGCAGAAGCTCTATGTAAACTTCAGAAAGCTCTGTGAATTATAGTTATTACTTGTTCCAGAATGCAAAATTCATTAGGTAAAAAAATTCTAAAAACAGCTGTCTTGAAAAGCCTAGCTTCAGTCTACTGTAATTTTCCCATGAAAGTCTGTTATCCACATATTAGAAAAGTTGGTGAGAAGTATGTTCTCTCATCTAATGTCACTAGTTTTTTTATGCTTTTGCCTCAATTATTTCTGATTTGGAGTGTTTTCTTTTAATCTCTGCAAAAATATTGGGGTATACTTTTTTCTGTATATGTAAATCCTCCATCTTTTAATCCAAGAATTCAAAGAGGTGGCTGGGCTTCCCTTTAAAAGGCAAGTCAAGAGTTCTTGCAGCCTTACATCTAAAGAGCCTGCTACAAGTGACCTAGTCCAGATTTGGGTCTGTCTTTGGCATGATTCCTGTTTAGAAAACAATGCCAATCATGGAAGTTACTTTTCTTTGAAGAGAGGCAATTCCCTCTTTCAGACCTGCAAGCTTAAGAAGCAATTTCCTCTACCTGGTTTACTCTTGGCGCTTAATACAACACCACCTGCAAATCGGAACTTTCTAATAAATGCCAACCCTTCTGCACCAGAGGAATGTTGAAAATATTAAAATATATATATATATATATATTTTTTAACTACCATAGGAATATTCTAGGAGACATTATCATCGCGAAATTTCAAAGCATGGGTTTGTTTTTTTTTTATGTCCTAGCATCTCCCGCCAAGGATTGAATTAACAGAAAGGAAACATAGGGCATTTTATTTTATGAGTAAAATCAGCGTCCAGAATAGCCAGTGTGACCAAGTTTTGAAAACCATGGAAGTGAGCAGTGGCTGTGATTGTCTTTTCCCAAGAATGAGAACAATTTCAGATATGAATGGGTGGTTTGTTTGTTATTGTCCTCACCTCTCTATATTCATGTTGCACCATTGGTTTAGCAGTAAAGAATCTAGTCTAATATGTTCACTTAAAAGTGTATATCTAAGGGATTCTCTAATTTTAGTTTCACAAAGTTATATTTGTTTTGGGCTGAATTTTTGGAAAATAGCGCACATTTCAGTTTTTGATTTTAAGTATTGTTTGTTCTATAATCAAAGCAGTGAAGGACTCCGAGTTCAGTGACAATTTTTCTGCATGGATATACATAATATGTCTTCTAAGCCAAAACAAATCCTGTCTGATGGATCACTTATGACAGTCTCTTCTGTTAAAGAGTAGTAACAATCCCCAGGCCAGAGCGAGTTGTAACTGAAGACAAGGATGATCTTTCTCACTGAGGGAAGCCAGCCAGCTCCAGATCAGGCCTTGCATTCCATTCCCTTGGCTTCATTCCTCTTCCCCTCCTTACCCATGATTTCTTCTTTCTTATACTCCTCATCACAAGCCAAAGCCCAGTCTCTCAGGGACCTGAGGAAGCAACAGAGACAACTGCCTTGTAGCCCCTCAAGTTTATATTTATTAATGTGGATTTTGTTACTTATTGTTAGTGAGAAGATTCTTTAGCCAGACACAATTAAAATGTAAAAATTATACCGAGAAACATCTTGCTTCCACTGCAGTAAAGATGAGCACGTTCTGGCTTTAACACTAATTAGCTGAGAGACTTAAGAAGAGTTGACAGAGGGGGTTGGACTCAATGACATCTCAAGTCTTTTCTAATGTTAATATTTTGTGATCTCCAAGAAACCCTACAAAGAAACCCAACTAGGTATTACCGACATCTCCTTTAATATGTCAAGTCCCCTTGGGCTTCAAAATACCAACTAGAACCCACTTCCCTTCTTCTGCACACTCTCAACTTACATAATGTGGGGCTGGTTTTTGTGAGGGACTTATAACTCCTAAATTTCTTACCCAGGTCTCTCACATCCCCCACTGCCAGATCTGACATCTCCACCTCTTATTTTGCCACCTCTTTATGTTGTATCTTGGCTATAGTCTTTGAAGGGTTGCCACTCAGACAGCTCTCACTCAAGGTGACCTGACTTAAGCTCACCAGAAAGGAGTAAATAATGCCATGAGCATCTATTTTGTTTATAGCTATATGTCCAGGACCTTAGAACAGTGCCTGGTACAGAGTAGATGCTCAATAAGTATTGTTGAACTCAGAGCTGGCACCACATCATGATGTCTTGGGCCCCACATAGTCACAATCACACATTGGATAGGTATCACCAGTCATTCTCTTCTCTGTTACCACCCCACCCCATGCCCAACTATTATTCCACTTACAACCTGTTTTTTTCTTCCTTCTGCCTGATTCGTTTCCTAGGTTAATCTATAAAACTTTCCTATCCACTTAATTAATAATCTAAATGTCATGTTTTCATTTAGTGAATAAGCCATTTGGAATGAGTTTGGTTTCCCAATTATTGTTATGATCCACTGACTCCGTAAGGCGAATACAGCCAAAGAACTTTGAGATAAATGATACTGCTTGTCCTTGAACCCAAGAGACTTTGGGCTCTACTAGTGAGGAGTCAACTGAAGCAAACTTTTCTACACTATTAATAGTACTTGGTCAGAGGCGAATAAAGTCTAGAACAGTTGCCTGCATAAAAGTCACACCCAGGGATTGTTATTATTATGAACTATCAGTGAAGTTGTAGTAATGGGAAAAATTAAACTTGTTTTAATATAAGACCTTCTAACATCTAATAAATACTATATCCCATTTCCTCTAATCTACAAGTGTAGGTGCCCAGAAGAGTCAATATGAAGTCAAAGGTGAACATTAACACATTAAAACTGCACCACAGGGCCCCTTGTTGTTCACAGCAACGTTGGTCCTAGGATGAACGTCTGTTCCCAAATTAAGTGGGAAAGACTCTTGAAAAACAAATATTCTGAACTTTGAGAGGACAGTATTTCCTGTCACAACCTCATCCACTCCCCAACCCTCCAGCCTGCCTGGCCCATCACCAAAGAGGCTATTACCAAAGGCTGTAGGCATCATCCCTAGAGCTTTAAGTCAAACCTTCCAGTGGAGTGTTGCAATTGGTTCCCTAAGCCTCCAGGGACCAAGTTCATTCCATCAGGGATGGTACCAGTTGGGAATTCTGGGGCATAGAAGATGAGATCCTTCATTTCTTAGGGTCTTAGCTTTGTCAGAGCACCTCTTGCCCAGGGAGCTATCCAAGGTGCTGTCTGAAACTCCTTGTCTTCTGGTAGATCTGAATATTTTGTCCCAGTATTGTCATATATTCCTGCCTCTATTAAGCCTCACCCTTCTGCATTTGTCTAATCCTGAAACAATCTGTCTTTCCCAATTTGGATCCTTCCTGACCACTACTTGCTTCCAAATCCTGAGATGTGTTGTGACACATTCATAGCTTGCCCTCAACTAACCCTTTGCCTGCATCTTGTCTTGACTCTGCCTAGTCTGACTTAACTCTTGTCCTCTCTCACCCTGTTCCCCATCTGGGCTTTCTGTATCTATAACACATGTAAGCACAGTAATATAAATCAGAAGTTAATCAGTAAGAGAGAGTAAACCTCAAGATATATATGATTTTATTTTTGTATTAATATAAATTGCCTAAGTTATTGATATATATGGTTGAAAAAAAGCTCTCTAATGAGAAAACTTCTAGGTATACAGACTAGAAGGACACACTGAGAAATAATTTTCATTCTTAATTTGTTGTCTTTCAGCACGTTTGCTAAAGTAAATTCAATATTCAGCTACTGTGGGCAAGATCAACATTATTCTAGGAACATATATTTGTCATACAGACTCTAGTCACATTTGCAATTATTATGTGAAATAGAACAAAGAGAATTGTTTTGACTATAGTAGTAGACAACCCATTCTGGCAATTGGTGCTAAAATGTATTTTTAAGATACATTTAAAAAATATTTGGAACACTCCAAATTTATATGCAGTGTCAAATTTGCCTAGAAGTTAATATATTTTTAATGTAAATTAGTAATTTATGTTCCCATAAAAATGCTTTTATGTACTTTCATAAAAATTGTCTCATTTGATTTCCTCTACATGTGTATGTTGTCTCTATAAGGAAAAGCAAATATTCACTTATAGCACTGTGGATACACATCAGGTGTTGTGCAATTGATTGTGTAAAAAGTACTCTGCTCTTTTCAGCTTCTTCTGCAATGATCGCACTGTCTTGAGAAAGAAAAACAAACAAACCTCCAAGCACAACAGCCTCTGTTTTCTAGCTGTGAAGAGATTGTCTGCCTTGAGTATTACCAGTGGTGTTTGTATTGGCATTTATGGCAAAGCTAATGACTATATGGAACTATGTCCATTCCTTTTCCCAGTCCCTGTGTGACCAATGACCCACATCTCTAAGACAGTTCTCAAGATTAGGGGTGCAGATCATTGCCATTAACAATTTTTTATGTCTGTATGAAGCTAATAAGCCTTCCAGGGACTGAGCTCTTGACCTTGGCTTCTGACCAACTCTTAGCATAGAGGGACCACATCCCAGATTAGCCTTGACTCATTTTATTTATTTAATTAATTTATTTATTTTTATTTATTTTTGGCTGCATCGGGTCTTAGTTGTGGCACGTGAGATCTTCGTTGAGGCATGCGGGGTCTTTCATTGCGGTGCCCAGGCTTCTCTCTAGTTGTGATGCGCAGGCTCCGGGGCGCGTGGGCTCTGTAGTTGTGGCACGCAGGTTCCAGAGTGCATGGGCTCTGTAGTTTGTGGCACACAGGCTCTCTAGTTGAGGCCCATGAGCTCAGTAGTTGTGGTGCACAGGCTTAGTTGACCCCCGGCATGTGGGATCTTAGTTCCCTGACCAGGGATTGAACCCGCGTCCCCTGCATTGTAAGGCGGATTTTTACCACTGGAAGTCCCAAGCCCTGACTCATTTTAGACTTCAATATAAACAGAACTGGAATGGTCAACTAATCCGTCGTAGCAGTAGAGCCCACTCTTCCAATAAAACCTTATTAGAGATCCTGGTGAATAATATAGATAAAAGGAGATTGAGCTCCACAAAGGAAAGTCTGGGAACTTGGGTTCCCATTACCCTCCCATCGCTTGAGACACTACAGGGCTCCACAAAGCTCTGTCTGAGAACTACTGATTGTTCAATTCCTTTACTTTACAGATGGGTAAACTCAGGCTTGGAGAGATGAACTCACTGTTCGAGGCCACATAGCTAAGTAGGAGTAAAGCTGAGACAAAAGACTCGTCTCCTGACCACCTTCTGCTGCCCAGTTCACATCCTCTGCCTCTTCCCTTCCCATTCCCTGACACCTCATGGTCGAAACCACACATAATGCACTCACTCTGGATTCTGTATTGATAGGGCTTTTTTGTCCTCAACCAAAAAATACTCTAATTTAAACTGGCTTCAATTAAAGGACTTTATCACCTAACATAAGTTAGAAGTTCAGGGATATCTGACTTCAGGCGCAACTAGAAGCTTAAAAAATTCCATCCAGTTCAATCTCTGTGTCTTCATAGCTCTTGGTTCTGGCTTCTGTTGTGCTAGCTTCATTACCAAGGGGCTTTTCATCATGGACTCCAGCAGGTGGAGGCATCCAACGTTCTTATAACTGATAGTTCCTGTGAAAAGGAAGTTTCTCCTAACTTCTTCAGAATTCTCATGATTGAGCCTCATTTACCTGAGTTGGTCTGTGTGCTCATTCCTGAACCAACCTCTGTGGCCAGAAGGGTTTAAATGATCTGATTGGTCAAGCCTGGGTCAAGTGGCCACCCCTGCAACGGGAGGTTGAGGTCAGTCCCAGTCGAACCATTTGGACTGAAGATAAGGAAGGGCTGGTTTCTCAGGGAAGAAACAGGTTTCTGTTAACCAGAACTAGGAGGGAATGGATGCTGGGAAGGTAAAAACAACATGGATCTACTGAAATACCCTCAACTCTTAGGTGGCTTTTGAGACTGATACTTAGGAACAGAGGTGAGAGGGCTCGCCACAGAGCTAGCTGCCTGCACAGTTGCTACTTCTGTAGGACCCCAGACCCACCTCTATTATGGACTCTTTATTTATTATTACACAGTTGGGGAACATACAGGGATTTCTTGATTTTTTTTTAAAAAAGCACAGAGTTTAAACGTACCCTATATTTTTGGAGGCAGTTGGTAGAGATGTCCAGATAATCCATTAGAAGGCTTGATACATTTGAGAGTGTTTGGTTGGGAGAGGACAGAGCAAGGTCAGAAAATTTCCAGAAAAGTATCTAAATGGTACGTAGTATTGATAACCCCAGATTGCTCTGCTCTCCTCTGTCTATCGCCCCCCACGCCCACCCCGCCACCCGCTGGGATGGAATACTTTCCCATACCAAGCAAGGCTATGAACTGAGCAAGGCTCATAGCTAGGTCGGCTCAGGTGTACACACTCTGGCAGGGAAAGGCTGCCTTTCAGGTTTCCTAGGTGACAAAATAATAACAGTAGTAAAAGAACAAGATTGCTTTAGGATATTTCAGTGTTAATCCTGTAGTTTTACAGCAGGATTCTAATTTAGGTTTCAACTAGAGGTATTTTAGGAGACTGATTAATGGAGATGTGGACCTGGAAATGCAGACACTTGGGTTCGTCTCAATTCTGCAATAGATTATCAGGTTGACTTTGATCAAATTTCTCACCCTCTTTGGGTCTTAGTTTCCTTTCTAAAAGGAAAGGTTGCAAATATAATAACAACTAACTTTGATAAAAATTAGTGTTTTCCAAAGTGTAGTATGCATGCCATAGTGGTTCATAAGGTTATTTTAGGTGGCACATGGCCATATTTTTTAATTTTGATAATTATGTATTTTCCCAGTTTTATTGAGATATATTTGACATATAATTTATGTATGTATACTAGATTAACCAGCACAGCAACTCCCCAGTTTCATGGACAGTATTGCTAAGGAACCAGATAAAATAAGTATTATATTTTTTCAAAGATGAGTACAGTTAAAGAAAAACATAATATAACATTAGAACCTGTGGTACACAGATGTGGAAAAACCCCAAACGTGGTGCATGAATTATACAATTTAAGAAAACTCTGATATACATAACCTCAAAAATTTTTAAATTTTGTTAGAGTAGTATAATAATGATTTGACAAATATGAAATCTGAGACCACATTTTATTGAGAACATACACTACACCAGTTGCTATGCTAGGCACTTCCCATGCATGAGGTTTTTCAATTTTTACAAACATCCTTCAAGGTACATATTTTTAATCCCCATTTTACACCTGAGGAACTAAAGCTTAGAGGAGGTTAATTAACTTTTCTGAAGTCAGGCAGTTATTGGCTGAGTTGTTATTTAAAGTAAGAACTACCTGATTCTAAAACCATGCTCTTTCCACCAACAACACTATCACTCCAGGACTCATGGCTGACAGAAAAGTAAAACCACGACAGGACCTCATATCTTCCGACTTCAACTCCTGGCAGGTTTTTCTCTAAAATTCACAGTGCTTCAAATTCCAGAGGGGCTTTCTGATGCTCTTCACAGCCTAGACAGGGCTGGACACATGAGCAGACAGGACATGAAGCTTCCTACTTTGTCTGACTCTGCGAGTACTCCCTGTCCTCTATCCTATAAATTCATCATTATAGCTCTAATTTTATATATGTTTGAATTTTTGCATCTCAAGAAAATTGTCTTCCTGCTCTGCAAGTTTGAGATTACCATATAGTTTACACCGTAGTAGGGAACAGGTGAGAGCTGGCAGGAAAACCCAGTGAATTATAAATAGGCTGTTCCTCAGGGTGTACACAGGAGGGTGTGTCAGGAGGGGAGTAAGGATGGTGGGGGAAGAGAGAAGAATGAAGAAGTGCCATGGTGAAGGATGAAGGTTGACTAAAAACTTGGGAAGACACCAAAGACAAAGTCCCCATGGTTTTGTAATTTTCTCTCAGTCTACCTCTAGGCCCAAAATAAATCTTAGGAACCATTGGTACAATGACTCAATTGTGCCTTCCTCATAGGTCTGCTGTTATGATTTAAAGAGATAAACATTTAAATGATTAGGGCTTGACCCATAATTAGCCCTCCTGAAAATGGTAGCTATTATAGTTATGGTGGTAATTACGTGTGCTGTTGAAAATGATCATTTTCTAACCTTGACATGTCTTACGCTCCTGTAAATATAAGATGTTTTGAAAACTCATTAAGGGGCTCCCTGGTGGCTCAGTGGTTAAGAATCCACCTGCCAACGCAGGGGACCCGGGTTTGAGCCCTGGTCCGAGAGGATCCCACGTGCCGCAGAGCAACTAAGCCCGTGTACCACAACTACTGAGCCTGCGCTCTAGAGCCCGCAAGCCACAACTACTGAAGCCCGTGTGCCACAACTACTGAAGCCTGCGAGCCCTGGAGCCCTGGAGCCCGTGCTCCGCAACAAGAGAAGCCACCACAATGAGAAGCCTGCGCACCGCAACGAAGACCCAACACAGCCAAAATAAATAAATTAAATAAATAAATTTTTTTTTAAAAAAAAGAAAACATTAAATTCTATGCTAAAAAAGTCATAAATCAAAGGACAAATGATAAACTGGGGAGTGTTGCAACAAATGACAGATATTAGGTTAATCTCCTTATTATGTAAAGAATTTCTGTAAATTAATAATGAAAGACTAAAAACTGAATAGAAAAATGGGCCAAAGACAACACAAAAAGGAAATATCAATGACTTTAAAACATGTAAAAGATGTTTAACTTCACTCATGATGAGAGAAATTCAAATTACAACTACAAGGGCATACTATTTTTTATCTATCAGATGGACAAATATCAAAAATTCAATAACATACACTGGATTGATGAGGATGGGGAAAATAATCTCATATATTGCTGCTGGAAGCATAAACTGGTACAGCGTGAAGAAGGAAGTTGGGCATTATGTAACCAAATTTTCCCTTTTATTCAGCAATTCCCTTTCTAGGGCTTTCTAGGAGAAAGCCCTAGAAAGGGAATTTCTAGGGCTGGCTATGCTCAGAAATGTGTACTTAGTCATAGGAACAAGGAGATTTATTGCCACATTGCTTTAATAGCTAAAGATTGAAGGAATGTGAATGTACAGCACCAGGGCACCAATAATTAAATTATGGCATAGCTATACAATGGAAAGCTGTGGAACAGTTTAAAAATATGGGGCAGCTTTAGATAGATAGATAGATAATGTAACAATCTCCAACATATATTAAGTAGAAAAAGCATGATATAGAATAGTATATTTTTTGTTAACCATTTGTATAAAAACTCAAAAGCGATGTTTAAATATACATATATGTGTTAGTATATGAATAAAGTATTTGTGGAAGGATGGCCCAGAAATTGAGAGTAAGAGAGAGGCTTACCTTCACTGTGTTATATCTTTCAGTTTTGCACCATTCAGTATCACCTATTCAAAAATAATCATAATAAAATTAAAAAACACTGAATCCACATGGAGTGTGTGGCCCTGGAGTCCTGAGACTCATGGCTCGTGTCCTTCTTTGCCACCCCTTTCCCTGCCTGGCTTGGCTCCCTGCTGTGCTGGAGTAAGGCACACGTCACAGGCCAGCAGGTGCAGAACCTTCAGGAAGGGTCAGAAGGGGAGGGGAAAAGAGCCACAGCCTCAGCCTTTTTATCTGAAAGGGTCCCCAGTGACCCTCAAATCTAATATTCTCTTTTCACAGAAAAAGAATTGGCCTGGAGCCTAGAGTTGCCAGGTAAATAGAGGAAGTCCAGTTCAGTTTGAATTTCAGATAAACAGGCAATTTTTTAGCATAAGTATGCCCCATGCAATATTTGGGACATACATCAGTATTTTTCATTGCTTAATCTGGCAATCCAAGTGGGATCCTGAACCTGGCTCCTCACCAGGCCGCATGTGTTCTCCGAGCCTGGCTTTCCTGATCTATGAAATGAAGGATAATAACTCTCCAGCTTTACCGTGGGGTTGCTGTGAGGATTAAACATGCCCCAGTGCTTAGTGAATAACTAAGTCTTCTAAAATTGTAAAGAATGAACACAGCTTCTCTCGGCGTCATTGTTATCAAAACTCTAGTCCCCATGGCAGACAACTTATTGAAACCCACTGTCTTGTTTTCTACCAACTTTGCTGTGATTTCTTATAAGCCGTAGGCACATAGTCATACATTTATTTTCACGTTTAAGGAGGATTCTAAAATATTTTAACTGGGACTTCATTATTGTTTTTGGACTTAAACTTGTTGCCTTTATTTTAACCACATTTACCGTAAGTTGAGTGGCAGAATGTACTGCTTAATTCCATTAGTGTATATTTATTGAACACCCGGTATGTGGCAGGCGTTGGAAGGAAGGGGTGAGAAAAACAGACACAGATCCTGACTTCCCTGAACGCATGGTCTGGCTGAGATTCAGCAGTGGTAGGGCCAAAGGAAGAGGTAGACAGGTAAGATGAGTGTTTCTCAAGCCTGGCTTGACTTCAGATCACCTTGGGGGATTCTGAAAATTCTACTGTTAGTAGGGTGACCAACCAGGCCAATTTGTCCAGATGCAGGGGTTCCTCAGGACGTGGACTGAGGTCTAGACTACACTGCAGACCCGGGTCTCCCTCGGTGATTGCAAGGTGCACCCCGTGTTAAGAACTCCTGGCTTAGAAGGAGCGTAGAGCATGTTGGCGCTCAAACTCAATAGAGTCTATTTGGCAAATGAGAAGCTCTCAGCCAGCGTGAATGTGGTTACTTACACAGACATGTAGAGAGTGAATGCATGCACTAGACCCAACACCCAGATAACTGGATAAAACAGACATGAAAGGAGCAGGAGTCCAGCTTGGAGTGGGCAGTGTGGGGAGTGGCTCTGGTCAGTAGTGTACTAGACTGCTGTACTGTGGAGACCCAAGACTGTCTTAAGTCCAGGGTGTCCACACCTGGTCCTGAGGACAAGTTTTAGGGCCCCTGGAAAGGAGGTTGATTGGCAGGGAACAGAGTTGGTAGGTTAAATTGCCCTGGACCACAAATGACTGTATGAAACTCTTGAACCCACCTGACAGTCACAGCCACTTTTCTTTGTTCTGTTAATAGGTGGACATATGTGTTCAGTTATGTTAGAGAAACAAAAAGAAGCCACGAATCTAGATGAGATCACTCATTTTACGGATATTATGAGGTTTACTTTCATCTAAACTCCTCTTTCTATTATTATGCTCACACCAGTGAAAGTTGTATCTTCTCTGTAAGGCAACAAAATAAAATGTGTTTACCTCTACAGCTATAATTTCAAGTTGAACATTCTCGTTCCTACTTGCTTTAATACTTTATAATAAGTGTAAAATGCAAAATTTGAAATGAGAAAGTGCAAATAAAAGTGATATGTATATCTATACACATATATATACATATGTATAAATATTTGTTTAAATTCAGATTTATTTATTTACCTGTACTGTGGTGAAATTTTCATAGGCACTCCTATTTTATCCTGGTTTGAATGAAGCTAGAATGTGTATAACTCCTTTTGTTTGACAAAATTGCCTTGCATAATGCATAAGCAAAAATATTCAGCTGTGCTCTCGGTGGTTATTATTAGCAAAACTGTAAGATAGAGAGTCAGAGTCTCTTGTAAGTCAAAATAAGAAAATTTCCTTGTAAATGATCGTATATTCCATAGAAGAAGAATACTTTTTTCCTTCCAGGTACACTCAGGGAAACCGAGGAGAGAATCCAGTTACCTATGCATACCCATCCCCTGATGTCATCGCTCTCTGCATTCCCTTTATCTTAAATAGAGGGACACTTCCAAGTTTCCAAGGAATATCTTACCTACTTGGCAATTCATGTAGTGGAAAATGTGTTCTGAGAACTGGTCTTTGGTAGAACAAACACTATCTGGTAACGCAGCCTTTTCTTATATTTTCATACTTCTTTATTAAATACTATGTAAAGTGTAGCTCCCTTTCCAAATACCCCATGACCTTTCACTGTGGGCTCATCTCTTGGTTTTCTGTTGGTAGTTGCTAAGGTAAACTTCTCTTCTAAAACTGCCACTGGGGCCAAAAGTGTTCAAAGCTACGCCCTTCCCAGACCCTGTGAAAAAGAGTGAAGCAAACATCTGTGGTAGTGGCTTCAAATGTTGGCATACTGTTTACGCTGGAGATTGCCTCCTGGCATTTGTTTTACTTTTGCTAGGCTTAATGTTTCGTAATCTTTTAAGACTACTTTTGCAGTGTTAGCCAGGATATAAGAAGAATTTTCCTGTTGTCAGGGGGAACGAAAATGACATTCGAGACATCTGAGCAATGCTGACCTCATCACTTCCCGATGTATTGCTGACCCCTGCACTTCGGAACTCCTTGAAATTTGAAGCTGATAAAACTATAGCTCTCTTTAATCTAGAAATGTCACATACTGAAACATCTCCTGAATGCTTCTCACAGACTCTGCATTCCAGGAAGGCAAAGAATTATACACTTTAACAATCCTTTATGTATCTTGACATAATGAGAATTTGTGTTTCAGAAAGTATTAACAGTGGGAGCATATGTGAAAATATTAAGTGTGGTGTGAGTTGCCAGTGAAGTTACAGCTCTCATTAAATATCATATTTTCCAGAATAATAGTAAATTGAGTAATTTATGAAGTTCAAACCGAATGAGAAATCTCCATAATAAAAAACTTTTAATGCATCCTTTATGTGTAAACATAACTGTATCTATCATTAGGAAGGAGTTTACCCATTTATTTTATTTTATTTTATTTTATAAATTTATTTATTTATTTTTGGCTGCATTGGGTCTTTGTTGCTGCACATGGGCTTTGTCTAGTTGTGGCGAGCGGGGGCTACTCTTCGTTGTGGTGCAAGGGCTTCTCATTGCGGTGGCTTCTCTTGTAGCGGAGCACAGGCTCTAGGTGCGCGGGCTTCAGTAGTTGTGGCACGCAGTCTCAGTAGTTGTGGCGCACAGGCTTAGTTGCTCTGTGGCATTACCCATTTATTTTAAAATATAGAAAGTATCTACAAGGAAGCAGGTAGATGTGGTATATGCCCGTATATGCTTAAAGCCTAGTGAGGAATACAGATAATCAAAAAAATTAAGAATAAAAATTTTAATACTGATACTAAAAGAGACTTAGAAGAGGCATTTAACCAGGTTTGGAGGTGGAGGTTAGCAAAGGCTGCTGGAAAAGACAGTATTTAAACAGGACCACCATGTACAGTTGTCTAGGTTGTGCATTGCACAACTGTACTTTTTGGCTCTGTTAAGCTAAGACCTTAATGACGTGTGGTGGTGAGTGACCTAGGGAAGGAGGCAGGAAGTAGTGGAGTGGAACGTATGAAGGAAAGCAGATGAAAGAGCATCCCAAGTAAAGGAGACAGCATGTGAGAAAACCTGGAAGCAAGAGAGTGTGTGATGCCTTAGCTTAGCAGAACTAAAAGAAATTCTGTGGCTGCCATGTAGACTGTGAAAAGAGTGTGGTGGTTAAAATATGAAAGTCAGAAAAACAGGGCCTTATAAATCAAGGACAGTGGGGAACCCCTCAAGTGTTTTAGGCCAGAAAGTAATATGATGAGTTAAGCACAGTAGAAGTAACACTCTGGACACAGTGTGGAGATCAGATTTGAGTAGGGCAAGACTGAAGCAGTAAGACCTATTGGGAGTCTCTGGCAACAATATAGACAAAGGATGGTGTTCCAGACTGGAGCAGTGGAGGGAACTTGGTGGAATGGATGGCTTTGAGAGAAATTTAGGAAGTTAAGTCATCAAGATTGATACAGTTTTGGAGAAGGAAGGAGGTGGAGGAATCAATGAAAATACTGAGATTTCTCGATTGGTCATTGGATAGTCAGGGCTCCATTCACTCAGATTTGGAACACAGAGGAAGAGCAGGATTTTGAGGAAAGAGAGGACTTTGTGTCTATGACGTGTCCAAATGGAGACACCCAGCAGGAAGTTAGATGTATGGGTTTGGAGGTTAATAAGGGACCCAGTTGGTGAACTAGACTTGGGAATCACCTGTATAAAAATTACGCTGGAAGACATAGGAGTGGTGAATCAGGTAGTTTGGAAGCCTGTAGCAGAAAAAAACCTAAATAATGGTGATTTAAACTGAGATTTGTTTTTCTCTTTCATAATGAACAGTGCAGAGGTAGGAAGTCAGAATGTTTAGAAGACTCGACGATATAAGAATATCCAGCTCCTTCTGGGTTTCTGCCGTACACACAGCAATGGCTTCCATCCTCAGGGTTGCCTGCTAGGTTGACCAACTGTGTTGGTGTGCCTGGGACTGAAGGGGTTCCCTGGACATGAGACTTTCCATTTTAAAACCAGGAAAGTCGCAGGCTAACTGGGATGAGTCGGTTACCTCTGCACGTCCTAGTTTTGTGATGGCCTCTGCAGCTCCAACCTGCTGCATCCACACCTCAGACAGGAAGAAGAAGCAAGGGAGAAGGACAAAAGAGACAGGCCAGCTGACTGAGGCCCTCTTTAAGGAGCTTTCTTGGAAGCCCCATCCAACAACTTTCTCTTACATCTCTGTCTAGAGCTCAGCCATTGGCCACCTCTACGTGCAAGGGTGGCACGGCAACAGCAATGTCGTGGCTGGGTACATTGGCAGCCCCATCAAATTACGGTTCTTTAGAGAGGAAGCAGAGATATTGGGTGTGCAATTAGCAGTTCCTGCCACAATGAGGAAGACTCATCAGAGTAGAGAAACCAGACCAAGACCCAGACCCAGTGAAGTACAAACCCTGAAGAGACAAACAAAGATGGAAATCCCCACAGAGAAGACCCAGAAGTAGAAGGAAGGAGCAAAACTACTGCAAAGGGTATCAAGGAATTCAGAGGAAAAAAGCATTTTAAGACCAAGAGGGGGTCAGAGAGGTTAATGCTGCTCCCGTGAGATTTTATTAACAAGGGCCACTTCGAAGGTAAAAAGTGCCACAAGCTTCCTGTGGAAATTCCCCTTCCTCCCCAAAAGCCGAACACCCCAGATGTGGGAGAAGTTGCTGAATCAGTTAGAGGAAGAAGTTGGATCCTATCTGCCACCCTGGCCTTCTCCCAGGACCAGAGCAGACAGTGCTAATCATTGGTGACACTGTTCAGTGGGTCTGCACTGGGCCTCACAGTTTTCTTCAATTTTAATCCTAAGTGGCATCAGTGAAAAAGCCTTCCATGGCACTGTTGCACATCAAGGTTCCTTCCAGCCCCACATATTAAGTTTCTCCAGAAGTTTGCAGTAAAAAACATTGCCCTGGCTCCCTCAGTGAGAGGAGCAAATTCTTATTTATAAATGAATACTGAGAAAACTGAAAAGTCAATTTCCACATCAAGGAAAAGGGTTCGCCCTGCCCCAGCCCCGTGTGCTGGGATGGCACTGAAGCCTGTATGTGGCAATTTTATGCTGCTCTTTAAATGCAGGCTTTCCTTTTTCCTTAAGCAAAGTGATATTTGAAATATTCCCTAACGTGAAAGCCTCTTTGCTGCACCATGGAAGGTTTCATTCTGGGAGGGGTTTCTTACCGCTTGGGACCAAAATAAAACTGCAAATGCTACTCACTTCTCAATTATAGATTATTCCGTGAGTTGCATTTCAGAAGCGGGTCTTGTCTATAAAGTTGTGCTACAAATCAACCACCCTTGGTATATTGATTTCTGGGAGGATTTAGATTTAAGCTCATGCCTCTTAAATCTCATTCATCTCCTTATCCACTGAAGCGAACCAAAAGCCAGGGGGGTCGTGCAGTTTCACTGAATGGGAATGAGAAGTTTTTTGAAACTGTGTCATTATTTAGGACCTCATATGGCAAAAAGAAAGAAGAAAGGAAGCTATTCCCATCAAAAACATTTACTGAAAACAGATGTGACTTGCAAAATTTGTAGAGCGATCCTTTCTAACCCAGCAGGGAGATTGGGAGCCTGATGGACTTGTTTTATGTTAGACAGTACAGAGCACCCTGTCGTCTGGCACCTAGGGGTCCAAATACAGCATGGAAATGGATTACCCATGAGAAGCACACATGGTGCCTTCTGGTCTGTGTAAGTTAGTAAATACTTATTAAGACACTGGGTTGAAATTCTGGGCTGTGCCTTGTACTCACAGGTCTCTGGTCTGTCAATGTTGCCCTCATTCTGAGTGGCTTGAAAACCCTTCATTTCCATGTTGCCCTGCTCCCCACTTCCCAGCAATATTTATAGGTGAAATTGGCTAGGGTCCTCTGAGCCCAAGACTGTGGGGTCTCTCTGTCCACTGTCACTAACCAGAGTGCAGGTGCAAAAACTTATCCTGTATGCATTCATTCTAACCATCGATTTGTTAACATCCTTTTGGTGGGGGAAAGGTGCCCTACTGTGGATCAGTTATAAGGCATACCCTAATTTTAGAAAACTGTGTATTTACAACCCTTTTAGATGTGAGGCAATGTGATAGAAAAGTTCATCTGCTTACTGTGTTATGGACAGGAATAGCATTTGTAGAAAAGTCTATACGGGCTACCATATAAAAACATCCATCCCTTCAGGATCCCCGTGTAAGGAAAAAGAGGAAGACTTTGCTCTCCTGCCATAGGAAGATTAGTACAATCATGAAAAGGCAAATTAATAAAGAGACATACAGGGAAATATTTGGAAGCAGCATGGAGCAGGGGGAAATGCATGGACTTGGAGCCAAACCTTCATTTACTAGCTGTGACCTTGGACTGCTGAATTAGCCTTTGTGAAGCTCTGTTTCCTCCCTTGTAAAGTGGTAATTCCCACCTGATAGGATCATTCGTCAGGATTAAGAGAGAAGAATGTATGTGGAGAATCTAGTACCTGCAGCGCAATGAATGCTAGTTCCCTTTGAACTTTGTTTCTTAACAGGTGATTTGAGATGAATTCTTTTTTAAAAAAATTATTTATTTATTTATTTTTGGCTGTGTTGGGTCTTCGTTGCTGCACGCGGGCTTTCTTTAGTTGCGGCGAGCGGGGGCTGCTCTTTGTTGCGGTGCGCGGGCTTCTCATTGCAGTGGCTTCTCTTGTTGTGGAGCCTGCGGGCTTCAGTAGTTGTGGCTCACGGCCTCTAGAGCACAGGCTCAGTAGTTGTGGTGCACGGGCTTAGTTGCTACGTGGCATGTAGGGTCTTCCCAGACCAGGGATCGAACCCGTGTCCCCTGCATTGGCAGGCAGATTCTTAACCACTGCGCCACCAGGGAAGTCCGAGATGAATTCTTGAAAGCTGTCTTCATTTTCATATGATCAAAATAATACTCATATAGTGATTTACTAAACACCTACAGAGGATAATAGTAAAGTTGGAAACTTTAAACAGAAGGTGAGAATAGTTTATGTAAGTCAGAGACATTTGTGATTTTTCTTAGATATTTTCAGAACAGAACATTCTTCTGCCAGAGGTAACCAGTACATTTATAAATAATTGTCAATCTGATTGATTAACAAATATTTAATACAGTTTTTACATTTGGGGAATGCTATACCATTTATTTTCTAATAACACAATCAACTGTTTTTGAGAACCCTATACCCATTGCATTTTCTATACTTTTTAATTTTTGCAAAGTCTTTGATGTGCAAAGAAAGCAAGACTCCTTCAAAATGTAAGCTGATGGCTGATACATAATTCAGGATGCAGTTGCATGGAAGCCTCCTCTCTCCATGAAAGGAAACTGGTTCTTTGCAAAATACTTTATGAGCATTTGCCAGATGCTTTACATGTGTTATTGTCCAGGCTGCTTTGATCAGCTGGTGGAGCCTAAAGATGACTGTCAACAGAAAATATAGTTGGGCAGTGGGACAGGGCAGTCCGGGAGGGGCTGGGACCTAGAAAAAGATGTGCCCAGAGTAGTAGAGCAGGCACTAGGGAGAATGGATACAGCTGCATACGGATCTTCCATACAGTGGGCAGAAGTCGGTGTCAGAAGGGCAAGACAATGGGCAGCAGGCAGAACTGGTAGCAGTTAATATCAGGGAGGTCTGGTATGAGAAGATGAGATGGGCTAGCCATCAGGAAAATCATGCTGATCAGATATTTGGAAAAATAAGACCTAACATTCATTAAGAGCTTACCACATGCCCTTGGGCACTGTGCCAGGAGCTAATCTTATTTAATCTTCTTTAAAACTCTGCAAAGCCGGTATTTTAGCATCCTCGTTTTACCTGTGAAGAAAGTGAGTCTCAGATAGCATAAGTGACTGGCTGAAAGTGACATGATTTGTAAGTAGTGTGTTTGGGATTTCAACCAACATCTGGCTGGAGTGATAACCACAGAGTTTTAACCACTCTGCTTCCACAGACAGGGCCCAATCCAGACAGGCAGGCAGTAGGGCATTCAGGAAATCTGGCGAGAAGATCCTTGCCTGAGTTCAGGGACTGGACTTCAGCCCTGGGAAGGAAGCTGCCAAAAAGAAGGCAGTGTCCTTGTCTTAGACATGCGAGACACTGAGAGCTAAACAAACAGAGATGTAGGCGTCATTATCAGACCTGGGTCACGAGGTTTCAGCCAGAACGATATCAGGGGTAAATATATTGAATTCTACTTCAGATGGTGGTTCATCCTGGGTGAGAGCCACAGGGCTTAGCTGTGAGGATGGGAACTGCTGAGGATGGGCAGCCAGGAGAGCCCTAGTACTCAAGAGGCCAAAGGTGTAGATTTCAACAGCAGAGTCAACTAAGTTGAAATGAATGAAGACTGTTCTCATGTCAGCATTGTGAATGTGCTGCTGGTCTGTTACCCGAACAAATATCATCTCTGAACCATAATGGAAAAAAAGTAAGAAGACAATATAAATTTCTTTCTGTTGAACAACTAAAGGACTCCCCCCACCCCCGCTGCCATGATGAGAAGAGAAATAATTAACGATTAACATTACACTTTACAAGGCATATTTATATATATCATTTTCATCAGGTTTCCACAACTCTGTAGATATGAAATCATTTCTCACTTGAGCTTTACATTCTAAAGTCAGCATGAAAAGTGAAAATTGGATACCGTCAAAATTACCCTTGAAAGTTCCTTAAATTACACATAGAGTATAGCATACATGGTTTTCTATATATTATACCATTTCTATGTACAACACAGCCGATTTTCCTTTTTGTGTTGAAATACATAAAATAAATTTCATTTAGTGGCTATTCGTATGAAAAACTTATTTCATACAAATATGTATGTATTGCACTGGTTGGAGTGCTTTAGTTGGTTTGTCATTTTCTAAGTATACTGAGTGATTTCTCAAATATTGAATGTATATGTAATAGGACTCCACTGTTTATTATTCCCATTTTGCAGGTAAAGAAACTGATGATGCATTTAGCATATGCACGATGAAGTTTTAAGCCAAGGTTATGCTTTGCAACCACTGCTCCATATGGTCACCCCGGCATGATTATCACACCTGAATGACAGTACATTCATTAGCGAAAAGAATTGCAGGGATACCGAGAAGTCCCTCGTGATTTATGCCCTGGCTATACCACCATAGTGATGGCCTGGGATTTAGTCCCATCACACTGTGGCTTGGCTAATAGAAGTCATTAATACATTGAGCTCGAGCTGTGCAGATATGTGTAGCATTTGAGGATGCCCTCAAGACTCAGGTTTTATGTCTGCCTTCACTGAAGCAGAAAAGCCTTTTCTGTTGTTTTCTGATGCCTGCTTGTGACTAGAAGACACGTTCAGACCCTGAGGCATGTGGAGCCTGACCATTCTGGCAGGATGGTTTAATTATTGGTTTTGACTGCTGACTTAAAAAAAAAAAATCTGTTTGGAAGTTTATAGCCCTTTTCTGACCCCTTATAAAGATTTTATCATTTCCAATAACTGTCTCATAAATTAGTTCAAATTACCTAAGCAGCAGTATTTGAAAAGGGTCCTTCCCTCCCCTCCTGTCGTCATGTTTCCAACACTGTGGCTAGTAAATCTCCCCCAGACCCTTGGCCCCATGCGTCATAGTCAGCAACCCAGTCCACATGTGATTTCTGCCATCCTTTGCCTTTTTCTTGTCTGTGTTTAACATCTCTGAAGCATTGTTTTCTATTCTTACTGGTTAAAAAGTTGGGAAATGGAGTGATGTCTGCAGGAATGGTAGAGTAAGGACTTCAGAAAACCCTCTCCCCATAAAAGCAAAGAAAACACGGGCAACAATTGTCAAAGTCAGCTTTTTAAGAACTTGAAATTAGCCAAAGACTTGCAATATTCGGGAGCATTTATTCAAGGAAAACGACTGAATATCAGTAAGAACAGTGAACTTTGTGGTATTCTAACTTACCCTATCCTATCCTGATCTTTAGGTGCATATGGAAATGCAAGGGACCCAGAGTAGTCAAAACAGTCTTGAAAAATAAGAATGAAGTCAGAAGGCTCACACTTCTCAATTTCAAAGTTACTACAAAGCTATAGTAAGCAAGACTGTGTGGTAGTGGCATAAGGATAGACATAGATCAATGGACTAGAATTAACAGTTCAGAAATAAACCTTTATATCTATGCTCAATTGATTTTCAACGAAAGTGTCAAGACAATTTAATGGGCAAAAATTAACTCAAAATATATCAAAGACCTAAATGTAAGAGCTAAAACTATAAACTCTTAGAGGAAAACATAGGTGTAAACCTTCATGACCTTAAATTAAACAATTAATTCCTAGTTATGACACCAAAAGTACACACAACCAAAGAAAAAATAGAAAATTGGACTTCATCAAAATTAAAAACTTCTGTACTTCAAAGAATACCATTAAGAAAGCGAAAAGACAACCTACAGAATGGGAAAAAATATTTGCAAATCATGTGCCTGATAAAATCTAGTATCCAGATTATGTAGAATCTCTTATAACTTAACAATAAAAAGATAAATAACCCAATTTTTTTAAATGAGCAAAGGACTTAGATAGACATTTCTCCAAAGAAGATATATAAATGGCCTATAAGCACATGAAAAAACATTCTACATCATTAGCCATTAGAAAAATGCAAATCAAAAGCACTATTAGATACCACTTCACATCTACTAGGATGGCTATAATAATTTTTTAAAAGATGGACGGTAACAAGTGTTGGTGAACATGTAGACAAGTTGAACTCTCATACACTGTTAGTGGACAGGTAAATGGTGTTGCCACTTCAGAAAACAGTTTGGCAGCTCCTCAAAGGGTTAAACGTAGAGTTACCACATGACCTAACAATTTCACTCCTAAGCATATACCTAAGGGAATTGAAACTTATGTCTACATAAAAAGTGGCACAAAAATGTTCATATTAGCATTGTTAATATTAGTCAAAAGTAAAAACAACACAAATGTCCATCAGCTGATGAGTGGATAAATAATAGTGATATATCCATAAAATAGAATATTATTCAGCTTCAAAAAAGAATGAAATTTTGATATATGCTACAACATGATAAACCTCAAAAACATTGTGCTAAGTGAAAGAAGTCAGTCACAAAAGACCACATATTATATAATTCCATTCATATGAAATTTCCAGAATAGGTAAATCCATATACACAGAAAGTAGATTCATGGTTTCCAGAGGCTAGGGGGAGGGAAAAATGAGGAATGACTATTAATGGGTATGGAATTTCCTTTGGGGGGGATGAAAAGATTCTGAAAATAGATAGTGGTAATGGTTGCACAACTTTGTGAGTATACTAAAAAACACTGAATTGCATTAAAAGGGTGAATTTTATTGTATGTAAATTATGTCCAAGATTAAATTCCAGCTGTCAATCTCATTAGGATGGAATAAATGAAATGTTTCATACACAGAGGAAACTTCATTAACTCACTAAGTGGTGAAATGAATTTTTTCTTTCTTTTTTTCTTTAATTGAAGTATAGTTGATTACAATGTTGTGTTAATTTCTGCTGAACAACAAAATGATTGTTATACATATATACACATTTTAAAATATTCTTTTCCATTATGGTTTATCTCAGGATATTGAATATAGTTCCCTGTGCTATACAGTAGGTCCTTGTTGTTTATCCATTCTATAGGTAATAGTTTGTATCAGCTAACCCCAGACTCCCAGTCGATCCCTCCCCCTTGACAACCACAAGTCTGTTCTCTATGTCTGTGAATCTGTTTCGGTTTCATAGATAGGTTCATTTGTATCATATTTTAGATTCCACGTATAAGTGATACCATATGGTATTTGTCTTTCTCTGTCTGACTTCACTTAGTATGATAATCTCTAGTTGCATCCATGTTGCTGTAAAGTAGCCATGCTACTTATGGCTGAGTAGTATTCCATTGTATATTTATACCACATCTTCTTTATCCACTCATCTATCAATGGACATTTAGCTTGATTCCATGTCTTGGCTATTGTGAATAGTGCTGCTATGAACACAGGGGTGCATATATCTTTTTGAATTATAGTTTTGTCCATATATATGCCCAGGAGTGGGATTGCTGGATCATATGGTAATTCTATTTTTAGTTTTTTGAGGAACCTTCGTATTGTTTTCCATAGTGGCTTCATCAACTTACATTCCCACCAACAATGCAGGAGGGTTCCCTTTTCTCCACACCCTCTCCAGCATTACTTATTTATAGACTTTTCTTTTTTAACATCTTTATTGGAGTATAATTGCTTTACAGTGGTGTGATAGTTTCTGCTTTATAACAAAGTGAATCAGTTATATGTATACATATGTCCCCATATCTCTTCCCTCTTGCATCTTCCTCCCTCCCACCCTACCTATCCCACCCCTCTAGGTGGTCACAAAGCACCGAGCTGATCTCCCTGTGCTATGCGGCTGCTTCCCACTAGCTATCTATTTTACGTTTGGTAGTGTATATATGTCCATGTCACTCTCTCACTTTGTCCCAGCTTACCCTTCCCCCTCACCATATCCTCAAGTCCACTCTCTAGTAGGTCTGTGTCTTTATTCCCGTCTTGCCCCTAGGTTCTTCAGAACTTTTCTTTTTTTTTTTTATTCTATATATGTGTGTTAGCATACGGTATTTGTTTTTCTCTTTCTGACTTACTTCACTCTGTATGACAGACTCTAGGTCCATCCACCTCACTACAAATAACTCAATTTTGTTTCTTTTTATGGCAGAGTAATATTCCATTGTATATGTGTGCCACATCTTCTTTATCCATTCATCTGTTGATGGACACTTAAGTTGCTTCCATGTCCTGGCTATTGTAAAGAGAGCTGCAATGAACATTTTGGTACATGACTCTTTTTGAATTATGGTTTTCTCAGGGTATATGCCCAATAGTGGGATTGCTGGGTCGTATGGTAGTTCTATTTTTAGTTTTTAAGGAACCTCCATACTATTCTCCATAGTGGCTATATCAATTTACCTTCTCACCAACAGTGCAAGAGGGTTCCCTTTTCTCCACACCCTCTCCAGCATTTATTGTTTGTACATTTTTTGATTATGGCCATTCTGACTGGTGTGAGATGATATCTCACTGTAGTTTTGATTTGCATTTCTCTAATGATTAATGATGTTGAGCATTCTTTCATGAGTTTGTTGGCAATCTGTATATCTTCTTTGAAGAAATGTCTATGTAGGTATTTAAGATTCATTAGGTCCCATTTGTTTATTTTTGTTTTTATTTCCATTTCTCTAGGAGGTGGGTCAGAAAGGATCTTGCTGTGATTTATGTCATAGAGTGTTCTGCCTGTGTTTTCTTCTAAGAGTTTTATAGTGTCTGGCCTTACATTTAGGTCTTTAATCCATTTTAAGTTTATTTTTGTGTATGGTGTTAGGGAGTGTTGTAATTTCATTCTTTTACATGTAGCTGTCCAGTTTTCCCAGCACCACTTATTGAAGAGGCTGTCTTTTCTCCACTGTATATTCTTGCCTCCTTTATCAAAGATAAGGTGACCATATGTGCATGGATTTATCTCTGGGCTTTCTATCCTGTTCCATTGATCTATATTTCTGTTTTTGTGCCAGTACCATACCGTCTTGATTTCTGTAGCTTTTTAGTATAGTCTGAAGTCAGGGAGCCTGATTCCTCCAGCTCCATTTTTCGTTCTCAAGATTGCTTTGGCTATTCGGGGTCTTTTGTGTTTCCATACAAATTGTGAAATTTTTAGCTCTTGTTCTGTGAAAAATGCCAGTGGTCGTTTGATAGGGATTGCATTGTATCTGTAGATTGCTTTGGGTACTAGAGTCATTTTCACAATGTTGATTCTTCCAATCCAAGAACATGGTATATCTCTCCATCTATTTGTATCATCTTTAATTTCTTTCATCAATGTCTTATAATTTTCTGCATACAGGTGTTTTGTCTCCTTAGGTAAGTTTATTCCTAGATATTTTATTCTTTTTGTTGCAATGGTAAATGGGAGTGTTTTCTTAATTTCACTTTCAGATGTTTCATCATTAGTGTATAGGAATGCAAGAGATTTCTGTGCATTAATTTTGTATCCTGCAACTTTACCAGATTCACTGATTAGCTCTAGTAGTTTTCTGGTGGCATCTTTAGGATTCGCTATGTATAGCATCATGTCATCCGCAAACAGTGACAGCTTTACTTCTTCTTTTCCAATCTGGATTCCTTTTATTTCTTTGTCTTCTCTGATTGCTGTGGCTAAAACTTCCAAAACTATGTTGAACAATAGTGGTGAGAGTGGGCAACCTTGTCTTGTTCCTGATCTTAGTGGAAATGGTTTCAGTTTTTCACCATTGAGGACGATGTTGGCTGTGGGTTTGTCATATATGGCCTTTATTATGTCGAGGAAAATTCCCTCTATGCCTACTTTCTGGAGGGTTTTTATCATAAATGGGTGTTGAATTTTGTCAAAAGCTTTCTCTGCATCTATGGAGATGATCATATGGTTTTTCTCCTTCAATTTGTTAATATTGTGTATCACATTGATTGATTTGCATATATTGAAGAATCCTTGCATTCCTGGGATAAACCCCACTTGATCATGGTGTATGATCCTTTTAATGTGTTGTTGGATTCTGTTTGCTAGTATTTTGTTGAGGATTTTTGCATCTATGTTCATCAGTGATATTGGCCTGTAGTTTTCTTTCTTTGTGACATCTTTGTCTGGTTTTGGTATCAGGGTGATGGTGGCCTCGTAGAATGAGTTGGGGAGTGTTCCTCCCTCTGCTATATTTTGGAAGAGTTTGAGAAGGATAGGTGTTAGCTCTTCTCTAAATGCTTGATAGAATTTGCCTGTGAAGCCATCTGGTCCTGGGCTTTTGTTTGTTGGAAGATTTTTAATCACAGTTTCAATTTCCGTGCTTGTGATTGGTCTGTTCATACTTTCTGTTTCTTCCTGGTTCAGTCTCAGAAGGTTGTGCAATTCTAAGAATTTGTCCATTTCTTCCATGTTGTCCATTTTATTGGCATAGAGTTGCTTGTAGTAATCTCTCATGATCCTTTGTATTTCTGCAGTGTCAGTTGTTACTTCTCCTTTTTCATTTCTAATTCTATTGATTTGAGTCTTCTCCCTTTTTTTCTTGATGAGTCTGGCTAATGGTTTATCAATTTTGTTTATCTTCTCAAAGAACCAGCTTTTAGATTTATTGATCTTAGCTATCGTTTCCTTCATTTCTTTTTCATTTATTTCTGATCCGATCTTTATGATTTTTTTCCTTCTGCTAACTTTGGGGTTTTTTGTTCTTCTTTCTCTAATTGCTTTAGGTGTAAGATTAGGTTGTTTATTTGAGATATTTCTTGTTTCTTAAGGTAGGATTGTATTGCTATAAACTTCCCTCTTAGAACTGCTTTTGCTGCATCCCATAGGTTTTGGGTCATCGTGTTTTCATTGTCATTTGTTTCTAGGTATTTTTTGATTTCCTCTTTGATTTCTTCAGTGACCTCTTGGTTATTAAGTAGTGTATTGTTTAGCTTCCATGTGTTTGTATTTCTTACAGATTTTTTCTTGTAATTGATATCTAGTCTCATAGCGCTGTGGTTGGAAAAGACACTTGATATGATTTCAGTTTTCTTAAATTTACCAAGGCTTGATTTGTGACCCAAGATATGATCTATCCTGGAGAATGTACCATGAGCACTTGAGAAGAAAGTGTATTCTGTTGTTTTTGGATGGAATGTCCTTTAAATATCAATTAAGTCCATCTTGTTTAATGTGTCATTTAAAGCTTGTGTTTCCTTATTTATTTTCATTTTGGATTATCTGTCCATTGGTGAAAGTGGGGTGTTAAAGTCCCCTACTGTGATTGTGTTACTGTCAATTTCCCCTTTTATGGCTGTTAGTATTTGCCTTATGTATTGAGATGCTCCTATGTTGGGTGCATAATTATTTACAATTGTTATATCTTCTTCTTGGATTGATCCCTTGATCATTATGTAATGTCCTTCTTTGTCTCTTGTAATAAATAGTCTTTGTTTTAAAGTCTATTTTGTCTGATATGAGAATTGCTACTCCAGCTTTCTTTTGATTTCCATTTGCATGGAATATCTTTTTCCATCCCCTCACTTTCAGTCTGTATGTGTCCCTAGGTCTGAAGTGGGTCTCTTGTAGACAGCATATATACAGGTGTTGTTTTTGTATCCATTCAGCCAGTCTGTGTCTTTTGGTTGGAGCATTTAATCCATTTACATTTAAGGTAATTATCAGTATGTATGTTCCTATTATCATTTTCTTAATTGTTTGGGTTTGTTATTGTAGGTCTTTTCTTTCTCTTGTGTTTCCTGCCTAGAGAAGTTCCTTTAGCATTTGTTGTAAAGCTGGTTTGGTGGTGCTGAATTCTCTTAGCTTTTGCTTGTCTGTAAAGGTTTTAAATTCTCTGTCAAATCTGAATGAGATCCTTGCTGGGTAGAGTAATCTTGGTTGTACGTTTTTCTCCTTCATCACTTTAAATATGTCCTGCCACTTCCTTCTGGCTTGCAGAGTTTCTGCTGAAAGATCAGCTGTTAACCTTATGGGGATTCCCTTGTGTGTTATTTGTTGCTTTTCCCTTGCTGCTTTTAATATTTTTTCTTTGTATTTAATTTTTGATAGTTTGATTAATATGTGTCTTGGCATGTTTCTCCTTGGATTTATCCTGTATGCGACTCTCTGTGCTTCCTGGACTTGATTAACTATTTCCTTTCCCATATTAGGGAAGTTTTCAACTATAATCTCTTCAAATATTTTCTCAGTCCCTTTCTTCTTCTCTTCTTCTTCTGGGACCCCTATAATTCGAATATTTTTGCATTTAATGTTGTCCCAGAGGTCTCTGAGACTGTCCTCAATTCTTTTCATTCTTTTTTCTTTATTCTGCTCTGCAGTAGTTATTTCCACTATTTTATCTTCCAGGTCACGTATCTGTTCTTCTTCCTCAGTTATTCTGCTATTGATCCCTTCTAGAGAATTTTTAATTTCATTTATTGTGTTGTTCATCCCTGTTTGTTTGCTCTTTAGTTCTTCTAGGTCGTTGTTAAACGTTTCTTGTATTTTCTCCATTCTATATGCAAGATTTTGGATCATGTTTACTATCTTTATTCTGAATTCTTTTTCAGGTGGAGTGCCTATTTCTTCTTCATTTGTTAGGTCTGGTGGGTTTTTACTTTGCTCCTTCATCTGCTGTGTGTTTCTCTCTCTTCCCATTTTGCTTAACTTACTGTGTTTGGGGTCTTATTTTCGCAGGCTGCAGGTTCATAGTTCCCGTTGTTTTTGGTGTCTGCGCCCAGTGGCTAATGTTGGTTCAGTAGGTTTTGGAGGCTTCCTAGTGGAGGGGACTGGTGCCTGTGTTCTGGTGGATGAGGCTGGATCTTGTCTTTCTGGTGGGCAGGTCCACGTCTGGTGGTGTGTTTTGGGCTGTCTGTGGCCTTATGATTTTAGGCAGCCTGTCTGCTAATGGATGGGGTTGTGTTCCTGTCTTGCTAGTTGTTTGGCATGGGGTGTCCAGCACTGTAGCTTGCTGGTCGTTGAGTGGAGCTGGGTCTTGGTGTTGAGATGGAGATCTCTGGGAGATTTCTGCCATTTGATATTACGTGGAGCTGGGAGGTCTCTTGTGGACCAGTGTCCTGAACTTGGCTATCCCACCTCAGAGGCACAGCCCTGATGTCTGGCTGGAGCACCATGAGCCTGTCATCCACATGGCTCAGAATAAAAGGGAGAAACAAAAGAAAGAAAGAAGAAGATAATATAAAATAAATAAAATAAAGTAAAATAAAATAAAGTTATTAAAATAAAAAATATAATAATTTAAAAAAAATTTTTAAGTAATAAAAAATAAAAGAAAGAAAGAAGAGAGCAACCAAACCAAAAAACAAATCCACCAATGATAATACTAAAAACTATACAAAAAAAAGGACAGATAGAACCCTAGGACAAATGGTAAAAGCAAAGCTATACATACAAAATCACACACAGAAGCATACACATACACACTCACAAAAAGAGAAAAATGGAAAAATATATATATATTGTTGCTCCCAAAGTCCACCTCCTCAATTTGGGATGATTCGTTGTCTATTCAGGTATTCCACAGATGCAGGGTACATCAAGTTGATTGTGGAGATTTAATCCGCTGCTCCTGAGGCTGCTGGGAGAAATTTCCCTTTCTCTTCTTTGTTCGCACAGCTCCCGGGGTTCAGCTTTGGATTTGCACCCCCCCCCCCCGCATGTAGCTTGACTGAGGGCGTCTGTTCTTCGCTCAGACAGGACAGGGTTAAAGGAGCAGCTGATTCGGGGGCTCTGGCTCACTCAGGCCAGGGGGAGGGAGGGGTACGGATGCGGGGCGAGCCTGCAGCGGCAGAGGCCAGCGTGATGTTGCAGCAGCCTGAGGCGCGCCGTGCGTTCTCCCGGGGAATTTGTCCCCGGATCACGGGACCCTGGCAGTAGCGAGCTGCACAGGCTCCTGGGAGGGGTGGTGTGGATAGTGACCTGTGCTTGCACACAGGCTTCTTGGTGGCGGCAGCAGCAGCCTTAGCGTCTAATGCCCGTCTCTGGGGTCCGCATTGATAGCTGCGGCTCGCGCCCGTCTCTGGAGCTCGTTTAAGCGGCGCTCTGAATCCCCTCTCCTTGCGCACCGCGAAACAAAGAGGGAAGAAAAAGTCTCTTGTCTCTTTGGCAGCTCCAGACTTTTTCCCGGACTCCCTCTCGGCTAGCTGTAGCGCACTAGCCCCCTTCAGGCTGTGTTCACGCCGCCAACCCCAGTCCTCTCCCTGCGATCCGACCGAAGCCCGAGCCTCCGCTCCCAGCCCCGCCCGCCCCGGCGGGGGAGCAGACAAGCCTCTCGGGCTGGTGAGTGCTGGTCAGCCCTGATCCTCTGCGCGGGAATCTCTGCGCTTTGCCCTCCGCACCCCTGTGGCTGCGCTCTCCTCCGTGGCTCCAAAGCTTCCCCCCTCTGCCACCCGCAGTCTCCGCCCGCGAAGGGGCTTCCTAGTGTGTGGAAACCTTTCCTCCTTCACGGCTCCCTCACAGAGGTGCAGGTCCTGTCCCTATTCTTTGTCTCTGTTATTTCTTTTTTCTTTTGCCCTACCCAGGTACATGGGGAGTTTCTTGCCTTTGGGGAGGTCTGAGGTCTTCTGCCAGCGTTCAGCAGGTGTTCTGTAAGAGTTGTTCCACATGTAGATGTATTTCTGATATATTTGTGGAGAGGAAGGTGATCTCCACATCTTACTCTTCCGCCATCTTGAAGCTCCTCTCTATTTGTAGACTTTCTGATCCGTGTCAGGTGGTACCTCATTTTAGTTTTGATTTGCTTTTCTCTAATAATTAGTGATGTTGAACATCTTTTCATGTGCCTACTGGCCATCTGTATGTTTCTTTGGAGAAATGTCCTTTTAGGTCTTCTGCCCAGTTTTTGATTGGGTTGTTTGGGTTTTTTGTTGTTATTGAGTTGTATGAGTTGTTTGTATATTTTGGAAATTAAGTCCTTGTGAGTCGCATTGTTTGCAAATATTTTCTCCCATTCTGTAGGTTGTCTTTTTATTTTGTTTATGGTTTCCTTTGCTGTGCAAAAGCTTGTAAGTTTGATTAGGTCCCATTTGTTTATTGAAATGATTATTTTTAATAAAGTAAGAGAAAAAAACAACTCACCAAAAACATTATCAATTTTTTCTAGAATAGCAATTTTATTAGTGGCAGTCCAGGGAAAGGCACCATCCCTGATGTCAGTATCTTCCTCATTCTTTCTTAATTTTCTAAAAGCTCTTCAAAATGTGCCACATTCCTTCTAGTTCAATTTGGCTCTAATGTGACCACAAGATGTAATCTGACCACAAGCAAGGATAAGAAATAGTTCCAGCTTAGGTGCCAGTTCAGATTAATTGGTAGTGGTTACATGGAACACTGTATTTAGAAAGATTCTGAGGCTATATCCAGGCTGAGCAAAAAAAAAAAAATGTAGTGATTAATTAAGAAAATCTGTCTTGAGATTGGCAGTAGTAGTGGAGGTGGGTAGCTCTTGAGCTAGTTATTTGATCTAAGAAAATGCATTATTCTGCTGAGTGGATGCAAAATCACTTGGGTGGATAAATCTTTGAATGGATTGTAATGCAGCTAATAGGCATATCCATACAGCATGACCTAAGAGCGATTTTGAGGTCTGTAATTTGCATGCAAAATCTGAATAATTTGAAACAGCCAATATTTATGGCCAAGATGTCAAAATCACTCAATAAATAGCATTAACTTTCATACTGTATAACATCATGGTATTTAAAATAATACATTTTATATACTGTGTGCTCTCAAAGGTTTTTAACATAAGAGCATTAGCATATGCTTATAATAAAATCTGATATAATAAAAGATTATGTCAAGAAAGATTTTTTATGGCATTCACTGAAAAATCAAGATAATCACCAGTAGATGTACTCATTGAGCCTACTCTAACACACATTTACTTAAGTTTGAGTTCTACCTCCAAGTAAAACTATTTCCTCCCTCCTTTGCATGTTATCAGTACTTACATGCCTGACCTTTCTTTGATAGATAAGAAGTGTCCTGAGAATGAGTCCTATTTCTCTGTCAGATGTGTAAATCAGTGGTTCTCAAATTGTGACCCACAGACCAGCAGCATCGGCATTACCTGGAACTTTTCAGAAATGCGGTCTGTTAGATGTGCAGCATCACCCCAGACCTACTGGATCGGAAACTCTAGGAGTGGGCCCAGCAATCTGGGTTTGAACAAGCCCTCCAGGTGACTCTGGGCTCAAGTTTGAGAGCCTCTGCTGTGAGTTTGTCCCTTCTAGAATGGGGAAAGGAAGGAGGGAGAGAAATTGGGCAAGTGTCCCAGGGAGAAGTGGGCCTCGTATGGCAACCAAGTTGGCATGCAATGTAAACATCCATAGGACACAGCACAGACTTTCTTTGTTTCTTTCCTCTTTTATATCCCATGTACCAACCCTCTACTTCCTCAGAAAATGTTTGAAGTGCTCTCAGGATCTCCATCAATTCCCATCTCCACCCCACCCCACTACCAGTCTGCTTAGAGTCCCTTCTTTTGGGGTAGTAGCAGAGTGGGACAAGGAGGATGGTGCTTATTCATTCCCTCATGTCACAGTGAAGCAACATTATGTTTCAAAAAAGGGTTGGCATCAAGAACCCCAGCTTAGTTAGTGCTTCAAAACCCAACAAACCCCACAGCTAGTAAGTATATGTGAAGCACTTAGAGCAGCACCTGGTTCATAATGAGTGTTCGCTGTACCTAAGAGGTAATGGTGTTGCTGGTGATTACCGCAAGGGCCAGGTTTATCCACAGAGGGTGCCTGGGTTGGCATCTAGAAGCAGTTGTATTTGCACCCAGTGGGTGGTTGCTATGTTGAGAAGACTGCCAGCTGGAGATAGACCTTGATCTTGAAAGCTTCCACAGGCAAGTGAGGCTCCTTGAAGACAACGCCCTAACTGTGCCTTAACTGTGAGGGTGATCATCAGCTGAGCTGCCACTGGCCTGTCTGCACTTGCCACAGGATGGGGCTGGGATCAGCATTTGGGGCAACAAGTGTGGGAAGAGGGGCTGAAGAACATCAAGCAAAGAGGCCTTTTAGGGCCTTTCCAGTAAGAATTTAGTGTTGGGGAGCCCCAAATGCAAGGGGTAGGGTGGGTGGTCACGTGACAGAAGACTGCATATTAGATGCTGGCCACGAATGTGGGAACCTCTGAGCAAGCATGAGGGTGCAGGTCAGAAAGGCAGAGGGTCCCCAAGACCCACAGGCAGATCAGATCACTGTTAAGGAAGCCAACGACCAGAGTTAGATTTGGAAGGCTCAAGTGAGAATTCTCAGTTCCAACCCCTTTTTTTGGTCATAGAAATGCTATTTTACAGCCTGCTGTAGCCAGCAGAGCACCCCTTGTCAATATTAGGAGGATGAGGGGAGAGGGGGCAGGAGGAGGGAGGAGGAGTGAAGAGAGGGAAAGGAAAGGAGGAGGGAGTGGAGAGGGATGGGAGAAAAGGGAAGGTGAAGACAGAAGGGAAGGGGAGGAAGGAGGGAGCGAGGAAGCGGACAAGGGAGGAGAGGGAAATAATGATTGCTGGCCCCAGTGTGTCTACTGATTTCCAAGCCCTGTCCTACATGTTTTGCATGTACTTTCTCACTTAGTTATCAGAACTATGAGATTTGGTTGTGGAAGAGTCTAGAGGAGGAGAGTCTTATGCCTAATGAACTTGCAATGAACTTTTTCTGCCTAGGCTCTAAGATCTAAGGTAACCAAATCAATTTAATCTACAATAATGAGGCAAGTCAAATGCAGATTGAGTCATTAGGGATGAGGGGAGCTATGGAAAGGGATGGGATCCACCAAGGCATTCTGACTCCAGCAGAGGAATGCTGCTCCTCCAGATTCTGAAGCCCCTTAGCCTAGGTTCTCAAACTCATATGCCTATGGGGACCAGGAAGATGAATGCAATGTGCTAAATGGGCCTGTTATAAGGTGATTAGAGGCAACAGATACTTGGCTTCAATGTCAGAAGGTTACAGGGAGTAGTGGGGATTATGGCAAAATGGAGCCCACATACCACCTCTGAAGAGGCAGCACTACTCAGCTCTGCATTGTTATTGTCATGTGTCATGTGAAAGTAGCCTCGGTGTTACTGGACCTTCTAATTTTTCACCAGAAGCAGAGACCCCATGTTCAGGCAACATTCAGCGGACCCACAAAATTCATCTGCAGGCAGTATCTGCCCTCAGATTTACTGGACCACAGTTGTGTATTTTCCTGAGTTGTGAGCAGAAGATTGATCTCTTCTCTGTGTCCCTTCCTCTTTCCAGGCCATTACATTTATGTGGACACCTCCTTTGCCAAGCAGGGGGAGAAAGCCGTGCTGCTGAGTTCTGATCTACAGGCTGAGGAATGGAGCTGCCTCCGATTGGTCTACCAGATAACCACGTCTTTGGGGTCTCCATCAGAGCCCAGCCGGCTGAACCTCTATGTGAGATTTGATGATGAAAACTTTGATCGCTTGCTTTGGTCAGCCAAGGAACCTTCGGACAGCTGGCTCATAGCCAGCTTGGACTTGCAAAACAGTTCCAAGAAATTCAAGGTAGGTAGAATTTATGTGCAGGGCTTCTTATTTGGCATTATGCTATTCTAAGATCTTATGAAAACTTCTGCCATTGAAGTTAGTTATCTCCTGTGTTAGGATGTGACATTTTATGGGAGCTGCATCATAGAAAAATATCAGTAGTGTAAATTAATATTTTGTTTATTCCTTAAATGAGCTTCTTCCCAGATTTGTTTTGTGTGTATATAAGTGGGATTTCTGTAAGACTCTAAAAGGGGCTCAAACCAACCTCTTCAATGGGAATTTATTTTCCAGTGGACTTTAGGGAGCATTCTCATTTCTTATCATTTTGTTTCATCCTCCTAAGTTATGTGTGGTATGTGTTTATGTTGTCTTCCTAATGGTTTGTTTGCTATAAATTTTGAACAAGACATTAACTATAATAAAAAAGTAAAAATACATTGAAAGAGGAAAGATACTTAAAGGACATGTTCTGATTCCTTTTCAGAGATGGAAGTTGTTCCATCAGAAGTAATGGGAAAATAAGGTAGAGAAAGTAAGATAAAGTTGGATGTGGATTGGAGCAGGGAAGGAAGATGTAATCTGGACTCGGCCATGAAGTGTGATATTTAGTGAGAACATGTCATGGGGGACAAAGTGGAGCCTTCAAGAAAACGTTCTCCATTCCTAATCCCCTTTTCAATTCCCTATCCCATATCTCTTCTTCCTCAACAAGCTTTGAAATACAGTATTCTCCTACTTTCCCTGTCTGCTTGTGGTCCCTCCCATCAGGCAGCAGGGTGGATTAAGGGAAGGAGCATTGAAGGTCTGAGTTCCCTATTTCACAGCGTCCTCCGGACAGTATATCACACCCTAAATCTACCAGCGTAGCTGCAAAATATTGGACTAAAATCACATAAGGAGAAGCAAATATTTTCAGAAGCAGGACCTACTGTGAACAGTGCTTGAAATCAGCCACATAAGTTGTTATGCTTCTTTCTGTTCTTTATGTAAAATTTTCAGCAATATAGAAACTACAAGATGAGTTTTGAGCCTCTTCCACCTCATGCAGAAATCCCCCACCACTAGTCAAATGGCATTTCCTACCTCCTCCTGCAAGGGATTTTTTTTTTTCCCTCTGAGGCCTCTGCCTTCAGTTCCTGGCTAGTATCAGAATGGATTTCCCCAGGGACACAAGCTCTCCTCTCCATCTACAGCCAGCTGGTGCCACCACAAGCACCGGAGAAGGTGGTGGCTGCATTTACGATGGAAGCCAGCTGACTCTGAGCTCTTATTGGACACCTTGCTCACCTCAAAGTTCTGAGAATATGTGTATGAGCTTGTGTACACACATGCACACACACGCCTTCTTCCAGTAAAGTCCATCATGAGATTGGTATCCAATAGCAATGAGCTGAGACAAACAATCTCGTTTTGCCTTGAATCGCTGAACAGCTCCTGACAAGTAGCTGAAATACTGATAAAGGACACGTGGTGTTTTGAAGTCTAACTCCCTTCTCCCCCATGTGTTGTACAGATTTTAATAGAAGGCGTGCTAGGACATGGAAATACAGCCAGCATTGCAGTCTTTGAAATCAAGATGACAACTGGCTACTGTATCGGTAAGTGGGTTTCCTTTTCACTGCATCAGAACATGCATCTTTTTCTAAAATCTCCTGTTGCCAGAGGGAATTGAATCCATCCGAAAGGCAGGGCATTTAATAAACGACACCATGTAGTGCATTTTGAATTTTGCATCACTTGAGTGTTGTATGATGTTTCTCTGTCTTTAGCAGAGGAAGGCTCATTAGAGTTTGCCTCGACTGCCTGGGTTGATGAAAGAAAAGTAGATGCAGCGACTGTAACCTGAGTTGCTGCCTTAAGCTCAACATATTCTAATAAACATGATATCCAGTTTGCTGCAAATTCAGCTTTTTGCAGCATTTGCCAGAAAGCAGGCATCCTGTTACCTCTGTATTACCTCTTTCCTCACTTTCCTCCATTTCTCTCTTACACACCATTGCTCTGTCTTTATAATCACAGTTGTCACTTAGATTCCACTTGAGCAGGGTTGGTAGGTGCCTCTTCTGTGCCAGCTTCTGAGAGGGCATCAAAAGCAGACATACTCTATGTCCTGAGGTCACTCACCTTCCATTTGCCTCCTACTGAAGCTGTTTCTGTATATGACAAATTCTGCTGGAGAAGGACAAGCCGTGCTGTGGAGGTGTAGGGAGGAGGGGAGAAAATCGGACAGGACTGAATCCAGGAGATGCATTTGAGCCGTAGTTTCAAGAAGGAGTAGAATTTAGTCAGGTGGAGGAGCAGGGTAGGAAGGAAAGCGCTCTTTCTGGGCAGACCCTATAGTGGGTGGACAGCACAGAGTGTGTCCAGGCAAAGGCGAGAGGCTGGGTAGTGTTTGAAGTGAGAATCAGCACTGTTAAGGGAGCCTGTTAAGGAAGAGTCTGGAGCCCAGCTGTGGAGCTTGGGTTCCGGGATTATGTGGTTGGGAGGCGTTAAAAGTCAGTCATCAGGGGAGGGGCCTGCAGCTGCGTTTTCAGATGATGACTCTGGCTGCCGCATGGAAAATGCGTTGGAAACAAGGAAAATAGGTCAGAGATAGGAAAACCCTTAGGAGTGACTGTGACCTTACAGAGGGGACATAACGAGGGTCTAAAATTGGGGTTGGCAGTGGAATGGGATAAAGGTGGTAGATTTGAGAGATTTTTCAGCACTGACAGTACTTGGAGGCTGAATGGCTGTGGAAAGGAAAGAGGCAAGAGAGTCAAGGGCAGTTCTGAAAGAAAACTGACCTAGATTGCGACCAATTTCTGAAGATACAGTGAGTTAAGACTGTATCTTCCTTGGAGCTCCTTAGTGGCGGCTGCGGGGATCTTAACACCCCACAGACTTGAGTCGGACATACCTAGTGGAGCGCCACCTGCTGGCCTAGTCAATGCACTGCGCCCCTCAGCCTCTGTTTCATTACCGGCAAAATGGGGATAAAATATTTCCCTCGTAGGATTGTTGTGGGGACTAATAAGATCGGGGATGGGAAGGTGATTGTCACAGTGCTTGGCACTCAAAAATGTTAATTTCCTTTCTCCAAATCACTTGATGGCTTCTAGTTTGTTTAAAACACAAAAGGAGCGCTGATATTTTTTCTTGTTGAACTGTATGATCATACTCTCACCTTACCTTTCTTTCTGTGCACTCTTTTTGCTTCCCTTGTTTCCTCATCAGTAAAATGAAGTTAATAATAGCACATACCTTGTAGGGTTGTTTTGAGGATTAGATAATTTAATTTGTATAAAGTGCTCAGAAAACTGCCTGGCACATTGAGGACTATTTTGCTTTTTCTTTTACTCTGCGGCAGCCTTTGGCACCGACTCTAGGGCATGGGTTAGAGGATGCTGTAGTGGAAAAGTTGAAAATGAAAATCTTAAAAATGTTCAATGCTTGTTAATGCAAAAGCACACTGATAACTGTATCAGTCAGGACCCTGGCAGGAAAGTGGGAACAGAGTACATTCAACCTGAGCAATTTGAGGAAAACTCACTAAAGGGACTACAAAGGTGTGGGTGGGTGAAGGAAACTAGTCAAAGCTAGTGCAGTAATCCAGGACTAGTCAGAGTGATGACCCATGAGCCATCAATATCTTTAGGTCTGAAGGGGCAAGGGAGAAGGGGTTACCAGAACCTGGAGACAGTAGCTGTACGGTCCCTCAATAAAGGGACACAGCCAACCCATGGCAACCTGGCAGAGGGGGAGCTGGAGGAATAAACACCCCCAACCTTGCTCTCCTCCTACCTTCCATTGGTTGAATCCAATGAGAAGCCAGAAGGCAGGGAAGTCCATACAAGGCCGTACACATCAACCTCTGGAGAATGGAGCAGCGTGGAAGAAAGGTGGGTGGGACTGGAGGGGCCAATAAGAGATGACCAGCACAATCACACTTCATATTTTTAATTGATAATTATGGGGGTCAATGAAAGAACTGGCTTGTGAGTTTCTTGTTCCCCCTAAAGGAGTCTGTTGACTGGGAACAATTTATCCATGCAAACATGTCAGTGCTACTGAAAAGGGGAAAGAGAGTCTCTTTGTCTTCTCTTTTTTTCTCCACTCAGGAGCTGCAGTAGGACCCAGTGCCTAAGATATTCCTGTCCCGACTACGCTGACCAGGTTCTTGTTTATAAGCAAAGCAGATGATTTTAGCATCTAGGAAACATGCCCCTTAGCCCTTAGCTTAGTACCTTATCTACTATCAAGAGAGAAGGGGATGGGGGAATGGGCTACCAGAAAGGTGGTGGATAAACTTCCTGGAGCTAAAAGCATAGCTCTAAATAGTGCTTTGACACAGAGTTGGCTGATTGACCAAGCACTAACCATGTGCCTGGCACTGTGCTGGCAGCTGTCCACACTTACCACAGCCCTGTGCAGGGGGAGTGTCCCCCTATTTCTCATATGAACAAATAGAGGCTAGGAGAGGTCACACTGCAAGCCACATGGCAAGTAGGCGGAAGGGCCACAATCCAAAGAAGCAGTGATGAATTACAATCTCTGTTCATTACAGGATCTCTCTTCTTGACCGACATTGTCCAGGGGTCCTGGTACGAAGATCCCAGTGGTCAAAGGGAGTGAGAAACATATCTGAGTATCTAATAGCAAACTGCAGTGAGCCTGGGTGTACCCAGGCATAACTACATCTACATGAAGTCTGTTTTTATTTCTCTCTTGCCAGAATGTGACTTTGAAGAAAATCATCTCTGTGGCTTTGTGAACCGCTGGAACCCCAACGTGAACTGGTTTGTTGGAGGAGGAAGCATTCGGAACTCCCACTCCATTCTCCCGCAGGATCACACCTTCAAGAGTGAACTGGGTGAGCTGGGGACAAATGTAGTCCTTGTTCCAGGATAACTGTTTCTGCCATCTCTCTCTACATTGACCTGACTGTGGCTTGTCGACAGAGAAGGAGACAGAGAGAGGAGGGTGAGTAGGGACTGAGAGCCCTGGTGGAAGAGAAGAGTAAGCCGTGAGATAGAGGCAAACTGCAGACACGAGCTCTGTAACTAAGGAGAAGGCCACCCAGATAACGGCTTTTCTTCCCCTGTGACCTGGTCTTGCTATTTTCACATTTCCATATTATGCTTTACTTTCTTCTCTGTTTTCTGTTCAACATTTCTTATTTCTAAAGACAAGGCTGGAATAATCCTAGGTTACTTTTCACTAAAAGTAGATGGAGTGATGGGAATACGTTTTTAAGAACTTCCCTGGTGGCAGGGAGGGGAGCCAATAGTACTGATGGTCAGTCCTGAATGAGGTGAGCAATAGGGCCCCCTAGTGGCCAAGCGGGCTGGTTCTCTGCAGGGAAAATGGAGAGGAGAGGTAATCAGTGAGCAGTGGGCTGGAGGAGAAAGTCCCCACAGAGACAGGGCAAGGGCTTGCCTCCTTGTGAGTTATGGCAGCTCTCACCTGGACCTTGGTAGGCTTCATAAAAGCCTAGGTCTCCCTACAGTTGCAAAACATTCCAGTCATCAACTGCAAGTTCTTGTTGACCAGCTAGAAGATTCTGGTGACTGGCTTTCCATCAAGGACAGAATAGGAATGTTGGTTCTGCTGCAAACGGTAACATTTTCCCTTTCAGTCCTTTGCCATGCAAATATTGAGGTGATCTGCTCAGTCACAATAAATTGCTGATGATGACAGTGTGTCCCCTTCAGCCGCCTGAAGACATGGCAACTTTTTATGGTTCTTTACTTCATTCCTCAGTCACTGTAGTTTCTCTTCATGTCAATATTTTTAAGCACGTCCCCAACATTTTTTAAGTGTCCATCCTATGGCTTATCTTGGCTTTGGACAGTCTTCATTCTGTCCTTATTGTTCTCTTTGCTCCTGTTCTGTCTCCGTTATATCCAGAGTCTCAGATTCAGTTTCCCAAAGGGGCCAGGCAGATGGTATAAAGAGAGTGACATATGGGCTGGGTGAGGACAGCGGCAAACTAGAGAGCATGGACCACGTACAAAGAGTACTCAACTTCAATTAGTTGCCGCCATGCGAGAATGCAAGCCCAGGGAACCAGGTCTTTCGATTTTGCAAGATAATCAGCAAGGCATGGGTTTTATATGAAATTTTCCCAATTTTTAACTTGGTGAATATTCTCTTAAAAAACACCACAAGGCCAACCAAACACATCTTCAGGGCAGATCCAGTTAGCCAACTTCTACTTTGCAACCTTTTTTGTAAGTTCCTTTTCTTTTTTAACATGCCCAGGATTCTTAGAACAACATATTTATAAGTAACCATATATAAGAAAGGTTGGAGTCTCCTGTGGCTTACCTGTGTAAGACAAAGCCAACTTTGGATCTAGCATTTTCACTCATTCAACACTGTATTAGGTATGATTGGAAAAATGACGATTAAAATGTCAGGTCCTCTATGGCCCCTGCCTGGTTTCAAGGAACATACATTTGAGAAAGCGGAAAAGATTTCTACCACAAATGGATGTAAGACAAAGTAGTATGTGTCGAGTGCTTCCAAAAAAAGAAGAAAGGTGCTTGGTATTCAGCGACAAGAGGGATCACTTACTGTTTGGATGTTCTAGAAGACATGATGCGAGAAGTCAAGTGTATTTGAAGGATGGGCATGATTTGGACAGGCAGAGACAAGAGAGGCAGGAGCCATGATGCCTCTGGCAAGGGGTAGCAGCTGAGAGAGAGAGATGAGTGAGAAAACAGTGTGGGGGCAGTTCTAAAAGGCTTTGAATGCCAGGAAAGCGATTTTAACTTTATTCCATTGATGATGGGAGGCCATTGGAGGTCTTTGAGAAGAGAGAGTTGCAATCACAGCAGTGTGTTAGTTTGATTAACCAGATGGTGATTATCTCAGTAGATATAGGACTGAAAGGTAGAACAAGAGAACGAAAAATGCCCCAGAAGCCATTTCTTTAGATACATCTATGGTCACTTACATAAGGAATTGAAATTAGAAAAAGACCAAAAAAGTATTCACTTCCTTCTTTTAAAGGTAAGGTTTAGCATTCTTGGAGATGACAAAAGATTTGGGTTTCCATATGTATATCCATATTTTGGTCCTAAAGACACACAGCCCATCTCTACTTGTGGCCATTGTAGGAACCACACGCTAATGAATGTTATGTGTAGAGTGAATGATAAGCTGTTATGACAGATCAATCCATGAATCTGAAGGAGTATTTTAAATGACAGTTGGGTTAACTCAAAACAATAAAATGTTACTACCTCTTGAAACCTTTGTTTAAATGAATAAAACAACTAACAATGTCTTGGGGTTTCAAAAAGAAATGCCAGATGACATTTTCTTAATTATGGAAGTAGACTGATTTTGAGATTGTTTTTCTGCCATATTTTAAAATTCTAGTGCAAGGAATAGAGAGAATCTTGAAAGACTAATGCATTAAAATTACAATAATCCTTGGTGTCATTATCACAGAGGTACAAGCTTCAGTGTTAGACAACTGTTCCCAAATTACTTAAAAATTAGTTCCAAAGTCAGATCCTCTGGGTAACCAATGTCATGACCTAGTAATTACTTGCTCAGTGCGTCATTTTTCATTCTCAATGATGGCAAGGACCAGGTGGCTTGGAGAACACGTATTTCTTGGGAGAGACAGCAGACCTGTGGACTAGTGTCAAATCATCCACTTGACTATGTTACCTGAGTATCATCTATTCTTTGAAGAATGCATCACCACTAGTTCTTCCTCACTCTCATTTGTGAGCACAGAACATTCTGACCATATTTGCATCAATAAGAGATAGAGAAGGAGGACTAGGCTAGAAGTCAGAAGGCTTGTGCTCCAGACCCAGTTAGTTATCAGAGCCCTGTATTACTTTGGGTGATCAGCAGACATTTTGTCCTGTCTAGAACGTCCAGTAAGACATTTGGTCCATGCCATAAGGTCCTTGAAATTTGGTCCTCTCCAAAACATCCATAAGCATATTTGGTCCATGCCAAATGGTTTTGGACAGGATCAAATATCAAGGACCTTTGGCATCTACCAAATGTCTTATGGACCAGATATCTTATGGATGTTTTGGACAGGATCAAATATCAAGGACCTTTTGGCATGGACTAAATGTCTTATGGACATTTTGGATAGGACCAAATGTCCTGCAAGGCTTTGGGCAATCCCTTAACTTCTCAGGGTCTCCACTGACCTGTTTGCAAATAAGGAATTTGAATTCCATGATCCCTAAGATGGCTTTGAGTTCTAATATTTTACTATTCTCTCTTTACATAATACTGTACATCAAAATCTCCAAATTCACCACCCATTGAAATCTATTTCAAAAGTGCTTTCAAAAAGCAATCAGGGCTTCCCTGGTGGCACAGTGGTTGGGAGTCCGCCTGCCAATGCAGGGGACACGGGTTTGAGCCCTGGTCTGGGAAGATCCCACATGCCGCGGAGCAACTGGGCCTGTGAGCCACGGCTGCTGAGCCTGCGCTTCTGGAGCCTGTGCTCCGCAACAAGAGAGACCACGATAGTGAGGGGCCCGCGCACCGCGATGAAGAGTGGCCCCCACTTGCCACAACTAGAGAAAACCCTCACACAGAAACGAAGACCCAACACAGCCATAAATAAATAAATATTAAAAAAAAAAAAAAAAGCAATCAGATTCAATGCAATCCCTATCAAACTGCCAATGGTATTCTTCACGGAATTAGAACAAAAAATTTTACAATTCATATGGAAACACAAAAGACCCCGAATAGCCAAAGCAATCTTGAAAAAGAAAACGAAGTTGGAGGAATCAGGCTCCCCAACTTCAAACTATACCACAAAGCTACAGTAATCAAGACAGTATGGTACTGGCCCAAAAACAGAAATATAGATCAGTGGTACAAGATAGAATGCCCAGAGATAAACCCACGCACTATGGGCACCTAATTTACGACAAAGGAGGCGAGAACATACAATGGAGAAAAGACAGCCTCTTCAATAAGTGGTGCTGGGAAAACTGGACAGCTACATGTAAAAGAACAAAATTAGAACACCACTTAACACCATACACAAAAATAAACTCAAAATGGATTAAAGACTTAAATGTAAGACCAGACACTATAAAACTTAGAGGAAAACATAGGAAAAACACTCTTTGACATAAACCACAGCAAGATCTTTTTTGACCCACCTCCTAGAGTAACAGAAACAAAAACAAATGGGACTTAATTAAACTTAAAAGCTTTTGCACAGCAAAGGAAACCATAAACAAGACAAAAAGAAAACTCTCAGAATGGGAGAAAATATTTGCAAATGAATCAACAGACAAAGGATTAATCTCCAAAATATACAAACAGCTCATGGAGCTCAATATCAAAAAAACAAACAATCCAGTTAAAAAATGGGCGGAAGACCTAAATAGACATTTCACCAAGGAAGACATACAGATGGTCAAGAGGCATATTGAAAGATGCTCAACGTCACTAATTATTAGAGAAATGCAAATCAAAACTACAGTGAGGTATCACCTCACGCCGGTCAGAATGGTCTTTATCAAAAAATCTAGAAACAATAAATGCTGGAAAGGGTGTGGTGAAAAGGGAACCCTCCTGCACTGTTGGTGGGAATGTAAATTGATACAACCAGTATGGAAAACAGTACGGAAGTTCCTTAAAAAACTAAAAACAGAACTACCATACGACCCAGCAATCCCACTACTGGGCATATACCCTGAGAAAACCGTAATTCAAAAAGAGACATGTACCACAATGTTCATTGCAGCTCTATTTACAATAGCCAGGACATGGAACCAACCTAAATGTCCATCGACAGATGAATGGATAAAGAAGATGTGGCACATATATACAATGGAATATTACTCAGCCATAAAAAGAAATGAAATTGAGTTATCTGTAGTGAGGTGGATGGACCTAGAGTCTGTCATACAGAGTGAAGTAAGTCAGAAAGAAAAAAGCAAATACCGTATGCTAACGCATGTATATGGAATCTAAAAAAAAAAAAAAAAAATGGTACTGATGAATTAGTTGCAGGGCAGGAATAAAAAGGTAGACATAGAAAATGGACTGGAGGACATGGGGTGGGAGGGCGAAGCTGGGGCAAAGTAAGAGTAGCATTGACATATATACACTACCAAATGGAAAATAGTTGGCTGGTGGGAAGCAGCAGCATAGCACAGGGAGATCGGCTCGGTGCTTTGCGATGAGCTAGGGGGTGGGATAGGGAGAATGGGAGGGAGGCTCAAGAGGGAGGAGATATGTGGACATATGTATGCATGTGGCTGATTCGCTTTGTTGTGCAACAGAAACTAACACAGTATTGTGAAGCAATTATACTCCAATAGAGATCTATTTTAAAAAAAAAAAGTGCTTTGGGTCCCTCCTGAGTACATATAAATACATTGCATTTGGCATTAGAAAAAAAGAAAAAGGAGGACTAAAGGGACTAAGGAATGGGAAAAAGAGGACCTGGCCTTTCTAATATCTCGACCAGGAGATTTTCTAATATCTATATCAAGAGATAGGCATGATGACATGGTCATCCCTGAGAAGCACAAAGACTTGGTAGTAGGGTGTATCACCCCTGCTGTAGGCACTTGCCTCTCTCCTCTCCCCTCCCTCTCTCCATCCCATCTCCTCCTTTCCATCTTTTCTATCTTTTCTCTTCTTCCTTGGCTATTTTAAAACACCTACCAAAGGCAGGCAGCTTTGCCCTCTAGCATTGTTTAGTCCCCTGACATCAATACCAAGGCCTAAAGAAGTCCTTGACCCTGAGCCTGAAGGGAAGGAATCTAGGAAGACTTTTATCTCCCTTCCAGCAAAGCATCTGATTATAGTCAGCCTAGTCAGAGCCTGAACATCAGAATGAGGCTTCTTCATTGATCACTCATTCATTCATTCAACAAACACATAATAAGCACTCTTTATAGGTCAGGTATTCTTGCATATCCTGGTGATACAAAAACTGTCACTGACCTCAAAGAGATCACAGGAACCAATTCTTCCAAAGTTCTATTCCCTAGAATACCAGTACTTGAGTATAAAAGTCTTTATATGAGAGAAGAAGGGCTATATATATGATCAAATAAACTGTGGAAACCTGGAGCTCAAGAAAGCTAAACAGATTTATTTCAGGACTTCTCAGTGCCTTTAATATAGTTCTGTGTTAATGTATATTATGGCATTTCTCAAAGTGTTCAAATACTGAAATGCTATGTAAACATGTATAGTGATGTATGATCAATAGAGGTATGAAATAAATGATATGGGATCATAGAGAAGTGAAAGACCACCTTGGTTTTGGGGTTCAGGGGAGGCTTTCTATAGGAAGTCATGTCAGAACTGGAATTTGACCTGATGGATAAGGAGAAGATAAGTGTAGCATATGCAGAGGTGTACAGGCATGAGAGTGGGTGGTTCCTTTGATGTCTGGGGAGTATTTGAGAATGCCAGCATGGAAGATGATGGCAGAGTAGGCCCTAGATCCTAGGTTATGTTTCTGCTTATGATCAGCAGGAATCTTGATTACTTACCTTCCACTCACTTCTTCCAGCTCTTCTCTGCTATTTCACTTCGACTTCTCTTCAACTTTTGGAGTGAGGTTTTGCCCAATCAGTAGCCAAAGAGCCTTCTCATTCCCACCCAATACACACACACACACACACACACACACACACACACACACACTCATTCATACTCCTCGCACATAGACTCCTATGTAAGACTTCCCCCCTGCATAGGACGGGGCTAAAAAAGATGGGTTCTAAAAATTCTAAAATGTTTTACTTGAAAAGCTCTGTGCTCATATGACTCAAAGGTTTGACCGAGATCACTCTTGGGGGAAAAAAAAAACCTCCAATGCTCTAAACAAGAGAGAGGTTGCCTTCTTATTACATTTGCCTTCTACCAGGTATATTGATTTTCCCTGAGCTCCATCAGTTTGGGTGGCAAAGGAAAGATTAAATGGTTCAGATGTCTGCCTGCAGCAGCAGATTTGTCTCTATATAAACTCATCTCCTGTTCACTCGTTTCCTGGAAGCAGCTTATGCTTTTGCTTTCAGGTGAAAACTGGAGAAACAAACAGCAGGGGTGAGGGAAGCTGTGTGCCTGCTCAGAAACTTCAGAGCTGCAGAGCTGCTGAAGGAAGTCTTCCCCGGAGGCTCTGGCTTATGTGTTATAGAAAAGGGAACGGTGAATGTAATATCTGAAAAATATTATGTGGATATAAGTTTTCCTTCATTTGGCTGTGTGTTTTTAACAGCCCCAAACAGTGAGTCAGAGTTTTCAAATGAGCACTGTGTCTACAAATTCCTGTCTTATGGTGGAAATGAGTACCGCAGTAAGATTGTGGTGGCATACTGAAGGGGATGCGATATTATGTTGCTTTTTGTTACTCAGTTCGAATTCATCACATATGGATTTTTTTTCCTTTGTTAATATTTTATGAAGTGAAACAAAATCCTTCAGGGGGTAACCTACTGACAGCTCAGATCATGACTGTCTCCTACCTGCCTTAGCAAAAGGAAGATAATTGCTGGAAAGATAATGAGGGAAATCTGTTTCTTTGCTGAGCTTTTAAAAATCAGGTCTGCATATGGTGCCACCGTAGAAGGAGCTGAACAAAGTTTCAAAATGTAAAATAAGGTCAGAACTGTTTTATTCCATCAAAGACCATGAGATGGATGGATCATCTTTCCATAACTCATGACATTCTTTTCCCATTTCGGTTTGGGTTGAGTTCAAGCATCATCTTAACAGCACCTGTTCATTCTCTCTCTGCATTGATCCATTTGGTTCATTGCATAAGCACCCAGTAGGGGAGCAGCTTTATTAATTTTCTGACCATTGCCTTTGTGCAAGCTCTGCTGGATCTCCTTTCTCTGTCCTTGGGTGACTTTACCATGGCTTTCCAGGCACTTTCAAGTATTAACAAATAGCTTCATTTTTAAGGATTAAGTTCGGTCAAGTCAAACCTCCAATTTCTCCTCCAGTTCAAATTTTCCCCCAGCCCAGACCACAGAGCAGCATCAGAGAAGGGATTGGGCTTTACTTCTTCCTACTTCTTCCCTTTGCTCTTGTCTTCCTCTTTCCCCACTCACATTGCTGCTTCTAGTTCCTCCAAGGTTGGGAAAGGTAGGATGCGGGTGGAACAGAAATGGAAGGGAAGGAGACAAAAGGTTGTATGTGACCCGTGCTGTTTAATCTGGAGTCGATGCCCTTCACACTGCAGATGGCCAGGTGCTGGCCGTTTCTCTCACAGCCAGTGACAGAAATGATGCACTCATCTGCACACTGCAGATGGCCAGATGCCTGGCCATCTATGAATCCCCTTTAGTGCCTGTCACTAGGTACACCATACCAGCACCTTTCTTTCTTTCTTTCTTTTTTTTTAACATCACCAGCCCCTTTCTGTTGGGGTTAACACCCTGCATGCAGTCCCTTTGAGAAGAGTTGTTTAAGGTGCTCTAGCCCAGCTACCTTCTGAGTTGCCCACTTAGGCTTAGGGAAAACTCAAATCTTTGCCCCATCAACCTCTGGAAGTGTACAGCTCACTGGCAACAAAAATCCTTTCTCTCCCTTCTGCCCTCACAGGCCCCTACAACCTCTAGCTGCATGCAGTCAAGAGTCAGGCCCCAGCCTCTGTACCCCACAAACTCCAGTTACCACTGATCAAATTCTCCCATTAACTCTGCCACACTCCTCTCAAGGCCCAAGGCAGTCACAGAACCCAGGAACTTGCAAGCATGGGTGGGGATGAAATTAGATGATACTTTCCCTCCCCCATCCTCTCTACAAGTGGTTCCCTGAAGCCCCCTCCCTTGGATCAAAGTAAGAAAGGGGAAGCAATCCTCTCCCATTCCCTTGGGGGGGCCAAAAGGAAACACATGGCAGGTGAGCTCTGTGACAACTCTCTTCAAAGGAACTCTTTCTCCAGTCTCTCTGATCCCTCCTTGGCCTTCTCATATATACAGGCTGGCAGGGGGTGGTGGTGAGATGGGCTATTCTGGTAGAGCTGGCTTAGATTCCAGGTCTGCCACAAGGTAGCACATCCAACAGGGATGGTCTAACACCACTCTGTAGAAAGTAGAGGGACTTGTCCCCCATCGTTCTTGGCACTGAGGTCTTAGCAGAAACTAGGAGAAGTTCCACTTCAATCTGACTCTACTATAGAGTCAGACTCTATCATAGTAAAACTTACCCAAACCCTTAGAACTAAAGGTTCAGCAGATGACTGTCAGATCCGTAGACTGGAGAGCGGGCATGATAACTTGCTGTCTTTGGGTGCTGTCTCCTCACGATGGCAGCAGACCAGCTGGCATACGTTCCTTCAAGTTTTCTCCCTTACCCGGGAGACAGCTTGTCCAGACAACCACGACACAGATGCAGACGTCGCAACTGGAGCACAAATGTGGCCAACGGGACCAAATCATAGATGAGTCAGAGGACGCCATTGGCATCACAGCCAAGCCAAGGGCAATCTCTGTGGAATGCTGGTTAGCCAGACTGTTTGAAAATAAAAGTTCAGGAGCTGCCCTCAAAGTTCTTTTCCTAATTCAAGGGAAAATGGCTGACTACCAGTGGGCCACTGGTTCCACAACAAAAGTTGAGCTAGTACAGAGGACTGCTGCAAGAAAGGAAGAAAGCCCTCTTCAGAAGCAAGTGTACATGTGCCGTTATCGCAGGCATTATGCCAGAGGGGCCTGAGCTTTGGCTGGCATCACCGAGAGTTTTAATCTTTCAACAGGATCCCCAATGATTTGGTTGATTTTAGGATCCTTTCCACCTAAGATCTATCTATACCTAGTTTCATCTACTCAGACTTAAACGATCTGATAAAAGTTGCTTCTTCTAGAGATTCTGCCGGCTCTAGAACCCTGGACCAGATAGGAAGGTTGGCCTCATTGAGCTGGGCAGGAAAATTCTCATAATATCAGACACTAGACATAATTTCCCAAGGACTCCAGGCTACCTTCTTCATTCCCCTTGGAAGGGTACACAAAACAGTGCCTGCACACTCCCCCCAACCATTGGCTCCTCTTCCTCAGAGCAGATTGTACCCAATGACACACACTCAGCCTGGGCTGGTGGTCATTTCTCTGGCCCAGCCCCCTGGGGCAGACACCTGGTGATTTCTGAATCATCCCCACCCTTTCAACTGAGATAATAAACTTCTGATGAGCTACCTTTTATGTCTTAGTGAAAAAGAGTCTTACTCAGTCAGTAAATAATACCCAACTTGGCAACAAATGAATGATGGAGAGGAAAGGGAGGGGCAACAGAATGTGGTCTAGTCTAGTGGTTCCATATGAGACGTGGTGTCAGCAGTCCTGGTCTGATTCCCAGCAGGCTCTCTGACTCACTTTGAGCAGGTCACATTGTGTTTGCTGTTTTTTTGCATCAGGAATGGGATTGTGGCTCACTTGGCCTAGTGTCTTGTGCATGGGCACAAGGCACTTAACTGCAAATTCAGGGGTTAAAATACTGTCCACCCAGGAGGTGAGTGAGTAGCCTTTAAAGAACACTGTCAGATATCTGTCAGCTGTGAGGAAGATACATTCATAATGGGATGGAGTGTGAGACATTGCTCCTAAACAGAGTTATCGTGTACTCCGGAAGTAGAATGAATAATTTCTAGTGGATTTGTGAGGTCTCCTAGATTTACTGAGAGTCTCGTGGAGCCTTTGGAGGTGCCCCTCACTCTGGGTAGACTGATTTCCTGCTTCATGGCTGTGGCAGTTTGGGTCCTCCGAGAAGCAGACACTAAGCTGGGATTAGGTGGAAAGAGACTTATTGAGGGAAATGGCTGGGAAGCGTAAGTGGGGAGAGAGCTGGAGGAGCTGGGGCCCAGGACCATGTGTCCATTAGGCAGAGAAGTCCCAGTGCCTAGGAGACCTGACATTTTTAGGAATCCATGAGCATGTTTTAATTTGATTTATTTTAAAATCAGAGGGAAAAAATGAATGTCATAATAACAAATATTATAATAGGTCCGGCCTAGATCATATTCATCTTTATATGAATGCAGTTATAAAATATAATTTTAATATATTTTGTGGAGAAAGGGGTCCGGAGCAGCAAAAGCACCTAGGGCCCCAACAGAAGTCCTAACGCGGCCTGGGTGGGGAGAGCCTTCAGCACAGGGTGGAAGGCTAACACCTGTGAAAGAGGGTGGCCAGGCCGATGGGGAGTTGCCGAAGAGCCCCTGTCAGGCAGAATGGCCTTGCCCTGGTACCCCTGCTCTGCTTGGTCATCAGCCGAGGACAGCCCGGTGTGGCATGGCCTTGGCACCCATTGCTGTTATGGATCCAAAGGTGAAGCAGCTGGACACTGAATGAAGAGTACGTCAGGAGCCCGCCAGCATGGCCCCGCAGTGACGTATCAAGGAAGCAAAGCATGACAGCTCCTCTACCCTGTCTCCCTGGCTGGATATCTTGGAAAGAGATTGTTTCACCGGTTAGACAAATTACAAAGGGCATAAAAACCTGCTCTCTGCCTTTGACGCTCACATGCGTTCTCAGTGAGCAAAGGCGTGTTACAGGGCTAGCTGGTCACACGCGTTCTGCATTAGTTGGGGCTACCTGGCCACCAGCAGTGCTTTAGAGGACACCCGAGCTTAGGAGGGGGGTTCATGGCCCTGCTTCCTTATCAGAGGTTCTTGGATTCTGCTCAGCGTGACATTCTGATTCTTCCTTTAAAATCCCTCCCCAGGGGTGGCCAATTGGGAGCCCATCAGCTGTTTCCAGTCTTGCAGATATGTTTATTTGGCACACACAAAATTTAAAAAATTATGGTGGGAGGTGTTATGGGTTGAATTATATTTCCTCAAAATTCAGTCCTAACCCACAGAAATTCAGAATGTGACCTATTTGGAAATGTGGTCATTACAGATGTAATTGGTTAAGATGAGGTCATACTAAAGTAGGGTGGGCCCCAAGTCCAATATGACTGGTGTCTTTATAAAAAGGGGAAATTTGGACACAGAAAGATACATGCATAGAAAGGAGAATACCATGTGAACATGAAGGCAGAGATCAATCCGTCAGTGTCAAAGAGTGCCAATGCCAAAGAAGCTAGGAGAGAGAGGCATAGAATAAGGTCTCCCTCACAGTCATCAGAGGGAACTAATTTTTCTCATACATTGACCTTGGACTTCTAGCCTCCTGAAGTGTGGAACAGCAAGTCTCTTTAGTTTCAGCCACTCAGTTTGTGGTGCTCTGTTATGGTAACCCTAGCAAACTAATAGAGGTATCATTTTTAAATGAATGGATTTGCCAGAAAAATCTGGATTTTGAGTTTCAATGGGAAGAGCTTGCAGCACCTGGCTGGATGTCAGGGCATCAGCTGGAAGTAGAGTGATGGGCTCTCAGGGAGGAACACAGGTCCACGCACGGGGCTGGCGCCCCTTACCACCAGCTCGTTGTTGCAGCCCGAGGATATGGACCCAGCACTATCAGATTTTCTGATTTTTTCAGAGAAGCCTAATTTCTGCCTCTCATTGCTGGTAAAATGTGATTTCCAATGTTGGCAGCTAATTCATCACTCTATTTTCTCCCTGACCCACTCCACTTCAATCATATACTTGATCTGGCTGGTTGCTCTGATCATCTGAGTTTGTGATTTCTGTTTATTCAAAGTTGCATGGCTTGGCAGGATGATCAGACAATTCTCTTTAAGCAAGGGAGATTTTTTAGAGGGGTTGAACAATTTGCTACCAGGAGAAAATGAACTTTAATTTATCCACCTTTCCCCTCTGCCATGTTGCAGTGAGGATCTTTCTGAGACCATGTATGTGTTTTGAATCACCATTTGTTGAGGGCCTACTACATACTAGGCAGTGTGCTAGATGCAAAGTAAGTCTCCAGTGTGTGAATGCATATATTCTTCCTAATATCCTTACTGCTATTTTGCTGAGGATAAAAGGAATGATTATAAACCTGTCACCATGTAATAAAAGCAAAGACATTAAGCTGTAATTGTTCTGAGCCTGTAAATAGAAAGGCCTTTCTATCAAAGCTACATTGCTATTACTCCTCTGTCACTGCAGCTCAAATAAATTTAGACAAAATTGCTGGCAATAATAGTACCATACTGGGGAAAGCATGGTACTAAGAACATTAATGGCATTGCTTTACTTCATTATAATCATGTTAGAAAATTACAATGTGCCAGGCACATGCTAACCACTTCACATACATAATCTCATTTAATACTCAGATCAACCGTATGAGAGAAATATTTGATTCTTATTCTAGAGATCAGGAAATTGAAGCCCAGAGATATTCAGTGACTTACTCAAAGTCCCAGGGATGGTAAGATATAGAGCAGGATTCGAAGTCATTTCTTTTAATGTCCAATCCAAGCTCTCCCCATTCTGCCTCACAGTTTCTCTCTTTCACCAAAATGCCTCTAATGCAGTCAGCCTTTGGGTCCGGAGCCCACCAAAGCCTTGCCACGAGTGGGGTCCCAAGTTCAACTTCCCAAATCCTAACCCTGTCAACAGTGTTGACTGACCTACATGTTCTATTAAAGAGGTACAAATTGTCATCTAGTTTGAATTCATATTAGTTTCACTCAAAGAACACACAGCGACATTTTGTGTACTTGGGAAAGATGTACAGGAGGGTCACTGCGATTTTAAGAACAGATGGTATGTTTGGTATGCTCTTAGAAACCGTACAACTCAAAGAAGGCTTGTTGGAGGGGGACTTCTGGGGTAATGTCCTGCTTTTTTTTTTTCACAGCTGTGTTCAGCTTGTAAAAATTCAAACACTTTACAGATGACACATCGACGTTTCTATATGTATGTTTTACTTCAATCAGAATTAAGGGGAAGAAAAAGAATGGTGCTTATCTTGTATTAAGCAGAGCACAGTGAACTCCACTATTTATCTCCAAGCTGCAACATTCATCAACCCGTGGCCAAACTTCTTTCCTCAATAACTCATTCGCTTCCTCTCCTTCACTCCCACTGGATTATTTTGAAGTAAATCCCAGATCATGTAGTTGTATCTGAGAATCCGCCCGCCTGTCTTAGGCTGTCTTCTCTGTGTGATTTCAGGCCACTACATGTATGTGGACTCGGTTTACGTCAAGCACTACCAGGAGGTGGCACAGCTAATCTCCCCAATGACCACGGCCCCCATGTCTGGCTGCTTGTTGTTTTATTACCAACTCCAGCAGGGGAATGACAACGTCTTCTCCGTGTATTCGAGGGATGCGGCCGGCCTGTATGAGGAGATCTGGAAAACGGGCAATCCAGGGAATGCTGACTGGAACCTCGCTGAGGTGGAGTTCAGCGCCCCGTACCCCATGGAGGTAGGTGTGCCAGGTGTGCCCTGGCCTGGCCGCTCTACAGGGATGCCACCCACACCCAGGCGTGGAATTCAAGAGATACTGCAGTCTCACACTCATTCTTTCTTTTCCGCTGTGTCTCAGACTTAATCTTCCTTTTCCCTTCCTTGGCCTTTTCCACTTTTCTCCCTTCCTCTTTATTCCCTCTGCCTTCCACCTTTATCACTTCATTTTCTAGAAAGAGTCTTCTTTAATAAGGACAACTATGGGACAGCCAGTCAACCAACTAGATATCTTGGGCACACTCTCCCTCTGAACCTTGCGCCATGGTCACGTGAGTTCAGAAGAGGAGATCAGTGAAATGCCTTCTACGTGAAACTCCCTCTTGAACTTCCATTCCTGACAGCAACTGAAGGTTTCCCTTACTTGAGGGAATACTCTCTCTAAATTAAAAAAAAAAAAAAAAAGACTTATTTTCTTCTTTTCTCCTTTACAGTATAAATAATGTCATAAAAGTCAGAAATAAACTTACGATTGTGGCCCTAATTTGAAACAAGCCTTGGGGGCCTATAAAGTTTTTTAACTTTTTATGGTTTAAAACTCTTTATAGCTACATGAGTGGTAAATGTCCAGTGCAGAAGAATTAGAAAATTCAGAGAGGCAAATCAAACGAAAACACCCTATGCCAGCCCTGCAAATATAAGAGCTACTAACATTTTGGTGTTTATCCATGCAGACCTCTTTTCAAAGCACATATATTAATACATATCTATGTATGTGTCTGTTGGATGGTCCAGTACTGATGACCATTCAACAAAGTAGATGAAATTATCCCCATATTACAGATGAAAGAGGAGGAGATGGAGAGTGCAAGAAGTCTGACGTTTTGTTCTGGGTCACACTGCTGGTGCGTGCCAGGGCACTGAGAAAAGTTCCTACTTTAAATCTGACCTAAATTTGAAGCAAGAGGGCCAGCTCTGTCCGGGGACCCCTAGGACCTCTAGAGTCAGTGGGTGCAACATTGTGGTTGCAGATCTGGAACTCTAAGGAGAGTCTTAGTTCCCACGGGTTTTAACGTCTCCTGCTTTCACTTTGCGCTTTTTGCAATATCTTCCCTAATTCCGTTTAGAGCGCAAAAGAAGCCGATTATCCTCTGGCTGCTTTTCAGTGGTGCCATCTGCTCACCTGATGTGGAGCTCCAGTGAGTGTTGGGCTTGAGTCTCAGTTTCTGATGTGTCCTGCCCAGTGCTTGCCACTTGCCTTCCCTCTTCCCATCTCCCTCCTTCCCCCAAACAGCCCCAGAGAGGGGCCTGTCGCAGTATGTGTGCTATTTCCTTTCCCAAACTCTAACCAGGGCTTGATTGGCTCTTGCAGCCCAGTGGAAAATTTTCTGTGAGTTTGGGTTACAAGGAGGAAAAGAAATACACATACTGCTTCAGAAAATTTTCCTTCAATTAAAGTCAATGAGTCACACGCACAGTGAAGGCATTGTCTTAGCAAATTCCTTTCATCCAACCGTAAACTCTGGGGCAACGTTTATACAAGTGAGACTTTGCTGAATTTTCTTTTTAATCAATGCTTGAAAAGTTACAATGTCTGTTTACTGCTTAAGTTCACTACTAAACTTCAATACCTATCCTTTTGGGTCACACGTGTGTGATTTTGCCCTAGCAGTCGGGACTCATTACGGCCAGGATTATTTGCTCTTGGTAATTGCGGGGTGGGGGGGGGGGGGGGCGGGGAAGAAACTTATCCTGTGGAAATCAGCGAATTTAAGGTCCCCATATTCTCAAATGAATTTTTAAAAGGAAAACAAACATTTGAGACCCTCATTCTGAACAAGAGAGAACATAATGGCACAGAGGCTGTGATTTGCAAATTATGATTGGAAATATTCTTATTCCCCCTTACTGTTCAGTAAGATCACATTCTGTCGTTGGCTTTATCAGCTGGCACCTTGAAAACGAAATGTCACAGACTGTGTTGAGTCTGTAAACTTAATTAGCCCCTCCTCATTCGTCCACATCTGTTTCCTTGGTTCTCAGCCCTTCCTGTATTGCCAGAGACAAGCTTCCAGGGCCCCTCTTAGATTTCGCAGAGGCCAGGTGTCTAAGGACCATTGTTGTTAAGCCGAAAGAGACCATCTCGTCCAAACTCTTTTTTTAAAAATTAAGAAATTGAGACCTAGAGTGGAGAAGGGACAAGCTGGAGTTAGTTAGTGGCTAACTAGCCTCAAACATGAATGTGAGTTCAGGAGGGGGTGTCACCCAGGAGGAAGAGGCATGGATTTAGTTCAGAGCTCGTTATGCACCTGACTGCATGCTAGGCTCTGTATATACAGCATCTCATTTAATGGCATCTACAGTTCTACAAGGTAGGTGTTATAATGCCTATTTTATAACTAAGAAAAGCGAGGTCCCAAGAGGGTTAGCTATGTACCCAAGGTCACCTAGTTGGTAAGTGACAGAAATGGGATTTGAACTCTGGTCCATCTGCTGCCAAGATACCATTCTCTTTAGAAGAAGTTGAAGACTAGACGCCTATGGGTCAAATCTAGCCTATGATGATTTGCCTGGCTGCTGTAGTGGTATATGTTTGTTTCTTTGTTTTTGTTTTGCATGTTTGTTTTAGTTTTTGAATTAATTGCTAACATTGAAAAATCCAAAGATTTCAAATAAAAATCTAGCGATCCAGGTCCTCTTGACAGTTTGGTAAATCCAGGCATGTTAGTCCTAAATTCCCACACATCAGCAATTGACAAATCTGGGTAGCAGCTGCCCCCTTTAAATGAGACTTGCTCCCCATTTCACACCCTTTCCTGCTGCATCAGACCAAACCCATGTCACACATTTATGTTACCTGCCTGGCCCGGGTGGGCAGTTGAGTTTCCACCCCTGCTCAACACTGTATCTTCTCATGTTATCAATGCAGCAGAGCGGACTGCACACTTGGGTAGTTTTCCCAACACAGGTGAGTGCTGTGCTCACCACACCTGATCCCCACGGTCACAAGCAGAAAGTCATCCACTGAACTCAAAGTTACAGTTGGTGGCAGAGAAGAGAGTATAACTAAAGGGGGCTGAACTCATTAACAACCCTGTGTTCTCTTTAACCATTTGAGCATGCCAGGATATGCTGAAATCCTAATATCCGTACATAGGATTTCTGGGCCTGATTCTGACTTAGGCATCAGGAAATCATCTCTGCATCTTTGTCCAGATGGACATGGAATTTTATGTATGAAAAAGGGAAAGGACCTTGGAGGGGCCTAGGTCTCTGTGAAGGGCAGCGGCAAAATTAGCCTGCCTTCTGCAAGCAGGCTGTTGTTTCTTTAATTGAAGTTCATAATGCAAATTGTCAATTCTGTAGTTCTATCAGAAAGTGATACAGGTGCTTTGACACTCAAGAGGCAGGATGGGGCAGGGGGGAAGTCCACCAATAAAATGCAACTTAGGGCTTAGTATTCACTCTCCCCAAAAGAAAACTGTGGGTTAAGGAGGGAGCTGCCCAAATGCCTATACACCTGGCTGGATTGACACACCATTTAAAATCATAGTTACAAGCACTTAAGCCTAAAAGAAAATATGTAAACATGTAGCAATATGTCATTCTCCTCTGCAGGTTATTTTTGAAGTTGCCTTCAACGGTCCCAAAGGAGGGTATGTTGCCCTGGATGATATTTCTTTTTCTCCTGTTCCCTGCCAAAATCAGACAGGTAAGCATTCTCTTTTTCTTCTTCCTCACATCTGGAATTTTCCTTTCTCAACAGATGCCTGTGGTCAAGACTTGCTTTAATTCCTTCTAATTTCCCTACCTTTTCCTCTTATCCTTAAAAATTATTTAACCGAATAGTCATTTTTCTGGCATATTACTCTTTTTTTCTCTCACAGAGTGAATCTAATTTTTCTGATACCAGAGGTCAGTTGTCATGGGTTAAGAAGCTTTTATCTTCTCTACCTACTAAGAAATTAAAATTAAATAATGCTAACTCACTCCCACTCCATCTTTCTCTTTAAAGGGTAACTTGGGTCCATAGACAGGTGGCTGAGTAGGTGGAAAAAACTCTCAAAATCTACTGAGTAGACTTATAAAAACTTTCTAATTTTATGAATCTAATTTTTAAATGTCCTCCTGTTTAAAGATGTTAGTATTTGGTATACATCTCTATGATGGCTTTTGGCCTCAGAATATATACTCAATTTAATCTCTCTAAGTGAACCCTCACATTATTTTATCATGGCCAATTTTGTTTCCATAAACTTGGTGTTTGGGAAAAAGAGGAAATTTTTACTTTCTGGGAAAATAGGTAAACAAATTGATTCAAAGTGAATTAGAAAACAAATGTTTTAGAATAAGAAGAGTGACACTATATTAATGATAACCCAGATACATGCAATCGACCTTAACTTTTAGTGAATTTGTTTCCTTGGGACGCCCCAGGGAGACACCGTGGTCATCCGTCTTATTAAGGAGCCCTCATTCTGGGTTTTGGAGTGTGGGAAGTAAATTTTTGAACTTGGCCTTGGTAGTCCAACTTTCACTTAAGATAGAGTTAGTCTCTAATTTAATATGGTTTCAAATATATATTCTATAAGCAAGGGAACTGAGAAAGAATATTTTCTACTCAAGCTAAACTGTTACCCTCAAATTACAGAGAAACTTGCTAATTAGCTAAAACCAAATATTATTTTTGACTAATTCTAATTTTTTTTTTTTAAAAAACTAGTGAAACAGATAGAACCAGACTGGATTTACATACTTATATTTTTTCATTAAAATGATTTAATCCAGCTGTAATCAAAAATTAAAATAGTCTCTAAATTTGACAGAACACAGAAAGCAAAATTGTTTTACTTCTCTAAATCTGTTTACTCCCTAATTCCATCAGTTAATATTTCAGTGATGTTAATAGTAGTTTTACAACATCTTTGTGATTACTTCCAGAAAGTTTGTCTTCTCAGTCACTGGGCACTTACGCTGAACTTTTTTTTTATATTTCCAAGTTATACATATGGGAGAAGAGGTATTTATTCAGCATCTCTACTAGCAGGTGGGGTGAAGCAGCAGCTGGAAGGTGATAGAATCTACTGGGCCACCTTAGAAGGAATGTTTAGAAACGTTCTCCCCTTTAAAAATGTATAGAATATATGTGAGCTCTTTCCTACTGACTGGTGAAAAGAAAAGAAAGATTCCAGCAAAATAAGGACCGCTTATTAAGAGAGTTGGTGACCCTTCAGTCTGTAAAATCCAGCCCAGACCCTCCCTCCATAAGGACCACCGGGGATTCACATTCTTATATAAAGTTAACCAAGGTTCTGTATTGGTCTTCAGAACTTCCCAACATACCAACTTTGCTTTAAAATGGTTTAATTACATGATCAAAGTGTTATGCTTGAGAGCCAGCCTTTTGGACTCACATCCCTACTCTGCCATTTACAAGCTGTGTAACCTTTGTTAATTAACCTCTCTGAGACTCTGTTTCCACCTTTATGGGACAGGGATGGAAGAATTTGTTTCATAGAGTTGTCCGGGTGAATGATGAGTTTATAATGTCTGTGACAGCCTTAGCAGAGTATGGCACACAGAAAATGCTTAGTCATGAGACCTAATATTATTTACTTAATTTTCAAAATGTTCCCATCCATTCCTCTAGAGAACAGGGGGTCAGATTGAAACCAAAGAGAACCAGCAAAGGGCACTGCTTTGATGAATATGTAAGCTGGAGCCTGCTTTATGCCCTTCATTAAGCAGCTGTGGGCCAGATTCTGAGTTTCAGAAGCTGAACCCTCTGGTTTTCATACTTCCTCTTGCATTTCACAAATAGTTTATGGCCTTCTGTTTCGAAACAGGTGCCAACATTTTTTTCTTTATCTTGGTTAGCTTCAGACTTGTTGTCTCTGCTTTTCCCAGCTGGATCTGGCGGTTTCTTCCTTCATCTCCCTAGTAGGCTGAGACAGGAATTATTTTAACATATGAAGCATCTTGTTCCCACCATCTGGTTGCTCTTACAGTTAATCCAGTTTCCCAGACCTGAGACCCATCTCAGAGTTGCAGGTATTAAGCACCAGTGGCTTGTCACCGCGCCACCCCCCCCCCCCAAATATTCCCCCAGGATGCTTCCAGAGGACAGTGAGACCTCACCCCATTCCCCCCAACTTGAGTTACCACACTTCCCTTTCCAAGCCTTTTCCACCCACAAACTCCCCATCTACTGCCACATTTGGCCTAGAATCTAGATCATAGGAATAAGCTCTCCTCTTAGTCTGTAAGTCCTTGAATGCCTAACAGCTGATTCCATTCACGTCTAGGAATCCTGCCTTAACGCCCAACTCCCAAACTGAGCGTTCCAGGCTCTGCCATATGGAGACCTAACTTCCTCTCTGGGCTTGGGTTCGCCCCACACCCAGGCCAGGGTCTGGGAGGATCCTGACACTCATGGATATACATCTGAAAGGATGTCTACCTGGGCCTAAGTCCCAATATTGACCATTGATCAACAACACGCTGCCCAGACCTCTTGTCTAATTGGAAACCTGGCTCCAGTTGTTGCCTAGGTTACAGCCAAAGGTGTCAGAGTCTTCCTTAGCTCAGAGGCCCTCAAAGATCTCCACGGCCTGAGCAGTGGCCCAGTCCTGCTCCATCACGATTCCTCAGTCTGCTGCTAGTTCCTACTCACCCTCTTCCCTCGCCAGCCTTGAGCTGTCCCACCTTGCTTTTGGACTGGCTTGTGCTAAAATAAGAACTACTGTGCAACTTTAGCAGCCTAAAGAGCACCACACCCAAAGTCTCTCTAGCACTACAGGAGCTGATAAGCCTCTTAGATCTCGAGGACTGATACTGAGTTCATCTCTATGAACTCTATGAAGCAGAGGAAAAGATGAGAAATGCTCCCAACCATTCTTCTCAAACTGCAACACCCTCTACCTGCTTAGTTTATCTTCAGAGCCTCCTGATTCTAAAAAGTTCAAATGTCAGAAATCAAGTAATAAACTAAATCGTACATTATGATGCTCAGAGAGACTTTCTTTTTTTGGATGGGGCAGGGATGATCAGCTGATGCTCAGGGACTTCCAACTGCCTCTGATTCCTCCCTATGCTTCAAATATGTCATTAACACTCCCCAAATACAATTGTGATTGCCACTTGACTCATGCTTCTGAAACAAGCCTGAAGCAAAGGCTCTTCATTCACCCCAGATCTTTGGGGAGCTCACTTTAAGCTCACACATAGGCCCTCTGGCCTCATCTTCAGAAATTAGGTACTATCTCATGCTAGAAGAAGCATTCTAGGTGAAAAAGATTTAGGCTTTGAGTTATGCTTTTGAGGTTTTCTTTTTATCAGACCTTCTTAGGACCCCAGAAAAATCCATTGCTCAGACTAAGTGTTTAGCAAAAGTATATAATTGCATCCTCAGAAAAATCTTCTCCATGTGACTCAGTTTGTCACTATGGAGACAACAGAGCCTTGCTTACTTTCAAGTTTTAATACCACCTCTCACCCCCTCCCACACACCGAGGAAACGGGTTATGGTTCTCTTGTGGATGCCCAGGTGTATATTCCTTAGGATGTATTCCTGATGAATAATTTCACTGACCTTCCGTTCTCTTTATGCATGGCTTTTGGGAGTGCCACACCATTTTCTGAGCTAGATGGCCATCTGTAGATCTGAATTTCCACCTGCTTTTTCATTACCAGATGGCAGAGGGGTGACCAAGACTGGAGACCATAGTGGGGTTTCCCATGGGCTCAAATCTCCATGGGGGGATGTCAAAGGATCCTTGTTTGTATGACATCATATTCATTTTCAAATGAATATCTTCATGACTTTATCTTCGCAGCTTAAAGAGTCACCTTGATGCCGACAGAGTCAGACAGAGCAGTGTGTGGGTTAACCCACCTGTCTCAGAGCACTGAGAATTCTCTTCCTTTCCTCCTATCTGGCTCATCAGGGGCCTCTCCTTGTACACTTGCTAGAAACGTTTTCTTCCTGTTCTCTCTTTGTAATGTGGTGCTAGTCACTTTTCTTTTTAATTTAGCATTTTAAAACTCTTCAGTATCATTTTAAACTCAGACAAAATTTGCAAGAATATGATAAAGAACTCCCGTATGCTCTTTACCCAGACCTACAAACGTTTAACATTTTGCCACGTTTGTTTTATCAACCATTTAAGAGTAGGTTGCAGATATTATGTCCCTTCACCACTAAATATTTCAATGGGTATTTTCTAAAACCAAAGACATCCTCCAACATGCTATGAAATAATTATAAAGTTCAGGAAACTTAACACTGATACAATATTTTCAATTAACCTATAGTCCATATACTAATTTCACCAATTGTGCCAATAAAGTCTTCCATAGGTACTTGTTTTTCTGAACCAGGATGGAATCTTGGACCCCTTGTAGCATTTGGTTGTCATGTGTCTTTCATCCTCTTTATCCAGGCCAGCTCCTCAGCCCAATGGAATGTTTTCTTACTTTGAAAATTGACAAATTGAGTCTTTGTTCCTAAACAGCTTTCTGTTTCATCAGATCCCCGCACCTAGAACTCAAGTGTTTCTCTAGAGATGATTTTCCGCTTATTCAAAACAGTGCTGTCTCTGGCCCTAAAAGGCTAGACCAGTGTATGTCAGTGTGCAGAACAAGATTACACTTGGCTGCACTGAATGTGTCCCAAACCGCTGCAGTCACATCTCCTCTGGACACAGAGGGCAATCTGAACAGTGAGGTTTACAATTACTTGTTGCTAGGACCACATCATCCTTGAAAGAGCAGAAATCTTTTATGTTCCCTTTCCTCCAGGCAATCTGGGTTGAGGTGATGTTTATAGACCAGAGTAAGTGACATCGGAACTCAGCAAAAGCCAGAAAAATAGCAGAACGGGTGACAGAATTGGTGACTGTTTGAGCAGTGTGATTTATACTGAGTAATGATTCTCTTCCAGCAGATCAGCTCCTATTACTAATGTCCATTATAAATAGACAGTGGCTGTGCTTCTGACACAGAGATTGATCAACAAAGGAAAATTATTTCTAGAAAATATTAGTTCTAAAATATCTGTCAGAAAGAAATTAAGAATTCTATAAAATCCTTACTTTTTCTCTTTTTAATTTTGTATGAATGAATTTTAAATTGTGAAGAAGTATGAGAATAAATGCTCTCAGTCTTTACATCAATAAAGGAAATTTCTTTTGAAGTTTGGTACTTCATTTTTGTAGAGAATGTGAACAGAGCTCCTTCTTTCCATCCCTTTAGGGAGGAAAAGAATACTCTTCCTGTCATGCTGAAATGTGGATTTGATGCTAACCTGTCAGCATGCCACTAGGGTAAAAATATTTTTGTTGTGTGTTACTTCTCTGAGCTCCCCTGGTACAAATGTGCACATATTTGTCAATCAGTTAATGTAGTCCTTTGAGATCCTTGGGTATGGCTCACTTTAACTTTGATTCTCCTTTGCTCAGAGCGTCCTTTTAGTGCCGTAGAAGCAAGCTGCAATTTTGAGGAAGATCTCTGCAACTTTTACCAAGACAAAGAAGGCCCAGGCTGGACCCGAGTGAAAGTAAAACCAAACATGTACCGGGCGGGAGACCACACTTCAGGCTTAGGTAAATCAGTCTGTTGTGTGGGATGTCATGTTGAGGGTTGGGAGCGGGTTGTATTCATCTCCATTCGCCAGCCATTCTCACCAGGACACCAGCTTGAAAAAGGGAGGTGGGTGTGGGAGCAGCTGTGAAGAAGCAAAGACAATAGGTAACCTTGTGTCTGGCCATTTTTCAAAACGGGAATTCAAGTTGCTTTGCTAGCAGAAGTATTTACCAGTTAATTAAATAGTCAAACCTTTGGAAATTATCTTGCTCTTCACTTTAGATGGAGAAGTACCTTTAAAAAGCTATTAGATTCCAATTATATGAAACATCCAGAAGAGGCAAAGCCATAGAAACAGAAAGCAGATTAGTGGTTGCCGGGAGCTGGGGAGGGGGGATGGGGAGTGACTGTTTAATGGGTATAGAGTTTCCTTTTGAGGTGATGAAAATATTCTGGAAGTAGATAGTGGTGGCAGTGCAGCATTGTGAAAGTACTAAATGCCACTGAATTGTACGCTTTAAAATGGTTAAAATGGTAAATTTTATGTTATGTGTGTTTTATTGCAATAAATAATATATAGTGGGGCATGAAAGCTATCACAGCTGTTGGGAAATTTTGGATGGACCTACAAGGAGCTCTTAGAAATCAGTTTGAGTTCCCCTTATGTAAGGATTACCTATCTCGGTAAAGGGAGCCCTTGTGAAGCCCACTCCAGTAGAGACTGGTGGAAAGAGCTTATTCTCAAGGGGTTAGTGTCTAATTCATTTATTCAACAATTATTTATATACTGGGCACGGGAGTGACTTAACAGAAAGCTGATGAAGCTTGTTTCAGGGCCCCTCACTGACACGGGGCCCTTGCAATTTCATACTTGTAATTTTGTATTCTTTGCTTAGGGGTTGGCTAACTTGTAGAATTACAGAATAAAAACCTATTCTGACCCTGGCCAGCCTAACCCCTGGGGGATACAATAGTGAACAAATCAGGTATGTATCCCACCCTTGCTGACTGACTGTCATTTCAATAGGCAAGAGAAACCCTAAACAAACATATATGCAAATAGGCTCAAGATTACCAGTTGTGGGGTGTGCCGAGAGATGCGAAGAGTGACCTCTGAGAGAGAATAAGGAACCACATTTTGGGTGGGGAGTTTATCTGCGTGGCTTTTATGTGTGCGAGCAGGAGCAGCCCAGGCAGAGGGACCAGCATCTGTGAGGGCTTTGAGTTTGGAAAGAACTGGATACTCCCAGGAATTAGAAGATTAGAGTGGCTGCACCTGGGGAGAAGAGTGAAGGAAAATGAAGGTAGAGAGGGAGGAAGATCTTGGGCGCGGCAGGCCAGAGTAAGCAGCTGGGATTTTACTACAAAGGAAATGAGAAGCCATTGAAAGGGTTTAAGTAGAGAAGAGAGGGATTAAATTTAGGTTTATAGAAAGATTGTTCTGGCTGTTGTATTGGCCACCTGTGTTAGTCTGCTTGAGCTGCCATAACAAATACCATAGACTGGGGGACTTAAACAACAGAAATTTATTTTCTCACAGTTCTGGAGGCTAGAAGTCCCCAAATCAAGGCACCATTGGGGATGGTTTCTGGTGAGATCTCTCTTCCTGCCTTTTCCAAAGCGCCTTCTCATTGTGTCTTCACATGGCCTTTCCTCTGTGTGTACACATGGAGAGAGAGAGAGAAAGAGAGAGGTCTCTGCTGTCTCTTCTTCTTATGACACCAGTCGCATGGGAGTTAAAGCTTCACCCTTGTAACCTCATTTAACCTTAATTGACTCCTTAAAGGCCCCGTCTCCAAATACAGTCACATTGGGGGTTAGAGCTTTAACATATGAATTTTGGGGGACATAATTCAGTCCATAATACCACTCATGAAATAACCAAAGAACCTTTTCCCGGATTAAATAAAACTAAACTGTATAGCAAAGACTGAGGCACCCAAAAGAAAACTGATGCAGGAGGATCAAAAAAGGGAAAGGAGAAAGAGTAAGGTATTATTTTTTTTCTTTCTGCCCCAGCTTTATAGGACACGTAATTTAACATGGTAAACTGTTTTAAGTTTACCATGGGGTTGGTGGAGCCTGTGGGAGGGCAGGTTCTTGATCTTATTTTTTCATGTTATTTAGGAGAAATTGGGGAAGATCAGATCTTCAGCACCTGGGAGGGTCTGTCTAATTAAACACCTGCTCTTTAGGATCAGGTTTAACATATGAACAAGAGAGTAAGCTCTGCTCAGATACACAAACCACCCCCCACCCATCACCCCCCAAGGACTGCCAGGCCCTGTAACCTCTCCCCCTTCACTGGTCATTGCAGGAGTAAGAAGGAAAATCTTCTCTGGGCCTTGTGTTCTCTATGACTCAGTACTACTCAGCCTAGTTGTCAGTTGGTTGTCCAAAAAGTGGGGAACCCCAAGATGATTACATCCGTTTTGTTTCATGAAAAGTGTAAATCCTAGGAATTCCCTGGCGGTCCAGTGATTAGGGTTCCATGTTTTTACTGCTGAGGGCTGGGGTTCAATCTCTGGTCGGGGAACTAAGATCCTGCAAGCCACGGCACGGCCAAAAAAAAAGAAATATAAATCCTGATTGATGACTAGAACCTGGACATATGCAGTTGGAAATCTGTACAGGTTTACTTAAAAATGGAGAAGGTTTATTAGCAATAGAATCACACAGATATTTTCGATATCTTAAATGCTTTCTATCATTTAAAGCCTATAGAAATAGTCTCTGTTGGCAAACTCCACTGCTTGAACCAAATTTTCGCACTTGATAATCTGGGCTGAATTATTTAGGTTTTTCATTGCTGATGCACTGAATGCTTTGTCCTATTTGCAGGGTATTTCTTGATGGCCAACACAAAGTTTACGTCTCAGCCTGGCTACATTGGAAGGCTCTACGGTCCCTCCCTGCCAGGAAACTTGCAGTATTGTTTGCGTTTTTACTATGCCATCTATGGGTTTTTAAAAATGAGTGACACCCTAGCAGTTTATATCTTTGAAGAGAACCACATGGTTCAAGACAAGATCTGGTCTGTGCTGGAGTCCCCAAGGGGCGTTTGGATGCAAGCTGAAATCACCTTTAAGAAGCCCATGCCTACCAAGGTACAGTAGAAGCTTTCTGCAATTTTCAGTTGCTAAACTGGGTTAGTGAATTTCTGTTTAATTATTTTCAACTGGTGATGCGTTGTTTTTCTTCTGTTCAAGCTGAGAGCCCCACTCCCACACCCTATCCACAGCCGTGCGCAAGTTATATCCTTCAGTTCTTTTCAGTTTTCTGTCTCTCAGAGTCATGGTCACCTAGGGAGTTTGCTTGTTTAGTCCGTAGATTCCTTGAGGATAGTCCAAAGACAGAGAATATGTGAATAATCCAAGTTCAACAGCTATACTTTACTTCGAAGCCACAATTCACATGCACACGCACACGAACACACACACACACACACACGAATGCTAGTACTTTCAAAATGTGAAATCAGTGAGCCTGGTTCTACATTGAGGCTTTAAGGTCAACAACCTAAACCTCTAGCTGAACACAGGATGGGGAAACTCAGTAAAATATGAGAGCCAACCCAGACAGAGAGAATTTAAATAAGGGAACCATCAGCAGCGTATTTGATAACAATAAGAAAAGAGATCTTTTCGTGGCGAAAATACAAAAGAAAACTGTGATCTTCTGAATTTTACAACTCATAAACTTAAACTTAAGCTTTACAGGTGCAATAAATTCTGTCAACTAACCCAGATGAAATTAGAATGGGAAAATCCATTTTCTTTCATTTGTCAGTTGGTCAGAAGATCTCTCTCATGTACCCTCTGTGCAAAAAAGAAGCTAAAAGAAGGTCCCTTCCTGCAAACAGATGCCTCACACAATGGGAGCTCAATAGATATCACTGAAGAATGGATGGGTCAGTTGATCATGTTCATTAACTAGGAATTACCCAAAGTCCAGGCTCCCCAGGGAAAGATACATACCTAGCAGAGCAGTAGAACCTTCTTCATAAACATTAATGGCCCAAACTTCTCTTAGCTATAACCATCTGGACAGAACCATAGCTTTGTCTATAACTTCCTGTTAAAGAAATTTTGTACACCATTCCCATCGTAATATTGCTTGGTTACTCTTAGTTCGTTGGAATACCCACCAAAGCATGATTAAATCTTTACAATGATTAATCAAAGATCTTTGAAAATATTTACAAAGTTCTTTTTCATTGCTAGGCAAGAAGAAATTATGATTATAATGACATGGCAGCCTCCTTTACTTACTGATTACTAAAAGGGTCAAACCAATTTATGATACCCGTAGCAGAATATAAGCACACAAGTTTTATCACAATCTTACAAGCACTGATGGTACTGTTTTTATGCTGACTAAATAGGTTGTTGTAAGTATCCCCTTCTTAATCCCATCATATTTTGGTCACCTGACTAAACTGAGAGATTTGGCTCATCCCCCTGAGCAACAGAGGAAACAAATTGATGTTTCTGGTGCCAAGTTCCAACTCCTAGCCTAGGCTTATGTTTTTTAAGCCTATTTCCTAGCCAGTTCCAAACATTTCCTGAATGAGACTATCTTTCTGTAAATGTCATCTCACATTTGCAGCATTTTTGCATTTCCTCTTTGATCTCTTAGTCCTTCCCTGCACCTCTTAGGGATCCCAAAGGCTTACATTTTTTCCCCATTACCAATTATTTAACTCTCTCAAGTAGCTATGGCAACACACACACACACAGAGCAAACATGCACCAGACCCACATAATCAGAGATACACCAGATCCACATAATCAGGGATGCACCAGAAAATAATAGAATTTTTGTTGTACTCCACACCCTCTGTTGCTAATGTTTTAAAGACAGGAGAATATAATAAACATTTCATTCATTTATTTATTCCTTAATTCAACCATAATTTATTAGGTATATGCTCAGTGCAGGGCATATAAAGATGAATGAGGCTCAGATCCTACTTCTGAGAATGAGATCACAGATGATAGAACATTAAGATACAGATACGTAAAATAACTAACAACAGTACAATCTCACTGTCTCACAGAAGGGCTATATAGAAAAATAGAGGAGTAGTTCTACCAATTGGACATATAAAAAATAGTGATTAGTAGAGGCCCAGCTGACCTGGTGCTCGGAGGGTTAAGGTTCAGGCCATGCTGGATTCTAACTCCTGCTCATGCCTCCCCCCCCCCACTCCTCCCTTCTCCCCAATGCTTAACCCTCCCTCCCTGCCCCCAACCCTCCCCGCCATCCGCTACTCACAAAACGTGGGTGTTAGTAATCTGCCTGCTCCTCAGAGTGAGTCTCTGCTCTTACCTGACTTCCATGGAATGGGAGCAAGCCCCCCCAGCAAATAAGGGTGCCCCAAAGAATTGGCCCTTTCTTCTTTGGCTGACTTCCAGCCCTCCCAGCAACCACACAGATCCTCCCCAGCCACTTCAGGAAAACTGGATCTAGACCCAGTGGGGGCAGAGAAATTCTTATAGCCTATTCAGGGATTTGTCCCCAGTGCAGGTGAGGAGATGGTAGGTACAGTTCAATGCCAGAAAACTCTGGACACGTATCTGAAGGTGGCCAGTAGTTTTTGGCGGGTCCCTTCTAAACAGAACCAGCTCAGAGAGTGAGAGAACCATTTGACATCCATAGAGGCAACATAAAGTAAGGCGGGAAACTAAAGTTCACTGACTTATGTAACACATACAGGTGGAAACAAACATACAAACAGTATCTCAGAGAAGGGATAAAATGAAAAGCCAGAGTTTCCCTTAACCACCCCTGAACTCAAACTCCAGTTCTACTTCTTTTTCTAAAGGGTTTTTCCTGATTTTCTGATGCTTTCCTCTATAATTCTAAATATTCTATTTCCACCTCATTTCTTGCTGCATTAACCTTAGCAGTATCTGCTGACTCCCTGCTATGAAAGATAAGAAATTTAGCTTATTTACACTATTTCCTTTTCTTTTCTCTCTCCTCCTCACAATTTTTAGTTATATTTTTAACTTTTCTCTTGGTTCCCTTTGTAACTTTAGTACACCTAACCATCTGTTTTTGGTTCCATAAACTTTAGGTAGTGTCCCTTGACATCCCACTATGTGCAGTGAGTGCATTTTCACCCCTCTATTTCCCCTCACCTTGCTTGCCCGCTCCACCTCTCAATTCTCTCAGCTGTACAATTGCTTTTACACGGTCATGGCTTAAAACATTTATATTCCTCCAGTGAAGCCTTCAGTGCCTTGCCAATGGCAGGATTTCCCAGTATGGGTCCCCTTGGCATTTAGAAGAGGACAGTTCTGTCTTTGTGGGGGGCCATGCCTCACACGGTTGGGGTTTTGACATCTGCAGTGACAGCAACAACCCAAATTATTTCCACACATTTCCAAATGGCCCCAGAGGTGCCATGCAATTCTCAGATGAGAACTGTTGCTCTCTAAGCTGATTCTGAAAACTGAAATTAAGAGCCAACCCCACCTGCAGTCCACGCCTGCCACCTCCGATCTGCGCTCTGCCCAGAGGCAGAGTGATGATGAGGAAGCCTCCCGTGCAGTGACCCCCTGGCTTCCCGTTGCTCTGCGGGAAAAGGCTCTCATGCTCTGACATGATCCCCTCCACAGCTTGGCCGCTTACTCCCTCCATTCTAATCCCACTGCACTCAGTTCCTGGAACATACTGCCCTCTCCCACTTTGAGCCCTTGCACGCATCTCCTCTGCCTAGACTCTTGTTAATTCAGTCACGGCTTGAACGTCCCTTCCACAGAGACCCCTCCTCTGGCTCACTGCCCAGAATAGGTTAGGGTGCCCTGGGCCTCCTAGGCCTCTCCTGCGTCGTCTTGGAGACAGGATAGCACAGCGATTAGGGATAATGACACAAGAGTCTCTCTGGCTTCAAATCTCCACTCTACTACTGAAATGGCTTTGCAATCTTAGTTTTTTTCCTTAATTGAGGTATAATTGACATATAACATTATATTAGTTTGAGATGTACAACATAATGATTTGGTATATGTATGTACTGTGAAATGATCACCATAATGTTTACTTAACATCTGTCACCTCACACAGTTACAAATTTTGTTTCTTGTGATGAGCACTTTTATTTATTTATTTATTTATTTATTTATTTTTGTCTGTGTTGAGTCTTTGTTTCTGTGCGAGGGCTTTCTCTAGTTGTGGCAAGTGGGGGCCACTCTTCATCGCCGTGCGCGGGCCTCTCACTATCGCGGCCTCTCTTGTTGCGGAGCACAGGCTCCAGACGCGCAGGCTCAGTAGTTGGGGCTCACGGGCCTAGTTGCTCCGTGGCATGTGGGATCTTCCCAGACCAGGGCTCGAACCCGTGTCCCCTGCATTGGCAGGCAGATTCTCAACCACTGCGCCACCAGGGAAGCCCCTGATGAGCACTTTTAAGATCTACTCCCTGAGCAACTTTCAAATACACAGTACAGTGTTGTTAAGTATACTCACCATGCTGCGTGTTTATAAGTTTACAGTTGAAGAAACTGAAGTTTCAAAAAGTTAAAATAGTCCTATTCTTGCTGTCGCATTGCCACTGTCCCCCAAATTCCAGACAAAATCCTTAACAGTTATACCTCAAAAATACATCTCGAATATGCCCACTTGTGTCTCCCCAGCCACCTAAACTGCTTCGTATCTTTCTATCTGGTTTTTCTGCTTCCACCTTGCTCTCTCTACGCTCTCATGCAGCCACCAGAATCATCGTCTTGAAAGAGAAATAGGATCAGGCCACTCTCCTGCATGAAACTGTCCTATTGTCTGTAGAATAAAGCTCCATTCCCTCCTGTGGCTTATGAGACCATGCACGATCTGGTCCCCGCCTCCTTCGCTGACTTCATCTCCCTTCACTCTGCCCGTGATCACATAGTCACACAGTCCCCATAGTCACACCGGCCTTCTCTCTGTCCCCTGAGTCCCAAGGCCTTTCCTTCACCAGGGCCATTGCACTTGCAGTCCCCTCTGCCTGCGATGCCCCGCCCCCATCTATCCTATGTCAAGCCCCGTTCTCATTCTACTGTCCCAGTCAAATGTCTCCTCTTAGAAAGGAACTTCCCCGACCACCCAGTCTGTAACTGCTTTTCCCATCCCCAAGTTATTCCCCATGATATTTCCTAGCTTCTTTTGTGCATAGCATTTACCCCAACCTGAAATTGTCTGATTTGTTTGTCTACTTGTTCACTGTCCATTTCTCTTTTCCCATAAAAATATAACAATGAAAAAGGAATAAGTAAAAGAATGAAAGAGTGGACTTTCTAAGGCTGGTAAGTGGCAGAGCTGGGGTTTTAACCGTGGTCTATAGACTGTCTGAAGCCTGCCCTTTGCCGCAGGTATCTTTGGGTGCTCAAGGTCTCCATCCAGTCTTGGGGAAAGCCTGTTCTTGTGCAGCTGGAAAAAGTGAGGCTCCCAACGTGCCTTGGGGCATAGGCACCGCCTGTTATTTTATTTAATTCTCACAGCATTCCCATAAGGGAGGTAACGTATCTCATTTTAGTGCTCTTGGCATTCTAGAATACAAAGTTAGACTAACCCAAGGTCACGTTCTACTAGCAATGAATGCCTAAACTCAGAGCTCACTGAATGTGCGTCACTGTTGTGGGGAAGACCCTTCCCTGTCTCTGCTTCACGTCCTCACCACGCCATTCCTAAAGCCAGTCAAGCGTGAGTGGTCAAGGCCCAACTCACCGAGAGTAAATGGCTGCCTTTTCACACCTGTTCCCTGGCTGGGAGCCTTGTATTTGAATTTTGACTACACCTGGCCTAATCCCAATCCCGGTGTGAATTTTCACTGGTGGAGATGTTTGGTAGATATGTTTGAGTATCTGTGCTGCACAAAATAATTACAATAATCTCTTCCCTTCACATTGCTTCTCAGTATAGCCTGCTTCCGTGAACATTATTTTCACCTCTCAGTGAGTTGTCATGTGAGACCAGAGCTCAGAGGAGTGACGGGCAGCCTGGACAGAACTGTAAAGTCAAAACTTGCGGCCTCCTTCCCTTTGTTTCTCCTGCCTCGATCCTAATCCCTACACACTAGCTCACCTGTGCCTTCCCGGGTACCTCCCACTCTGGATGTTTCTTTACCTTTATTTCCACATTAGTTCTTACCCAGACCATTTTAAGGACAATGGGCTGATTCGACTAACAAGTCCCTGCTATCTCCCCTATACAGTCTAATGTTTGATGGAAACTATAATATATATTTCTACTTAAGGAATGATAGCAGTGGTAAGAGTTTCCCTGAGACCATTCTAACAAAATAGCCATATGGATGGCTGTGTAATGTCACAGCTGCCAACAGCAAGAGGAGCTTTTATTGAACACTTTCCATGTACCAGGCGCTATGCTAAGCACTTGACATGCATTACTTCATTTGATGCTGCAGCACCCTAGGAAGGAAAGCTGTATAGCCCTATTTAACAGATGAGGAAAGCTTGTGCAGACAATTAAGGACGTTGTTCAACAGCACACAGCTATTAAGAGGCAGAGCAGAGAGTTAAATCCAAGTCTTATTCAATCCAGAATCCATGCTTTTTATACCATACCTTTATGCTCCCCCTCCCAGCCCTCTCCTGGCTAATGTGGAAAGTGTAGGATCAGATAAGAAGGGGAAGCCAGCCCTAACTCAAGACTTCAACAAATTTCTAGGGCTTTATTGTTAACTCTCTGTTGTTCTATTTTAGAAATCACTTTGGCTCCTAGGAGGGGTCAAAATTCAAGGTGGTTCAGCACAGACAAAGGAGATCTGTGGGGTAGAGGGAAGTATGGCATAATGCTTAAGAGACTTGGCTGTGGGCTCTCTGGCGCTTACGCCTTTATAATTGGGGCTAGTTCTGTGGATCTTGCTGAGCCTCGCTTTTCTTCATAAGCAAAATGAGTGTATTAGTAGTACATGCCTCATAGGATTACGCTGCATCATGTAAAACCCTTAGCATAGTACCTGGCACATAGTTGGCGTTAATGTAGCTGGAGAGAGAAGGCAAGAGCAAGAGAGAGAAAAGAGAGAATGACAAAGAGACTAAAGAATTTTTTTTCTAGGTCCTGATCCTCATAAGGTTTCATAGGTAACATCTCTTTAGTACCTGGGTAATTCTGTACCTGAGCTTTTTCTGTGAAGTATTCTTTAAATTAAAATCAGGTCCGAGTTAAATCTTTATTTTAATAGTACTAGACTACTGCACTTACACAATCATGAACTGCCGACAGTATATTTGTTAACGTTTTAGAAACATTTTGTAAGGGCATGAATCATGAAATGGTTTTCTTGATCTGTTTTTCCTCAGCATGTTACTAAATAGAGAGCAGGTAATCAAGAGTTACCTTGAGACTTTCACACACTAGAGATGGTAATGAGGAGAGGGAACAATTCACTCCAAAGTGCTTTTCTTGAAAGCTAAATGTCAGGAGAGACTAAAGAGTCGTTGTCAGAAAGTCTGTAATGATGAAGCACAAACATTAGCCTTTTTTTTTTTTTTTTTGGATGGCTTGATGTTCTTTTAATGTAGGAAAAAAATGTTTGAGCCTAGTGTAAACATGTTTTTGGTCCCTGAATTTTTTTTTTAACATCTTTATTGGAGTATAATTGCTTTACAATGGTGTGTTAGTTTCTGCTTTATAACAAAGTGAATCAGTTATACATATACATATGTTCCCATATCTCTTATGTTCAAATCCTTGGACTGACGTTACGCTTGGTCACTATAGCACCTATATCAGGTCCTGCAATATCTTTTGACTTGAAGCAAGTTTTCCCTTTAACAAAGACCATTAAGTGGTCTGTTAATTAGAGGCACTGGGAGGAACTCAATATCATGTTCATTAAATATTTCTTTTGGAAAAAATGTTAAATGGCCCATAAATGAGAGCATGACCAGGCATTCTCTTTCATCTGGGTCTGGCTTAATGATCAGCTCAGCAGTCATTAAAGTCTGCATGGTAAACCCTTCTAAGTCTGCATCTTTATTCTGCTGTAAGATTAAAGAACAAACTTCAAAAGTCATTTATGGAGATGGAGAAAACCCCCATCTGGCCCCATCTGAAAAAAATATAAATACATTTTTTTTGACCAGGCAAGAACCTTATGTCAGCACTTCTCAGAGTATGTCCCATGGAGTACAAATCCCTTGAGTTATTCCATTGAAAAAGGGTTCTGTGGTCAAATGAGTTGGGGAAGTTTTGCATGCTAGATCTCTACTTCCACATACACACATGAAGATTCACCCTGCACAGTAACATGTTAGAAACTCTAGTAAGTTCTACATTAAAGAATCCTGTTCAACCTTGTGTAAGGTGGCAGTTTCCTCAGAGTACTTGACATAGAACCCTTGCATTGTGCATCATACTACTATCATAGCATTATGTATTGTATGGAAATTGTCTACTTACCTGCCTACCTACATTAGCTTACATCAGACTGTAAGCTTCTGGAGAACAGAGATCCATATCTTATTTATTTTTTATTTCTTATGTGAACACAATTTCTGGAACAGAGTGGGTACTCAATAAATAGTTGGAAAGAGAACCGAACTCTCAATGAATATGTGTTGATGGCAAGGAAGAACAATGTAAATACATCAAAGGAAGAAGGAAGATTAACTGTTTCTGCCTTTGAATCATATAAACCATAATCTCTTATAACCCAGCACCTGTGCAATTGGTCCTGCAAGGAATTTGAATGTGAACACTTAAAAGCAGGAACATCCTGCTGGAGTGGATATAAGGATGCACATAAACACATATATGCCAAGTCTGGTTCGGGGTTTTTTATGATGATATTTATTAAAACCAAAAGCTGTAACTCTTTTCTTTGGAACAACTTACATCTCACCATTTCCCTATTCCCAAAGACTGATATGAGCTTTTCCCAGCTCTCTTGATTTTCCTGATCCCTTTCCTGTCCCCCAACACAGCTTCTCCAGCCTCCATTCTGTGCTGTGGTCCATGGAGCACTCACTTCCACATCATAGTCTCCCCACCCACAGGTCCTTCTGGCTTCTCCTACCTTGGTCCTCTTAACCCCTGGGAACCCTCAGCAGCTATTTTCATCTTCTTTTCCCTAAGCTTCTCAGCCCAGCTGGAGAAAATAAGATTAATCTCTACTGTCCCCTCCAGGCTGCTGGGATCCATGCTGCTGGGAAAGCCTTTTATTCAGATCATCTCTCGCTGACTTCCACTCTCGTTCCCCACGCCAGATATTCAGATCCATTTTCACTCGCAAGTTTCCAAATCGATCCTACCTGCCTCATTCTTAGGATGTGACCTCATGGGTTCAACTCCCAAAAGAATGAAGGCACTGAACACAAACCCCTTCAATTCTGTTCCTCTCTGAATCCTCACTCGCCTCTCTTTGAATCTGACGGTTGGTTTCTCAGTCAAAACCAACTGGTCATCTATACGTTTGATTTCATCATCCTGCCTCCTCTGGGACCTTATTTCATAAATTGTTCCCTCTCTCATAAATTTTCAATTTCCATTAGTCCTTTGCATGCTGCCAACATATGCTGGTCATACAAATGAACAGCAAACCTTCCTTTCACCTTTTTACCCATTTAAGTTGCCACCCTATCCCATTCCTTTAATCTTCAAACTCCCTGGAACACGTGTCTTCAATTACTGGCTAGGAACCAGTGCAGTTTCTCATTCTTCAAATCCTTGCCTTCCCCCTCAACTGCTCCCTCAAGGGTTTATCAACAGCAAATATTTCCCATTGATCTTGCTGCAGGAATCATCATACCTGAGAAACTCCTACCCTTCTCTCAAAGTCCCTCTTAAGAGCCCCTTCCTCTTTGAATCTTGTATAAGTCATTAATTTGTGTTTTGTTGGGATGAGATTGTATAATAAAAGATCCTAGGTCAGGGCTAGGAAGACTTGGCTTTAAGTCTTGACTCTGGCATGAAATGGCACAAATCAGAATGTCATGTCACCTCTCCATGAAATAAAAACATGTTTTAAGATGTCCACTAAGTCTGTTCTAATTCTTATTATATTTTTAGACATCTTAATGTCGGGAACTGTCTTTTAATATTGTGCAGCACAGTCCTTGTGGATAACTTTCTCTATTTCTTTACTTCCTCTCGCAATAATCTTCTCGTTTTAGCAAAAAGTGAATGAAATTTGTCTGTGATTTGGATTTCTGCTTTTAAAATCTTCCTTTTCACTTTGCCCTTTAATAATGAAAATGAAACTAGATGTAAACTATCTAGGGTTCTAAAATTTTTAAAGACAACACTTAGCAGTTCGCTTGGATAGAAGAGCAGGTCTAGTAAGTTTCTGGAGAGATTTATAAATAGGTGGCTATTTAATGACAAGACACCCTGCTATAAAAGGACTAAGGAATCAGAAAACCAATGTGTAGATAAGATACGTGAGAAAAGATGAATTTCCTATCACATTTCATGATGTCTGAGAACACTGGGAAATGGCTGCTCCAGGATATTAATGTTCCAGCATAATTAAAGCAGTGCAGCTGAGTGCAAAGCAGAAATTGCAAAATCATTAATTTCTGACACAATAATCAACACATTATAGAACAGATTAAGGTGGTTCCATACACAGAGCCAGGAAAATTATACTGTCAAGTGGAATATGTTTTAATGTGAAATTGGATAGAGGAGCTAAGTATGGAAAAGGAGCCTGCTGTTGAGTTTTTCCAAGCAAAACTCAGCGTCAGCTGTCAGTCCAGGAATTATAAATTACTTTAAATATGAGTAAGGCAGAGTTGAGATACTCTGATTTTCCTTCTCTTTCATTTCCTTTCAGATATTTGTTGTTGGGTTTCTGTGTTTCATGTCAATTTATAGGGAAATGACTGGAAAGACTGATTAGCACAACTGGTAGTTGCTAACACACAGCTTACATGAATGTGGTGTTTATGTCAGTGCATTCTTTCATGACTTTCCCAAGGAATTAATTTCATAGAATATGGCTGGATTACCACGTTTGTCCTCCCAGCACCATGGAGATATCTGGGACATTCTTGCCCCATAGTCTTATTCGTAAGCTTAATTAAGCAAAAATGTATTCCAAAGATTGTTTATAAACCTAAAAACACTGCCTCCCTCCACACTCCCAGATTCCTAATCTTGTATTTCACAGTCTCACAATGGCTGCCTTTATAGGGAATCTTTTCCCGGGTTTTTTGGATGAGGCAACACTGACTAATTTGTACTTTGAGATTCTCTGGGGATCCTCTGGTTTCCTGAGCTCATAGACCAGGTAAGTATTTGCTGGACACTCTAGGTATAAGCTCAATTCACTTACTTGGAAATCGACAATTCACACATTAGTAAAGACTCCCTACTTTCTCCCACAGAAGAATACCTTATTTCCTTTTGCATAGATATCCCCACCTTTTTCTCCCTCCCTTGTGTGGCTTTCTCTGGGTATTCTGTGCTCTGTCTTTGCAGTATCTACATCTAGTAGAAGTCTCTCTCCAGGTAGTCAACAAGCTACATCCCTATGCATCTCCCACCACACCCTGAAGGATCATGAGCTCCTATTTTCTGTTCAACATTGGCTTACGTGTGAATGTAGGCAATGCTCAGGACGCATTACTATTTGTGGCCTGCCTATTTCATCTCAGTCTCTGAACCAAGACATCTAGTTCTCCCTTAGTTTCTTTCTCCAAATAAGGATTGCCTAATAAACATATCTGAAAGGCAAATGTCAAGCCAGAAAAAATAGTTTGCAACGTATATGACAAACTCCTAATACATTTAAGCTTTAAATTTAATATATCAATAAGCAAAACATGAACTAAGAAGTAGGAAGGTGGGCAATGAATATATACAGGCAAATCAGAAAAAAAGAAATATTACTGGAAAATAAATGCACAAAGATGTCCAACTTCATTTATAATCAAAGAAATTTAAAAAGTAATAAAATAGCACATTTGTCTATCAAATGGATAAAGATATATATTTTTTTTTTGATAAAGATATTTTTAAAACATAATACTCTGGAGTATGATATTTATATTAATAGCTGCATTCATACTGCTTGTATTGTTCAGTTTATCAATTAAAAAATCTTTCACTTTAGGCCAAAAATATATAGATGTATATATAATATAAGAGTTATATATATACTTAAATTTCATTTATTAAATATTTATATATATATAATTACATATTTAAGTATATTATATATAAAACATTGCCCTGGAGAGGTGAGTATTCAAGGAAATAGGATTCTCATAAGCTCTAGTGTGAAGGTAAATTGATATAATATTACTAGATGACAATTCAATTACCTGTATCAAAAAGAAAGACCCCAAACATGCATATCCTTTGACATAACAATTCTAATTCTAGGAATTTATCATAAGGAAATAATCATGGTTATGCACAAAGGTTTATCTACCAATATTCATCACAGCAATATTTGTAATATTGCAAAATTGGAAACTGCCCAATTATCTATCAGTAGGGGTTGGTTGAATAAGTTGTAACACAGCTAAAAAGGGCTTAACATTATACAAGTTTTTAGCCACAGCTCTGCCTCAAGTCAGGATCTCCGCTTTGCCCTGGGAGTTAATGAAAATAAGACCCACACTGTCTCTATGTCTCATACATGAGCAGAGTGAAGTCATTATTCCTGTTTGGATATTAGCTAAAGTCACTGTCTTCTCCTGACCCAGAGAAATTCATCCAGAGCAGGGGTGAGCCCTTGAGAGTCAAGGCAAAGACATAGATTCTGCCTTTTTTTGCAATTGATTGTGTTCTCCAAGTCTTCTGGTAGGACTGATGTTTTATATCTCCATCCACGTGTCACAATAGGTCTGTATTATGATGTTCATCCTTGGGCATGACAATTAAATTGATGATTACATTACATTGCTCAGGGAAGTGTTTGACCAGGGGTCCTCCCTAAGCAAGGTGGGCTGGAGATAAACCACATTGTATGTCCAGGAAGGCATTCACACCTGTTTCCTTTAGTGACGATGAAAGGCTTATAGGAAAATTTGATATAATAATGTTCTCGTTATTAGAGTGTGAAATTAGATCCTAAAACACTAAAAATGATACCATCTCACCTTTAGTTCTAATGTTCATTTTTTCAGAGGCTTTTCATGTTTATTTTCCATTTAGACCCTCAATACTAATTGTACAGGATTGTGCAGGATCTATGTCCCACAAAAAAAAGAGCATGAATTTTGGAGTCAGACAGACCTCACTCCCAAAACAAAGGAAAGGAGGTGAAAATGGGTGCAAATGAAGATAAGATTGAAGGTGTGGATGTGGGGAGTTGAGGGGATTCTTTCCTATGGGCTAAATTTTCCGTGTGGAGCAGACATAAGGTCATCGGCTAAGAAAGAGAAGGACATCAGTGAAGTGAGGGAACACCTGCTGTGGAGAGGTGGGGTTACTGCCTACGAGGAGAGGTTTCAACACTCACCAGCCCTGAAATTCAGTCACGATCTATGTAAGATTCAGGTTCTGGTGCCAGGTGATGGAGAACTCTTTATAAACATACATAAGGCAAAATGACAGGAAGCTAGTTATAATATAAATACAGGTCAAAGACATACTTGTCCTCTGCTATTAATTGGGGAGTTTCAAGCCTTTCAGAATCATATTCTAAAATACCTAAAGCAAAAGGAGAAAATGAGCAGATTGGTATAATGAAATATGCTCTATCAGATATTCGGAGTGTCATGTTTCATGGCCGGGTCTACAGCTAGCTGTTATATGACCTTGAGCTCATAGCATAGGGTCTCTGGGCCTTTTCCTCATTCTAAAAATTATCTGATTCTGAGGTCTCTTCTGGAAACTCCTTTTCCTTTTCAGTGACCAAATGATTTGAAAATAATGCAGATTTCTGAAATCAGTGAGTTGAGAGATCTGGGTATTTACCACACAAATAGCAATGAAAAACTTTGGCTGCTGTTGTGCAAATCTAGCACAGGGTGCCCTCTACCCTAAAATGGAAGGCTCTTATGAGCAGAAGGGCTCATGCTGGGTAAAGCCGGAAGCTGTTCAGTCTTTGTTGCTTGTGAAAGCCAAGAGCTGAATTAAATCAGATGGGTCTTTAAAAAAAGAAGAAACAAAACAGATGGATCTTTTAAGAAAAAAGTGTTGGTCAGCTAAAGACTTATTTAAAAACACATGGTCATTCTGCCTTTTGTGGGATCTGAAGACCAAATATAGTATCTGCAGGAGGCATGCTGTTACGGTTTAGCAACTATTTCCCCAAACATGGCTGGGATTCTAAAAATACTGAAGTCTTATACTCATTTTTCTAGATAAAGCTCCACTCAGCCTGTCTTTAGGGATTTGTGAAAATTCCACCCTTTTAGCCAAGTGTCTAATGTCAGAATTTTTGTTTTGCTTTATGTTTTTAAAATTCTCTTACAACTTATTGTCAAACAGTTAAATGAATGCAGTTGCATTACATAGTATAGTATATCCTGCAATTGTGTCAAAAGCATCTTAATGAAGGGCTCTGGAATTCCACTGACTGGATTATAGTAATTTTGTGAGTAATTATTCCACCAACTCTGCAGTCGCCATATCCAAATTTATCTGTGCAAATGATTCCAAAAGATTTCAAACCTCGTCAGAATAGAAGTTAAATTTAACCCAGAATCAAACCCTCTGGTAAATTGTTGAGGTCCACTGCTTATAACAAGAACCTATCTAGGTTTGTTTTCGAACATGGGTAATTTATGGTATTGTTGGCATAGGATTGAAATGTTTCCATGTGAAGATAGGAGGCCATTTCTGGAAACTATCATTCACATACTAATTACAGGCCCAGCTGGGGCTCTTCAGTTGGTAAAGTAGGTGGTGGTGGATTAACCCAACAGCCTGGCCAACAATGTCTCTCTGGAAGGCCATGAAACTACTTTAAAAGTCAGTGTTGAGCTCTTTAATACCAACGATGTTTTTTTAACTACACAACAAAGGTTTGTGGTTCCCTGCAAAAGCTTTCATTTCTTCCCTCCCTCAGCAAAGTCCTATTCATTGTGTTGGGTACCACTTAAACTATGACACTTCATAAAGTTATAATGAGTAACTCTAATTATTTTAAAACTCCGGCCTGATTTGGTTTGGGAAAATAAGTTCCTGACATATCTGTCTCTCTGCTTTTTCTTTCCTATGTGCTTTAACCAGGAACTTTTCTGGACTTTTACAGGTATAGGGGCAGTTCAGCCCCTCTGAGTAACCCAGCCTTGTGGCTGCGTTTCTGTACAGACTCTCTCTCCACCCCACTGTCCCCACCCACTGGGAGGGAAAAACTTTAGGAGAGAATTAAAATTTGTATACCATGAGGAAAGTTTTCTCGGTTACCCTTAGGATTTGCTCCCTGTCATTATGTTATTTTGAGGGAGTAGATCATTCTTTTTTGAAAGGGAGGCAAGTGAAAACAAAGAAGATACTCTATTGCCCTTTGACAATTTGCAGTTTTCTGAAGCAGGAAATTGGAAGAGTGAAGCCCTGATCATCTCCAGGATGATTATTCAGCTGGAGTGTCAATCCATCTCCCTTGCTTTTTTGCTCCTTTGCCTTTTCTTTCCAGGGCTTAAGGATATTTCATTGCTCCTTAGAACTACCACCTGGTGATGTGCAGAGGAAAAGAAAACTAATTCAATCTAGCCTGCTTTTAAAATGTAAACAACTGTCCTGCCCTGACTGGGAAGAATTAACAGGTTGAAATTGACAGAGAATCCAAAAAGGAGGTAACAGATCTGAAAGTTCCTCACATAGGGAATACACATAATAGAAATTTAGCAAGTGGGGTTTGATAATCCACATAGCAGTTTTCTACTTGACTGGTGGTTCTCAGCCAGAAAAGATTTTGCCCTGGCCCCCCTCCCCAAAGGGACATTTGGCAGTGTCTGCAGACATTTTTGATTGTTATAACTTGGGGGTGATATTGATATCCAGTGGGTAGATACCAGGAATGCTTAACATCCTGCAATGCACAGGGCAGTCCCCTACAACAAAGAATTATCTGGCCCCAAATGTCAATAGGGCTGAGATCAGAACACCCTGCTGTAGATAAATGAGCATGTGCAATGTCTAATTTTAATATGATAAGAAGTAAGTTAAATCATGTTTTTGATCCTTACTTGACTATATTTAAAATTATTTGTTTGCAAATATGTATTTATAGCTCTCTCCATTCACTGCCTATTTGTATTTCAAAAGTTGGTCTAGCTAAGTTTTCTCAACAATTAATATTCTCTATCAAAAAAATTTTAAAGTATCACTAGTCCCTAAGGACTGGAACCTTTAGTGCACTGAAACAAATTCATTTACACAAATCTAATTTGCCCCTAACTTTTAAGAGATTTGCATAAAATCAAGAACACCTGTCTAAGGGACAGCAATTTACTTTGTCCCTCTTCTCCCCTCTTAAATAGATATTAGTATACATTCAAGTTGCCTAAGATCTTTTTCCCAGTCTTTAGAGATATTCTGTTTACTTTGAAATACTGCCGAAAATGAAATAAACACTGTTTTTTAAAAAAGAGCTATAAATAAACAAGAGGTTAATCCCCTTAAGAATTTAGACCATGGGCAATTTCCTTCTTGTCACATTCTTAATGGGACCCAGGGACAGAGTTCTTAAGAACAGACCGAAATGTTTGGCTTTCTCTTCGCCTGTGTCAGCCAGGCCCAATCCTCAGCTTACCCAGTCACCAACTACCCTAAAATAACCTCTCCACCTCAAGAGGCCCTCAAAATGCAAGATGGCGGCACAAGAATAGGAGATGACATTATCAGCATTATTTATAGAAGGGTGGAAATCCAATGTGTTAGACCAAACAAGCTGATCTTGTCACGTTTCTTTTGTGTGTTGGAATGCTGATAGACAACTGCCAAACAGGTCTGAGGTTTGAGGCCATAGTTTGAATCTAGTACATAGCTGACTGGCTTTGTGGCTCTTTTATCAGAACAACATGTGGTCTGGCCAGTATTCTAAGTGTAGAAAGAGTTCTAAGATAGGAATAACCTAGTGGCCTGCTGTTGTCCAGAACATCTTTAGCATTTCACTTAACCCACTGTGGCAGTTCACAGATTTGTTTGGAATGTCCAAAAGGAGCCAGGAAGCTTTATCCAGTGGAACTTTCTGCAATGAGGAAATGTTACATATCTGCCATAACCAGCTCACTTGATCACTGGCTCCATGTGGCTATTACGCACTTGAAATGTGATTAGTGCACCTAAGGAAATGAATTTTAAATTTTATTTAATTTTCATTTAAATAGCCACATGTCCTCGTGGCTACTATAATAAACAGTGCCAAGCTGAAAAACAGTAACTCATTATTCCACATCTTCATAATAGATATCTTGATTCCTTCTTCTTTTCTATCAATTATAAATATAGCAAAATTAAAGAATGTTCAGAAAATGAAAGGAAATTCTATTCAATACCCGTAATTTCATGAACCTAACAAAATTGTTATACATTTGGTAAATTTTCAAGGTTTTTTTCTATGTATTTTTAGATGAGTTCTATATAATTTATCTTATTTTATTTTGCTTTATTTTAATTTTATCTATTATAACCAGCTTTTTTTCACTTAACATTATGAGAGGAATATATTTCTCTACTACTAAATAATATTCACAAGCTATCAGAGTTAATGATTGCCTATTTCTTAGATTGTAGCACCATGGTTTGTGTATTTCCTCTGTTTTTGAAATCTTGGGTTCTTTCATTTGTTTGCTTCCTTGCTTGCTTGGTTTTATGGTCATTATAAAATAATGCTGTAGTAAACATGTGAAAGCATGTTTACATTTCTCCTCTTTAAGATACGTTTACCTGCCAAATGTTTGAGTTTTGTTTAGGTAATAAGTTACATGGTGAATCATTTCACTACCACAGAACCATTTTGAAAAAGTACTTTTTCACTATTCATGTCAAAAATAGACTTTAAAGAAGAGAAACGAAAAGAGAGCCAAGTCTTTTCTCGCTGCAGCACAATTAATTCAGTAAATTACGAGACAGATTACTATTCCTTCCCATAGAACAGGAAGAATTGCTGATAAAATGTAACTGTACTCAGGGCTGATGCCATAGACCTCTGCTTTGCAAATGGGGAACAAGTTCCCACGCATAAATCCTATAAGTAAAATATTTTACATAGTCAGATCATCTCTAGAATTTAAAAAGATAAGAAAATTAATGGAAGTTAAATTAAAAAACCCAAAACGCCCTTTTTATTTTGTTCCTTGTAAATATATATAGTTATATATTATTACATCTCCAAACTATCCTTTTTATAATTTAAAGTGATATGAATACAGTCCAAGTAAACTTTCACACATCTTACGATTAGGAGTTATTCTGAAGATATTGGCCTAAGACATTTTATATTTTGCCTAGTGATAAACTGTCATGAGATTTTTCAATTTCTTTTTAAATAAATTCTATATTCTGGTGGCTCTGATCATTAAAGAGCAAATAGATCCTATTGATAACACAGATAAATTGAAGACATAGCATACTGAATATTAGAACCTAAAAAAAATCAAATGTTCTCATTATTCATAATTTGGGTTGTACTTTCTGTAATATCTCTTTGTCTTTTTTGAATTAAGATTTGTATTTGAGGGATTGGCCATGGACTGAATGACCTTGTGCTCATTAAACATTAGGTTATACCTGTGAAGCAGCTTTGTAAACTGCAAAGTACAGTGAAAATCTAGTATAAATGTTTTGAAAAGTGCTCTTTGCTCATCCTATACATGAAAAGGAGACTTTTAAATTGGCTTAATGGAAAGAAATCCAAGACTTTTCTCTCTCTCTTTGGCACAGTGAATTTAATAATTTATAGTAGAGATTTATTTTTCCTTCACATACAACAGTAAAAATGTTTGGCCTGATAAAATAACTGCATTTAGGGCTTTTATTAGTGATAACACTCAGGGACATAGATCTTTACTTTGGAAATGGAACTTGGGTCTCCAGATAGCAAATCACTGGGACTTTGTTCACTCTATGAATGAAGCACATTGCCAGAAAGTCACTTCCAAAAAATCAATAGTGTGTTTACACTGGAAATGTTTGTAAAAAAGCTTGGACTGCCATCCACCCTGTATGCACTTTGTGGATTATCTGGGGAAAATATTTAAAAGTTGATTGGTTTTCCTCTGCCACCTAGTTAACTTCTTGCTTTCCTCTCCCAGTGTTTTAAAGAATGCAAACTAAGTTCAGCATTAGTGTACACAACATATCATTGTGAGCTTGATTCTGCTGAAAAAAATAAGAGAAGTAGTCCCAGGGTCATATATAAATGGTTAACCATTACTCATGCCACTGTGATCTGTGGTTCACAAACAATGAAGAGGTGCCTGTAGTTTGCTTCTGCACATCTGTTGTGTCAAGTACATCCCAGGTCGTAAGAGTTTCCAATTTTCAGTTGACAGAACTCACAGTTTTACTTTTCTGAATTGCAGGTGGTTTTCATGAGCCTGTGCAAAAGTTTTTGGGACTGTGGACTTGTAGCCCTGGATGACATTACAATAGAATTGGGAAGCTGCTGGTCTCCAGGTAAGAGGGCGGTCATTTCAGCTTTCTTTTGTCTCCCTGGCCGATTCGTGGCGTGTCCTGTTTCTCTAAGAACATACCACGTACATTTAATCTGTGCTAGTCTGTCCTTTGCTTTTCTTGCCAGAAGTGCCTCTCTCATTTAGAAATGATGCCTTGAATGCAATGTGTGACTTTGTACATATGACTTGACCTCTGTATCTTCATCTATAAGAGAGGTGGTAATACCTACCTGAAAAGTGGGGATAATACACATAAATTCCCTAGTGTAGGACCTGGCACAAAACAGTGCTTTAAAAACAAATACCTTCTATTATAATTCCTTTTGTTATTATTATTGTTGTTGCCTCATATGCATGCAGATTTTTAAGAAATATTGATGAAATTGTTATTATACATAGACTAGGCTAAACATATCATTTCTAAATGATAATAAGTAAATATTTTCCAAGTGAATTAAATGACAGTGGAACAATGGAGCAAGCATTGATGATAGTGACAAATATTGTGGCTGTGTGTTGGACATTATGTCTAATGAGAAAATTGTGCATACCTCAACCCAAATCACTGGTTTCTCTCTACTAATTACCACTGCATCCTAAGTCTCAGGGTATCCATTTCTTTAACAAACAGGCAAATTGTGGCATCAATTTGGCACCAGAGAATAATCTCCATGTTTATTTAATTAAAAGATAATTTGTTTCTAGTCGATTTGTGTGGCACTGCAAGAACAACATAAAACAAGATAAAAATCTCTACACTCAAGAAGTAGAAAAGGGAATGAGGCTTCATTAGCTTGTAGTGTATATAAAATAAAATGAAGTAAAATAATTATCATGCAAGAGATGGAAAAGATAGGCTGTTTTTTAGAGAATCTAGATGTAGGGAGGTACAACCAAAGAAGTCCCCAGGAAGTTGGGAGGTGACACCACTCTAATAATAATCATTATTACAGTTATTGAAGATAGCACCCAAAGACATAAACATTTGTTTTTGGAAATGGAAAATAAGCCTCCAGGTAGCAAAACACCAAGTTCTAATATATATTTAGCTAATATTTATTGAGAACTTCATGTTCTAAATATTTTACATACATCATCCTATTTAAGCCTCACAACCCCCTGAGGTGGATACCGTTAATATTCCCACATTACAAATAAGAATGCTGAGGCAGAGAAAAATTCAGTAACCTGCTCCACGCATATTAAGCTATGTCTCCAAAATCACATTTAATTCTTTCACATTCCCCCCCTCCTCCAAAGCAGCTATAGAGTTGCTCTGAGGATTCCCTTCACTCATTCTGGATTTCTGAAGAAAGCTCCTGCATACCGTTTTATTATTTTTATGTTTCCATAAAGGCAACGTACCTCCAATTTTCAGAGCTTTATAAGCTCATTCACACAAATAAATTCACAAGTCAGAGAAAGTGTCTTTCTCAAAGTATTCCCATACTTTTGGATCTAGATTTCTGATTGTTCTCTGCCTCTCTGGCAGAGCCTAGGGTGGAGTCCAGCCTCTAGCTGGAGACACCAGTGTGGCTTAGGTGGGCTTCTGGTGAGGGGGCTGCCTCTTCATGTGGGACGTGTGGCCAGACGACACCCATACGTGCAGCATGTGCTTCCAGTGAGCCTTGGAATACGTATTCATTGAAAGAGCCTCAGCAATCGCAACACCTGCTGTTTCCTTGCAGAGAAGCTTCCAACTCCACCTGGAGAGTGTACTTTCGAACAAGATGAATGTGCATTTACTCAGGAGAGAAGGAACCGGAGCAGCTGGCACAGGAGGAGGGGAGAAACTCCTACCTCCTACACAGGACCAAAGGGAGATCACACCACTGGGGTAGGTGAGTTATGCCACATGGTGCTGTTTCCTAAGGAAACCAGAAATAGCATTCTAGGGGTCATTTACTGCATTTTGAAATGGGAAAAATGATGTGTCTAGAATGAACTGCACGTGGGATGCTACACATGTAGGGTAGGTAATTCAGTATGTGCATTTAAAATCATTCTTTCTGTTTATTACATTGCTTATATATCTTGCTGCAAAAAGGATTTAAAGAGCTTACAAAGATATGCACACAAAGATAATTTAATTAGAGGTAGGTTTAAAAATAAAAGAGAGATGGACAAAAATGAAAAAAAGTATATGATGATCTAAACTTAAGCCCAGGACTGAGACCTAGTATAGAAATATGCTGGCAGACAGGGGAGGAGATATATCAGTTTGAGTCCTCACTTTCTAGAAACTGAAAAAGATGGAAAACTCATCTGTAAAACATGATTTACAGTGTTCTTAGGATAGAAACAGATGAAGCAGTCCATCAATGGGTGGAAGCAATAAGGAGGTGCATTTTCTGTAGAAAATGTATAAACTACAATAAACTAGGCTAAAAGTTGATCTACTTCTTATTATCACCATGTGTCAGCAATTGTAAACAATGTCAGTGATAAAAATACTCCCTAAAGAATAGACCTTTCTCACTGACCCTCTCAATTTTACTTGGTATACCAGTTGGATAACAGCACATCATTTGGTCCAGAAAAAAAGAACTATCCCTGGTACTAAGATTATAGAGATATTTCCTGAAGGGTCCTTACAGAGAGTTGCATAGTGCTGTTTCTTATGGTCTACCTCAAGATAAGTCTAGGGAATAACACCACAGAGCAACCTATAGCACAACCTATTTATTGAATTGGCTTAATTTGGTAGGGTGCAATCAGGAACAGCTTTGTTTTTTCTTTCCAACACTCTCTTCAAACATACCCTGGAGAATTCTCCCTTCCCCACCCCTTGGCAGATCCCATAGCTTCTCAGTCTGGTTGAGGTATAGGAGCCGTCACACATTCAGGTATGTTAAAAAGTCCAATTCAAATTAAAACTTCAGTTTCTCATTCAATCAAATCATCTTTCTCCCTCAGCATGGGCCTGATTCATAGTTTGGAGATGATAAAAGGGAAGACTCTCTGTGCTTTAACTGTGTTTAACTTCCTCCTCTGCCCCTCATCTTCATGATCATTTAGCCAGGGTGAGTGGAGGAGGGATTAAAAGAAAATAACTTTTAAAATGTTTGGTGCTATTTCAAATTCTTTCTTGGATATTGAATACCTTCTGCTATGACAGATATCTAAATACTGGCTCTTTGGAGAAGGTATCTAAATCCTGCCTCTTTTGCATCTTACCATTTTTGGCACTGTACTCTCTGGCTGATCTCCTATGGCTCTTCCCCTAGCGCTTGCACTACAGAGGTACAACTCACACAGATTTTCTGCTTACGTTCCTCCTGGCAGTTTTGACTTGGGTCCTTTCGAGAGCCTTTGGTTCCAGCCACCTTCCCAGTGAGTATCCATTTGGCCTCGGATCCTAAATGCACCTTTGCCTGACTAAGAAGAAGATGTGCAGCTTGGTCCTCCCACTGACCTCTCTCTCCTTCCTATTGCTTCAGAGAGTCTGGGACAGTGTTGCATCAGTTAGGGATGCTGTTGAAGAGATTCAGCCTTGGTTCGACCAGGTTCCAGCACTGAGTAGAAGATTCTAAGAGAGCTCTAAGAGTGTGTGAGACTATATCTGGAAAGACAAGGAAGTTAAAAGAGATGATAAAAAAGACTTGTATATGTTAGGACTATTTTGGTTGGGAACAGTTTGTTACCCTTTGTAACAGAAAGAAAGGCCATTTCAGGGCTGACTTCAGGCATAGCTTGATGTAGGGGATAAAACTATGTCACTGGGATCAGTCTCTCTCTCCATCTCTCTGCTCTGGTTTTTCTGAGTTGGCTCCAATCTCAGACAGGCTCTCCTCTCATGGTAGCAAGAAGCTACAGCAGCTGCAGCCTCATGGCCTTTCAACACTGAATCTAGTGAAAAGAGATAACTCAAACCAACAAACAAAAAATGAGTCTCATTAGCTCTGATTGGCAGTGTATTGAGGGCAGAGTACTCTCAAATTCCTGTTTGAATCCCCACAGGGCTTACTATTGTACCTTATACACTACAGAGGCTCAAAAATGTCCATGGAGTGAATAAATGAAACTACAAGCCTTCACTGATGTATATAAGAATAACTAACCATTTAGTTAGCAAGACCCCTAGAAAATGTGATAATGGGGAGAAACTAAATTACAAGAGGAGTAGAGAAAGATCAAGAATAAATCAGCTTTTATGCGGAACCTAGAAAAATGGTACAGATGAGCCAGTTTGCAGGGCAGAAGTTGAGACACAGATGTAGAGAATGGACATATGGACACCAAGGGGGGAAAACTGCGGTGGGGTGGGGATGGTGGTGTGCTGAATTGGGCGATTGGGATTGACATGTATACACTGATGTGTATAAAACTGATGCCTAATAAGAACCTGCAGTATAAAAAAACAAACAAACAAAAAAAAAAAAGAATAAATCAGCTTTAGTTCGAGTCCATTGTAATCACGATGTTGTCTGTATGTATGTTTTTCTGGGGGAGGGAGTTGACAGCTTTTCTTCCATTTCTCAGGAACACCAAAAAGGCTAGCAACGACAGATCTGAGAAGAGGGCCATGCTGTGGTGGACTACCACAGGGGAATTCTCTGGGTAACAGGCCATGCCATGTCTTAGACACGGAAGAGAGGACAAAACAAAAATAGTGAGCAGTGGAGAGAGGGAGTCTCTGAAAAGGAAGGAGGGTCACCAGGCCTGGTTATAACAGACCCACGAACTATGGTGTCAAGGCTCCCCACTCACTAGGTATGAGACCTTGAGAAAGTTACTTAAAATCTCTAAGTCTCAGTGATGTCATCTAGAAAATGAGAATAATTATAGCTACTTATCTGTTTGCTTACTTCAAAGGATGGTTGAGTTTAAACTTGTTTAACTTGTAGATGACATTCCACCTCCTCCCCATACACAAAATCTATGAAAGTCTTACAAAAGCGCATGCAGTAGAAATTCCATTACTCATCATTTTGCTCCTTTATTTACGTTGTTCCTGGTTTAAGGGCACATGTTAGTTAACTTGGTGTGGCTTTGTTTAAAGAAAATTATATGATTGTGTTTGCTTTGTCTCTTTGAAAACTTTGAAGAATGTTTCAGCTGGCTGGGGTGAAACTTCATAACAAAAATTGTAATGCAAAAACTTCTTAGTGTGTTCAATACTTATTCCAAGAAAATAATTGACACAATGTACAACACAGAGAATTCTGTTTTTGTATTAATTTTTTTCCCAGTAAATTGCTTCTAGGATTTGCCTCCTTCTCCATCCTTCATTTCATCTGTTTCAATGCTAACTTCCTAAAGGTTCTCAAGACACCTTGCAATTCTCTAACCATATAAAATTTTTTACAGATTGTATCTTTTTATTCCTATGTACAACAATGCAGAGGGGTAGCAAATTTTGCTATGTGGTGCCCAGGGTACCTACAGATATAGCACTGGAGTTTTATGTCTTGGTTTTGTTCTTTAAGTTACTTTAACAGTTATTCTACTGGGGAAATAATAATATCTAGTGATCATTTATGGAGCGTTTACCACATGCAGGCACTGTGCTGGGACCTTTATATCCTGTCTTAGTCAGTTTGAGTTGCTATAACAAAAATACCATAGACTGAGAGGCTTAAATAATAAACATTTATTTCTCACAGTTCTGAAGGCTGAGAAGTTCAAGATCAAGGTGCTGGCAGATTCGGAGTCTGGTGAGGGCCCACCTCCTGGTTCATAGACAGCAGTCTTCTTGCTGTGTCCTCACATGGCAGAAGAGGCAAGGGAGCTCTCTGAGGACTCTTGTAAGGGCACTAATCCCATCTATGAGAGCTTGGCCCTCATGACCTAATCACCTCCCAAAGATCCTACCTGCAATTACCATCATATTGGGGATTAGGATCTCAACATATAAATTTCAGTAAATAAACATTCAGTTGATAACACATCCTTACCACTACTTGTAAAGTATGTGAAAGTGCCCATTTTTCATATGAGAAAACTGAAGGTTGGAGAAGTGCCTTTCCAGGGCCACACAGCAATAAGTGGTAGAGTAGGGACTGAATCTCAGGAATGTTGGGCTCTAATGTCCATATTCTTTCCACACTGCCTCACCACCAGAGTTTCCCAGCCTACATGATAGTAAGAGACCACACATGACCTGGAACAGTTGTGACAGCTTATACGTGAAAAGCACAATTCTTCACATAGCGTAATCTCACCCCTATTACCCTTCACACAAAAAAGGGGTGTCTGCTCTTGGAAAGGATATATTCAAACTGATGGTAGTTTTAGACATCCACTGAAATGTATCCAGCAGAAAGTATCTAAATTTTTTCTGACCTGTTTCTAGTGTCGGTGAACAAATATTGTCAGTTTAACTCCAGGACTGCAGCCCACACACCCACTGTGTATCCTAAACCTTCAAAGGGTGGCTTCCCCTTTTCCTGGCCTCTAATGGCCTAATGTGGGCTGATATATTGGCTCTCAGATTACAGTATGACAAGGATCACCCATTCAAAAATTAAAGCATAAGCAATTAAAGGCCCTTTAAACAATTGTTTATTTGTTAAAACCACCAGTGTCATAAGCTACATGTGCATAATGTAAGATGAAACATCTTAGAACTGGGGGCAACCATAAATGTTATTTAGTGTAGGGTCTCTACGATCTTGATTTATTCCATATTTTCTGAGGACCCACTATGCATTAGGCACCACATAATTGCCGCAGAATTACGATAAGTAAGGTAATAACAGTAAAGTTCTAGAGATGATGGAACCACGCAGAGAGGAACAGTTAGCTCTCCTTGGAAGCGTCTTAAAGAATGAGTGGGAATTCATCAAGAAGAACATCAGGGGGTGGGGAAGCATTTCAGGATGAGGGGATGACAGGTGCAAAGCATGGAGCCATTAAGCAGTATGGCAGCTTCAGGGAACTGCAAGTGATTCTACCTGGCTGCCATGTAGGATACTGTCAACCAGAATTCCCAAGATAGTGAAGTCTGAGATATAGGCTTGTATGCAGGTAGTACATTTGGAGATGTGATCCCAAGGAGTACAAGTGTGGGGCAAAGGCATCAAAGCAGGGAAAGAGGGAGAGCTGATACGAGGATCCATCCCTGACTTGGCCACTGCTGTGACCATCTGGCTGCTTGATCTGGTGGGAACAGCTGAGAAACCATGTTGAAGTATGTCTCAGAGCCATCACCCAGGGGAAGAAAGGGAGAAGCATTTGTCCACAGGTTCCCTTCCTGCACTGGCCAAAGATAAGTGTCCATTCAGCATTGGCTACTCACTCTTCCCTTATTTCTAGGTTACATTTGCATGGGTGCTGAGTGATTCTGCCGAGGGCCAAGCCCAAAATGACTGCACAAAACTCAGCATCAAATACAGGAAGTAACAGGCAGTAGGCATGGGCCTAAGACAAGGCATCTATCAGGTGCATCTGAGTGAAACTGCTTAAAGACTGTGTAGAATTAGTTGTAGTAATGGTAACTAGAATAAGAGACCAGTGAGACAGAAAATCTGTAGTAGTGAACAGAAGCATCTCGTATGGGCACATCTAGGAAAGTGGTGGGAGATGACAGTGGACAGTCAGATGAGAACCAGATCACCAAGAGCCTCGTCTACATGTTAAGGAATTTGCATGTTCACTCTTTGTAGAAAAAGCATTCATTGAAAGGCTTTAAATGGACCATTTTAGTGGTCCCAAAGCAAAATGATGAAGCTTTACTTGATAGTTTTCCCAATAGACATCATAGTAGGCACCACTTTCTTAGCCATCCTGCTTAAGGGCTTTACATCTAACACTATCCTGAACATCTGTCTAAGTGATCACAAAGGTCTGGGAAAATGAGAAGCAGTTCCATCTCAGAAAAAGGCTTGAAACCCTTCTCTAGTGGCTCCCTCATAAAGATGAAGGTAGACAGAGGCAAATTGGGGACGAGAGCCAGGACTCAAACACAGTTCTCTTGATGCCGCCTTCAGCTCAGGTGATACGTAAGGTGAGGTCTTGGGCATTTATATTCAGATCAGCTTGAAAAGAAACAGGCCAATACCATGAATGAATGACTTTTGCTGAATGTTGTACAATATGAAAGAGTATCAGCTTCATAAATCAGAGGCCAGGTTTCAAAAACATTATAAGAAAAAGGATTATCACATCTAACTCCTTTATTAGGATTAGAATTGGTTCTATATCAGGTAGCTTTTAGTGTATAGCAAACACCCCAAAACTTAGTGGCTTAAGATAATAACCACTTATTTCACTCACTATTCTGCAAGGTGGCAATTTGATCTGGGCTGAGCTGGGCAGTTCAGTTCTTGGTTGGGCTCATTCATGCATCTGAAGCCATCTGCCAGGTTAGTGAGGAGCTGGCTAGTTTAGGGGGGGCCTCAACTGGGATAACTTGTTCTGCTAGGTCAGATTCAAAGAGTGAGGAAATGGACTCTATCTCTTGATGGGAGGAGCTGCTGGATATAGGGAAGGAATAATTATGGCTATTTTTGCAAACAATCTATCATAGATTATATCAACCTTCAAAATGGTCTCTCCTGAACGGGTTATTATTGTGGAATCTTGTAAAGTCGCTTGCATTGATGGTAGAAGTGCTAAATTTAGCAAGTAAAAGTATGTGACACCCAGTTAAATTTGAATTTCAGATAAACAATGAATAATATTTAGTAGAAGTATGTCCAGATTTTGGACATATTTTTGAGTGCAAGTCATGGAAACAAAGAACATTAAAACCAGAAAGGACCTTAGAAAACACATGGCCCGGAGGTTGCAAATTCAGATGCAGTCATGTGTTAGGAAACCATGTCTTTAGCAGGAGAGCTGTTATGTAACAGAGTGTGGTGGGGACTGTGGTTTGCTGATGTATGTGCATCATCTAAAGGTACTCAAAATCAAGTTTTACGAAATTATTGTGATACCTAGATAAGTATCTGCAACCAAGTTTAGCTCAGATGCTCCCAGGTTTTACCTCCTAACTGAGGTTATTTGATTCAACAAACTGACATAGCTAATTAAAGGGGAGTCTAGGACTGGAACCAGACGATCATGACACCCAGTTTTGCACTCTCTTCCTGCACTGAGATGCTTTTCCTTTAGCCTTACTTTGACAACTACTCAGTATTAGTTTAGAACTTGGATTGTAATCCAGGACCCCTAAATACCCATCCAGGGATCTCCTAGATACTGCTAGAAAAGTACATTGCTATTCATTTTTTCAAAGTAAAATACTTACTGAAGTATAACATGTACATCGAAAAGTACTGCAAATTTCCCTCTAAATGCAGTTTTAGCTGTAACCCACATGTTTTAATAAGTTGTTTTTTCCCTCTCATTCAGTTCAAAATATTTTCTCATTTCCATTTTGCTTTTTTCTTTTATGCATAGGTTATTTATAAGTGTATTGCTTAATTTCTAAATATTTGGGAATTTTCTAGTTACTGTTTTTAATTTGTTTCTAGATAATCCGACTATGCTCAGAGAACATACCCTTAATGATTGCAATCCTTTGCAATTTGTTGAAATGCCCAAAAAAGGGTCAATTTAGGTAAATGTTCTTTATGTGTTAGAAAATAATGTATATTTTTGTTGTTGTATGAAGTGGTCTGTAAATGTTGACTGAATCAAGCTTGTAATCCTCTTCCTATTTTCTATATTTTTACTGATTTTTTTTCTGTTCAGTTGAGAGGTGTATTAGTTTCCTATTATGATTGTGAATTTATTTCTCCTTTCAGTTCTATCAATTCTTGCTTGTATATATTTTGAACCTATAGTATTAGGCATATAGAAATTGTATTTTTTAAACCCCAGAAGATATGCCTGGTTTGGTTTCTTCTATATTTATTCACTTATTTCTCCATTCCATTAGTATTCATTCCTTCCTGCATTTCCATGTTTCTCTCTTGAATTTTTTTTTTTTTAGGAAATATTTCTCTTCTGCCAGAAGTATTTTCTTCTGCATCTAGTGTTTTGTTTTGTTTTGTTTTTGGTTTGGGGTTTTGTGTGTGTGTGTGTGTGTGTGTGTGTGTGTGTAAGTCCACTGCTGATGAATTCTCTCAGTTTTTGTTTGTCTGAGAATGTCTTTATTTTTCCTTTACATTTGAAGGATGTTTTTGCTGAGAATAGAATTCTAAGTTGACAATCATTTTTTTAATCAGACCTTTAAAGATGTCATTCAGTTGTCTTCTGGCTTCCATCATTTCTATTGAGTCAGTTTTCAGTCATATAGTTAGTTGTTCCTTTGAAAGTGTACTTTTATTCTCTGGATGCTTTTAATATTTTCTCCTCATGTTTTGTTTCCAGCATTTTAAAATGATTTGCATGTGTGTAGTCTTCTTTGTAGTTATTCTGTTTGGGGTTCATTAAACTTCCTTAATCTTTAGGTTGAGTTTTCAAAAATTCTTGACCTTTATCTTGTCAAATATTGCTTCTGCCCTACTCTATCTCCTCTCTTCCTGAGATTCCAATTACATGTACATTAAAAGAGCTCACCATGTATTATATATCCTTTATGCTCTTTTACAAAGATTTTCTTTCTTTTTGTTCTCCATTCTTCAGTTTGGATATTTTCTATTGACCTATTTTTTTTTTAGTTTGCAAGTCTTTTTTGCTGTGTCCAGTATGCTGTTAAATTCAATGATTGATTACTTAATTTTAGTAATTCTATTTTTCAGTTACAAAATTTCCATTTTTTTAAATATTAGCTTTATTAAGATAGAATACACACACTATACAATTCACTCTTTTAAAGTATACAATTCTGTGGTGCTTAGCATATTCACAAAGTTGTGCAACCATCACCACTATCTAATTCCAGAACATTATTATCACCTCAGAAAGCAACCTTGTATACATTAGCACTCACTCCCATTCCCTCCCCAACTCTTGCCACCCCCATCCCTAGATAATTACTAATCTACTTTCTGTCCCTATGTATTTGCCTATTCTGGATCTTTAATATAAATGCAATTATACAACATGTAGTTTTTTATTGGCTTCTTTCACTTAGCATAATGTTTTCAAGGTTCATCCTAGTAGCATGAATCAGCACTTCATTTGGTTTTATTGTGATTATATTCCAATGCATGGAAATACCACATTTTGTTTATCCATTATTTAGTTGATGAACATTTTGTTTATTTCTACTTTTTGGCTATTATGAATAATGATGCTATGGTATTTGCATGCAGGATTTTGTGTGAATATAAGTTTTCATTTCTCTTGGTTGTATTGGATCATATGGTAACTTTATATTTAAACACTGAGGAATTGCCAGACTATTTTGCAAAGTGACTGCACAATTTTACATTTCCACAAGCAGTGTGTGAAGGTTTCAATTTCTCCATATCCTTATCATACTTGTTGGTTTCTCGTTTTGATTATACCCATCTTAATGGATATGAGGTGGTATCTCATTGTTTAATGTCTGTTTTGTCAAATATTACTATAGCCACTCCATTTCTATTTTGGGTACTGTGTGAGTGACATATCTTTTTCCAGCCTTTTACTTTCAACTTATTTGTGTCTTTGAATCTAATGTGTGTCTCTTGGAGGTAGCATATAATTGAATCTTTTGAAATCCATTTTACCCATCTCTACTTTTTGATTAGAGTGTTTAGTCCATTTACATTTAATGTGATTACTAATAAGGTAGAATTTATGTCTGCCTTTTTTCTATTTGTTTTCTGTATTGTATGTATTACAGTTTTTTTTTGTTCCTTTATTCCTCTATTACTGCCTTCTTTTGTGTTTAATAGATATTTTCTAAGATAACATTTTAATCTCCTTATTGTTTGTTTTACTATATATTTTAAAAGTTATTTTCTTAGTATTGCCCTAAAGATTAACATTAACATCTTAAGACAATCTAGTTTATATTTAACATTGACTTAATTTTTTCATGGTATACAAAACCACCTCCTTCCTTGTCATGATTGTCATGTACATGATATCTTTTACATTATAAGCCCATAGACATGATTTTTAAGTTATTGCTTTATGCAGTTTTCTTTTAAATCAGATATTTTAAAAAGAGAAACAAAAATGCATTTATTCTGTCTTTTATATATACCTATATAGTTACCTTTATCAGTGCCCTTTCTTTCTTCATGTGGATTGAGTTATTGTCTAGTGTCCTTTCATTTCAGCTTGAAGGATTCCCTTTAGTAGCTAGTGATGAATTCAGTATTTGTTTGTCTGGGAATGTCTTAAATTCTCCTTTGCTTTTAAAGGATAGTTTTTCTTGATATAGAATTCTTGGTTTTCTTTCAGCACTTTTGAATTATGTCATCTCACTGCTTTCTGGTCTCTTATGTTTTCTGAGGAGGAGTCACATATTAATCTTACTGAGGATCCCTTGTACATAATGAGTTACTTGAGTCACTTTTCTCTTGCTTTCAAAGTTTTCTTTGTCTTTGTCTTTCAGCAGTTAACTGTGATTTTTCTAGGTGTATGTCTCCTTGAGTTTATCCACTTAGAGTTGTTTGACCTTCTTGGGTGTGTAGATTAACATTTTTCATCAGGTTTGGAATATTTTTAGGCGTTATATTTTTAAAATGTCCTTTTTGCCCCTTCCTCTCTTTCCTTCCTTCTGAGACTCCCATTGTGCATTTGGTAATACACTTGATGCTGTCCCACCAACCTCTGAAGCTCTGTTCATTTTTCTTCATTCCTTTTCCTTCGTTCCTCAGATTGGATAATCTCAGTTTACCTGTCTTCGAGTTTACTGCTTCTTTCATCTGCTAATTCCAATCTGTTGTTGAGCCTCTCTTGTGAATTTTTCATTTCCGTTATTGTGCTTTTCAAATCCATAATTCCTAGTTGGTTTTTTGTAAATTTTCTTTTTAATCATACTCTCTATTTGGTGAGACATCACTCTCATACTTTCTTTTAATTCTTCAGACAGAGTTTCTTTTAATTTCTTGCACATATGTATAATAGCTGACTTAAAGGCTTTGTCTAGTAAGTTCAGTTATAGGCTTCCTTAGAGACAGTTTCTATTGACAGCTTTTTATCTTGTGTATGAGCCACAGTTTCCTGTTTCTTTATGTGTCTCATAATTTTTGTTGAAAACTGGTTATTTTTAATACTGCAATGTGACAGCTTCCCCTCCTCCCAACATTTTGTTATCGTTGTTGTTATTGCTGTTGTTCCTGCTACTTGTTTGTTTAGTGACTTTCCTGAACTAATTATATAGAGTCTGTATTCTTTGTTTTGTGTGGCCACTGAAAAATATGCTCAGCTTAACCATCAACTAACGATTGAAGAGAGATTTTTCTTAAATGACTTGAACCAATACATCTCCCAGCCCTTGCAAAGGTTCTCTATGTTTGTATTGGGGCATGGTTTCAATGCTCAAGTAGACAGTTTACATCTCTGCTAGCCTTCACTTTTTTCTTGTTCAGAGACTCAAAGTCAGCCAGCTTAGGACCTTCTCAGTTCTCTCCTGGGTATGTGCATATCTCTGCACATGTGCATCGTTTTCTAGATTGACAAGAATATTTTGGAGTTTTGCAAAGCCCCCCACAGACATACCATTCCCTAATTTTTTCTTGAAAATTTTTTTGTCAGCCTTTTGTTAGTTTCCATTGTTAATAGCACCTTAGGCAATTGCAATGTTAAACAATTGTTTGATTGTTCTTGGCAAATGCCCGTGAGATAAGGCTGTTCATACAGAATAAGGTTTACCTCATTCAGGTTAAATAAAGACAAGGTGTGAGAACGAAACTTGCCAAGCAGGTCAAGTAATGACAGTTTTCTGTATGTATGTATGTATGTGTGAATATATATCTATATAGTATATAGATATATAGATATGGCACTGGAATGCTGTTCAGCATAAAAAAGAATGAAATCTTGCCATTTGCGACAACATGGGTGGACATTGGTTGCATTTTGCGAAGTGAAATAGGTTAGAGAAAGAGAGACAAATGCCATATGCGCTCACTTACATGTGGAATCTAAAAACAAAACAAAACGCCAAATTCATAGATATATAGATAGATTGATGTTTGCCAGAGGTGGGGTGTGGGGGGGTGGGTGAAATGGGTGAAGTGGTCAAAAGTTATCAACTTCCAGCTATAAAATAAAGTCATGGATATGTAATGTACAGTATGGTGACTATAGTTAGTAATGCTGTATTGCATGTTTGAAAGTTGTTAAGAGAATAGGTCTTAAAAGTCCTCATCACAAAACACACATACATAGTTTGTAACTGTGTGTGGTGATGGATGTTAACTAGACTTGCTGGGGTGATCATTTTTAAATATATACAAATATCGAATCATTATGTTGTACACCTGAAACTAATATAATGTTTATTGACAGTTGTATCTCAATTTTAAAAAAAGGAAAAAAAGAATTTGGGGTAGTCTTAGTCTTGGGAAGGCAGAGGAGAGGAAGGGTATTGCTTTGCTAAATGTGGATAACTTTAAATGTTTTGCCTTATCTTTTCAATCTATCCTCTATTGTTGAGACCAGTAAGGAAATGTAAAACCTCAAAATGAAATTTTAAACAGCAATTCCAATGGAGTAAAAAAGACTTTGTTGTATAGTCACGACTTAGCTCGCCATTTCCTTGGAGGGAGGACTACTGGCTGTTCTATTTCTGAAGAGGAGAGAGTAGAAGGTACACAGCAGAGTCCAGAAGAACTTCCATCCTGGCGGATGAGAGACTCCCTCTTGCGAGAGCACCGGAATCACAACCAACTGCTGAACAATCATCGTCAGAAAGACACTGGAACTCACCAAAAAAGATACCCCACATCCAAAGACAAAGGAGAAGCAGCAATGAGATGGTAGCAGGGGCGCAATCACAATGAAATCAAATCCCATAACCACTGGGGGGGTGATTCACAAACTGGAGAATACTTATGCCACAGAAGTCCACCCACTGGAGTAAAGGTTCTGAGCCCCACATCAGGCTTCCCAACCTGGGGGACTGGCAACAGGAGGAGGAATTCCTAGAGAATCAGAGTTTGAAGGCTAGAGGGATTTGATTGCAGGACTTCGGCAGGACTGAGAGAAACAGAGACTCCACTCTTGGAGGGCACACACAAAGTAGTGTGCACATTGGGACCCAGAGGAAAGAGCTGCAACCCCATAGGAGACTGAACCAGACCTATCTGCTAGTGTTGGAGGGTCTCCTGCAGAGGCAGGGGGTGGCTGTGGCTCACCACGGGGACAAGGACACTGGCAGCAGAAGTTCTGGGAAGTACACCTTCGCATGAGCCCTCCAAGAGTCCATCATTAGCCCCACCAAAGAGCCGGGTAGGCTCCAGTGCTGGGTCGCCTCAGGCCAAACAACCAACAGGAAGGGAACCCAGCCCCACCCATCAGCAGACAAGCGGATTAAAGTTTTACTGAGCTCTGCCCACCAGAGCAACAGCCAGCTCTACCCACCACCAGTCCCTCCCATCAGGAAGCTTGCACAAGCCTCTTAGATAGCCTCATCCACCAGAGGGCAGACAGCAGAAGCAAGAAAAAACTACAGTTCTGCAGCCTGTGGAACAAAAACCACATTCACAGAAAAATAGACAAAATGAAAAGGCAGAGGACTATGCACGAGATGAAGGAACAAGATAAAACCCCAGAAAAACAACTAAATGAGGTGGAGATAGGCAATCTTCCAGAAAAAGAATTCAGAATAATGATAGTGAAGATGATCCAGGACCTCGGAAAAAGAATGGAGGCAAGATCAAGAAGATGCAAGAAATGTTTAATGAAGACCTAGAAGAATTAAAGAACAAAAAAACAGAGATGAACAGTACAATAACTGAAATGAAAAATACACAAGAAGGAATCAATAGCAGAATAACTGAGGCAGAAGAACGGATAAGTGACCTGGAAGACAGAATGGTGGAATTCACTGCTGCAGAACAGAATAAAGAAAAAAGAATGAAAAGAAATGAAGACAGCCTAAGAGACCTCTGGGACAACATTAAATGCAACAACATTCACATTATAGAGGTCCCAGAAGGAGGAGAGAGAGAAAGGACCCGAGAAAATATTTGAAGAGATTATAGTTGAAAACTTCCCTAACAAGGAAAGGAAATAGCCACCAAGCCCAGGAAGCACAGAGAGTCCCAGGCAGTATAAACCCAAGGAGAAACATGCCGAGACACATAGTAAGCAAATGGACAAAAATTAAAGGCAAAGAAAAATTATTGAAAGCAACAAGGGAAAAATGACAAATAACATACAAGGGAACTCCCATAAGGTTAACAGCTGATTTCTCAGCAGAAACTCTACAAGCCAGAAGGGAGTGGCATGATACATTTAAAGTGATGAAAGGGAAGAACCTACAACCAAGATTACTCTACCTGGCAAGGATCTCATTCAGATTCAAGGGAGAAATCAAAAGCTTTACAGACAAGCAAAAGCTAAGAGAATTCAGCACCACCAAACCAGCTCTACAACAAATGCTAACTGAACTTCTCTAAGTAGGAAACACAAGAGAAAAAAAGGACCTACAAAAAGAAACATAGCAATTAAGAAAATGGTAATAGGAAAATACATATCGATAATTACCTTAAATGTGAATGGATTAAATGCTCCAACCAAAAGACACAGGCTTGCTGAATGGATACAAAAATGAGACCCATATATATGCTGTCTACAGGAGACCCACTTCAGACCTAGGGACACATACAGACTGAAAGTGAGGGGATGGAAAAAATATTCCATGCAAATGGAAATCAAAAGAAAGCTGGAGTAGCAATACTCGTATCAGATAAAATAGACTTTAAAATAAAGACTGTTACCAGAGACAAGGAAGGATACTACATAATGATCAAGGGATCAATCCAAGAATAAAGATATAACAATTTATAAATATATATGCACTCAGCATAGGAGCACCTCAATACATAAGGCAAATGCTAACAGCTATAAAAGAGGAAATTGACAGTAACACAATAATAGTGAGGAAATTTAACACCTCACTTACACCAAGGGACAGATCATCCAGACAGAAAAATAATAAGGAAACACAAGCTTTAAATGACACAAAAGACCAGATAGAGATAATTGATATTTATAGGACATTCCATCCAAAAACAGCAGATTACACTTTCTTCTCAAGTGCACATGCAACATTCTCCAGGATAGATCACATCTTGGGTCACAAATCAAGCCTTGATAAATTTAAGAAAATTGAAATCATATCAAGCATCTTTTCTGACCACAATGCTATGAGATTAGAAATCAATTACAGGGGAAAAAAGACAAAAAACACAAAGATATGGAGGCTAAACAATACATTACTAAATAACCAAGAGATCACTGAAGAAATCAAAGAGGAAATCAAAAAGTACCTAGCAACAAATGACAATGAAAACACGATGATCCAAAACCTATGGGATGCAGCAAAAGCAGTTCTAAGAGGGAAGTTTATAGCTATACAAGCCTACCTAAAGAAACAAGAAAAATCTCAAGTAAACAATCTAACCTTACACCTAAAGAAACTAGAGAAAGAAGAACAAACAAAACCCAAAGTTAGTAGAAGGAAAGAAATCATAAACATCAGAGCAGAAATAAATGAAATAGAAACAAAGAAAACAATAGCAAAGATCAATAAAATAAATAGCAAAGATCAATAAAAAGCTGGTTCTTTGAGAAGATAAACAAAATTGATAAACCTTTAGCCAGACTCATCAAGAAAAAGAGGGAGGGCTTCCCTGGTGGCGCAGTGCTTGAGAATCTGCCTGCCAATGCAGGGGACGCGGGTTCGAGCCCTGGTCTGGGAGGATCCCACATGCCACGGAGCAACTCGGCCCGTGAGCCACAATTACTGAGCCTGCGCGTCTGGAGCCTGTGCTCGGCAGCGGGAGGCCGCGATAGTGAGAGGCCCGCGCACCGCGATGAAGAGTGGCCCCCGCTTGCCACAACTAGAGAAAGCCCTCGCACAGAAATGAAGACCCAGCACAGCCATACCATACATACATACATACATACATAAAAAAAAAAGAATGTAAGCAGACAAGAATAGCATTAAAAAATAAAAAAATAATAATTAAAAAAGAAAAAGAGGGAGAGGACTCAAATCAATAAAATTAGAAATGAAAAAGGAGAAGTTAAAATGGACACCGCAGAAATACAAAGCATCATGAGAGATTACTACAGGCAACTCTATGCCAATAAAATGGACAACCTGGAAGAAATGGACAAATTCTTAGAAAGGTATAACCTTCCAAGACTGAACCAGGAAGAAATAGAAAATAGGAACAGACCAATCACAAGTAATGAAATTGAAACTGTGATTAAAAATCTTCCAACAAACAAAAGTCCAGGACCAGATGGCTTCACAGGTGAATTCTATCAAACATTTAGAGAAGAGCTAACACCTATCCTTCTCAAACCCTTCCAAAATATTGCAGAGGGAGGAACACTCCCAAACTCATTCTATGAGGCCACCATCACCCTGATACCAAAACCAGACAATGATGTCACAAAGAAAGAAAACTACAGGCCAATATCACTGATGAACATAGATGCAAAAATCCTCAACAAAATACTAGCAAACAGAATCCAACAGCACATTAAAAGGATCATACACCATGATCAAGTGGGGTTTATCCCAGGAATGCAAGGATTCTTCAATATACGCAAATCAATCAATGTGATACACCTTATTAACAAATTGAAGGAGAAAAACCATATGATCATCTCAATAGATGCAGAGAAAGCTTTCGACAAAATTCAACACCCATTTACGATAAAAGCCCTGCAGAAAGTAGGCATAGAGGGAATTTTCCTCAACATAAAAAAGGCCATATATGACAAACCCACAGCCAACATTGTCCTCAATGGTGAAAAACTGAAACCATTTCCACTAAGATCAGGAACAAGACAAGGTTGCCCACTCTCACCACTATTATTCAACATAGTTTTGGAAGTGTTAGCCACAGCAATCAGAGAAGACAAAGAAATAAAAGGAATCCAAATCGGAAAAGAAGAAGTAAAGCTGTCACTATTTGCAGATGACATGATACTATACATAGAGAATCCTAAAGATGCTACCAGAAAACTCCTAGAGCTAATCAATGAATTTGGTAAAGTAGCAGGATACAAAATTAATGCACAGGAATCTCTTGCATTTCTATACACTAATGACGAAAAATCTGAAAGTGAAATTAAGAAAACACTCCCATTTACCATTGCAACAAAAAGAATAAAATATCTAGGAATAAACCTACCTAAGGAGACAAAAGACCTGTATGCAGAAAATTATAAGACACTGATGAAAGAATATTAAAGATGATACAAATAGATGGAGAGATATAACATGTTCCTGGATTGGAAGAATCAACATTGTGAAAATGACTCTACTACCCAAAGCAATCTACAGATTCAATGCAATCCCTATCAAACTACCACTGGCATTTTTCACAGAACTAGAACAAAACATTTCACAATTTGTATGGAAACACAAAAGACCCCGAATAGCCAAAGCAATCTTGAGAACGAAAAATGGAGCTGGGGGAATCAGGCTCCCTGACTTCAGACTATATTACAAAGCTTCAGTAATCAAGACAGTTTGGTACTGGCACAAAAACAGAAATATAGATCAATGGAACAGGATAGAAAGCCCAGAGATAAACCCACACACATATGGTCACCTTATCTTTGATAAAGGAGGCAAGCATATACAGTGGAGAAAAGACAGCCTCTTCAATAAGTGGTGCTGGGAAAATTGGACAGGTACATGTAAAAGTATGAAATTAGAACACTCCCTGACACCATGCACAAAAATAAACTCAAAATGGATTAAAGACCTAAGTGTAAGGGCAGACACTATCAAACTCTTAGAGGAAAACATAGGCAGAACACTCTATGACATACATCACAGCAAGATTCTTTTTGACCCAGCTCCCAGAGAAATGGAAATAAGAACACAAATAAACAAATGGGACCTAATGAAACTTAAAAGCTTTTGCACAGCAAAGGAAACCATAAACAAGACCAAAAGACAACCCTCAGAATGGGAGAAAATATTTGCAAATGAAGCAATTGACAAAGGATTAATCTCCAAGATTTACAAGCAGCTCATGCAGCTCAATAACAAAAAAACGAACAACCCAATCCAAAAATGGGCAGAAGACCTAAATAGACATTTCTCCAAAGAAGATATACAGATGGCCTACAGACACATGAAAGAATGCTCAACATCATTAATCATTAGAGAAATGCAAATCAAAACTACAATGAGATATCATCTCACACCGGTCAGAATGGCCATCATCAAAAAATCTAGAAACAATAAATGCTGGAGAGGGTGTGGAGGAAAGGGAACACTCTTGCACTGTTTGTGGGAATGTAAATTGATACAGCCACTATGGAGAACAGTGTGGAGGTTCCTTAGAAAACTACAAATAGAATTACCATATGATCCAGCAATCCCACTACTGGGCATATACCCAGAGAAAACCATAATTCAAAAAGACACATGCACTCTAATGTTCATTGCAGCACTATTTACAATAGCCAGGACATGGAAGCAACCTAAATGCCTATCGACAGATGAATGGATAAAAAAGATGTGGTACATATATACAACGGAGTATTATTCAACCATAAAAAGGAACGAAACTGGGTCATTTGTAGAGACGTGGATGGATCTAGAGACTGTCATACAGAGTGAAGTAAGTCAGAAAGAGAAAAACAAATATCGTATATTAACGCACATATGTGGAGCCTAGAAAAATGGTACAGATGAACCGGTTTGCAGGGCAGAAATTGAGACACAGATGTAGAGAACAAATGTATGGACACCAAGGGGGGAAAGTTGGGGGGTGGGTGTTGGGATGAATTGGGAGATTGGGATTGACATGTATACACTAATATGTATAAAGTAGATAACTAATAAGAACCTGCTGTATAAGAAATAAATAAATAAAAAGAATTTGGCACATGCCTCAAGGGAAGATTGCTCACTCTGCTGTGTGTATCTTTTCTCACAAAACTTGATCCTCAAGCCCCGGCTGCTTTTGCAGCCCTGAACTCCAGTTTTTATCATCCCACAGTGAGAACTGTTGGTTTCTCTGCCTCTTAGCTGCCCTCTGCTTAACTTCTAAACTGAATAGGCAAATGCCCCAGCGGGGAAAGCAGCTTGAAGAATGTTGAGTTCACTTCACTGACCTTCCCTTGTCTCAGGGATCTTGGCCCCTCAAGTTCTTGCTGCTTGGGAAGCTCTCTGACAACTTCAAAACAGATGTTTTCTAAAAAAAATTTATCCATTTTTAAAATAATTTTTCTCAGCAGAAGTGTAGGTCAGCTACAAGTTACTCAACATATCCACAAGGGGATGTCCCTGGTATTTCATTTTTTAGCATCGTATATTTAAGAGCATGATTGTTATACTCAAAATTTGAAGACATTTGCTGTTTTCTTCTGCACTACAAACCAACCCATCATAATGTTTTTGAATGAGCTCTATGTGTCTCTGGTCTCTTTCAACTGTATTCTTTTGTTGATATTTCCTGGCTGTTCTACCCAAGGTCTTGCTGTATCTGATATTATGTTATTACACGGTGTTCTGTCTTTGGCAAGGAGTAGTAGAAGCAGAATATTAAAATTTACATTTATACTGCCTTTGGCTATGAACTGTCTGAGAGACTATTCTACTTCTTTCCCTTTATAACTCTCAATCTTGAGTAATAAATATTGGGGACAACTATCATAGTAAAAAAAATACTGCAAATGCCTTTTAAATTTAATTATGGTAGAAACCACTTAACAATTACCTCCTACTTTTTTATTTTTTATTTTTTCATTTTATTTTATTTATTTTTGGCTGCGTTGGGTCTTCGCTGCCGCATGCAGGCAGGCTTTCTCTAATTGCGGTGAGCAGGGGCTACTCTTCATTGTGCTGTGCAGGCTTCTCACTGCAGTGGTTTCTCTCGTTGCGGAGCATGGGCTCTAGGTGCGTGGGCTTCAGTAGTTGCAGCACGCGAGCTCAGTAGTTGTGGCTTGTGGGCTCTGGAGCACAGGCTCAGTAGTTGTGGTGCACGGGCTTAGTTGCTCCGCGGCATGTGGGATCTTCCCAGACCAGGGCTCGAACCCATGTCCCCTGCATTGGCAGGCGGATTCTTAACCACTGTGCCACCAGGGAAGTCCACCTTCTATTTTTTTTAAAGAAGTGACTTACATAGTAAATGTACTTACTGTTGCTTAGATGAATGTCACTAGAATTTCTCTTCAACAGGGATATGGTCTGAAGTAATAAGAAAATTTAATTGGCTTAGTAACAGTTCATAGATTTCTAGGGTGCTGGAGGTAGACAAGATCTTATAGATCAGTTAAGACAACATACACATTTTAAATATTAAAGCACTGAAACTCATTCAAAGTAATTTTAATTATTGTCTGCTTGGTTCCTGGGAGAGCAATAACAAACCTGCCTGTGATTAGATGTACAATTTAAACAATAATGAAATTACATCCAAAAAGGTCTTCTATTGCCTGCATTGTTGAGTTTTTGCTTTTTTTACATTTAGTCCTAACAATCTTTTCTATGTATCTTTTTTCAAATACAGGCAGTAAAATAATGGCAGGGTACAAAAATGGCTGAATTTCTTATTCTATACTTTAATAAAGTGATAGGCTCAAATGCTGGACCAGCAACAGTATCTTTCTCTTTGATGACTGGAGGGTATTTGTTAGGTGTTAGTGACAGCAGAATCTTTTTTGAATGCAATGCGTTCTGGGACTTTCAGAGGATATACCTGTACTCATATACTGCATTCTGCCTTTTTACTTCCCATCCTTAAAGCCTGTCAATGTACACTTGGAAGAACATATACAAGAGAAAATAGAAAGAGGAGAGGCATACAAAGCTATTTTACAGACAACTACATTAGATGGTCAGTAAATATAGGTTCATTAAATAAAAAAAGAAGTTCAGAAAGGCTACGATATAGTTTATTGTGTGTCTATCAGAATCAATACATCATCCTACATAGCAATTCCAAGGGAGCCGTAGTTCCTGACTCACTAACTGCTGATGCAGTTTGCAATTCTAGGGTGTAGCATGGTGTATGTGGTCTAGTGGAAAGACCAAGGGGTACACAGTGAGCTGACTCTGCCACTTGCTACCTGCATAACCTGGAAAATGGTCACATAACTTCTCTGAGCCTCAGTTTCCTCATGTGTAAAATAAATATAACAGTGGATGCCCTGCTAATCTCTTAGGGCTGCTGTGATGATTAACTGAGGTTATATTTCTGAAAGGCTTGATACTATATAAGCTCCACTGAAGTGAACAGTATTACTATTTTTATAATGAGTGACTAGTTTACAAAATCTGATGTTCATCTCTGGGATACTTACTTGGACTCGGTGTTTTGTGTCATTTGTGCTTTTATAAGTAGAAAATCATGGCCTATGCTTACAAATAAAATGACTTAGTAGAAACCAGAAGGTTTGGTAGACCTTAAACCAATGTTTTCCGAAGTACCACTGGGTAATTTAAGGGGTAAGTGGATGAATATTTTTGATAGTAATATGTATAAGAAAAATATACAATCAGTACAGCAAAACCATTTATAGCTTGTTTTCTGTTTTCATGCTAACATGCAGTTTCCTATTTGAATAAATGGATTTAAGTAGCAAAACTGGAATCTATTTAAAGAAAAATATTAAATGAATAACAGTGCAGGTAGTATGTGGATAAGTAAATACATATATCATGATGGTGGTATTTGTGTGACTAAAGTTGGGGAAACATTTCCAATGTTTAAGTCAGTCATCTCATAGAATATGTCATTCTACTAGAACAACAACAAAGACAAAAAAAATTCTAGCTCCACCATTTGGTTCCTTATTTAATAAAATAATAAAGGCACTTGTGACAGATAAATCTTGACTTGCATTGAGCTGGGATGGACTCTGGCGGATTTGTCTATCCATTTCTTGTCACCATCTACTTGAGTAGCTCTATCCTGGCAGAATCAGAAAGTTACCTGCCACCAATGCTATTTCTTTACAAGATAATAAAGACAAGTCTTAACAAAGTTCCAAGGGTTTTATTGGCTATTGAAATTTTTTTAACATTTATATGATGCCATGCTGTCAGAATTCTTTTTAAACAATTGTTTTAGTTGCCCTGGAGTTTACATGGATTTTTGTGGCCAAAAGATAGTAGAATAAATAAAGCAACAGATAGCTATCCAGTTTAGTGAGAAAACGCCTTCAACTGTAACATTTCCTAGCTCACTGAGTCTACCAGTGAATAGATTAAAAGTCATCCAGTCCTCCCTCTCTTCTCCCTACCACCAAATCCTAGAAAAGTAGCTATTCATCATTTTCTTAATTTCCAAAGAAAGAGACACCATCAGTTTCTTTTGTGGTACTGTTCAGTGTTTCAATACATCTTCTGTACTTCTGACAATTAAATTCTCTTCCAACACGCTACTTACTAAACGTAGGAGTCTTATTCACTTCTAAGAACACCCCCTTCTTGTGTGGTAGAAATATCAATGATACATTAAAATACCAAATAATGACATTTATTTATAAAAGTGTGCTGTCAGATGAAAGAAATTCAAAATTATATATTTAATGTGTTGGTTATATAGCTGAAATTTAATAGCAATCTCATTCAAGTCCTTGTCTTTTAAGAATTTTGGTACTAATATCCAGACATGTAATGATGCTACCCAACTAGGCTGTAACTATCAGGGCAATTAGCTCCAGATTATTAAAATCTCCAATCTCCCTCAATCTTTTCATAACTTATCACACTAGTTTCTGATATTGTCAGACCCTACTTACACAAGAGAAAGCTTCTATGACAAGCTTTTAAAAAAAATAGTGGTAAAATATACATAACATAAAATTTACCATTTTAGTCATTTTTACATATATAATTCAGTGGCATTAAATACATACACCTTGTTGTGTAACCATCACCACCATCCATCTCCAGAAATTTTTTTCATTTTCCCAAACTGAAACTCTGTACCCAATAAATAATAACTCCTCATTTATGACAGAGCTTTAAAAATCATTTAAAAGATATAGTAAAGAACAATTTTAGAGAGACGCATTTAGCAGTTGTTCTTCCCAAAGCATTGATATCTTTTTTCCCTGATTGTTAAGAATCCTCTTTCAGCTTAATGAAGCAGCTAGCTATTCATTCCACACGGCCCCCAACTCCTTCCTGGCCCTGGTGAGAGGAGGCTGCAGGACTAGAGGAACAGCTGCTTCACTGCTCCAAATTACAAATATGGTGTGTCTCAACACATCACAGCTGCTGAGCAAAGAACAGATGGGACCCTGATCTCCCAGTAGACCCACTGGAACCACTGTCTTGAATGTTAAACAGTGATCAACAGAGAGAAAGTGATTTGTTTTCTCTAGTTAATAATCCCTTCCGCAGACTGGAATCCTTCATGTGCAGGAACACGTGAGCCAGTCTGAGGTTTCAGCACTGGGGCTCCTGGCTCCAATCCATAGCTTTTGTTTGCTGAGACAGACAGCATTTGGAGTTGGAATGTGGCAAAGCTTGTCAACACACTGGGCTTTTCTCTGCTTTCCAAACACATGTGAGGCAGACTGGCTCTCCATGAAGCTGTGATCTTTTCTGGGGAAAGGAAATGTCACATGCAAGTCAAGAAAAAAAACATACTTGGAATCAAGAGGAATAATTGGTCTGGGCATCAAAGGGACAAATTCTGATCAGTTGACGAATATGTTACAATTATTTTTAGGTATAGATGTTGATCTAGATTAGTCTAAATCAGTATTGCCTTATGGAATATGCATATGTGCTTAAAATAGAAACCGTTGAAAAAAACAAAAACCTGAAGGATTTTTGCAATGGTCAGCATTACTCAAGAAAAGCAGACTGGTGCCAGTGCCCCAGAAAGGCACAGTTATACTGACATTCCCCTGGATGTTACCCCTCTCTTCCAAAAGCAGCACAATTACACATGTCAAACACCTTAGGAGCTTTCCTTTCATCTTTCATGGTACTAAACACAACAATCTCTGGAACTGGAAACCTTAGGTAACGGCTTCAGTCTGATACCCAAGACCCAGAGACGCATGAGCTGAAAGCATTACCAGAGTAATGCTTCATCCAGTTGAGGCTAAATGATTAGTGCACAGTACTCACGAAAGAAAAAATTCAGTTAGATAATCCTGGAGGTGATTAGAGGTTTACCTCTCTTCCAGGACCTCAGACTATTTTGGCCAGGACTCATGTCGTTATCACTGGCATGCACACTATCATCACTAGACGGAAGATACCTCCTGGGTCATCTCTCACTTATGATGGATCTATTGCTTCCTTTCCACTCTGAAAAGACTTCATGTTTTAGACCCACAATAGTCTCTACTTTCCAGTTTCCCAGTGACAGCATCTTTCAGAGGAGCCCTCCCCGCCCCACAACTGAGTGTTTCATCTTTAGCCAAGGTCCTTTTCTTAGGATTCAAGTAGGCTTATGAGAGCCCCAAAGCCAGGCACCAAAGTTATTATTCTTTGACTTTCTTCTTATTTACCTAAGAATTATCTCTGGAGGAAATATTTTTTAATTTAAACATGCATTAAAGTAGGGTTTCAGTTCACTGTGCTATACTAACTTATGTACAGGATAGTATGGAATACCTTTGTGCATAGTAGGTGATAAACCATGGTCATTTCATGCTTTGACCTTATTTTCCATGGACTTAAATTAAATACACCCTTCTGTAAGGATTTTGTGTATCTGTATTTGTTTATATCTAGCCTCGCTTAAGTTAGAAAATATTAGAGAAAAGAACAATAAAATTTCCTCTCATTGCTAAAGGTGTAAAAACCCCAGTGCTTCTTGTGTAGCAATTTTATTGCCAGTGAAAGAATGAAGATAATGAAGTTAAGAATGTGTGTTTGGTTAAAAAATACATCAGATGGTGTGGAACTAGCTTGAGAACACTTGCTTTGATATGACTTTAATTTTATCAAAGCTTGGACTTGTTCCAGCTTTGCCTTGGAGCATCCTAGTCAAGTACATGTCTCATTGCCAAGATCCTCATGCAACTGGAGGGACCTTGGTAGAGCCATGTGCTTTGGAAATGGTCAAACTGGTATGTGGCTTAGAGCTGTGGAAAAAATTCATTTGTTCATTCAACAAATATTTATTGAGCATCTACTATGTTCCAGGCACTGTTCTAGGACCTGGGGGCATAGTGAAGTAAACAAGGAAATATCTCTGCCTTTGTGTGTTCCAGAGGAAGGAGACAAACATAAAAAATAGGAAAATCATACAGTATGTTAAGAGGCAATTAAATGGTATGGAAAGTAATAAATTAGGGTATAGAGAAAGAGGGGTGCCAGAGCAAGGGAATTGCTATTTGAAATGGTGTAGTCAGAATAGGCCTAATAGAAAAGGTAATAGCTGAGCAAAGAGTTAGAGGTGAGAGAGTGAGACCTGAGATTATATGAGAGAAAAGCCATTCTAAGCAGAGCTTAGCACACACAAAGGCCCTGAGGTGATAGTATACCTACTGTATTCCAGGAACAGTAGGGAACTCAGTGTGACCACACAACCCAGAGTGAGTGAGCAGAAAGGTGATAGGAATCAGAGAGCTAAGAGAATGAGCCGGAGATCGCATGGGGCCCTAAACATTTTCAGGCATTCAGCTCTCACTCTGAGTGAAATGCTGTGCCAATGGAAGGTTTTGAACAGAGGAATGGTAAAATTTAGCTTTTGTTTTAGAAGGTTTACTGTGGATGCTATGTTGAGATTAGATTGCAGAGAACAAGGGTAAAAGCAGGCAGACTAGTTGGGAAGTGTTGTATTAATCCAACTGAGAAATGATACTGGCTCAGACCAGGGGGTAGCAATGAAGGTGGTGAGGAGAAAAATGACTGGATTCTGGACATATTTTGAAGGTAGAACCAACAGGAATTCCTGACCATCTGGATGTGAAGAGTGAGAGGAGGCGAAGAGTGGCATATGATGGCCAGGTTTGGGGCCTGGTCAACTACAAAGGGTAGGATAGGCTTTAGGGCAAGGCTGTTAGGAGCCTCGTTTTGACCATGTTCGGTTTGAGATGTCTACTTGACAATATGTGAAGATGTCTATTAGGCACTTTAAATAAACAAGTCTGGATTTCAGAAAAGAGGTTGGAAATTTAAATTTGAGATATGACAACACAGAGCATTTAAAGCCATGAAACAAGATGAGATCACCAAAGGAGTGAGTGAGAATAGAGAAGTTCAAAAACTGGGCCTTGGAGCACTCCAGGGTCAAGAAGTCAGAGAAGAAAGGGTGAACTAGCAAAGGAGTAAGCAGTGAGGTGGGGGAAAAACCAGGAGAGGTCAGAGTCCCACAGACCAAGATAAGAAAGTCCTTCTAGGAGGCAGGAGTGATCTACTCTGTCCAATGCTACTGATGACAAGAATTGTCATCAAGGACTGAAAATTGACCACTGGCTTTAGTAATGAGGATGTCATTGGTGAGCACACCAGAAACATGACAGTACTTTCACAATATTTTAGAGCTGATCATGGGGATGACTGGTTGACGAAGCCCACACCCCATGACTCTGATTGCCCAGTTTTTCAGGGTGATAACTTTACTGAGTGAAACGCTGGGGGAAGGGGTTGCACAGTGCACACTATTTGATAAGACCAAATTGGGCAGGACTCCTTCTCCCACCCTTTTAATAGCATGTAGGATTCTCAGGTCTTTATGGAAATGAGGGAAAGGAATGCTCCTTGAAGGAGCATAGGTGGAGCTTCTGATCAATTCTGGTTGGGCTATCTCAAGCACTGCCTTTTGGGAAATGAATAGACCTCATTGATTAAGCTTCAAACTATAAAGATGCTCTAGAAGCCATTTCATTTGCATGCATTATTTAGGACATCTTTTTTCCCTCAATGAGGCCGTTAATTTCTGCATGAAATAATAGATAACACTATGTAAAAATTATTTTTACATTGTGTATGTAAAAAAATCAATATTGGCAAAGAAGACAATGAAATCACGTACAAAAACCTGTGCATATTTTTTCAGGTAGAAAAGATATAAACTTTTCATCAAATGAGCAAAGATTAAGAGCTACTTATGTAGAGTGCAAGGCTTTTTTTAAAATGAGCCACAGGTGCACAGAATTATATTATGGCTGTATTATTCTAGAAATTACTATTAATATATTGCCTGTTTCAGTAGCTTCATGGTAATTATTTAACACCAACCAGCTGTATTTTGTGGGGGGGCTGATCTGTAGTTATGTCCCATTTCTGTGGTGTAAATACTTCCATCATGGCCCATTTCAAACTACCAATGTGAAGCCATTTGGACCTACCAACAGAAATCACACAATTGACTGCTGGGAGCCAGTGGAAACAGGCCCCAACACACCACTGCCTTATTTACATGCGAACTAATTCTGCTTCTGCCTGAAACCAGCAAATTCAAAAGCAAACTAAAATTAGGAAAGGAAAATGGAAATGTAAAGTGTTATATAATTAACATGTAGTATATGATGTATAGTATATAGTATAAGATATATAATATATAAAATGTCATATATAATTATATTAAATATTATATAATTATATTTTCAAGAAGTGTCACAGAAAACCTCAGGAAAGAGGGCAGGACAGGAAACTCATATTTGAATATGTATTGCATGTGAGCATATGTCGCACACATTATTTAATTCTCACAACTCTGTAGCACAGGTTTATTAATCCTTATTTTTAAATTGAAAATAGGTTCAGAGAGGATAATCCATTAGACCACAGTCACACAGACAACAAATGTTAGAGCCAAGACTTGAACCCAGATCTACCTGACTATTCCCCTAAACTAATGTCTAGAAGCTCAGAATATTGTCCACGAATTAGTAGGATAAATTCTGATATGTTAATTGCCACCTCAGTGGCACAATACTAGTATATTTATTACCTCCTGTATATTAAACTGAATTATAAATTATTACATGAAAACACTTATTTTGATGGTCTAAATTTTGTAGCATATTTATCCTCCTTGGATTATACATATTCTCCAAAATTATAAAATCCTTTATCAGTACTGTAGTCAAGTCATCCATTGACTCTGATTTGTTTCCAAGAACACTACTCAAAAGAGAAAGAAGAGGGGAGGGATAAATTAGGAGTATGGGATTAAGAGATACAAACTGCTATACATAAAATAGATAAGCAACAAGGATTTACTGTACAACACAGGGAACGATATTTAATATCTTGTAATAACCTATAATGGAAAATAATCTGAAAAAATATACATGTATATATAAGAGAAAGAAGCGAATATAATTAGTGTCCTTTTTAACAATACCTGACGTTGCATTGCTCTCAAGGCTACTACATGTACATCGAGGCTTCCCACATGGTGTACGGACAAAAAGCACGACTCTTGTCCAGGCCTCTACGAGGAGTCACTGGAAAACACTGCTTGACTTTTTTCTACCACATGTATGGAGCAGGGACTGGCCTCCTGAATGTTTATTTGAAAAAGGAAGGTGACAGTGAAGAGGCCCTCTTATGGCGAAGAAGAGGTGAGCAGAGCATCTCCTGGCTACGAGCGCTGATTGAATACACCTGTGAGAGGCGACACCAGGTAAGCCAAAAGAGATAAGAATCAAGTGATGGGAAATATTCCTTTAACCTTCTGATACTCTCTTCTTTTTCTTGCTACCATCAAGCATGTTTTGTTCTTTTTCAGGGTCATAGATAAAGGTAGTACTTGTTTAAGAGTAAAAATAATTAGTCTATATTGACTGAACCTAACCAGTGAATGGGAAATTAGGCAGAAAGAGAAAGCTTTGGGTATTTATGCATCAAGTGATTTTTGCAACTCAGTGATGAAAGTGTATCTATTTTTGTCTTGGTGCATTATGAGTGTCAAGTATATTCTGTGTATCCTGCAAACCTCCAAAATAGAGTCTCTCTTTCTTCTAAACATGGCGTTACCTAATTAGTTGTTGCAGCTGCATCTTTCACTCATCATTAGCCACACGCAAGGGCTTTTGTTGTAAGCTTCTATTTAACAGAGTATGTGGTCCAGAGTAAATTTTTAAGCCTCTGTCTGCACTGATGCAGAAGAAACTAGTCTTGATCCTATGTCCTGGGTCTCCCCTTGGGTCTTCTCATGGGCGGTAGAAGACCTCCATCCTACAGGATCCCAATGATAAGGGAATCTGGACAGCAGTAAGAAAGAGCCTTTTCAATTCCAATGGGTGAGATTGAGCAGCCAGTTAGTCTAGAAATCAGCAGCAGCCTCCTGAAAGCCACTGACTTCACCTGCCTACCGTGAGCCAAGGCTCCAGAAAGCTCTGGGGAGATAATATTAGACCCCTGACTATTCCTGAAATTGCTCTATAGAATTCCAGGTGTGACCTTCAGCTAAAAGCCCTACTTCCTCCTCATCCTTGCTTCTGGACCAGGACCCCTCAACTTTAACCACCGGCCGCTTGGTTTAAGCAAATCTTAAAGGAAGATTTAAGGAAGAAGTATCCAAAAGAAAGACATTATTTTACACCACCCCTTAACCAAAATTAATTTTCTGCAGACCTAAATGGGAATGAATTGCAGAAGCTCAGGTGACCAGGTTACAGTGCCATCTAGGGTGCTGGATTGCTAAGAACAAATGACAGAGGGAAGATGTGCCATTATTTACGGTTGGCCCATTATCTCGGCATGGATAAAATTATCTAAAACTTTAGCAAAGAAAAAAAGCCCCAGGAATAATTTTGATAGTGATTTAATATCTGCTTACAGAAGGAAAATGGATCACTGAGGAACTTATTGATATCATTGATCATCATTCAGAGATGATGAATTAATTTTTTAGGCTATCAGGGCACTCATACTCCTACCCTATTCAAATGTCCTCAAAGTGTGGTCCTGAGACCAGCAGCAACACCTGAAATGCATATGCACCTGATATGAACTTCACCTGAAATACACATTCTCAGGCCCCACCTCAGAACTACTGAACCAGAAACTCTGGGGATTAGGGCCCTGAAATCTATGTTTTAACAAGCCTCCTGGTGATTCTGATGCACTCTAAAGATGAAGAATCTCTGTTATTGGACGAAACGAATCTGAGTCTCTCAGGTAGAGCCTGAGCACTGATGTTTTTTAAAACCCCCAAATGATGCTGATGCAGAAGAGCTCTAGAATTTGAGTTCTATGGAACAGGTGACTTCCCAGCATCTAACCTGGGGGCCAGGTACAGGTCCTTGCATATACTAGACTTGCTAGGTGGCTTGTTGTTTGAAAATATTTTTGAGCACAAAGTAGTGAGGCACCTGGGGTGGCATCTTGGGGTGTTCAAGTTCAAAGGTGAGGAATGACCTGAGAGACTTTCAGCTCTCAATTTGGAAAGAAGATTCCAGACCATTCCCTTTGGCTCAGAATGGAACAGATATGAATCTGCCATGAGGAATTTTCTTCTTGATGTTGTGATTCCCTCAGGACTGTCTGGAGACCACGATGAACTAGGTTCTCCAAAACATCCTAGTGTCTAATAAAACACAGAGACACTCATGTGCAAATGGCCACTTCTATGTACCAGGTACCTACAGGGCTGAGAGCTGTGCATGAGTTCTTCCAATTGATATCATAGCTCCTCTTTAAAGATGGGGAAAACCAAATGTCCAGCTGGTGAGTGGCAGAGTGAGAACTCAATCCCAGATCTGACTGGTTCCAAAGTTTGTGTCCCTAAGCCACTGTTCTACGTTCCCTCCCACCACAGAAGTCCCAAAATACACTCATTGCCCTGGGTGCCACAAGCACTGAGTGATCTTGGAGAAATGTTATCCTCTCTGAGACTGTTTATACATTTTCAAAATGGGGTAATAATGCCTGCCGTGCTGATATCACCAGAGTTAGAGTGAGGGTCCAATGAGATTATGTTTGTGAAAGGGTTTATAAACTTTAAAGTACCAAACTATAAAAAGATAATATTATTGTTTCTAAAAATATATTCTCTCCCAAATCTCTCTGGTCTTTATAACCATGGCAGACCTGGTAATCTCAATAGCTACATCAGGCATCCAGACTGAGATCCTATAGTATGAGGCCAAAATATCTCCTTTTAATAAATATTTATTGACCATTTACTATTTTTAAGTGCAGAGGATACTGCAATGCACATAGCATAGAGTTCCTACTCTTTTTGAGTTTACGTTTTAGTGGCGGAGAGGTAGAAAATGTGAAACAAAAATATACAATGTAACATCAGGTGTTAATAAGTGCTATGAAAAAGAATAAGTCAAGCTGATCAGGTAATGAGGTCAAAGAAGTATCAGGGAATACTCATGTAAGGCCTTGGGTGACATGGTAGAGTTTGAAATTTATTCCAAAAGCAATGAGAAACCATCAGATGGCTTTAAGGTAATACGGTCTGATTTATATTTTAAAACAATCACTCTGGGTACTACATGGACGTAGGCTGCGGTGGAGTAGACTCTGGGGGCTCCTGCAGGAGGAGTAGGAGTGGTGGGTTGGGCTGTGCAGCAGAGGTGAGTTGTCATCAGAAGCCCACAGGACTTCCTTCCGTGTGGAATGTGGGTTTTGAGAGAAAGAGTCAAGATGACTCCAAAGTTTTTGACCTGAGCAACTGCTAGAGTGGAGTCGCTCTTTGTTGAGATGAGGAAGACCTTAGGTGGAGCAGATCTGGAGGAGTGAGGGCGGTATGTGCAGGAGGGAAATTAACAGTTGGTTTGGTCTGGTTTGGTTTTTGATGCGCAAAACTTTTGATGTCTATCAGACATCCAAGTGGGTGTGTCATGTAAAAAATAGGCTATGAGACTGGAGATCAGGAAAATGCACACAACTAGAGAAGTAAATGTGTACATTGTCAGTGGTGGTGGGCAGGTGTAGGTGATTTTTAGAATGCTGTAGTACTGCTGTCATTTGACATTTATCCTATAGGGGAAATACCTGGGTGGCCTCTGGATGATATTCCAGTCATCAGAATTTTTTCTTTGTAGAAAAAAATGCATTAAGTGGCAAAATTTCAATCATGTCCTTTCCTAAGGGATTTATTAAAGTGCTAAGCAGAACCTGACTCGCCATTGATCACAAACACAAAATGATTTTATTTCCTTTGGATTCCTTGCTTACCTTTCCTCCTCTGCTCTCAGGTGTTTTCCTCCCTGATTTCTTATATTTTGATACCATTGAAAGAGAGTGTTAGACAAATTCTCAGCTCAATGAAATATTTATATCATTTATATTGTTCATTATACTGCCTAACATTTAGTAGGAATTATTATGTGCTGGGTACTGAGCTAAGACCAGGTCTTCAAATTTTCTTATTCATGGTACCCTTAATCTCAGTAATTTTTTTCCTGGTGACCCTAGACCAAAAGATAGCTAATGTTCCATTTATCAAGTAGTGGAGTCCCAACAATAAGTATTTATGTGCTAATGACTTAGTAACCATTTGAAAAAAATAATATATTTAAACTGAAAGAAAAAATAATATTTTTATCTAATTCTAAAATAACCACAATTATTTAATAGAATTTCTACAGCTACAAATAGGGGAATAATACAAAGGGGCAATCATAATGCTATAAAATGGTGATCACTCAAATATGAAGGAAATTCAAAGGAGAGGATTGTATGAAATCAAGTGTTTGGCCCAACCAAAGACAATTCAGGATATAATTCCATCAGGTGATTTTCCTATTATGCTTCCATTGCAGAGGTAGAGGTCAAAAAACAGATTTTACTGTTTTCCAGAAAACCAAAACACATTAACTACACTCATATATCCTCCTATCTAGATGTGCTAGGACATTTTTTCCTCTTTTTGCCATTTATTTGGATTCTTGTTTAGGGTGATATCTTTAGAATTTCTATTAATGTTATTTTGCAACATTTCCATTATTAAAGCTTCTTTGAGTCATTAATTTCAAGATAGTTTCATATGCTTATTAATTATCCACTTTATAGTCTTTGATTTAGTTTAAATCATAAACTAGTCCAATGGGGAGTAATTTGCTCATAAAATGAGTAGAGCAAATGTGTCTTCTGGACGATTTTCATTACCTACAAGCCTCCCTGGAGTATTCGGTGGTTTATTAACCATTATCAGAGCAGCCTTAGAGCTGGTAATATGATCTATTTTCCTTAGAACCTGAATATTTGATCAGTTATTTTCTTCTAGGATCTAAAGTCATGAAACTGGTTTCCTCTTTTTCTTGGGCTGTGTCTTGGATGTTATGGTATTTAACATGATAAGTGACCCATTGTCTTTTTGGTAAATTTAATTATTATACGTTGCTGTTCATACTTGGGTCTCATCCGTCATTTTAATTCTCCCACCTAGTACTAGTACGAAGGTAGATTTAGGGAGAGCCTAAGGAAGATTAGGCTCTGGGCCCCTCACTCTCATAGACCCTGTGAGTACCGGGGGTAGAATATTCTAGGTGGGGAGGGAAACCAGGTCACCACCAGGAGACATTTCTTTTTTTTAAAGTAATTTTTTGTTGTTGTTGTTGGGTTTTTTGTTTTTTTTTTTGTCTGTGTTGGGTCTTCATTTCTGTGCGAGGGCTTTCTCTAGTTGCAGCAAGCGGGGGCCACTCTTCATCGCGGTGCGCAGGCCTCTCACTATGGCGGCCTCTCTTGTTGCAGAGCACAGGCTCCAGACGCGCAGGCTCAGTAGTTGTGGCTCACGGGCCTAGTTGCTCCGCGGCATGTGGGATCTTCCCAGACCAGGGCTCGAACCCGTGTCCCCTGCATTAGCAGGCAGATTCTCAACCACTGTGCCACCAGGGAAGCCCCCCAGGAGGCATTTCTAGGTGGGCATTTCTGGGAAATTGCCTTAAAAGGTCTCAGAAGAAAGGAAATTGAAACTCCAAGGCTCTAGTAATTTTTGTGAATTTCTTTAAATTTCAAATAAATATTCCCTTTTGTACCTAAATTTGAATTGGTGATTTTGTATTCTTTTCCTGAAAGGGGGCCCCTGAGAACAATCTAGGTTTCCAGACCCATACAGCCTGGATTTGCCCTTGACCAGCATTGTTTTATCAGGATGACTCTATTTCTAAATTCAAACTTCATTATTTTTCAGATAATTTTTGAAGCCATTCGGGGAGTGTCAATAAGAAGTGATATTGCCATTGATGATGTTAAATTTCAAGCAGGATCCTGTGCGGGTAACAATATTTTTACAAATTATATAAGTTTGACTGAAAAGGGATTTTGCAATAGTCTCAAATCATAAGAATGCAAATTAAGTATTTTCTGCAATAAAAATAGAGAAAACTATTATTGTCTATTTGTCTTTCCTGACAGAAATGGAAGCTATAACTCAGCAATCATCAGGATATTCTGAGGATTTAAATGAAATTGAGTATTAAGGAATGATCTGAATCGGATTAACTAAACAAAGCCATACCTCTCTTCAATCAAAATGAAAAAAAAAACAAAAAATGAATGAATACTGGACAGTCTTAACCGTTTCATAAGTTATAAAATGACTTCAGAGCACTCTTTTTCATTACTTTTGCAAAAAATACTGACTCAGGGCTTTTTTTTTTTTTTTTTTTTTTTGCATATGACAACTGTTACTAGAAGTACAGGCTGCTGGTTTTGCCTAGATCATTCATCTTAATTTTGGTGCCAGTTAAAAATACAAATGTACTATATTGCAGTCATTTTAAAGTATGCAAATAAAGGGCACAATCAAAATGAGATGTGCTCACTTAAATCTGCATTCAGTGAATGTACTGGGAGGAGAATAGGTCTTGTGGGTTTCCTTTTGAAGTTCAAGTATCATAAATATTTTTGAAGTAATAATGTGAGGTGTCAGTAATATCTGCAGAATGAATGCAGCTTTTCACAGTAACAAGTTAATCTAAGAAAATAAAGTCTTATTTTCTATGTTTTATTCATAGAAATGGAGTATTAATTTTTAAATGTTTTTACCATATGTGATAACAAAGGATCTTTCATGAATGTCCCAAGGTATAAGTCAGTATTAATTAATGCTGTATTACAAGGCAATGCTACCTTCTTTTTTCCCCCTTTAAACTACTTTTGAAAGTCACTCTGAACACTTGGATAGAAATTGCACTCTTTTTTTGTAAAGCAAGCTTAAAAATGTTTATGTACACATACCCTCAGATTTTAATAACGTGTTAAACAATTTTACTGATTTTTTAAATAAATGTTTTGGTAATATTTTGAGTAATATGAATTCAAGCAGATATACTAGACTACTGCCTTTTATTTACATGTTTAGAAAATTGTATATACATATTTGTATACCCAAACAGCTGTTGTGAAATTACGATTACCTAATAAAAAATAATTTGAAAATCTCTTCACTAGCAATTAACTTTTTTCAACATTATTTTTCTTTATCAGAATATCTTCACTGTATAACTGCCAATTCTAATTTGAATCTCTACTCTGCCACACTTAAATGCTTCTTAAGCCTTTTTATTTGTGACATAAGCATTGCAAACATGGATGCAATAATTAATTTTTAAGGAGTGTTTTATTTCACATAATCTCAATTTTCTCCCAAATTTTATCTTATTAGAATGTAAACTCTGTGAAGACAACAACTCTTTCTTGTTTTATTTACTATTGCAGTTTCAGTACCCAGAAGAATGTCTTGGTATATAGTAGGTATTCAACAAATAAATACTTGAATGAATGAATGAATGAATTTAACCCACCAAACATCCCCCAAAGAGGATATATTATTATCCCTTTTTATAGATAAGGAAGCCAAGGTGCAGAAGAGTGAAAAAATTACTTAAGATTTTACCACTGTTAAGTGGAGAAATTTAACAGTCAGGTCTCTCTGACCCTAAAGCCCAAACCTCTTAATTGCTTTGTGTGGCCAAAAATCCACTGTGCTCATGGATTTGGGAGGTTTTCCCACTCAAGAATGTCAAAACCCGTAAATTAATCTGTAAAAAGCATTATAGCTCCTCAAATGCCACATTACTTAGAAAACAAAAAATACTCCATTATACAAAATAAACATCCTGAAGTTCATGGAGAAAATAAAAGAAACTTTTATAGTAAAGCAAAATTTTGTAACTCAAATCCTTTCTATTTATGATGATTAATTACCTATGGGGGGACATCCCTAAACAGAGTTGAAACACTGGGGAAGGAAGATTTCAAGATGTTGACTAATTCATCAGCATATTAGACATTATAATTTCTTCAAAGCATTATTCCTGTCCAGAGCTTAGTTATATTTGCTGAATAAAGAACTGAAGATTGTGTCAGGACCTAACACAGTATGTAGTGCATAATAAGGGATTTATAATATGTGGTGAAGGAATGAAGTCATTCACCAGACTCCTTGCTTACAGATTACATAAGTCCATGGTAATAATCATTGCTAACATTTATTGAATACTTATTATTTTCAGACATTGTTCAAAGACCTTTACATGTATTTGCTCATTTAATCCTACAACAATCCGTGAGGTAGAGCTAGTGATATTTCCATTTTGTAAGTAGGAAAACTAAATCTGTCCAAGTTCAGCAGCTAGTGTAGGGCTTGGCTTTGTACCTTGGTCTGCTTCACTGTTCTTGAAAAAAAGAAACAACAGACCCAAAACAGAGTCACTTGTGCTAAGCCCCACATCAGCAAACCAAGACTTAGTAGGTAACCTAACTGCAGTTATAACCTCCCCTAGGATTGTAGTCTTAACAGGTCAGTCTGGAATTTTCTGGTCAGCACCAATGAGGTAATCAGCCACATAGGCCCTTCCCATCCCTCACAGGAAGATGAAGTAATCCACTCTCTCCTTTTCCCTTTCCCCTCCTGTCTATAAAAGCCTTCCACTTCATACAACTCCTTGGAGCTCTTCTCCACTTGCTAGATGGGTTGCTGCCCAATTCATGAATTGTTCAATAGAGCCAATTAGATCTTTACAATCGACTCGTTTGAATTTTTACTCAACACTGCCAAACCTGTGTTCTAATCCTCACAAGACTGTCTCCTGAACCTCCTAGCTCTCCTACCAACTCCATCCCCAATACCAAAGGTTCCAAGTTTCCCTCACTCAAGAGGATTTATTGGCTACCAAAATTGCTCTGAAGGTTGCCAAACCAGAGATACTACTTGGAGCACTAGCTTTGGGAAGTGGGGTGGGGAGTAGGGGTTGGGGGCTAATTATTGACTTAGGGCAAAAAGGAAGGAGGTAACTATTACCAATTGTTGCTGAGAAACAACCTGAAGTTCATAGAAGAGAAGAGAGGAAGTGGAAGGTGAGCAGATGAACTTACCCTCCCTTCCTCATTTCCCTTTTGCAGGATTCGCTGATTGGATGCTTCTCTTCCTTTTCCAGGTTGCCTTGGGCTTCATTTTAACTGTACTTCACCTGGATGAAAATATGCAAGAACGGTAAGCACAGTATAGTTTTCTCAGGTTTAGAAATGCCCCAGGGGAAGGCATACCAGCTAATAAATACTGCTTAACCATTTAAACCCAGGGTTAGCATTTATTCCAATTCTCACCTAAACACACAGGTCCTTCAGATGGAAACTACTTTTTCACACAAATTGCCTTTTCTCCTATAATTTGCTGTCTGGGTTGGAGATTATGTATAGAAGGGTGCAAAGGAGAGGCTACTGGGAAAATAGTGACTCTGATGCAAGGTCTGGCTTAATGTGGAAGAAGAAAATGTTTAGCAAAGATTTGTTGAGAAATGTATGCTCCAGGCATTATACTAAGCATGGAGATTACATGTTAGTGAGGAAAATAGAGATGTAAACCTGTCAGCACAATCAGAGCGCTAAGTTCGATGAGACCAGATGCCCAGGGAGGGCTTAGGAGGGGCATCTGACAAGGGAGGGCAGGACAAGCCTCCAACTGCAGTCTGGGCAGAGCGGTGAGAACCAGCACTAACACAGTGTTCCGGGTGCCCGATGTCTTCTGTCACTCTCTGGGGGCTAAGGCATGGGTTCTTTGACTTCTTCTCATGCAAGGGACTTGTTTTCCTGTGTGATTTAACCAGAACGGGGGCCGGTGGAGGTGGGGGGAGGGTTTTTGTACTGGTCATTCTAATATTGTGGCATTTTCAACACGTAGATTACTATAAAGAGGGGAAACATAGTGATTAAGTGCACGGTTTCCAGATTCAGGCTGTCTCAGTTTAAATCCTGGCTTTGCCACTTATAGGCTTTGTGACTGAAAGCAAGTCACACCATCTCTGACTCCTATTACTAATCTGCAAAATGGGGCAAATACTTGTCTCTACTTCTTAAGGGTGCTGTAAAGATTAAATGAAAATAATACATACAAGCCCTTAGTGTCTGACACACAAAAGCCTTTCTAGTTTATATTATAAGGGTTGAGTGAAATTTTTGGATAAATCACAGTTATTTTTATGTATCCTTTCTCTACAAAGGAATTGTGAGTTTATAGTGCCATCTTAAGGATAAAGCAACCATATGATTTTGTCATTTTATCATCTTTTTTTTTTTTATTACTCGCAATACAAGGCTCATTTTAACCAGCACCTGGGCAATGCCCAGTTTGCCCTTCCCACTCCAGCCATTGTTAATGGTTCTTCTTTGCTGCTTACCTGTATTCATACCCCTTGCAAGATTTATCATGCTAAACCTAAATTCTTGCTTTTACGTCCATCTCCTCAAGAATGGTTGCATATTCAATTATGTACCCACTCTGCCTAGCATACTCAACAAATATTGCTGAACTAAATAAACAAATTCTCAATAAAGACACTTAGTTTAGTACAAATATGTATGTGGATTCCAAAAATCACGAAGGATATAAAGATTCTCTTTGGTCCATCAAAATTTCATGGTCTGGGAATCCACACACTAAAAATTTAACTTAAAAATATGTCACTGGCCACCTGGGGCACCTGGTAAAAACAAATATAAAGCTTCTTTGGAAGGCCATGCATTCAACCCAGGCTGTACAAGTTTCCCATGTATAAAACTGCACGGAAGGACTCACAACCCAAAAGCACAAAACATTTAGTGAAACAGTCCGCAAGAAGCACAAATCAGCTGCCAACAAACAGCATAATTAGATACCCAAGACTTCATGGCCCCCATCCAGCTGTGCCATCACTCTAACATCTCTGACCCTCTTGCCTCCCTCTTATAAGGACCTTTGTGATTATATTGGGCCTACCTGGATGGTCCATGATGATCACCCCATTTCAAGATCTTTAATTTAATCACATCTGCAAATTCCCTTTTGCCATGGAAGGTAATATATTCACAAATTCCAGAGATTAGGATGTGGGCATTTTTGGGGAGCCATTTTTCTGCCTACCACAATTTTCTTTTGCTATTAGGTCAGATCTCTTTAAAAGGCCTGTTTTCATTTTTCCTTTTCAACTCCTCTATCTGCTTTATTTTCTTATCTGGCAGGCTAAGACATCCAATATAGTGCTAAATAGAAGCAGTGATAGTATCATCCTTGACTTGTTCCAGAACCTGAGAACATTTCTAAACATTTCATCATTAAATATGAGTTTGCTGAAGGTTTCTGGTGTTGCCTTTTATTAGTTAAATGAAGTTTTCTTCTACTCACAGTTTTCTAGAAATTTTAACCATGAATGTGTGTTGAGAATACTTTTTTTTCCTGCTTCAATCTTTCTCCTGAAATCTTTCAATATGAAGAATCATATTAATTGATTTGACTTGCTAATATTTAATCACCCTTGAATTCCTGTAGTAAACCCAATTAAGTAATGACATTTACTTTTTTTTTTTTTTTTTTTTTTTTTTTTTTAAAGCTGCGTTCTATAGCTACTTTATTTATTTTATTTTTATTTTTGGCTGTGTTGGGTCTTCGGTTCATGCGAGGGCTTTCTCCAGTTGCGGCAAGCGGGGGCCACTCTTCATCGCGGTGCGGGGACCGCTCTTCATCGCGGTGCGGGGACCGCTCTTCATCGCGGTGCGCGGGCCTTTCACTATCGCGGCCCCTCCCGTTGCGGGGCACAGGCTCCAGACGCGCAGGCTCAGTAGTTGTGGCTCACGGGCCCAGCCACTCCGTGGCATGTGGGATCTTCCCAGACCAGGGCTCGAACCCGTGTCCCCTGCATTAGCAGGCAGACTCTCAACCACTGCGCCACCAGGGAAGCCCGACATTTACTTTTTTGAACATTGCTACATATGTGCAAATATGTTCATGAGAAAGAATGACAGAAAATTTTCTTCAATTTCCTTAGAAATTAGGGGATTTAGACAAGGTTAGACTCATAAGATGAGCTGAATGAAAAATCTTCCTTCTTTTTCTATTCTCTGAAAGAGTGGGTAGGATTAGAGCAGTGGTTCTCAACTGGGGGCAATTTTATCCCTCACAGGACATTTGCCAATGTCTGGAGACATTTTTGGTTATCAAAACTGGGGAGGTGTTACTGGCATCTAGTGGGTAGAGGCCGAGGATACTGCTGACCATCCTGCAATGCACAGGACAGCTGCCTCCTCTCCCGCCAGCAAAGAACTGTACCCAGCATGTCAATGGTCAGTGGTGCTGAGGCTGTGGTTTATTTTCTCATGCTGAAGAAATGATCACTCTCCTCATTTTGTATGTGTAATTTGGTACTTTTTCAGAGAGGGCTTCAAAATTTATATAAGCTTCAGGCCCCACAGAACCTGGACCTGGTGGGAGAAAGAGAGGGCACCATGTAGAGGAGAGGGGTGTGTATGTGTGTGTGTGTGTGTGTGTGTGTGTGTGTGTGTGTGTGAGACAGAGAGAGAGAGAGATCATTGAGTCAAAGCCAATGCTAGAGAGAGGGGGAAAAAGAGAAAAATTTGTCTAGACATAATTTTCAAATAATCACAGTGACTAAGAAATTGGCCACAAGCAACAATTCCAAGAAACTGAAGGAAAGTAGTTAGTGTGGTATATGGTCTAGCAATTCTAATTTTTGGTATCTGTCCTAGAGAAATGCTAGTACACATACATAAAGACATGTCTGAGGATGTTCCCTGAAGCAATGTTTGTAAAAATGAAAAACTGGAAGCAATCTACATTTCAAATCAGTAGAGTAATGGATGAAGTGTGATATATTCATACAAAAACTCTACAGCAGTTAAAAAGGAGCCAGATTTATATCTGTCAACATGGATATATCACAGGAATATATTTTTTAAACAAAAAAGCCGTTGCATAACTATTCTTACCATATTTTTATGTTAATACATTTACATATGTATGCATGTACTACATTGTGTGTTTATATAATACATTTTCATAATGCATTCACACTCAAAATATTATTACATATTTTCTGTAGATAAAATGCATGTAAATATTGAAATGGCAGGCTTCCTTGGTGGCGCAGTGGTTGAGAATCTGCCTGCCAATGCAGGGGACACGGGTTCGTGCCCTGGTCTGGGAAGATCCCATATGCCGCGGAGCAACTGGGCCCGTGAGCCACAACTACTGAGCCTGCGCGTCTGGAGCCTGTGCTCCGCAACAAGAGAGGCCGCGATGGTGAGAGGCCTGCGCACCGCGATGAAGAGTGGCCCCCGCTTGCCGCAACTGGAGAAAGCCCTCGCATAGAAACGAAGACCCAACACAGCCAAAAATAAATAAATAATTTTAAAAACTTAAAAAAAAAAATATTGAAATGGCCTTAAAAGGCATTACATTACACACTGAACTAGTGTATAAGAGTAGTTAACTCTGAGGGATAAGGAGTACAGCAACAAGATTGAAGAAAAAAATGTCAAGTGCATACTAATTTTATCTGTATTGTTCTAATTTTTAAGAGAAGAATCTGTTCAAATGTTTCATATGTAATTTTTTTAAATAGATTAAAAAAAGACAATGAAATCATGCCAAATTGTTCAGGGTTAATTTCTTTTTTTCCTTCCAGTTTTATTGAGATATAATTGACATACAGCACTGTATAAGTTTAAGGTGTATAGCACAATGATCTGACTTACATACATCGTGAAATGATGACCACAAAAAGTGTAGTGAACATCCACCATCTCATATAAATACAAACTATAAAAGAAAGAAAAAAAATTTTTTCCTTGTGATGAGAACTCGACTCACTCTTAAAAACTTTCATATATAACACACAGCAGTGTTAATTATATTTATCATGTTGTACATTATATCCCTACTACTTATTTATCTTATAACCAGAAGTTTGTACCTTTTGATCACCTTCATCCAATTCCCCCTCTCCCCACCCCCTGCCTCTGGTAACCACAAATTTGAATTTTTTTCTCTATGAGTTTATTGTTTTTGAAATATAATTGAACTTAAAACTAACAAGTTATGGGAGAGTTCAGCACCCCAGCTTGTGGAGATATTGGGATGAAATGTCACTCTCGGTTCCTGATACCAAAGGATTCATTTTATAATTTATGAAGCTGATTTCAACAGATTTAGCACCATGCTGACAATTACCAACTTTCTTTCCTTTAGGAAGTAACAGGGTGTTAGGGGAAATGCTTGCTCTCCCCCCCAGAGGCTCCCAACCCAGCCTGGGCAAGGAGGACCATCAATTCATTCGACAAAGACTTGAAGTTGAGCGTAAATTCCTTCTGGAGTGGTTTAATATTGTTTTCCCAATTTATATCCTCCAAAGAAATGAAGGAAGGCCTGTTTAGCTCTAGGCTTTCTAGCATGACACATCACAAACAACACCTGAAACCTAATATTAATTCCTAATGATTTTTTTAATCTTTCAGTTGGTTTTTGTATTCAATAAATGGAAATTTGAGAAAGAGACAAATCTGTTGAGACATTGATCCAGAATATAAAAATGAGTTATGAAAGAGTGCTTAGAGCAGCAGCTGGTATATGGTATATGGTAAATGCTGTTAGTATTAGCTATTACTACTAATACGATAGCTATTATTACAACCAATTCCAATACTAATATTGCTACACCAAGAAGCAGCAGACATTTTGATTGTTTTCAACTTTTGTATGATGTTAGAAACAAATTTTTAAAAATTAAGAACTGTAGAGATAAGGTATTCTTACCTCTAGCAGAACTTGTTTCATGGGGTTTCACTTCCCTGTGGGAAGGGTGCTCATTCTCTTCAGAAACCCTCATCCCTGCCTAGATCTTTCCCATCAGTTCCTTAACTAGGTTGATGAGAAAGTGTGTATATATGTGTGTGCATGTGTGTGTGCGTGTGTGTGTGCATGTGTGTGTGCATGTGTGTGTGCGTGTGTGTGTGCGTGTGTGCTGGGAGCGGGGAGAGGGGGGAGCGTTGTTCCTGGGAGCCAAGGACTTAGGTTTTAGTATCTGACTTCTTCCCTCCCTTTCAAGCCATGAGGGTTCACTTTTCTACTTTATGAATTTACCAAAAGCAAAAGGAATATTCCCTCTCACTTGGTATATAAACCAGAGGAGAGTATTCCTGTTAACCTGTGAGGGTTCTTGTTAGAACTGGAAGAGAAAGCTGTCTCAGTCAGAGATGGCCTCAGCGGCGTCCCATTCCATGCATCGTGCCCCCACCTTCTTGCTATTGCAGTATCATTATCCAAAGCTTGGAGTGAAGCCAAGAAAGAGAACATAGAATATGATATTCTAATGGTGAGGTGAAATATATTTATAATCCTTGACCCTGCCCCTGTCTGCCAGGTTTTTGTTTGTGTCAGTTTTAAAGTTTCTGCAGAATTGGAAGGTCATCACTTAAAATGGCCCCTGGTCACTTATTCCTTGGTCAATAAAAAGTTAAATACAGTTGCCTTGCCACATCTATTACCTAGCAAGGATGGCACGATGAATTGAGCTGATGACTCGATGGTCACTTATTCCTTGGTCAATAAAAAGTTAAATACAGTTGCCTTGCCACGTCTATTACCTAGCAAGGATGGCACGATGAATTGAGCTGACGACTGGACTTTAAATCATGGATGTGTAAGATTAACTGTTTTGGCTCAGTCACTCATTTTTTAGCATCAGATTCTGGTTAATTGATATTCTATTTCCAAAGACCTCCTTCTGCCTCTTTAACACAACCCCTTTCAAGACAGTTTTCACCAGTGGAATTAAAGAAACCAGACGTGGCTGGTTAATAAATAAATGTGTATACCTTTATGGGTGTATGAAATTGTTAAAGAATATTAGGAAGCACTGAGCTAGTATAACCTGCCAGTGTCTCTCTGGTTCATGCTAACTTCCAGTCATAGAGTCCAACAAAAGAGGAGTATTTAAATCTGTTTGATGGAATACTATATACTACACTATACTATATAGTTACTTAAAACTGTGTTACAGAAAAATATTTAATGGCATAGAAAGATAATAATAAGTGAGAAAAAGGGGGTTAAATAACAGTATATATAATTTGTGCAGTATAATCCTATTTTTTTTTTAACAAAAGGGCCATAACATACATATACAAGGAAAAAAGATGTCAAAACATACACCAAAATCTTAACAATGATTAGTCTGGGTAAAGGAATTATGAGTAATTTTCCCCTTTGTGTATGTTTTTCTCTGTGTTCCCCAAATTTCTGCATTTAACACAAATTGCATTTGTGAAACCCAGTAACATTTTCCTTTAAAAAGGATGATGGTAGAGTATGACTGGCTGACTGTCTAGACAAGAACTCATAATGTGTGTGCATTCGTGGGGTCATCACAAGTTCAGGGGCTCTTTCCCAACTTTCAAGTTTATGAGCACAATTTGAGTAGTTCACTAAAGAACTAATGATGATATAAAATGATTAGATATGTTCCTTGCTCTCAACTCCCATTACGCCTACATTATTTTTCCATTAGGATAGGTTTCCCTAAATGTAATCATTTCCTCAAAGAATTTGACTCTTCTAAGGCTCTTGAAGCAGGGTAGCAAGTCACTTTTCAAAAAATTTGTACTAGTAATGTAGCAAATGACAGTACAGTGCCCTCCTAAACACTATTTTTTTATTTCCTGCCTTTCGAACAGTTATAAAGGTATTCTACTTTATTTTAATTTGCATTAAACTTTAAAAATTTTCTAATAACAAGTTCACTTTTTTTTTTAAACTTATTTCTACTTTCTTTTTCTTTTATTCTACTTTCTTTTTACTTTTCTTTTAGAGAGCGCAGATTTCAGTTGTGTGAGAGGAAGAAGCAGGAGCCTGGGAAAGGAGCATTTGTCCAGAAGTCAGGAATCAGGGTTCTACTGCAATAGCTTTCTCAATGGCCTCCCCACTCCCATGCTTGACCCCGTCGAATCAGCAGAGTGCTCACTTAAAAACTTTAATCAGATCACGTCCCTCTCCTGCTTAAAACCATCCAATGGCTTCCCACTGCTTTCAAAATAAAATGCACGATGGGCAAGGCTCCCCTAAGCAACCTTGCTCACTTCACTGCAACCTCGCTGCCTTCCCTTTGTTCGTCATTCCACTGGTTCCCACCTCAGAGTCTCTGTCCTTGCCTGGAATGCTCCTTTCTCATTTCCACACCTGCACCTGGCTTCTTCTCCTTCAGGGTTTAGCTTAAATAGCACTTCCTCTGACAGGCCTTTCCTGCCTCTCCATCACATTCATTCTGTTTTTTCTTCCTGGGACCTATCACCGCCTGAAATTATCCTGATCATATGTAGCTTATCTTGTTCTGTTCCTGTCTCACACACCAGAACGTAAGCTCTGAGGCATGCAGCATTGACTGGATCACTTACTGCCGCAGCCCAGCCTCTCGTAGATTAGACATTATTAGTTGAGTGAGTGAAGACCTACGTAGGCCTCAGGGAACCTCATCTTCAGTAAGGGAGTTAACTAGATGAATGTGAGTAGGTTTAAGTGGAAACACCCTCTCAATGACGCCAGCGGGGATTTCTAGAAACCTCAGGGGAAGAAGTCTTAATAGAGAATTAGGGAGCGAGGGGGTGGAGAGTCAGTGAGGAGAACCTTTGCGGTGTACTCTTTCCATCTGTTGGAGAGCGCAGGAGACCCTCGCGTGATGTTTTAGGGGAGAAGCAGGCATAGAGCCATTTGAAAGTCTTTTTTTTTTCTTTTGTGTTTTTTTTTTTTTTTGGACTCGGGGACCTGATTGAAAGCAAGGTAAGAAGACTCGCCGGACTCCAAACCGGCGAGTCCCGGCGCACTCGGGACCCCGGCCCACCCAGGTGCCACCGCAAACGCCGCCCTCCGTCCCCTCGCGGATCTGTTTCCTGGGAGCGCTGAAAAGGCTTTCAAAATACTAAATGCAACTGACATCTTTTCCTGAGTTGAAAACAAACAAAACCTCTGAAAATACAGAGCAGAAAATCCCGTAACCGCTTCCCGCGAGTTCCCAAGCCCCACCCCCACGTTCTCGCCGGCTCAAGTTAGGCCCTGCACAGGGCGGTGGGAGGGGCGGCGTATGCCCGCTGACGCTACGGGGCTGGACTGCGCAGGCGCGGGGCGGGCTCGCGAGGGAGTCGCGCGCCGCTCACTTCGCGCGGGAGTGGGGCGCCGGAGCGTTGGAGCTGCAGGTCTGTGGGAACGGAATCCACAGCCAGGAAGAGAGGCAGCCGGGATGGCGACACCGAGCAGGAAAACGTCCACCCCAAGTCCCCTGGCCCCCAAGAGAGCTTTCCCGAGAGACCCCTCGTCGGAAGTCCCGAACAAGAAAAAGAGTTCGGCCCCACCGGCGGCGCCGCCGCCGCCACTGCCGCTGCAGTCGTCCGGGCCTTTCGTGGAAGGCTCTATCGTCCGCATCGCGATGGAGAACTTCCTGTGAGTGGCCGGAGGCCGTGCCGCGGCGGAGGAGGCGAGCGGGCCCGCACACTGGGCCGCGGGCTGAGTGCGTGCGGGGGCGGGTGGGTGGATGTGTGCTTGGCTTGTGCGTCTGACAGTAAATTCTTGCCGGGATTGCCGTGAGGATATTTACTTGTGGGCCGTGGAGATCGACGTGTGTGTTGATGCGGTAGGTGTGTGTTGCGGTTTTTAAATTCTTAATGCCAACGTTGTTTGAAGGCGTCATATGGCGGGCCGTGGAAGTAGTAGGAATTAGATCTTCGCCCGCTGGGAGTCACGGCCTAGAGAAGTAGGACATAATCTGTAATTCACAAAACTATGCGTTCTGGGAACTTAGAGGCTGCAACAGTTAAATCAGAGCGGCAGTGATGCTGCGGCAGATACGTGAGGAGTAGGCAGTTGCCAGGTGGACAAAGATGGTGAAGGTTGTTCTGGATGGAGGTTGAAATATACAGGAACATTGAGCCTTACTCTCAGTTGTTGCGCCTCCCAACAGACCCTTGACTCCTTGAAATCTGGGTTTCTTCCCTGGTTCCTTTCTTACCCTTCAGACAACTAACCATAATACTTCAGAATTGAGTAAATATGTTCTAACACAAATACCGTGTATCCGTTTAGTACCTTGCTGTTCGTTTGATCAAGGTCTGTTTTGTTTTTTGGTTTTTTTTTTAAAGCTTGCACAGAGTGGTGTAGGGAAAACAGAATTGCAGTAACAATAGGGACATTTTTTTTTTCCCAAGAATCTGTCATGTGCCAGGTATAGAAGTAGGTGCTTTATTTACACAGTGCCCTCATTCATTCCTCATAACAACTCTTTATATCACCTCCATAGATAAGCTTAGACAGGTTAATTTGCCGACGTTTACACAGCTAATAAGTAGCTGAATTGCTGTTTGAATCCACATCAGGAAAGATAAGTATAATTAAATGAAGTACCTGCCATAATAATGTATATGCATCATGATGCCGTGTGGGCACAAAGGATGAAATGATTAATTTCGTCCACAGTTGTGAGAAGGGCTTTGTACTGGGGGTTATGAAAGTCTTAAAAGAAGGGAAGAGCAAGGAACTGCCTGAAACAGTTTGCTATATTTGGGAAATTTCCAGTATTTTAGTATGGCTAGGACATAGGATGTGAGCTAGTATGTGGACAGAGTAGATACTGAAGATGTAGACAGATGTTGAGGGTCTGTGTTTCCTTTGCTGAGGAATTCCAACTTTATCCTGTAGGCAGCCAGGATGCATTTTAAGCAGGGCATGACATGTGATTTATATTACTTTGGAAGCAGTGCGAAGGATGATTTAGAAAGGGTGCAAGATTGGAGGCAAGAAGGCTTTTACAATATGAAGGCAGAGATGATTGATTAGGGTTTGAACCTAGCAGTGGGAAGTAGGATCAGAAAGAAGAGACTTGACAGGATTTGGCTGCAGATTAATTGTGAGGCATGAGGGTAAGGGAGGAATGGAGCATTTTTCTCAAGTCTCTGCCTTGGCTAATTGGTCATATATAGTGCTATGCAGAAGAAGGAGCAATTTGGGGAGGATAATAATAAATACCTTTTGGATCCTGTGAATTGAAGTTTCCTGTGGGACATCTTAAAGATCTTTTATAGTCAGTAGTTTTAAGGGTTTGGAGCTTACAGGAAAATGTGAGAGGTGAGAGACTTGAGAATCATGCATATAGGTGATTGTTGAAATTGCAGAAATGGTTGAGATTGCCCAAAAGGGAATATAAATAGGAATAGAAGGCTGAGTACAGTGTCCTGAAGGAATGCCAACATTTAAGGGCGAGCAGAAGAACTCACAGACTAAGAAGGAACTGTTCAGGGAAGTAAGAGGAGAACCGTGGGAGAGTATTATCAAAGAAGCCAAGGAAAAAGAGCGCTTCAAAAATATCATCTGCTACATTGAAGTCAGATAACAGGACAGAAAAGAACCTGCTGCATTTAGCAGTTAGGAAGTCTTTGACACTTTGAAGTAGTGGAAGCAGAAAACTTTGCAGTCATAGAAGAATGAATGAGTGTGAGGAAGTAAAGCTTGGATGTGAAGAGGAGAAAGAAAAGGTAGCTGGAAAGTGCAGAACTAGGGGAGGTTTTGTTTATTTTTACAATGAGAGGACTTTGAATTTTAGGAATGAAGTAGGAAGAGTAGGCTTAGAGAACCGAAATGGCCTGGAAGAGGGTAGCCAAGGGAAGGATTCCTGGTAGTTAACCAAGTCGAATGGGATCGAGAGTGGGGGGAGAGATTCCTAGGCAGAAGGAATAGCATGTGAAAAGGCTTGGAGAAGGAAGCATAAGATAGTCAAGAAACTGAAAGAAATTCATTATAGTTAGAATTTAGAGGCCTTATTAGAGAATAGGGGAAGGAGATAGAAAGTAGAAAACAATGAGCTAGAGCTAAGTTATGAAGGGTCCTATTTTTTTTTCTTTTTTTTTAAACTTTATGTATGTATGTATGTATGTATGAACATCTGGCTGTGTTTGGTCTTCGTTGCTGCGTGCGAGCTTTCTTTAGTTGCAGCGAGCGGGGTCTACTCTTCGTTGCAGTGCACATGCTTCTCATTGTGGTGGCCTGTCTTTGTTACGGAGCACAGCCTCTAGGAGTGTGGGCTTCAGTAGCGTGGCACATGGGCTCAGTAGTTGTGGCTCGCGGGCTCTAGAGCGCAGGCTCGGTAGTTGTGGTTCACAGGCTTCGTTGCTCCACGGCATGTGAGATCTTCCCAGACCAGGGCTCAAACCCATGTCCCCTGCATTGGCAGGCAGATTCTTAACCACTGCGCCACCAGGAAAGTCCTTCTTTTTCTTTAAAACAAGTTATTTCAGATTTGCTTGTCTACCAACATGATTTGGTGATTGATTGGATGATGGGTGGGTGGGTAGTGCAGATAGAGGTGAAGGAGATGGTAAGAATCAAAGATGATGCAAAACTAATGCCTAGGTTTCTGACTTGGGCAGTGGGATGAATGATGATATCCTTCACTAAGAGACTATAAGAGTGGTTTTAGATGGGAAAGATGGTGGGTTTAATTTTGAATGTGTTAAGTTTGAGGTGACTCTATCCAAATAGAGTTCTTGAGGTGGGAATTTCATTTATATAGGTCATCTGGACTGACTTTAAGCATGTAGATGCTACCTGAGGCCATGGAGAATACATGAGGTACTAGGCAAAGTATGTAGACTGAGAAGAGGGTGGGCCTCTGACGTTAGCTCTTTCAGAGCGAACTCAGAGCAAAGGGAACTCACAAAAAGGGCATTCCCAGTAAACATATTAGAAAGGTTTCTTAAAATGCAGAGGCTTTATTTTGTTTTTGGCAATTTTTCCTGTTTATAATATTTGTGTGTATAGTATAGGCCAGAAGTTCTCATGCTTTTTCCCGTTGTATTTATTGTTTGCTTAAATACCAGTTGCATCACTGTTTTAGTAAGACAGTCACACAGAGATTTCACAGCAGGAAATTCCAGTATTAATAGAATGGGGCTTCATGTGTTGGGATTAAGAAGTTCCAAGTCAGATACTTTTCCAGATGTCTGAAATTCCCAAACTAGTTTTATTTTAGCCTATGTAAAGGGTTGCTTTAAAACTCAGCTGTTACTAGAATAAAGCTTCTGAAAAGATAGATAGGTGCTGTACAGAGATGTGGGGTTGGAAACCTGCCAGAAAATACCTCTCTTTACCACCTGTATTTATTTTATTACCACCTGGCATTTCAGAATTGTTAATTTGTTTGAGTATTAAAGTTAAAGTGTGCTTGGTTAAATTATTTAAATACTTAGCAGGTTAGTAGCAGGCTAAGGTTTTTTTTTACTCTTGGGGAATTAGTTGGCAGCTAACTGAAACCCTGTGGGAACAGGACATTATTTATGGGTTCCAATTCAGAGTACTCAAAGACAAGGTAGAAGGATATGTGAGTCAGAGTCCGCTTCACATTTTGCCGTAGCTGTCCCTGAGTACTAATACGGGTTACATGCTACTGTTGCATGTAGAGTGCAGGACAGCATGCTGCTTTCTAGTATGAGGGAATGTTACAGAAGTGCTTGGTGATGATTCACTCTTGTTTCCTCCCATAGGAATAAAATTTACTTGAATTTGTACTAAAAATAGATCATTTGGTGAATGGCAGCATATTAAAGGAATTGGATGTTATTTTTTAAGTAATAATAAAAATTAAACTATTGGCTTGATATATCTTCAGTTTTCTAATTAGAATAAAAATAATTTGGTTGACTATGAGAAGTTGCTAGTAAGCATTTTAATTCAAGAGAAATATAAACGTAAAATCCACAGATTTAGTATGAGCCATGGCTTCACTTACATATAATTTGGATAAAAATTATCTTATTTGTATAGTAACTTTGATGTACTCTCTCATGTATTGTAATTATTAAAGAGTAAATAGTATCAAACTTTGCTTTATTCAGCAGACTTAATATTTGAAAAAAAGCACATGAAGTCTTATTTTCCCATGAATGTTCTTATTTTAGATATACATTATCACTTCTTCATTTCTCCCACTGACAGATTTTTTTCCCTCTAGTTTATTAACAACCTATAAATTAACCTTACATTAAATTTGTAAGGTTAGGTGGTTTTTAAAAGAATTTGAGGAAGCCTGTAGATAATGATAAGGGTAAAAGAAGAAAATGTGCTTTGGTAAGAAAATATTCTTCACTTCTTATCTCTGCTTAGTAATGTCACCTCTTTATAATTTAGAACATATGATATCTGTGAAGTATCTCCTGGGCCCCACTTGAATATGATTATTGGAGCCAATGGAACAGGGAAGTCCAGCATCGTGTGTGCCATTTGCCTTGGATTAGCAGGCAAACCTGCTTTCATGGGACGGGCAGATAAGGTGAGTTAACATATGTACGTTTTAACAGAATTCAAAGCCATGAATTGCTTTTAGTCACAAATCAATTTCTATATCTCCGTTCCTTGAGTATAGCAAATGTGTTGTGCTTGAATATAAATAATGAAGTTGGCAGGGACACTGTGGGGAGATTTCCATTTCCAGAAGTAGTGTGCACTATATACCTAGAGAATTCTCCAAGTATGTAACACCTGCAACCTTAGAAATAGTGTAAAATCTATCTTTTTAAATGTATTGCTGGGCTTGTGGAAAGGCGAAGTAAGTTTACAAAGGGCACAAACAAAGTAGTTTGGATCTAAAGATTTCTGCAAGCTCTGGCGTTGTTTACCCAGGGGTATTTGCTTTACCTTGCACCCTAAAGCCTGGCTTTGAATTGGTTGCATAGGATTGGGGGTCCTGAAGGTGCAGAAGGGTTAGTAGATAAAACTAGAAGCCAAGCACTTCATGTAGCAGAAGAAAAAAAAATCACAAAGTGGGACAGTGAGGTTACTTATCTCATTGTTAGCTGTGAATACAGTAGATAAAAAAAGAAAATCTTCCAAACAAGTCATAACACATACATTGTAATTTTAGTTTAAAGTGGTCCCAGTTAGTAACATCTCTCTTCTGGCAGAAGCAAATGCAAATCCTCTGAGGGAAAATACCTTCAATCCAGTCCTCAACATAAAGCTCTAAGAAATTCATGAATCCATACCTTAAAAAAAATGACAAAGCATAGGAGGAAATGAATCACCAAAAATGAGAGCTAACAAAAACAACAGACTATACAATCAGACCTACAAAACTTGTAGATACAGAATGTAAACTAGGAATACTTAATTTATTTAAGGAACTGAAAGAAGGTTGCAAGTATAAAAAAGGAATAAGTAACAAAAAAGATCAGGTAAATTTGAATCAAATAGAACATAAAGAAATAACAGTACATGGGAGAGAAACTTGATGGACAGGTAAAACAACAAAGCAGACATATTTGAGAATTTGTGAACCAAAATACTTGACAGTTTTTCTAAAAATGCAATATAGAGATAAAGTGAGAAAATATGAAATAAAGATTGTGACCTGATAGTTAATGGACTAAGGAAGAGGCAATATTCAAGAAAGAATGACTAAGAATTTTCCAGAAATGTTGAAAAACTTGAATCCTCAGATTCAAGATACCTAATGTATCCCAGACAGGGTAAATGAAAGAAATACACAAATAGACACATGGTAGTAAATTCCAGAATACCAAACATAGTAGTAATATGGTCTCAGAATGGGAACAGAGGGGGAAAGAAAAGAACAGTTTGAGATGCTCATAAAGAAACTTTGAAAGTATATAATTTAGGAAGAAGGAAAATGATACCAGAAGGAAGTCTGAGAGGTAAGAAGAAATGGTGAGCAAAAAAATGGTAAACATGTAGGGAAGTAAACTGTGTAAAATAATACTAATGTCTCATTTGTCAAGTTTTTAAATCAAAGAAGATTGTACTAAATGTTGTCCTTCCTGGACAACAGGAAGGAAGTGATCACAGTTGAAGTATTCTTTGAATTTGTATTGTTGGGAGGAAGTTAAGATAATTGGTTAGCTTCAGAGTTTATTAAGCTAAATATGCATGTTAAAATTTCTAGGGTAAGCCAGTAAAAAAATTGAAATATATAACCTCCAAACAAGAAAGGTTAAAGTAGGAAGAGAGAAGTAGAGAAAAAATAACCACTGCCCAAACAACCCAGAAGGAGTCTCAAGAAAGGAGGAGGAAGAGAAAAGAGAAATATAGAAAAGGATATTATTAAAAAACATAAAAAAGATAGTGGAAATACATTCACAATAATAATAAATGCTCTACATTCTTGTTAAATGAGAAAGTCAGAGTAGATAAATAAAACAAAGTTCAGTTCTGTTTTGTTGACAATAAGCATATCTAAAATAAAAAACTACGGAGAAATTGAAAGTAAAAGGATGAAAAAATACATACCAGGCAAATATTATACAAAAGAAAGTAGGTGTAGCTGAACTTATACCAGGCAAAATAGAATGTACAGGAAAAAAGAACTTTTAGAGATAAAGATGGTCATTAAATATTGATGAAAGTTTCAGTTCAGCAGGAAGATAATTCACCTACCAACTTAAATTCACATTATCTAGTTACAAAATATATAAGCACAATCACAGAGTTCTTAAAGACAAGTTAACAGCTCCAGAATTATAGTGGAAGAGCTAGTGGTAATCAATAGATCCAATCAGATAAAAAATTAATAAGAGTATAGAAGGTATGAACAACAGTTAGATTGAACTGATGGACATGTTGTAAACACTGCACTCAACAATTGGTAGAGCACGCATTCTTTTTAAGCAAAAATGGAATATTTCTTAAAATTAACCATAAACTGAGCCATAAAGCAATATCAAAAATTTCAAAGAATTGCTACCACATAGACTATGTTCTCTGACCACAGTGCTATTAAGATAGAAATAATAAAGAAGATAACTAAAATTTTCCCATTTGTTCAGAATGAAACATGTACTTCTATATTATACACAGGTCAAAGAAGAAATTTTAATAGAAACTGAAAAGTAAGAGCAGAAATTAATAAAATAATAAACAATGATTCAGTAGGAACCACAAAACTAAACTTTTCAAAAGTACTATTTAAATCAGTAACTTCTGGGGACAGGGAGAGAAAGGAAGAAAAAAATATAAGGAATGGCAAAAAGTAATCGTTAAGATATGTTATATTGTGATCCAGAAAACCCCCAAATTTAAGTGGTTTAAATACGCAAAAGGTTAATTCTTGCTGCTTATCCAGTGTAGGCCCTTTGTGGCCACTTAGGTACTTTAGCCTTATAGAATCTTCATTTCAGTATATACAGTTTACCCTTGGAGAATGCAGGTTTGAACTGCGCAGGTCCACTTATATGTGAATATTTTTCAATAGTAAATATGTATGTTCAGCTCATATTTCATTGGACAAAGCATGTCATGAAGCCATAACTTGGATCAGAGAGAAAGAGCAAGTGCAGTCCTTTGCTTGAAAGGAGAATCAGAATATTCACGAACTGCCCTGATGACTACCACAAGGGCGTTACAAGAATGCAGCAGAGGTTTGAAAGATTATATAAGAATATTATGAGATGGCTTCCCTGGTAGCGCAGTGGTTGAGAATCTGCCTGCCAATGCAGGGGACACGGGTTCAAGCCCTGGTCTGGGAAGATTCCACATGCTGCGGAGCAACTAGGCCCGTGAGTCACAACTACTGAGCCTGCGCGTCTGGAGCCTGTGCTCCGCAACAAGAGAGGCCACGATAGTGAGAGGCCCGCGCACCGCGATGAAGAGTGGCCCCCGCTTGCCGTAACTAGAGAAAGCCCTAGCACAGAAACGAAGACCCAACATAGCAATCAATCAATCAATCAATCTTTAAAAAAAAAAAAAAAAAAGAATATTATGAGAATCATTATGCCACTCAAGTTTAAATTTTTAAAAAGTTGTAACTATAAATGTTTCTACAACTACTTAAATTATCAAAGCTGACTAAGTAGAAAAGATAAATAAGCTGGTAAATTTTTTCTCAGAGAGAAAGACAAAGACAATTGTGGATTAGTCCTAATAGCAGTAAGTTTCTGTTTTACACAGAGAATGTGACCCTAGGTACCCAAATCAATCAAGGATAGAATGAAAAAATTACAAGCCCGTCTCGCTCATGAATCTAGAAGCAAAAATCACACACAAAAAAGAAACTTTAGCATTTTGAATTTAATAATACATAACATATCATGACCAAATTGAATTTATTCAAGGAGTGAGAGTTGTGCTATGTTAATTTTTTCCTAATAATCAACCACATTTTAAAGGAGAAGAACTCCATGGTCATCTTAGTAGACAGAGAAAAAGCATTCAGTTAAATTCCACAGTAATGTATGATTAAAAGCTCTTAGCAAACTAGGAATAGAAGGGACCTTTATTAATTTCACAAAAGATATCTCTGAAAATGTACAGCAAGTTCAGGAGCAAGTCAAGGTTACCTACTACCATTACTATTGAACATTGTACTGGCAGCTCTAGGTAGAACAGAAAAGATACATGTTGGAAAGAAAGAAAACTGTCATTCACAGATTATATGAGTGTCTGCATAAAAACCACAGAGAAACTCCAGATAAGCCTCCTGATGGATCAATATGCAAATTTATCAGGATTACTAGATATAAGATTGTATAACACAGACACTGAATCTGTAGCCACCTTGATCTTGGACATCCTAACCTTCAGATTTGTGAGAAATAAATGTTAAAGCCACCCAGTCTGTGGTATTTTTGTTATAGAAGCCCAGACTAAGGCAAGGACCTTTTTACATTCTTTAACTTACTGAGGAGTCCAAAGCCTTTTGTTTCTGTGAGTTATATCTATTGATTAGAATTAATAATAAACTTAAAAATAATTATCAGATTAGAAATAAAAACTGAGACCCCCCCCCGAAAAAAGTTGTATAACAAAAATCAATTGCATTTCTATATACTAACAAAGAACAGAAAATGCAATTAAAAATGGACATTATAGCCACAAAAGTACAAGTTTCATAGCAGTAAATTAATAAAAGACGTGTAAGACCTATATGCAGAAATTACAATTTTTATTTAAAAACATTGAAGTTTAGAGAGATGCACTATATTAATGGACAAGAAGATCTAATATAAAAATGTCATTCTTCTACATATTCATTGTCATTCCAGTCAAAATCCCTATACTGTCTATACAAATTACAAGCTGACTCTAAAATTTAGGTGGAAGAACAAAGGGCCAAAAATAGTTAAGATACTTCTAAAGAAATAGGACAAAATGGAAAAACTTGCCTATCAGATATCAAGACAATACAAAATTACAGTAAATTAAGACATGGTGGTATTGGTGTAGGATAGACTAGTGTGATGTGACAGAATAAAGAGCCGAGATACAAAGCCATGATTAGTAAAAACTTGATTTATGACAGAACTGACATTGTGGATGAGTGGAGAAGAGATGAATAAATAGTACTGAGACAATTGGTTATCGGTATAGGAAAAAATGAAATTGAGTCCTTTCCTCACACTTTAACAAAAATCAGTTCCAGATAGATTAAAGATCTAAATGTGATTGACCAGAAAGTTTCTAGAAAAGATTGGTAGTAGAAGAAAATACCTTTGTGACTTCAGGTTAAAGAAGAATTTCTTAAACAAAAATATAGACTGCAAAGGAAAGGTTGATAAATTCAACTACAGTAAAATTAAGGAACTTTTTTGTTCATCAGAAGACACCTTGTAGAGAAAAGACTAGTCACAAATGAGAGAAGGTATATATAGCACATATAACAAGATTGGTATCCAGACTACATAATCAAAATAATGGCAACTCAAGATAAATGAGCAAAAGATATGCTCAGATGTCTCACAGAAGAGGCACCCCAAACAGCCAGTAAATACATGAAAATATGCTCAGCTTCATTAATTATCAGAGAAACACGAATTAACCCTGGCATGGTATATCCATTAGACTCACAAAAACTCTTGTGGTGCCATGTGGCTTATAAGGATATAAAGCAGTGGGAACTCTGATGCATTCTTGGTGGGAATATGAATTTGTACACCCCCTTGGAAAATATGGCATTACCTAGTAAATCTGTAAATGCCTATATCCAGTCCCTCAAAAATTCTACTTCTAGGTACCTTAGTAAGCTTGTGTCCATTTATACTAGGTGAAATTATGGAAATATTTATAGAAGTATTGTTTGCAATAAATTCTAGTATAGTCAAATAAAATTGAATATTATATGACAGTAAAAGCAAACTTTGGCTCATTGGTTAAATCTCAAAAACATAATTTTTTTTTTTTAATTTATTTTATTTTTGGCTGTGTTGGGTCTTCGTTTCTGTGCGAGGGCTTTCTCTAGTTGCGGCAAGTGGGGGCCACTCTTCATCGCGGTGCACGGGCCTCTCAGTGTCGCGGCCTCTCTTGTTGCGGAGCACAGGCTCCAGACGCGCAGGCTCAGTAGTTGTGGCTCACGGGCCCAGTTGCTCCGCGGCATGTGGGATCTTCCCAGACCAGGGCTCGAACCCGTGTCCCCTGCATTGGCAGGCAGATTCTCAACCACTGCGCCACCAGGGAAGCCCCTCAAAAACATAATTTTAAGGAAAAATGCCATCACAGAAAAATACATGTAATGTGAATTTGTTTCTGGAATGGTCAAATATATATTTAATATTTGGAGATTTATACAGTAAAAATAAAAGCGAAAGAATTATCAGCAAATCAATTTAGAGATTACATTTGTCGAGAGAGAAGGCCGTAATTGGCGTGAGTTAAGGAATGTCAGATACACTGGTAGTGATCAGTTCCTTAAATAGGTAGATACATGGTTGTTTTGTTATTTCTTAAACAGTGCATGAAGTTCGTATTTACTGTTTGGTATGTATTTCACATAAAAAATGTTTTAAGAAGAAAGTCTAGGGGCTTGGCTTCCCTGGTGGCGCGGTAGTTAAGAATCCACCTGCCAATGCAAGGGACATGGGTTCGATCCCTGGTCTGGGAAGATCCCACATGCCGCAGAGCAACTAAGCCCGTGCGCCACAACTACTGAGCCTGCGTGCCACAATTACTGAAGCCCACGCACCTAGGGCCCGTGCTCCACAACGAGAGAAGCCACCGCAATGAGAAGCCCACACACCGCAACAAAGAGTAGCCTCTGCTCACTGCAACTAGAGAAAGCCCATGCGCAGCAACGAAGACCCAAAGCAGCCAAAAATAAATAAAACAAATTTTTTTTAAAAAGTCTAAAAGTTGAGTTGTTACTTCACTGTAAAATATTTTTAAAACTTGAAATGATTCATTTTTCTAAAACTGTTGTAAATATTGCAATATTATCAAAATGATATTACAGGTTTCTTAGCCAGGCTTAAAATTTAATGTAGGTTACAAGATTGAGTTATATACCCCTTATGATTATAAATAACCTATTCAAAATATGATTTTTTTAATGCTCTGTGGGAGGCATTTATGAGGTAGAAAAGATACTGTTATATTAATGATTGGCTTTGTAACCTTAGTCACTTGTCTGGAACTCAGTTTTTCTTTATTTCAAAGAACAGGGGTTGGAGTAGATAATTTCCAAGGACCGACTCAGATTTTTATAAATATTGATACGTAGTTTTGTCTGTTTTGTGACCGCACCGCCCACTGCTCGGCTTGTGGGATTTTAGTTCCCTGACCAGGGATCGAACCCCGGCCGCTGGCAGTGAACGCACAGAGTCCTAACCACTGGACCGCCAGGGAATTCCTGATATGTAATTTTCAGAAATCATTTATTAAATCCTTATCTCTGTGTAATGGTCTGCTGGATTGTACTCCAAGGGCTGTATGGTCAGAATGGATTGGGCTGTAACAATATTCACCAATCTTCTATTTATTTGTGTCATAAAGAAGACACATTTCTCCTCACCCTTGAGTGGTAGGCTTTTTAAAGGAAGCTGTGGAGTGCAGTGCAGTGTTTCTTAGATGACAGATTGCAGACCTTTGTGTATCCATAGATGTGTTTAGGGGATGTCCAAGTTCTTAGCAAAACTTTTTAGTGTTGTATTTCTATTTAAATGCTAACATAAAAATTTAGTACAAGCATGTTCTGTACCACCTGTACGGATACTTTATAATAAAAACTTCCTCCTGATCTTTTCTTCCATTTGGTACCAAGTATTTTAATTGTTGCAAGCTAATGAGCAGTCGACCCACTCCTACAAAAATGCCATTGTTTTCCCTATCTGTGAAGAAACTGAAACAGAAGTTAAGTAACCTGGTTAAGGTCAAACAGCTTGTATATGGCAGACTTGAGATTTGAACTAGACATGGTAAAGCCTGTACTCTTGATCATTTAGCTGTACTTTCTTGTTACAGGAACAGGCTTTTTCATATTTCTGGGTTTCAGTTTCATAATCTATAAAATGGATATAACATATAGCTCATAACTTTGCTCATAAGTATTAAATGAGAAAATTGTATATAAAGTGCTTACCACAGAAACATTTAGTAATGCTTAATAAATGTTAACTGTTGTGGTTATAATTGTCATCATCACTGTCATTGCCACTATTAAAAAGACAATTATTTGCAAGGTGCATTTTCTGCCTTTTTTTAGCTTTACTTACTTATAGTCTAATTTAAGATCCAATCTGATTTTTTTAGGCCCAGGGTCTTTTTTCATACTTATGCTCAAATATATAGGAACTAGCTTAAATATGTCTATTATACTATGTAAATTGTACTTACCTAAATTGTATTTACTGTGTGTATTGCTCTTTTTTTTAAGTGCTTGGTGGTAGGTGTATCGTAATTAATAACAGGATGAGTACTTTTAGAGTGATGGTTAATAATATTTAATCTATGCAACTCCATAGAAGTACCCAGAGTCTGGAGCTGGGCTACCTGGGCTCAGATCCTTGCTCTGCACTACTTACTGGCTCTGTCATGAACTTTGTTAAGAGCCTATTAGGCACATAGAAGGTTCAGTAAATGGTAACTTAGATGATTACTATCTGTGAGTGAACCAATGGAGGAGTCTAAATCTGGGAAGGGTACAATTAGAAAGTGATGGGCATGAATAGAGTAGTTATTGAAAGAATCTGACAAATAATAATGACTTTGCTAAATTGCTCATTGTTAACCTGGGAATGTCACCACACAGCTCACTTTGTCTTTCTTATATCTTAGGTTGGCTTTTTTGTGAAGAGAGGATGTTCCAAAGGCATGGTTGAAATTGAATTGTAAGTGTTAAAAGCGCTAAAACCACATTTTCCTACATAATTTCTTCGTTTATGTTCATGCTTTCCTGATGACTTTAGTCAAGAGTAATAATACAGTATTATGGCATAGGTATTGGGAATAATATTTAAGGGATACTTTATCCAGACAAGTAAGTTTTGTTGGTTTTTTGTTTTGTTTTTGGTTTTTTTAATGCATCTTTTTTTAAAAATATTTATTTATTTATTATTTATTTGGGTTGTGCCAGGTCTTAGTTGCGGCAGGCGGGTTCCTTAGTTGTGGCATATGGGCTCTTAGTTGCGGTGTGCATGTGGGATCTAGTTCCCCAACCGGGGGTTGAATCCTGGCCCCCTGCATTGGGAGCATGGAGCGTTAGCCACTGCGTCACCAGGGAAGTCCCTTAATGCATCTTTTAAAGCCTGAATTGTAAGAACTTTCTTCTGGAAAAATTCTTAAGGAAATTAGAAATTTATGGGAGATAATGAAATAGAAATATACCACTATTAAATATTCATTAAGAAGTTGCAGTATTTTTTACAAACTTAAGCTTTCTTTTTTCTGATTTTGAAAGCAAAATATTCACTTGTTTAAAAAAAAAAAAATGCAAACAGTGTAGGAGTGTAAAAAGATGAAAGCCTTCTTGCCATAATTCCACTTGCAGAAACGACCACTGTTAGTAGTTTGGTGAACTTCATGTATGGCAGATACTGGGCATTTATGTCACCATTTTCCATTCCCTCCCTCATGGTAGAAATTGATAATTCATTATGGTGTTCTTTTCCCTTAAACCTAGATGTTCTCAGTTTACCACTCTTGGTAGTCATTTCTGATGGATGAGAGTTACTCTTCAAGATGAAACCAGTTGACCATCCTTGGTGCAGATACTTTGTCTTTTATATATGAATATGCACATCCCTTAGGTGGTTTTTAGAGTGTTGTTTTTTGGAGAGTTTATAGAAAGTTATTGAATTTTCTTAGCTGAAATAGCTCTTAAAGATTATCTAATAGCCTTATTTTATAGGAAATGAGGAAGTGATCTTTATTCAAAAATTGTTGAAAATTTTAGAATTTATGTAGAGATGAGAAATAGGCACACATGGAAGAAAACAGTTAAAGAGGTTATACTCAACTTATTAAAATATAATGGTGGTATTTTACTGAAGGATACAAAACCGAGACCTGAATAAATGGAGAAGCATATTATGTTCTAAAAATATAAATTTAGGGCTTCCCTGGTGGCGCAGTGGTTGAGAATCTGCCTGCTAATGCAGGGGACACGGGTTCGAGCCCTGGTCTGGGAAGATCCCACATGCCGCGGAGCAACTGGGCCCGTGAGCCACAACTGCTGAGCCTGCGCGTCTGGAGCCTGTGCCCCGCAACGGGAGGGGCCGCGATAGTGAGAGGCCCGCGCACCGCGATGAAGAGTGGCCCCCGCACCACGATGAAGAGTGGCCCCCACTTGCCGCAACTAGAGGAAGCCCTCGCACGAAACAAAGACCCAACACAGCTAAAAATAAATAAATAAATAAATAAAGTAGCTATTAAAAAAAAAATATATATATATATATATATAAATTTGTAGTCACCATTAACATGTCAGTCCTTTCCAAGCTAATGTATAAATTTGATATAATTCCAATAAGAGTCTCAACAGGTAAATTTATAAGTTGATTATAAAGTTCATCGGGAAGAATAAACCCAAGAGGTCTTGAAAAGTAGAATCATGAATAAGACATTTATGTAACAGATGTTAAAGTGTAAAATAAGGCTTTTTTTAAAATTTAATTTTTATTTTATATTGGAGTATAGTTGATTTACAATGTTGTGTTAGTTTCAGGTGTATAGGGAAGTCATTCAGTTATACATATACATATATCCATTCTTTTTCAGATTCTTTTCCCATACAGGTTATTACAAAATATTGAGTAGATTTCCCTGTGCTGTACAGTAGGTCCCTGTTGATTATCTGTTTTATATATAGTAGTGTGTATATGTTAATCCCAAACTCCTAATTTATCTCTTTCCAAGTCCCCCACCCCCACCCCACAATCCCAAGTCTGCTTTCGAAATCTGTGAGTCTGTTTCTGTTTTGCAAATAAGTTCATTTGTATCATTTTTTTTAGATTCCACATAAAAGTGATATATGATATTTGTCTTTCTCTGTCTGACTTACTTCACTTAGTATGATTATCTCTAGGTCCATCCATGTTGCTGCAAATGGCATTATTTTATTCTTTTTTATGGCTGAGTAATGTTCCATTGCATATAGGTACCACATCGTCTTTATCCATTTCTCTGTCAATGGACATTTAGGTTGCTTCCATGTTTTGGCTATTGTAAATAGTGCTGCAGTGAACATTGGGGTGCATGTATCTTTTCAAATGTGCATGTATGGTTTTCTCTGGATATATGCCCAGGAGTGGGATGTATGGTAATTGTTGGAGCATATGGTAATTCTATTTTTAGTTTCTTAAGGAACCTACTTACTGTTCTCTATAGTGGCTGTGCCAATTTACATTCCCACCAACAGTGTAGGAGGGTTCCCTTTTCTCCACACCCTCTCCAGCATTTATTGTTTGTTGACTTTTTGATGATGGCCATTCTGACCCGTGTGAAGTGATACCTCATGTAGTTTTGATTTGCATTTCTCTAATAATTAGTGATGTTGAGCTCTTTTCATATGCTTTTTGGCCATCTGTATGTCTTCTTTGGAGAAATGTCTATTTGGATCTTCTGCCCATTTTTTGATTGGGTTGGTTGTTTTTTTGATACAGAACTGCATGAGCTGTTTGTGTATTTTTGGAGATTAATCCCTTGTTGGTCGCTTTGTTTGCAGATATTTTCTCCCATTCTGTGTGTTGTCCTTGCGTTTTGTTTATGGTTTCCTTTGCTGTGCAAAAGCTTTTAAGTTTCATTAGGTCCCGTTTGTTTATTTTTGTTTTTATTTTCATTACTTTAGGAGGTGGGTCCAAAAGAGATACTGCTGTGATTTATGTCAAAGAGTGTTCTTCTGCCTATGGTTTCCTCTAAGAGTTTTATAGTATCCGGCCTTACATTTAGGTCTTTAATCCATTTTGAGTTTATTTTTATATATGGTGTTAGAGAATGTTCTGATTTCATTCTTTTACATGTGGCTGTCTAGTTAATAAAGCTGTTGATAGTATGGTATTCGTACAGAAAATTAGAGGAGCAGAATGGAGAAAATAGGAACAGTTCTAAATGTATATAAGAATTTTTTTTTGAATTTTATTTATTTTTTTATACAGCAGGTTCTTATTAGTTATCCATTTTATACATATTAGTGTATACATGTCAATCCCAATCTCCCAATTCATCACACCACCACCCCCACCCCACCACCACTTTCCCCTCCTTGGTGTCCATACGTTTGTTCTCTACATCTGTCTCAATTTCTGCCCTGCAAACCGGTTCATCTGTACCATTTTCTAGGTTCCACATACATGCGTTAATATACGATATTTGTTTTTCTCTTTCTGACTTACTTCACTCTGTATGACAGTCTCTAGATCCATCCACGTCTCTACAAATGACCCAATTTCGTTCCTTTTTGTGGCTGAGTAATACTCCATTGTGTATATGTACCACGTCTTCTTTATCCATTCATCTGTCAATGGGCATTTAGGTTGCTTCCATGTCCTGGCTATTGTAAATAGTGCTGCAATGAACATTGGGGTGCATGGGTCTTCTTGAATTATGATTTTCTCTGGGTATATGCCCAGTAGTGGGATTGCTGGGTCATATGGTAATTCTATTTTTAGTTTTCTAAGGAACCTCCATACTGTTCTCCATAGTGGCTGTATCAATTTACATTCCCACCAACAGTGCAAGAGGGTTCCCTTTTCTCCACACCCTCTCCAGCATTTGTTGTTTGTAGATTTTCTGATGATGCCCATTCTAACTGGTGTGAGGTGATACCTCATTGTAGTGTTGATTTGCATTTCTCTAATGATCAGTGATGTTGAGCAGCTTTTCATGTGCTTCTTGGTCATCTATATGACTTCTTTGGAGAAATGTCTATTTAGGTCTTCTGCCCATTTTTGGTTGGGTTGTTTGTTTTTTTAATATTGAGCTGCATGAGCTGTTTATATATTTTGGAGATTAATCCTTTGTCCATTCATTCATTTGCAAATATTTTCTCCCATTCTGAGGGTTGTCTTTTTGTCTTGTTTGTAGTTTCCTTTGCTGTGCAAAAACTTTTAAGTTTCATTAGGTCCCATTTGTTTATTTTTCTTTTTATTTCCATTACTCTAGGAGGTAGATCAAAAAAGATCTTGCTGTGATTTATGTCAAAGAGTGTTCTTCCTATGTTTTCCTCATAAAAATTTAATTTATTGTAAAGGTGGCAATTTAAGCATCGGGTATAAATTACTCAAATTGAGTTGAAATAATTAGCTGTTAATTTTTAAAATGGATAAATATAGAGCTTTATCAGGCACCCTGTACATAAATAGAATCTCGATGTGTTAAAGGCTGAGTGAAAAAAATATGTAACTTTGAAAATGATAGGAAAAAATGTAGAATATTTTTTAAATCTCAGGAAAGGGAGAGGCCTTTCTAAGTAGAACAGGATAGCCAATAACCATATAAAGGAAGATAGGAAGAGCTCTAAGGAAGAGAAGGCTTTGGTGACTGGAACTACATGGCCTCTGCCAAACCACATGGAAAGCTAGGCTGAGAACAGCAGGTCTCCACTTGAGATAGGCTGGGACCTGGGACCCTTTACCAGAGCACTTGAACCTGGACAAACTTCCCCTGAAACAACAGAATACAAAGAAACTGTAAGGGACTAAAAATAACTGCACACATGGCAGTTGGGGCAGTTATGAACAATAAGATACAAAAAAGCCACAAACCAGTTGAGTTGCCAGGAGCAAAAGCAGGGCACTGTGCATAATCCCTGCACAAAGCACCACCAAGGCAGTGGGCAGGTTACCTAAGCTGTACCTCCTGCCCAACCCACGTACCTGCCCCTGTTGTTACCCATTTTAAGGACCCAAGCACTTCCTCTTGTGGAGTGAGCATGGGCACCTGACTCTTGTTTTCACCCCCTTATGCTGCAGCATTAGACCCAATAAAGCCTTGCCTCGAAAAAAATAAACAAATAAAGGAAAATAAGAAATTTAGGCTCCATAGAAATCTAGCTAAATATAATGGTGCCATAGTTAAAAATGAGTGACAGATGGGAGGAAACATTTTCAGTACAGATAGCATGTACATGTCTCAAAATTACCAAAATACCAATGTTTCATCAAGTCAGTAAAAATTATAAACAACTTAATAGAAAATAAGCAAAGAAATTTAATACAAAGTAAATGGCCAGTAAGTATAAAAAGAGGCTACACCTAACTAGTTAGCAAGGAAATCAAGGTGAGGATTCTTTTCTTCTCAGCTTAGAAAATTTTTAAAATAAAATTCAGTCATATGAAGGTATAGGAAAGTGAATCCTGTTGTGCACTGTTTGTGGGAGTATAGGCACTATATCCTATTCGGCAGCATCTATCAAATATTAAATACAAATATTCTTTGGTCCAGTCATTATTGTAGAGATTGATTGCTCATTGACACAAAAGTAGCTTTTTCCTAATTTTAATAATGAAAATTATGAATAACTCAAATGTATATCACCTGATAAATGGGTAAACAGAATGTGATATATCCATACAATGACATTTTATTGAGCCGTAAAAAGGATTGAAGTACTGATAGACCCTATAACATGGGTAAACCTTGAGAAGATAATGCTTGGTGAAAGAAGCCAGACACAAAAGAATACATATTGCATGATTCCATTTATATGAAATGTCCAGAATAAGCAAATCCATAGAGACAGAAAATAGATTAGTGGTAGCTGGGGTATGAGGGGAGGAAAGAATGGGGAGTGATTGGTTTAACAGGTATGGGCTCCTCTTTTGGGAGATGAAAATATTCTGGAATTAGATGGTGGTGATGGTTGCACAACCTTGTGAATGCATTTAAAAACCATTGTTGATACACACAGTCTTTCAACTGTATACCTGAAAATGGTTAAACTAGTAAATTTTATACATTTTACCACCATTTTTTTAAAAACCATCAAATTGTACACTTTAAAATGGTAGATTGTATGATATGTGAATTATATCTCAATTTTAAAAAATACAAGCATACCTCATTTCATTGTGCTTTGCAGATACTGTGTTTTGTTTTTGTTTTTGTTTTTTTACAAATTGAAGATTTGTGGCAACCCCGCATTTTCAAATGATGGTTAACATTTTTTAGGAATAAAGTATTCTTAATTAAGGTAGGTACATTGTTGTTTTATATGTAATGCTGTTGCACACTTAGTAGACTACAGTATAGTATAAACAACTTTTATAAGTACTAGGAAACCGAAAAATTCGTGTGACGCACTTTATCGCAGTATTCACTCTATTGTGGTGGTCTGGAACCAAACCCGCAATGTCTCTGAGGTATGCCTGTTGCCAAAGATACTCCTGGGTTAGCCTTGGTACCATTGATGAATCACAATGGTTTCTTAGATATTGAAACTGAAAAAGTATACTAAGCCAGGTATATTTATAAAATACAGAGGAAGTATTAATATTTAAGTTTCAAAAGTCCATTATGGATGGCTGCAGATCTTAAGCACTCCTGACTTTCTACTCTGAATCACCAAAGCCCAGTTGTCTTCTTAGTTATCTAAAGAGGTTAACTACTTGGTGTGCAGTAGCTACTTGCTCTAATAATCTAACCAGTGACTATTAACCAGAGTTCTGTTACCAAGTCTGGCACAAGGGGAGGTTTCCCTTTCCCCATACTCAACATGGTTATGTTGTGCTCTCTTGTTCCATTAGGGTCCATGTGGCTTTGAGAGTACCAGACATAAAATGGCTCATTATTAGTTGTTGGAATTGTCATTGCTGTTGAACGGATGCATTAACTGACCACATATCCATTGAAGGCAACGGTGGATAGAATAGTCTCTGACATGCATTTATGCAATCATTTTTCAAATATTTATTAGTTCATTGGGGGATACAGCATTCTGCCATCATGGAATTTATGGTTAGAGGCGAAGAGGAGACATAAACAAATAGATAATAAAATATGTTAGATGGTGATAAGCACTATGTAGAAAAGTAGAGGCAGGAAGAGAACATAGGGAATGCTAGAGTGGAAATTACAGTATTGAATAAGGTGATCAGGAAAGTTCTCACTGAGAAAGTATTTGAACAAAGACTTGAAGAGAATAAGGGGATGAGCATGGAGATATTTGGAGAAACAGCATTTCAGGTAGAGGAATCTGTTAATGCTAAGACTCTGAAGTGGTACCTAGAGTCACTGGATTGCATTGAACAGGAAAAGGTAAGTTCTGAAAATATCAGGGAGGGAGCCAGCTCATAAGGCCTTGTGGACCAATGTAAGGAATTTGCATTTATTTTGAATAAGATGGGAAGCCACCAGGATTTGAGCAGAGAGGTGACATAATCTAACTTAAATTTTAACCAGACCATTTAGGTTGCTGTGTGAAAAATAGAAAACAGAGGCAAAAGCAAGGATACCAATGTAGTGATGAATATAATAACCTTAAGAGAAATTAAAATAGCTTGGGATTTGCTCACAAATTGAATATAGGGTGTGAAAGAGAGGCATCAAAGAGGACATGTACATATATAGATAATCTGGCATGCTTAAGAGTGGAGTTTCTGTTAGCTGAGGTAATGAAACCTGCATCAGTATGTTTTAGGGTAAGATCAGAAGCTCATTTTGGAGTAAATTATATTTCATCAAATTAAGATGGCAGTATTTGTAAAATGCAGCTTCCAATTGAACTATGACACGGTTTGAAATGCGCAACCCAGTTTCAGAAATGTTAAGATGGAAAAGAACAATAACAAAAACCGATGCTTTTCAGGGTCAGTAAAATACAGAGTAAAGTTTGAGATGCCTATATAGCCATTCAGGTAGAAATGTTGAATGGGCAATTGGATTTTTTAACCTGTCGTTTGGCGAGAAGTCTGGGCCAAAGATAATGCATTTGGGGAGTTGGCAGTAGGGTGATTGAAATCTCCAAGGGAGAAGATACAAAGCAAAGAAGTCTAAGAGCTAGACCCTGTTGTACTGCAGCATTTAGAGGCTGAATATAGGGAAAGGAAACTGGGAGGAATGCTAGTGAGTCAGAAGAATATAGTACCTGGAAAGCAGTACTTTGAATGGCTCGATGGCTTGAGGAGGAGGGAGTGATATGTGTCCAGTGTTGCTGATAGGTCGAGTAAAATGAAGACAAAGAACTTAAATTAGATTTAGCTCATTGTAGGCCTTGGCAAGGTTTAGGGGAGGTGGTGCTTTTATTTATTTCTGTTGAATGTTCAGGAAAGGCCTGTTGAGAATATTCATGAGTTGAGAACTAAATGAGAACCATAAGAACTGGGAGTAGAGTATTCCAGGCAGATGGAATAGTTTGTGCTCAGGATCTAGGGCAGAATTAAATTTGTTGTTTCTGAGGAACAGAAAAATGGTAGTGTGGCTGGAGTGAAATGAGGTATTTGTTGTAGGACTTTGGAAGATACCACTTACTTGGTTCCTTGATACCATTTACTTTTTGTTCCTGATTTGGTGTTCTTTTAATTATGACTAGCTAATGAATTTTATCAGCATCTATTGAATTGATCATATTATTTTAATTGTTAAATTCAGTTAATTTCCTGATATTCACCCAGTTTTGCATTCTTAGAATAAATGCAGTATAGTCATAATTTTTGCATTGCTAGATTTGCTTTTCTAATGTTTTATTTAGGATTTTTACATCTGTATTTTGTTTGTGAAATATTTGTTGTTTGGTTAAACTTACTGATAAAATCATCTGGGCCTCGAGTTTTTTTGTTTTTTAATTTTTTAACTATTGATTTAATTTAATTAATGATAATGGATTATTTAGTTTTTCTATTTCTTGAATCATCATGGTAGTTTATACTTTCCTAAAAGAATTTTTCGTCTTAGCTTTTAATTTTATTGGGCTGAATAATAGCTTCTTATGTAACTTTATTAAATTTGTGTTATGTTGTCTCATATATAATATATATTATCTAAGTGTCTTCTGTAGTTGTATTCCCCTCTTTCATTCATGTTTTTTTCATGATTTGGAAAAAATTGATTTGTTAGTTTTATTAGTCTTTTTTAATGAATTAACTTTTTGCATTGTTATTTCTGTCTTACATCATTGCTTTCTATTTCATTAATTTTTACTCTTACCTTTACTAATTTTTCTTTAAACTTTTGGTTTCTTTTGTTCTAATTTCTTGAAATGGATATTTATTGTACTAATTTTCAGTCTTTTGTTTTTTCCCTGATATAAATAGTTAAGGTTAAAAATTTCCCTCTCAGTATTGCTTTAGTTCCATCTCCCAAATTTTGGTATATTGTGTTTTCGTACTTTTCAGTTGTGAATGTTTTTTTTCATTTTCTTTTTGAGTTCATAAATTAAAAGTTGTTTCAGATTCTAATGTAGTGATTTTCCTGTTATATTTTAGTATTGATTTCCACTTTGATAGTAGTGTGGTAAAAGAGAGAGAGAGAGAGAGAGAGAGATGGTCTCTATGTTCTCAATCCTTTGAAATTTGTTGAGACTTATTACTTGTACTGAGCTTTTGTAATTGTTACTTGTTTGGTTGAAAGAATGAGAATTCTGCTGTTGTATGTGCAATGTTCAGTATTTGTCCATTAGTTCAAGCTTATTAGTTATATTGCTAAATCTTCTGTATTTTAGCTGATTGCAGTTGTCAGATCAATTCCTTAATTACTGAGAAAAGTGTATTACACTATCCCTTTATGTAGATTCATCAGTTACCCTTGTTCTCTGTCAATTTTTGCTTTATATATTTTCAGGACATTATTGAATTCTTTATTGTTATGTGCTGATTTCTTCATCTTTCGAGGCTTCTTGCTTTAGAATCTGTTTAATTTGCTATTAATGAATGTACTTAGCAGCTTTCTCTTTAAATATTTTCCTGGTTATCTTTCATTAATTTCAAGTTTTTAATATCTTTTTTATCTTATTTAAACAAGGATAGCTGGGTGGTGTTTTTCATATAGTCTTTTAAATAATACATACAGTTCATTTATTGTAATTACTTATACATCTGGACTTATTTTTACTGCCTTATTCTGTGCCTTTAATTTGGCCCACTTTTCAGTATTTGTTTCCTCTCTTGCCTTCATTTGGATTTTTTTGTTTGGTTAATTTTTCTTTTTTTATTGTTTTGGAAATTATGCATTGTTCTCTTGTTTTAATGGTTATTAGAATTTTTAACAAATACTTTAATAGAGTCTAGACTTAATTAAATTTTCATCTTCTACTGAATAAATATCTTAGAGTGCTTTTTATAACTTTTTTTCTGAATTTATATGCTACTTTAATTCTGTCTTGTTTCTTAAACTCTTCAAGACATAATAACTATTATTAACTTAAACTGTAATGTTTGTTTAGAATTACACCACATATTTTCTGTTTGCCTTGCTTTTCATTCTTTCTTGCATTTGTTTTCTTCCCTCTGGGATCACTTTCTGCCAGAGGACATTCTTTAAAGTTTCCTTTAATGAAGCTCTTCTAACACTCGGTTTTTGTCTGTAAATATCTTGCTCTAAATCTTGAAAAATGTACTTGCTTTATATAAAATTCTACACTGATAGATCTTTTCTCAGCACATGCAAAGTATTCTATTGTCTTCTGTTGTGAATCTAATCTTAGTTTCTTTGTTAGTAATTGTTTTTGGTGTTTTATAGTTTCACATATATTTATGTGTGGATTTATTTTTTATTTATTTTGCTGTGATTTCTTCTTAAATCTGTAGTTTGGAAAATTCTTATCTGTTATTTCTCCAAATACTGCCACTGACCCATTCTTGGCCTCCCTTCCTTCCAGAACTCTTACAAGACAGATGTTAGGCTTTCTTAGTCATCCATGTCTCTTAACATCTTTCATATTTTTCATCTTTTTATGTCTACGTTGCATTCTAGATCCATTTCTCTTTGGTTCTTTTTCATATCATTTATTTATATTTTCAATCTTTTATTTCTTAAAATATAATAAACGTATTTATACTTGAGTCCTTTGATTCCAATATGATTTTACTTTCTATTTCTGCTAGTTCTTACTCTTGAAGCTTTGTTTTCTTGCGTGTGTGTTTCCAGCGAGCTTCTCCTTTCTCTTGGAACTTTATCTGTGTTAAACTCTTTGATGATAAAGGTAGATTCCTGCAGAGAGAATTTTTGTTAACTTCTGTTAGAGATCATTGGATACTTTTAAACCAGTATCTCAATACACAGAATTCTCAGTTTGAGGGTTTTTGAACCTCCTTACGTCTGTCATGTAACTTCAAGATACAAATCTGTTTGAGAGTGACTTGGGGTTAGTAACTCTCAGGGTAAAATTTTTCTTCATTTCCAGTTCGAGTCATAGTTTGATACAGGCAAGTTTGCCTTGCTGTGGGTGATGGTGGTGGTGGAGGTAATGGAGTAATTCTAGTTTACCCTCACAGTGACAGTATAGCCTTTTGGGGATGGTTTCTTTTTTCCTTTTTGTTTCTTTTTTTTTTTTTTAATTAAAGTATAGTTGATTTACAATGTTGTGCTAATTTCTGCTGTACAGCAAAGTGACTCAGTTATACACATATATACCTTCTTTTTTATATTCTTTTCCATTATGGATTATCCCAGGAGATTGGATATAGTTCCCTGTGCTATACAGTAGGACCTTGTTGTTTATCCATTCTAGATGTAATAGTTTGCATCTACTATCCCCAAATTCCCAGCCAATCCTTCTCCCACCCCTCCTCCCCCTTGGCAACCACAGGTCTGTTCTCTATGACTGTGAGTCTGTTTCTGTTTTGTAGATAGGTTCATTTGTGCCATATTTTAGATTCCACATATAAGTGATATCATATGGTATTTGTCTTTCTCTTTCTGACTTACTTAGTGTGATAATCTCTAGTTGCATCCATGTTGCTGCAAATGACATTATTCTGTTCTTTTTTATGGCTGAGTAGTATTCCATTGTGTATATATATACCACATCTTCTTTATCCATTCATCTGTTGATGGACATTTAGGTTGTTTCCATGTCTTAGCTATCATGAATGGTAGTGCTCTGAACATTGGGGTGCATATATCTTTTTGAATTATAGTTTTCTCCAGACATATGCCCAGCAGTGGCTTGCTGGATCATATGGTAATTCTATTTTTAGTTTTCTGAGGAACCTCCATACTGTTTTCCTTAGTGGCTGTACCAAATTACATTCCCACCAACAGTGTAGGAGGGTTCCCTTTTCTTCACACCCTCTCCAGCATTTATTTGTAGACTTTTTAATGATGGCCATTGTGATCGGCATGAGGTGGTACCTTGTTGTGCTTTTGGTTTGCATTTACTCTAATAATTAGTGATGTTGAACATCTTTTCATGTGCCTACTGGCCATCTGTATGTCTTCTTTGGAGAAATATCTATTTAGGTCTCCTGTCCATTTTTCAATTGGGTTGTTTGTCTTTTTGTTATTGAGCTGTATGAGTTGTTTGTATATTTTGGAAGTTAAGGCCTTGTCAGTCACATTGTTTGCAAATATTTTCTCATTCTGTGGGTTGTCTTTTCATTTTGTTTATGGTTTCCTTTGTTGTGCAAAAGCTTGTAAGTTTGATTAGGTCCCATTTGTTTATTTTTGTTTTTATTTCTATTGCCTTGGGAGGCTGACCTAAGAAAACACTTGTACGATTTACGTCAGAGAATGTTTTGCCTATGCTCTCTTCTAGTAGTTTTATGGTGTCATGTCTTATATTTAAGTCTTTAAGCTATTTTGAGTTTGTTTTTGTGCATAGTGTGAGGGTGTGTTCTAACTTCATTGATTTACATGCAACTGTCCAACTTTTCCAGTACCACTTGCTGAAGAGATTGTCTTTTTCCCATTTTATATTCTTGCCTCCTTTGTCAAAGATTGACCATAGGTGTGTGGGTTTATTTCTGGGCTCTCTATTTTATTCCACTGATCCATATGTCTGTTTTTGTACCAATACCACACTGTTTTGATTATTGTAGCTTTGTAGTATTGTCTGAAGTCTGGGAGGGTTATACCTCCTGCTTTGTTTTTTTTCCTCAGGATTCCTTTAGCAATTCTGGGTCTTCTATGGTTCCGTATAAATTTTTGTATTATTTGTTCTAGTTATGTGAAAAATGTCATGGGTGACTTGCTAGGGATCGCATTAAATCTGTAGATTGCTTTGGATAGGATGGCCGTTTTAACAATATTAATTCTTCCTCTCCAAGAGCATGGGATATCTTTTCATTTCTTTGAATCCTCTTTGATTTCCTTTATTAATGTTTTATAGTTCTCAGCATATAAGTCTTTCACCTCCTTGGTCAGGTTTATTCCTAAGGGTTTTTTTTGGTGCAATTTTTAAAGGGATTGTTTTTTTACATTCCCTTTCTAATATTTCATTGTTAATATAAAGAAATGCAACTGATTTCTGAATGTTAATCTTGTATTCTGCTACTTTGCTGAATTCATTTATCAGATCTAGTGGCTTTTGTGTGGTGTCCTTAGGGTTTTCTATGTATACTATCATGTCATCTACATATAGTAAATATTTTACCTCTTCCCTTCCAATTTGGATACTTTTTATTTCTTTTTCTTTTCTGAGTGCTGTGGCTAGGACTTGCAATACTAGGTTGAATAGAAGAGTTGAGAGTGGTGATCCTTGTCTTCTTCCAGGTTTTAGTGAGAAGGCTTTCCGCTTTTCACCACTGAGTATTATATTGGCTGTGGGTTTGTCATAAATGACTATTATGTCGAGATATGTGCCCTCTATACCCACTTTGGTAAGAGTTTTCCTCATGAATGGATGTTGAATTTCGTCAAATCCTTTTTCTGTATCTATTGAGATGATGATGTGGTTTTCGACTTTTGTTTTGTTAATGTGGTGTATTAACATTGATTGATTTGCATATATTGAATCATCCTTGTGAACTTGAGATGAATCCCACTTGGTCATGGTGTATGATCTTTTTTATGTATTGTTGGATTTGGTTTGCTAATATTTTGTTGAGAACTTTTGCATCTATACTAATCAAAGATGTTATAATTTTCTTTTTTGGTGATGTCTTTGTCTGGTTTTGGTATTAGGGTGACGGTGGCTTCATAGAATGTCTTTGAGAGTGTTCCCTCCTCGTCAGTCTTTTGAAAGAGTTTTAGAAGGATCAGTATAAGTATGATCTTTGTATGTTTGGTAGAATTCGCCTGTGAAGCCATCTGGTCCTGGACTTTTGTTTGTAGGGAGTTTTTTTGTTTTGTTTTATTTTTTAATTACAGATTCTATTTCACCTCTAGTGATAGATCTGTTCAAATTATCTTTCTTCTTGATTCAGTTTTGGTGGGCTCTGTGTTTCTAGAAAGTTGTCCATTTCTTACAGGTTGTCAACTTTGTTGGCATATAATTATTCATAGTATTCTCTTATGGTTTTTTGTATTTCTGCAGTATCGGTTGAGATTTCTCCTTTTTCATTTCTTATTTTGTTTATGTGGATTCTCTCTTTTTTCTTCTTGGTGAGCCTGGCCAGAGACATGTCAATTTTGTTTACCCTTTCAAAGAACCAGCTCTTGGTTTTACTAATTTTTTTCTGTTGTGTTTTTAATGTCTATTTTATTTATTTCCTCTCTGTTCTTTATTATTTCCTTCCTTCTGCTGACTTTAGGTTTTGTTTATTCTTCTTTTTCTAATTCTTTTAGGTGGTAGGTTAGGTTGTTTATTTGAGGTTTTTCTTATTTTTTGAGGAAGGCCTGTATCGCTGTGAACTTCCCTCTAAGAGCTGCTTTTGCTGCCTCTCATAGATTTTGTATGGTTGTGTTTTCATTGCCATTTGTCTCCAGGTATTTTTAATTTCCCTTTTGATTTCCTCATTGACCCATTGATTTTTTAGTAGCATGTTATTTAGTCTCCATGTAATTTTTTTTTCTCATTTCTTTTCCTGTGGTTGATTTCTTGTTTCATGCCATTGTGGTTGGAGAAGATCCTTGAAATAATTTCTGTACTCTTAAATTTGTTGAGGTTAGTTTTGTGCCCTAGTATGTGGTCAGTCCTAGAGAATATTCCATGTACACTTGAAAAGAATGTGTATTCTGGGTTTTTTTTGGATGTAATGTTCTGAAAATATCAATTAAGTCTAACTGTTCTGTTGTATCATTCAGGATCTCTGTTACCTTATTGATTTTCTGTCTAGAAGATCTGTTTGTTGATGTGAGTGGGGTGTTAAAGTCTCCTATTATTGTATTCCCATCAATTTCTGCCTTTATGTCTGCTAGTATGTTTTATGTATTTGTATTCTCCTATATTAGGTGCATATATGTTGAAGAGTGTAAAATCCTCTTCTTGTATTGACCTTTTTATCATTATATAGTATCCTTCTTTATCTTTCTTTATGGCCTCTGTTTTAAAATCTATTTTGTCTGATACGCTTATTGTGACTCCCGCTTTCTTGTCATTTCCGTTTGCATGAAATATCTTTTTCCATCCCCTTGCTTTCAGTCTGTTTGTGTCCTTTGCCCTAAGGTGGATCTCTTGTAGGCAGCATATTGTAGGCTCTTGTTTTTTCATCTAGTCGGCCACTCTGTGTCTTTTTTTGGAGCATTTAGTCCATTGACATTTAAGGTAATTATTGATACATATATATTTATTGCCACTTTAAACCTTGTTTTCCAGTTGATTGTATGTTTCTTCTTTCTTCCTTTCCTTTTTTGTTTTTGTGATTTGATTACTTTCTTTTATTTTATGCTTGTGTTCTCTTCTTTTTGGTTTTTGTGAATCTATTGTATGTTTTTGATTTATGGTTGCCCTGTTTTTCAAGTATGTTAACCCCTTCTTATATCTGCTTGCTTTAGACTGATAGTCATACAGGCTCAAACACAGTCTAAAAAAAAAAAGAATCTACATTTTCTTACTCTTCTTCCCCACATTTTATGATTTTGATGTCCTTTTTTTACATCTTCATGTTTATACTTTTGCTGTTCCTTGTCTTTATCGTAGCTTTCACAAATAGGTCTTTTATTGTTTTTCTTTTTGATCTGTATACTGGCTTATTTAAGTGGTTTACTTTCCAATTGTGATTTCCTCCTTCCTATATCTTCTTGCTTTTTTCTATTTAGAGAAGACCTTTCAATATTTCTTTTAGGATAGGTTTAGTATCGCTTTATTCTTTTAGTTTTTGATTGTCTGAGAAATTCTTTCTCTCCCCTTCTATTCTAAACGATAATCTTGCTAGGTAGAGTATTCTAGGTTGCAGATTTTTCCGTTTTAAGACTTTGAATATATTTTGCCACTCCCTTCTGGCCTGCAGTGTTTCTGTAGAGAAATCGGCTGATAGTCTTATGGGGGTTCCCTTGATATTAACTCTTTGCTTTTCTCTTGCTGCTTTTAGAATCTTCTCTTTATTTTTAACTTTTGCCATTTTTATTATAATATGTCTTGATGTAGGTCTGTTTGGGTTCATCTTGTTTGGGACCTTCTGTTTCCTGTATCTGGATATCTGTTTCCTTCTTTAGGTTTGAGAAGTTTTCATTAGTTTCTTCAAATACATTTTCAATTCCCTTTTCTCTTTCTTCTCCTTCTGGAATCCTTGTTATGTGTAGATTGGCATGCTTTGTATTATCCCATAGGTCTCTTATATTGCTTTCTTTTTTTTTTTTCCCATTTGGCTTTCTGTCTGCTGTTTTGATCAGGTAATTTCCATTATTCTATCTTCCAGATCACTTACTCTTTCTTCTGCATTATTCATTCTGCTATTCATTGCCTTTAGCTCAACTTTTGTCTCGGCAAGTGAATTTTCTAATTTTTCTTGTCTCTTCCTTATAGTTTCTACTTCCTTTTTACAGTAATTTGCATTTCTGTTGATAGCCTTTCTTAATTCCTTCAGTATTTTTGTTACCTTCTTTTTGAACTTGGTGTCTGTTAGACTGAAGAGGTCTGTTTCATTGTTCCTTCAGGGGAATTCTCTCGGTCTTTTCACTGGGAATGGTTCCTCTTATATCTCTCTTACTCTGTGTGTTTAGGAGAAACAATTATGTACCGTAGTCTTGGAGGGCTAATTATATGCAGGAGTGTCCCTGTGTAGCTTGTGTGCATTTAATATTTTTTTGGTGTGAGGGTTGCTTTTGGTTTGGATGCTTGCCGTCTCTTTCCTCAGCATGTACTGGCTGTTATCCCTTGATAGGGGCTATGCAGGTGCACTGCCCGTGCACGCTTCCAGGAGGTGGGGGAAGCAACCAGCACCCACTCATGGGACCCTTGGCAGCGGCAGCACTCCATACCCATCTGTGGAGTCCTAGATGGCAGTGGTAGCTCACACCCATCCCTGGAGCTCTTGTAGGTGGTGCCCTGCCGCCTGAAAGCACGCGTGCAGAGAAAGGAACTTCTATGGCAGTCCCACCCCTCTCCTCACACACACCCCAACAATGGCACCTTGTCTCTCTGGTGGTCCCAGGCTTCTTCCCATGCTGCTGATTGCCAGTGAAGAAGATGGATGAATAGATAGGAGGTGTGAAGCAGTAGTACTTTTAAAAGCAAGAAATAAGTAAATACCCTTCTTTCAGATTTTCTGTTGTTTAATGTTCCTTATAGTCATGTGGTACAGTCTCCTCTGAATTCAGAGTGGTGGAGTGTAAGATGAGGAAACCATGGGCCACCTGTATGGGCAGGCTGATTTTGATGTCTGGAAATGCATATGTAAGAGTTAGTTTTCATTCATACATTTTCCAAGTAGAGAGAGTTTCGAGGTTTAACTGTTACATGTTTTTATATACCAACCCATTTAAAATTGTAGTCAACACACGTGATTGGAGTGTAGCATAATGATTAAAGGATAAATAACTCCTCTGGCAGTGTTTGGGAATTAGTATTGGCATTTGTTTTTATTTTAACAGTTTAAATAATTTCAAATGTTGAAAGAGTAATAACCTGCAGGTGGTCAGTTACGTATTATCACTAATAAAATGTCAGGCTTTCCTTCTTTGGAGGGGCCAAAATGTCAAAAGGAGTAAAAATTATAATAATAATCCTATGTGGCAATCTTTGATGCAAGAGAATTTTAGAAATTTTATTTCTAAAATAATGTATGTATTTTGAGTATAAAGGTTTTTAATTTATTTTTTAACTAGGTTCAGGACATCTGGAAATCTTGTAATCACTCGTGAGATTGATGTGGCAAAAAATCAGTCCTTTTGGTTCATCAACAAAAAATCTACAACTCAGAAAGTAGTAGAAGAGCAGGTTGCAGCCTTAAATATTCAAGTGGGCAATCTTTGCCAGTTTCTACCTCAGGTATGAGAGAATTAAATGTAAAGGTGGGAAAATTTTGTGTATGTTTCCTCTTTATGTCATATAAGAATGTAAATACTTTTTAAGAGTATTGTAATGTTTACTATTTAAAATGAGCATAGTGGTCTTAATACTAACAGTTCTTTGTAAAAGGTAGCATCTCATCTCTTACAGTATAATCTTACTAATTTGTAGTAATTTGGAAATAATCAATTAATAAGTCTGTTAAAGTATTGTAAAGGAAATAAAGGTATTATTTTTAAGTACAGAGAGTAACTTGAACAGCTGTGTGCTCCCATTCATAGACTCGTAAAATTTTGTTAATAAACAACTTCTTAATCAGTGTATTTGTATAAAATATTTTATATACTAAGACTTTTAAATCTATAGGTGTGCCTTCTAAAAACCTTTCATATTTTAAGTTTGTTTAGTAAAAATAAAACATCCTGATATTGCATGTTATATGTTAAAATCAGATCTTTTAAATTTGTCTTTGAATGCAGTCTAGTGACTGAATTATAGTTCATTTTTTTCTTCAGAAACAATGATGATTTGATTACTATGTCCAAGTGAAAGAGAAGTTAAAATTTGCAAGTATTTATCAGCTGATATAAGACTATCTACAGAAGTAGATGTTTAAAATTGCTCTGTGTTTTTTTTTTTAACTTCTAGTATTGCATTCCAAATTATGTGTAGTAGATAATCATTTCAGTCCAGGGGAGTATTTTTTCTTTTATTTCCAAACTATTTGTTAAATGTGTATAGAACTTTCAACCTGGAAATATTGACATCGAAATTTTTTAAGGTTCTCAAAAAGATGACAGTTTATACCCTAAGTTTATTATTTTAAAGAATGATATATGAAGGACAGGGTTTATATTAAGATTCACATCTCAAAATAAAGGGTTTTTTTCTTTTAAATGAGTTTCTTCTTGACAAGTATCACTGAGTGAAAAATGTTTTGAAGATATTTATAAACGATAATATTAACTGATATTTAAGGTTTTTGCTCTAGGATAAAGTTGGAGAATTTGCTAAACTCAGTAAAATTGAACTCCTTGAAGCTACTGAGAAGTCAATTGGTCCTCCAGAAATGCACAAATACCACTGTGAACTCAAAAACTTCAGGGAGAAAGAAAAACAACTAGAGGTATTTATAAATAGACAACTCATTTTGTGTCTGTCATTGACTTCTATGTCTCAAAATGTGGGAAAGTAAATAGTAGTTCTGATTCATTGAGTGTATTCATATATTTGTGATTTTTTTTCACCTAGGATTTTGTTGCTAACATTAATTAAGTTAGGTGACAAAAAGTGGGAATGGATTTTATATAAAGTTTGACATTTTTGACTATCATTTCATCAAATATATGTTATTAATTGAATTTCTAAAGCAGCAGTCCCCAACCTTTTTGGCACCAGGGACCGGATTCATGGAAGGCAGTTTTTCTATGGACGGGGTGAGGGGTGGGAGATGGTTCAGGCAGTAATACGAGCGTTGGGGAGCAGCAGATGAAGCTTCACTCGCTTGCCTCCTGCTGTGCGGCCTGGTTCTTAACAGGCCGCAGACCGCTACCGGTCCACAGACTGGGGATTGGGGACCCCTGTTCTAAAGAACCAATAATAGTATTATAAAGTATTTTTTTTCTCTCAGTAAGTTTCAGTGTTATTCTTTTATTCATTCAGTATTTACTAAACACCTGCTGTATGCCAGGCACTGTGTAAGGCTTTGGGTAATACAGCAGATATGTAGCTTTTAATATAGTGTCTCTGTTGAGCCAGTTCTCATATTTTTTTCAGTTGTGTGAGGATGGACTTTGTAAAAGAACTGTACATTTAGTTGCAGTGTTTGATTTTTTATTTTCACCTTTAATAAATAAATTAAAATGTTCTTTTATATCATATCATTTGAAAAGGTGTTTTATTTAATGAATCATTTTCCATATCTCAGCAGCTAAAATAAATTCAGTAAATTTTTGTAATGAGAAGTCTTGTAAACAAATGCTCTTAAACTGTAACTGCCTATACTTGATAATGAGTTTTATTATAATTTAATACTATTTTTATTGTTATACTTATTCAGAGTGAATGGCCAAAGGAGTCATAATTATTTTATCCTACTTTATATACTCTGTCGGTCCTTTTACTTTTCCCCACGTCAAACAATCTTAACACACCCCTCTGAAACACTCACTGAAACTACCTACCAAACGCTGAAAGAAAACAAACGTATTCTACTAAGCTCTGAGTACATTTTTGGCATTTGTTAATTCACAATATAAAGGCTGAATTTTAGCTTTCCTTTATCTCATTTCTAAGTCCTTCAGTCATTGGTATTTATAACATAGTAATCATAATAATACCACTCTTCATTTGTATGTGATGTTAGAGCTTTTGTTGAGCTTTCACCTATAGTAAGTTGAGTTGCTTCTACCCTTGAGGTGAATGGGGCAGATACCTCTCTTCTCTTTAGGCAAGAAGAGTCCAGGCTTAGAGTTGTGTCAGGGCTTCCTCACAGTCCCATAATTAATAAATAGTAGAACCTAGACCAGAATTCAGGTGTGCACATTAGTTTCACACAGTTCTTAAGAACTCCTATGGAATCATTTATTGTGAAATTTTGCTAGCACTGTACATTTTTCATTATTAAAAGCTTTGACCTTTTGTCTTTCTTCAGTTAAACTAATTGTTAAATAAATATTTATTTTAGACCTCATGCAAAGAGAAAACTGAATATCTAGAGAAGATGGTTCAGAGGAATGAAAGATATAAACAAGATGTGGAGAGGTTTTATGAACGTAAGCGACATTTAGATTTGATTGAGATGCTTGAAGCAAAAAGGCCATGGGTGGTAAGTGTGAGTTATTAAAGGTGAAAATAGTGATTCTTTAATTAGCAGAAAAGTTATAAAGAAGGCATTAATTACTGTGTATTCAAATTAGGTGCTTTTGTTCATTTTTGCTTTGTATATCATACATAGTAACACTTATCTCTTTCTTTGTGTTATTATATAACTGTGTTCTATGTTGTTGTTATTGCATAACAGATAACAGTTGATTAAGTCTGTGCCCTTAATTTTTCCAGATTTGAGTCAACAGATAGTTTTGTTTTATAAAATGTTAATGAGCTAAAAATGTTTACATATGTAAAAATTAAATCTTTGAGTGTCCTCAGGTCACAGAATTTACTTTGAGTGTGCTACTAATATCAGCTTCAGCTACAGACAAAGTTGAAGGATATTAATTGTAATCTTCTGCTCATTATGCTTCATAAGCTTACTGAGGCTCCTGTTTTTAGTCACTCTGTGATGTATACTGTTTAAAACCAGTTTGGGCCAAAGATTCATTTCCCTCAGTACATTACTTTTCAGTGGGTGGAACAAAATAAGAAAGTTTAATAATGTTTTTAAGGCTAGGATGGAAATAATTACTAGATTGGAGAAATATGTGGCTTTATTTGTGAACCTTCTCCCACCCACCCTAACCCCACCACCCCTGCTTCACCCTATCCTTTTCCGTAATTCCATTTTCTTAAACTTTTTTCTTTCTTCAGCTCATTTTGATTAGGTTTATCCTATGTCCATTATTATTCTTGCACCTGCTTTATGTTTGTCTTTTGAAGTCTTTTGATTTCTCCCTTTTCTTTCAAGATTGATTTCAATCTTTTTTCATTTTTTCCTTTTTTTGATTTACTGTAATGTTTATTTGTATTCTTTTCTTACCTTTCTTCATCCCATTCATTCTTACTATATGCTCTCTTAGCACTCCACTTAATTTTTTTAGCAAATATTTATTAATTCCTGTGACGTGACAAGCATCATTTTCACCTGGATGCTATATTTTGTTTTTCTCTTGAGCCATTTTACTTTTGTTTTTTCATTTTTATTTTTCATAACTGAGTTTCTTTTGGTTCTTTATATGTTTTTGAATCCCTTCTTTATTGAGAGACTAGAGGAGATCCTAGTGTTAGAAGCCGTTAGGATGTAAGTTTCAATAACAGGAAGGGATGGAAGACAGAGAGTCTGCCCTAGTGATAGAGATAAGTGCTCAGTGAGTATCACTGAGTTAATCATTATGTTGGTATTTACTATTTCTGAAGTTGTTTCAGAGGGCAAATTTTTTATTAATAGACCTGCCAAAGGGATTCAAAACTGTCTTTTTCATAGATTTGGTTTCTGCTTGTACCTTGATTTTAGTATTTGTGTTACTTTAAGCTAGGAGTGCATTAACTTCTCTTTCTTGAATTCGTTACAAGGAATATGAAAATGTTCGTCAGGAATATGAAGAAGTAAAATTAGCTCGGGACCGAGCAAAGGATGAGGTCAGAAAACTTAAAGAAGGGCAGATTCCTATAACACAACGTATTGAAGAAACTGAAAGGCAGCGTCACAATTTGGAGGCTCGAATCAAAGAGAAGGTACTTTTCTGGCTCAATTTTGGATTTCCTGTATTTTATTTTAGCAAATACAAAAATATTTTGCAGGTCTTTTAAAATGTTTTGTAGATTTACTTGTTAACTTTAGTTCCTTAAGTTCTTTTACTAGGAATTCTACTACCACAGGTCTTTCAAGGTCCTAATCATCGCTTGCTACTCTATAGAAATTCCAAGATATAAAAAGAGAAAAATGAAATGTGATTGTTTTTAATAACAGGAGGATCAGAGTAGTATTCCTAGAAACATTTAACTCCTTTTGTGAATTTATTATACATGCTTTGTAACTATATACCCATTTGGAGGAATGTAATATAAAAATCCTGATGTTTCTTGGAATAAATAATATAATGGCATATGGAATTTTCCCGATATTTTGAAAATGTAAATTTAAATTTTTTGTGATCATGGCTTTTAACGTTTAGGTGAGATTTTGGAGTCAGATATTGTTTTGAGAATGGACCCTGCAATTCTATATAATCGTTTCTAGGATAAAATAACATGAGGAAATAAATGTGAAGAGATACAGAAACATATGTATGCATATTGCTGCAGCTGTTTTTAATATCTATATGAATAACCTTTCATAGATTTTCAAATAATTGTTGGTATTTTGGGTGATAATTGTGAATTTAGTTTGAAAGAAATAATGGAAAATCATTGTGGGTAAACTTACATAGCAACTTAATATTTGGATGAGTGGGATCACATAATTGCCTTGCTTGAATTTTTAACTAACTTCCCCTCTTCTGGTTCAATCTTACAGGCAACAGATATTAAGGAGACATCTCAAAAATGCAAACAAAAGCAAGATGTTATAGAAAGGAAAGATAAACATGTAAGATCTTGTATTGAAATTTTTGTTATGTTAATTTGCCCTAACTTTTGTGTTCAGGTGTAGATTATGAGACACCTTCTTGTTTGGGAATTGTCTGAGATCCTCCTCATTCTCTATTTCTTAATCTGTGAGGGGAACTAAGCTTTGGAAGTATAGCACTTGCACAGAGGATAAATGGGGAAAATGGCTCTAAACTACTCATAGGTATGCATTATAGGGTGCAATAGATATGTATTTAATAGGGTGATGGTAAAATTGGATTTAGTTATCTTAATAGCAGAAATTAAATTATAAGGGATTTATTCTGTTGTTTGTTTATATTAAGAGTTGGGTATTTAAAAAGCTGATTATAAATTCATTGTGCATGGATGGGACTTGATGACAAAATTATTTTAGGATAATTGGGCAAGAAAGTGGGCTTTTTAGCTAACGGATCCCCAAATCTATCTGGAGTTCTGTTCTCCAGGACCATTCAGAAACTAAAGTTTGAATTACCTTTCTTAGGGATAGATGCATGTCTTGAAGCATTCCTGGTGTTTAAAGCATGACGTTAATCTCTCAGTTTTCAGCCTCACCCCTTTTCCTATGCCTTTATCTTCAAGTTCCAATCCGCTTTCATTTAACTTCTCCAGAGAATAAACCTCACATTTTCATGACAGAAGCTTGCTTGCTAGCATTAGTGCTCAAGGTGTGTGCATAGAGGTGGTGTGAAGGCATTGCGGTAGGAGGCTAGTGTAGGGTTGGTAGGGGTAATTCTCTATGTGGGGTGTGTGTGTGTCTCTCTCTTTTTTTTTTTTTTTAATTTACTTTGGAAGGCTCAACAATAATGTATTTATAGCAAAATCTCCTTTCTCTAAATCCCTCTAAAGTATGTACAGGGCAGTCACCATTGTATACAAATAGCTGGTGGAGAAATAGAGACTCCACAAAATTAAACGACTTGCAGAACTCAGAAGTGGCTCCCAGTGCCGCACTCTACTTTCCCCAATATAAAATAACATTTTCCATAAAAATCTTACTTAATATGTAATGTCTTTATACTTGAAATTTCCTAGTTCTAAGAGTCTCCAGGATATTTTTTTTTAAAGAAGAGTCAGTTCTTTTCTTGTTTCTTTCTCTTTCACTCACCCTTTACACTGTGGTTCCTATAATAGGCTGCTAAATTAGTTGTCCCTCTACTACCTTTACTCTTCTGAATATTTATTGAAATCTCCAGTTATTGATGTCTCCTCCCTTACTCCTTTTGTCCTTGTGAGATTGAGCCCTTTTTGCTCCATTTCTGTTATTTAGTTAGAGTTTAGAAGGAAAAAGGCACAAAGATTCACCTTTAAAACCCCAAACGGGAATACTAAGTTGATAGGTTGTCTAACATTGAACCATCCTTGCATTTTGTCATAAATCTTACTTGGTATTTTAATACGTTCCTGGATTCAAATAGAAAATCTTGTTTTTAGGATTGTTTTGCACCATCTGAGATTGACCTAAAATTTTATTTTATTCCATCCTTAACTGGTTTTTTTTTTAGTGTTATGCCAACCTTTTAAGTAGTTTAGTACTCCTGAAACCAATGTTTTCTTTTTTTCCCTTATCATAATTGCCAGTTTGTCACTTTTGTAAGTTCTTGAATTTTTAGCCTTTCTTAATTTTTAATACATTTTAGGGTATAAATTTTTTTTCTGGTTATCATTTGGTTATACATCTCATATGTGTGATATGTACTGTTTTTCTGTTTAAGATTTTTTTTTTTTTTTTTGAGATTTTTTGGTTTATTTTTAAAGTTAATCTGTTAGAATCATTCATTAACTCTACTTACTAAAATTAATTTTACAAAGAGGATAGATTTCAGATACTTTACCTTTTTTATGTTCTGGTTGGGTTCATTATAAGATCAAGGAGGCCATAGACAGCAATTAGTTATCACAGATAAGCTTGGTGAGCAACTCAATCTCCTATGACAAAATAGCTATCAAATTTAAATGAACAAACACAATTTACTACCGAAAAAAAGCATGCTAACAAATGTAGTTTTCTGTAACAAACATACTAGGTTCAAGGTAACTGGTTACTAGTTCTTAGAAGAAAGCCGTGAAAGCAAAGCTCTATACATTATAAGAAAGCTCTTTGTCCCTTTCAATAAGCAAACCTACAGAGAAATTCAGTTTTATGATGAAAAGATACAGACTAAAACAAAGTAAAATTTCAACTTAAATTTCATTGTAACTAGAATATAAATATTTGCTAATATTTTCCCTTATCTCTCATCAACTTTTACACTCAAAATTTTTCAGTTTTTCATTAAGTACTATGAAAACTTTGGCCTATGGTTTCAATCATAATTTTATCTGTTTAAGATTTTATAATTCTCATTTAAATGTTTTTGTTTAAGCTTACATAGGAGTTCTTACTGTTTCAATTTACATGGATATGGAATTTTTAAGCTTTTTAAAAAATGTGTAGTTCCAGTTATATTGCTTTATGGTTAATAAATGTGGCCTTTATGACTTTATTTTAGAATTTTTGGAAACCTCTCTTGGACTTTTATATTTGGTTTTGTAGGTATTCTTCATATATTCAAAAAGAATGTATTCTGTCTTTAGGGGTGGTTTTTTATACCTGTAAATATAGATATATAGCTATATATATATCAGGCCTACTATAATTATGCAAATGTTCTACTTAGTTCTTTTTCTTACCAACCTGACATCCATTTTAAAGTATCAATACCTTCTTCTGTGAATGTAGATTTGTCTATTTTTCCTTGTGATTGTATTAGTTCTTGCTTTCTAGATTTTAAAGCTTTATTGTTTGTTCTTTCTGCATCATGTTTTTATTTTATCTGCTTAAAATAACATATACTGGGTTTTGCTTTGTAATTTTTTCAATTTGGTGTGAGAGACACTTTTTCATACAGTAAAGGAGTTTAACCAGTTCACATTTACCATTGTTTTCTACTTCCTATGCTTTTTGTTTGATTCTTCCTATTGCCCTTTCTACTTTCTGTTGCTGTTGATTAAGGTTTTCTTATTCCATTTTTTTCCCCTAAAGTTATATATTCTAAGCCTATTCTACTGATTACTCTTAAAGTTTAAATAACATATTTTTCTTAATAAAAAAAGTTAATCAGTATTTTCATTCTACTTAATTAAGATCAGAATCTTAGCAGGCTTTTATTTCTTTTTTTCTCCACTTCATGCCAGTGTCATCAGAAATTTTACTTGTCAGTTTTTTAAGATGTTATTTTCTACTATCTGTATTTATTTAGACTTAATAATATATTTATTGACTTATTTGATCATGTTACTGCTTATATCACACTTCTTATGATTCTTTCTTTTGAAGAGGTAGGAATTTGGGGGGTTTTTTTCTTACTGGCTATCTTCTGTAGGTGTTTTAGAGACGTTCTTTGGGTGATAAACTTTCTGAGTCCCTGTATGTTGCAAACTATCTTTTTTGCAGTTACTATGGAATATTAATATGGCTGGATATTGGATTCTAAATTACAAATTTTTTTTTCCTTAGCACTTTGACAGTCTGCCTCAGTGTCTTCCTGGGTCTAATATAGTTGGCCCTCCATGTCCATGGATTTTGCATTCGTGGATTCAACCACTGAGCAAAAATATTTGGGAAAAAAAAATATTCCAGAAAGTTCCAAAAAGCAAAACTTGAATTTGTTATACACCAGCAACTTTTTACATAGCATTTACATTATACTAGAGATGATTTTTAAAAAATTTTTTACATTTAATCTAATTTTGTTTATGTTTGCTTTGGGATGGGGAATAGATCACTCCGTAAAAGCATACAGTAAAAACAAAGTATGTCTTATGTACAGCTTTAAAACTACAATAATGATGTACCTTTGCATCCCATAATGATGTGTGTAGGTTGTATGCAAATACTATGCCATTTTATGTAAGAGACTTGAGCATCTGTGGATATTGGTAGCTGTAGAGGGTGGGGGGAATGGAGAGGTGCTGGAACTAATCCTCTGAGGATACCAGGGGACAAGTGTATTGTTCCTGAAAAGTAGCAGATATGAGAAGTAGGCAGAGACTATGTTAGGTAGACCCTTGAAGAAAAAAGAAAGCAATTTGAATTTGATTGTAAATGCAGTGAGAAACTATAAGAAGGCTTTGAAAGTTTTTAAGCCATAGAGAAACAGTATTTCATATATTCTATTTATTTGTACATTTATTTATTTTTGGCTGTGTTGGGTGTTCGTTGCTGTGTGTAGGCTTTCTCTAATTGCAGCGAGCAGGGGCTACTCTTGTGTTAAATATTTTCTATTGTACCATTTTAATTCCCTTGTTCTTTTGCTGTGTATTTTTTGAGCTATTTTCTTAGTGGCTGCCTTTAGAATTACAAATAACATCTTAATTTATGATAATCTATTTCATATTAATATGAACTTGAGTAGTATACAAACTTTGCTCCAATATAGCTCCATTCCCTTCTCCTTCCTTTGTGTTATTGTCATACCAGTTACATTTTTAATCATTATAAGCCTATCAACGTAGTTTTATAATTATCTCTTTATATAGTTTCATTTTTGTGGCAATAATTGTGTGATTCTCTGACGCCAACTTTGTGTCCTATAATTCATTTCAGTTCTGATACTAACTACTTGGAATTAAAGCAGATTCTACAATTTCATGGCTCAGTCTCACAAGACAGTCCTGGCTTTACATGCCAGTCTCAATTCCCCAGACCTCAGATTTCCTACTCTTCTCTCTGACTTCACTACAAATTCAGGGATTCCCACAACCCCCCTCCACCGCCAACTTCAGGTTCAGTATTTGCTAGAACGACTCACAGAACTCAGGAAAATGTTATGCTTAACAATTACCAGTTTACCATAAAGGATACAACTCAGGAACAGCCAAATGAAAGAGGTGCATAGCACAAGGGTATGGGGGGTTATAGTGGTGCAGAGCTTCTAATCCCTTTCTGGGTGCACCACCTTCCCACCATATGGACATGTTCACTAACCCAGAAGCTCCATAACCATGTTGTTCAAGAGTTTTATTGAGTTTCATTACCTGGATATGATTGATTAAATTATTGGCTGCTGGTGAGTGAGGTCAATCTGCAGCCTCTCTCTACTCCTTGAGGGCAGGGGGTGAGGCTGAAAGTTCCAACCCCTTAATCATGTGGTTTGTTCTTCTGGCAATCAGTCTCTATTCTGAAGCTGTATAGGGGCCCTGCCAAGAGTCATCTTATTAGCATAAAATCAGGTATCTGCAAAAGGGGCTTAGTGTGAATAACAAAAGACACTTCTGTCACTCAGGAAATTCTAAGGTTTTTAAGACCTCTGAGTCAGGAACTGGGGACAAAGACCAAGTATATATTTTTTATTATACCACAACAGTTGTCTTTTATATCAGATAGGAGAAAAGAAGAGTTACAAACAACAGATACATTTTTACTATCTCTTATTTACATATGTAGTTACGTTTACTGGTGCTCTTTATTTCTTTGTGTAGATTCAAGTTACTGTCTAGTGTCCTTTCATTTCATTCTGGAAGACTTGCATTAGTATTTCTTGTAGGGCAGGTCTGCTAATGATGAATTCTACCAATATTTGTTTATCTGGGAATGTGTTAAGTTTTTCTTTGTTTCGGAGGGATAGTTTTGCTGGGTATAGAATTCTTGGTTTTCTTTCAGTACTTTGAATATAACATCCCACTGCCTTCTGACCTCCATGGTTTTTGATGAGGAATCAGCTGTTAATCTTATTGAGGATCCCTTGTACATGATGAGTTACTTTTTTCTTGCTTTCAAAATTCTCTCCTTTTCTTTCAGCAGTAAACTATGAAATTTCTAGATGTGAGTCACCTTTGGTTTATCCTGCTTGGAATTAATGGAGCTTCTTGGATGTGTAGATTAATGTTTTTCATCACAATTGGGAAGCTTAGGGTCATTATTCTTCAGATATTCTTCCTGCTTCTTTCTTTTTCTTCTCTCCTCCTGAGACTCCTATTACACATATTTTGATATATTTAATGGTGTCCTACATTCTATTTCTTTTTCTTTTTCTTTTTTTCTGTTCCTCAGACTGAATACTTTCAATTGAGCTATCTTCAAGCTCACTTAATCTTTGCTTTGCATGTTCAAATCTGCCATTGAGCTCCACTAGTGAATCTTTTATTTCAGTTACTGAACTTTTCAACTGAGAATTTCTACTTGACTCTTTTTTTATAATTTCTCTCTCTATTGATATTCTCTATTCAATAAGACATTGTTCTTTTACTTTCTTTTCCTTAGACATGTTTTCCTTTAGTTCATTGAACATATTTAAAATAGCTGTCTTAAAGTCATTATTTTGTAACTATTTCTGGGCTTCCTCAGGGACATTTTTTGTTGACTGCTTTTTTTCCTGTGTATGGGTTATACTTTCTTGTTTTGTTGACTGTGTTTTAATTTTTTGTTGAAACTGTAAAGTTTAAATAGCAGGATGTGGCAACTCTGAAATCAGTTGTCCTCCTTTCACCCAGGCTTGTGTTATTTTTGTTTGCTGATGATGTTGTTGCTGTTTTTTTTTTTTAATTACTTTCCTAACGCTGTGAATTCTGTATTCTTTGTCATATGTGACTACTAAAGTCTCTGCTCAGTTAGTTAGTGGTCAGCTAATTATTGGATAAGCATTTTCTCAAATGACTATAATGTCTCCCAATCTAGTATGTCTCCCAGTCTTTGTTGAGGGTCTCTGATTGCATGTTGGTTCACACCTTCAACACTCAGCCAGGCATTGTTTTCACTTTCCACCAAGATTCTGTCCTCAAATACTCCCTGAATTGTTGAAAGCTTTGGTTAACTTCCAGTGCTAGTTTACAACTCTGTTTCAGCTTTCACTTCCTGTTTGCACAGAATGTTGTGAGAGATAAGGGCCTCCTCAGGTCTTTCTAGGGCATGCATACAGCCTTGGCCATGCACAGTCCGAACTCAAGCATGCATATGGCCTTCTAGATTCCCAGGAGCTACCAAAACTTCCTATGGGCATCGTATTCTCCAGCTTTTTCTTTTTAAATTTTTTGGTTAGCTTATTGTTTGCCACACTTATCTCACACCAGGCAGCTCTGTTGTTAAACAATTGCCACTGATTGTTTTTGGCAGCTTCCTCCAAGGAAAAGGGTCTTTTGCAGTGTGCAAGCTATGGAGTCAGGTCAAATGAAGACAAGGCTTGCAAGTAAGGTTTTCCTGGAAACTGCCAGACAGATCAGATAACGATAGTTCTCTGAGACTGAGAATGTGAAAGTTCTCTAACTTTGTGATCTCTCCCATAGCTCCTAGGCTGCTGATTTCACTATGACTGTGGGCTGTTGGTTTTCAAGGCTGCCAAGGAACTGAGGAGAGGGGAATAGGAATAGGGCATGTTCAAAACACCACAAAGCTTGTTGTTTTTACCAAGATTCGAGCATTTTTCTTGAGTAAATGCCCTCCGGCTTGTTGAAAAGCCTTTGGTTAAATTCCAGAGTTCTGAAAGAGTTAATTTTGATAATTTTTGTCAATGTTTTCATTACTTTTCTGGAGGAGAGGATTTTCAGAGTTCCTTTGCCATTCCTGTTGACAGCCAAATCTCTTCTATATCTACAGAAAAATGTTGCTAGGATTTTAATGGGACTTGCATTAAACGTATGTCAATTTGGGGAGAATTGAAATCTTTACTATGTTGAATCTTCCAAACTATGAACACGGTATGTCTCCATTTATTTAGATCTTTGATTTTTTTCCATCAACATTTTGTAGTTTTCAGCATATAAGTTCTCTTATGTTTTGTTGGATTATACCCAAGTTTTTCTTTTGATTTTTCTTTTTCTCTGTTCCTTATTTTTTTAATGGTTTACTTGGGGTGTTTCTTTATAAGCAGTCATGTCATCTACAAATGGAGACAGCTTTATTTCTCCCATTCTGATTTTTATGCCCTTTATTTCCTTTCTTGCCTATTGCACTGGCTAGAAGTTCCAGCACTGTGTTGAATAAGAATGGTTAGAGTGGACATCCTTGCCTTGTTCCTGGTCTTAGGAGGAAAGCATTCATTTTTTCACTATTGAGTATAATGTTAGCTGTAGGGTTTTTTATAGATGAGGAAGTTCAGGAAGTTCTGCTCTATTCCTGTGTTTCTGAGAATATCATGAGTGAGTGTTGGATTTTGTCAGATGCTTTTTCTCCATATCTATTGATATGATCATGCACATGTTCATTTTTAGCTTGTTAAAATGATGGATTACGTTTATTTTTGAATATCAGATCAACCTTGCATTTCTGAAATAAACTCTGCCTGGTTATGGTATATAAGTTTATAACTCCTTTTCCGTATTGTTGAATTCTGTTAGCGAACATTTAAAGGATTTTTGTGTCTATCTTCAGAAGTGATATTCTATGGTTTTCTTTTCATACTTGTCTGCTTTTGGTATCAAGATAATAAGTAGCTTTTTAAAATGAACTGGGAAGTGTTCCCTCCTATTCTCAGTTTTGGAAGAGATTGTGTAGAATTTGTGTTAATTCTTCTTTATATATTCTGAATAATTCTCAAATAACACTATCAGGGTCTGGAGATTTGTTTTTGGAGTTTTGAAATTATGAATTCAATTTACTTAATAGTTACAGGGCAATTCAAATAATCTATTTCGTATTGGTTGAATTGTGGTAATTAGTGGGTTTTTTAAGGAATTGGTCCATTTTGTCTAAATTGTTAAATTTATGTGTGCATAAATTCTCTTATTATCCTTTGGATGTCAGTAGGTTCTATAGTGATACTGTTAACCCTGTTTCATTCCTGATGTTGGTAATTTGTGTCTACTTTGTCTTTTTTTTTTTTTTTTTTTTTTTTTTTGGTGGGGTATGAGGGTGGGGATCATTCTTGCTAGAGGTGTGTTAATTTTATTGTTTTTTACAAAGAACCAGCTCTTTGTTTCATTGGCTTTTCTCTGTTATTTTTCTAATTTCATTAAGGTCATTCATATTTTTATTACTTCCTTTCTTCTGCTTGATGTGGGTTTGTTTTGCTCTTTTTCCAGGTTCTGCTCAGATTATTGATTTGAGACTTTTCCTCTTTTCTTGTGTGTATGCACTTAATGCTATAAGTTTTCCTCTCATCACTGCTTTACCTGTGTCCTGCAAATTTGGATATGTTGTATTTTTATCTCTGTTCACTTTGATTTTTTTTTTCCACTTTTCTTGAGATCACAATTTGTTTATCCATTCATCTGTTGATGGACGTTTAGGTTGTTTCTGGTTTAGGGCTATTACCAAAAAATGCCGTGAGTAGTCTTGTACAAGTTCTTATGTAATATAACATATGCTCTCATTTCTTTTGGATAATTTCCTAGAAGTGACTATCATAGGTGTACATATAACTTTTGAAGGAATTGCCAAACTGTTTTATTAGCAATTGATTATTGCTAATTGACCAAAATGATTATTAGCAATTTTTTGTAGTTGTAATTGATAAAAGTTGACTTGTGATTACTTAGAATTATTTTAATGATTCTTCACCATAAATAATTTGAGAAACACTGCTTGGAGTAGCCCTGGAGGGGTAGATTTAGGTAGCTACAAGAACTCTCCTTACATTGTATAAGATAAAGCAGAGTGAGTACAGATGGAGGTAGGTTGATGGTTTTGAAAGGAGGAAAAGTACTCTGATCAGAGTACTCTGATTTTAACACTGCTGTTAATGAAATATGAGACAGGGTCATTAGCTGGGTGAGTAGAGAGCCTTTAGCAATATAAGATTGAGGAAGGAGGAAAAGATGTGAATTCATCTCAGAATGAGAGCATACATTTATTAGAAAAATGTAGTAGGTTTTTCTGAGAGTTCTGAGTGCCTGTTTAAGTTTTGTGGCCATAAATTTGAAGTAAGACCTGTTTTCAAGAGTTTCTCCAATTAGTTCAGTTGTTTAGATACAGATAAATAGAAAGTATATATTTAGGTTTAATAAGGACTAAGCTTTTTCCTTGCTAATGTGACATAGGAATGGTGGAAGTTCAAGAGGCTTTTGCAAGGGAGTGATTCTAGAGTTGTGGAACCTCAGCCAGTTAAGGAAAGAAATGAGGGGGATGGTGGATTGTGAAAAGGTAGTAGGGTCAGTGGATTACAGGACCCTATGCAGTCAAAGGATAGTTGGAGTAGGAAGACCATAGTAAGTAAAATGTAAGGAAAGGAGATGGTGATCAAAGAGGAGGATTGTGGAAATAGTTTTCAGAGGTGGTATGATTTTTGGTGATCTACATGATCTAGTCAGAGATATAACTATAGATATAATCTAACATAACTGTAGGAGAAGGTGGCTGAGGTGGTGTTTAGGAAAAGACAGTTGAAGAAGTCAAGGAACACAGAGGCCAAAGAGTTAGACTGGTTTTCTGTATGTATGTTGGAGTTCCATTATGGCCAGCATAATGATGGAGAGAAAGACAGTGAGTCAGGTGCTAAAGGCATCAATGAATGAAGAGGGTGAGGAAAGACTTTGAGGAGGGTAGTTAACATAGCAAAGGTAATGGGTGGTAAAGTCTGATCATATGATCTTCAAAGATCTGAAGTGAGGCTCAATTAACGGAGGAAGTAGTACAGCGGAGATTGATGAGGATACCCTCCCCACTTCTGAGTCCTGAAGTGCTCTGAAGAATTATGGCAGGAAAAGGTCACCATTTGAAAGGTCTCTAGGGAGAAGTATCTTCCAATAGCCAAGTTTTAGGTAGAACAAGAAGAGAGAACATTCAGAGAAATTGAAGATAGAGAGCAGTAATGGGGATGGTATCCTAGCGAACATGCATGATCCAGGAGGCTTGGACTTACTGTGCCTGAGCTAAACATGGGTGTGATGGAATTAGTTAGTTATGGTAGTTTCTTGGATGAAGGTGGCAAATGAGTTAAAGTTAGAACTCAGAAAATTTAGCTAGAAGGACATGGGACCATCAGGCTGCTTTTCAGTTTTTCAGGTCAACATCAGACAAAGACCTCTTGGTATAAAATTTCTTCAGCAGCCCAGTGATTTTTGGTAGCTTGGTGGTCTCTATTTTGCTGGGATTGTAGAGGTTATATCTGTTAAATTTCTTGTCCCTTTTTTATGGACTTGGACTTCCTCATGTGTTTGGTGATTCTTAATTCTCTCTCTGTCTCCCATGACATGCCAGTTTATTCTTCTAAAAGCCTTGGACTTCATGGGTTTCCTGGCTGAACACTGTGGCTTCTTGTCTGCTTCCTTCTTCTGGGCCCATTGAACATTGTTAATTTTCAGTCACACACACACACACACACACACACACACACAATCTTAATTTTTTCAAACATAATATTTTACCTTTCACTTCTGCATGTTTGTTATAGGAGAGGGGATTTTGGCATGTGTTCAGTTCATTATCTTGATGCTGTCAAAGCTAAACTTTTAGAAAAGAAAATTGATTACAACCCAAATTTCCAGCAGTAGGGAATGGGATAAAATGTGGTATATCCATATAAAAGAACATTATGCAGGTATTAAATTTTTGTTTTGCAAGGACATGGAGGTAATGAGCAACTGCTCTCAATAAATTTTTAGTGATGCCATTTGCTAAAACGTATATGTTCTATTGATGGATATAGGCTGGCATTGAAATGTAAATGTTTAAGGACCTTAAGATTTTAGGTGTTTTTTATTTGTTTTAAGTTTCTATATTTTCTATAATGGATATGTTGTAAATATACATTTATAATGGGGAGGAAGAGGGAGTAAATTTGACTTGGAAAGAAAGGTAACTAATAAGCAAATTATGTGATATGTTAACCTTATCTCATTTAACACAAAATTCTATTTTTGCAAAAAATAAATTGGGTGTATGCATCTGTGTCTTGAAGAAAATCATAACTCTGTTTTAGGTAGACCATGTATGGTTTTGATAAAAATTCCACTGGCAAGTTGCATGATCTGGTTTTTTTTTTAATGATTTACCCTGAATATAAACATACAGATTGAGGATTAAAATCTTAAAATACTAATTTGAAGTGCTAGTAGAAAATAATTTAATTGAAAGAAAATAGTTTATTGTGGTTTTAAATTAGTAGAGTGACATAATCTTCATCATCATTTCTATTGCTGCTTTATTGAAAGTCTGTGGTATACCATGTGACTGTTTTCAGTTTTATGATGTATAGTATGTGAAATCTTCCTATAAATATTTAGAAATCTACTGATTGGCTTTATAAATATTTTATTTATTTAGCAAATATTTACTGAATGCTAACTATATGCTAACCACTGCTCTAGGTACTTGGAATGTATTGCTGAACAAATAAAGAGACAGGTAGTCTGGTAGGAGTAACAGTTTAATTCTAATAGGATACCTTTTAATGAGGGAAAAAACCCATGTTCTTAGATTGTTTGCATTTTTAAAACTGTTTTACTATAAAAGCCTAATAAACCAGGAGAAAAAACAATCTCCAGTGCTAACCTGCTTTTGTTTTATTAGATTGAGGCGCTTCAGCAGGCTTTAACAGTAAAACAAAATGAAGAGCATGATCGACAGAGGAGAATAAGTAATACCCGCAAAATGATAGAAGATTTGCAAAGTGAACTGAAGACCACAGAAAACTGTGAGAACCTTCAACCCCAAATTGATGCCATTACAAATGATCTGAGACGAGTTCAAGATGAAAAGGCATTATGTGAAGGCGAGATAATTGATAAGCATAGAGAGAGGGAAACTCTAGAGAAGGAGAAGAAGAGTAAGTTTTTTTAAACTTATAGTAAAGACATGTTTATAAAATGGAGATATGTCTCTGCTGATGGGCTTTCTTCTTCCCTGATCATGTGTCTAAGTGTTCATGTCTGCTTGTTGAGGAAGCTCAGTTCAGTTCTTCCATTTTAGTGTCTTAATTACCTATATCTATTGTGTAATGATTTGCCACGAGCAGACCGTTGTCTTATGTCAGATTATGGCAGTTGATTTAATTATCTAAAACTACTTTATTTTATTTTCTTTACAGTCACTCACTTTTCTGTTATTTCTCAGGTCAAATTTAAGCTCTTCATTCTAGCCTTCATAACCTTCCATTAGCTTTGCTCCTTGAAGCCTGTCCAATTTCATCTTTTTTTTTCTCTGCTGCAGACCATGTGGCTAGATCTATAGCATTATTTAGTTAGAGGAGATCTTACATTCTGTCTGCTCAGTATATATGACTAAGGTCAGTTATTAAACAAATTTGTTTATATGTTTAGCAAAATGCTACATGTATGGTTTAAAAAAAATAATAACACTAGACAAGAAGGGTAGCCCAGTGCCTTTCCAACTTCCAGACCCACTGTCAAGAGTAAGCACTCTTAACTATTTCAGTAATTTTTTCTAATAGTCTTTCATATATCTTAATCATATTTTTATTTCACCATGGCTTGGTTAATCAACTTTAGATATCATCTTTTAATATTTTGTTGCTTTAGATGTGGATTTCAACTCATGATAGCTCCCCTACCTATTATGGTAATTCCTCAAATGGGATTATTATATTAATATTAGTAATCATTAACATTTATTAATGTTGATTTATTACCAATAATATTCTTACTTTTTTTTGTCATTTAACATTTGTTGATAATGCTTGAATGCACACTTATAAGCTAAAAATACTGGTACTCCTAGCCTTCCTTTTTACTTTCCTCCCTTTAATTCTTTAATATGTACTCTGGGTTTTATAGTTTAAAGGCTGAAAACATATTTTATTGAGAACCATAATTAAGTTTTATATGGTCTGTTTATGGGTTAATTCTAATAGCTAGAAATATTAAGTATTATTTATGTTATTACAACAATAAAACTTGTTCACAGCAGAGCCGAGTAGTGCATTATGATCTAATTTCTGTTCATTGATAATTTTTTTTTAGGATTTTAATTTACCATTTTTTAGAAACACCATTTACTTTAGCATTTCCTTAAATTGGGAAAAAAAATTATCAGGCATTCTCTTGAGTTCTGAGACCTTCCATCCTCCTCCCATCTAAACTGATTGTTCTCAAGGTCTCCTGTATGGCTGTTACCTGGGACTTGTCTCACACCTTTTCTGTGTTGGATAAAAAGCTATTCCTGAATTCTGTGTCTTCATTTTTCTTAAATTACTTCCTTGTTCTGTAAGAGTACATATTCACATAACCTCCTAAGAAGAGATATTTGGGAATTAATTTGAGTCTTTGCATCCCTGAAAAACCTTTACTTCATTATCCCCTTTTTTCGTTTTCATTTTATAAAAATCTAGCTTGAAAATAATTTTTCTTTCAGAATTCTGAAGGCCTATTGCCATTGTCTTTTGATAGGAAATCTAGTGTTTTCTCATTATTTTGTATGTGACCTATTTATTTTTGATAGTTTAAATATCATCTTTTATCCCAGGTGTTTACAAATTTAAGAATGATTTGTCCAGGGTGGGTCTTTTTCACTGTGTTGGGTACTTGCTGAGTGGTGTTTATAACCTTTAGATCTAAGATATTCTTTTATGTTATTAATAGATTATTTCGCTAATTAAAGTTTTCAGAGGAATAATGCTTTATTTTCCAATTTTAGGTGTGGATGATCATATTGTGCGTTTTGACAATCTTATGAATCAAAAGGAAGATAAGCTGAGACAGAGATACCGTGATACATATGATGCTGTTTTATGGCTGAGAAATAACACAGACAAATTTAAGCAAAGAGTCTGTGAACCCATAATGCTCACGGTAAGAAATTTGTTCATCTTAGTAGTATCTGTTAGTTTTATTATTGTAATCATTGTAGGTTTTGTTGTTTTAAGAATTCTTAGTCTTATTAACACCCTGCTTTTCCATTAGTAGACTTGTGACATCTGGTATGCTGCTGAATCCATACATGTGCTTTTTAAAGGGTCCTTGATAATAAACCTATGAACTTTTTCTTGATAGAAGTATGAAACTGGCAACTTATTGACCAAGAATCATGTGTAAACTTGGTTAGCTGGTTTCCTTCTGGCAATTGCTATTCTTCGGTTACAACAGGCAATATATTAAATGCTGCCAAAGGGGTAGAAAACTGCTATAAATAAATGCATTTGATATGGAACACCTGACAGGATAGACAACAAAATCATCTGCTACAAAAATAAAGCATTCTGAGGATTCTGAGAATGAAACCAACAATTTATTGACCTTATAAACATTTGATAAGTCTTATTAATGATCATGAGTCATCAAGAATAGGGCAAGCTGTATTTAGTAAATCATTTAATGAAATGTGGGTGTGGATTTACTAGGAGGATTTCCATCTAAAATATTTTAAATGGTAAGTTGGGCCATGAGAAGGAATGAAAAAGTAAAAACCACATTCTTTGCTAATGACATGTTTTATACACACGCACACGCACACATACACACACATACACACACTTAAAACTCCAAAATAATAAAAGGATTATTTTTGCTAGATGATTTTTTTTTTTTTTTTTTTGGAAAGAATTCACTGTAGATCCTTGTAGGATTCATGAAAAGTTCTATATTCTGTAACTCCTGTTTATATTATGCTTTATTCAAAATCATTTCATATAGTTTGCATTATATTAGCAAAATTAGTGTGCATAATACTGTATTCTCTCCTTGCTCAGGTATGAATTATTAGAATATTTTTGCTTGATCAAGAAGGGAATACCTATTTTGGATGCAGATATTACTGTTTTGATTAATTCAGTAAAGAAGAAATACTGTGACCCTTAGTATTATAAATTAGAATGCAAGTGTAATTTTTCAACAGACTTTCATTAAAATGCTAACCTCAAAACAGTACTTCTAGTCTTTATTTGATTTGTCATCCTCTTGTCACTTGATTTCCTGATAGTAGCCTATCACCAAGTCAGATTACTAGCTGGCATATATTTACTTTTTGAATTACATTTGAGTCTGAGATAAAGGGAGATACTCTGTTATTTTACCCTTCCTGGAACAACCTTTTACTTTTCCGACCACCTTCTTCCAACTGTATCCTGCCCATACACTTACCTAACCCTTCAAAATCTAGTTGAAATGCGTTGTACCACCTCCATAGGCCTTTAAAATGTTGCCATAGGTCTCTATTTACTAATATAAAGGGACATTTATGATATGTTAATGACTTATAAAACAGATTACAGGATAGGATATATAGAAAGATTTCATTTTTAAAAATTGTGGGGGCTTCCCTGGTGGCACAGTGGTTGAGAATCTGCCTGCCAATGCAGGGGACACGGGTTCGAGCCCTGGTCTGGGAAGATCCCACATGCCACGGAGCGACTGGGCCCGTGAGCCACAATTACTGAGCCTGCGCGTCTGGAGCCTGTGCTCCGCAACAAGAGAGGCCGCGATGGTGAGAGGCCCGCGCACCGCGATGAAGAGTGGTCCCCACTTGCCGCAACTAGAGAAAGCCCTTGCACAGAAACGAAGACTCAACACAGTCATAAATAAATAAAAGAACGTGAATTTCTAAAAAAAAAAAAAAATTGTGAAACAGGAATCTGCCATCAACCACCAGAACATCTTGGAAAGCTACACCTCCTATGTCTACCTGTCTGTGTCTTACTACTTTGTAAAGACGTGGCTCTGAAGAACTTTGCCAGATATTCTCTTCACCAATCTCATGAGGAGAAGGAGCTCGCTAAGAAGCTGATGAAGGTTCAGAACCAACAAGGTGGCCAAATCTTCCTTCAGGATATCAGGAAACCAGACAATGAATGCAATGGAGTGTGTATTACACTTGGAAAAAATTGTGAATCAGTCACTACTGTAAATGCACAAACTGACCAATGACAAAAATGACCCCTACTTGTGTGACTTCTCTGAGACTCATTACCTAAACGAGCAGGTGAAATTCATCAAAAAATTAGATGACCGGGTAACCAACTTATACAAGATGTGGGCCCCAGAATCTGATATGGCAGAATGTCTCTGATAAATGCACCCTGGGGGAGAGTGATAATGAGAGCTAAGTCCTATGCTGGCTTATCCATAACTATAAAAAAAGATGACTTCCTATGGTGATATTGGGGTTACTTTACCCTTTCCGTAAGTTGTAGCAAACACCCACTTTATTTTTTTTTTCATTTGTACCATTCCTTACAACAAAGTATTGGGTTGGCCAAAAAGTTCCTTTGGGTTTTGTTTTTTTTTTTTTTTTTTTTTTAATATTTTATTTATTTATTTATTTATTTATGGCTGTGTTGGGTCTTCGTTTCTGTGTGAGGGCTTTCTCCATTTGCGGCAAGTGGGGGCCATTCTTCATCGCAGTGCGCGGGCCTCTCACTATCGTGGCCTCTTCTTGTTGCGGAGCACACGCTCCAGACGCGCAGGCTCAGTAATTGTGGCTCACGGGCCCAGTCGCTCCGCGGCATGTGGGATCTTCCCAGACCAGGGCTTGAACCCGCGTCCCCTGCATTGGCAGGCAGATTCTCAACCACTGCGCCACCAGGGAAGCCCTCCTTTGGGTTTTAAGTAAAGATAAAAGACACATTTTTCATTTTCACCAATAACATTATTGAACAACGTATTCACCCTTTTGTTCCACTACCTTCTGCCACTTTTCAGGCGACTTCATAATTCCGTCTTCCCAAAACTTTATATCTTTTTGAGCGAAGAACTGTTCTAGGTGCCTTTTACAGTCTTCCAGGGAATTGAAATTTTTTCCATTAAGAGAATTTTGTAAAGACTGAAATAAATGGAAATCCAAAGGTGCAATGTCTGGTGAATATGGCGGATGAATCAGAACTTCCCAGCCAAGCAATAAGCATTTTTGCCTGGTCATCAAAGAAACATGCCGTCTTGCGTTATCCTGATGGAAGATTATGCATTTTCTGTTGACTAATTCCGGACACTTTTCGTCAAGTGCCGCTATCAGTTGGTTGAATTGGGGGCAGTACTTGCTGGAGTTAATCATTTGGTTTTCCGGAAGGAGCTCATAATAGAGTACTCCCTTCCAATCCCACCATATACACAACATCACCTTCTTTGGATGAAGACTGGCCTTTCGTGTGGTTGGTGGTGGTTCATTTCACTTGCCCCACAGTGTCTCCTGTTCCACATTATTGTACAGTATCCACTTTTCATGGCCCATCACAATTTTTTAAAAACATGGAACGTTTTCATCACGTTTAAGTAGAGAATCACATGCAGAAATACGGTCAAGAAGGTTTTTTTCACTTAAGTGGAACCCAGACATCAAAGCAATTAACATAACCAAGCTGATGCAAATGATTTTCAACACTTGATTTGGATACTTTGAGTATGTCGGCTATCTCTTGCTTGGTATAAAGTCAGTTCTCAATTAATGTCTCGATTTGATAGCTGTCAACTTCAACTGGTCTACCCCACTGTGGAGCATTGTCCAGCGAGAAATCTCCAGCACGAAACTTCGCACACCATTTTTGACACATTCAATCAGTCATAGCACCTTCTCCATATGCTGCACAAATCTTTTTGGCGTTTCAGTTGCGTTTCTACCTTTCTTAAAATAATAAAGCATAATATGCCGAAAATGTTGCTTTTTTTCTTCCATCTTCAATATTAAAATGGCTACACAAAGATTCACCAATTTTGATTTTTTTTTAAAAATACATGCTGGTATGACAGCTGTCACAATATAGTCTAACAAAGTTGTTTCGAAGTTAAAGACAACTAAGCGCTAGAGCCATCTTATGGAAAAACCAAATGAACTTTTTGGCCAACCCAATAACTTGTTACCAAAAAAATTGTGAAACAGTAGACATCTAATGTCTGTAGTGTTTATGTCTGGGGGATGGTATTTTATATGGCTTTGATTTTTTCATTTGTTTGCTTGTTTATTAGTTTTCCCATCTTTCTATACTGATCAATATTCTGTAATTTAAAATAATACCAACATTTATGACAAGCAGTCTACTGATTTTTTTTGTTGTATTATTTCTTTTAATCCACATTTAGTCCTTTGAGATATAGACTGTTTTACTCTACCTATTTTAGGATGAAGTAACTAAAGCTTTCAGAGATTAGGTGGTACTTGATTAAGGTCATACATAGGAATGGAAGTGACATCTGTCTGATCCCAGAGCCCTAGATCTTGAACTGTCTTAGTATCTTACATAGCACTGAGCCTCAAGTGCAAAAATGTCTAATTAAATGTCTAATCAAATGTCTAATTTGATTAAGTAATTAAGTTTATGCTCTAGTAGTACAAACCTAGGGTTTCTCTTGAAAGCACCCATAGTTATAATTAATCCATAGCAAGTTTTTTTCATTAGTTTCATAAAGTTTTATTTAGGCCTTTGTATTTTTATACTAATTAGTTTTTGCCATGTATAGCATGAATTCCTCTTAAAGATTAAGAAGAAAAATATTAAAAGTTTGGGGACAGATGAGAAATGTTTATACTCAGGTTACAATCTAACCCTATTTCAAATGTTTTCAGTGAGTTGACCAGAAAGGAACTTTTTATTTCTTAGACAGTATCAAAATCAATATGCGTTAGGTGCTGTTAAAGTCTTGGCTTTTGTTTTACTATGTCTTGGACAGTAAATTAAATAGCCGTTTTAAAATGTTGACTCTTCAATACCAAACTGTTCTTTTTTGGTCTGCTTTTTTCTTGAGGATTTATTTAACCTAATTAAATAAATCTAAGTTAAGTATAATTATGTTCTAGTAGTCAGTTTGGATTTCATGAAAATCAACTTTTATTTTCCTTTTGTTTTGTTTAGATCAATATGAAAGATAACAAAAATGCCAAATATATTGAAAATCATATTCCATCAAATGACTTGAGAGCTTTTGTGTTTGAAAGTCAAGAAGATATGGAGGTTTTCCTCAAAGAGGCAAGTACTGTAATATTTTAACTCACTTCACACTTAGCTTCCAGTGCTTGAGTTTTCAACCTCATTCTAGAGCAAAAAATGATAATGACCTATTTTACCAGCAGTAACTCTTGTGTAAAATCATTCAAATTTGCTAATTTCTTTTCTGTCTATACCACTGAGGATTGAATTAGTTTTATAAGAGGAACAACAGCCTATAATTCCATCTTTAACATTTTTTGAAATTACCATTGGGAATTAATGTGAAGAGTAATTCTGTCACATTGTTTTAAGAGAAACATCATAATGATGAGACTTTGGTCTTGGACATCCTTTTTGGAAATGTATTGGAATGAACTCAGTTTTTCTTTGGAGGGGAATATAATGTTGTAGCTTATTATAAATAAAAAACTTTAAAAAGAATGAGAATTCTATATCTGACTAGAAAAACACCACTGACCAAGAATATAAGCCACTGGAAGACAGCATGGCTTAGTTAAGAGTATAGATTCTACAGATAGGCTACCAGGCTTTGAATTCCGACTTTACTGCTGATTTCAGCAAGTTGACTAAATGTTTTGTGTCTTAATTTCTTCACTATAAAATGGAGATAATATCTACTTCAAAAGATGGTTGTGATGATTAAATAATTTATTAAATGAAAAAGTTTAGAACAGCGTTGGGCACTATTGTTTTTATTATATATTGTTATATATCTATATAATATATGTTGTTAGCTATGTATGTTACTATCCTTGCCAGTAAGGTTACTTTTTCCTTTTGCAATACGCCTTCTACTTTTTAAAAAGCCCTGGAAAGATGAGGTTTAGATTTTGTTTTGTTTAAACTTTTTCTAGTAAGTCTTAAGTGAGGACAGGACCATGAATCAGCTTAAGTAGTCCTCTATTTCTCTGGTACACAAGTGATTGGAAAGAATCTTTACTTTCTTTGACTTTTACTGTATTGCCCTCCTTCTGGTTTGGGAGTTGACAGGGAATGTGAATAAAAGATGACTGGATAAAAAAGTTGAATCTACAGAATTATAAAATGGTCTCCAAAAAGTTAAGCATTTGTGTTATTCAGAACTATTTAAGCCTAAACAGTGAGTTCTTGAACTGATGTCACTGAAGAAGTAGGTTACTTGGATTACAAGTCTATGAGACATGGCATAGTGTGAAGGGCCTGGAGTCAGGTGTAATTAGATGATTTCTATTTTGCAAATGGCCAGCTTAGCCTACACTGAGTAACTGGATTTGCCTCAAAAACTCATGCTTCTTCCTCTGTGCTAAGAATTTGAACCATATATTAATAATATGACAGGTTCCTGGAAATTTGACTTTTTTTTTTTTTTCTTATACTGTGACAACTTTCCATAGGGGCTCATCATTAGGACTAGAACTTCCTCTTACATGTATCACTTTTTGTGTGTATATTTTAAATTTTGAAATATATTGTATATAACCTCCTCCTGTAATTATATCTACTAGAGTACCATTTCCCATCCTTTAGTAACTTACAAACCTTCTTCATGGTGTTTGCCATTTCTGCATACTACCATGTACTACCATCACAATTTTTGCCATATCTGGGTACTAACTATATTATTATTTAAAATTTTTCTTTAAATCACTTCACTTCTTGTTACTGAAATGAAATATTCTGAAAGGAAGTATAATGTCATTACCAAATTAGAAAAACATAATTTACATTACAGTAAAGACAATAAAAGCAGTATTAGTAAATCCGAGATCTGTACTGTTGCTTCTCGAAAGCAGATGATATGATTTTTTTAAAAGGAGGTAATAAGGAGTTAAAGACATGATAACACCATATGTAACTTACTCATTGGTATGATTAGAAATATTGAAAGGGAATTGAAAAGGAAATTACTTTCTCATTGTGTAATTCAATTTTATTTAGTGTAGCCACCACTAAAACAATAGATTTTTAAAACTTAAATGAATTCTGCATACTAGTATCATTGATACATTGACTCATGGCCAATATTGTTTCATCTATACCTCCACTCCTCTATTTTTTTTAATAACTTATTTTGATATAACGTCAAACTTATAGAAAAGTTGCAAGAGTCATACATATGAATCCTATATACCTTTTACCCAGATTTACAATAATTATTTACATTTTGCCCTATTTGCTTTATTTTTTAATTTTTTTAATTTTTAATTTATATTGGAGTATAGTTGATTAACAATGTGGTGTTAGTTTCAGGTATACAGCAAAGTGGTTCGGTTATGCATACACATGTATCTATTCTTTTTCAAATTCTTTTCCCATTTAGGTTATCACAGAGTATTGAGTAGAGTTCCCTGGGCTATACAGTAGGTCCTTGTTGGTTGTGTATTTTAAATATAGCAGTGTGTACATGTCAATCCCAAACTGCTAATCTATCCCTCCCCCCCGCCCTTCCCCCCTGGTAACCATAAATTCATTCTCTAAGTCTGTAAGTCTGTTTCTGTTTTGTAAATAAGTTCATATGTATCAATTTTTTTAGATTCCGCATAAAGCCATGTCATATGATATTTGTCTTTCTCTGTCTGACTTAATTCACTTAGTATGATAATCTCCAGGTCCATCCATGTTGCTGCAAATGGCATTATTTCATTCTTTTTAAGGGCTGAGTAATATTCCATTGTATATATGTACCACATCTTCTTTATCCATTCATCTGTCGATGGACATTTAGCTTGCTTCCATGTCTTGGCTATTGTAAGTAGTGCTGCAGTGAACATTGGGGTGCATGTATCCTTTCAAACCATGGTTTTCTCTGGATATATGCCCAGGAGTGGGATTGCTGAATCATATGATAGCTCTAATTTTAGTTTCTTAAGGAACCTCCGTACTGTTCTCCATAGTGGCTATACCAATTTACATTCCCACCAACAGTGCAAAAGGGTTCCCTTTTTTCCACCCCCTCTCCAGCATTTATTGTTTGTTGACTTTTTGATGATGGCCATTCTGACTGGTGTGAGGTGATGTTTCTTTTTTTAAAATATATTTATTTGTTTATTTGTTTATTTTTGGCTGCATTGGGTCTTTGTTGCTGCGTGCGGGCTTTTCTCTAGTTGCGGCAAGCAGGGGCTACTCTTTGTTGCAGTGCATGGGCTTCTCATTGCAGTGGCTTCTCTTGTTGTGGAGCATGGGCTGTAGGCACGCAGGCTTCAGTACTTATGGCACGCAGGCTCAGTAGTTGTGGCTCGCGGGCTCTAGAGCACAGGCTCAGTAGTTGTGGCACATGGGCTTAGTTGCTCCGCAGCATGTGGGATCTTCCTGGACCAGGGCTTGAACCCAGGTCCCCTGCATTGGCAGGCAGATTCTTAACCACTGTGGCACCAAGGAAGTCCTTTTTTTTTTTTCTTTTTTTTTTTTGAGGTGATATTTCATTGTAGTTTTGATTTGCATTTCTCTAATAATGAGCGATGTTGAGCATCTTTTCGTGTGCCTCTTGGCCATCTGCAAGTCTTCTTTGGAGAAATGTCTATTTAGGTTTTCTGCCCATTTTTTGATTGGGTTGTTTGTTTTTTTTGAAATTGAGCCACATGAGCTGTTTGTAAATTTTAGAAATTAATCCCTTGTTAGTCTCTTTGTTTGCAAATATTTTCTCCCATTCTGTGGGTTGTCTTTTCATTTTGTTTATGGTTTCTTTTGCTGTGCAAAAGATTTTGAGTTTGATTAGGTCCCATGCTTATTTTTGTTTTTATTTCCATTACTCTAGGAGACAGATTGAAAAAGATATTGCTGCGATTTATGTCAAAGAGTGATCTGCTGGTATTTTCCTCTAAGAGTTTTATAGTATCTGGTCTTATATTTAGGTCTTTAATCCATTTTGAGTTTATTTATATGTATCTTGTTAAAGAATGTTCTAATTTCATTTTTTCATGTGTAGCTGTCCAGTTTTCCCAGCACCATTTATTGAAGAGACTGTCTTTTCTCCATTGTATAGTCTTGCCTCCTTTGTTGTAGTTTCATTGACCATATGTGCATGGGTTTATTTCTGGGCTTTCTATCCTGTTCCATTGATCTATATTTCTGTTTTTGTGCCAGTACCATACTGTTTTGATGACTGTAGCTTCTTATTGCCATTTTGTTAATTGTTTTGGATTTGTTTTTGTAGGTGTTTTTTCTTCCCTTCCTCTTTTTTTCTTTTGTGATTTGATGACTAACTGTAGTGTTGTGTTTGGATTCCTTATTCTTTTCTGCGTGTGTATCTATTGTAGATTTTCAGTGTGCAGTTACCACGAGGTTTTGGTATAGCATTCTATATATAAACAAGATCGTTTTCAGTTGCTGATCTTTTAATTTAAAATGCATTTCCAGTATCCTGCCTTTGTGCTCTCCTCATAATTGTTGGTTTTGATATCATATTTGTATGCAGATGATTTCCTACCTTTACTGTATGTTTGCCTTTACCAGTGAGCTTTTCCATTCATAATTTTCTTGTTTCTAGTTGTGGCCTTTTCTTTTCCACCTAGAGAAGTTCCTTTAGCATTTGTTGCAAAGCTGGTCTGGTGGTGCTGAATTCTCTTAGCTTTTTCTTGTCTGTAAAGTTTTTGATTTCTCCATCGAATCTGAATGAGAGCCTTGCTGGGTAGAGTATCCTTGGTTGTAGGTTCTTCCTTTTCATCACTTTAAATATATTGTGCTACTCCCTTCTGGCCTGCAGAGTTTCTGCTGAGAAGTTAGCTGATAACCTTATGGGAGTTCCCTTGTACATTATTTGTTACTTTTCCCTTATTGCTTTTAATATTTTTTCTTTGTCTTTAATTTTTGTCATTTTGATACCATGTATCTTGGCATGTTCCTCCTTGGCATGTTTATCCTGCCTGGGACTCTGTGCTTCCTGGACTTGGGTGACTGTTTCCTTTCACATATTAGGGAAGTTTTCAGCCATTATCTCTTCTAATATTTTCTCAGGTCCTTTTCATCTCTTGTCTCCTTCTGGGACCCCTGTAATGTGACTGTTGGTGTGTTTAATGTTGCCCCAGAGGTCTCGTAGACTGTCCTCATTTCTTTTCATTCTTTATTCTGTTCCACAGCAGTGATTTCCACCATTCTGTCTTCCAGCTCACTTATCAGTTCTACCACAGTTACTCTATTGATTCCTTCTAGTGTATTTTTCATTTCAGTTATTGTATTGTTCATCTCTGTTTGTTGTTTAGTTCTTCTAGGTCTTTGTTAAACATTTCTTGTGTCTTCTCGATCTGTGCCTCCATTCTTCTTCCAGGATCTTGTGTCGTCTTTATTGTCATTACTCTGAATTCTTTTTCAGGTAGATTGCCTGTCTCCACTTTACTTAGTTGTTCTTCTGGGGTTTTATCTTGTTCCTTCATCTGAGACATATTCCTCTGCTGTCTCATTTTGTCTAACTTTCTGTGATTACAGTTTCCATTCTGCAGGCTGCAGGATTATAGTTCTTCTTGCTTCTGCTGTCTGCCCTCTGGTGGATGAGGCTGTCTAAGAGGCTTGTGCAGGCTTCCTGGTGGGAGGGACTGGTACCTGCCCACTGGTGGGTAGAGCTGGGTCTTGCCCCTCTGGTGGGCAGGGCTGTGTCAAGGGGTGTGTGTGTTTATCGGGCAGCTGTTTACTCAGGAAGGCTTTAAGCAGCTGGTCTGCTGATTGGTGGGGCTGTGTTCCCACCCTGTTGTTTGTTTGGCCTGAGGCATCCCAGCACTGGAGCCTACAGGCTGTTGGGTGGAGCCAGGTCTTGGTGAGAAAATGGCAGCCTCCAAGAGGACTCATGCCAATGGGTACTCCCCATAACTACCATCACCAGTGTCCTCGTCAACACGATGAGCCACAGACACCCCCCCCCCACCTCCACAGGAGACCCTCCAATACGAGCAGGTAAGTTTCTTATGAGGGTCACTGCTTTTTTACCTGGGTCCTGGTGCACGCAAGGCCCTGTGTGTGCCCTCCAAGAATGGTGTTTGTTTCCCCCAGTGCTGTGGAATTCCTGCAATCAAACCCCGCTGGCCTTCAAAGCCACATTCTCTGGGGGTTCCTCCTCCTGTTGCCAGACCCCCAGGCTGGGGAGTCTGACGTGGGGCTCAGAACTTTCACTCCTGTGGGAGAACTTCTGTGGTATAATTATTTTCCAGTTTGTGGGTCGCCCACCCGGCATGTATGGGATTTGATTTTATTGCCATTGCACTGCTCCTACCATCTTGTTGTGGCTCTTCTTTGTCTTTGCATACAGGGTATCTTTTTTGGTAGGTAGCAGCATTTTTTTTTGTCAGAGGTAGTTCAGCAGTTAGTTGTGATTTTGGTATTTCCGTAAGAGGGGGTGAGCTCACATCCTTCTACTCCTCTGTCTTGTCTCCTCCTGCTTTATTATTTCTCCATAGCAAAGTACAGGTGGTTTTGCTATAACCAATATATAATTCCTAAAAATTACTGTACTATGCAAAATTGTATAATAACCCACAGGGGCTCTGGTGGTAGGGGGAAGCACAGTTTTACATATGTTAAATTATTAAGAAATATGCAGATACAATAAATGTGCTTTTTCATTTTTATTTGTTTATTGAAGTATGGTTGACTTATAAGTTTCAGGTGTACAGATAGTAATTCAATGTTTTTATGGATTACACACTGTACAAAATTAGTATAAAATATTGACTATATTCCCTGTACTGTACGTTACAACCCTGTGCCTTATTGAAAGACCTGAAGTTGGCTTGTGGAAGTAGGCGTTGGAAGGGTTCCGTATGTGAATTGTGTAGTAGGTAAAACAGTTATAAAGCACTTATCTAAAATTGGATGGAAAGTTATAACACCAGATGTGGTTGAGGGGTGGCTCATAATATGTAGTGAACTCAGGTAGCTGGTAGATGTTTGAGAGAGGTGTATGTGTGTCTGTGTATTTGTGCACAAATTATGTCTATTCCTACACAGCTCCATTCAGTTGGGTGCAATTTTTTTGCATTCACCTAGAGAAAACCTTATATTTGTTATGGATGTAATTGTACGTAAGCAAATGTGAGAGTCACATAATGTTTAAATTGTCCCCTAATATATAAATTGCTTGGAATAAATTTGTCCTCAAAACAAGCATTACAGTAAAACTATTTTTCTGTTTGTAATTATGTGTGAGGAAATACTTTGAGCCTTTAAAAATATCCTGTTGCTCATGTAACTGCCTAGTAGGTTTAAGAACCATTAATGATTCTCATCATTCTTTCTATATTTATTAGTTGGTATTCTGTAAGGAAGAGCCCTTTCTTCTCCATTTATTTACTCATTTATTATATCATATAAAATTCATAGAATTTTATGTTTTATGGATTTTAATCCATTACTATCATTATTTATTTTAATGCTCAAATTGTCCCACATTTGGCCAGTGAGACCTTCAGCTTGACCGCTGTATGTTATTTTGCCAACATATTTTGAGCACTGCTTACTTTTGGGGAGAGCAAGGTGTTGACTTATACCTTTACCTTGCTGTGTCTGGGCCTTACAATCAGGCTTTTCCCCAAAGAACCCTAGTTTTTAGAAACCAAGATCTGTGTGCTAGATGTATGCATTGCTGCTAGTGTCTCATTGCTTCTTAGCCCTTGCATGCTAACCCTTATATCTATATTTATTTCTGTATTTATCTGGAGAACAAGAGTGCATAAGGGCACCATGAATTCACACTGATGCTTCCAATTACAGTCGAACACAACAGGGTACCTTCTACTCTTTCTCCTTTGCATATCTGTAATTTCCTACTGTAGCAGTGAAAAACACCTCCTTCTCCCCCTTATCATCAATTTATTTACTAATTTGTTCAAGTGTAGAATGCTGTGAAAGTAGTCACAGCATTCTAGGCTGTGAAAGTAGTTTCAACATTGCTAATCTGTGCCACCATGAAATTCCTCCATTCCGCCATCCCATCTTGTCTCTCAGCAGTGTTTTATTTTTTCTGTGTTTATGTCTTGCACATCTTTTGTTAAATGTGTTCCTAAGTATTTTATGGATTTTTGACACTCTTAGAAATGGATTTCTCAAATTCATTTTTCAGTTGTTAACTGCTAGTACATAGATATAATTTGATTTTTTTTCATTTGATCTGTATCTTGTGACACTATTGAATTCACTTCTTGAATTCTAGTAGTTGCTTTATAGATTCCACAGGACTTTCTGTGTAGAAAATCATACCCTTGCAAATAGATCTTTTTACCTGTTCCTTTTTAATCTTTTACCTCTTTATTACGCTTCACTACATTGTCTAGTACCTCTAGGACAATGTTGAAAAGAAGTGCTGTGATTTGATACCCCTGCTTGTTCCCAGGCTTAGGGGGAAGGCACTCAATATTCCACAATTAAGTATTATGTCTGCTGTATACTTATCATAGATGCCCTTTACCAGGTGGAGGAAATTTCTTTCTATTCCTAGTTTGCTGAAAATCATATGGCTTTTGTACTTTATTCTGATAATACAATAACTTGGAGTGATGTAGCATTCAAAATCAACCAATCTCACATTCCTGGGATAAATTCTACTTGGTCGTGTATATTGCTGGATTCTGTTTACTAATATTTTGTTAAGGATTTTTGTATATGTGTTCATGAGGGATACTGTAATACTTTTGTCAGGATTATACTGGAATCATAAAATGACTTGGGAAATGTCCCTTCCTTCTTGTTCTGAAAAGGGTTTTTGGTATTACTGCTTCCTTATCTGTTTGATAGAATTTATCAGTGGAAATAATAGAAGAAATGTACTCTTAGTGAAAACACATAGCTACAATATCATCACACTAAAAAATTTTCTTATAAGTACCATTAAATAGCTAGTCAGTGTTCAAATTTCTGATCATCCCATGAATGCCAGTAAGAATACCATAACTAGGGCTTCCCTGGTGGCGCAGTGGTTGGGAGTCTGCCTGCCGGTGCGGGGGACACGGGTTCGGGCCCTGGTCTGGGAGGATCCCGCATGCCGCGGAGCGGGTGGGCCCGTGAGCCACGGTTGCTGGGCCTGCGCGTCTGGAGCCTGTGCTCCGCAACGGGAGGGGCCGCGGTGGGGAGTGGCCCCCACTTGCCGCGGCTGGAGGGGGCCCTCGCACAGAAACGAAGACCCACCCAACACAGCCATAAATAGATAAATAAATACTTTTAAAAAAATAAATAAAAATTTAAAAAAAAAAAAAAAGAATACCATAACTATAAAAATCATTTTGATTGATAGTATATGGTAATTAAAGTAATATTTTCTTTTCCTTATATTAAGGTTCATGACCATAAAAAATTAAGAGTGAATGCTGTTATTGCTCCTAAGAGTTCATATGCAGACAAAGCACCTTCAAGACCATTGAATGAACTCAAGTAAGTCTTGAAAATATTATTAGAACTAAGCTGTTACTTTGAATATTGAATAATCATTTCTCTCAAATATATTTTAATTATTTCTTTGTCACATACGTATGTTTCTTATAGGCTGTATTATTCCTTTTTAGGATCTCTACTTAAGTCTAAAATAAGGAAAAATCTAGGCCCAGGAACAGACCATGGTATCAGTTAGTATATGATGGTGATTTTTTAAATCAGTGGAATAATACTGGACTACTTAGTAAAAGTTACTAAAATAGTTGGTTAGTTATTGGGAAAATAAAAGGGTAAATCATCACTTCATAATATAAAAATAATTTCCAGAAGGATCAAATGGAAAAACTGCAATTATAAAACAGCTATAAGTAAATAAAGTCTTAATTCTGTATAAAAGCAATGGTAGAAACAACAAAAGAAGAGATTAATAGTTCGTAATTATAAATATTAAATTTTTCTGACAAGGAAATAAATCTGAATATTAATCACTTAATATTAAGTGACTAAACTATACAAAGAAAATACTTTCTGTACCATCGTTAATTTATATTTTATTTATTGTTTAGTCACCACATGTCAACTAGGAGATTTTTTTTTTTAATGATATTTTAAGAAGAAAAACCTAATAGTTGCTTTTCCTTTCAGACAATATGGATTTTTCTCTTATTTGCGAGAGTTATTTGATGCACCTGATCCTGTCATGAGTTACCTTTGCTGCCAGTATCACATTCATGAAGTTCCTGTAGGAACTGAAAGAACCAGAGAAAGAATTGAACGGGTAAGAAAGTACTGAATCAGTACCAAAAATGTAGTTAAAACTTCTTAGCTTAAAGTCAAGGAAAACTTGTAATTTAAAGAAACATGTCATTGTTTTTAACCATACAGAAATTATCTTGGTATTTTCCATTTTTAATATGACATAGGACGGTGAATGTTGACTAATACTTTACGACAGGAGTGGTGTGGAGTTACCTAGAGCAGGGGTCCCCAACCCCGAGGCTGACCACACAGCAGGAGGTGAGCGGTGGGCAACTGAGCGAAGCTTCATCTGCTGCTCCCCATTTCTCCCCATCTCTTGCATTACTGCCTGAACCATCCCCCCAACCCACCCAACCCGGGTCTGTGAAAAATTGTCTTCCACGAAACTGGTCCCTGGTGCCAAAAAGGTTGGGGACCGCTGACCTAGAGTAAATAAATAACTTAATACCTGTAGGGTAGTTAAGTTAAAACCTGAAGAGACACCTGGCTCTCTTACGTGATTCTGCCTTGCTTGACAAACATTTGTTCAAACATTAATGGTTTAATCATTTAAATTCCTGTATTCTATTTTTCAGACAAATTATACTTTAGGCTGGTAGGCTAGGATATGGAACTGCTTTGGTAAGCCCTCCCCTTAAAGTTTCCATTTAAGATTATCTCATGTGAATGACCACCCTTAATAGGATTTCATTTTCCTGTCTAGTACAGCTACATAAACTCTTAAGTTCCTATATTCTGCTAATGCTGCTTGGAGTTTTCTTCTCCTTACAAGTAATCTCTAAGACTCCAAACCACCTTCATTGCTTTTATCAAAGGGAGAAACAGGGAAGAAGTCTCTTCTAGAACAGATTTTTCCATAATACCAAGTTGCCATATTAATACTGCTTGTAGGACCCAATTACAGACCTAAGTGCTATTTATAATAGTGAATTTATTAGCGAATGTGTTTTACATTTTTTAACAAGCATTCCACAAGTATCCCTAGGATATTCATTTGTAATTTCGGGGCCTCTATATACCTCATTAACAGAAGATAGAAATGCGGGCTCATTACTAACCCATTTTGCACAGACAAGCAAATTATTAATTATGGTAAGTTGCCTGTGTCTTTGATTAAAAATTGTATTATGGTGACCATTTGGGGAAAGCAAAACTACAACTCTCCATGTGGGTGTACCTCTCTCTTCGGTCTTCATAGATGGGGTTTAAAAAAAAGAGGACAAGACTATATACATAGACCAATCCAATTTCTGTCATAACTTCAGGGGTAGGTAGGGCGCTATCTCTGAAGGTTAGGAGAGTAGGCATTCTTTACTATTGCAGAAAGACTATAGAAAATTTGGTAAGGACTTTCATAGCTTTACTTTGGGGCAGAAAGGAACAGTACTGCACTTGGAAAATCCTTTCACTTTTTGAACAGTGCTTCAAGTTGAATTATTTTTATGTACTTTACTTTTTAACATTTTGGTTGAGTCATCTAGAGAGCTTTAACTCTACTGTCTGTACTAGAAAAATAACATTGTATAGAGTAAAGCAAAGTCAGACACCTAATAAAGCCCTTGACATTGTCTTAGCCATCTTTCAGAAGATACAAACCTTCATTGAGAAAATTCACTGTCTTAATGTTTCATGTCTACCTAATGACAATAATGGCTATATTTCTTCCTTAGAATAAAAATAACATTCTTTAGTGTAAGTTTTGCTTTATTATCAAGTCCTGACATTTTGGATTCTGTAAATGATTATACTCTATTTATGCAGTTGTTCTCATTAATTTCCAAGACTGGTCTCTTTGGTTAAATTGTCTGCTGACCTCCTTAGCTTAACAATGTTCTTTTTTCTGAGAGCACTCCCACCATCTCTGTCAGTTTCAGTGTGCTTAAAACTTATTTTCATGAAACGTGGGTAGGCTAACCTCATCTAGGCTTTCCCTTCATTTCAAATTATTCAGCATTTGTGGATGCCAGTTTATACCCTATTAAACTAAGTATGCTTAAATATGTCTTATCTCTTCACTTAAACTTCTAGAGAGAAACAAGCCACAAGAATACTGGTAATAAACCTTTAGAGACTGGAAAAAACTACAACAGCCTATTCTTTATAAATAACAGTAACAAATCCAATGTTAGGGTGTTTAGAATGTGCATTAGTTTATGAAACTCCTTAAATAAATTCTTGAGAGAAGAGATCTCCAAAAAATGCGAAAAGAAGTCTTTGAAGTCCTTGAAAAGTGTGTGCGTTCAGTATTCCCCAAATATACAGGAATTAAATATAAGATTATTTTGAACAATATAACTGAGGGGAGGGGAGAGTAAATGTGTTAGTTGAGATAACACAGTTCAATCTACTGGGAAGCTGACTCCTGGTATCTCTTCTGTAGATAAAACAAAGTCCCAAAAGTACACTTACTTGGGAGAGATTGTATAGTGAAGTAGAAGTATAGCCAACTTTGGTTGTTGTTTTGGTTTTCTCCCAGTTCTCTCTTCCTTAGTGTTGTTTTCCAAAATAATAACCTGAATTTTATCACTCACCTTTTTAGAGATGTTGGGTACATTTTTTAAAAAATAAATGAAAGTATATCTAGTATATTTTGATCTTCTAAAGTTCATGAGATCTGTATTTTTAATTCTTTAGTCCTTTTAAAAATATATCATAATTATTCTTAGATGTGCACTGAATGCTTATTTTACATTATAGGTAATACAAGAAACCCGATTAAAACAAATTTATACAGCAGAAGAAAAGTTTGTGGTGAAAACTTCTTTTTATTCAAACAAAGTTATTTCTAGTAACACATCCCTAAAGGTAGCCCAGTTTCTCACAGTCACTGTGGATCTAGAGCAAAGACGACACTTAGAAGAACAGCTAAAGGTTGGTCATTTAAAAAAAAATTTTTTTTTATTGAAGTACAGTTGATTTACAATGTTGCATTAGTTTCTGGGGTACAGCAAAGTGATTCATTATAGATATATACTTTTTCATATTCTTTTCCATTGTGGTTTATTACAAGATATTGAATATAGTTCCCTGTGCTATACAGTAGGACCTTGTTGTTTATACATTCTATATATAATAGTTTGCATCTGTTAATCCCAGACTCCCAATCCATCCATCCCCTGCCTCCCCCTTTCCCTTGGCAATCGCATATCTATTCTCTATGTCTGTGAGTGTGTTTTGTAAATAAATTTGTGTCATATTTTAGATTCCACATATAAGTGATATATGGTATTTATCTTTCTCTTTCTGACTTACTTCACTTATAATCTCTAGGTCTATCCATGTTGCTGCAAATGGCATTATTTTGTTCTTTTTATGGCTGAGTAGTATTCCATTGTATGTATGTACCACATCTTCCTTATCCATTCATCTGTTGATGGACATTTAGGTTGTTTCCATGTCTTGGCTATTGTAAATAGTGCTCCTATGAACATTGAGGTGCATGTATCTTTTCAAATTATAGTTTTGTCTGGATATATGCCCAGGAATGGGATTGCTGTATCATATGGTAACTCTATTTTTAGTTTTTTGAAGAACCTCCATACTGTTTTCCATGGTGGCTGCACCAAGTTACATTCCCACCAACAGTGTAGGAGGGTTCCCTTTTATCCACACCCTCTCCAGCATTTGTTATTTGTAGACTTTTTAATGATGACCATTCTGACTGGTATGTGGTGGTACCTTGTTGTGGTTTAAATTTGCAGTTCTCTAATAATTAGCAATGTTGACAATCTTTATCTTCTTTGGAGAATATCTATCTAGGTCTTCTGCCCATTTTTTGATTGGATTGTTTTTGAGTTATATGAGCTGTTTGTATATTTTGGAAATTAAGCCCTTGTCAGTTGCATCCTTTGCAGATATTTTCCCCTAGTCCGTAGGTTGTCTTTTCACTTTGTTTATGGTTTGTTTCCTTTCATGTGCGAAAGCTTGTAAGTTTTAAGTCCCATTTGTTTATTTTTGCTTTTATTTCTTATTGCCTTGGGAGACTGACCTAAGAAAACATTGGTATGATTTATGTCGGGAGAATGTATGGTGTTATGTCTTATATTTAAGTTAAAGATTGGTTATTTCGATTTGAGTATTAATAAAGAATATTAACTGGAGTTATAATACTTTAGCCTGTTTTTTAAATATACTAACAATATTGCATATTCCATAGGAAATTAATAGAAAATTGCAAGCAGTAGAATCAGCGTTGACTGCCTTACGTGAGACAAACAAACATCTAGAACACAAAGATAATGAACTTAGACAAAAGAAGAAGGAGCTTCTTGAAAGGAACACCAAGAAAAGACAACTGGAACAAAAAATTAGTTCCAAACTAGGAAGGTATCTTTCAGCCTGTTTTGGGGTAAGGGGGTTGGGTGGGTGGTACAAAAGCACTATAAGGATATTATTAGTTATACATTGTAATGATGACACAATTCCCACCAGCACTCTGTGTACAGTTTCTCTCTCAAACTTACACCCTCCTCCTACCCAAAACATGGGACAAAGGGAGGTGAATCTTAAGTGGTGTGAGTTTTTCTGTTCCCTGATCTGCTGTTCTCATCCCTGGACCCCTTTCTATTCTTAAAAATTATTGAGGACCTTGAGGAAGTTTTGTTTCTATGGATTATATCTATTGATATTTACCAAATTAGAAATTAAATAATTCATTAAAATGATAATAAAGTCATACATTAACATATTTATGAAACAGTTTTCCAAACAAAATATATTTAGCAAGAAGAATGACATTGTTTTTACATTTTTGTAAATCTCTTTAGATGAAGTCAGTTGTTTTTCATATGTGCTTCTGCATTCACTTGGTTGTGAGATGTTTTGGTTGAAGTATATGAAGAAAATCTGGCCTCACATAGATATGCAGCTGGAAAAGGGAGAAGTGCTTTAATAGACTTTTCAGTGTATGTATTCTTTAATGGTACATCAAAACTTGCCAAGGTGTGGTTTGTGAAAATTTAATTGCAACATGGAATGTGAACTCATCAGTGAAGTTGTGCACTCTTACATTACTTTAAGTGCATCATTCACCCATGAATGACTTTGTTACATTATGCTAGCTTACTGTGAGATCCCAGGCAATTGTTCTCAGAACTTATTGTTTTATTTTGAATTTAGATATTTTGTAGAAACTTGGAATATATAAGATGGGATAAAAGCTATTAGGGTGTTCAGTCTAGGGGAAAGGAACTGTGGCTTCCAGTTTCAAGGCTTTTCCCATGTCCTGTCAGTCATGACACAGCACAGACCTTTTTGTTGTGATTGTTCTTTTATGCTTCTTTGCTATAGAATAAAGATATAGATATTAATAACATAATAAATGACAGCTCATTGCCTTGAATAAGGTAAAAGTTTACCTTGATCTAATATAATAGTGTTTCTAAACACATTCATAAATTAAATCATATTTAAAATGCTTTAAGAAAAAAAAAATTTTAAGCAAACAATTGCCCATTAACTTTTGTTTAAATAATGTACCTTGGTTGCTTAAAGCAAGATATAACTATTTAGTCTAACTGCCTAGAATTTTTTTCTACTTTAACTCTTCATTTCTATCTTCAGTCATCTACAAGACGTTTACTGTTGGACTGCTGTATTGAACTCATTGTCTAAAGCTAAACTTTCTCCTCATAAAGTAATGTTGATTTTTGTAGTGCAGTAACCTTTCATATCCATTGTCATCCTGCTGTCTCATACCTCCAGTTACTCACTTTGGAATACTGCAGTGGTGACATGGTTAGTGGTCTCTACTTGACTAGTCTCCTTCTCCATTCAGTGCATCCAGAATACTGTCATCCAGTTTATCTTCTTTTCATGTTCCTACCCCCTTCAAGAATATCTGTTATAGCGTCCTACCTTTACTACATGAAATTTAATTAAATACTGCTTTCCTTTAGATTGGCTTTCAAGTTTTTCAAAATCTTATTTCACTCCACCCATTCTATTTCCTCCCTGTCTTCCCCAGTCTCTTCATGTACCATTCAGTCCACTCTCTACAGCATCCACTGAACTTATTCATTCTTGTTTATTATTGCTTCCATCGTTTGTTCTTGATTTTTCCCTTGAGGCAACATGATGTAGTGGAAAGACCTGGACTTTGATGTCAAACACATCTTACAGCTTAGTAGCTGGGATCTTAGGTAACAACTTCTGAGCCTTAGTTTCTTCATCTTAAAGAGCGAAGTATTAACTTTTAGGATTGTTGTATTTGCCTTTTCATTATATTTTTTTTACCTGTTAATCAGATCTCCACAGTTAAGCTCCGTAAGGGAAGGGACTATATTTATAAACAGTGTTTATCAGTTATGGGCCAGACACTATACTGTGTTGCATAATTTGCCTTTTTTTAGTATTCACCAGAGCCCTGCAGGAGAAGTACTATTATTATTTACAGTTTATAGATGAGGAAACTGAAGCTCAGAAGAGTAACTTGTTCAGTTATATTGCTCATTAGTGGCAAAGAGGAAATTTAAATCCATCTCTCTGATTCCAGATCCTATACCATTAGCCACTAGCATTACCTAGACTATGCTGGGCACACACTCTATCTCAAAAAATACTTTTCAATCTTGAGTGGTTGCATAAAACGATTGTTTAATCTAGAAGCTAGCAGTTAACATCTGAGTAGCATTGCTAAATAGCTCACCCGTAAAGCAGCAGGGGACCTAAGAATTTGGGCTCAATCCTTGTGTTTTCTCTGATTTCCACATCATTATGCATTTCATACAGTTTAAAGCTGATGGAACAGGATACTTGCAACCTTGAAGAGGAAGAGCGAAAAGCAAGTACCAAAATCAAAGAAATAAATGTTCAAAAAGCCAAACTTGTTACTGAATTAACAAACCTGATAAAGGTAAGCCATTTTCTTAATTTTAGTCATATTTTTTTTGTTGCAGGTCGACAGCAAAATCTTAGCAAGAGATTTTCAACAGTAATTTCAGCTCTCTGTTGTTTGACATTTCTCATTATAGATCAGTAAATTGGTTTAAAGCACTCATTAAGCTAAATTATTTTATTCCAGATGACTCAAATATACAAGAAAACTTTAAAATTCTCTTAGAATAATTATTTGAGAGAGGTATCAGTCACATTAGAAAAATGTTATTTTTTTCATGGTTTATAATTTTGTTTTTTAAAAGAAACTGTATTGTTTTTCTTAGTTGTAAAACAAACTCATAGGGGTTTTTATTCCTAGATTTGTACTTCTTTGCATATACAAAAAGTAGATTTAATTCTTCAAAATACTACAGTGATCTCCGAGAAGAACAAATTAGAATCAGATTATATGGCTGCTTCATCACAGCTACGTCTCACAGAGGTAAAATGTTTGCTTTTATTTTTTATTTTGGGGCTTCAGACCAGTTTGAAAATGTGTGTGTGTGTGTGTGTGTATATACGTATATGTGTGTATATATATATATATATATATATATATATATATATATATATATCATGCCTTGCAATATGCAGGTTTTTTATGCTCTTTAATTTACAAATTTAATGCATCCTGCTGATGAGGAAGCAATATTTTAAACCCTTTGTATGTATTCTGCATTTTATGTTATTTGATTGGGGGAGGGGTGGTAATAATCAAAAAAGAGAATTAGAGTCCCCGATTTAGTCACTTGAAAACCAAAGTCTCATGTCTGCTTTCTTAACCAATATAAATTATAGTTGTTACTGTTACCAAGCAGCAACCAGTAGCTTTTATTGCAGTTTGTATCCCATAAAGTAAACTGCAGATGAGTTCTAATCAACACTAAGAGTGGCCTTAGTGTGTAATCTTGGTGATTTAACCGTCTGTTAATATCTGTGAAACGATGATAAATATTGAAATAGTGGGGGGTCGGGGGTGATGTACTAAGTTAACATAAATTCCAAGGAAGAACTAGCAACAAAATGAGTTAGTATAACAGTGGCATAGTTTTTGAGTCTTCCAAATCCTTTCCCAAAAATAGAAGAGCAACTAGGATAACATAACAGTTAACAACCCATGGACAACATATACAACAAACCAAGCTTTAAGGTATCCCTATAGGTGTACTGCAGTATATTCTCACACTTAACCACCCAGGGTTAACATCAGGCTAGTTAAGGGCTTAGTCTCCAATAAAACTACCCTTACTTCAAATGCTAGCTGCAAGTTCAGAGGTCCCCAGGCCACTTGCACTTCTGACCAAATGACTACAAATTCAAGGGTTCTTATGACTCCCCCATGTTCTGTAATTAACTAGAATGACTCAGAACTGAAGAAAAGGCTATATTTAACAATTACAGTTTTATTATAAACGATACAAATCCCTACTAGTCAAATGAAGAGACATGTAGGGTGAGGTCTGGGAGGGTCCTGAACACAGTTTCTGTACACTTTTCTGGTGAAATCAGGATGTGTCACCCTCCTAGCATCAGTGTGTTCACTAACCAAGAAGCTCTATGGAGCTTCAGTGTTCACGATTTTTATTGGGGTTGCATTACCTAGGCATGATTGATTGGATCATTGGCTGTGTGGTTGAACTCAATCTCCAGCCCTCCTCCCTGGAATTCAAGAGATTGGGAGGACAATAATAAGACTCAAAGCCCCAGCCCTCTAGTCACATGATTTGTCTTTCTGGCATTGCCTTCCCCCATCCTGGGTCAGTCACTCCTTAGCGTAGTAAAGTCAGGTGTGATCCTAGTAGGGGCCCGTGAATAACAAAGACAGACACTCCTATCACTCAGACAATTCCTAGGGTTTTAGAGTCTTCCTCCCAAGAACCAGGGACAAACATCAGTCAAATTCTATATTTTACAACACCCATGAACTCCAAAATATAGGTGGGTAAGATCAAATCAGCAGCAGCATCAAGACTGGTATGGTATCCAAAAGTATGTGGTAAGAAGCAGAGGGAAGGCTCCAAGAATCCAAAAATCAAGTCACCAACAGGTACTCATCTCTAAAGAAAAGAGGCCCCATTTGGTGTGGAAAGTTCAGCAGACCAATTTGAGAGCAGCTGAAACTGGGAGGTGACTGTAGACTCAAGAAAGGTCAGGTGGTGCTGGGGTGGTGGTTCAGGCCCTGTGAACTCTCAAATTAACCGAAACTGCTTTGCAGAACAAAGCTGCTTACTGAGGAGAACTAGAACTACAGGATAGACTAAGGAGATAGTAAGCATGTATCATGTGATTATAAGGCTGACACAGTAGCTAAAGGCACAACACTCTGAACATGGGAGAAGGGAGACAGTGTAAGTAAAATGGAATATATTTGCTGATTGTCCTATAGGTACTATCAGGAAATAAAAGGGGGTACTACTTCAGATTAGATGCTTTGGGAGAGGGAAATGAGGGAGAATTTCAATATTGTTTATAGTAGGAACCAGTATCTCAAAAAAGATATTAAGGCCATAAGGATATTGTATAAGATATTTTGCACATAATCTTTCAAATAAAAATAGCTTTCCTAAATTCCAGAAATAGACGAAAAAGGGAGAAGGGGACAGTATAAAACAGATACCATCACTGAAGATTAGATATTTAATTTATATACATATTAAGACAAAACAATGGCAGAACTTAGGCCAAACATCAATCAGTCATATCATTAAATATAAATGGAGACAATTTATCTTTTTAAAAAGTTTTTTGAAGTAAATTCCAATACTATGCATAATATGAGAGGTACATCTAAAAGAAAGAGATTCAAAAAGGTTTAAAATGAAAGGACAATGAGCACAAGGGATCTTTTGGGGTCAAAAAGACTCAAAATATTTATCAAAAATATGATAAACCTATGAATTTCATAATTGATGCTTAAAATAATAATGGTCACCTTTGGAGGATATTAGGGAACAAGCTCATGATTTTGAAAAATGGCAAAGAAAGAATCTAGCATTTATGCTGGCTTTTTTATGTGAACTATTTAGGATAAACAAATGAGATGGGGAAGTTTTTCTTTACAGAAGTATTTCAGTTAATAAATGCAGAAGGAATTATACTGTTAGAATATCACCACCTTGTAGCTGCTAATGAATCAGTGGATCACATTAGCTGCTAACATCACAAAAAGATAGCCAGATATTTATTTATGTGTATCCTGATGGAAGGACATAACACAACACCACCTATGAACTAATCTTGTGAAAAAATCAAATTTCAATCTGATTAAGCCTCTAGAACAAGGTTTCTCAATCTCAGCACTATGAATATTTTGAACTGGATAATTCTTTTTGTGGGGGGCTGTCTTTACCAGCATCCCTGGCCTCTATTTGCTAGATGCCAGTAGTACACTGTTCCCTCAGCTGTGACAACCAAAAATATTTCCAGACACTGCCCTGGGGAGCAGAATTGCCCCCATTTCAGAACCATTGCTCTAAAACTACCAGTTTACAGGAAATACAGGGGAACAAAAAATATGCTAAATGACTCCACAGGAATACAGTAAGCAAAATGTAGAACGTTAAGGGACTGTATAGGGACAAATCAATCATTTACTTTAGCACTGTCCAATAGGAATATAGTGCAAGCTGTATGTCATTATAAAGTCTCTGGTGACCAAATTTTAAAAAGTAAAAAGAAATAGGTAAAATTATCTATCCATTTAATAGTGTATTTAACTCAATAAATTAAAATGTTATTTCAACATGTAATCAATATTGGAAATTTATTGAGATATTTTACAATTTTATAATAAGCCTTCAAAATACTGTAATAAATACTTACAACACATGTGAATTCAGATGATAAATTTCCATCAGAAATATTAGATTTTATAAAAACTTTAAGAGTTGCAAAAGTAAATTCATATTCTCAGATTATTCTAAACATTTTCCGGTGGCTAAAGTGAATATTGATTTTAAATTTTAAATTATTTTAAATTAAAAATTTAGTTTCTCAGAACTCTAGTCACATATGACTTGTGCCTTACTTTATTGGGCAGTGCAGTACTGTATAACTAAGATAAAAAGGGGAGAGGAAATGTATAAGCTAAAAGGGACTTAAAAAACGTACTAACCAAATACTATGTGTGGACATTATTTTGATCCTGATTTGAACGAGGCAACTACTTTAAGAAGTTCTAAGAAATGGAATTTTGAATATTGACTCAATATTTGATAATATTAGAGTTTACTGATAGTATTTTTTAAGTTTGATAATGTGGTTATGGATTTATCTTTTAGAAATACATTGCTGTAATATTTACAAAGAAACTAATGTTTGGAATTGCTTCAAAATAATCCAGGGAGGGGGCCGTGTGGGGAGGGAGTGTAGATGAAACTATGATGGTCATGAGTTGAGAATTTTTGAAGAAGCTGGATGGTAGATACATAAAGGTTTATTATACTGTTCTCTCTCCTGTTTCATATATTTCTACATTTCCCATAATAAAAAGTAAATGCTTCCATTCTTGGCCATCATGAAACAGGGGCTCAGTTTACGCTCTTATTTTAAACCACTACAAGATGGGACAAAGTATATAAAACAGAGATTTTCAGACATTGAATAACAGGCAGCACAGGACAGTGATTCCCTAAGAGAAGGGAAAACAGAACCAGGTGAGGTCTACAATTGCCTTAGCTTATTGCCTGGAGAGTTTCCAGGCCACGATGTAGGGAAGAGGAATTTAATAGGAGAGAGCATAACAGTACAAATCCTACAGACATTAAAAGGATTTGTTCATTGAAATGAACAAATTTCTTAAAAGATACAAGCTATCAAAGATCACTGAAGAAGGAGCTAATTAGAATAGCCCTATATTTACTAAAGAAATCATATTTGTAGTTAAAAGCCTTCCCATAAAGAAAACTACAGGCCCAGAGGCTTCACTGGTGAATTCTACCAAGCATTTAAAAGAATTAATATCAATTCTACCTAAAGTCTAGAAAAGGTGAAAAGGAAAGGAATACTTGACACATTATATGAGGCCAGCCTTAGATATCAAAACCAGACAAAAGAAGACTACAGACCAGTATCTCTCATGAACATAGATGAAGAAATTCTTAATAAAATGTTAGCAAATCAAATTCAGCAATATATAAGAGTAGTATATCCTAACCAAATGAGTTTATCCCAGAAATAGAAGGTTGATTTAACATGTGGAAATTCGTAAGTGTAAATTCACCACATTAACTAGAGAAAAACCATATCATCTCATCTCAATATATGCAGAAAAAATATTTGACAAAATCCAGTATCCTTGTATGATAAAAACTTTCTGCATCTAGAAATAGAAGGAAACTTCATCCTCCTGACAAAGGGCATCTACCAAAAACCAATAGCTCATATCATATTCAGTGGTGGAAACAAGGAAAATGCTCACTCTCGCCAATTTTATTTCACATTGTGCTGGAGGTTCTAGCCAGTGCAATAAAGAAAGAAAAAGAGGAGGCTTACATATTGAAAAGGGAGAAGAAACTTGCCTATTTCAGACAAGTATGATCATTTCTGTGGAAAATATTAAGGAATGTACAGAAATGCTTCTAGTTGAATTTAGCAAGGTTGCAGGATACAAGTTCAATATGTAGAAATCAGTTATGGTTCCGTCTGTTAGCAATGAACAATTTGAAACTGAAATTTAAGAATACTGTGTACAATAGCATCAAAAATATTAAGTACGTAGGGAATGTATATATATTGGGTTGGCCAAAAAGTTCATTCGGATTTGTAAGATGTTACAAAAACCCGAACGAACTTTTTGGCCATCCCAATATATATGACCTATATGCTAAAAACTACAAAAGTAAACGAAATTGATTGTGTTCATGATTCAAGATTTGTTAGAATGTCAGTGCTCCTCCAAATCTGTAGATACAGTAAAATTCCTAGCAGAGTTTTTGGAAGGGTTTTAGTTTTTGGAAGTTGACAAGCTTATTCTAGAATGCAGTGGGCTTAGAAGAACTTTGAAAAAGAACAAATTGTATGACAGAAACTACCTAATTTTAAGACTTATTACAAAGCTACAGTAATGAAGACACCATTGTATTGGTGTAAAAATAGACATATGGATCAGTGGAACAGAGAATCCAGAAATAGATACACATATATACAGTCAGTTGTTTTTTGGCAAAGATACTGAGGAAATTTAATGTAGAAAGAATAGCTTAACAAATAGTGCTGGGACAGTTGAATAGTCACATACAAAAAAATGAACCACAACCCTTACCTCATACCATAATGGATCATAGACTTAAATGTAAGAACTAAAGCTATAAAACTTCTTGAAGAAAACATAAGAGAAAATCTTAGTGATCTTAGTTTTGACAAAATAGAATAAATAGAACACTAAAAGCATGAATTATAAAGGGAAAGAAATCAGAAGTTGTACTTCCTCAAAATTAAAAATTTTTTCAGTAGACACTATTAAGAAAAGGCAGGCTACACACTGGGGAAATGTATTTGCAAAACATACATCTGACAGAGGACTTGTATTTAGATGAAGGGCTCTTACTCTGGGCCAAATCTAGCCTCAGGTCTGTTTATGTGAAGTCCCTGCTAGCTAAGAATAGTTTCTGCATTTTTAAAAGCCTCCACCCAAAAAAAAGAAGAATATGTGACAGACTGTATGTGGCCCTCAAAAGCTAAAATATTTACTTAGTGGCTCTGTATAGGAAAAGTTTGCTGACCCCCGATAGATAGTATAAAAAGAACTCTTAACAATCATCAATATAAGGAAGACAATTCAGTCAAAAAAACAGGCCAAAGATTTAAACATATTCTTCACTAAAGTATACAGAGAGCAAATGAGCACATGAATAGGTGCCCAACCTTATTAGTCAGTAGGGAAATGTGAATTAAAGCCATAATGAGCTATCACCACAGACCTACTGGAATGATTTAAAATTTTAAGACTGACCAAAGTGCTGGTGAGGGTGTGGAGCATCTGGAACTTGCATACATTTCTAGCAGAGATTTAAAGTGAATAACCACTTTGGAAGACCATTTGAGAGATTCTTAAATACTAAACATATACCTGCCATGTGATCCAGCCATTCCTCTCCCAGTATTTACCCAAGAGAAATAAAAGCATACGTCCATGAAAGACTGGTACACAAATGTGTAGCAACTGTCTCTGTAATAGCTAAAAAATATGAAATTCTACAAAATGCAGAATGCTTAGTGACTGAAATAAATCAGTGGTTGCCTGCAAAGGGTACAGTGGGATGGATTACAGAGGGATACACAGTTGTTGAAGGCAACAGATATGTTCATTATTGGTGGTGATGGTTTCACTGATGTACATATTTGTCAAAATTCATCAAGTTGTACACTTTATATATGTGCAGGTTATTTATTCATTAGTTACACTTCAGAACTGAAAAATTTAAGGAAAAAAACAGGATTTTATCATTTGTTTCACTGAAGTCTTTTTTCAAGTATGAAATTTTATATACAAGAGTAAAAAGAGTAATATAACATCCATGTGTCCACTGTCCCTTTTAACAGATGTAACACTTCGCCATATTTGTTGCAGGTTTTTAAGACTGTTCATGTATTCAGAGTCCCCTTGTACCCTTTCCTATCCGTTCTTCTACTTTGCTAGAATATACTCCTTTCTGGCAGTGGTCTGTACATGATTCACTTTACACTTACCAGAAACTAACGTGTTGTATAAAAGTGAACTACAGTAGTATCTTGCAGTGGAAAGAGTCTTTAGAGGCTGGGTAGCCATAGGATTGCATAGATGAATGGAAAGATTAAATCAGAGTAGAAGAACAGCTTCATTATTCTGAAGCCAGCTTCTTCAAACTCTCTGGCTTCTTGAAAAAGCTTATGGCTAGAAGAAATGGGAAAAAAACAAGAATTTTGCTAGCAGGTAAGCATCTTAAAGTACGCAAGCATGAACACACCTAGCCAAAAGGAGCTGAAGGTCAGGTTCTGAAGGTCAGGTTCCATATCCTAGGGTTGGGTAGTTCACTTTGAGCAAAAACCGGAGGGTTGGAAGATGGGAAAGTTCCTTCCCTCTCCCTACGCCACCCAAAGAAAAGGAGTGGAGGAAGACAGGAAGGCAGCGGGTGTAGCAGTAGTCACTCTGAACACGTAGAAGAGATCCGGCAAAGAAACTTGGGTGGGGGTGGGGGTGGGGGGAGGTGCTGGATGTGGAACAAGTTTCCAACGGAGAGCTCATCATACTTTGTGGAAGCATAAGGGAAGTCATCTGCAGACCGTGTGTTCTCTTGGTAAATAATGATAGAGCCCATGCCGATGTTTCTTCATTGATTGAGCCTGTGAACCTGGTTGTTGAGTATGGTGTTATAGAAGAGATTTCATGAAGGAATTGACCCCTTATGCAGATATATGGAGCTTTCCGTCCAGTCACACAAGACAGCATTTGATCCTGCTGCCTGAAGTTTTGTTTTTGAATTAAGTGTCAGTGAGAACTTAAGAAAATTATGGGTGTCGTGTTATAGAAGTATCACAAAATCATGTTAGCTTTGGAGTAAGCCCTCTCCCAGACTTCAGCCGCTGTTGACATGGTTAGAGATACTCTTCAGCAGCCTCAGTTCACGTAGATGTACTAAGATTAGGTGCAAACTGTGACTCATCCATTTTGTTAGTAGTAGCAGAAATAGTAATATTTTGAGTTGAGCTGACTACTCTGGAGAGTAGGAAAGTTCTTGTGAGGAGGTTTTGTTCTCAATCTTTGAGTCACTAATTTTTTACAAAGATGGCCACATTATACTGTATAGAGAAATAATCTGATTAGCTGCGTGTCACTCTAGATTTTGTTACCTGGAAATAATACCCACTCAGTTGTCAGCCTCTTACCATACTCACACACACATCTTGTCAGGTTTTTCCATACTAAGCTTACTTGATACTACCCCCCGGCTTTATTTTGTATTTCCTCAACAATATTTTGCAGCATAGTTTCCCTTTTTTATATGTTGATCTGAAAGTTATTAAATGCTTTTTATTCATAATTGTCTTACCAACCCTTTTGTAAGGTTCTTTTATTTCTTACACTATGTTTTGATAAGTTTTGTTACTGACTGATCCGAGTCACCAACCACACATTTTAAACAGTCAAGAATGGTGAGTAAAAGATACAGAGAAGAGTAAGTGTATGGTAGTTCATTTTCTCTTTCATTTGCTCTTTTTCCTTCTCATGTTTGCTGTCACTTACCCATATTTGCTCTTACCTGTTCTTCTGCTGTCCTACTGCATTTGAAACAAAAAGAAATCATTTCCTTCCTTCCTTCCCTCCCTCCCCTCCTCCTTTGGACACACTGCAGGTTGTACTAAGGAACCATTACTGCCACTTCAGGGTTTGTCTTTTACCCTGATCATGAAAACAAGTTCACAAAAGAAGACTGACACAAAAATTCAGTAGGGATTGTATTTGTGAAGGAACTTAGGGATAACTAACCACCACTGAGTTTGAAACTTCCTCAAATTATTGGAAGGCAAATAGGGGAAAAGGGTTCCAGACCCATAAAACATCTCCAGAGGTATGTCATTACCTTCTGGAATATTTTTATGACAAGTTAATAAGCTGACTGTACATGAATCCAGATACAGAGGTGGACAGATGGATGTACATGTTACTTGGTTTTTTACTTTGGGCAGCGTTCCTAACCACTCCAAGCCTATTGTCTTCAGCCATAGGTATTATGATACCTAACTTGCAGGGATATTTGTGATAGTAAATTTAATAATATACATCATGATGCTTAGTGTGTGCCTAGCATGAAGCCCATATTTCCTTAAGAAGTATAGATTTACATCAAGAATTGGAAGTTGTTAAATTTATTTATCCTAATACTAAATTTAGAAATTCTGTGCTTTCATCTAATGTTCTTTCCTCTGCCTGCCTGCTTACTACTCTCCCACAAAAAACTGAACTTCAGAGGAGACTTTTTTTTTCCAATTTAAATGATATATATGTATTTGGCGGGAAAAAATCCTTTCCCAAGTAAATAGTATTATTGTCACTGCTTCACTGTTTACTATTAGATTGATTGAAATAGAATTTGTAAGCTTATATATTAAAACGTCAGTGAAGACCACTGATTTCTAAACTTCAAATTCGACGTTAAAATTTTAAGTTGCTTAAAACAAAAAGATTAAATACTTTTCATATTTCTAAAATATATATGCAGTCCAACATGAACGAAAACTTATGGTTAACATTTGAATTTGAAATCAATTAAATTGGAATGAAGTTTGATTCTTGTATTTATATGAAAGGAAAATTGAGGAAGAAATGTTTTGATCTACAACCAGTTTTTAAGTAAAAGTTTATGCTACCTAGAACGTAGTTTAATTCCTTTCACACCAAAATGGCTTTCATTTTGTTTCACTCTTATTTTAATAAATTAAGTAGAATATTTACTGTGTTAAGTTTCTGTGCAACATATATTTAGTAAGAAATTCTGTCAACAGTCTGATTTTTTCCACTAGAGGGCCCTCTTAGAGAAGGTTTTTCTTGTTTAGTGTCAAGGTATTTCTGTACAACTTTCATAACAATTGAACTTAATCAAAAGACTTTCAGAGAAAAGATAATACTTATTCATTTCTTTCAGGGTATGTACCTACAGAGTAATCTTTTCTGAGATGTTGGTGGGGGATATTTTGTAAGTTCGCCAGTTTCTCCCCTTATGTTTTACACAGATGAACTATTTCTATGGCCTTTTAACTGTTAAAGGCTAGATTCTATGAAGGAATGTAAATAAGCCCTTTTCACTAGCCTGAATTTACAGTGTTATCTTATATAATTGGACTCTTTCTGCACCCCACCCCCACAGAAAAACTCAGTAAGAATTATGGGGTGGGGGAAGAACAGGTGCTATGTGAAGATTGTCACAAACATGTATGTATAGAAACATTTTCTCTGATTTTTTTTTTCTTTTTTAATTTTTGGCTGCATTGGGTCTTCATTGCTGCACGCAGGCTTTTCTCTCGTTGCGGTGAGCGGGGGCTACTCTTCGTTGTGGTGCGCGAGCTTCTCATTGTGGTGGCTTCTCTTGTTGCGAAGCACGGGCTCTAGGTGCAAGGGCTTCAGTAGTTGTGGCTTGCAGGCTCAGTAGTTGTGGCTCGCGGGCTCTAGAGCACAGGCTCAGTAGTTGTGGTGCATGGGCTTAGTTGCTCTGCGGCATGTGGGATCTTCCCGGACCAGGGCATGAACCCGTGTCCCCTACATCGGCAGGCAGATTCTTAACCACTGCACCACCAGGGAAGCCCTCTGATAAAGATTTTTAGTAGACATATGCCACCAAACAGAAGGAAACTATTGAATGAGCTTTTGTCCTAAGCCCAGAGCCCCAGATATTCAGCTTGGGAATATTTCTTTCCCATAATGTTCTAATACTTCATTTTAGCAAGATCCAGAGGAATAGGAAGCAGGAAGAGAAGACTTTAGGAGTGTTTAGTTCTGTCTAGCCGTCCCGTGTTTTGCATTTGCCTGAGTATAATAGGCTCTAGAGAGCAGAGTAAGGGTGACTGGGAGTCTTTAATTTTCTTTTATTTCTCTTGGTGTGTAGGGGCCAAGGAATCCATTCAAGGAAACTTTATATTGATACTAACTGATCAGTATAAAGGCTTGCTTGCATTTTCAGATCAGTCCAGTATATATATACTTTTACTTTTTATAACTTGTGTCTTAGTTTACTCTCTTTGCTGTCAAACTTGTGTGCATAAAAACTATCTCAGGACTTTATTAATAATACAAACGTCCAGGCCTTGGCCCCAGAGGTCTTAATTAAATAGATCTGGCTTGTGGCTGGGACATCAATACTGTTTAACAAATCTTCCCTCTACCTCACACCTGCCCTGGTACTTTTTGTGCAGACCAAAGTTTGATGGAAAGAGCAAGCTAAGACCTGTTTTCTTTTTCAGAAACCTAATCATTTGCTATTTCCATCTTAATATCTCTGAACCACATATAAAAAAGGAGGTAATACATTTCTTTAAGATGGTAATGAGGATTATATTAATTACCGTATAGGATGGGGGTGATAACCATGGTTGGCACACAGAAGGCATCCCATGATGCCCTTTGTTTTTTTTTCTTTTTCTTTTTTTTTTTTTTAACATCTTCATTGGAGTATAATTGCTTTACAATGGTGTGTTAGTTTCTGCCTTATAACAAAGTGAATCAGCTATACATACAGATATATCCCCATATCTCCTCCCTCTTGCGTCTCCCTCCCACCCTCCCTATCCCACTCCTCTAGGTGGTCACAAAGCACCAAGCTGATCTCCCAGTGATATGTGGCTGCTTCCCACTAGCTATCTATTTTACATTTGGTAGTGTATATATGTCCATGTCACTCTCTCACTTCGTCCCAGCTTACCCTTCCCCCTCCCCGTGTCCTCAAGTCCATTCTCTACGTCTGTGTCTTAATTCCTGTCCTGCCCCTAGGTTCTTCAGAACCTTTTTTTTTTTTTTTTTTTTTTAGATTCCATATGTATTTGTTAGCATACGGTATTTGTTTTTCTCTTTCTGACTTACTTCACTCTGTATGACAGTCTCTAGGTCCATCCACCTCACTACAAATAACTCAATTTCGTTTCTTTTTATGGCTGAGTAATATTCCATTTTATATATGTGCCACATCTTCTTCATCCATTCATCTGTCGATGGACACTTAGGTTGCTTCCATGTCCTCCACGATGCCCTTCTTGTTACACATGAAACTTTTGCCACCTGGCTCTTGCCCACCTTGCCACTCTCATCTTTTACATCCTTACCTCTCCTCCAGCCACGTTGAATTTCTTGTTCCCTAAATAAGCAGGCCCTGGAGGCTTCCATGGCCTGTATGTGTTAAATCACCTATCCTGGGAATGCCTTCTGCTGCTCCCTCTTTAGTAATTTCTTATTTGTCCTTTAAGATCATTCACTTGTCATAGCTTCTGTGGCCGCTCTGACCTTCCTCCATCCCTTGCCCGCACCACACACATACTCTCCTTGCGTAATTCCTCTTTCTTTTTTAATGTGCAAAATGGGGGTGATAATAATACTGTACAGTGCTGTGAGAAATAAGGGAATGTGTGTGAAGCACCTAGCACATAAGCTTTCAGTAAATAGTAGCTGTTTCTTGTATGGTAATGACTTTGTGTATCTTTCTTCTTATTCACCTTTCTATGCTCAGTGCATAATAAAATACTGACATTTGATAGGTTCTCAGTAATTATTTGGTGAAGGAACGAATGGGTCCATGAATAAATGATAGCTACATGAAAGGCGCTTGGGAAACTATCAAACATTATTTAAAGGTTCTGCTTACATTTGAATGCTGAGTGTTTGGATATGAAGCCTACATACTGTATATATCAAATTTTGTTAGAGTATAATTATACATAGCTAAATTAAACTTTCAGAAAAAGGCAGTTAAGTTTAAATTTCAGAGCTCTTAATGGAGTCAAGAAATGCCATATTATTAATGTCCTGATATATTTTGAAGTTTAAGTTCAAATTTAACCTTTACAATAAAATCAGTCATGGTTTGAGATATGTTTTCAGATGATTTGCTTATCACAATCAAAATTCAATAATATATTTGATATAATGTGGTGGTTTAATAAAATAGCCCTGTGATTTAACAGTAACATACAAATTTTCAAAATATTTCTTTTTCTTGTATTAGCAACATTTCATCGAGTTGGATGAAAATAGACAGAGATTATTGCAGAAATGCAAGGAACTTATGAAGAGAGCCAGGCAAGTATGTAACCTGGGTGCAGAGCAGACCATTCCTCAAGAATATCAGACAGTAAGTATAAAAAGTATATAACGCCACAAGCTAACATATTTAAGACAGTTATTTTTAAGCTTTAAGTGTGTTAGGCATTGTACTGGGCCATGAAAAACACAATGTGCCATAAAATATGAGATCCCCCCACCCCCCTGCCACCATTTTTAAACTGAGTATGTATGTAAAGTAATTTTGCTCAACGAATTTTCTTCACTATACTCAGACTTGGACACCAGTCAGTCTTATTGCTTCGTACTAAAGTTATTAAAACATGGGTATTATTTTGCAAAATTATTAATACCGTAACATTCATTCTTCCAGTAAAATGCTTTTTTCCCCAAGCACCCTTTTAAGAGGTAGGGTCAGGAGATGGGTTATAGCTTTTCATGGAAACATAGTACCAGTAATCGATATATAAGGAACAGTAAATAGAGGTGATATTTAGACAAACGAAGGCAAAATGAAAATGTTTTCCTGGAAATTAGGGTGTTTACTTACGGTTGAGTGGGAGCTGAATCTTTATGGCTGACATCTGTTGCTAAGGAAAGGGAAAAAAGAGCCTTTCTTTCTTTACATTATGCGTATTTTATATTCTGACATATCATTCAGTTAGTAAAATGAGAAGATGCTGCCCTTTCTTCCAAGTTCCACCATTAATTAGGTAGCCCTGTGACCCAAAGCTTTATCTGACAGGTAGGAATAATACCTTGCCTACATACCTACTCTCTCAGAATAATGTCAAAGTAAAATTAGAAATAAAATTTTAAATATCTGCTATTTGTGTGGCTTTTTTAATTTTTAATTTCGAATGTTACCTATTTCAGTAGATAATGAAATGTCTGCTAAAGATATAAATAGAACTGGAAATAAAACTTATTTGGATTATAATTTTCATATCCTCAAAGATTGTGCTTTATGCTATCAGACCCAGAAACTAGGGAGAATGGATCTGTTTGGCTACATAGTAGGAATTTAGTAGATATTTGTAAGACAATTGAGGGGCTATTGTTTCTAAAAATAAAACTTCTCCAGAATACATTGTGTTATAAAATAATATTAGTACAATATCTGTACTAATTTTTTCTTTCAGAAAGTAGCATGATTCTATCCTTGATACGTGGTACTATTTTTGAAAGAAACAAGATTAGAACATAGTTCATGTGTTCATTAAAAATGTATTGATTACCTTCTATATATCATGTACAGAACAAAACACACATACTTCCTTCTCTCTTGAAATTTGTATTCTAGTCTGGAGGGTGGGGAAGACAAATCAAAAAGCACACAGCTTATGTCGGGGATAGCGAGAGGTACTAAGAAGAAGAATAAAACAAGGTAAGAGGCTAGAGTGTCAGGGAAGGCTCCTTTGAGAAGATACTATTTTAGATGAGTCCTGAATGAAGAGAAGAAATCAGTCAAGTGAAGGTTTGAGGGAAAAGCATTCCAGGCAGAGGAAACAGCTCATACAAAGCTCCTGAGGCAGAAGTATACATTGCCTGTTTCAGAATAGAAAGAATCTCAGTGGGGCTACAATTTATAATCCAAGCAGAAAGGAGGGCAGAAGCCAGATCCTGTAGGGCCTTATAGACCATAGAAGGAATTTGGGCTCTATTTTGAGATGGAATCCACTGGAGAATTTTAAACAGAAGAGTTGTAGAGGGAGGACAACTTCAGTTTGTAAAAGAGCACCGCAACTGCTATGTGGAGAATAAAGTAGGGACACCAGAGTGGAAGCGAGAAGACCATTTAGAAGATTATTGCTTTGGACCAGGCAAGAGATTTTTGTGGCATGGATTAGGGTGGCAGCATTAGAGACAGAGCAGTTTACAGACTTGAGGTATCTTTTAATGACAGAACCAGCAGGACTTGCTAATGGATTTGAGTTGAAGGGTAAGAGAGAGAACCCCTAAATTTGGTCATTTACTGAGATGGAAAAGATTGAAGGACAAATCAGTTTGCTCAAATTGGTGGGGAAGGTGAGGAAGTTGAAGATTTGTGTTTCACCATCTTAAATTTGTCTATTAAAGAGTCAAATGAGGATACCAAGTGTTTGGCACATGAGTTCAAATCTCAATGGACAGGTCAGATTCAGCAAAATATACTTAACAAATATCTGAAGGCCTATAGAAGTTGAACTGCTTTCCAAAAGGTTAAGGAAAAAAAGACAGGTTAAGATATTAGATTAATGCAGTGTGTTTGTTAGGATCTTTTTCAAGGTTTCAATATTCATTTTGTACATTGTAGTACATAAACTTTTGCAGGTTGTGGTGAAAAAACAATGTACTGCTTTGCCTTGCCCCACAGTAAAGTATCTCTTCTAATTTGTCTCTGTGGCATGGTCTCAGAAGATAGTACTGTGGTGAAATTCTACTGTCAAAGTAATTGGATTCTTAGGATGCTTTTGTAGTTCTTCACAAGTACAGTATAAAGTTCTAACTTCTTGCTCTCTTTCAATGCCCCACATATTCTGGACCCATTCTACCAATTCAGCAAGTACCCACCATTCCAAATGGACACAACTCCTCACCCCCCATGGTATGCAGTGCTCATTCTTTTTTCCAAGCTCCTGTCTCCCCTCTGCCTTACTTTTCCCTAGCCATTTGCTTTAAGGCCCAGAGATGGAATCTGGGCCTGAATTCTCTTACTCTCTTGTAGCTCCTGTAGCATGAACTGATACTTCCTTTCTCTGAATTCCATAACCTGTATGATATGTACTGCTTATTTTAATACTCAACATCAATACATTGCCTTAAGGTGTTAGCCCGTGTTATTAAGTATATACGTTTTGTTTTCTTTTAAAGCATAAGCTTTTTGAAAGCAAAAAGCCGTGTTTATAATTCCTTTGATTCCTTATTGTGTGCTAGCATGCTGTTCAACACATAGTAGATACTTAGCAGAATATTTTTCTTTTAACTATTTGAATTGAACTATTTTCACTGTACTATATATAATAATGGACAATTTTTTTCTTCTTTAGGCTTTCCAAGATCTTCCAAACACCTTGGATGAAATTGATGCTTTATTAACTGAAGAAAGATCAAGAGCTTCTTGCTTCACAGGACTGAATCCTACAGTATGCCTCTTTCCCTAATGCCCACTGCAGCCACCAGCGTCACCACACCCGCCCCCAGACACAAACGCATGCGCGCACACACACACACACACAGTTCCCTCCAGTACTTGCCTCCCACTCTGTACTGGAGCTCTTGGTAATAATAAGCTAGACAGCAGGAACAATGTGCTTTTAAATGCCAGATTCTGAATCTATTAGAATTTTAAATAGATTCTTCCTAAGGAACACAGCGTTCTGTGCCTTTTCTTTATAAAAAGAATACTTGGGCTAACCTGAAATACTGCAATGTCTATTTTTTTCAAGGATAAAAAAATGGCATTTTCAGTATGTTACAAGAACATAAATTAACTGCATACAAACAATGCAACAAAAGTGGCATTTTCAGTTAGTGTTTTAATTGATGCAAAATTTTCTATAATTTTATCCTTTGGTAGATTAATCTTAAAGATTTTTTCTTCTGCCAGGTTGTTGAGGAGTACACAAAAAGAGAAGAAGAAATAGAGCAATTAACTGAGGAACTAAAGATAAAGAAAGTTGAACTGGATAAATATAGGGAAAACATTTCACAGGTAATCAACCGTTTTCTTTTTCTCATGTGCTTACCATTAATCATATGGGAATGTAGAATAATGCAAAATGAAATGATACATTGCTTTTTTCTTAGAAGCATATGTTCTCATGACCAGATTGATATTGATATTAAATTTGTTTTATATAAAGTTTTGTATCAATGCAATAACACTTCTGTTAAATCGTGTTTTTATATTGCCTTTACTTGCAGGTAAAAGAAAGGTGGCTGAATCCTTTAAAAGAGCTGGTAGAAAAAATTAATGAAAAATTTAGCAATTTTTTTAGTTCCATGCAGTGTGCTGGTGAAATTGATCTCCATACAGAAAATGAGGTAAAATTGCATTTGAAATGTTTCCTGGCAAGTAATTTTAATTATATGCTAAAAGTACATGTAAATTGCTTATTTACTCTAAAGTTATATCTGTGAAAATTTTGCTTACAAAAAAATTGTCCAAAGGAAGGAAAAGACCATATATGGGATTCCATCAGGCTCACTTTTTTTTTTTTTTGGTGACATTTGAGATTAGTGACTAATACCTTACAAAGTCTTTTCATAGCCAGTCTAAGTAATGGTTATTCAGGTGTGGTAAGCAAATGCATTGCTTTTTGAATCTACTACTCAAGTTTGAAGAGTCATAAACAAATTGGCAAACATAACTAAAATATAGTATAGTATCAGTGGTTTCCTTTTGATCAAAAATTTGAGTTCACAAGAATAAAAATATTTAGAAATTTGGTACTAATTTCTTGAGCTATACGTTCATGCATTGCAGTTGTGGGTAAAATAAGATTTCCATTAAGACATGTGTAAAGAGGGACTTCCCTGGCAATCCAGTGGTTAAGACTTCGCCTTCCAGTGCAGGGGGTATGGGTTCAATCCCTGGTCGGGGAGCTAAGATCCCACATGCCTCTCGGCCAAAAAGCCAAAACATAGAAGCAATATTGTAACAGACTCAATAAAGACTTCAAAAATGGTCCACATCAAAAAATATATATATATTAAAAAAAAAAATGTGTAAAGAGATGAACTGGGATGTGCTTCAAAATAATTGGGAAAGAGGAGTGGGTGGAGTTACAGATCAAACAAGATTGGTCATGTATTGATCATAGTTGAGACTAGTTGATGGTAGATACATTAAGCTTATTTTAGGGTTCTAATTTTGTAAATGTTGAAATTTTTCCCTTATAAAGCAAGGTAGCACCTTTATTTTCCCTTACGAACTTTGCCCATGACTCCTTTATCTGCTTAGTGTGAGACATAAGGATAGCAAACATCATTTCACTTCAAGTTTTAGTAAGATATTAGACCTGCCATGAGAATTGTTATCTACATAGTGTGGGCTTGTTAGAAGGAAGGGATGTGTTATAACAAATATAATTTATAATATACTTTCTATGTACCAGACACTGTGCCAAGCACTTCTAGGTTTATCTTGTTTAATCCTCAGAACCATTCTATAAAGCAGAATGGTTTAAAACCGTATTTTATAAATAAACTGAAACAAAATATTAGAACCACTTACTCTCTGCAAGCTCTAGAGGCCTCCAAGGATCTATTTAGATAAAACTAATATTATGAGGTTTTAAGTTCTTTACTCTTATAATTGATTTATTCAGTCTATTTTCAAAAAATTGTATGAAATTGCCAGAGAAAACTCTCACCTTTCATCAACTTTTTTAATGTTTTATAGGAAGACTATGATAAATATGGAATTCGAATTAGAGTCAAATTTCGCAGTAGCACTCAACTACATGAATTAACTCCTCATCATCAAAGTGGAGGTGAAAGAAGTGTTTCTACCATGTTATACTTGATGGCACTTCAGGAGCTTAATAGATGTCCATTCAGAGTAGTTGATGAAATCAATCAGGTATAGCTTATTCTTTTATTGGGTTTCACTGTATCTTGTAATAGATTTAAATCTAATCATTATTATTGTCATTGTTTAGGGAATGGACCCAATCAATGAACGGAGAGTGTTTGAAATGGTTGTAAATACTGCTTGTAAAGAAAACACATCTCAGTACTTCTTTATTACACCAAAGGTAGGTAATAAGTAACCTAAAAATACTAATACTCAGAAGTCCCTCAAACATGTAGCAGATTTTGGCCCAATATGTAAATATGAGCAGGAACACTCCCAAAATAGAACTAAAAAGATTATAGTAATATTTATATTATTAAAGGGGACAAGTTCCAGTGACATACTTAATCAGAAACCTTGTTATCAGAGGAAGAAACGTAGGAGGCATAGCATTATGTTCTAGAACTGAGATTTCCTCCATGCTTTTGGCACTTACTCTTCCTCTAAAGAAGTTCCTCTTTTAGCACTAAAAAATGACAGGAGAATATAAACCCTAGAACGCTGGTCCTTCTCATTTTCCCAGAAAGGTCTGTTTTGGTGGTGTGCTCTGCCCTTTTTTAATTCACCACTGCCACTGACTTGGCCCAGAGGCAGTCCTAAGTACCCCATGATCTTCTGTTCACATATTAACTTTGGAAAAAAAAAAAAAAAAAGAATTATCTTCACAGAGAATTTTCCATAAGCTAGGACCATTACAATGGGAAATTTTCTTTTGTGGGTCAATTATAAAACTGATGTACAGTAATCAAAGATGTATTTATTAATGTAATCAGATTTTTTTTTTTAACTAAAGTGTTCAATGAAAAATTTCGTTGGAAATCCTATCTTAAATTCAGTTTTTTATTGAATAGTATAATCTGTCTTCCTTTTCCAGCAGATACCCTGTGGAGTAGCTAGATCTGTTAATTCCCTATTGTTTACCAAACATGTTGGCCTGTAAACCAAGCCTCCCTGTTATATACACTTTTCAGGCTACCAGTCTATCACAGTGCCTCACCATAGAAGTTGCTTGAGAAGTGTTTTGTGGATAAAAGAGTGAAAGTATCCTAGGAAAATTCTGGAGGACGCACTTTTCCAGGGTCAACCTAAGAAGTTGTATGATCCCATTTGGCCTATGAATATAGAGGGCTCCCAAGGCATATTGATGATTCCTTAGGCCATGGTTCAGATGTGCTAATTCAAATGAGGATCACAGTCGGGCAGGGTGTGTATTGAATTGAGAACTTGAGAGTTTCATTCATATTACAAATAAAATACTTGACTGTACACATGTAAGGTTGGAAAGTTGTGCTTCTTTATGGAAAGCATTATATGACAGTTTGTTTTAACACTTACAGCTCCTGCAAAATCTTCCTTATAATGAAAAGATGACGGTATTATTTGTCTACAATGGTCCTCATATGCTAGAACCAAACAGATGGAATTTAAAGGCTTTCCAAAGGCGGCGGCGCCGTATTACATTCACTCAGCCTTCTCAATAAAAGTAAAGGGGCAAGAACTTTGGGACTTTTCTGTTAAATCCTGTATATAAGTGTGGCTCAACTGAATAAAAGTTAGGAGATTCATTAAGACTAAAAAGATCAGTTATTTTTGGAAACCCTATATTAGATACAAATGGGTCGATGAAGAGAGACCATAATAACTTCTTTCTGTGGAACATCATCTGGTAGTAAAAATTAAGTCTTCTTGAGTCCTTAGCACTCTGACCATAAGTCATTGGGTCCCCATTTTTAAAAGTATTTGCTACTCAAATCAAAGGTACAGTGGAAGGGCTTATCAATTACAAGAAGTTTAGTTGACATGGTAACCCTGAGCTTTACTTGCAAAGTAATTTTAACTACTTTTAGAGTCTAAAGATGACTCTACAGCTTAAGTCATAGTTTCTCCCAGTGTTATATTTAATTTTTAAAACTTGATATGGAAATGTCTAGTCTAATGTATAGTAATAATTTATGGCAAATCTATTCATTTCTTCCTATTAAAAAGATTACCTTATCTCCACTAGGAAATGGAATTTTATGAGCCTTTAAAAAAAGTTTTATGAAACTTGATACTATAATTATATTGGTATCTCAAAGGAGGGAAAAAGTACTGGGGTTCAAAAATGGTAGCAGGACTTCTTTGAAATGCCACAAGGTGGCCACTAGATGATGCAAAAAATGCAACCAAAAGATTGACAGAGAATAAAATCAAGTGCCAAGGGTTTTTAAAGAATAACCCTGTAAAATGTGGGTGAGGTTTTTTGGGTTTTGGTGGTTTTTTCCTTTTTTTAATTTAAAGTCAATTGTATTTTACATCTTAAATTTCTAAAGCATTTTCATAATTATTTTTAGTAAGATTTTTCTTAAGGTTTCATATACTGGTTTCTACAATTTATATTTGAAATTTCTCAGTGTTATGTAAAGAGTGAGGAAAAGCATTGATTTGTTTAAAACCATAATGTTTTTAGAATCTAAGCTTATATAGGTCCTAAAACTTACAGTGTTGATCCTACCCCCATTATCTTAGAAAATCTAGTTTAAACTGTTCTTTTAACGTGAAAGAATTAGATGAGAACATCATTTGTTTATCTCTGAGTTATACTAATTAACAGTGCCAAAACAAATTCTATTCTTTTAAATATTGTAAAATAACGGACTAGATCAAGGACATATCTTTGAACAATGGACTGGATCTGTGCCGGTAATAACAGAATTATTTTTTTGACTTGGCAGCTTGACTAAATTGAAGAATTGCAGTCAATTTGGGTTTTGTATGTTCTTGAATAGCCACTGAAATTTATATTCTTGTTAGGTCAAAAAATAAACCTCTTACTTGGACATTTTCTCTTTAAAAAGCTATTTTTTTCTTCATAAAAATTTTAAAAGAGCCTTCCCCTCTTAAACTAAGTCTAATGCATATACTATGAAAATATTTTAAAATAACATTTTTACTAGTGCAAACAACTCATGTAAACCTTGAAAACCTTGGTAACATATTAGTAAATGGATGTTGTTACCAAATGTTTTTGTTGTTTAATACTTCGTTTTCCACCAAAGTATCTTTACTAATATGTGCTTGGTGTAGTTTGTTTACTGTCTGAGTTAGTGCCAGTCATCTTATTTCTGCAAAATGATTATCAATGTGAAAAAGAAGTTTGAAGATTAGGCGTGTTTGAAAATAAAATGGTCAACTACATTTCAGTTTACATATGCCAATAATTATTCCATACCTTGTTTATAAGCATTTCTCTCTAGTGGAGAAATATTTGGTTTTACATTGAATGTTGAGCTGTGAAGAATAGTAAGTCTAGCACATTAGTCTCAGCCACTTGAAACTTCACATATTTTCTGTAAAAGTTGATTTTAATTACATACAAACTGTAAAAACGTCAAATAACAGTGTGATTTGATGAATAAAATATTTAAAACCCTAAGGTGACAAGCAAGTATTTTTAATGACAAAATCTTCATTGATTTGCCTGAGAGAAATTAAAAGGTTTTTAGCAGTAAGTAAAAGGAAAGATTTCTTGCTGCTTTCTAGTTAATTGTCTTTTGGACATGTGCTTATTTTCTTTGGAGTATGAATCTTTAATGTGTAAAAAAATGTAATTTGAGGGAATTCCCTGGGGGTCCAGTGATTAGGACTCCACGCTTTCACTGCCGAGGGCCTGGGTTCAGTCCCTGGTCAGGGAAGTAAGATCCTGCAAGCTGTGCAGTGCAGCGGGGAAAAAAAAGTGTAATTTTGTCCTGCTATTGTGTGTGTGTGTTTGTGTGTAACTGGGAAAAAACTCTTTGTGGGAAATGCTCCTTTGTTGGTAATAAATGCATATTTTCATATTCTTTTGGTGTATGTCATTTTAAATGAGAAATGTTTTTATATACTTTGAACCTTCGTAAGAGTCATTTTGGTTTGCAGATATGCTGAAAAGTCTATTGAATGCCTACCATTTACAGAACAGTGTTTGGCAGTCCATGTTCAAAAGGATAGAAAATGTAGTCCCTTGTCTGCCTGCAAGGAAATTAGTCTAAATGAATCAAGAAATAAAAGAAAAAAAAGGTTTAAACCATCTAAAGAAACCAGTTACAAGGCAAGTATAAATATTTTTAGGTTGAAACCTTAGATGGCCTGCAAGAGAGCCTTGAATATGTCATCTTATGTGTCTATGTACCTAGTTAAACTTCAGCCACTCTGTTACTCAAGAGGGGGAGGGTGAATACTGGGGACAAGCAGGAGTCTCTGCCACAGACCCAAAGAGATAACTGATTACCCTATGGCCTATTGACAGTGGTTTCAGAGAAAAGACTTGGTAGGTTTTCCATCACACTCATAAAAATCCAGTTGTCACAGCCTTCAAGATATCTACATTAAAAAAAAAAAAAAAAAAAAAAGATATCTACATATCTCCCCACTCTACCCTCGTGTAAAATAGCATCCCTAAGCTGCTCTGTTGTGCTCTTACCCTGGTTTTTCTTCATAGCATTTATCACTGCTTACCATTATGTATTTTGTTCCTTGTCTGTCTTCTTCACTAGAATATGAGTGCTCTGAAGACAGAGACTATTTTGTGTTGATTGCTACCTCCCCAGGACATAGAAAAATGCTTATCAGTACATAGTAAGCACTCAGTAACTGTAGCATGAATGAATGCCCTTTCTCCCAGCACTGACAGATATTTGAGCATATTTATTCCATTATTCATGTAGTCAGTCCTTATTTACATGTACCACTGGGAAAGCACTATGCTGTATATTTTGAATAAAAAATATAGCCTGCATATGATTCCGCTGTCAAGAAACTTAGTTTAGGGTGGGGATTCCGGTTCAAGATGGCAAACCCCATCTTGAAGATCGTGAACTCACCTTTTCCCACAGACACACTGAGTCTACAGCTACATATGGAAAATTCCTCTTAAAAAAAACCTAAAGGCTGGCTGAGTGATGACTACACATCAGGCAAGCAAGAAAATCACATCAAAGAGGGTAGGAGAGGCTGGAACACAAACTCACCATAAACCCCACCCTTGGCAGGCCCCAAATTGGAAGAGAACTCAAAACCTGGAGCTTCTTGATGAGGCGTGAAGGGTTTGAACCCCACATCAGGCACCCCAACTTTTAAGACCTACACCTGGAAGACAAGCCACCATCTAATTTTGATAACCATTGGGGCTTATGTCCCGAGACCCAAACTGTAGTGATCTGAAAAATGGCTCTTAAAAGCCTGGTGTGCTCAAACTCACCAACCCCAGGGCCCAGCTCAGAAGCAACATATCACACCCAGACATAAAGTGAAGAAGGCTCACCTGCTTGAATTGAAGCATCAGCCTTCCTGAGGGCAGGCATCTACTTTGACATACACATCTGGGAGCTGGCTAGGACATTCTGGGGACAGAGACTGGCAAGTGCTATTTTCATGCTCTCCCTCTGCCATGCTCCAGAGCACAAGTGTCTCTCGGGTGAGAGCTTTCACATGCATCTGATGCCCTTATTTTGCTGGCTGCTGCCTGGAGGACACCTCTTGATTGCCCAGCTCTGGAGGCTAGGGTAGCTTGTGTTCCTGGTCCCATGGGACTATAAGAATCAGTGTCACCAGAAAAATCTGGTGCCCCAGTTTTTGTGGCTGCTGCCAGCAAGCACCTCTATACCACCTGACTCTGTTAACCATGGGACCTATGCCAGTGGGTCCCACAGGACAATAATCAATGTAGAAGGAGTTCTTAAATAGCTACCATCCCCAGAGAACGGCAAGAGGCAACAGACCCAGGAGCTCAGTCTGTGCAGAGGGCCTATTAAAAATCATGGCTGCAGTGTGAGGGACAAGCTTCCGATTAATCACACATCTGGTGGCTGTCAATATTTTCCAGAGGTCTGGGAGAGGGGGTACTGTCTTCAAGTTCTCCCATTGCCATGCTCCAGAGTGCCAGTGTCTCCCAGAGGGGAGCTTTACACATGTCTGGTACCCTGGTTTTTATATCCAGTCCTCACTTTTTGCAGCTTCTGCCCAAGAGACAGCCCTTGATTGCCTGGCTGTGATGGCCAGGGGGGCTTGTGTTCCTGGGCCCCACAGGACTGTGGCTATCACAGAGACGGTTCTTGGCAGAACACTGCACACAGAGCAGACTGAAGTATACCCTCACCCCAGTCTTTCTGTGAAGTAGGCCTCTTTACTTGTCCTGGAGCTTTGGCCTGAGAAGCAGGCTTCAAATATGGCACACATCGAGTGGCCTACACAAAGTTGTTCTCAAGGGAAATAGGCTATGGATGCCATCCTGGTGCTCTCCCTCTGCCTTGCTCCTGCTTGCTGGTGTCTCTCAAAAAAGAGCTTATACACTTGTCTGGAGCCACAGCTTTTTCGCCACCCAGGGATACCTCTAGATTTCCTGGCTCTGGTAGCCAACAGGGTTTACACTTAGAATCCCACAGGACTACATATATTTCCATAGTATTAAAAGCTGCTGCCTGAGGATCTGGCTTCCTATCAGCCTGAATCTAGGTAGTGAGAACCTCCCCCTGGGACATGGACAGGTCTTGGCACACCCTCAACTACTGGGAGCTATTAACAATATAATAGGTGCTTGGACAATCACAAAGGTCTGAGAGAAAACCAAAGGCTAGGGCAGGGTTGAACAACTTTCATCTGCTACACAAGGCCATTCCTTTAGGACAGAGAAGTGGTGGTTTTATCTACTGCACACAGGTAGTCAAGAAAACGAAGGAACAGAGGAATATGTTCCAAACAAAATTACAAGATAAAAGCTCAGGGGGAAAAAAAGGCTTAATAAAATGGAGATAAGTAATTTATGTGATAAAGGGTTGAAAGTAATGATTATGAAGATGCTCAACAAACAGGGGAGTAGAATAAATGAACACAGAACTTCAACAAAGAGTTGGAAAACATAAGAAGATATCAAATAGAAGTCACAGAGCTGGAGAATATAATAACGGAACTGAAAAGTACACTAGAGGGTTCAGCAAGAGACTAAATAAAGTAGAAGAAATAATCAGCTAACTTGAAGACAAGGCAGTGGAATTCTCCCTATCAGAGCAGCACAAGGGGAAAAAAATGAAAAAGAGAAGATCGTTTAAGGACTTAGGGAAACCATCAAATAAGGTAACATTCACATTATAGGGCTCCCAGAAGGAGAAGAGAGAAAGGGGCAGAAAAATTATTTGAAGAAACAATAGCTGAAAAGTTCCCTAAATTGAGGAAGAAAACAGCAATCAGATACAAGAAGGCTAGAGAGTTCCAAATAAGAGGAACCCAAAGAGATCCACACCAAGACAGATTTTCTTAAAATGTCAAAGGTTAAAGATAAGGAGAGAATCTTAAAAGCAATAAGCGAAAGCCAACTTGCTACATACAAGAGAATCCTCATAAGACTATCAGCAGATTTTACAGCAGAAATTTTGTAGGCCAGAATGGAATGGCACTCTTTCAAAATGCTAAAAGAAAAAAAAAAAAAAAAAAAAAAAAAAAACTTCCAACAAAGCATACTCTACCTGACAGTGTTATCATTCAGAATTAAAGCAGAGATAAAAGAGTTTTCCAGAGAAGCAAAAACTAAAGGAGTTTATCACCACTAAACTGGTCTTATAAAAATGTTAGTGGGACTTCTTTAAGCTGAAAAGAAAGGATATTAGTTAGTAAGAAAATATATGAAAGAATAAATCTCACTGGAAAGATAAATATAGAAAAGGATTAATCACTTTTAAAGCTAGTATAAAGGTTAAAAGACAAAAGTGGTAAAAATAACTGATTACAATAATTAAGTAACAAGATAAAAAAGATATAAATGTGGGGCTTTCCTGGTGGCGCAGTGGTTGAGAATCTGCCTGCCAATTCAGGGGACATGGGTTCGAGCCCTGGTCTGGGAAGATCCCACATGCCATGGAGCAACTAGGCCTGTGAGCCACAACTACTGAGCCTGCACGTCTGGAGCTTGTGCTCCGCAACAAGAGAGGCTGCGATAGTGAGAGGTCCGCGCACCGTGATGAAGAGTGGCCCCTGCTCGCCACAACTAGAGAAAGCCCTCGCACAGAAACGAAGACCCAACACAGCCCAAAATAAATAAATAAATAAAATTTTTTAAAAAAAGATATAAATGTAATATCAAAAACATAGAGGTTGGTTGGAATAGAGTAGAAATGGAGAGCTTTAAAATGAGATCAGTCTTAAGTTATTGACTTAAATAAGACTCCTACAGATATAAGTTGTTATATGTAAGCCTCATGGTAACACAAGGCAAAATTTTGTAGTAGATATATAAAAGATAAAGAGAAAGGAATTTAAGTCTACCAGTAAAGAAAGTCATCAAACCATAAAGGAGGAGAGGAAGAGAAGATGATGAGAACAGAGAGGAACTACAGAACAACCAGAAAACAGTGAACAAGTGGCCATAAGTTCCTACCTATCAATAATTACTTTAAGTGTAATGAACTAAATTCTCCAATCAAAAGACATGGAGTGGATGAATGGATTAAGAAAAACAAGACCCATCTATATACTGTCTACAAGAGACTCACTTCAGATTTATAGACACACACAGACTGAAAATGAATCAGTGGAAAAAGATGTTTATTCCATACAAATGAAAACAACAACAAAAGCAGGGGTAGCTATACTTATATCAGGCAAAATAGACTTTAAAATGAATGTAATGAGAGACAAGGCATTCCAAAATGATAAAGAGGTCAATCCAACTAGGGGACATAATATTTGTACACCCAACATAGTAGCACCCAAATGTAAAAAGCATATATTAAACACCTAAAGGGAGAAATAGACAACAATACAATGATAGTAGGAGGCTTTAATACCCCCACTTATGTCAATGGATAGATCATCTAGGCAGAAAATCAATGAAGAAACCACAGCCTTAAATGACAAATTAGATCAGGTGAACTTAACAGTTATATACAGAACATTCCATCCCAGGGCAGTAGTATATACATTCTTCTCAAGTACACATGGAACATTCTCTAGGATAAATCATATGTTAGGCCACTAAACAAGTCTTAATAAATTTAGGAGAATTGAAGTCATATCAAGCATCTCTTCTGACCACAGCAGTATAAAACTAGAAATCAGTTCCACAAAGAAAACTGGAAAATGCAAAAATATGTGGAGATTAAACAAGATACTACTGAACAATCAATGGGTCAAAGAAGTCAAAAGAAAAAAAATACCTTGAGGGACCTCCCTGGTGGCACAGTGGTTAAGAATCTGCCTGCCAATGCAGGGGACATGGGTTCGATCCCTGGCCTGGGAAGATCCCACATGCCATGGAGCAGCTAAGCCCATGTGCCACAACTACTGAAGCCCATGCACTCTAGAGCTCACGTGCCGCAACTACTGAGTGCACATGCTACAACTACTGAAGCCCACACACTCCAGGGCCCATGTGCCACAACTATGGAGGCCACGTGCTGCAACTACTGAAGCTCGTGCACCTAGAGCCTGTGCTCTGCAACAAGAGAAGCCACTGCAATGAGAAGCCCGTGCACCGCAATGAAGAGTAGCTCCCGCTTGGCACAACTAGAGAAAGCCTGCGTGCAGCAATGAAGACCCAATGCAGCCAAAAATAAAGATTAAAATTTAAAAATTTTTTAAAAATACATTGAGACCAAAAAAAAAAAAAAAAAAAGAAACAGAACATACCAAAATTTATGGGTTGCAGCAAAAGCAGTTAAAGAGGGAAGTTCATAGCTATAAATGCATACCTCAAACAACAAGAAAAGTCTCAAACAACCTTACTATATATCTCAAGGAACTAGAAAAAGCAGAACAAACAAAGACCAAAGTTAGTAAAAGGAAGGAAATAACAAAGATAAGAGCAAAAATAAATGAAATAGAGACTAAAAAGACAATAAAAAAGATCAAGGAAACTAAGGGCTGCTTTTTGGAAAGATAAAATTGACAAAACTTTAGCTAGACACACCAAGAGAAAAAAGAGGACTCAAAATCAGAAATGAAAGTGGTATCAATTATATAATATAATCAATTATAATTGATACCACAGAAATACAAAGGATTAGAAGAGACCAATATGAACAATTATACACCAACAGATTGGATGATCTAGAAGAAATGGGTAAATTACTAGAAACATACAACCTTTCAAGGCAGCTGTGAAGAAATAGAAAATCTTAACAGACCAATTACTAGTAACAAGATTGTATCAGTAATCAAAAACTCCCCAACAAACAGAAGTTCAGGATTAAGTGGCTTCATTGGTGAATTTTACCAAACATTCTAAGAAGAAATAATACCAACCCTTTTCAAACTCTTCCAAAAAATAGAAGAGGAGGAAACTCTTCCAAACTCAATGTATGAGGCCAGCATTACCCTGATACCAAAACCAGACAAGGATGCCACAAGAAAAGATATTTTCAGGCCAATGTCCCTAATGAACACAGATGTAAAAATCCTCAACTAAATATTAGCAAACCAAGTTCAACAATACATTAAAAGGATCCAGTGAGATTTATTTCAGGGATGCAAGGATGTTTCAATGTCCACATTAACAAAATGAGTGGTAAAAATCATACAATCATCTCATTAGATGCAGAAAAACATTTGACTGAATTCAACATCCATTCATGATAAAAACTCAACAAAGTGGGGATAGAGGAAACATACCTCAACATAACAAAGACCATATATGACAGACCTACAGCTAACATCTTATTCAACAGTATAATGCTGAAAACTTTTCCTCTCAGATCAGGAACAAGACAAGGATGCCCACTTCCACCACTTTTATTCTACATAGTATTGAGAGTCCTAACTAGAGCAATTAAGCAAGAAAAGGGAATAAAAGGCATCCAAATGGGAAAGAAAGAACTAAAACTCACTATTTACAGATGACATAATACAATATGTAGAAAAACCTTAAGACTCTACCAAAAAACTGATAGAACTAATAAATGAATTCAGTAACGTTTCAGGATACAGGATCAATGCAAAAACTCTCTTACATTTTTAGGTGCTAATAATGAACTAGCAGAAAAAGAAATGAAGAAAACAATCCTTTTTACAATTACATCAAAAAGAATAAAATACCTAGCAATAAATTTAACCAAGGAGGTGAAAGACATGTATACTGAAAAGTACAAAATGTTAATGAAAGAAACTGAACACAACACAAATAAAAAGATACCCTGTGCTAATGGATTGGAAGAATATTGTTAAAATGTCCATACTACCCAAAGCAATCTACTAACTCAATACAATTCCTAACGAAATTCCAATGACATTTTTCACAGAAATAGAACAAACAATCCTAAAATTTGTATAGAACCACAAAAGACACTGAATAGCCAAAGCAAACTTGAGAAAGAAGAACAAAGCTGGAGGCATCACACTCCCTGATTTCAAACTAGAGTTGGCTCTTCCACAATGGAGGGGTTAAGGGCACCAACCCGCCATACAGTCATCTGTGTGTATAACTTCACATTCAGCCCTCCATATCTGCAGTTTCACACTGATCGTGTAGTACTGTAGTATGTATTTAGTGAAAAATCCAGGTATAAGTGAATCCATGCAGTTCAAAGCCATGTTGTTCAAGGGTCCACTTATATTACAAAGTTATAGTAATTAACACAGTACGTTATTGGCATAAAAACAATCACACAAGTCAATGGAACAGAAGTGAGAGCCCAGAAATAAACCCACACATATATGATCAATTAATTTATGACAAAGGAACCAAGAATACACAGTGGGGAAAGAACAATCTCTTTAAGAAATGATGTTAGGAAAAGTGGACAGCCACATGCAAAATAATGAAACTGGACCACTATCTTACACCATAAACAAAAATTAACTGAAATGGATTAAAGACTTAAACATAAGACCTGAAACCACAAAACTCTGAGAAGAAAGATAGGTGGTAAGCTCCTTGACACAGGTTTTAGTAATGATGTTTTTAATCTAACAACAAAAGCAAAAACAACAAAAGCAAAAGTAAACAGGTTGGACTAGATCAAACTAAAAAGCTTCTGCACAGGACAGGAAACCAGTAACAAAATGGAAAGGTAATCTACTGAATGGGAGAAAATATTTGCAAATAATATATCTGATAAGGGATTAATATCCAAAATATATAAAGCATTCATATGACTTAATAGGAAAAAATACATATACCTATTTAAAAATGGGCAGAAGATCTGAATAGGCATTTTTCCAAAGAAGACATACAGATGGCCAACAGATACATGAAAAAGATAAACAAAATTGATAAATTTTTAGCCAGACTCATCAAGAAAAAAAGGGAGAGGGCCCAAATCAATAAAATTAGAAATGAAAAAGGTTGTTATAAGAAATACAAAAGACATTAAGAGACTACTAAAAGCCACTATGTGCCAATAAAATGGACATCCAAACAGAAATGGACAAATTCTTAGAAAGGTACAATCTCCCAAGACTGAACCAGGAAATGGAAAACATGAACAGACCAATCGCAACTACTGACATTGAAACTATGATTTAAAAACTCCCAACAAACAGAAGTCCAGGACAAGATGGCTTCACAGGCGAATTACATCAAACATTTAGAGAAGAGTTACCACCTATCTTTCTAAAAATATTCCAAAAATTGCAGAGGAAGGAACACTCCCAAACTCATTCTATGAGGCCACCATCACCCTGGTACCAAAACCAGACAAAGATACCACAAAAAAAGAGAATTACAGGCCAATACCACTGATGAACATAGATGCAAAAATCCTCAAAAAAATACTAGCAAACCAAATCCAACAATACATTAAAAGGATCATACACCATGGTCAAGTGGGATTTATCCCAGGGATACAAGTATTCTTCGGTGTCTGAAAATCAATCAGTGTGATACACCACATTAACAAATTGAAGAATAAAAACCATATGATCATCTCAATAGATGCAGAAAAAGCTTTTGACAAAATTCAACATCCATTTATGATAAAAAAAAAAAAAAAAAAAAACAAAGAAACAAGTGTCTCCAGAAAGTGGGCAAAGAGGGAACCTATCTCAACATAATAAAGGTCATATATGACAAAGCCACAGATAACATCATTCTCAACAGTGAAAAGTTGAAAGCGTTTCCTCTAAGATCAGGAACGAGACAAGGATGCCCACTTTCACCCCTTTTATTCAACATAGTTTTGAAAGTTTAGCCATGGCAATCAGAGAAGAAAAATAAATATGCAAATTGGAAAAGAAGAAGTAAAACTGTCACTGTTTGCAGATAACATGATCCTATAAATAGAATATCCTAAAGATGCTACCAGAAAACTACTAGAGCTCATCAATGAATTCAGTAAAGTTGCAGGGTACAAAATTAATACACAAAAATCTCTTGCATTCTTATACACTAACAACAAAAGATTGGAAACAGAAATTAAGGAGACAATCCCATTTACTACTGCATCAAAAAGAATAAAATACCTAGGAATAAACCTATCTAAGAAGGCAAAAGACCTGTACTCTGAAAACCATAAGATGTTGATGAAAGAAATCAAAGATGATACAGATGAAAAGATGTACTGTGTTCTTGGATAGAAATAATATTGTCAAGATGACTGTACTACCCAAGGCAATCTACAGATTCACTGCAATTCCTATCAAATTACCAATGGCATTTTTCACAGAACTAGAACAAAAAAATTTTTTTAATTTGTATGGAAACACAAAAGACCCTGAATAGCCAAAGCAATCTTGAGAAAGAAAAATGGAGCTGGAGGAATCAGACTCCCTGACTTCAGACTATACCACAAAGCTACAGTCATCAAAACAGTATGGTACTGGCACAAAAACAGACATGTAGATCAATGGAACAGGACAGAAAGCTCAGAAATAAACCCACGCACCTATGACCAATTAGTCTAAGACAAAGGAGGCAGGAATATACAATGGAGAAAAGACAGTTTCTTCTATAAGTGGTGCTGGGAAAACTGGACAGCTATGTGTAAAAGAATGAAATTAGAGCACTCTCTAATACCATACACAAAAATAAATTCAAAATGGATTAAAGACCTAAATGTAAAACCAGATATTTTAAAACTCCTAGAGGAAAACATAGGCAGATCACCCTTTGAAATATATCACAGATATCTTTTTGGATCTGTCTTCTCCTAGAGTAATGAAAATAAAAACAAAAGTAAACAAATGGGACCTAATTAAACTTAAAAGCTTTTGCATAGCAAAGGAAATCATAAACAAAATGAGAAGACAACCTACAAAATGGGAGAAAATATTTGCAAACAATGTGACCAACAAGGGATTAATCTCCAAAATATACAAATAGCTCATACAGCTCAATATCGAAACAACCCAATCATAAAATGGGCAGAAGATCTAAATAGACATTTCTCAGGACTCCCCTGGTGGTCCAGTGGTAAAGAATCTGCCTTCCAATGCAGGGGACACAGGTTCAATCCCTGGTCAAGGAACTAAGATTCCACATGCCATGGGGCAACTAAGCCTGCATGCCACAACTACTGAGCTCATGTGCCTCAATGAGAGAGCCCGTGTGCCACAACTACAGAGCCCACACACCACAACTGGAGAAAACCCGCACGCCGCAACTAGAGAGAAGACTGCAAGCTGCAACAAAGACCTGATGCAGCCAAAAAAAATAATAGACGTTTCTCCAAAGAAGACATACAGATGGCCAAAAAGCACATGAAAATATGCTCAACATCACTAATCATTAGAGAAATGCGAATCAAAACTCCAATGAGGTATAACCTCACACTGGTCAGAGTGGCCATCATCAAAAAGTCTAGGGACTTCCCTGGCAGTCCAGTGGTTAAGAATCCACACTACCAACGCAGGCGGCAGAGGTTTGGTCCCTGGTCAGAAAACTAAGATCCCGCAGCCTGCTCAGTGCAGTGCAAAAAAAAGTCTACAGATAATAAATGCTGGAGAGGATGTGGAGAAAAGAGAACCCTCCTACACTGTTGGTGGGAATGTAAATTGATACAGCCGCTATGGAGAACAGTAAGGAGGTTCCTTTAAAAACTAAAAATAGAGCTACCGGGACTTTCCTGGTGGTCCAGCGGTTGAGACTCTGTGCTTCCAGTGCAGGAGGCATGGGTTCGATCCCTGGTCGGGGAACAGGGATCCCGCATGCTGCGTGGTGCAGTAAGTAAGTCAAGTAAGTAAGTAAAGAAGTAAAATAAATAAATAGCTACCATATAATCCTGCAATCCCACTCCTGGGCATATATCTGGAGAAAACCATAATCTGAAACAATACATGCACCCCAATATTCATTGCAGCACTATTTACAATAGCAAGACATGGAAGCAACCTAAGTGTCCATCAACAGATGAATGGATAAAGAAGATGTGGTATATATATACAATGGAACATTAGCCATAAAAAAGAATGAAATAATGCCACTTGCAGCAACATGGATGGACCTAGAGATTATTATACTAAGTGAAGTAAGTCAGAAAGAGAAAAATACCATATGATACCACTTATATGTGGAATCTAAAATATCACACAAATGAACTTATTTACAAAACAGAAATAGACTCACAGATACAGAAAGCAAACTGTGGTTACCAAAGGGGAGGGAAGGGATAAATTAAGAGTTTGGGATTAAAATATACACACTACTATATATAAAATAGATAACCAGCAGGGACCTACTGTATAGCAGGGATTCCCTGTATAGTACAGGGAATTATACTCAATATCGGTAATAATTCATAATGGAAGAGAATGTAAAAAAAAAAAAAAAAATATATATATATATATATATATATATATATATATATATATATATATATACACACACACACACGTATAACTAGATTACTTTGCTATACACCTGAAACTAGCACAACATTGTAAATCAACTATGTTTTTCAATAAAAAAAAATTTTTTAAAAGAATCTCAACATCACTAATGATGTGGAAAATGCAAATCAAAACCACAATGAGTTATTACCTCAAACCTGTTAGAATGGCTATTACCAAAAAGACAAAAAATAGCAAGTGTTGGCAAGGATGTGGATAACAGGGAACACTTGTGCACAGTTGGTGGGAATGTAAATTGGTGTAGCCACTATTAAAAACAGTATGGAGGTTTCTCAAAAAATTAAAAATAGAACTACCATATGATCCAGCAATTCCACTTTTGGGTATTTATCTGAAGAAAATAAAAACACTAACTCAAAAAGATAAATGTATCCCCATATTCATTGCAGCGTTATTTCCAATATCCAAAATATAGAAGCAACCTAAGTGTGTCCATCAATAGTTGTATGGATAAAGAAAATGTGAATATATATATGGAATAATGTAATATTATTCAGTTATTAAAAAGATTGAAATCTTGCCATTTGTGACAACATGATGGACCCCTAGGGAATTATGTCAAGTGAAATACTGCATGATCTCTCTTAAATACTGACTCTAACAACAATAACAACAACAAACAAAAAAACAAAAAACCGACCTCATAGATACAGAGAATGAATTGATGGTTGCCAGGGGTAGTTGGGGGAAGAGGTAGCAGAAATGGGTGAAGGGGGTCAAAAGGTAAAAATTTTTTTTTTAATTTTTTTAAGAAACTTCGTCTACCAGTGGTATACAGTGGACCACAAAGACAAATTTTGAAATGCACTAAGTGATATGCAGATTTAATACTGTTGGAATTGAGAGGGGAGTTCATGATGTTATAAATGTACATCCAATTATTCCCAACTGATCCAAGATAATGTCGTCATGTACAACTCTTACGGATTTCACTGGCAAAAAAAGTTTAGCATGGATGAGAGTTAGCTATTCCCCCACACCCTTGTTTAACAGGATACGATGAAAGTCAGTCTTAGATCAAATTCTGCCTCTCACACCTTTGTTAAGCATTATTACAAGCAAGCACAAAACTGTCCATACAACTTGTTTTGTAACTCTGATGAAGTCCTGCTCTTTACCAGTTCGGGTGATTTGATCACACTTTGCATGACAGGTTCACTCATACCGGATGTGATAATATTCCTTTAAATGGACATGAAACAACTAGAAATCGTTAGACCCGAAGTCTGGCCATGGAACTGCTGGATGTTCAAAATTTGGGAACCACCTCTAAGGGTAAAGCACATAGAACTTACACCCAGTTCACAAAATAATGGGGAGCGTCTGAACATTTTAGCCAATCTATTAATACATATCTTGAATATCTGTAATTTCTCAGTGAGAGTCCATTTCTAACATTCATCATGCTAATTACAAGCCATCAATTTAATAAAAACCTATTTCTGACATTTGCTGTACTAATTAGCAAAGCATCTGTCTGGTATTAATCAATATATGGATAGTAGATGCACTTGTGATAGCTACCTCTCTAATCACTTAGGAAGGTAGAGTGGGGCTAGATAATGGATTATCTAATGCTAGAATTGGGACTCAGAGCCAGGCAAAGTACTGAAGAGTGTGTGTGTGTGTGTGTGTGTGTGTGTATTTGTCATTCGTGTTTAAAAAGAAAAAATACACACACACACACATACATAGCTACATTTTCTCTCTTGAAGGATACAAAGAAACTAACAGTGGCTGCCTCTGAGGGAAGGAGCTAGATAATTGAACAACAGATTGGGGGGAAGATTTATTTCTCACCAGTCCTTTTGTATGTTTTGAATTATATACATTTTATTACTTATTTTTGAAATTTTTTTAAGAGAAAAAAAGAGTATGGACTTTGGACTCAAGGAGAATTTGTTTCTTCTACTTAACTAGCTATGTGGCCATGTCCAAGTTATTATTTTCTAGTTTATTATGACTGCATTATAGAATATATAAAAAAGAAACCAAAAAGTCTCTTAAGAAGCCAACACTCAAGACACAATCACTATAAAACTTTGGTGTAATTCTTCCTAGTCTTTTAAAAAACCTGTACTTCTTTCTGGTTACAAAGTAAACAATTTAACTTTTAAATGTATTAGAAAATTTATTGGTCCATGTAAGGTATAGTGATTTATTGATGAAGATTTAGAATAATGAGTAGAAAGTACTTAAATATTTGTTTATTGTTCAATAAGTGCATCATATTTTCCTGTTCAGGTCCAGGAACTAGCTCTTCTTTATTGACAAATCACCCTTTCTGGCTAATATTATATCCCACCTGGAGAAAAAAGTAGCAACTGTGTTATTACTTTAAATACCGTAACTCTTGGGAATTTGTTTATATTGAAACACTATAGGTCATCTCACCTATGCAGTCCCCCAGTACCACTTATTTAATGCTGGGTACATTATTGCTCCCTAGAGCACAGCATCCAGCGACTTCCAGTGACTGTCAGAGAGGGACACTGTGCTCATTGATGATGAGGGCAAGTCTTACCCTGAGTATGCAGGAAAACAAGAACCATCATTCATTTTCTAGTCATGTAAAATTTACCGTTTGGAATTTTATAGCATGAAAATAGAACAACAGATTTTCCAAGAGTGACTTCTCTTGAGCTCTTTAGGCCAGAATCACTGCATTCCTAGACCAGATTCTCATTCTCTGTTGACCACACCCCTGCCTTCCACACACTACTGCCCGGAGAGGAGGAGAAGCAAGGGGCCCATGTACAACATGAGAACAGCAGCCCCATTCAGACAAGAAACGTCTTTCCCTTGTTGGGCATGACTTAAGTAAGACCAGCCTGGGAGAGCACAATGTAGCCACATCAATCCAAGGCAAGACAGGACATAAATTGGAAGGGGCTGTTGGCATTATGGAGCAAAAGTTGCAAAAGCCCTGCGAGCAGGAAGACAGATCATCTTTGAGCATCTTTGTTAAACCACTTTGTTTTGTCTCTGTTACAGTAGTACAGAATTATCACACTCCCATATACAGTTGTCCCTCGGTATCCTCAGGGGGATTGTTTCCAGGATCCCTGTGGATACCAAAATCCTTGGATGTTCAAGTCCCTTATATAGAACAGTGTAGTATTAGCATATAAGCTATGCACGTCCTCCCTGATACTTTAAAGCATCTCTAGATTACTTATAACACATAATACAATGCAAATACTAAATACATAGTTGTAAATACAATGTAAATGTTATGTAAAGAGTTGCCAGCCCATCGCAAATTCAAGTTTTGCTTTTTGGAACTTTCTGGGACTTTTTTTTCCTGAGTTTTTGTGATCCATGGTTGGATGAATCTGTAGATGCAGAACCCAAGTATACGAAGGGCTGACTTTATTGGATATTGCAAATCTTTTTAATTTTCATAAATCTGGTAGGCAAGAAAAATAGTATTTTATTTTTGCTCTAATTTGAACCATCATTATATTAGTGGGGTTGAGCCTATATTTATGTTTCTCAATCATTTGTATCTCTTCTTTAAATTATCTGTTCACGTTCTGTGCCCATTATTTTCTACTAGGGACTTTTTCATTCTGATTTTTAGGAGATCTATCTATCTATCTATATCTATCTATATATAGATAGATAGATAGATAATCTCCATTTTCCCATGATATAAGTTTTTAAAAGTTATAAATAGTTTTCCCAGTATACATTTTGATTTTGTTTATGGTGTTTTTAGTTGTTCTAGATAAGATTTGTTGGCTTTGTGGGGGTTTTTTTCAATTTTGTTTTAATCAGATTTTTCAATTGGTATTTTATGTCATTTTCAGAAAGGTCTTTCCTACTCTTAGATGATATCAATAATTTACTCATATTTTCTTCATTATTTTTATAGTTTTGCTTTTACATTTTTGTTTTGTCTATAATTGACTTTGATATAAGAATGAGGGAGGGATCAAGCCCCACCCCTACCCCCCCAAAAAAACCCAATCAGTTGTGCCAATACCGTATACTAAATAGTCCACCTTTCTTCCATTAGTTTGAAATTCCATCTTTATCATCTATTAAAAACCCCAATCTGTATTGGGTTACATTGGTCTATTACCATAGTTTTTAAATTACTAATTCTCGACAAAATATTAGCAAACCGAATCCAACAACACATAAAAAAGACCATACACCATGACCAAGTGGGATTCATCCCAAGTTCACAAGAATGGTTCAACGTATGCAAATCAATGTGATACACCACATAAACAAAAGAAAAGACAAAAACCACACCATCATCTCAGTAGATGCAGAAAAAGCATTTGACAAAATTCAATATCCATTCATGATAAAAACTCTTACCAAAGTGGGTATAGAGGGAACATATCTCAACATAATAAAAGCCATTTTTGACAAACCCACAGCCAATATAATACTCAATGGTGAAAAGCTGAAAGCCTTCCTGTTAAAATCTGGAACAAGACAAGGATGCCCACTCTCACCTCTTCTATTCAACACAGTATTGGAAGTCCTAGCCAAGGCACTCAGGTAAGAAAAAGAAATAAAAAGTATCCAAATGGGAAGGGAAGAGGTTAAAGTATCATTATATGCAGATGACATGATACTATAGATAGAAAACCCTAGAACTGATCAATGAATTCAGCAGGGTAGCAGGATACAAGATTAACATACAGAAATCGGTTGCATTTCTTTACACTAACAATGAAATATCAGAAAGGAATGTAAAAAAAGAATCCCTTTTAAAATCACACCCCCCAGGCTTCCCTCGTGGAGCAGTGGTTAGGAATCCGACTGCCAATGCAGGGGACAGGGGTTCGAGCCCTGTTCCAGGAGGATCCCACATGCTGCGGAACAGCTAGGCCCGTGTGCCACAAATGCTGAGCCTGCACTCTGGAGCCCACGAGCCACAGCTGCTGAGGCCTGCGTGCCTGGAGCCTGTGCTCCACAACAGGAGGGGCCACCGCAATGAGAGGCCTGCGCACTGCAAGGAGGAATGGCCCCCACTCACCGCAACTAGAGAAGGCCCACGAAGCAACGAAGACCCAACGCAGCCAAAAATAAATAAATAAAATAAATTTATATTAAAAAAAAATTGCACCCCCCCAAAAATAAAATACTTAGGAATAAAACTAACCAGAGAGGTGAAACACTTACATACTGAGAACTATAAAACATTAATAAAGGAAATTGAAGATAATTCAAAGAAATGGAAAGATATCCCATGTTCTTGGATTGGAAGAATTAATATTGTTAAAATGGCCATACTGCTCTTTCCACCATCTTTCTGTGCCGCCATAATGGTGTGCATGGATGTCCTGGCTGATGCTCTCAAGAGTATCAACAATGTGAAAAAAAGAGGCAAACGCCAGGTTCTTATTAGGCCGTGCTCCCAAGTCATCATCAGGTTTCTAACTGATGATGAATCATGGTTACATTGGCAAATTTGAAATCATCAATGATCACAGGGCTGGGGAAATTGTTGTGAACCTCACAGGCAGGCTAAATAACTGTGGAGTGATCAGCCCCAGATTTGATGTGCAACTCAAAGATCTAGAAAAATGTCAGAATAACGTGCTCCCATCCCGTCAGTTTGTTTTCATTGTACTGACAACCTCAGCTGGCATCATGGACCATGAAGAAGCAAGACGAAAACACACTGGAGGGAAAATACTTGGATTCTTTTTCTAGGGATGTAATATACACATGCAAATAAAATGCCTCAGAGGACTCTGGTGCAAAAAAAAGGCCATACTATCCAAAGCAATCTACAGATTTAATGTGATCCCTATCAAATTACCCATGACATTTTTCACATAAGTATAATAATAATAATCTGGGAAAATATTATGAACAACCTTATGCTAATAAATTCAACAACTTAGATAAAATGGGCAAATTTCTTGAAAGACACAAATTACCCAAGCTTACCCAGGAAGAAATATATAACCTGAAGAGCCTATTTATTAAAGAAATTGAATTTGTAGTTTAAAACATTCCCACAAAGAAAACTGCAGGCCCATAGGGCAGCACAGGTGAATTCCACTAAACATTTACAAATGCTTCATGAACTCTTTCAAAAAATTAAAAAGGTGAGAATACTTCCCAACTCATTCTATGATTACAGAATTACCCTGACACCAAAACCAGACAAAGATATTACAGAGAAATGGCGGACCAATATTCCTATGTTATAAATATAGATATCAACATAGATATCAAAAATTTTAGCAAATTGAATCCAAAATTTATAAAAAGGGTAATACATTTGACCAAGTGAAGTTTATCCCAAGAATGCAAGATTGTTTTGACACTTGAAAATCCATCAATGTAATTCATCATATTAACAAACTAAAGAATATTCATCTATAAATATATAAATAAATACATAAATTATTTCTGATTATGTCAATAGATGCAGAAAATCATTTGAAAAAATCCAACATCCATTCCTGATAAAAACTCTCAGAAAAGTAGGAATAGAAAGAAAATTCTTCAACCCATTAAAGGGCATTTACTTAAAATCTTAACAACTAGCATCATACTAAATTGTGAAAAACTGAATCAATTTTCCCCTAAGATCAGGAAGAAGACAAGGATGCCAAACCTCAACATTAAAGATTCTAGCCAGTGCAATAAGGTCAAGAGAAAAGAAATAAAAACCACCTATACCAGAAAGGGAAGAAGTAAAACTGCCTTTTTTTCCACAAATGTCATGCTCCCCTATGTAGAAAATCTGATGAAATCTATAAAAACTCTACTAGAGCCCATAAGTGAGTTAAGTGAATTTACAGGATACAAGATCACTATATAAGAATTAGATTTCTGGTTCAAGATGGTGACATAGAAAGATCCTGAACTCACCTCTCACAGACCCACCGAGTCTACAGCTACATATGAACAACTTCCTCTGGAAAAAACTTAAATGTTGGCGGAGGAGGCAGGAACCCGAAGGCAAGCAGGGGCTGGGTGGGGACCATGGCTGGGATCACCACCATCGAGGCGGTGAAGCGCAAGATCCAGGTTCTGCAGCAGCAGGCCGATGATGCAGAGGAGAGGGCCGAGCGCCTCCAGCGGGAAGTGGAGGGAGAAAGGCGGGCCCGGGAACAGGCTGAGGCTGAGGTGGCCTCCTTGAACCGTAGGATCCAGCTGGTTGAAGAGGAGCTGGACCGCGCTCAAGAGCGCCTGGCCACTGCCCTGCAAAAGCTGGAGGAAGCTGAGAAAGCTGCTGATGAGAGTGAGAGAAGTATGAAGGTTATTGAAAACTGAGCCTTAAAAGATGAAGAAAAAAATGGAACTCCAGGAAATCCAACTCAAAGAAGCTAAGCACATTGCAGAAGAGGCAGATAGGAAGTATGAAGAGGTGGCTCGTAAGTTGATTATTGAGGGAGACTTGGAACGCACAGAGGAGCGAGCTGAGCTGGCAGAGTCCCGTTGCCAAGAGATGGATGAGCAGATCAGACTGATGGACCAGAACCTGAAGTGTCTGAGTGCTGCTGAAGAAAGATACTCTCGGGCTTCCCTGGTGGCGCAGTGGTTGAGAGTCGGCCTGCTGATGCGGGGGACACGGGTTCGAGCCCTGGTCTGGGAAGATCCCACATGCCGCGGAGCAACTGGACCCGTGAGCCACAATTACTGAGCCTGCGCATCTGGAGCCTGTGCTCCGCAACAAGAGAGGCCGCGACAGTGAGAGGCCCGCGCACCGCGATGAGGAGTGGCCCCCGCTCGCTGCAACTAGAGAAAGCCCTCGCACAGAAACGAAGACCCAACACAGCCATAAATAAATAAATTAATTAAATAAATAAACCCAAAGTTTAAAAAAAAAAATACTCAGTCTTTAAAAAAAAAAAAAAAAAAAAGAAAGAAAGGTACTCTCAAAAAGAAGACAAATATGAGGAAGAGATAAAGAGTCTTACTGATAAACTCAAGGAGGCAGAGACCCGTGCTGAGTTTGCTGAGAGATCGGTAGCCAAGCTGGAAAAGACAATTGATGATTTGGAAGATAAACTGAAACGCACCAAAGAGGAGCACCTCTGTACACAAAGGATGCTGGACCAGACTCTGCTTGACCTGAATGAGATGTAGAGCACACCCCAGTCCCATCCTGCCGCTGCTCCTCCCTCTGACCCCGACTCCGCTGAGGCCAGCCTGCCCGAAGCTGACCCTTAAACTGAGGGCTGATCTTTAACTGGAAGGCTGCTTTCTCCTTTCGCCACCTCTCCCACCCCCCACCCCTGTGTCCTTTTCGCCAAACTGTCTCTGCCTCTCCCCAGAGAGTCCATTTGGGCTAGAGGCTGAGCACCTTTGGGAACAACGTTTAAGGGAACGTGAGCACAATGCCAAGTGTCTTGAAAAGCATGTTGTGATGGACACATTTTGTAATTATCTTTTCTGTTGTTGTTGATGTAGCAGCCATTTGTAAAACATTCCAGATAATTCCATAGTTTTGAAGCAGCAGTCTAATCCCTTTCTCACTTTTGGAAGGTAACTTTTCAGCTTAATGCATATTGCCCTCTCCGTAGAGGAGGGGAAAAGGTATGGGCCTGCCTTGCTGAGAGCCAAACAGCCCAGAGAAGGACTCCATTTTGGGAAACCTTATTGCTCTGTAAAAAGTCCCCGCCAAACCAGAAAGGTGATTCCAGAAGGAGTTAGCCAAAAAAAAAAAGCTCTGTTCAGGTTTTCAGCTTTACGGTATCTTTGGGCAACTTTTTTTTCCATCAGAAGTGACCAGATGAAATCAAGATGGTGAGACCTCTGAGACCAAATCCTTGTCCCAGCTCTACCCTGTTCCCAGCCGCTCACAGAATGGATCATGTGCCCCTTATTTTGAGGCGACCACTTATTCGCTCTGCCGCCTCCTTGAAAGAAAGGAAAGAAAATTATGTTTTACCACTGATTTAGCCATATGAAACTCATCTCATCACCCTTTTCTGGGTCTGAAGCTGCTGTCTCTAAAAGTGCCATCTCATTGTGCATTGTATCAGTTAGTGCTGGAGAAATCTTGAATAGCTTATGTACAAAATTGTTTTTAAATTTTATATTATTTTGAAACTTTGCTTCTTTGGGGTTGGGGCACACTGGTCACCCCATCTGGCTGTGAGAGCTCTCTACAGTCTGGGCTGGCAGTGTGCTGATCTTTTAAAGTTTCTTTCCCTACCCAATCCCCTCTTTTTGGTGAGGTTTCAGTGAGGTCAGTTAGGTGTGCATCCTACAGCTTAATTGGCTTAAAATGTACTCCCCTTTGGTGTGGTCTCTTTGGGGGCCGATTGGGAGAAAGAAAAAACAATAGTGTAACTGTTTTGATACTGAACATTGATAAATGTCTTTTTGAAATAAAGAACCAGTCCCTCCAAAAAAAAAAAAACAAAAAAACCCAAAAACTTAAATGTTGGCTGAGCATGGACTACACTGGGCAAATGAGAAGAAAACCACATTAAAATGGGTAGTGGGGCTTCCCTGGTGGCGCAGTGGTTAAGAATCTGCCCACCAATGCAGGGGACACGGGTTCGAGCGCTGGTCCAGGAAGATCCCATGCTGCAGGGCAACTAAGCCCATGCGCCACAACTACTGAACCTGAGCTCTAGAGCCTGCAAGCCACAACTACTGAGTCCATGCACCTGGAGCCTGTGCTCTGCAACAAGAGAAGCCACCGCAGTGAGAAGGCCGTGCACCGCAATGAAGAGTAGCCCCCGCTCGCCGCAACTAGAGAAAGCCCACGCGCAGCAACAAAGACCCAACGTAGCCCAAAATAAAATAAATAAAATTTTTTTAAAAAGGGGGTAGGAATGGCTGGGACACAATCTTGCTATACATACCACTGTTGGTACAGTGACCCCAGATCAGGAGGGAACTCAAAACCCAGAGCTTCTCCCTGAGGATTGAAGGGTATCAATCGCACATCAAGCACTCCAACTTTTAATACTTGCACCTGAGAGATGAACTCCCAAATACCTAGCTTTGAAAACCAACCAGGCTCACATCCACAAGATCCACAAAACTGTAGCAATCTGAGAAATGGCTCTAGAAGGGCTTGCACACTTAGACTCACCCTCCCCAGGGCTCAGCTCAGAGGCTGCAGATTGCATTTAGACTTTGAGTGAAAGAGGTTCGTTTTCATATATTAAAGCATTGGCCTGGGGGGGCAGGCATCTATTTTTACACACACATCTAAGAGCTGTTGGAACACTCTCCAGAAACAGAGACCGGTGGGTGCCATCTATGTGCTGTCACTCTGCCTTGCTTAGCCAACAGACGCCCTCTTTTTCTTTCTCTTTTATTCCTATAGGCCTCATTTTTATGCTCCCCTCTTCCTCACTACAGCCAGTGGGCGCCATCATCATGCTTTTAATTCTGCTGTGATCTAGAGCACCAGTATCTCCCAGAAGGGAGCTTTTACATGTGTCTGATGCCTTGAGTTTTGCAGCTACTGCCTAGGGGATGCCCCTCGATTGCCTGGCTCTAGAGGCCAGGAGAGCATGCATTTCTAGGTCCCCTGGGACAGTAACAATCAGAGAGGCAGTTTTTGGCAGGCTACCACGCCCAGGGCACTGCACAGACAGCAGACTCAAACACCCTCCCAGTCATTCTGTGAGAGAAGCCTATTTGCTGGTCCAGGAGCTTTGGCCTAAGAGATAGGCTTCTGGTTTGATACACAACTAATGGCCTAAGGAAGCGGTCTCAGGGAACAGAGGCTGGTGGGCACAATCTTTGTGCTCTCCCTCTGCCTCACCAGCTCACCAGTATCTCCCAGAGAGGAGCTTATACCCTTGTCTGGCACCCTAATTTTTGTAGATGCTGCCAAGGGACACTTCCACATGATCTGGCTCTGGTAGCCAGTGGAACTATAACCAAAGGAAAAGAGTTCTTAAATAGCTAACATTCCCAGGGCACAGCAAGAGCAAGAGACCCAGGAGCTCAATCTCTCTGTGAAAGAGGCCTATTAACTAATCATCACAGATGCAGCCTGAGGGGCAAGTTTCTAATTAAACACACATCTAAGGGCTGACGGTAATCTTTTCCACAGAGCTCAGAAGGGGGGGCTCTGCCATCCTCTGGAACACCAGCATCTCCCAGAGGGGAGCTCTCACATGTGTCAGGTGCCCTGGCTTTTACATCTGGTGCTCTGGTTTTTGCAGCTACCAACAAGGGGACGTACCTTGACTGCCTCTGCTCTGGTGGCCAGAGGGTCTTGTGTTCCTGGGTCCCAAGGGACTGTAAGGACTGGAGAGGTAGTTCTTGGCAGGCTACCAAATCCAGGACACTGCGCAGACTGCAGACTGAAACACACCCACGGTCATTCTGTGAAAGAGGCCTAATTGAATCTCCTGGAGCTTTAGCCTGAGGGGAAGCTTCAGGTTTGGCACACATCTAAGGGTCTACGGAGCTGATCTCAGGGAACACAGGCCAGTGGATGCCATCCTTGCACTTTCCCTCTTTCTCACTAAGGCTCAGTGGTACGTCCCAGAAAAGAGCTTATATTCTTGTCTGGAGCCCTGATTTGTATGACTTCTGCCTAGGGGACACCTCCAGATCACCTGGCTCTGGTGGCTGGTGGGGCTTATGCCTGTGGTCCCACAGGACTGTAGATCTTTGCATACATTAAAATCTGCTGTCTGAGGGTTTGGCTTCCAATCTGTCTGAATCTAAGTGCTGACTGAGAGCCTCCCCTTTTGGGACGTGTACAGGTCTTGGCACACCTTTAACTACTGGGAGCTATTAAAAGTATAATAATAGCCCAGGGGCTTCCCTGGTGGCGCAGTGGTTGAGAATCTGCCTGCCAATGCAGGGGACACGGGTTTGAGCCCTGGTCTGGGAAGATCCCACATGCCGCAGAGCAGCTGGGCCCGTGAGCCACAATTACTGAGTTTGCGCATCTGGAGCCTGTGCTCCGCAACAAGAGAGGCCGCGATGGTGAGAGGCCCGCGCACCGCGATGAAGAGTGGCCCCCGCTTGTCACAACTAGAGAAAGCCCTCGCACAGAAACGAAGACCCAACACAGCCATAAATAAATAAATAAATAAATAAAAATTTAAAAAAAAAAAAAAACTTAAAAAAAAAAATAGTAATAATAATAATAATAGCCCAGGCTCTTCTTTCTACCCCTAAAAAAAAAAAGTATAATAGGCTGCTTGGACAATCACAAAGGTTTGAGAGACAACCAGAGGCTAGCGCAGGGTTGAACAAGATTCATCTTCTACACGAGGCCACTGCTTTTACACTGAGAGAAGTGGTTGTTTTGTCTACTGCAAGAAACCAACACAGGGAGTCAAGAAAATGAAGAAACAGATGAATATGTTCCAAACAAAAGAAGATAAAAGCTCAGGAAAAAAAAAACCAAAACCTTAATAGAATGGAGATAAGTAATTTACCTGATAAAGTGTTCAAGGTAATGGTTATAAGGATGCTCACTGAACTGGGGAGTAAAATAAATGAACACAGTGAGAAATTCAACAGAGAGATAGAAAATATAAGAAAGTACCAAACAAAAGTTACAGAGCTGAAGAATAACTGACCTGAAAAGTACACTACAGGGTTCAAAAGGAGACTAAACAAAGTAGAAAAAAGGAACAGTTAACTTGCTGACAAGGCACTAAAATTCACCCAATCGGAGCAGCAAAAGGAAAAAATAAATATAAAAAAGAAGATAGCTTAAGGGACTTATGGGAAACCATCAAATGGGCTAACATTCATAACATTAATGGGCTAACATTATAGGGCTCCCAAAAGGAAAAGAGAGAAAGGGGCAGAAAAATTATTTGAAGAAATAATGGCTGAAAACGTCCCTAAACTGGGTAAGGAAACAGCATCCAGATCCAGGAAGCCCAGGATCCAAGTTCCAAATAAGAGGAGCCCAGAGATCCACACACATTTTCTTAAAATGTCAAAAGTTAAAGACAAGGAGAGAATCTTAGAAGCAATAAGAGAAAAACAACTTGTTACATACAAGAGAATTCTCATAAGACTATCAGCAGATTTTTCAGCAGAAATTTTGTAGGCCAGAAGGGAAAAGCACTATATATTCAAAGTGCTGAAAGAAAATAAACAAACTACAACAACAACAAAAACTTCCAACCAAGAATACTCTACCTGACAGAGTTATCAATCAGAAGTGAAAGAGAGGTAAAGAGTTTTCCAGACAGGCAAAAACTAAAGGAGTTTGTCACCACTAAACTGGTCTTACAAGAAATGTTAATGGGACTTCTTTAAGCTGAAAAGAAAGGGTATTAATTAGAAACAAGAAAACATATGAAAGGATAAATCTCACTGGAAATGCAAACATAGAAAAGGTAGTGGATTAATCACTTTTAAAGCTAGTATGAAGGTTGAAAGACAAAAGTGGTAAAAATAACTATGATTACAATAATTAGTTAAGTAACACACAAGATAAAAAGATATAAATGTAATATCAAAACCATGAAAGTCAGATGGAATAGAGTAACAATGTAGAGCTTTAAAATGAGATCAATCTTAAGTTGTTATTGACTTTAAGATTCTTATTACATGTAAGCCTCATGGTAACACAAAGAAAAATCTTATAGTAGATATATAAAAGATAAAGAGAAAGGAATTTAAGTATACCAGAAAGGTATCAAACCACAAAGGGAAAGAGGAAGAGAAGATGGGAACAAGAGGAACTATGAAACAACCAGGAAAACAATGAATAAATGGCAGTAAGTCCCTACCTATAAATAATTACTTTAAATGTAAATGAACTAAATTCTACAATCAAAAGAAAAGAATGGCTAAATGGATTTAAAAAAAAAAAACAAGTAACACCTATAGGCTGCCTACAAGAGACTCACTTCCAATGTAAGGACACACAGAGACTGAAAGTGAATCTATGGAAAAAGATATTCCATGCAAATAAAAACAAAAAAAGCTGGGGTAGCTATACTTATATCAGACAAAATAGACTTTAAAACAAAGACTGTAATAAGAGACAAAGAAGGGCATAATGATAAAAGGGTCAATCCAACTAGGGATATAACATTTGTAAATATGCGTCCAACACAGGAGCACCTAAATGTAAAAAGCAAATATTAAAGACCTAAAAGGAGAAATAGACGGCAATACAATAGTAGTAGGGGGCTTTAATACCCCACTTATATCAACGGATAGATCGTCTAGGCAGAAAATCAATGAAGAAAGCATGGTCTTAAATAACAGACTAGGTGAATTTAACAGATATATACAGAACATTCCACCCCAAAGCAACAGAATATGCATTCTTCAAGTGCACATGGAACATTCTCTAGGATAGATCAAGTGTTAGGCCACTAAACAAGTCTTGATAAACACAAGAGGACTAAAACCATATTGAGCATCTTTTCTGACCACAGCAGTATGAAACTAGAAATCAATTACATGGAAAAAACTGGAAAATCCAAAAATATGTGGAGATTAAACAACACGTTACTGAACAACCAATGTGTTGTTCAAGAAGAAATCAAAGGGACTTCCCTGGTGGCACAGTGGTTAAGAATCCACCTGCCAATGCAAGGGACACGGGTTTGATCCCTGGTCCAGGAAGATCCCACATGCCACGGAGCAACTAAGCCTGTGCACCACAACTACTGAGCCTGCACTCTAGAGCCTGTGAGCCACAACTACTGAGCCCACATGCTGCAACTACTGAAGCCCACATGCCTAGAGCCCATGGTCCGCAACAAGAGAAGCCACTGCAATGAGAAGACTGCACACCACAACGAAGAGTAGCCCCCACTCACTGCAACCAGAAAAAGCCCACGTGCAGCAATGAAGCTCCAATGCAGCCAAAAATAAATAAATTTATTTAAAAAAGAAGAAATCAAATAAGAAATTTAAAAAATTTCTTGAGACAAACAAAAATGGAAATACAACATAGCAAAGTTTATGGGTTGCTGCGAAAGCATTTAAAGGAGGATGTTCATACCATATGATCCCACTTTTATGTGGAATCCAATGCAAACAAAACAAAAACAAAAACACAAAAAACAACTAACCTAACAGATACAGAGAATAAATTGGTGGCTGCCAGAGCTGGGGGGTTGGGAAGTGAGAGAAATGGATGAAGGGCATCAAAAAGGGGCAAACTTCCAGTTATGAAATAAATAAGTCATAAGGATATAATGTAGAGTATGGTGAATAGTCAACAATACTGTATTAATTATTTGAAAGTTGCTAAGAGAGTGGATCTTGAAAGTTATCACAAGATAAAAAAATTGTTTTTAACTATGTGACAGATGTAATCTAGATTTATTGTAGTGATTATTTCACAATGTATACCAATATGGAATCATTATGTTGTACACCTGAAACTAACATAATATTATGTCAGTTATAGCTCAATTAATTTTTTATAAAAAGAACTAGTTGTATTTCCATATTTTACAAATGAATCAGAAATTGGAAATTAAAAATATGGTTTATAATGTCATCAAAACCCAGGATTCTTGGAATAAATCTAACAAAAAATGTGAAAGACATACACTGAAAACTACAAAACATTGCTGAGAGAAATTAAAGAAGATCTAAATAAATGGAGAAATACATATTGTTCAGAAGTTGGAAACTCAGTATTGTTATCATTTTTCCAAATTGATCTCTAGATTCTGCACAAGCTCAATCAAAACCCTAGCAGACATTTTTATAGAAACTGACAAGGTGATTCTAAAATTCATATAGAAATTTGAAAGACTGAGAATTCTCAAAGCAACTTTGAAAAAAAAAACAAGGTTTGATGGCTAACACCAGAAGATTTCAATAATTATTATAAATGTAAAGTAATTAAGACAGTGTGCTATGGGAATAAAAATAGACAAATAAATCAATGGAACAGAATAAAGAGTCTATAAATAGATACACATACATACAAACAACGAATTTTCAACAAAATTGCCATGACAATTTAGTGGAGAAATGATAGCCTTTCATCTGGAACAACTGAACAGTCCTATTAAAAAAAACAAAGCAAATAAACCAAAAAAACAAAAAACCCACTTTGATCCATATTTTGCAATATACAAAAAATTAACTCAAAATGATCATAGACTTAAATATAAGATCCCAAACCATAAAACTTCTAGAAGAAAATGGGAAAACTCTTGTGATCTTGGGTTAGGCAAATATTTCTGAGATATGAGACCAAAACACAATTTATAAAATATCAAATTTTTCAATTAGACTTCATCAAAGTTTAAAACGTTTGCTCATGGAAAGGACTGGTAAAAGAAAAAATAAAAAGACAATACATCAAAAAGAAAAAAAAAAAAAAGAATACAGATTCTTTTCAAGTGCACATGGAACATTCTCCTGAATTGGCCACATACTGTGGCACAAAACAAGCCTCAACAAATTTAAGACTACAGAAATTATTTCAAGCATCTTTTCTGACCACAACAGCATAAAACTAGAAATTAACCACAGAAAAGACAATGAGAAAAAAACCGATTACATGGAGACTAGACAATATGCTACTAAAAAAACCAATGGGTCAATGATGAAATCAAAGAGGAAATTAAAAACTACCTTGAGACAAATGACAATGAAAACACAACCAAGGACTTCCCTGGTGGCACAGTGGTTAAGAATCCGCCTGCCAGTGCAGGGGACACAGGTTCGAGCCCTGGACCAGGAAGATCCCACATGCCACGGAGCAACGAAGCCCGTGCGCCACAACTACTGAGCCTGTGCTCTAGAGCCTGCAAGCCCCAACTACTGAGCCTGCATGCCCCAACTATTGAAGTCCGTGTGCCTAGACCCCCTGCTCTGCAATGAGAAGCCACCACAATGAGAAGCCCACGCACCACAATGAAGAGTAGCCCACACTCACCGCAACTAGAGAAAGCCCATGCACAGCAACAAAGACCTGATGCAGCCAAAGATAAATTTAAAAAACAAAAATAAATATATTTTTAAAAAAAAGAAAACACAACCATACCAAAAGTATGGGATGCAGCAAAAGCAGTTCTTAGAGGGAAGTTCAGAGTGATACATGCCTTCCTCAAAAAATAGAAAAATCTCAAATAAACCACCTAACCTCCACATAAAAGCATTAGAAAAAGAAGAACAAACAAAACCGAAAGTCAGCAGAAGGAAGGAAATAATAAAGATCAGAGAGGAAATAAATAAAATAGAGATTAAAAACAATATAAAAAAATTAGTAAAACCAAGAGCTGGGCTTCCCTGGTGGTGCAGTGGTTGAGAATCTGCCTGCCAATGCAGGGGACATGGGTTCGACCCCTGGTCCGGGAAGATCCCACATGCCACGGAGCAACTAGGCCCATGAGCCACAACTACTGAGCCTGCGCGTCTGGAGCCTGTGCTCCGCAACAAGAGAGGCCGCGATAGCGAGAGGCCCGCGCACCGCGATGAAGAGTGGCCCCCGCCTGCCACAACTAGAGAAAGCCCTCGCACAGAAATGAAGACCCAACACAGCCAAAAATAAATAAATAAATTAATTAATTAAAGGGCTTCCCTGGTGGCGCAGCGGTTGAGAATCTGCCTGCTAATGCAGGGGACACTGGTTCGAGCCCTGGTCTGGAAGGATTCCACATGCCGCGGAGCAACTAGGCCCATGAGCCACAGCTACTGAGCCTGCGCATCTGGAGTCTGTGCCCCACAACAAGAGAGGCCGCAATAGTGAGAGGCCTGCACACGGCAATGAAGAGTGGCCCCCGCTTGCCGCAACTGGAGAAAGCCCTCGCACAGAAACGAAGACCCAACACAGCCCAAAATAAAAATAAATAAATAAATAAGCTCATTAAAAAAAAAAAAAAAAAACAAAAAAACCAAGAGCTGGTCCTTTGAAAGGGTAAACAAAATTGACAAGTCTCTGGCCAGGCTCACCAAGAAGACAAGAGAGAGAATCCAAGTAAATAAATTAAGAAACGAAAAGGAGAAATCTCAACCAATACTGCAGAAATACAAAAATATCATAGGGTTTCCCTGGTGGCACAGTGGTTGAGAGTCTGCCTGCCAATGCAGGGGACATGGGTTCGAGCCCTGGTCTGGGGGGATCCCACATGCCACGGAGCTACTGGGCCCGTGAGACACGACTACTGAGCCTGCGCGTCTGGAGCCTGTGCTCCGCAACAAGAGAGGCCACGACAGTGAGAGGCCCGCACACCGTGATGAAGAGTGGCCCCCGCTTGCCGCAACTGGAGAAAGCCCTCACGCAGAAACGAAAACCCAACGCAGCCAAAAATAAATTAATTAATTAATTTAAAAAAAATCATAAGAGAATACTATGAACAATTACATGCCAATAAATTCCATAACCTAGAACAAATGGACAAGTTTCTATATAGAAACATATAGCCCACCAAAATTGAATCAAGAAGAAATTGATAATTTGAACAGACCGATCACTAGAAGTGAAATAGAATCTGTAATTTAAAAAACAAAAATCTCCCTACAAACAAAAGTCCGGACCAAGTGGCTTCACAAGTTAATTCTACCAAACATACAAAGAAGAAATTTTACCCATCCTTCTCAAACTCTTCCACAAGAACGAAGAGGTGGGAACACTCTCAAAGACATTCTATGAAGTCACCATCACGCTGATACCAAAACCAGACAAAGACACCATGAAAAAAGAAAATTACAGGCCTATATCTTTGATGAATATAGATGCAAAAATTCTCAGCAAAATATTAACAAGCTGAATCCAACAACACATAAAATAAATCATACACCACGACCAAGCTGGATTCATCCCAGGGTCACAAGGGTGGCTCAACATATGCAAATCAATCAGTGTGATATACCACATCAACAAAAGAAAAGACAAAAACCACACCATCATCTCAGTAGATGTAGAAAAAGCATTTGACAAAATTCAATATCCATTTATGATAAAAACTCTTACCAAAGTGGGTATAGAGGGAACATATCTCAACATAATAAAAGCCATTTATGACAAACCCACAGCCAATATAATACTCAATGGTGAAAAGCTGAAAGCCTTCCTGTTAAAATCTAGAACAAGACAAGGATGCCCACTCTCACCTCTTCTATTCAACACAGTATTGGAAGTCCTAGCCAAGGCACTCAGAAAAGAAAAAGAAATAAAAGGTATCCAAATTGGAAGGGAAGAGGTAAAAGTATCATTATATGCAGATAGCATGATACTATAGAGAGAAAACTGTAAAGACTCCATACAAAAACTACTAGGACTGATAAACAAATTCAGCACAGGAGCAGGATACAAGATTAACATACAGAAATTCGTTGCATTTCTTTACACTAATAGTGAAATATCAGAATGGGAATGTAAAAAACAATCCCTTTTAAAATCTAACCAAAAACAAACAAACAAAAACTTAGGAATAAACCTGACCACAGAGATGAAAGACACATATGCTGAGAACTATAAAACATTAATAAAGGAAATTGAAGATGATTCAATAAAATGGAAAGATATCCCATGTTCTTGGATTGGAAGAGTTAATATTGTGAAAATGGCCATACTACCCAAAGCAATCTACATATTTAATGTGATCCCTATCAAATTACCCATGACATTTTTCACACAAATAGAATAAATAATCCTAAAATTTATGTGGAACCATAAAAGACCCAGAATTGCCAAAGCAATCCTGGGGAGAAAGAACAAAGTAGGAGGCATAACCCTCCCAGGCTTCAGACAATAGTACAAAGCTACAGTAATGAAAACAGTGTGGTATTGACAAAAAACAGACATATTGGTCAATGGAACAGAATAGAGAGCCCAGAAATAAACCCACACACCTAGGGTTAATTAATCTTTGACAAAGGAGGTAAGAATATACAATGGGAAAAAGTCTCTTCAGCAAGTGGTGTTGGGAAAGTCGGACAGCTGCAAGTAAATCAATGAAGTTAGAACACACCCTTACACCACACACAAAAATAAACTCAAAATAGCTTAAAGACTTAAACATAAGACATGATATAAAACTCCTAGAAGGGAACATAGGCAAAACATTCTCTGACATAAATCGTACCAACTTTTTTTTAAGTCCATCTCCCAAGGCAATAGAAATAAAAACAAAAATAAACAAATGGGGCCTAATCAAACTTACAAGCTTTTGCACAGTAAAGGAAACCATCAACAAAACAAAAAGACAATCTACAGAATGGGAGAAAATATTTGCAAATGACGCAACCGACAAGGACTTACTTTCCAAAATATACAAACAGCTCATACAGCTCAACAACAAAAAAGCAAACAACCTAAACCAAAAATGGACAGAAGACCTAAATAGACATTTCTCCAAAGAAGACATACAGGTGGCCGATAGGCACATGAAAAGATGCTCAACATCACTAATTATTAGAGAAATGCAAACCAAAACTACAATGAGGTATCACCTCACACCAGTCAGAATGGCCATCATCAAAAAGTCTACAAACAACAAATGCTGGAGAGGGTGTTGAGAAAAGGGAACCCTCTTGCACTGTTGGTGGGAATGTAAACTGGTACAGTCACTGTGGAAAACCGTGTGGAGGTTCCTTAAAAACCTAAAAATAGAATTACCATATGATCCAGCAATCCCACTCCTGGGCATATATCCAGACAAAACTATAATTTGAAAAGATACATGTACCCCTATGTTCATAGCAGCAATATTCACAATAGCCAAGATATGGAAACAACCTAAATGTTCATCAACAGATGAAGGGATAAAGAAGATGTGGTACATATATACAATAGAATACTACTCAGCCATAAAAAAGAATGAAATAATGTCATTTGCAGCAACATGGATGGAACTAGAGATTATCATACTAAGTGAAGTAAGTCAAAAAGAGAAAAACAAATACCATATGATACCATTTATATGTGGAATCTAAAATATGGCCCAAATCTAAAATATGGCCCAAATGAACCTATCTACAAAACAGAAACAGACTCACAGACAGAGAGAGCAGACTTGTGGTTGCCAAGGGGGGTGGGGTGGGGGAAGGATGGAGTGGAAGTTTGTGGTTAGCAGATGTAAACTATTATATATAGAATGGATAAACAACAAGGTCCTACTGTATAGCACAGGGAACTATATTCAAGATCTGTGATAAACCATAATGGAAAATCATATAAAGAAGAATGTGTGTGTATATATACATATATATGACAATCACTTTGCTGTACAGCAGAAATTAATACAACATTGTAAATCAACTTTACTTCAATTAAAAACCATCTGACATTTGCAAAAAAAGAAAAAGAAAAACGACGAGACAAGTCACGGACTGGACAAAATAATTTCAGGGCATATATCTGATAAAGGGCTTATATCCAGACTATATAAAGTACTTCCAAATTAGAAAATAACCTAATTTTTTAAATGGGCATAAAGTTTCAACAGAAAATTCACTAAAGAAGATATGCAAGCAAATAAGCACATTATGAAGTGCTCAATCTCATTAGTCATTAGGGAAATGCAAATTAAAATCATACAACTACTAGTGGATACATCTACACACTCACTGAAATGGCTAAAATCAAAGAGATATAGTACCAAGGGTCAACAAAGACACAGAGGAACTGAAACTCTCCTACAAGTGTTGGGAAAGTAGAATGACATAGCCACTTTGGAAAATAATTTGCCAGTTTCTTAAAAAGTTATACATACACATACCATATGATACAGTTATTCTACTCCTAAGTATTTTCAAGAGAATTGAAAACACATATCCATGCAAAGATTTTTACATAAATGTTTATAGAAGCTGTCTTTGTAATAGCCAAGTGCCCATCAATAGATGAAAGGATAAGCAAGCTATGGTATATCCATGCAATGGAATATTACAAGGATAAAGCTCAAAATAATTATGCTGAGCAAGTGAAGCCATAGTCACCACCCCAAAATAAACAGAACTGTATTATTTCATGTATATAAAATTCTTGGAAATAAAAGCAAATTTCTAGTGTTAGAAAACAATCAGTGGTTGCCTGGGTATGTGGCAGAGGTGAGTAGAAAGGAATGGGATGGAGCAATTATAAGCAGGCGTGAGAAACTTTTGAGGCTCATAGATAAGTTTATCTTGATTGTGATGGTTTTCATGAGGGGTATACGTATGTCAAAATAAATTGTGCACTTTAAATACATGCAGTTTCTTGTATGTCAATCCTAACTCACCAAAGCTATTAAAATCACTGATTTGATAAAATATTGAGAACTTAAAAAAAAAAATCAATCTGACAGACAGACTGGGGGATAAAAAGAGACTTTGATAATAGACTTTCATCCCAGAGCAAATCATAGCATGAAAGTTAATTCTTGCAAAGTCTTGCCTACTTGTTTATGTTTGTTGGTTGTTTTGCCTTATCTATTGTTGATACTACTTCCTTGGAGTCTCCAAAAGAGGGTTTTGATATAGAATAAGCAAAAATTCTCTCCTTTAAAAATGACTCATTTGTCATCATTATAGAGGGAGGAGAAGAGTTTCTCGGCTGATTATAACCCAAACTTGTTATGAACTGTAGAATTAAAGAAACCTCAGCTAAAGTTGGAGTCGGGACAAGCCTGTAGGGGGAGCTGTCATGGGCGCCATGCATCATCAATTACTCCAAACAGGAAGAAACCTACGTATACAAACTCCGACAGGAAAGTGTTACCTATATTACTATTCAGCAGGAAGAAGAAAACTCTGCCCTCGGACAGTCCAGCCAATCAGAAACCGTAGCAACCCAACCAATGGGAAGCCTTCATACTTTGGACTCCCAACTTCCTCCAAGGGATTCTTTATTACAGCTGCTCCAACTCTCCCCTTTTTCCTATAAAAGCAAGTTCCCCTTCCTTGTTTCTGGATTTGCCTCTTGTCCACCATAGTTCGCATATTCTGAATCCAATTCCTCTGGCTGCCCCTGAATAAACTAGCTTTTGCTGGTAAAATAGCTATCATATTATTAAAATTGACAGAAGTTATAGCCAAAGTCTAGTCTTAAAAATCGTTACTGAGTACAAGGGAAGTAGACTGCCCAGCTTGATAAATGGATTACCATTGTGTCTTCTGAGGGAGATTAGAATATAAAAGAATAAGAAACAGACCTAATGTGGAAATATAAAACTACTCTGTATAAACCTGGATTCATTTTACAGAAATAAGTAGGAAGACTTTGGAACCCACAGAGCTCAGGTGGAGAGCTTCTGTTCATTATCTGTCCTCTTGCCTCAGCTATAGCTTCCAAATGGATGAAAAGTCTTTATAGAGAGGCTGCGTTACCATGGAGTACAGTTTCCTGTTGGATTTGGGTCTAAGGAGAACACAAGGGAGGAGTATAGAGAGATGGCTGGCTTATGTCTCAGAATTATGAAAGGCAGGTGAACAAGAGGACAGGACACCAACGCTTGTTCTCTTGCTTGGACTTTGCTATTTGACTGTTCTTTATAGTATTCTGGAACTGTAGTATACAATTACTGTTTTTATCTTGTGATATTCTCATCACATTCTTTCTGCTGCTCAGTTCCACACATTCTGGCTCTTCAGAAACTAAATGTTAACGAATTTAAAGTGAGAATACTGAATGAAGCAGCCTGTGAGATGCATGGAATATTAAAAACTTAATAACTGGGACCAGGATTGGTTGCTATTGGCATAAATTTTGTATGTATACCCAAATAATAATGCCACCCTTTGAGGCTGTCTTGGAACAGTCATTTGAAGTTAAGAGAGACACCCCCGCCTAAATCAACAAACAACAAGAACATGGAAATGCGGAGCTGTTTGGATAAATGCATTCCTTCCACTTACTGCGCCCCAAACTCAACTTTAAAAAACAGTTAAAAGATTATGGCCATTAAAACCTGCCTTAGTTAGAACATTACCAAGAAGCATTTAAAGAATACTTCATTTCTAATACTATCTTATTGGTAAAGTACCTTCAATTTTGCCAAAGCAATTTCATATCTCTTTCTCACAGGTTTTAATTATAAAAGCTATCTTAACACTTTACACATTTACATACAATTTCCTCCATCACCTAGCCAAGAAATTTTCCACAAACATTGCATTTTTTAACACAATATACATATGGCCATTATTTTTCCCCTTTTTTTTTTATTCTCAAATGTATTTTACATCCTGGTTCCTTTCTTCTGACTCATACTCATTTGTAGACTTTCACATTGCTATTCTTTCTAAGACCCATTGTTCTTCCTCTCCTCTCACTTGAAAAATATCCATTAACGAGTAGCAAAGAAAAGCATCTTGGAATAGGACAGCCTGGAGGCTTTGGAGCCATGAAGACCTGTACTTGGATGCTGGCTCCAGTGCCTACCTTGGACCAGTGACAGAACACCTCTGTTTCTATTTCAGCATCTGTAAAGTGGAGATAGAAATGGTATCCACCTCACAGGGTTGTTATGGGGATTAAATGAGATGATGCATGCTCCAAAACAGAGCCACCCTCACTCCTCCCTTTTTGCCAAGTACTCTCACAATCTTTTTATATTAATATGTTAATACCAGCACTGGTTGAACTCCACACCCTGTGCTCAGTAGATTATATATACTATCTTATTTAATCCTTACAACCACTATATAAGTCCTGGTATCATCTCCAGCTTGCAGAGGAGGTAACTAAGGCTTAAAAAAAAAAAAAATCAAGTTACTTGTTCACTCAAAGTTACACAGTGTGTAAGTGGCAGGACTGAGACTTGAGCATCCCCTGTCTTGTTTCAGAGCCCGAGCCCTGGTCTACTGACTGCCTTCTTGCTGAATTTCTGTATCTGACTGACCTCCATATCCTTCTTTTGGAGAGATATTTTCCTTCTTGTTCTTTTTTAGATATATTTTCTAACTTTGATTTTATATTGGTCTTATCACCTGAAATATTTTGCCAAGCCAAAATGGATATAAACAAATTTAATACTGAAATTAAAAATTTTTTTGGAACAAAACCTGTCCCGTGAGTTCCCGTCTTTAACTTTGAATTCTGTAGCCACTTTCTGACATTGTAGCAATCTTGCCTGCAAATCCATTGACTCCTTAAATCATCTTTGAGATTGCCTGGCATTTTAAATTTCTTGTATCATCCTTCCCATGCCTTTTTCACGCTGTCTTTGTCTGTTGGGTATCTTTTTCTCTCCAGAGCCATACTCCCTCCTTACCAATCTTAAAACATAGGCAGTAGAAATTCAGAATTTTCTCTCCCATTCTATCTTTTTCACATGGAAATGGAATAATGGAAAATTATTCTAAATTCATCAGACCTTGTGCAATAGAGCCTGACTGAGTTGTTGATATTTGACTGCTGAGGCTTATAAGCCTCTTTCTCCTGTGCCCCACATCTGGGCAAGTTGACAGACAGCTCAGGTGCCCCCTCCTTCGATGAGAGCAGGTGGTTCAAACCTCACAAGCCCCTACCCAACTGCAGAAAGCTTCACCCTGACCTCAGCCCCTAACCGCAATAAAACGGTGGACCACTCTCCTCTCCTTGCTCTCAAGCCATTTTGAATAAACTTGGGGCCTCCTCTGCCCTCTCCAGAAAGTCTTGTTATATGAATAATAAACCTTTCCATACCTCTTGGTGTGGTGGAGGCATCATTAATCTTGACGTCTGAACCAAATTTGGGGCAGAGTCTCCACAGCACCTTGTACTGAAGGAAGCCTTGTTCTTCTTCCTCTCATGAATTGCCTTCTGAGGTTGCTACCTTATAATATTTGGTACCCAGAAATTGCTCGACTGCCTCACTGCTGTTCTAATGCTGACTCTTAAATCTCCCTTGAGCTCAGTATATCTCCTGATTTTTTTCCCCTTGTTTTCTTAGTGTAGACCAAAAATTCTCACCAACCCACTCCTTATTTTGTACTTCTTTAATATTATTAATATTATTCCCCCTTTCTTCTGTGTTTATGCTTTTCTACTTTGGGTTGCCTCTTGCTCCAGTTTCTGTAGTGTACTCTTTATTCACTTCCACAAGTATTATCGAATGCCAGACATGATCATACAGAAGCAGACAGAATTATTGGGAAATGAGTATTTCCAGTCATGGTTTCACAATTTTTCAACCAGCAATGACTATTCTACCTTAACAAACAATGGTTATATATGTAGAGTGAAGGTTACAAATACTGCCTATAATTATTGGAAAGTTATACTTTAAAAGTCATTTATTTTCAATTAGAAAGGTAATATATGTATATGGTACACAAATAGTAGACAAGGAAGGCTCCCTCTTACCTCAGAGTTCCCTCCCCTTCCCCAGAGGCAATCACTGTAACACTTTATTAGGTATACTTCCAGAAGATTGCAAAGCAAACATTTTATATGTACATATATAAATGTGTGTGCATATATGTGTGTATGTGTATATGTACATGTATATATATGTATGTATACATACAAGCATATTTTTAAATTATACTTTTACATATACTTATAGATACACTTAAAAAAAACCTCACAAATAGAAATATGTGATACTAATGTGGACATGAGAATCAGAGAGCTTGTCTATCTTAAATTCTGTGTCCCCAGTGCTCAGACACTATCTGGCATTTAGAAGGTACTCATAAATAGTTTTTGAATGAATGAATAATGCTATTCACAACATCTATCCTGAGAAGTGTCCCATATCACACGTACGTTCTACCTCATTCTTTTTAACAGCAAATTTTATTCCATTTTCTAAATTTGTCATAATGTTTTTAATTGAGGCTGTATGATGGATATTTAGGTTCTTTCCAACCTTTTCTTTATAGCAGATTAAATTTATGACAAATAATCTATGCAATGCTTCTCACATGTTGCTTTTACACTCTGATGCTTATAAAATTTTTTGTTTGCTTCTTTCAGGAATACGCCATAAAAACTGATCATCCTATTAGAGGTTTGGGGTTTTCTGTTTTGAAGAACAGCTGCTTAAACATGAGAGAAATACCCAACAGAAAATGTGGAACGTGTTGACAAACAGGCAAAGTGGCATCCCTGACTGAAAAAAATTTTAAGTGTTTTAGAACAAAGCAGTTGCTTAAAATTTTTTAATTTGTAAAAGACCCCTGGAATGAACAGATGTTATCTATCTGTGAATTGACTGTAGGAGATAGTGTTTTGTTTGTTTACCAGTTTGCTCTTGGACAATTTACTAGGAATTAGAGATTAATAATTGTAAACAATGAAAGTATTGCTTACATAGCAAAATAGGTATAAACAATTTAAAACAACTCAAATATATCAGATTGAGAGGAACAAAAAAGTCTGGGAGGGAATCCCTGATACCACCTGGGTCCCCGACTCCCTCTCGTTCTGGACAAAACAGACCCCAAAAGAACCGTTGGTCAATGCAACACTGCAATGCTGTTTGATTTATAATAGATAAACTAAGTAACACAGTCTAAAAAAATGTGAAATATACCTGGAAGATGCGAAATGGAGACTCTCACCAATGTGCCCTCTGAAGAAGGAAACTTAAGAACTGAGAGATTGATTTCCCATAAATGCCTGATTCACAGAACCGAGATGTATCTCCTGACCAATGACCATCCACCAAGAATCTCTCTCCATCCTCAGGGCAATGAACTCACTGCTTGGACTCTGGCTGGATGCCTCCTCTTTGCACTCCCTGTCCATAAATACAGCCCACCCTAACCCTCAATGGACTGGCCTGTAGCTTGCTGGAGCGTGCGTTTCCCAAATTGCAGTTCCTCTGCTATTCCTGACTCAATTTCTAGTAATTCGAGTTTGCCTTAGTTTACCTCTTTATTTAGGTTGACAAAGTTATATCATTAGAAGCCAAATTTAAACTAGCTGAGACAAATTAGGCAATTCACTTACACACAGTTGGGAAGTACAGGGCGAAACAGGCTCAGCTGTATCCAAGGTTTCACATATGCTCAGGGCTCACTCAGGTTCTGCTTCTGAGCTCTTCATCCTCTGTACGTTACACCTCTTTTTCTCCTGCACACACAGTTTTTTCGTGCAGCCAGGAAAGATGGCCCTTCGCCGTCCCAGACTCATACAGTCCAACTTAGCAAATGCAGCAGACAAGCACACTTCTTCCCCAACATTGCTGGGGCCAATCTGAATATCTGGGAGAGACAGGGTATGGAAGCCCTCAAAGGATGGGGTTGGAGGGATGCTACATGAAGATAAGTTACACAGTCAAGGTACTAAGAGCTTCATGGCAAAGACAAGAGTAAACAGAAAGCTGTAATTTCATGATGCTGTGTGCTCAGGAGCCCAGAGGAATGAGCAACCAAATCTTTGTTTTTAAAAATGGACTCAACCTTCCATGGTTAATATCAATGTTGCCTCATCTGAGTAAATGCAGAGTCTTTTGACCTTTATACTTCAATTCTCTTAAGAGCAACATTTTCTCATGAAAAACTGAATAGTAGTTTACTCAGCCCCTTTCCCCACCTTCCTCCCACCCACCACTCCCTGATCTCAAGAAAAAGAAGCTTATTCTGACTTTCAAATGAGCAACGTTTTCTAGTCTATTTCCCCAGAATATGTTGACCTTATTGTTTCAATTGTGTTTCTGTATACATTATCATCAAGATTTCAAATAGTATTTTGGGGTGATGGGGGAGCACAGAAGCACCAGGAAAATTAAATAAATGCCAGTTTCAAAAGTAAACTTCAGGTAGCCTCATTCTGAAATGACTTTTGGAGTACATGTAAACTCTCAGATATTTAAATTGGAGGACACAAAACGTAAATATTTAAATGTTGAGACATTCCTTCATAGGATTCTGAAAAGAAAAAAAATGATAAGACTTGATAATAAAAATAAAACTGAAACACGCATAAAGGTTGACTCATTTAGGTAAATTCCTCAGAGGCCAACTGGGATTTCCATGGGTGGTGATAACAGAAAATTATTTTTTAGGATGCCCAAAGCTGATTACCTAAGACCAGCAGAGAAACACAGAAAGTGATTGTAGGCTTTTTAAAAGTGACTTTGATTTCTATAGAAAAAGAAAACATTTTTAGCCATTACCAGAGGTACTTAGGAACAGTATATTTCACGTCAATGCTGATCTCGACCCAGAAAGATAGAGAACAAGCCGTTTAGAATTCATTTATCTGTGGCTCCCTTAGAAATGGGGGAAGTTAGCTGGAATCTTGGGCGGCATAAACACTACACAATGAAATTAATGAACGCATCCTAGAAAATAATAAAAGCTTTGAGAAGCTATAGACGATTTAGCACTTCCTCTCTGGGAGATCTCTGTCTATTTAGAACTGTTATGTAAAAGAGTAAAAAGTCTGGCTTCGGCAGGGGTCTAAAATCTGCAGGAACCACTAGGAAAAGACCGCAGTAGAGACAAGGCGCTGAAATCAAGGGGCTAAAGAGAGTAGGGAAGGGCTGGTATCCTGTTGCTTTAGGAAAATGGGGAAATTCTGCAAACACTGATGGTTTGCAGCTAGTAAAAATGCAAAGAAGATACAAGATCCTAAGGTTTTTCCTAGGAGTAACAGAGAGCAAGCATATTCTAAAACTGGGCAAATATGGTTGTTGAGAGCTGGCAACAGAAGAAAACCTGCCTGCTCTGAGTCTCCAGGCTGTGTGGTATTTCTGCCTGAGAACAACAGAAAGGTCTCTCAGAATAAGCAAATCGAATTCGGTTTGGCTTTGTTATTATCACTCAAACACAGGGCTGTGGCCCTTTAAATCCTGCTCACGTGTGTAACATTTTGCTTAGTTAGGTGCATTTAATAGATTTTTACTTTATGAAAGAACTATAAACAGAATGGACGATATGTTGGACTCACCCTCCAATTATTTAGGCTCATTGTACCTATTTATAAAATTTACGCAGCCAGAGCTGGCCAGGTTGCAGATAGTCTCCACCAAAATACCCATTCTCAGAGAGGAAAGGAGAAAAAAAATCTGCAGAGGCTCTACCCAAGACACCCTGCTGTCCCTGTTAGGGGACTGCCCTTTGCACTATGCAACAAAATACTTACTATTAGTATCTGAACATCTCACCTACAGAGAAACGTGACGTGACGGTGACAGTGGTCTCACTGCATAGGAATCCTCACATGACAAAGAGATCACAGGGTCCTTTGAAAGCAGCATCTCCTCAGATGCTTTTTTATAAATTAAATAACAAGGGAGGCCAATGACAAAGGCAGTGTTCTAAGGCATTGCTGATTAAATATCAATTAAAACCTATGATAAAAAACAAATCTGAAATAATTACTTAAAAATAGGTATATAACCTAAAAGCTTAACCCTAAAAGCTAGTCTTGACCACTAACCTGCTGGCTCTTATCTAACAGACAGGCAGAGCATCTAGAAAGAAACATGCAGCCTTAGCTGTGTCAGGCTTGCATTTCAAACCTATCACAGACTTCACTGAAGTTAAAGAAAAAGGGTGGAAATGGAAACTTCAAAACTCAAGCCTTCAAGAGACATTTATTTTGATTACTTAAAAAATGCAATCCAGTGAGCACCAGGTCTCAAATTTAAAGCTGGTCTTTAAGAAATACTTAAATAAGAAATAGCCTAGAGCCTAGATAAGAGCCTAGCCTAGATTCTAGAGCCTAGACTTTTTCTGGAAAGAGCCAGATGGGAAATAATGGCTTTGTAGGCTGTACAGTCTCTGTCACTAATCCTCAGCACTGAAGGTGTGTGACAGCAGCCATAGACAACATGCAAATAAGTGAGTGGTTGTGTTCCAATAAAACTTTATTTATGAACACTGAAATTTGAATTTTAAATCATTTTCAGGTGTCTGATATAAAATTCTTTTTGATTTCTTCAACCATTTAAAACCGTAGCAGCCGTTCTTAGCTTGCTGACGCTATAAAGACGGGCTGTGGATCAGATTTGACCAGGTGCCATAGTTTGCCGGCCGCCACACAAACACCGCCTGCCCATTCCACTTCACACTCTTTCGTAAACAAAGCCTGATGTAAGAAAACGGGACCCACCCACAAGAGAGAAACCAGGTGGTAACCCCTAGTGTTAATGGAAGGCCATGTTAACTCTAGGGGTGAGAGATGGAGAGAACAAATATTTCTTGAAAACCTAGTACTGTGTTTAAGTCTTATTGATTTACTGCTCACAACAATACTACTACATTGTGTGTACTAATGTGCTACTAATACTATAGTATTACATGTACATGCACACTTTTCATCGTAGAGGAAAGTGAGACTCAGAAAATTTAAGTGCCTTGCCTCCACCTGGTTCCCAGGTAGGGTTTGAACATGCATTGGTCTTTTCAGAAAAGCTTCAATGTGGTATTGTGACCTGGGAAGAACTGAGTTGATAGTGAAGATGGGAAGAACAGAAGCTGCACTCGGAAGAGATGAAGCTCAAGAAGCAAGAGCTTCGATGCCGGGGGGACGAGATGGAGCCTGAATTAGAGCCCAGAGGAGAGAATGTGAGGACTCGCTGCTCTGCTAGCACAGCAGCTCCAGAGGCCACCCCAAATCAACCCAAACCGACTGGAGGGTGTGACCCCCAGGTTGGCCTGCCATGGTAAGAGAGGCAGCCCAGAAGCAGACAATTAACAAATATAATTTAATTAAGGCCAGACCATATAGCAAGTTAACCCCAGTTGAAGAGCTAGGGCTTTAATGTTGCTGCTTTTTACAACAGTAATCTATATTTACTTTATAGAAACTTCAGAAAAATACAGATAATATAAAAACTGCCCATCGAGATAATCACGTTTAACATTTTTGTGTAATTTAAATTCTTCTAGTCTTCTTCCTTTATGTTTTAAAGTGGGACTATGCTGTTCGTACCACTTTGCACCAAATATATCATGAACATGTTTCTGTGTCATTTCTCGAAGTCTAATTTGCAAAATGTCCCCCAAAACAAAGCAAACTGACCATAATCAAATAGATTTGTGCAATTCTGCAGTGTCAGAGCCTCAGATGTTAACAATGCCTGTTTGATTAGAGCAAAGGCTTGCAAAGATCTCCAGTGGAGAAACCTGGTTCACCTTGCCCAGAGTATCCCTTATTTAACTTATTTAATCATGGGATCCTTCTATAATGTAACTTTTGGAAAATTAATGTTCTACAGAATATCCTTTGGTGAAAAGCTGTTCTATATCATTTGTAATGGGTGCATCATATTCCATTGTTATTTAAAGGTTTCATTAGAGGGTTTCCCTCGTGGCGCAGTGGGTAAGAATCCGCCCGCCTATGCAGGGGAGACGGGTTCGAGCCCTGGTCTGGGGAGATCCCACATGCTGCGGAGCAACTAAGCCCGTGCACCACAACTGCTGAGCCTGCACTCTAGAGCCCGAGAGTAACAACTACTGAGCCCACACACCTAGAGTCCATGCTCCGCAACAAGAGAAGCCACCGCAATGAGAAGCCCGCGCACCGCAATGAAGAGTAGCCCCCGCTAACCACAACTAGAGAAAGGCCGAGCGCCGCAATGAAGACCCAATGCCGCCAAAAATAAATAAATTTCTAAAAAAAACGGTTCATTAGAACTAAATATTGAGATTGTTTTCAAATTTTCACTATTATAAACAATACCATTTACATTTTTGCAACTTAATCTTTGCAGACTTTCATGATAATTCCTTGGACATGCAATTGCTTGGTCAAGGATATGAACATTTTTATAGTTTTTAAGAAATGGATGTTATCATTTATAGAATTTTGTTTTACATGAGAAAGTGAATGCTACATTTCACTTCTAATTTTATTTCACTAATGATTAATACTTAGACATTTAATCAGGCAAATTTTTACTAGATATTTTATATTCTGTGACTATGCTAAAAGCAACATGTATTGATTTTACAGAGCAACTGAAACTCTCATATACGACTGTTGGGAGCATCTACTGAAATGAATACGTGCAAACTCTATGTATTAGTATTCTACTGCTGTATAACAAATTACCACAAACTTAAAAGCAAAGTCATTATTAGCTCACAGTTCTGTAGATCAGAAGTCCAACCCGTGTGGCTGGGTTATCTGCTCAGGGTATCACAAGGCTGAAATCAAAGCGTTGGGAGGATTGCATCCTCATCTAGAGGCTTTGGGGAGAAAGCCATATCCTATTTGTTGGCAAAATCCAGGTCCTTGAGGTTGTAGGATTGAGGTCCTGTTTCCGCGCTGGCTATCAGCTGAGGGCCACCCTCAGCTCCTAGAGACTACTTCTCAGTCCTTACATGTGGACCCCTGTATCGTCAAGCCCCCAACGATGCAGCAAGGACCGCTTGCACTTCGAATCTGACTAACTCTTCTGCTCCCGGCTGGCGAAAACTCTTGCTTTTAAAGCAGTTGGTGTGATTATATTAGGCCCACCTGGATATCTCCCAATAAAGCCCACCTGGAAAATCTATCATTAGGGCATGGATTCTTGGGGGCTATTTTTAGTATTCTGCTGACCGCCTCCTATGACTTCAGCAGTTCCAGTCCTAGATATATACCCAACAGAAATGAGTACATATGTTCACCAAAACACATGCACAAGATTGCTAATAGAAGCACTATTCATATTAACCAAAACCTGGAGAAATTATTCAACAAGAGTTGTGGAATATTCTTATAATTGAATACAGAAATGAGAGTGAACAAACTACAACTACTTACAATGACACGAATGAATCTCATAAACATAATGCAGAGTAAGTAGATAAACGTGTTTTGTGGGAGCAAATGGAGGGGTACCTAACCCAGCCCAGAAAGTCATAGAAAGCTTCCTGGGGGAAGGTACAGTTTTCACTGCAAAGGATTGGAGGAGTGATGGAGGAAGGGGAGGACAGGGCTGAATTTTAAATTTAAAGAATAATATGAACAGAAGTAACACATCTGTAAAAATTTTAAGCAGATGGGTATTATGAATGGATGGCAAAATAGTGGGGAAAAAAGGTGTGCCTAGCAAATCTGGCAGGAGTCAGAACATGGAGAACCTTGAAAGCCATATTAAGAAGATTGACCTTAATCCTGTAAGTGATGGGGACATGGGCGGTCCTTGTGAAAGGAAGGACATGGACAGTTTATATTTGGGACACTGACACTGCAAAGTGGAAGATGATGTTAAAAGAGGAAAACATGGAGGAAACTAGACTAGTTGGGGGGCTATTCAAGGAATACAGGTGAGAGATGATGGGAGCCTGAGTTAGCTGGAGTGAAGAGGAAGAGGGACAATATAGGAAGCATGAATGCCTCATACCCACCTCCCTTGCAGACATCTCTTCTTAAAGTCTTAAGAAATTTTTATAGTTTTAAAATTCTTATGGCCCAACTGTTTCCTAGAAAACATGCACCAATCTGGATTCCCACTAACAATATGCCCATCTCCCCCAGTTCTTGACAAAATGAGTGCTTTATTTTTTAAATGTTCACTAAATGCATAGGCAAATATAACTACCTCATTTTTTTTATATTGTGTTTTTGATTGAAAGCAGGGTGAACATTTTAAAATGTTTATTGATTGTTTTTATGTCAATAAATAAAGTGTCAATTCATATCATTTGCTGGATTTTTCTAAATAAGTGTTTTTTCATATTGACCTGTAAGAAGTTAGATATATTAAAGATACTAACCCTTTTTTAAAAAATTTATTTATTTATTTATTTATTTTTGGCTGCGTTGGGTCTTTGTTGCTGCGCATGGGCTTTCTCTAGTTGCAGCGAGCGGGGGCTACTCTTGGTTGCAGTATGCAGGCTTCTCATTGCACTGGCTCCTCTTGTTGCGGAGCACGGGTTCTAGGCACGCGGGCTTCAGTCGTTGTGGCACGTGGGCTCAGTAGTTGTGGTTTGTGGACTCTAGAGTGCAGCCTCAGTAGTTGTGGCAAACGGACTTAGTTGCTCCTTGGCATGTAGGATCTTCCCGGACCAGGGCTCAAACCCATGTCCCCTGCATTGGCAGGCAGATTCTTAACCACTGTGCCACCAGGGAAATCCCAATACTAACCCTTTTGAAGTGCATTTTTCCATATCTGTACCTTTTAATTTTGTTTAGGCTAATTTTTCATTTATAATAGTTTCACATTAAATAGTTACATCTATTAATCTTTCTGTTATTGGTTTCCACCTTTAGATTTGTATATTTGAGTTCTTCCCCAAATCATGATTTATGAATCTTCACCTATATTTTCTTCAAGTGATTTAATCATTTTATTTAAAGCTTTAATCGATATAGGAGTTAATTTGGTATACAGTATGATGTACCTTGATTTTTTTTCAGATAATCAACTGGCTAAACACAATGGATACTTCCTGCTTTCCCCATTGATTTGGAATGTCACTCTTACAAAATATATTAAAGTATTATGTCTTTAAAACAGGCTGTAATTCCTGGTAGGGCAAATTCTCCCACTTTTCTTTTACAAAATATTCTTGACTATTCTTGTAAGTCAGGGTTAAACTAGCTTCCTACAGTGAATTGAGTTGTTTCCCATCATTTTCTATGCTTTATGTTCTAACAGTTTAAATTCTAAAGAAAATATTGGTTCCTTAAAGATTTGAAAGATTTTGCCTATAAAATTATCTGGGTGCTGAAATTCTCTGACAGTTGTCAACTTCTTTTATAGTTTTTGGTCTATACTGTGCTATTCATCAAAATTGTTCTTTTCCTAGGAAAGCCATTTAATCAAAATGTCCAAAATTATTAGATCATTATATCTATAATCTCTCTTTTCATTCATAATATCATGCATTATTTAGATTTTCTATTTTTCTTGTTTTGCTTTGTCAAAATTAACTTTTATTGGTCTTTTCAAAGATCCACCTCTTGGGTTTATATGTCAATCTCACTTTAATTTTATTCTCTCCTCATGCTTTTCTCAGATTTTGTTCAATTTCTGGCTTCTTGAATTGATTGCTTGGTTTATTTGTTCATGGATAATAATAAAAACATATCAGGCTCTGAATTTTTCTTCTAAGTAAAGCTTTTGGGTATATCTTGGATATACAGCTTTCTCTATTTTTATTGACTTAAATGCTGATTATAATTTGTATTTTCTCTTTGATCTAAGAATTAGGACAATATTTTAATTTCTGCTATTTAAAAAATTATCCTTTTGTTGTGAATTGTTCACTTTATTGCCTGGTGGTCAGAAAATGTAGTCTCTGTTACTTACAGTCTTATTATATCATATTTTTGTACACATTCCACAAATATTTGAAAAGAATATGCACATTACCAAAATCCTCTCTTTTTTGGGTAAGACTATAGTTTTCATGAAATTCTCCTGCTGTTTTTATTTGTTTGTTTGTTTTTTATTTTTCTTTTTGTGTATTTTGATGGAATGTTACTAGCCACTGTTACATCTTCAACATAGAATGTGCCCGTATAAAGTAATCTCCTCTTTCATCCAGTTTTTTTTTACATTAAATTCTATTCGTTTCTGTTTTCAGTATGACTACTGCTGAATTATTTTTTGTTGGCCTCTGCCTTGTTTATCTTTACCAGATAAAGATAATCCTTATCATTTCATTTTAGGTGAGCCTCTAGTGAAATATGCGTGCACGCACGCGCGCGCACACACACACACACACACACACACACTTTCATATTTTGATCCAAATTGAAAAATCTAACTTTAAATAAGGAGATTTAGGTGACACGTGGATTCTACTTTCCTTCTTATTTTGTTTGGTTTTCTTGTGTCTCCTTTCTTTTTCCTATCTTGTGCTATGTATTGATCAAGGCAGTTTTTGTTTCGTTTTCTACAAATTGTGCAAGAAATGACTATACTTTCTATTTATGATTTTCCACCTCCTGATTACTCTTCCCCCTACCCAACCAGCGGTCTATTTCCACTATTCTAATGTAGCTCTAATAAGTCACCAATAACCTCAAATACCTAAATACTGTGGACACATTTCAGTACTAGTCTTACTCCAGACCCCAGTGACATTCAACATAATTGATTACTCTGCCTCCCCGACTGCCCCTTATCCTAGAACCCTGCAGTTTTCTAAGTTTTGTTACTTCTTGAGCCAACTTTCTATCCCCCCTCCCCTCTGTTCTAGACTCTAACCCTCTCTCTCTATTCTACCACAGGTGATCCCATTTCTGTGGCTTCAGTTACCATCAGACATGATTGTGACTTCCAAATCTCCAGTCCACACAACTTTTCTGAGCTCTAAACTAGTATACACAATCACTGTTCTCTCAACATGTCCACGTGATGTCTGACGGGCACATCAACCTCAACGTGTCCACGGATGAGTCCATGACTTTCCTGCACACCAGCTTTCTCCTTTCCTCCACCTTATCAAACTTCACTAACCTGTTGCTCAGGCCATAATAACCTGAGGGTCATGACGGGACCTTTTCATCATTCACCCCTGACATCCTAACATCTTCAAGTCCAATGATTCTGCCTCAGAGGTGTTTTTGGAACTATTCACTTCTTCCTACTTCCACTGATCCAAATAACCATCATTTCTTGCCCGGACAAATGCTAGTCTCCACTCTTCCACTCTTGCCCCTCTAAAATCCATTTTCCACCCAGCACCCAGAAAGAGCTTCTTGAAATATATATCTGATCATAACCTTCTTCTCTTGCAAACTTCCATAACACTGCCCTGCCCGGCCCTTAGAATCAAAATCAAACACCACATTGTAACCTGCAATACCAGGCCCTGTGATGTGGCCCGTGCCAACCACCCCTACTTCCCATCCCCTCTCATCTTCCTTGTTTATACTCCAGCCACCCCACCTTCCTTGGGTTCCTCCAAAATCCTGAACACCGTCCTGCCGAACTCCTCGCACTGGCTCTCCTCGCTCCCTCTATATCTGTAGGCCTGGCTCCTCCGTGTCACCCAGGTCCCCGCTCAAATGTTTAAGTCCCCTCAGGGAGACTCAATCTAAAGTAGCCTTTCCCCAGCACTCAAGTCACCCAACTCTATTTCCATCATAATGCTTATCACCATCCGAAATCACATGGATAATTTGTTTACTTGCTTATGTGTTTCCATCCACTAACACATAAACTCCTTGAATGCAGAGAGCTGGTATGTTTTTGTCACCTTCCTGTCCTCAGTGACAACAATGTGTGGCACTAACAGTTGCTCAATAAAATGAGTCAAATGCAAATAACCTGCTGCAGGCATAGACAGATGGAGGGTTGGATTCAGCAGATCCAGATTTAAATATGGTCTATACCACTTACTAGATGTGTCTTTTAGCAAGTTAGTAATTTCCTCATCTGAAATATGTGGATAACAATGGTATCTTCTGTAAGGAGCTGTACAGAGCTGCTGTAAAGATAAAATGAGAAAAAAGTCCTAAACGCTTGGCACTGTGACCAGCATACAATAAAACCTTAACAAACACTAGCTAGCTAGTATGTATCTATACTAGATTATACTACAATTATAGGTTTTAGAGTCTCTAGACTAAATTACACACACACACACACACACACACACACACACACACTTTGGTGTTCATCTTCACTTGGTTTAATGGGTCTACTGTTTTGCCTTTGAGACTTCAACTTGTGTGTTCTTATCAATATCATATCTCAAGAGAACAATCTGAGTAATATCCTCTGACTAGTTCCTGGCACACACCAGCACAGTTATGAGCTTTATAAACCTCTTTAAGTGATTTACCTGAAAATATAAATATTCCCCTCCAGTATAATACAGCAATTTCACGTGGCCTCCGTTCCATCTACTTCCCCAGAGGTCTGTGAATAGTAAATACATACAGGTCTACACAAATATCTCACATGTTGAAAGGCCTAGGGTAAATCATCTTTGCACTCATCACAAGTTAAAGAAGTAACCCCCAGTATGACAAAAACATGCCCCTTTTACAACACATAATGGCTGGAACAATGCAATCTTTATCATTTATTATTTTTATTTGGACAACATATATACATATGTACAAAATACCTACTGTCAGAATCCTCTTGTATAATTTCATTTGATTTACAAAAACGGGACAGCAAAATAACTTAGGTCACTAATACTGTACAAAAATAAAACTGATTAAACAGTTGTAAAGATAAGTATCTTACAGTGTTACAGATCATTCATCTGTTGTGAAAGAACATCTCAATCTATCCAGAGTGATGAGTACTGTGCTTAATCTACCTGCAAACTGACAACGAGTCAGTTTCTGTAATTATAACTATACCAAATATAATTCTCAAAAGAAGCATGATGTAGGGCTACACCTTAAAGCCACGGCATCGTTCCACAGTGGTGAAGGGCTTTCTTCTTCCCTAACCAAGGAGAGGAGTTATCTTAACTCTAAAACTATTAAATTTTCCAGAATATGACAGCTACTTACAGTATTAGATAAAACAATTTTTCTTTCTTTTGAAACACCTGCAATAGTCTTTCAAAAAATTCAGTTTGGTTAAAAAAGTAAACAAAAATTACTATCCTCCATTTGGATTTTTTTAAGTTAAATCCATGGTCTTTTTAATATAAAAAGTAATTGTTTCATAGTTTTAGTGTTCAACGAACTCTAGTAGTCCTATTTGAACCATATCTTGATAGAGTAAATCTAATTAGAATGCTGGTTCCTGTTTTGTGACATTTTAAAACAGGATTTATCACAAGGAATAAAAAGCCTTGAGTTTATACGTTATGTTACTATAACATATAAGAGAATATCAAATGTGTGTTCTTCAACGACTTGAAAAGGCAAGTAGCAACTCTTTTGGGGAAGTAAATTGTGCATTTTTTTTTAAAACAAGTTGCTGCATTTACATCCATCGAAGTGCTGGACAAAAGCCACATGTAGATTTACTCCTGAAACTACAAAGATTGTCTTTCACTGACTTTGCTTGGTTTTCCTTCATTTCGTTCTGTGAGGGAAAGATGAGTTTGTACAAGTTAGTGGGTTGCTAGGCAACGCCAAACTCCTCACTCACTAAAAGGCAGCATGCAGAGGATCACAAGCAGAACCATTCCATGAGTTCAGTAAGAAACAGGCAGCCTAACCTATTTCGTATGGAAGAACAGATGTCCTTAAAACTTATTTTGGACACAGAAATTAAAATTTGGTTTAAAATAAGCGTTTCAAAAATCTGAAACAGAGGTAGAAAGTGTTCTTTATTTTTCCTGACATGTTTTCCCGTGAGAAAACACTTTCCTTTTTATCCCATGGACTGCTCCCAGTCCCTAATGTTAAAAGCAGTTCTCTTTCCAGAACTACTGATACAACTACGCTGGTTAAACAAACAAAAGAAAAACACCATGCTAGTGATGGCTACTGTATTGGAAGTTGGAGTCAGCTGTGACCCATGCCTGCTGCAGGAGCCCACACTGGTTCTGAACTGGAAACAAGCATGTGTCAGGTGAAATGATGAATTCACCCCAGGTTTACACAACACGTCTCATAGCACACGTATAAACTAGAGTGCACCATAACTCCCTGTTTTAAATATCAGATAAAATTGTCAGAAAACGTTGTTTCTGATGAAAAAGAAGAATATGTAAACATTTCCCCCATGATCACTGCTGACTCCCCTATTTGAGGTTTCTTCTCAACGATGAAAACTCGGTTCATTTTTCTGACCACGTAAAGGCCAAAATTAAGTTTTCAGGTAAATGGTATACTATGCATATAGTGGTTGAGGCCATTTTAGACCCCTGGATACGAGATCTTATAGTGGTGAGGCTACTGATATAAAAGATACAGTGTTGTGTTTTCATTCCTCTATGTTCCATGTGCCTTCCTTCTCCAAAAGGGATGATTTTGCACAGTCTCCTCTGAAATCATCGTGGTATCTTCCCTTAGCGCTCACTATTTATAGGGGTATGTTATTTTTCTTTTCACATTTCAGCTCCCTTTTCCTTTTATGTAACTCTTGCACCTGTTATTGGGGGTTCTGTAGGAACATGGGAAGGTAACCAACAAACCTTTTCCCCGAAGAATAAACGTTTCCAGAGCTAGTTACTGTTATGCACCCATTCAAATAAAACCCAACAGAGTCAAAGCCCTCGCCCTTCGTGGCATTATGGTACAATAAGAAGAGGTTAATTAAAAGGATAGGAAATTTTGGAAAAGTTAATAGAGTTAAAATTGTTTGTTCTTTTTTAAATTAAAAAATATATATACTACCCTCCTTCTCCTTCAGCATCTGTTGTATGTATTCTGCCCTCACATCTCTGCCATGATTTCATAGGGAAATGTGTATACTGTAAAATAAGCAGATTATAACGTGGTTCCAAACAGAATGTCTGCTTCTATCCTTAAAGCATGTATTTAACTTATTCATCCTCTGCGTTAGAAAATAAAAGTGCAGCTTATGTTCAAAAAGTACAATTCATACAAAGCAAGGTTTGAAAGTTCTGTACTTACAGTAACCTTTCAAAGGTGTGTCTTGATTAGTATAAATTCATACTGCTTACCCATTGGCTATAAGTAACTTTTTTGTTTTCAAGTCTTTAGATGACAGATCATGCTGGAGTAGATGTGCTCTTGCTTGCATAAAGACAGCTGTGCTATGGCGTTTCGTATCTCAAAAGGTAACGTGATTCAAGAGAGTGGTTTTGCTAAAGAAACTGAAGCACACTCGTCATTACATTAAAAGGTAAGAAAACAATTCTGAGAGAGAGCAAGCAGAAAGGGCCCAGAATCACTGCGTGATGCTACAAGTCAACTCACCCAGTCAGACATATGTACACCAGTGTTGAATCTTTAAAATTCTACCCCAGTCTTGGCTTTAACCCCCTCCCCACACCTGCCACCCCTCCACCCCCCCCAAAAGAAAATTAAGGAGAGGAAAAAAAAAAAAAAAGCATTTGTCTTCCCTCCAACAGTCAGAGACGGTTCAGAGTTGCCTCTGCAAGGGGGACCAAGTGTTGACTTTGATCTTAGGCTACAACGTGCTTTTTAAAAACAACGCGGGGAGAGGAAAATTAGACTAGTGACCAAAGAACAGCGACTTCCTGTGCTGGCAGGGCGCCTCTTCTGGGCCGTGGTTCCCACCTGTCTGTCTGTTCGCTGGGAGTAGTTCGTCCTTCCGGGTCCGTCCCTCCCTGGCTCGGTGGGCAGCACCTCACAAAGGGTTGGCCAGCGCCTTTTTGGATCGCTTGATCATGCTGGGGTGGAACTCCGTGTGCCGTCGGGCGTGCTTGGTCAGGTGGTCGCTCCTCATGAAGCGCTTCTCACACAGCGGACAGCGGAACTGCTTCTCCCCCGTGTGGGTCCGGTAGTGGCGGGTCAGCTCGTCGGAGCGAGAGAACTTTTTAAGGCAGTCTGGCCACGTGCAGGGAAAGGGCCGTTCACCTAAGAGAAGAGAATCAGGGATACAGGTTAAAGAACGTGTAACTGAAATTCTCCAGGCTGGTCCTGGTCAACCATCCCCATGACTCAGAAAATAACTCCTTTGTGTTCTGGGCTGAATTGTGTGCCCCCCAGTCACAGGCTGAAGTCCTAACCCCCAGTATCTCAGAATGTGGCTGTATTTGGAGATAAGGGTCTTTAAAGAGGCGATTAAGGTTACATGAGGTCATGTAATCGAATGACTGGTATCTTTATAAGAAGAGGAGATTAGGTCACAGACTCGCAGGGGAAAGGCTGTGTGAAGATGCTGGGAGAAGATGGCCAGCTACAAGCCAGGGAGACGGGCCTCAGAAGAAACTGACTCTGCCAACATCTTAATCTTGGACTCCCAGCCTCCAAAATGGTGAGAAATAAATTTCTGTTGTTTAAGCCACCCAGTCTGTGGTACTTTGTCATGGCAGCCCTAACAAAGTAATACCACGAAGAAATTGCTGAGAATCGTCTTCTCTAGGTAAGTGAGCTTGCTATTTGTACCCAATGGATCCCCAAGAGCCTTGGTAACTATATTTTCCAGTTTTTGTCTACGCGGTTGCTGGTTTCACGAGTTCTCTCCGAGGAGTCAAAAACCTTAGTCCTTTGCTAAATTTCCTGGCATCGTACAGATGGAAGAGAACTGGGGCAACTAATCCAACCAACCTCCCACCAGAGGCAGGCATCTCCCCTTAAGCTCCTGAATGTTTGGCCACCCAGCCTCTGCCTGAGCAACTCCGGCGGCAGAGCCCCTTACCTGCCAAGGAAGTCTGCTTGTTTCTGAGCATCCCTGTAATAAACACTCTTATTGATGTGAAACCTGCCTTCCTGCGAAGGCCATATTGTAAGTTATATTGTCTTAACACTAAAAATTAGTTTTTTCCCTCTGCCACCTAATAATCCCTTAACTATCTGAAGACTGCTATCACGCCATTCTCTAATCTTTTCTGGTCTAGTTGAAACAATCCCAGTTTCTTCCATATTTCTCATAAAAGAAGAGCTCACATTATTCTAAAATAACATAAGCGCAGGCACAGCACTAAGGGTTGCACATGCATTATCTCACTGACTTCTTACAGGACACCCCACGGAGGCGGCCCATTTTACAGATGAGGCTTAACACTTGTCAGGGTTTCCACATCCCTCCCATTACGGTTGCTCTCCTCAGATTCACGCTATTGCCTCCCTGTCCCACTTAAAACGCAGCTAAGCCCCGCCCTCCAGACATGATCAGGCCAGCACTGGGGGCCTCCTGACCCCTGGATTGGCAGGGGAGAGTCTGTGTCCATGTTTGTTGGGCAGGACACACACAAGCAGACAGGCAGAAAGAGCTGCTTAAGATCAGAGTCTTGCTTGCTTTTCTTGTGACTGTCACCACTCCCCAGCTCTGAGCACCTGCCTGCCTACTCCTCACACCTTTCCAAGCACAGCCCAAAGCAGCTGCTTCACAGACTCAGGGCACAGACTGTGGTTTCCACAGAACTCTCCAGACACTCCTTAGGTAGGTGTGAGGAGTGAATCTTTTCTCACTCCTGTCCCCACCTTCCTGGAACCCAGAGAGAGGCTCAAAGGGCTGGGAGCTGCCCAGCGTGGTGCATCTGAATCATCCAAAAATGATTCTTTTCCCCCAGCTTCTCCTAACCTGTGCCAGAGATGTGAAAATAAAGATAATAACAACAAAATACCTCTATCACCTTCGTGACTAAGGTTTTATTTGCTGTTCTCTAAGCAGAGGTATGGCCATCACGCCATGTACAACCTACCTGTTCTTATGGGAAACCTGATGTGGGCAAAACAAATTTGTATAAACAGATTCACTATACACAGGTCTAAGTATAAATACTTCCTCGCTGAGCTCTAAGCTGAAAAGTCACAGCAGCAAAAGGCAATAGCAAGCCAGTGAATCCTGAGCCCTACCCAAGGTGGATGATGCCCGAGGACGCTCAGAGTCTCCAGCAGGGCCAAAAAGAGAGAGAGAGAGAGAGAGAGAGAGAGAGAGGAAAAGAAGAGCTTCAGACTGAACCCTCTGAAAAATCCAATGACATGGAGTTGAAAACTACACTTTTGCAACTTCTGTTGGATTAAAAAGCATTTTTACCCAGTTCAGCAGAACTTCTGAGCAAAAGGCGAAATGCAGGCTATCATAACCCAACAAGGTTGAGCTTCCCTGGGCAAGGACAACGTCCCGTCTGACCTCCGTGCTACCTGTGCTGTCAAGCATTTAGTAAATGCCTCAACTCTGTGCGTGTGTGTTCATCTTCCAGGTCGTGCAGGGGACCAAATCCTGCTCAGAAGTTCCCAGATCACAGGAATATTTCCGGGCTATTTCTGAATCAGACTGCAGCCAAGTCCTCACTAACCCAAACGAAGAATCTATGGGACAAGTGTTCTTTAAACATGTTATGTTAAAAAATATAATGAAGAGTTAGAATTCATAGCGTGATAAGTTGTAAAAAAAAAAAAACCAGACCAAAAACCCCTGTCTGTTGTCCCTTTCCTGGAGCCCTCTCTCCACTGCTTGATGATTTGGTGGGGAGGAAAGCGATGACAAGGAGAAGTTCCGTGTTTTCTCAACACTTGTTAGGACAAACACCCATCAGAGGCGGTTTCCTTGAAGGAGTGGTGATGTGGTTTAGTTATTCACTGGCACATGTTTCTTTCAAGCGAGTCATGAGGGGAGATTAATTTATTTGAACGGATCTGTGTCCATTGTGGGAAAAATGGGTCAGAAGACCACTCTACTGTGTGCTAAGACTGGAAAAGAAATAAGGCACCCCTTGTTTCAACAAGATGGAAGTGATAGCCAGTGGAAAATCGTCATGAAGCCTGAATCAGCTGCATGTACTGGAGAGCTATTAAGTATTTACGCTTATGATTTACAAAGATTTCAAGTGTAATCAGGGTCCATTCCCATTGGATTCACTTTTGGTCTAGCTTATGGCTACACTCTCTTCACTGCCCCTCATAGTTGTCATGTGATTGTTCTCATTGCTTCTAATCCAGGTGCTGTCATTGACCTAGCATCCTTTTCCCTGAGTGCTTCAGAGACGACAGGGCCACCCACAGAGCCCAGAGCAAATAAGAGCCAACAGTAGCCTTTGTTAGATTCATATAACGTGTATAATTCAAGCTTACAGTTTCCAAGCGTTTAAAAATAGATCTACTTGGAAGTGAGTTGCTGGTCTAAAAGCTCTAGGATCATTTTGAGTTTTCTTGGATCCTTTGGAAAAGCATTAGGGGCTTTTGGTCAATGATCTAAATCAGGGGTTAGCAAACTATGGACCATAGGTCAATCTCACTTGCTGGAATAAACACCATTCCTATACTTAGTTTTTACCAAATGGTTGAAAAAAATCGAACAGTAATATATTTTGTGGCAGGAGAAAGTTATATGAAATTCAGGTTTTCATGTCCGCATACAGAGATGCATTGGAACACAATCATACTCATTGTTTATGTATTACCTATGGCTGCCTTTTCACTACAACAGCAGTGTTGAGTAGTGATAAGAGATCGTACGGACCACAAAACCTAAAATATTTACTATCTGGTCCTTTATAGAAAGTTGGCTGACCCCTGATCTCAATCTGCAGGCCTGAATTTCTATCTAGTGTACACCAGAATTTGTAAATCCAAATGTCTATAGGAGCCAGACATATAATAAAAGTGGGTGAAATGCCAAGTATATTAGACCATGGATTGTAGAGGAATCTGGGGCCAACTGGGGAGTGCTTTCCACACATAAAGGCATTCAAATTCAACACTTGATAAAACACCGTGCCAGCCAAGCAGTGTGTGTTCAGGGGACCTGGATTCTTCTTGGGGATTTGCAATTTGCAGCCCTTTGAAATCATCCACCTCTTTAACCCAGTGGAGAGTTTGCGTACAACCTACTATAGGATGCATTTCCACATGTTAGTTAATGATAGACACATATTAAGGTATCTAGAAAAAGATACGTGTTTTGAACCTAACAAAGTATGGAATGGGGAAATCATATGTAGAGAGGGAAGAGATTTTCAGGCTGAATGGGACCAGAGATGATGTGCAGAGTGGAAAAGAGAGGGCTTAAGAGGGCTGGGATTTGCCCTTCATCCTGCAGCCGGGGGTAAATCAAGTCAGGCCCTTCCTTTAGCTCAAGGCTAAGGCCCCCAAAAGAATGGTTAACCTTCTTTATACAGAACAAATCATATGGTAAAGCAACTATCAATTAAGGAATATTTAAACTTGTCTTTCGTATTAATGAGAGAGTTACCATCCTCCTGGGGGAAAAAAATAAATAAAAAAGAACAGACATGTACTTGTGCTTTATTTCTGGCCTTCACAGGAAAACACACCCAGAAGCAGTGACACAATAAAGTCTGCTTTACTGGAGCAGAGCTGGTAACAGCACAAGTTTCTGTGCATTCTCATTATTTATATACCACTTCCCTTCCTCTTCAGCAACAAGCTCAGCGCCTCTCACTGACAGACTCAGCTCTGAGTATAAAACACACTGGATCAAAACGGCTACTGAACACTGCATCAAACGTGTAAAAGGCTTTCTTTGCAGAGACAGGTCAGGTCTCCAGAACTCTCCTGGGTCTCCAGTGGGTTCAAGAGAAGTGGAGGGGGGGCCTTCTGGCTATGCACTCGCTAACTTGATGGCTCATTGCTTTTAAGGTTTAAGGAGCCTCCACCCTACCTGGTGATTAGTTGATGATGTCAAGTGAAGCTTATTCTTTTCGGTAAAGTCATGAAATGAACAGTGGTGAGTTTTTCATATAGAGGGAGAACGAGGACAAGTACGGGGACTGCTAACTGGATATATCCAGCCCTGTCCAAGCTCCCCAGAGCTCAGATGGACAGCCATTGCAGTCCTGGCCTAGGGTCTAGACCCTCCCCCTCCCCCCTCTGATTCTCTCTCTTCCCCTCCCACAATTCCACGGAAGAGCCCCAAATGGGCTAAACTTAATTGGGTTTAAGAGGGTTAAAAATACCAACTCTGAAGCTTCCACTGCTTTGAGCAGAAGTAACCCAATCTAGTAAAACAAATCTAAGGGAATTGGGCCTCCTTTTCAAAATAGAACTCTAAAAATGTCAATTAATAATCATAGCTTCGCACAGATGTACAAAATCAAGGCTGTTTCTTGAGGAAAAATAGTGTTTTTCTTAATTACAAAAAAGCAACTAGGATTCCAGAGATAAAAGGATAATTTGATATTGGAAAATCATAATGATATTACACGTCATTTAATAGGTTAAATTCACCCCCACCCACACTCATATCTTGCCTTTATAAATGCAGAACAATATCTGATAAAATTCAACATCCATCCCTAATAAAAGCTTTCAGGAAAACAAAATAGTTCCTTAACAGGATAGAAAATATAGATTCAAACCTTTCCCCAGCAGGGTCAATAGTAAAATGAAGGCAGCATTCCCACTGAGGTCAAGCTCAAGGCAGGAATGGACTCCTGCCCCAATCATTATAGCTATTTAATGTTGTTCAGGAAATGCTAGTGACTGCAAGTAAATAACAAATTAAGAAGTAAATTGTGGATTACTGAGCCTGCGCGTCTGGAGCCTGTGCTCCGCAACAAGAGAGGCCGTGATGGTGAGAGGCCCGCGCACCGCGATGAAGAGTGGCCCCCGCTTGCCGCGACTGGAGAAAGCCCTCGCACAGAAACGAAGACCCAACACAGCCATAAAAAAATAAATAAATAAAAATTAAAAAAAAAAAAGAAGTAAATTGTGGGAAGGAGGAGGCAAAATAAGAATTACTTGCAACTGATACAACTTCCTATTTGGAAAGTCTAAGATAACAAAAATTAAAAACCCAGAGCAGAGATTGGCACAGCACTGTAAATCACCTATACTTCAATAAAAAAATTGGAGAAAAAAATGCATTCATAGGTGTAAATATACAAAAGAACAATGGTTTTCTTATATGGTAACCACAGTCAGTCAGGGTAAGCCTACCAATAAAATTCAGGACCTGCATGAAGAAAATCATAAAACTACGATATGAAAGGAAATGAATAAATGGGACATTTCCCATGTTCTTGGATGGTAAGACCCAGTGTTCTGAATATGGCAATTCTGTACAAATTCATCTATGAAATTAACACACACCATAGACATTCTTTTTTCTTGAACTTGACAAAATTATTTTAAAGTTCATTGGGAAGAATAAATACGCTCAACTTGCCAAGAAAATTCTGGAATAGAACAATAATAAATGAGCGCTTGCAATACCAGTTATTAAAATGTATGATTAAAGCTGCAAAAATTAAGATAGTGTGATACCAGCACAGGAAAAGACAAATCAGTGGAGCAGAGTCAAGTCTGAAGATAAACCCAGGACCTTAGGGATGGGCATTTCAAATCAGTGAAGAAAAGAATGTTTAATTCAATAAATGGCATAGATATCTGGTAAAAAAGAAAAAAAAATTAAATCTGGATTCCTACCCTTATACCTTACACTTAAATTCCAAATGGAATTTTTTACATTTACTGTACACGTAAATGTAAAAAATAAAACCATAAAGGTAAAAGAAAATATAGGTGAATATTTTTAGAATCCTGGAATAGGGAGAGACTTCCTAAACATGAAATCAAAGGCAGTATCCTATTTGAAGGATAGTTTTAAAATACTTAAAAATGTTAAACTTCTGCATGGTAAGATACATATACATACACACACACACACACACACACACACACACACACACACGCACATATAAGTAAAAAAATTTAAGAACTAAAACAGTGAACGAATAAAGGAAATTGCAGCCTATGACAAAAGGTTAAAATCTGTGGTACAGAAAGGACACTAGCAAATCAAAATGAATAGCCCAACTTCATAAAATTGGGCAAGGATGCAAATAAGTAATCTATAAAATAAGAAATACCAACAGCCAATTAATAAATATATGAAAATATAGTCAATCTCATAAGTAATCAAAACATGCCAATCAAGACACCAGTGAAATACACATCAGGCTGGTAAAAGTGTTAAAAAGTATGTTCATATACCTATCGTTGATGGTGGCATGAGGAAATAGGCATGGGTGGAAATTATAATTGTTCCAGGATCACCTGGCAATACATTTGTCCAGGAATTATTTGTGGTAACAATTAGGGAGCAACACAAAAATATACAAGGATACCAGCATTGTTTATAAAAGGTAAAACTCGGTAACAACCTAAATGTCTAACAATAAAGAACTGGTTTAATACTTTAGTGTTCCATACAGTGGAATAATATGTGCCTGTTAAAAAGGTACTAGATTATTCTATACAGAAGATGTTAGCAATACACGGCTAAGTGAAAAGAGCAGTGCATGATCTGCTGTGTATGTGTGTGAACATCTAAGGAGAGGAAAAATCCTGGAAGAATATATGCAAAATACGAACAATATTTATCTATAGGTGAGGGGATAACCTCTACTTCTTTTTGTAATTTTCCCCTATGTTTTCTGATTTTTTTAAGCAAGTACAAATTTCTTTTATAATGAGAAGTCAGAAAAGTCTTACACAAAACAAAGGTAACAATGATGCATATGAGTTCAAATTTTTCCACCAATGGGTTGATCAAGATCCTATTCCAGGGGCTTCCCTGGTGGCGCAGTGGTTGAGAATCTGCCTGCCAATGCAGGGGACGTGGGTTCGAGCCCTGGTCTGGGAAGATCCCACATGCCGCGGAGCGACTGGGCCCGTGAGCCACAACTACTGAGCCTGCGCGTCTGGAGCCTGTGCTCCGCAACAAGAGAGGCCGCGATAGTGAGAGGCCTGCGCACCGCGATGAAGAGTGGCCCCCGCTTGCCACAACTACAGGAAGCCCTAGCACAGAAACGAAGACCCAACACAGCCAAATATAAATAAATAAATAAATAAATAAATAAAAAGATCCTATTCCATTCGAGGGGTGGGTGGTTTACACTCTATTGAGAAATAGACTCCAGGGTCCAAGACCAAAGAAAGGCAAAGAATCCTTCTGCTTCCTTCTCAAATTGTGAGAAAGTGAGAAACTTTCAGAGTAAACTACATGTGTTTTCTCACTCCTCCCCCACCTCCTCCTCTCCTTTTTCCGTATGTGAAAGGAAAATGGCCCGTGAGAAGAGACAGGAATCTCCCTTCAGATACCAAGTGACACAGGCAGCGATGGCAGGGCTACCCCACCAAGGAGCAGGCTCCTTAGGAAGCAGGGGGAGAAAGAGGCGCAGACACACAAAGCCCAGAGCCCAGTGCAGTGTTCCTGGTGGAGCACCAGCCCGCACAACTGCCGCAACCGGAAGCCACTGACACCCCATTGTCCATTATCATCGGTCCTCATTCCCCATGGGAGAGCAATGCTAACTTGCAGGTACAAAAATGTGAGCTTTGCTTTACTGTTCTTCATTTCCACACCCAAGTGCAGAAGCACCCATACACTTGCATCGTCTGGGTACAGCCAATTCTACATTTCCCTGCATAAATCATTCCAATTAATATCAAACTCAAAAATCAAGAAATTAAAAGCCTCCTGGTTCGCCAGAAATGTTGCTACTACCTACACAGGTAGATGTCCTAAAAAGATAAAAATTCTTGATAGCTTTAGAAGAATCCTGCCTGAATGCCATCCCATCACATTACGGTTTGCTCCTGGCCTCTCTCTCTGAATCCTTCTTGTGATTTGGTTTCCTTTTATATTTCATTTGTTGATACAACAGAGTCACTATAGAGTTTGGATGTGAGATTTTACTTCCTGGTCCCTGTGTTTATCTGTGGAAGGCAGCCTGTCCCCATACTTGAGGTTCTGAACTGGGAAGTGGGTGTCTGTAACATCTGTCATGCAGTACTTCCTCACTGGAAGCTGGTGCCTAGCTATTTGGAAGCAAGCCTGTCCGAATATTGCTTGCACATTCCCAACCTCAACTGATCTGTGAGGTGGCACATGTGCCAGGACCTCAGAAATGAAGATGACAGACAATAGAGTCTTGACTCTTTAGGTTCTCAACCCAGCAAGAAATATATCATTATGCCTTGATGTCTCCGTTACCTGGCCCCCAGCTCAGCAACTCTGAAATGGCAGAGAGGTGATGTGACCTCCCCACGTCCGCACAGCTAGGTCCAGGCCCAGATTAGCCAATCCCCACGACTGCATTCTTCCTCCCACCCCAGCCTGTACTGCCTCTGCCCAGTTCTTTGTGGAAAAGAGAAATAGTAAATAAATAACCTACTAGGCACTAAACATTGAACAGGATATGTAAGCTTGAGGGCAAAGCTATGCTGAGAACGTAGATTCTTTGAATCTTTGCATTCTGGGTTATTTTTATGACCACCTAATTCAATCCCATCCTGTTTCAGATGAAGCCGACTCAGAGAGCCAATGACTCGCCCAAGGACATCCTTAGAACCGGTTTTCAAATTCTTGCTTCAGTTCTGAGCACAGAACAAGGTTAGAGGTGAGAGCAGAACACAGACCTTAACTAAATGTAGAGACAGGCTTTTTCCTGTGTTTTTCTAATCCTCTTACTCCCAGGCCCTCCTTTCCAGATGCATTGCCTCGGGGAGGGAAGAGACAGTTTAAAACAAGTAAGTTGCTGCTAAGCTTGAGGTTTCAAAATAGAGTTTTAAAAATGTAAAGCAGGCCCTGAAATCCTCAAATTCTCTTAATTTGCCAGAGCTTCGTAGCAAGACCTGAGCTATAGGGAGAGAAATTGGAGGAGCTGTGATTAGGGAACAGATGCAGAGGTCTGAGAAGTGCAAGCGTTCTGGACTCTCCTATTAGAAGCAGTCTTGGGCAGTCCCAGAGGCGCGACCACTGCTGCCTGGCCCACGGCATGCCTGGAGCCTGTCTGAGCCTCTCTAGGGAAGTCGCCACACACACCAGGGCACCTGAGGAGTTGGGTAGCCACGCTGAGAAAGGGGTCTCAAGTGTTTGCCTAAGTTTCCACCCCTCCTAATGTCGCATGTGAGGACCAGGACCCAAGCTGGTATATGACACCCTGGGGGAGACCAGCAAGGTCAGAGGATGGCACGCAACATGGACAGCCCTTCCATGATGCCGGAAGAAGAGATGAGGCTCCTGCCTACTAAGCAGATCACTCCCAGGAGAAAGAAAGGCAAAAGGAGAGACAGAGAGAACTCCGATTTTGTGACTATGTACCCAAAAGAGAATAAAACTGAACACAAAAGAGACTGAGAGACCCCAAATTGCCAGGATGAGGTTTGTCCACCAACAGCAGAAATGGTGGGGAGGGCAGGGGGGCTCAAGAGAACTCAGTTCTCTTTGGCTCAGAAAAGACAATGAGCAAACCAGGAAAACACAGGAGACTGTCGTCTGGTTAGTGCATGCCTCCTCTACCTGCCACCCAGGTCACGGCACTCACGGAAGTGACCCAGAGTGACTAGTGACGCTGCTCCAGCATCAGGTTTCCAGCTGTTTCTCTCTGGGCTCAACCTCTGTACACGGCTGGCACCAGAGTAAGGCTGCGACGACCACAGATCCTACTCACACATGCCACATGCGCCATCATCACATCATTTTTCCAGCTTTTACAGAGTGAGCCACTAATTCATACAGTCTGGTGTTTGTCACCAAAGACCACGAAGAACGGCAGGGTTGAGCTGTCCAGCTCTTACCCAACAGCCCCTGCCTGACTCCCTCAGCCCTCCTGGGGCAGGCGTTCCTGGACAGCGCTTTGAAGTTTGGGAGCAAGCAGGGCACTGGGAAAAAATGACTCAGGTCAGAGGTGCAGCCTGTGTCTCTTTCACACTGGGAATCCCCGCTTCGGTGGGTAATGCTCAGCAGACAGGCATCTTGTGGCTGGCCGTGGGTATGAATTGCAACACCCAAGAGGGAAAGCAGCTGTCTGGTTGTCATTCTGCTTATTTTCATTAAAACAGCAATGGTACAAAACTACTGTAGAATTATGACAGCGTAGGGATTTAAGTCATTTTTGTATGTTTTTTTAAGTTATTTTTAAGATCTAATTTTTGCCTCTTACGATTTATTGCGGTGTTTTTGCTGGGCATCATGTACACCGGGTAGATTTCTGAATCCCAGTGGGAACCACCATACAAACAGCCCATCTTTGTAAAGGCAAGGCCTCTCTATCAGCACACAGGGTGACAAATGTACACGTAAACACAAGTCATTTCTCTGGGCATTAAAACAGTCAGACGGCTGGAATTAAGACCAAGTGAACGGTGCCGCTGATCACATTGTTGCCGCTATACGTGTTCCGTGTGAGGCTTTGGGTACTGGCTTCTAGAACATCCACTGAGCAGGGCCTATGGGGCTGAGCCTGACCATAAGAAATACGTGTTGAAATAATCTATCTTCTACAAAGACCATTTAGTATACAGTTATCTTATAGGTTGAACTCCAAAGAGAGTTCAGAGCTCTTTCTCTTCAAAGGGGAGAAAAATGAGAAAAATTATTGTCATACCAACCTGTCTCTCATTTTGTCAAACTCTGCTTTTGGGAATATCCTGTCTGTAGTTCTAAATGGGTGGATCGAATGAACAGCTGTTGGTTTTGCCTGTCTGGCACCTATTGCCTCTTTGGGGTAATAAACAGCACACCTTGAATTTCCTTTTGGAAACCATTCCTTCCTCACTCTGAGTTTACGTACTTCCAGACGGGCGACCCCACACCCCAGGCCCAGAGGTTGGATGTGACCCAGCTGTGCCACAGTGACTGAGTTCAGGGACAGGCACAAAATTCTGTGTTCTGAAGCTTGAAGCCTGGGACTTTTGCTGGAATCATTAGGAAAGGGGAACTGTCTTTCCACAGGGCTTGCTGAATTAGCAGGATGGGAGTCCGAACTGCTGGCAGCTATCTTACCACCCTTCAGAGACAGCCTGTCGGTGAATGAAGCCAAAGCAGAGGAGAGCAAGGCTGGGCCAGGGAGAGAGGAAGGCACTGCCACTTGTATCCAGAGATCCCTAACACCAGAGCTACCCCAAAGGTGGTGGAAATGGCAACCTATAAAGTTCTCATTTTTACTAAGCCAGTCCAAGTTTGGGTTCTGTTCCTTACAACCAAGAGGCTTGATTAAAACAGCTGTGGACCCACAACTGGGATCTTTTTCAATTGGAAGGATGAAGGTTCTGGATAGCTACTGGAAAATACAGGATAGGTTTGGCCAGGTTCATGATTTCTGAAGGTATTCCTCACCAAGCTTCATAAAAACAAACCAGAAGCCAGAGCTAGAACCCAAGAGTAGAGACAATGGTGGCTTTGGGGCCAAATCCAAGAGAGCCATGCAAAACACAGGGTCTCTTACCGCTGGCAAAAACCCAAGGAGTCCTCGTCAACAACCATTCATGGTGCAACTCCAAGCACCTAGAAACATACTAGGAAAACTTCAGAGTAACCTTGGACTAAGTTAACTAACTCCAATTCCTCCTATAAAATGAGAATAAGAGTACCTTCCTATCGCATAGGACTTCTGGGAGTTTAAATGTAACAATGTGTGTAAACCATTTGGCTTGGAACTTGGAGTGTAATACATGCTGGATGCTTCATTATTATCACTATTAATAGCATTATTACTAGTATTAATAATTTATAACTATTATTACTATCAACACTATTATTATCCACAACATTCACAGTACCTGCTGTCAACATCTAGCACAGCTCTTTGCATGTAACAGTTACTCAATAACAAGTATTATTTAAATGAATGAGCTGCTGCTGGATTAATGTGGAACTGTAAACAAAAATTCTAAGCACCTCAAGGGCTTCTGGCCAACACATGTAGATTATTTTTAATTGTAATACTTAGTATATGGAGACACTGTGCTAAATGCATTAAATACCTCATCTGAACTAAGTTTCATAAAAACTCTATGAATATATAATTACTGAACTCCATTTTACAGATGGGAAAACTGAGGCTCAGAGAGTTCTCATAATTAGAAAGTGGCAGAGGCAGGATTCAAACACAGGTCTGAGGGACCCCTAAGCCCATGTTCTACTGGCTCTACCTACTGCCTCCCTGCTGAAGGTAGAGACCTCTCTGGAGACCCCTCATATTCAAGTTCCTTAGGGTGGGCTGGTTTCCTTCTCACAGGCCTTACTCTGCTTTTCTGACTGCCTCCGTCTCATCAAAGCTGGCTCCCTGGAAGGGAGAGCTGGTGAAACCTCCATCTCTTTGATGAAAGAGGATCTGTAAGATTCCTTCCAGTTCTTAAATGTCCATAATTCTCAGGTAGAATTTTTGTGCTTTTGTCTATTGCCTGCCTCACTGCCCCACTTCGGTTCAAGTCAGGTCCTCTGGGAGGCACTTCTGAAACAACGGAGACTTGCCATGGAAAAACGTTCACACTTTGTTTAATACAAAATACTGCTGCCTGCTTTTCAAATCCTTGTCATTAATTTTGTATGACTTAAGCTCCCATCTCTTTATTTTAATCTATTTAAATAAAGTCCTCACTTTAAAAAAATAGGGGGCTCAATCAGGGCTGAATTCCATTCTGCTGTTCAAATTTGCGATCATTTTCAATTTTGGTTAAAAAAAAAATTCAAATGGCCAGTGGTCCTGGGCTTAGATGGTGTGCTTACTGGTTCTTGCAGCTCTAGAACCTTTAGATTTCAGATCCAGATGTTCAATTCTCATCTCAGGACGCAAACGGCTGACAAACTGAGATTACAAGGGAAGCCTGCGGGTGCACCATTGTAAACATGGGCTTTAAGCACAAACGGAAAGGATGACTTGGAAAATCCCATGCATGAAAAATGAATGCCTCTCACTCCCTTAGTGGGAAAGGCATTCTCTATGAATAATAACGTTAGTCCTATTATTTGCTGAGGGGACTGTTTGAGGCTGGGATAAGACAAATGTCTACTCCTGGCCTTAATGCACCAAAAAGGTATTAAAGTTTCGGGAGGGCTCCAGGAAGGGAGGAGTAGGAAATCTCACAAGCAATGGCCTTGGACTGTTTCAGGGTGCTGCTCCCATAATAAAAGGGCAGAGGTCCCCCGACTGACTCCACCTCTGCCCCTTCACTCCGTTAATTTGGTTAATGCAAAGCAGCTCTTTAAACCAAGGTTAAAACAAAACAAAAAAATGTTAACCAGATTGAAATCCTCAGGAGACCATGGGGGAAAGGAATCCAAATCTAAGAACTGCAAAGAATTCACAGTGAAGGAAGATCTCCATTTGGCTAAGCTCCGGCCTGGAGCACTTCAACTTCCAAGGACCCCATGTCCTCATTGTGCTGCTGAGGAAACTGAGGCTCTGGTAGCTTCCACGCTCTGCCCAACGTTACGTGCCTGCCAAGGCAGAGAGCCAGCCTTTGAACCCTGGTGGTGTGCTTCCAAACCCTCCAGAGCACCCCCAATGCCTCAGTGGAACAATCCTCATCTATCTGAGAGGGTTAAAAAAAAAAAAAAAAAGCATTCACTTTTTTACAGACAAAATGATGGATGTGATGACCTCTCAAGGTCACTTCCAACCTCCAAATTCTGTTCTTTTGATACTAACAACTGCTGCCACCAAGTGCTCTGAGTTGGGCTTAGGCCTGTGACTAACTTCCCAACAAAAAGTGGGGCAAAGCAAGAGACAGGACTGCTCAAAGACCACGGCAGAGGATCCTATTTCTTTCCCTTTTTAACTGTCTGTGGGCTTTTCTCCTTCCTTTACCCCTCCTTTTTGCATGTGTTGCATAGAAACAGAAAGTGCCTTTGTACCAATTACTAGGCACTAATTTACGCTCTTCAGTGGGCACCCGCCTTGCTGGAGAAACATTAGGAAAAGGTGGGAGGGTCGGACGTGGGGGAGGATTCTAGCAGCAGAGGCCTGGAATGCTGCAAGCTCTTTCTCCAAGCCTGAGAACAGACAAGAGGAGGAGAGAAAATTAAAAAAGAAACTGGAAAAAATTTTTGGAAGTCAAGACTAACAAAATTGACAAAGCTGGCTTTTTTTTTTTTTTTTAAATCAAGTATGCTCACGATCATAAGGCATTCAGAAATCAAAATGATGGTCAAGAAATCCGACTCTAACCAGGGCACGACGTCAGGTTGTTTTAGGGGCTCCTGAACGAGTGAATACTGGGAAATCACCCACCCACTTTTCTTCTCAATGAGCTTATTAAGGAAGACCATTGTAGGCCGCTTTCCAATATGTCATACGATGTTTCTCCCTGGGAAGTTCAATCGGGGAATTTCCCACAGACGTTGCAGAATGACTAGTTCTTAGGATAAGTGTCAACAATTGAGCCAGGGGTGTATATCTGACCCTTATGTTCAGAGTCTCGAGAACTGATTTCCCTCAGGTTACATCTTTGCGTCTGAAGGTAATGGGGTGTTACCATCAAAACAGCACGCTATGGACTCCAGTACCTCCCCTTCCCTGACCCAGGCCCCACTTGCATTCCTCCCCTCTCTCTTCTCACCACTCACAGATTTGAGAGGAAAATCACGGGAAACAATGGTTTTACCCTGTAATTCTACTCCACTTGTATGTTCTGTTGTGAGACAGTAATCCTGCCAGCAGCAGCAGTTCTTCTAAGGCAACCCTGCTTTGTCTTGCTAGGGCAGCTAGATGCAGGATGATGAAGGACGGGGGGAAAGTGAGGAGGGAGCAACTGGTCCTTCCTACCTCCAGGACCAGGAATAACAAGCTGTTAGGCCCCCTCACAGGCCTCAGTCCCCAGGGTGAGATTCCAGCAGTGAGCTGGGGCTCAAGCAGCTGTGGGCCATCTTTCCTTGGAAGCAAGGGAGTCTCTAGCCTCTTGTCTGAAACCCAGAAACAAACCCTACAGGACATCCTTGCAATTCTTAGGCTACTATCATCCTCCACAGCTAGAGCCCGTTTGCAGTCCTTCGCTCTCATTTTTCCCCCGACAGGATACATGAGCCTGGGTCTAGACAGCCTCACTGGGGATGGGGATGGGGGTGAAATCGCCACCACAGGGCAAAGACTGGATCTTTGGCAGGTTATAAAAGTCTTAGTTATTACAATGGTTTGTGACCTTATAAAGGGGCACAGTACATAAGCAGCTCTACAGTATATCTGTGGTACTAAAATGTCACGGGGAGGACAATTATAGGGGAAAAAATGGCTAATCTCCTTAGGGGAGAGAAAGTGGAAGAAAAGGTGGCGAAACGATGATCTATGCAGGCCCCACTCAGACTTAATTGTAAGTATATCTTGGATGAAGCATGTCAGGCTATGAAATACCACCCTGCATCACTTTGGGGAGCATTATGGAAAGAAGAATGGGGCAGAGAGAAGGTTTCCTTAAGGATCAAGGCACAGGGCCTCCCTTCTACTCATGAAAAGAAGAGCAAGTGGGAAAGACTGGGCAGGGGCTAATTAATGGGCTGCCCAGAGGCCATGTCAACACCCTGCCCTGTCCCTCAACCCCTGCCTCCTGGGTAATGGAAGTGGGTCCTCCTCATACCTCTGATGGTACTAGACTCTCCTGAACCAAAAAGTTGACTCCAAAGCTTTTTGTAGCAATTAAGGAAGAAGGGTTCATGAGGCACCGAGCAGGCCTGGCTCCTGTATAAGCAAACTTTTAAAACTTTAGTCTCAGGGAAGGAAATCCGCCTGAGTGAGAGCTAGCCAGTGATGGATGTTCCTAGAGAGGCCAGAAAAATCTATTTCCTGTTTGGAGGATAACTTCCCTGGTGGGAGCTACCCAGGTCCCCTCCACCAGATATTCTAGGTAGCCCAGAGAAATGTTCAAACAGGATAAAGAGAAACAGAAGCAGCCACTGTTGGCTGCTTTTGCAGCTCTTGTCTCTCCTTGTTTTTCATGAACTTCCTTCTGCCCTATTAAAAAAATACATTGTTTTAAAATTTTTCCCACAAAACTGGGGTGTGATGATTGGGATTTAGGGCTTTCTGGTTTTCAGAATCCTGTAAGCAGTGCCCTTAAGCTCAACCCATTGTCACCATTTGGGGACAGCTGATTTAAGTCCCTCCAAAGAGATAGTAAAATTGCACCTGGCATGGAAATAAGGCCTCAGGTTTCTATCACTGCGATGGCAACCTAGCATGACTCTACATCAGCTGGTTCTGATGACTTCTGAGCTGGAATTTGGATGCAGTTGTTTACCTCTCCAAAAGATACCCCCGTGTGTGTATGTGTGTGTGGGTGGGCCTGTGTGCATGTGCAGGGTGACCACAAAGTTAGGAAACTTGGGGTAATCCTTTTTTCTTTTTTCTTTTCACGGTCCTAGAGAGGCTGAGGGGACGTGGGAGAGGGTCTGGGGAGTCAGTGGGTTTGGGTGTGGGTTTGTGGAGGCCAATTTGGGGTGTGTGCTCAGATGTGGGGGGCGGCGTGTGGATGTGGGGTGTGCCAAGATAAACTTAAAGTTGGTTGCATTTTCAAATAATAAGCTCAACGTGTTTTCAGGCAAAGTATTCCAATGGGTCTAATACTTAATCAGAAACAATAAATACACTCTAAAGTGTCCAAAAGGTCTGGAGACAGAAAAGCTCATATTCCTTGTACTTTTTTTCAGATTAACCATGGATCCACTGCTTAAATTTTATAGGTACATCACCTGAGAAGATATCTGATCTAGAGGGTGAAGAAAAACAAACTGAACATAGTATTAGAAAATGTGAAGTACTGTACTACTTAAAAATAAGTTTCTCCTATGTTTCCTGATTTTAAGCTCAGCCCATTACACACAAATTATTATATTTGCACAAGAATCCAAGTTCAGAGATAGTACCCTATCTTGTGGATTAAGAAACTGAGGCTCAAATAGAGAAGAGACTGCAAACTTAAATGCCAACAGAGACCATGTAAATGATTAAAATAAGGGACACTGCCTCATATAAAGAATGGTCAGTTCAAGCCAATTGTTGCTGGGCAGGAATTCAGACCCAGTATTGCCAGTTCATTCGATTTTTCCAGAGAAGCCAGAAATCTGGGTTTGTGTGGAAATCCTGATTTTTCCATGTTAGTAACAAAATCTTTACAAACCCTGTGCTGGTCAAGCCAAACAAATTAGCAAAGCAAATTCAGCAGCAGACCTCTAGTTTACAAGCTCTGACTTCAAGGAACTAGGTTAACATCTCACAACTGGGAAACAGTAGGACAAATGAGAACCCACCTCAGTCCACCTCAAAGGGGTCTTTTCTCCTAGGATACTCCAGAAATAACTGCACTGAACTAAACACAATTTTGTTTAAGTGGCTCAACTTCTAAAGCCACTGGTTCTGGGACTTTCCAGGTGGTCCAGCAGTTAAGACCCTGCGCTTCGATCCCTGGTCAGGGAAGTAAGATCCCGCATGCCACGCAGCATGGCCAAAACAAATAAATAAATAAATAAAGCCACTGGTTCTATAAAAGTGGCAGCTGTATGAGGCTCTAGGAGGAGAGGAGCAAGCAGCAGGAGGGATTCTGGTTGGGCCACATTGAGCAGGGGGGGTGTGGCTGGAATTTTACTTCTTAAAGTCTTCACAAAATACAGACATTCCAATTGCTATCTCTTGGCCATCTTCTGGGTTTAATACCAGCAAAATATTTTAAAAATTTAAAAAAAATTTTAAAATCAAGATGCTACCCCACCCTAAAGACAATCTAACTGGAAGCTGAATCGGAAACTTCCAAATGCATGAGGCCTCCTACGAGTCTCTGTATCCTTTGCACACACCTTCTCTAGCAGGAGTACACTTTTGACAGTCTTTACAGAGGCTGAGGGTTTTGTCCAACCATGTCCTAGCATTACAGAGCCCCCAAACATAAATAAGACACCTGCAATTACCACATCACTAGTTTCAAAAGACTGACTGTAGCATATAAAATGGGATTAACACTTCACTTCGTTTTCCACTCTGGACTGTGTAAAAGGTCCTCCTGAAACAACCGAGCTGACTTGCCTCATGGAGAATTAAAGAGCAGCATGCATCCACGCACACCTAAGCAGCCATTGCTATAAATGCCTGAGAAAATCACTCAGCAGAATGGTCCAGAATGCTTTTCTGAGTTGGACAGACTCAGGGAGCTCACAGAGAAGCTCCGCAGGCCTCCCCAACTGCACAACTGGGCAGCTCCCTGAAGGAGAAAGTGCCTTTGCTCAAGGTGGCAGTGGGTGTCCCTGTGAGCTGAACTCCGGGAACATGGCTGACACAGCCAGGCCCGCCCAGCAGCTGTCGGTGAGAAACACCCTCTGGTTATTATACCCCTACTTCACCCTGGGAGCCACGCTAAAGGTCACATCCCCCAAGCCAGGCACAGCAACCTAACAGACACAAACTTTAAAATGTGCTGTTTTATGGCAACCTAGATGACAGCCGCAAGCAGAACCTGATTCTGCATTAACCACGAGGAGGAAATTCAGCTTTACTCCTGTGCCAGCAGCCACCTCCACAAGAAGCACTTTCCAAAGGAAATAAAATATGAGATGCAGTTACGTGGCCTTTTTAAAAAAAAGCAAAACCAAACCAAACCAGCCAATGATCATTTTGAAACCACAGGCCCAGGGCCTCATCTTAAAAGTACCAACAATTACACCAAAAAACGACAATACTTTCCAAGTAATTCCAACAAGCTCCTCTTCAACATGGTGTTATAGGACAGAGGGAAAGGAGTTCATGAGAGGACCAAGCACTGTGCTTCCTTATCAGAACAGCAGCTGTAAAGGAACCTTACTAAAGATGGGGAGACAGCATGGTCAAGTGTGAATGCTTTCCAACTTTTTCTGAATATGTTAAACAGAACCAACAGAATTGGCTGACCAAGGTTCCTATAAGTCTCCAAAGCCCATTTTATACTGCAGATGTCTTACCAGCCACATGCATCTGATCAGCCCTGCCTTTGGCTCTCCCTGGGAGAGATCCTTCCACAGGGCCTCCAGAACATCCCAACGTTTGTTATCAGCCTTGACCTCCTTGACCTCCGTCAAGAACCACACCTCCTCACTAACTGCTCTATTCAGGGTGGAGGGTGCGACCTAAATCACGTGGGAAAAAATCCACTCTGAAATCTCATTAAAAAGGCTAACTAGTTGTGAAGTTAACCAACCATCGCTTGATCAAACTTCTCTGCTGCCTGAAGCAGTGTTATTTTAAACCTCTCTGGGGATTCTTGGCCAAATTTAAAACCACCTTGGCAAGCCCTGAAAAGTAGCAAGCATACAGCTAACCGAGCCCTTAGTCATCCCTAAAAGGTTCCATATAATGTGCGCCGCTTCTCTCCAGGTTTCGGCCACTTCGCGGCAATCCCAAAACAGTAAAATAAAAGATACGCCATTTGACTGTGCCCCCCAACCCCCCGCCAGCGTCTGTCCAAGTGGGGTGGCCCCAGAGTCGCCGGGTGCGGGAGTCCTGGGAGGGGGCGGGGCGGGACAGGGGAGGGGCGGCACCACTCCCCATGAAGCCACGCACATCGGCTGGCACTCGGCACTCACTCTGCCCGCCAGGTTAAGGCTCTCCGTGGCTTCTAGAGGCTGGGGACGATTAAGGAGTGAGCTTTCCGTCTCTACCCGGTTCAATCATTTTAAAGAGTTAAACAGCATCTCATCCTAAGTATTTGCACCCTTTCGGCCGAGCGTGGTGTCCTTTAACGCCCAGGAAGGCTGCCCGGCCAAAGGTTAACTAACCCGAGAGTTGGGTGGGAGAGGGAGACGCCGCTAACCTGTATGCACTCTGTAATGGGCTTTGAGATGGGAGGATTTTCCATAGACTTTCCCACAGCCACTGTAGGGGCACTTGTGCCTCTTTTCGGAGGCGTGTTTCCCCTTCGCAGCCACTCCAGGGTGGAGGAGGGAGAGCGGGCTGGGCGCGCTGCCAGGATCCTGTCTCTCCTCCGGGCTGTGGGAAGGACTCGACCCAGATTCGGTGGTCACGTCGCTGTCGGATCCCATATCCTCATCTGGACTCTCCAGGCTGTCGCTGCACACCGAGGGGGTCTGGATGGGTCGGTACTTGTTCAGGTCCAACAAGCTCTTGGCGATGGTGACCAGCGTGCAGTAATCCTTCCAGGTGTCCCCCGGGTCACCATGCTCCTTGGTCACCTCGCGCTCAGGTAGTCGCAGCCGCTCGGCGTCCGGAGCGCCCCCATGCTCCGGCACCGCAGCGCGGTTCGAAATGGAAACCAGACACTGGGCAGCCACGAAGTCCATGTAGGCGGCCGCGGACATGGTGCGGGCGACAGCAGCCCCGGAGGCGCGGCCAAACTTGGCGGTGGCTGCGGAGGTTCGGCTCGCCGTGCCCTGGCCTCGGACGATGAGCGCGGCGCAGCGCGGCGCAGCGGCCAAGGGGGCGGGGGCGCGGGGCGCTTCCGACTCGCAGGAGCGCCGAGGCGACCTCAGCCCCTCATCTTTACGTAACCGGCAGCGCCTCCGCACGCAGCATCCACGGCCCCGGGCTCCGCCGCGCTGCCGCCTCTCGCCGCCTCCGGTGCCCAGAGCCGGGCGCAATCCCCCCGACGGGCGCACAGTCTGCTCCGAGCCGGCTCCCCTGGAAAGATGCCACACGTGGCGGTCGCAAGTTTATTCGACCGAAAACGCCCCCGAGGCGCTGGGAGAGGAAACTGCAAGAGAGGTACACGCCCTCGGCCGCCTTTTCAGTCGAGCCAAAGCCCCAGGACATTCACCCAACCACCCGGACGTGGGTGGCAAGGGCCGGACCAAGTGCCAGGTCTAAGAGACACTTTTCCCCCAGTCCACTGACGGCTTCTGAGCCCCTGCTCTTGCCGGTCCGCACCGTTCCGGCATTCTCTCGCTCAGTAACAATTTCGCAGAATCCCATCACGTCACAATCCAAACCCCCTCCAATTGGCCAGTGGGGAGGGTGATTCAACTCTGTTTACTTTCTTCCCCTGCCAGTCAGAACAGCCTTTCGGTGGAGAGGTGCGTCTAGAACTGAGGCGTGCGGCCAATCCGACAGTTCTGTTTCGATGCCTCGTGCTACCTCTACAGCCTCGAACGCCGACATTTAAAAGGGTAACAGCCGGGAGGCTGGAAAGGAGCAGCCGCGCATCTTTGGGAGTGTCTCTCAATCCCTTAGCCGGTCTAGGCCTCTTGGCTCACGTTCCAGCTTGCGGAGTGTGGGATACACCTTCCCTACTCGGTTGCGTTCCTTCTTATGACAAAAGAGAACTTCAGTTTCATTTTCCAGCTCGCAAACAGTTAAGTGACTTCCTGCAAACGCTACAGTCCCAGCAACCAGCCTTCCAATCAAAAGTAAGTTGGTTGATGTCACTGACATTGGCTCAGCCAATCAGAAGGGCATTCCGAAGGCCAGCGCTGCACACTTGTAAACGCGAAGAGCTGTAGTGAAACTGAACACATCCTTGTACTTTGTGTTGATGATGGTAAAATCGAGATATGTATGGGAGGGCAGTGGTGATAAATAAATGCAAAGTGAGTCAATAATTTTAAAAAAACAACTAAATATGTCAGGCCAAGTTGCTCAAGAATAAACACTAATGAGAAAGCATCAATTCGTTTTTCCATTTCAGGATGCAGCATACTTTGGGGCAGATTTTTAGTAATTCTTCCACCCAATACATTAACTATGACTAATTCAACTTAAAAATGCAGAGCTGACAAAAGTTCTGTTTTAAAGCATAGTCCTTCTTCTGTCTGGCTAGTCTTACTTGGAAACGCTTCATTTTTTCTTTTGTGATACCTCAATTCCTCTCCTTCCCTCGTGCAGTTTATTCTAAGGAAGCTGTTTTCGTTTTGTTTTGAAGCTATTGTAACCTCTCTAAAATAAATGGAGACAAAAATCCCTGCATAACTTTTAAACCTTTAAAAAAAACAACAACATTCTTAGCTCATTTTCTTTCCACAGACTCCTGTGGGATGTTAGGGTGTGTATCCCTTCCCTCACTTAACAGATATGAAGACTGAGATGCAAGGAAGTGACTTGTGACAGAACTCCATTGAAAACATAAATCTGCTTCCTAGCTCTTCGGGCTTCACAACTGAACTCTTTGGTTTTGTGAAATATTAACTCTGCTTAACAGATTCTTAAGAACTGGAACCAGCCAGAGGTCCTTAGCCATTGAATATTGTGGCATTACTTGATCAACAATTAGTATGACTCTTAGAGTCTGATTAACTATGTTTGCCTCTCCCTCTGTAGGAATGATGGGGTTGTTTTTCACCTTGATAGCTGATAAAAGAATCTAGGGCCAATGTCTCTTCCAGGAGGTGTACTATCCGCAGAATTGATTAAAAATACATTTATTTTCCTAAGTGGGTGTGAGGGACACCTGTTTCTATGTGATGTAGATCCAGTGAGGTCTAACCATACCCCCCACTGGCTATTAGCCTTTGTTAAGGTTTGGGAAAGTTACATCAGGTTCCTGGTCTCTAAAGGAAGGGTCTCAAATTTACTCTTCTAGTTTGAAGTCTACGGTAGTTTATTTCGACTTTGCTTTTAAAGTGGTACAGAAAGATACTGCAGTAGGTGACTACACAGGAAAGGGAAGTTTAGAAAAGGGGTGCTGGTCAACTAAGAATATCATCATCACCATCCTACTAAGGTAGGTGGTAGGTACATGTAAAGTGAAGCCATCTTAGAGTTCTTGTATTCCAATCTCCTTAATTTTAGAAAAGAATTCACTGAAGCCCAAGGGAGTCTGCCTACTTCATGATTTTTCTGGGACAAACTCTGTCCCCAAGGATACAAGATCAGTTAGAAATTTCACATTTGCTTGCCTCTTTAAGGTCCACCACAAATACCAGCAGGATCTCTCCAGGACTCCCATGATCACGGCCTATACAGTCTCTCAGATTTGCATTGTAACTGGCATTGCAGTGGGCACCTTCAGATAGCAGAAAGCCCTATAGTTAACATCGGGGTTATTCCAGAAAAGAAGGAAAGTTTGTATCTTTCCTTGAAGATTGTAATCCAGGAACCTGAATAAGTCAATCATCATAGGTTTTTGTGTTTTTTGGTTTTTTTCTATATAGACTTACTTCTTGCCCTCTTCTCTTTAACTCCCTCTAATTTAATTTTGTTTGGACTGGACATAAACCCTGAACTCTTCCAACTCATTCATTTCAGAGCTATACAAGAAAGTAATAAAATACAACTCAGATTTCATTTACATGAATTTCTCTCACACACTTACAAACATAACTACTACTTGATTTAGAGTATCTTTTTAAACCCAACAATTCTAGAAGTGTAGACTGCTTTCTCCTTTTTCTCCTCTTCCACGTATCCACTCTCCAGATATTTATGTTTCTGTCAATGAGTTAGGCATGGGGGAATACAGAAATGAAAAGACAGTCTGTCCTCAATGAGGCTTATATGTTAAAAACAACTATAGCTATAGATAGATATAAATATCTCACAAGTAATAATTCCTACATCAGGATTTTTTCTTGTGTTTTCAACAATAGGATTTCCTTTCTGTGCTAGAGTGCATATTATAGTGAAAACCAATTAATGCTGTTTTGCCAGCATGTGGTTGTCCCAATTAAAATTCTGGCAAAATAAATTATCCCAGATCAATGTGAATCATTCCAAATTGCAATGAATAATTTATAGTAAAGTATATATTATGCCACATAAATATAAGAAGTCTGTTTTCCCCCAAGTTAATCTTTGTAAATACACATTTCAAATCCACACAAACCAACTGGGAGGAGCAGAGCATTCAAAGACTAGAACTGTGCTTACAGTTTGTAAGTATGCATTTTCCTCCCTAATTTCTGCCTAAACCTTGGCTTTATTTTCCCAGTTCTCAAGAACAATGGCCTGTAGCAAGAACGTCTAAGTCTGATTTTCTGTGCATCCTAAAGTTTTTATTTTCATTATCACCCCTCCTAAGAGGCAGTGCCTACAGTGAGCTGATTTTCAGTTCAGGCCAGCATGGGGCAGGGAACTGGCCTCCTGGGCCTGAGGGTGGCTGTGTGACCTCAGGCAACCTCTTAAAGCTATTTCCTTATCTGTGAATTAATGGGATTAGATTAATACATCTCTGTAGTCCCTTCCAAACTCCAAATACTCCAGGGGTCCTCCCACCAACCAAAAAATTCTAGGCAAGACTTGGGTTTTTTAAACACCACCTCATCTGCTGTGCATTTACAAATGCAGCTCTTTAGGACAGTGAAAGTGAGAATACCTTAAATCAATATTTAATTGGATAGCAGGCACAAATATAAATTCGTTCCAAATCCCTTAAATCCTTTATTCCTTAGTTTCTTGTTATAGTGCTGCTTCTTTCTTCAAACTAGTTTGTGGGAAGCCGCGGAGCGGGGGAGAGGTCACAGAAACCCACCCTTTTTCCTAGGCCAGTTTTCCACCCCAGCTCTTAGTGAGGTATTTCCAGGCACACGCAACCCATTCCCAGGCCCCTTCCCTGGAGGTTTTAATTCAAATGGAGCCCACGGCAACTCCCGGGGTGGGGTGGGGGGGGAGCTCATCACCTGGAGCTTAATCTAAAATACACATTGCCCAGTCTCACCCTTGCCCAAGGCTCAGGGACTTTTAGGTTAAAATCGCACTCTGTAGGTAGTGGGTTCCAACGCTGGCTTTTCTCCCTCTTTCCTGCTGGGAGGCGTGGACGGTGCTGGGCAGAGCTGCCAGCCTCCCTGTTGGAAGGAAGGAGAACAGATGGCCCGCTGGGGGTAGGGGATCACGTGTCGGACCTCACTCTGGGCTGGATCCAGACTTCTTTCAGGACCCAGGTCCTTCGGCTTCATTGATCCCACCAAGGCATACAGGGCATATTGGGGGGCGGGGGTGCAGGAGGAGAAGCAGTGTTTATTTTAGTGAAAGCTGGGTAATTAGGGGAAGGTGGCAAGTTTGGGGAGGAGGGAGGAGGGAAGAGGGGCTGAAGGGATCGAGCTTCCAAGAATGGCGGTGTGCCTGGATTTGAAATGCAATCAGGTAAAGCCCTCCCTATCTGTTGAAATGCCCGTGGCCATAACGACAGTTAACACGCAGGTGCTGGAGAGGGAGGAGGGCCCCCGGCCCGCGCGAAAACTTGCACGACGCCCTACTTTGCTCTCGCTCCACTTAGCAGCCTTCCGCAAAACTCCAGGCCTCTCCTTTGCCGAGCCGAAAGGCCACCCGTTCATGCATATGCAAGAGGATAAGTTTAGCTCTCAGCCCCGCGCACTCGGAGGAGCCCCACGCCGCGCACGGTGAATCACCCGAGCTCGTGGGCGGGCGTTCGGCTGGGGCCGCAGACTGGCGGGCGGCGCAGCCACTCGCCGGCCGCGCGCCCCGGCCTGGCGTCGCCCTTTTAAAAAGTCTTCCGCGGGCGGCCGCCGCAGCAGCAGCCTGAGGAGGCGAGTTCATCTGAGGACAGTCCCAGTTCTCAGAAATCCCTTCCCTGCTGGAACATCAAGCTCCCTTTACTGCAGTTGAACAAACTGCCCTAGATTAGGGGATGAGGAACCCGCCCCAAACTCGTGCAAGAAGCTCCGGGCGCCCGCGCCCGCGTGAGCTAACCTTGAAATTAGCCCCTGCACCCGGTCGGGAAGGGGTGGGAGTGGGCGGAGGCTGCTCGTTGGCCCCTCGCGGCCCAAGCCCTAGGGTTTGCGCCCTCTGTGCGTACGGCCCCCGTTTCATAACTCTGGCGGGGTTGCATTTAAAAAAAAAATTCCCTGGGGGAAGACAGGTGTGTGTGGGGGGACTGGGGGGAGGAGGCACCTTCTCCATCACCCACGCCCGCGAGGAAGAGGAAAACCTGCCCTACTGTCCCCTTGGGAACACTGCGGAGTAGGGTGTCGGATGACATCAGCTTCTAAACATATCCCGCACCGCACCCCAACTCAGCGCCGCGAGCTGGGCTAGCGCGGGGGAGGGGGGACAGCGGGGGAGGCGTGTGCTGCCGGCCGCCGGCGGGGTGGGGCGGGCCGGCTGGCCGGGCTGTGCGGGAGGAGATGACTTTGCAGGAATCGTGCTCACGGAGTTTGCAGGCAAGCCTTTCCTGCGGTGGTCGGGCCACTGGATGCTGGGGCCACGGGGTTAGGAAACATTCGTGCCATTCCGCGCTCTCTCCTGCCCCACAAAAGCCACACGCACGCACGCACGTAGCCCTTGGATCTAAGCTGCTTTTGTTTATATAAATCAACCCATCCCCCAGTTGTAGCTGTAGCGCCCGGCTGGGTCGGTCCGGTGACCCTCCGCGCCCTCCAGCCCCGCGCCGGCCTCCAGGCTAAGCCTGAGAGGGGGTCGGCGAGCCCTCCCGGTGAGTCAGATGGGCTGTGTTTCCTGTAGTTGTTGTGGAACAGTTTGTCCTTTTTAACCCCCCGCCCTCCTCCCCCCGCACCCCCCCCCCCGCTTGGTCTCCACCCCCTTGGTAAATATAGCGCTCACGTTTCATCATCTCTTTGTCCAACGAGCGCTAGACACCCCGGCCCGCGGCCCCCGCCGCCTCCCTCCTCCTCCCCGCTCGCGGTTACCTCGCATAACCCCGCGCGGGCAGGCGGCGGGAAGCAGCCTGCCCCGCGGCCCCCGCCAGCCCTGCACCCCAGCGCTTCCCGCCGCAGTACACTCCGACCTCCCTCCCAGCCCCTCCCTTGCTTCCAATTCCCACTTAAGTTGTGTCCCCAGGCCCTCGTCCCACCCCCCGACCCCCGATACGCCCGTGTCGTGGGGACCGGGTCGAGAAATGTGCATATGTTGGAAGGTAGACACCCCTTTTCCCAGCCCCAGGCGGCACCCCACGCCCAGGCCAGTACTGGATCTTCCACTCACCCATCCTACCCCTTCCCAAGGCCGCCCCCTGTTCCCCTCCTGAGTGCAGGTGACAGCTGCTTAGACAGTGTCTGATTCACCGACAGCTGAACCAGCTACGAGTACTTGGGGGTGGGCGCTTCGTGAACCGTCTCCCTCCCACCCTGTCACCCCAGAGGGGGAGTGGGCTGGTGGGTCAGGAAAGGCGAGGTGGGTGGGTAACAGCCGAGGAGCGCTTGCTTACTGTTCCCTCTCTCCCTTCCCCTCCCAGTTTCATTTCCACACATACAGCCACCCACCGGGGACCGGAGGCGGCTGGTGTTCTCTGAACGCAGGGAACTGGCTCTCTCTGTGGTCTTCTGTTTACTTCCCTTCTCCTCTCCCCCTCCCTCCTCCTCGCCCCCACCACCCCACGCCGCCTCCCGCCCCGAGCAGCTGGGAAACCTGCAGCAAAACACTGCAGTCATGAGACTTCCCTGGACTCGAGCTGCGGCCTGGGTTTGCCCTGCCCTGCCTTGCCCTGTGTCCACTTGGGGCACTTTTTTGTTCTGGAAAGGCCCTTGGGGCTCCCCATCCAGGAATGTGGAAGAGGCCTCCTTCCCTCCCTCCCTCCCTCTTCCTCTCCCCTCTTGGCACCAGGTATCGTCCTGTGGGGGCCCTGCCGGGCTGCCTTTTGGGCCAGGGCTCTGGGCCACTGCCATGAGTGGCCACCTGTCCAGGGACAGGTAGTGAGAGAGCTGACCGTGTGCAGGAATTCGGCATCCAGGACGCCGCAGAGCTGGCTTACTTGTTATCACAGGCTCTCCCGTTCATGACAGGGTGCCCAAAGTTCCCTGCTGACCAAGGTTTCAGGCAGATCCCCGAAACCTGCTCCCAGGGACACACCCTCTCCATAGGGAATCTGGCAAAACCTTTCCTTTCAAAGCTTGCTTCCCAGCAGGGAAGAATTCAAGCTCTCTCCCTAAGGAAGCTGAAAGAACAAAGAGCTCTGAGGAGGCCATGAGGGTTGAGCTCTGGGTGCCGCCTGCCTGAAGTTCACCCCATTCAAAAGCCACCTCTTCACCACCGCTCTGCTCCACTACCATGGTTACCAGTTCCCTGTCCTTCCGCAGCACAAATGTTGCACAGAGGCAGAAACAAACGACGGCATTTTAAATGTTCTGTTAAATATCCAAAACACTGCCTTGGTATTTTGGTAGCAGAGAAGAGAGAGTGAAAATCCCGGCAGTTCTCTGGTTTCCTTCTGACCCTGTAACCCGGAATAAATCCCTCACCCTGGATGGCCTCTCAGAGCCAAAGGAGGGAAGGGAGCTTACTGAGATACTAGAGAGTAGAATTCAGAAGAGCAGGTCCACCTACACCCAGAGAATTAATACCCAAGTTAGAATAGTTCTCCCCTCTGCCCTCCAGCTGTAAAACCCCCAGCTGCTCTGAAGTACCTGCCATAAGACCATACCAAGCCCTGCTTGTTGCTGTGTTCTGCCACATCTCTCTCTTGTGCACCCCCCCACCCCCCATTCCCGGAGATGCTAGCATCTGACAGCAGAGTTCCCCACCTCCACCTCATTCCTGCTGACATCTTTGGTGAATTTAGCATCCTTGTAGAGTAATGACCCAACTGAAACCCTAGTATCTAAACTGCAGCCATATCCCCTTCCACCCTACTGTCATGTGGGTACCCTGGACCTTTGCATCGCCAAATAACAGCACCACCGCTGAACTTTTCATTTCAAGCATCCTGTTCCCTGATCAACATGTCTTTCCCTTCCAGCTTATTTACTCTAATAACCCCACTTGAACAATTCTTTGCCCCCATTTTGACCTCTAATCTACTTTCCCACTGTTCTTCATTGCCCTTATATTCTCATATCTCTCCTACGCACATTAGATTTCATAGTCATCACTATATCATCCCTTTGCATACACTCCTCACTTCCTTGTTCCTGGGACTACCTGCCAGGCAAAACCCTGATTCTGTCCAGCTTAACACGCTGGACAAAAATAACAGTGCTAACTGTTGTCACTAAATTTATGATCATAAATCTCAAGTGCGCTCTCAACACTGCCCTTCTGCATTTCCCTAGTCAGTTTACTTTCCCACACTCTGAAATGACTGCATTGCACCTCCTATCCTCAAATATCAACACCTCTCCCCTTCCCCACGCTGAGCTGAAAACTTTACTTCTCATTTCACTGAGAAAAATAAAAGCAATTTTACAAGAACTACCTCATCTTCCCACCCCATGGCTTCCATCCTACCTGCCTCTCTGCTCGACTCTGCCTTCCCTCCTGTCTCATGTATGTAGTGTCCCTGCTCTTATCTAAGGCAAGCCCTTCCATTTGGCACCGTGGTCCCTTCCCCTCTTGACTATTTAATGACTGCTCCTGAAATTATCTCATCTACTGCTCATCAACTGTCCTCTCCTAAATAATTCACTTCAGCACAAAAACATGGTGTACACCCTCCTGTCTTTATATGTACACATACGTCCCTTTAGCCCCATATTCCCCTCTAATATTACTCTAATTTGCCATTTCTCCTTGGCTGCAAACACCTCAAAGTTGCCTGTATGCCCACACCTCCTATTGTCTCTTGATCTCATGGCAATCAGACTTTCACCCCCATCAGTTCACCAAGACCACTCTTGTCAAGGTCACAAATGACCTCCATCCTATGAAATCTATTGGACAGTTATTTCACTTCATCCACCTCGAAGCAAAGAAGACTAAGAAAGAGTGGGCTGCGAAGTAAGAGGAAAACAGGAAAATATGGTATCCTGGAAGCCAAGAGAAATTGTTTCAAGGAAAAGAGTTTAATTAATTCCTTCTTAGTCTCCTTAACTGGACTCTTTTTCAGCTCTTCTCCTGGCTCTCTAAGAATTGGGGTGCCCCAGGGCCCTATCCTTTGCCCTTTTCTACATCTATATTCACTCTCTTGGTGACTTAATCCACCCTGAAGGCATTAATACCTTCTATATGCCAGTGGCTGCCAAATTTTTATCTTCAGTCCAGACCTCAAACATCACACTTGACAACCATCTATTCCTCATCTCCACTTGAAGATCTAACAGGCATCTCAAACTTAACATTTTAAAACTGAACTACTGAGTATAGCACAGGGAACTATATACTCAATATCTTATAATAACCTATAATGGAAAACAATCTGAAAAAGTATATACATATATATGTATAACTGAATCACTTTGCTGTACACTTGAAACTAACACAACATTGTAAGTTAACTATACTTCAATAAAAAGAAATAAAATTGGACTACTGATAATTTCCACCCCAAAAGGCTCAATTCAGAGACCCCCCCCCCATCTTAGATAAAGGTACTCCTGTGATTCTGATTGCTCAGGCCAAAAACCAAGGAGTTATTCGGATTCCTCTCTTTAATCTATACCCCACAGCTGATCCATCAGGAACTCCTGTTAGCTTTATTTTCCAAATACAGCCAGAATCTAGCACTTCTGGTCACCTTCACTGCTACCACCTTCATCTCTTGTATAGATAACTTCAGTGGTCTTCGGCTGGTCTTCCTGCTTCCACCCCTGCCCTGGTTCCTTTTCTCAACACAACTGCTAGAGAGCTCTTTTAAAAACACACGACAGGTCACATCTCTCCTCTGCTCAAAACTCCGCAGTGATTCCTGTCTTAGAGTGACTGCCGAAGTCCTCACCATGGGGACAGGGCCCATACCATCCACCTGAAAGGTGGCTGTCTGACCTCCTCTCCTTCTTGCACCCCCTGCCTCATTCCTCTCCAGGCACCCTGCCCACCTTGCTCAGCTGGGAACTTTCCAGCCACATTCCTTCCTTAAAACATTTGCAATGGCTCTCCCATCCACCTGGACCCTCTTCTCCGAGATCTCTGCCTGCCTCACTCCCTCACCTCCTCCAAGCCTTGGCGCCAATGTCCCCTTCTAAACAAGGTCTGCCCTGGCTGTCCTATTTGTAGTTGCAACTCCTGCAGTTGCCCTTTTCTACATTGTCTTCCCATGGCACTTATCATTCCCACATGCTACATACTTTGCTTATTTGTTATATTTGTTGTTTATTATCTGTCTCCTACTAAATACAAGCTGTTTGTTCACTGATGTATTCTTAGTGTCTAGAACAGGGACTGGCAGATAATAAGCTCTCAGTAAATTCTGCTGAATGTAAACAGGGGATAAACAGCTGTAATTTTGTTTGAACCTTGCTATATACCAGGCACTCCAAAATACACTCTGTGTGGTCTTAGTACTCCTGGTTTATTGATGAGGAAATTAAGGTTAGGAGAGAATCAGTGACAAATCCAGGCTCACACGGTGGCGAAGCTAGGATTTTAACTCAGTACTCTGAATCCAGAGCCCGTGCTCTTTAGCACTCTACTATCGTGCCCCTGTATATGTGGAGGCTGTAAGGCAACAGTGAGTTCTTTCAAGCTGTGGCGAAGCACATTGTGACGTATACAGATGTCACCTGAGTGTGTGGCAGCAAGGTGGGTCACACAGGCTCCTTCCCTTACTCTAGTCGCTCATGCTGAAGAAAGGGTGAGGGTGATGGGCAAGGACATGGCCATGTATTTAGCTTGCACTACAATATTTTGGCTACTTATGAAGATGCTGAGCATATTTGTAGAACAGAGGCAGCATGGTGCAATAGATTGGTTTCTTGTTCACCATATATTTTGAACAAAGACTGGCTGGAGTCTCTTTTAATTCAGGACCCAGGTTGCTGGAACAGCCACTATTTGGAATATTCAAGTCATAGTTTCTAATTACATCTCATTTGTTGCCATCTCATCCATAAAGGGAACAAGAAGAAGCACAATCCTTCCATGTGCCCAGATGGCAGAGAGCTAGAAATAGTTGTTGGGCCCATGTCCAGTATTACTGACTATGCTCTTGTTGGACCAACCCTCTTAATAGATACCAACTATAACTCTGGATAAAATATAACTCTGGATAAAATTACCTGAGGCTCCTGAAGAGTGAACAAAAGCAGGCAGATAGTGGAAGGGAGTTACATTTGGAAGAAGGGAATGACATGAGGAGAATTTCCTGTTTATTATGGCTTTTAGCTTGCATGTAGGTCCTAATTTGTACCACTTACAATGGCTAAAATACTGACAGAAAGGCAACAATCTTACTGGCTTAAAGAGCCAGGGGGTAAGTTTTGGGGCACCCACAAATGCTGGTAAGTAAGGGAAGAAACTCCAGAAAAGAGACAGCTAGAGAGGAGGAGCCCCAAATTCTAGGTATAAACTCTGCCCAAACCTCTGGCTGATCGCTGAATCATACATGCATGCGACAGACTCCAAGCACCCCAGGTAAGAACACACAAGTGACCTGAAATTTGAGCAGCCACTCACTGTAGGGGAAATGGAGTTTTGCCATTTGAGTTCAGCCAAGTTAACTGTTCACTTAAATGAAAAAAATCAATACTCTTTAGAGGAATATAACAGAACCCACAGTCTTTACAACCTGTTATCCACAGTATCCAGGGCATATTCCAAAGTTACTTGACATATGAAGAAACAAAAAAATATGACCCACTCACATCATAAAAGACAGTCAACGGACAACAACCCCTGGATAACTCAGATGTTGCATATTTCAGATATGGATTTTAAAGCAGCCATTATACTCATGCTCATGGGTGGAAAGAAAAATATGCTTGTAATGAATGGATAGGAGGTCTCAGTAGAGAAACTGAAACAAACAAAAAAAAATCAAGTGGAAATTTATAGAATTTAAAAACAGCAGGTGGAAATGACAAGAGCCAGTGAACTTGATGATATCAATAGAAATTACCCAATCAGAAGACAGAGAGAAAAAAATGGGGATAAAAGAGCCTCAGGGACCTGTGGGTCAATATCAGAATATCTAATACATGTGTAATCAGAGTCCCAGGAGAAGAGAGAGAGAGAATGGGACAGGCAATATATTGGAAGAAATAATAGTGAGACGTAACTGACATATTCAAAAAGGTCAGTGAACACTAAGCAGCATTAATACAAAGAAAACCACACCTAAGCACATCATAGTCAAGCTCCTGAAACATAAACACAAAGAGGAAATCATAAAAGCTGCCAGAAAAAAGTCATATTGTATATAGAGGAATAATGATTTGAATGCCACTGACTTCTCATCAGAAGCAATAAAGACTGGAATACAATGAATGACACCTTTGAGGTACTGAAAGAAAAAACTCCAGTCAAACCAGATTTCTATATCTAGTGAAAATATCCTTCAAGAATGAAGGCAAAATAAAGATAATTTCAGATGAAAGAAAACCAAGAGAATTTGCCACCAGCAGGTCAGCACTACAAGAAATGCTAAAGGAAGTTCTTTGGGATGAAGGAAAATGAACTCTGATAGAGACTCAGCTCTTTAGGAAGGAATAAAGAGAATCAGAAATGGCAAATACGTGGGTAAATATGAAAGACTTAAAACATTTCTTTAAAATACATATTAACTATTTAAGGCAAAAATTATAACATTGTCTTGTGAAGTTCACCATAATGTATGTGTACTATATATAATAATTATAGCATAAAAGATGGGGGAGGGTAAGTGAACCTCTATATTACAAGATTTTAAAATTTTATGTTAAGTGGTATAATATTAACTCTAAGCAGATATACTGATGTATAGGAAATTAATGACTACTATGGTATACCTTCCCAAAGAGTTCACAGTATGGTGGAAGAAGACATATGTCCAAAAAATTACAACATAGTGTGGTATGTGCAAACAAAACAGGTTGTACAAAGACAAAGACCTCTGGGATTCCAGAGAATCAGTAATTAGCCCTCCTTGGGGGGTAGATAAGTAAAGGCTTCATGGTAGAAGTTATATTTGAGCTGGGTTGTGAAGGATGATTAAAAGACGAGAGGAAGAAAGGCATCCCACACATGGCATAGATGTGAGGGCAAGATGGTGCAGAATGTGTTTGGGGCACCAAGAGTCATCTAATTCTTCCTCTGGGAGTGGCAGGAACTATGAACCTGTCAAGAAGGGCCTCAAAGAGAAAGATAACTGTAGGGTAAATATGGAGGATCAACTGAGGCAGAGAGAACCTGGAGGCAGGAAACTAATTGAGAGGTGATTACAAAATTCCTTATAAAAGATGACGAGGACCTGAACAAAGGCTATGGCAGCAGTACTGGGGATGAGGGAATGATGGGAGAGATGGTCAGAAAATAGCATCATTCAAGCTTAGTAACCAACTGAATATTAGGAGGAGTCCACAGTAAGCCCCAGGTTTATGAATGTGGGGACTGGTGCCATTAACTGAGATAGAAAAAAAACACTGGAGGAGTGAATTTGAACACGGGGGCAGGGACTGGAGTAATTAACTTAGTTTTGACACCTTGAGTGTGATGAGCCTGAGGGCCATTGGGTGTCCACCCAATACCAATTCTCCCATTTCTTGGGAGCTGGCTTTGATTTCTGTTTGAGTACCAGTGCCTCCTTAGGCAGTCCAAGTGTTTTGGGAAATCTGAACTCTATGTCAGGATATGGAAGTTGGGCATTTTGCTTTACTTAACGTAAGCTTTTCAGAAAAACTTAATCTTCTGGTACTTTAAGAATGCATAAACTTGCACTTCCCTGGTGGCACAGTGGTTAAGAATCCGCCTGCCAATGCAAGGGACACAGGTTCAAGCCCTGGTCCGGGAAGATCCCACATACCACGGAGCAACTAAGCCCGTGAGCCACAACTACTGAGCCTGCGCTCTAGAGCCCAAGAGCCACAACTACTGAGCCCACGTGCCACAACTACTGAAGCCCGCATGCCTAGAGCCCATGCTCTGCAACAAGAGAAGCCACCGCAGTGAGAATCCCGCACACTGCAACAAAGAGTAGCCTCCGCTCACCGCAACTAGGGAAAGCCTGCGTGCAGCAACAAAGACCCAATGCAGCCAAAAATAAATAAATTAATTAATTTTAAAAATAAAAAAGAATGCATACACGATCCATCTTAGATCAGTTAACCTGTACACTTTCCTGGGGGCTTCTAGAAAAGAAGCTCCTTTTGACTCTTTCCTTTTGGATGAGGTAGTAATATATGATGGCAGAGTCTGGAAGATCTTCATGCATTCTGTGACCATGAGGGAAGCCAGCCACAGGGTGAGCTGGACAGACAGAAGTCGGATCAGAGAGTTGGAAAGGAACTGGGGTCTTCGATCCAGTGAGTTAATGACTCAAATTGACCCTAGAGCTTATACAACCTGTGAATTTTCATGGTATGTGAACCAATAAGTACCCTATTTTATAAAGCCAGTTTTGTTATGGTGTTTGCAACACAAAGAGCCCAACTGATCTATTTAGACAGAGATGGCCAGTAGGCATTTGGAAAGATAGGACTGGATCTCAGAAGAGTCTTAGGGTTTAGAGAAGTCAATTATCTGTCTAGGTTGATACTGGGGTTATGGTAGTGGATGAGATTGTCCAGGGAGCAAATGTCAAGGGAAAAGAGAAAATGATGGTGTACATGCTGAAGTGGAGAACAGGAGAAAAGGTGTATCTCAAGAGCCAGAGGGGGACTTCCCTGCTGGCGCAGTGGTTGAGAATCCGCCTGCCGGTGCAGGGGACGTGGGTCTGATCCCTGGTCCAGGAAGAGCCCACATGCCACGGAGCAACTAAGCCCATGCGCCACAACTACTGAGCCTGCGCTCTAGAGCCCGCGAGCCACAACTACTGAAGCCCGCGCACCTGGAGCCCGTGCTCCGCAACAAGAGAAGCAACTGCAATGAGAGGACCGCACAAGGCAACAAAGAGTAGCCCCTGCTCACCTCAACTAGAGAGAAAGCCCGCGCACAGCAATGAAGACCCAATGCAGCCAAAAATAAAAATGAAAAAAAAAAAAAAAAAAAGAGCCAGAGGAAGAGAGGGTCCAGAGAAAGGGAGTTGTTGACCGTGGTCAAATAGGATGAGGACTGGATTTAAAAATTAAGAGGTGATGGGGCAGTTTGGTGAGTCAGACACTTCACTTCCTAAACAAAAACTACCCCTCCCCTCTCCTTTCTGGTGGAGATCCCTTGATCTCAGAAAAAGTAGGCCTATCTCTGCTCTGGAGGTGGGCATGTGACTCGGTTCTGACAACTGGGTGTAAGGAGGCTAAGTTTGCTGACAGGCAGGCATAGGAGGAGAAATTCTGTTCATTGAGCCATTCAGATCCCCTCACACAGTTGTGTGAGGGTAGGATGTTTAGATCTGTTATGACCATGAGAAGAAGGCCAAGAGGATACCTGAGACCAAACCAGAGCCCTGTAATTGGTTAAGTGCTGAATTGCTAGCAGTGACCTACTTCTGGGCCTGTTTATGAGGAGAAATCATAGTGTTTGTGTTTAAGCTACTGCCAGTTGGATGCTCTGTTATTTGCAGCCTAACAGACACATTTAGCAAGAAATGTTTCAGTAGATTAGGGGCACATTAATCAAACTCAAATGAGCTGAGGTCTGAACTATAGGTAAACACATATCATCAGAGCCTATGGTGTGGTTTTGTAAGAAGTTGGAAGGTTAAGGGGAAAAGCAGATGTAGGGGTATATGGAGGGAAGGAAAGATGATCGGGACATTTTTTCTAGATTGCAAATACTTGAATACGTTTCATCGAGGAGAAGGAGGGAGTGGTTAGGCATAAATTTAAAATATATGAAGGAGGAGATCACCGATAAAACAAGGTACAGAAGGGAAAAGTGTCTCGAGAGCCCAGAAGGAAAAAGGAAAGCTCTGTCTTCCTTTGAGGCAGAAAGAAGACTGTGAGCCTGGTTGAAATGCGAAGTTTGGAGGTGGAAAGAGGAAAGCCCTGGGGAGTTCATGCCTGTTTTCTTTGTGAAGTAGAAACAAGGTAATCTGTGCAAGGGAGATGATGGAGAATGTGACAGAGGCCATGGGGAAAGTGGCAAGGGTTTGGAACACCTGTCATCAGAATAAGCCACCTTATTTATATCTCCTTGCACCGTGCCTGGCACATGGCAGGTTCTGTCTGCTGGAAGAATGAATTGACTCAATATGAGTAATAGGATCGTTAAACAGCAACAGCTGCCCAGTTGAGATGGTAAACCATGCATTTGTGGGGCTTTCTTAATAACTTTTATTCTTGTTACGAAACGAATATACTTTCATTGTAAAAGAGTTAAAAAATACAGATAAACTCAAAGAAAAGAAATAAAAATTAATCATACCCCACAAACCCAGAGGTAACCGTGGTTAATATTTCAGGATATATTGGTTTTGTCCTCTTTATGCACAACTATACATTAAAAAAATAAAAGCGAGATCAGGCCGTACATATTTTTGTATAACCTGTTTTTCAGCTAACAAGTCAGCTGAACAATTTCAGCTAACAAGTCAGCTGAACAATTTCAGCTAACAATTCTATGAATGTTTTCCACATTGTTTTACATTCTTCTACCTTATTATTTAAAAGAATTATCTTTTGAATAAGTAAGCATTCACATGGTTCAATTTAAAAAGTTTAAAGGGATATGTAATGAAAAATCTCTTCCCCAACCCTGTCCTTCAGCTACCTAGTTACCCTTTCCAGAAGCAACTAAGTTTTTTTTTTTTTTAAATCCCTCCGGAGACATTTTATATATATCCAAGAAATACACATATCTTGCCCACATTTTTACACAAATGATTAGTATCATAGCAGTGTTTGCATCTTGCTTTACAAACTTAATAATATATCTTGACGATCACTACAGACCAATACATACAGTTTCCTCACACCTAAGGACTGCCATAGAATTCTAATACAAATGTACCTTAACAACTCCCCTGCTGCTCAGCATTTAGGTTACTTTGGGTCTTTTGGAATTTCAAAAAAGACTACTTTAAATAACCTTCTTTCACTTTGGAGCAATACACTTGAAGGATAAATTTCTTAGAGTGTAATTCTGGGTTAAAAGCTACGTGCATTTGTGATTTTGATAGATGTCAAACTGCTCTCCCTAGAGTTTGTACCATGTACATGTACAAACTCCGTATAGCAATGTATAAAAGTATAAACTAGCAGTGTATAAAAGTGCCTGTTTCTCCACATCTTCATCAATGAGTTGGTTAAAAAGCTGTTTGACCTTTGCCATTCTGATTGATAAAAATGATATTTCAGCCTTTAAATTTTCATTCTCTCATTAGAGGTGAGGTTGAGAACTTTTTCATGTGTTTGAGAGCTTTGGATGTTTCCTTTTTTAACCCATAGCTATTGTCCATTTTCTTTTGGACTGTAGGCTTTTTCCCTCTAGAGTCTTTTTATATTAGGATATTAGCCCTTTGTCTTTGGTATGAATCACAAATATTTTTGGCCAATTTGTCATTTGCCTTTTATCTTTGTTTATTGTGGTTTTGCCATGCAGAAGTGTTTTTTTTTTTGTTATTGTTGTTATATTTATCAGTTTCTTTTACTTCTAGATGTTATTTCATAATTTGAAAGTCCTTCCCCATTCATATTATAAAATAATTGTCCCATGGCTTCCTCTAGAGCCCTTATGATTTCATTGATCTATTTTAAATGTTTTTTTTTTCCAGTGTACTTTGTGAAGTATGTACCCAATTAAATTTTTTCCAAATGATATCTAGCTATTCCAATCCTATGTTTTGATTTTATTTTTTTAAAGATATAATCATGTCATCTCTGAATAAAGACAGTTTTTCTTCCTCTTTTTTGAGCTTCATGCCTTTTCTTTCTTTCTCTTACCTCATTGTACTTCCTAAAACCTCTAGTAAAATGTTGGCTGAAGTAGGGGGAGTGAGCATCTTTGCCTTGCTCTTGATCTTACCTGAGAGCAAACAGGTAAAGGACCAGCTGGCTCTGTGTTGCCAAACTGCTCTCCACAAAGTTTATGACAATCTGAAGTACTCTGCAGTGTATGGAGTTGCCTAGGAAACCATAACCATTAAGTATGATGTTAGCTGTAGGTTGTAGATACACTTTATCAGATGGAGAAAGTACTCTTCTATTCCTAGTTTGTTGAGTTTTTATCATGAATTTTGAAAAGTGCTTTTTCTATATCTATGGTGAGCGTGTGCTTTTTTTTGGCCTTTATTCTGTTAATGTGGTGAATTACATTAATTTGTTTTTGAATGTTAAGTCAACAGCATTTCTGGAATAAACCACACTTGGTTATAATTTATTATCTTTTCATATATTGCTTGGTTCTATTTGCTAATACTTTGTTAAGGATTTTCATATTATTTTCATGAGGGATATTGATCAGTATCCCTCCTGCTGGTCTTTCCCTGTAATGTCCTTGCTGTGTATTGATCTGAGATACCACTTGAGTCATATACTAAATTTCCATAAATGTTTGAGTCCATTTCTGGATTTTATGTTACATTTTGTTTCATTAATATTTGTCTTTCCTACCTCATTATCATTAATGGATGCATTGTTGGATATTTGGGAATTAGGTTTTTCCAGGGTTCTACTACTACAGACAATGCTGTAATAAAGAGTATTTTGGCTAGATCTTTTCCCACTCCATGATTATATACTTAGTGTAAGTCCTTAGAGGTTGAATAGCTGGGTCAAGGGGTAGATATAACTTTAAGAATTTAGCTACTTTTCAACCAGTGTCCCATCAGGAAAATAAAAACCATGGTAATTGTTTCAATCAGGGTACCTAATTTAAGGAATAATTATTATTGTCGGAAGGACTGAAGAAGCAAAAAGGGGAAGGTGAGATAACCCCTACATTAGTAACTGCAAGAAGCCATTACCAACACTAGGATTATAGGAGCAAACAGGAGGAAGTAGTGTCGCCAGAACCCAGGACACTCTCACTGCGGACACTGGTGAAGACTTGTACTTAACTGTTGAAACCACTCACGCTACTGCTAGAGTCGCTGCAGGATGCGGGAACCACAGTCACCACCACTGCAGCTGCTGGAACCAAAGTATGCTCCATTGCTTCTGGAGGTGGAGCCAGAAGCAGAGGGGGATACAAATGCCTTCTTCCTTCCTGCCTTTCAGTTGCCCCTCCCACCCCACCAATGCCTCCCATTGACTGAACCTAATCAGAAGCAAGATGGCAAAGAAGTCTGGAAAAATAGTTGACAGAGTCCAGCTCTGTATGATACAGAGACACAAGGCCAAGCAAGGTCAGCTTCATGGCCATTCCATCTGTGCAGTTGCACAGGGCTTCATCCTTAGAAGAGCCCCATGCTGTCACTCTTCTGAAATTTGTTTTGAACAAACAGTCTAGCATTTTTGTTTTGCACTGACCCTGCAAATTATGGATCTGGTTCTGCAGAGCAGAGCACGGATGGGCAAAAACGGAGCTGACAGCAAAGAGGAAAATGCCAGGACTGCTACGTGTTGCCAAATTGCTCTCCACAAGTTTATATCAATTTGAACTTAGTACTGTAAAGAGGTGTCTGGGAAACCAACCATCAATTAGTTACAGTGCTGATAGGCAAGTTCCTAAGGTTTCCCCTAAGCACTTCCTAACAGTTCCAAAAGCAGAAAAGTTGTTGAACTAGTCCTCTGGCCTCTCAACTCAAGAGAGTCAGATTAGTAACCCTCTTTGAGATTTGGTATGTAATTTCCCTACCTCACCCCTTCAAGGAGGAAACAGATCTGACTGGGGAATGTGTTGACTGTGATAAAATTCATTATGTAATTGCTTTTGTATTTGCATATCTGGTCTATCATTACATTTACCTTTTATTGCTCTTTCTATGTCTTGTTGGAGCAGAGAAAAGGGTGAGTCAGATACTCAGCAGCACTTGGGGTTTTGTGAGGCTCAGCAGGCCGACTTCCAGATGCAGAGCCTCTGGACATGCTCCTGGACGCAGACAGCAGTCTGCACATTGGACCTGAATAACCCAGCAACAGTATGGGAATGGGGGAGGTGGTCAGAGAAGGGCCTTGAGATCTTGCTCTGGTGGTTACATTACAGCAATGACCAGCGCATGCCATGTCACTGAAGGAGGTGGGCAGGTGATGTGGAGAGGAAGTAGAGGGACCTCACAAGGAGCTCAGAACCAATGCTCCAGCCCTTTAGGGACCAAGAAGAGGCCACTTTGGGATAAGACACTTTCAGTATACCCCCCCTATAGTCTCCCCTTGTCTGTAGGGGAGACATTCCAAGATCCCAGTGGATGCCTGAAACTGTGGATAGTACTAGACACTATATATATTGTATTTTCCTGTACATACATACCTATGATAAAGTTTAATTTATAAATTAGGCACAGTAAGAGATTAACAATAACTAACAAATCAAGAGAAAAAATGATAACAATATACTCTAATAAAACATAAGTGAATGTGGCCTCTCTCTCAACCTATCTTACTATACAAATTTAATGCATTTTCCATCTGAACTAAGCACTTATCATGCACTGTGGCCATAATTTTTGCAGTTTGAAGTGCAACAGCAAAACTAGTACAAATTTCTTTTTCCTTCTTCACAATTTCACGAATAGAAGATTCGTTCTCAACCGTGGACCTTAGCAAGTTCAGCAAACGATTTTTAAAAATCGTTTATTTAAAAATTAAATCACGAACTTCCACCTTTTCACTTAAAGGAAGCACTTATGGCTTCTCTTTGGCATATCCGAATGGCCAGCATCACTACTCTTGTGCTTTGGGGCCATTATTAAGTAAAATAAGGGTGACTTGAACACAAGCACTGAGATACCACGTATGATAACCAAGACAGCAGGATACTCTGGACAAAGGTATGATTCATGAATCAGGTGGGATGGAGTGGGACAGCACAAGATTTCATCACGCTGCTCAGAATGGCACACAATTTAAAACTTGTGAATTATTTCTGGAATTTTCCATTTAATATTTTTGGACCCCAGTTTACCGTGGGTAACTGAAACCATGAAAAGCGAATCCTTGGATAAGGGGGACTACCGTACCTGCTACAGTTGTCTGAAATGTCTTCCTTAACAATCCATTTCCTGAGCTAGAGCATGGAGCCCATAAGTTTTTACATTTACTCATAAAGGAAACAAGTCATTCACTCATCATTCATCTATTTTTCAATAGATTGGGCCTCCATATATGCCAGCATTGGCACAAGGGATATAATGGTGAACAGAACACACATGACTACTGTCTTCCCAATCCTATGTTCTAGAAGTGGGGGGAGAGAGGGGGATAATCAATTGCAATACAGTGTAATTAATGCTATGACAAGAGGATTAAAGGGTGCTACAAAGAAAACATAATAGGGGTCCTTCACCTTGTCAAAGCATCAGGGAAGGACTGAGAGCTAAGCTGAGTAGGATTTAGGCAAGCAAGGAGGGGAACTGGGTGGAAGAACGTTCTAGGAAGAAGGAATAGCAAGTACGAAGGTCCTGACGTGAGAGATCAGGCTACATATAAGGAACTGAAAGTAGTGTAGCCTAGGAAGGCAGGGGTGAAGAGAGGTGAGGCTGGGAAGGAAGGCATGGGTCAGATCTTAAATGTGAATACCCATATGGCTTTTATCCTAAGGGCAATGGCAAGCCATTCAGGTCTCTAGCCAGGAAAGAGACATAGACTTGTATTTTAGAAATACCACTCTGCCTGCAGTCTAAAGAATGAATCAAAAGGAACCAAGATTAGAGGAACAGAAATGAGAGTCCAGGGAACAGATGGAGGTAGCTTGGAATAGGACTGTGGCAAAGGAATGGAGAGAAGTAGGCAGATTCTGGATACAGTTAGGATGAAAAATTGACAAGGCTTGGGAATTAGGTTTGGTGGAGAAGGGCAAAGGAGAGGGTAAGGATGTCTCCTAGGTTAACGGATTCAACAACTGTGGAAAGCAGATTTGTAGGTGAGGGGAAGCTGACTTTGCAGTGTCTGTGGGACAGTCCAGTGGACAAGCCTAGTAGACAGCTGGCTAATTATTAGCCACTAACTCCTCACCTTAAATTACTTTATTACAGATTAACAACCTAGTTAACTTAAGGTTCTAAAGGAATAGGATACAAGTACTTTTGTTTTGCTGAAGGAGACAGGGCTAAGTAAAAGCCATGAACTATCTCCTACCTCAAATTCATATGCCCTCCTAGAGTTCATCCTCCTACCTCTGGTTGACCTAAACTTTCTCCCTGAATCTTTAGTATAGCACTCTCTCACTGCTTTCCAAGTTGTCTGTTGACTCACCAGTGTCTTTTATCAGAGTATGAGTTTGAGGCAGGATCTCTGTTCAGTTCATCTTTGGATTTCCAATGCCTTATAGGGTGCCCTGAACAGGGTATATCCATCTCTCACTCAATGACTTTAATTTGTACTGAAAATTCTGCTACTATGTGAAAAGCTATTACATGAAAAAAAACTCTATTCATTTTAACAGGAAAAACTGTGTTGTAGCCCATCCCAAGATACCAAACAACTTTACAGATAAAGAAAAATATATGACTTGAGCAATGAAAATAAATTTAGTTAAGTAATAAACAGCAATTTGAAAGTTAAATCAATACAGTTTATACATAAAACAATGTATTAAAGGCTAACTGTACTTCTTTTTCTTCTTTCTTGTTCAATTTTTCAACACTTTGGAGACTTTTGCACTTACACGGGGTTAAAAATAAAATTATAGCACAGAAGGATACCTCTATGGCAAAATAAAAGTTAAACATGAGAGTGCTTCGAAATATATGGAAATAGTGCACGCACTCAACAGGTCAAAGAGCCATAGATGCCACGACCTCTTCAGTCCTCTCATTGGGCCCATGTACACAAAACAAAATGTTTGGGGTTTATATAAACATGGCTCACAATTTAAATTGGTTCCAAATAATATTCCCTACAATAAACCTGTGTCAAGAAAATTGGTGAGTGGGTTTTTTGCTTGAAACCCCAATGAAGAAATATTACTTCTTGTTCATTATTTATTTAGTGAGGTTTTGAGTGAAAAAGTCGTTATATCAAAAATAAAGTGGTATGACCCAGCAATCCCACTGCTGGGCATATACCCAGAGAAAACCATAATTCAAAAAGATACATGCACCCCAATGTTCATTGCAGCACTATTTACAATAGCCAGGTCATGGAAGCAACCTAAATGCCCATCGACAGACGAATGGATAAAGAAGATATGGTACATATATACAATGGAATATTACACGGCCATAAAAAGGAATGAAACTGGGTCATTTGTAGAGATGTGGATGGACCTCGAGACTGTCATACAGAGTGAAGTAAGTCAGAAAGAGAAAAGCAAATATCATATATTAACGCATATATGTGGAATCTAGAAAAATGGTACAGATGAACTGGTTTGCAAGGCAGAAATAGAGACACAGATGTAGAGAACAAACGTATGGACACCAAGGGGGAAAATGGCGGGGGGGTGGTGGTGGGATGAATTGGGAGATTGGGGTTGACATATATACACTAATATGTATAAAATAGATAACTAATAAGAACCTGCTGTATAAAAAATAAATTAAAAAAAGGAAAAAAAATAAAGTGGTATAACTTTTCAAAGGCTGGGATGGTGAAAAGTTGTTAATATGTAAAAGAAAACATGGAAGTTGAATGAATAAACGAATAACTGTAAGGCTCTCTGTCAGCAGGAACCCTTGTTGCATGAGAGAAGCCTGAGAACACTGGGGAGCAGATGATGGTGGAGGAGGTGAAGGAATGCCCAGAGGAACCTGGAGAATTCCAGCCACCATTTATTGACCATTGAGTACATGTTAGGTGTAGTGACAAGATGATCTCATTTGAGACTTCATTCTTCCATCTTGTCATTTTGTGGAAAGCCGTATACTGTTCAATCATCGGCCTTTTTCAGTAGTATAATTCCAATGAATCAAATATTTTCTAGGATAGTATTAATTTCAAATATTTTGTTCTATTGTCAGATCATGTGTTTCATACTTTGGAAAATATGGTGCTCACAGGGAGACTATAAAGACCTGGGACAGGGCAAAATAATTTTTTGGTGTGAATGAAAGAAAGGAAGGAAACAACTGTTGGCTGGTATACTTTGGGGTAGAATATTTAACTATGGGGTGTCCTTACTGCTATGCACACAAGTTTTTGTGTCTGTTTTAGAATTAACTAGAAATGTTTGAAGTAAAGAAGACAAAACTCGCAGGCTTTAAACAACATCCTAACCACTGACTCTTACCTTAAGTCCTGGCCTCCTTGGTTACAAAGTTAGGAAAACAGGAATCTGAGGTGAATGAATGAGTAAGGAATGGTGGGTTCATTCCACCTTATATTTTACTTAATTCACTTATGATGATTCTTCTCCAACTTTTCTACCAAAATATCCTAAAAGGCCAGAACAGCGGACCGCTGAGATTCTAAGGGCTTGCCACAAAGGAAAACAGCAATTTCTTGTCATTTCTTTGAAGACTGGTGTTTTATTATAACGACTCAGGAATTTTGTATTGATGCTACATATCTATATGTATTTTAATATAAAAATATAAAAGTTTTTTTTTCTTACCCAAATGTAATGGTAAAATTGTCCCCCCAGAGAGGCTGGCTGTATAGTACTTATTCAGTGGCTTTACGTGTAGCTCCCACCGCCATCACTGCCACATGACCACATACTCCTAATTAGGGTGCATATCCTCATGAGTTCAAGGGTAAATTGATCTTTGGAGTTTTGTTTTAATAATTTAAACATGTGTTTACTTACCAACAGTATGTAAACTCTTTCTTTGACTGGAAACCTCAGGGAGGATCTCTCTACCAAACAAAGGGATCGTTAAGCAGTGGGGCACCTGGGGTAAACCCTGTGATGGCCACTATCACTTCCGATGTTGATCAGAAACACAATTACTGGCAAGGCTAAACAAATGCACCCCCCCACACATACCCAAATTTAGGGAGAATATGTGGGACAACACCGAAAGTTGTGGGCCTCCAATCATTAAAAACTCTACAAATAAAAAATGTTGGAGAGGGCTTCCCTGGTGGCGCAGTGGTTGAGAGTCTGCCTGCCGGTGCAGGGGATGCGGGTTCGGGCCCTGGTCTGGGAAGATCCCACATGCTGCGGAGCAACTGGTCCCGTGAGCCGCAATTACTGAGCCTGCGCATCTGGAGCCTGTGCTCCGCAACAAGAGAGGCCGCGATAGTGAGAGGCCCCCGCACCGCGATGAAGAGTGGCCCCCGCTTGCCACAACTAGAGAAAGCCCTCACACAGAAACGAAGACCCAACGCAGCCATAAATAAATAAATAAAAATAAAATGACTAATACTCTTAAAAAAAAAAAATGTTGGAGAGGGTGTGGAGAAAAGGGAACCCTCCTACACTGTTGGTGGGAATGTAAACTGGTACAGCCACTATGGTAAACAGTATGAGGCTCCTCAGAAAACTAAAAATAGAACTACCATATGACCCAGCAATCCCACTCCTGGGCATATATCCAGACAAAACTCTAATTCAAAACGATACATGCACTTCTATGTTCATGGCAGCACTATTCACAATAGCCAAGACATGGAAACAACCTAAATGTCCATCGACAGATGAATGGATAAAGAATATGTGGTATATATATATACAATGGAATACTACTCAGACATAAAAAGGAATGAAATAATGCCATTTGCAGCAACATGGATGCAACTAGAGATTATCATACTAAGTGAAATAAGTCAGAAAGAGAAAGACAAATACCATATGATATCACTTATATGTGGAATCTAAAATATGACACAAATGAACCTATCTACAAAACAGAAACAGACTCACAGACATAGAGAACAGACTTGTGGTTGCCAAGGGGGAGGGATGCAATGGGGCACTGGGGTTAGCAGATGCAAACCATTATATATAGGATGGATAAACAACAAGGTCCTACTGTATAGCACAGGGAACTATATTCAATATCCTATGATAAACCACAATGGAAAAGAATTTTAAAAAAAAGAATGTATGTAAATGTATAACCGAATCACTTTGCTGTACAGCAGAAATTAGCACAACATTGTAAATCAACTATACTTCGATTTTAAAAAATTTTTAAAAAAGAGCATATGGGATGGGGAAAAATAAAATAAAATTCACAAAAAGAAAGCTGCAGGCCTCCAAACACAGATTTTGAATCAACATTTGGAACAACATCCCTGTCCCTTCCATAAAGGTTAAATTTTTCCATGTAGACAAAGGCTTTTGTGTTTTGAGGCTTGGTATAAGAATTAGCTGGAGACTTCTGTCAAGATTGTATTGTAAGTTCATCCTCCAATCAGCATCTTTGCTCCAATGATACTGATGATAGATAAAAAAATAAAATGAGAAAATAAAACTACATAGCCATGCTCAAAGGCAAGATAAACATTTGTTGATCAGAAACGTAGCAGAAAGACAAATAGTGAGTAGGCCTGAAGCAGCAGGCCCTGGGTCCAAAATCAGGCAGAAGCAGTGAAGAAAGTTTTTGCTTGAAGTGGGGCATTCAACACACTTATTAGATATGAAGAAAGGCTCAAAATAAATTAAATATTGTACTTGAGAAGGTAAAGAGAAAATAACAGAGTAAATCCAAATAAAGTAGAATCAAGAAAATAGTAATTATAAAACTGAAATTAAGTAAAATAGAAAACTAAGAAACAATAGAGAGTCTCAACAAAGCCCAAAACTGATTTTTTTTTTTTTTTTTGGTCACACTGCGTGGCATGTAGGATCTTAGTTCCCTGACCAGGGATTGAACCTGTGTCCCCTGCATTAGAAGGTGGAGTCTTAACCACTGGACTGCCAGGGAAGTAACCCAAAACTGATTTTTTGAAGAGTTTAATAAAATAGTCAAATTACTGGCAAGATTAATTAAGGGATAAAAGAGAAATGTATAAATAAACAGTATTGTGATCATAGCTATAGACACTTATAGATTTAAAAATTCACAGGTGATGAATATGAACTAGGTTATGACACTGTATTTTAAAACTTAAATGGAATGGGCAATATGCTGGAAAAATATAATTCACCAAAAAGTGAATCAGGAAGAATTATCAGTAACTATTTAAGATATTGGCTTAGTAATTTTAAAAATCTTCACTTAAATGACACTAAACCCAGAGAATTTTACAAAAAAGTTTTACTAAATCTTTAAGAAACAGATAATTCCTCCTGTACAAATGTTTTACAGAGCAGCAAAAGACAGAAAACTGACTACTTCATTTCTTAAAACAAGAAAAAATATCTTTAAACCTAATTTCAGAAATGACATACCATCCCATCTGCCACACTGCCATTAGAAGTACATCACTAGGTCCAGCCCACACTAATGGAAGGCATCACACAAAGGTGTGAATACCAGGAGGTGAGGATTACTGGGGGCATCTTGGAGTCTGGCTACCACAATCAGAATATAGGAGAAAATATACATAATTATTCTAATAAATGAAACGAAAACATTAGTTAAAATTTAAAGTATGTTCATGATAAAAGACTTAAATTAGGAATAGAAGGAAAAGTTTTTACATTAATATAAAGTACATTCCAAAAATCTGTAAGACACATGATACTTAGTGGTGAAATTCTATAAGTAGCAGGTATACTTTCAACAGACTTACAGAAATCAAATCCTATAAATCATTAGTAATCAGCTAAGATATGTAACACTAAAAGATTCCATTCAAAATATCAAACAAAATTGTAAGGTACTTAAGGTTCAATATATGCACAAGACTGTTCTGGAGAAATTCATAAAATGTTTCAAGAGACATAAAGGAAGATCTGAATAAAAGGAGAGATAAACTGGTTTCATGGATGGAATGACTAAATATTTTAAGGATGCCAATTAGTCTAAATTATTCTATAACTTTAAGCCATTCCAAATAAAATCCCTGAGGTAGTCTTGAACAGTGCCAATTTAGCTAGGCAGGAACTTTGTTACCCAGACTTACCTTCACTGAATGGTCCTAGGTTAGGATGAGGCATAGGAAAAGTCTGCGTAAAGATTGGAAGGTGGAGGTAAAGCAGTAGTAATTTTTTATGCTCTGAAGTTCTGTCTAGGGCCAGGCCCTGTTGCAACTCATGAGGTAGCAGCTGCACCACGTCTGTGTGACAATTCTATGGTGAAGGGTGCCAGCTTATCCTGAAAATCATCTGTATCATGGAGGTTGGGGGCAATGAGAGAAAGACACAGGTTTGCCCTTGTGGTTTCCTAATTGTCTCTGCTCTGCCCTATTTTTCTTGTTTCCCTCTTACTGGTCTTGTTGACTTCAGGTCCAACACCAGACACAGCCCTAAAATAAATCCCTATTCTATATCATTCATAGTGGTTGTGTGTTTCTGATCAATTCCTAATTAATGCAACTCTTAACTAATGCAGTCCCAAAGAGGCATTTCATAGAAATTGACAGGCTGATCTGAAAATTAATTTGAAAGATGAAGAGGCCAAGAACAAGCTAAGAGAATTTTGAAAACTTAAAGAAGGTGGGTGGGGGGAGACTTGCTCTAGCAGATATCAAGACTTATTATACAGCTATTAAATCAAAACAGTATGATACTGGTGGAGTAATAAAGCAAAAGGACTAATAGAACAGAACCAACAGACCATAAAGACAAACAAACATACATGAAAACGTAATATATGATAAAGGGGCATTACAAATCAATAGGGAAAATGAACTATTCAACGTTGCTGCTGTGGCACTTGGATATCTTATATGAGAAAGAATTAAAATATATCTTTACATTCCATCATACTAAAAAAATACACTCTAGAATATCTAAAGCTCTAAATATAAAAAGCAAAACTTTAAAAAGAATTATAGCAGACTATCATTTAGGATAAGGAAGAATTTCTTAAACAAAACAAAAATTGCAAGCATAAATGAAAAATTAATAAACTTAACTATACTAAGAAAAAGAAGAAACTTAGTCTAAGTGATAAAAGACACCAAAAAAACAGAGTTAAAATACAATTATATTTTGGGAGAAGACTTTGCATTACATACAATATACAAAAGATTAGCAAACAAAAAAAAAACAAACCCAAAAACAAACAAAAAAAACCCCCAAAGGATTAGCATCCAGAATACACAAAGAACTCCCCTAAATACTTGAGAAAAAACCTACTAACCAAAGAAAACGGATAACAAAAGAATACAGACAGGAAATTCATAGAAGATGCTGACCTGAAGGGGAAGATGCTCAGTCTCACCAGTCATCATAGAAATACAAAGTAAAATTAAAATGAGATATTATCTCATACCCATCAACGAAAATTAGAAGTCAACAATTATACTGAGGGTGTGGAGAAAAAGGAAACCTTACACAGTGCTGGTGAACATAAATTGGGAGGACTGTTATAGGAATAATTTGGTAATATCTATGAAAGTTGGAGATATATATACTCTACCACCAAGCATATATCCTAGAGAAACTCTCACGAGGATTTTATTGCAGTGTTGTAGCAGCAAAAAATGAAAACCAAAAGTCTATCAAAAGAAAAATGAATTAAAAAATTGAGGGCTATTCAGATAAGGGAATAGCATGCAACAACTAACTGAATAAATTAGACCTGTAAGTAGCAATATAAATGAATCTCAAAAGCATAATGCTTAAATTTTAAAAAGCAAGTTTCAGGATCCTATGTACTATCTTTTATGCAAATTTTAAAAACACCCTCAAACAATGCCAGCTACTGTTTATGGACGCATATAGATGTAGTAAAAAAAATAAATAAATAAAAAGATTTAAAGGGTAAACACGATTTTCCTGATTGTGGTTACTTCTCAGGAAACAGGATCAGAGAAGGGTCCGGATAAGTTTCCAAGTGTAGATGTAACATTTAGAATAAAGATTTAAAGCTAATACAGTAAAGTATTAACATTTATTAAGTCTGGGTGGTGGGTACTATGGCTTATATTACACTTTCCTGTGGTTTGAAATTTTTCATAATTAGAGAAAAACAAATACTAGTGGTGCTATGGACTGAATGTTTGTGTCCCCCTAAAATTCATATGTTGAAGCCTTACACTCAAGTGTGATGGTATTTGGAGTTAGGAGTCTTGGGGGCTAATTAGGTCATGAGAGTGGAGCCCTCAAGAATGTGATTAGTGCCCTTACAAGAAGAGAAACAACAGAGATGATCTATTTCTCTGTCAGGTAAGGATACAGCAAGAAGGCAGCCATCTGTGAACCAGCAAGAGGGCTCTCACCAGGAATCAAACTGGCCAGCAGGGCAACTTGATCTTGGACTTTCCAGCCTCTAGAACTGTGAGGAAAAAAATGTCTGTTCTTTTTTTTAAACAGATTTTTATTTTTTAATTTTTAAAATTTTATTTATTTTTGGCTGCGTTTGGTCTTTGCTGCTGCACGCAGGCTTTCTCTAGTTGCAGCGAGCAGGGGCTAATCTTTGTTGCGGTGCATGGGCTTCTCATTGCGGTGGCTTCTCTTGCTGCGAAGCATGGGCTCTAGGTGCGCGGGCTTCAATAGTTGTGGTTCGCGGGTTCTAGAGTGCAGGCTCAGTAGTTGTGACGCACAGGCTCAGTTGCTCCGCGGCATATGGGATCTTCCCAGACCAGGGATCGAACCTGTGTCCTCTGCATTGGCAGGCGGATTCTTAACCACTGCGCAACCAGCGAAGTCCAAAATGTCTGGTCCAAAATGTCTGTTCTTTAAGTCACCCAGTCAGTGGTATTTTGTTATGGCAGCCCGAGCTGACTCAGACAAGTGGACACCTGTGATTCCCCTAGACCTGACTTCTCCCAGAGGTGTAGGCTCTGCAGAGAACCTTGGCAGGTGGTCTGATTTTACATCCTGAGGACTTGCTCTGCACACCAGTCCAGAAGGCCTTCATGTGATCTCCCTGTAGCTTCCTTGGCCCAGGGCTGTGTTGCTATGGTCAGCACACGGGCTGACATGACTTTCCTCTCCTTGCAGCCAACAAAACTGCTATCACCTTCCATCTCTATTCCTACTGCCTCAGCTCAAAACAATCTGGAACAGAGAACTGTCTCCTTCTGCATCTACCATCTACCTGGCATGTGGATTCCTTGAAAGGTAGATATCTTATTCTCCCCTCTTTGCCTTTTCTTCTTCTCCCTTCTCTGTTTTTGCATTTGCTTCTCTAGTTTCCACACATGACCTTATTGTTTCACTGTGCGTCCACTTTGCTCTCTCTGGTCTGTCCCGGTGCTCCATTTTTTCTGATCTGTTTCCTCTGTATTTCTGCCCATTTGTTCCCTCTGCAGTTTCCCAATACATGTATGTGAAGACTGGTGAGAGTTTCCCATCCACAAACCAATGGGAAAACCATAGGAATCTCTGAGTATGAGCACTACATGGACAGAAGTAGAAGATCACAATAAATTGCAAAACAACTTCAGCATTGTAGAATCTTAAATCCTCCAAGACAGTAGCCATTGAAATTCTATATATCTAAGTGAAATTTTATTCAAGGCTTTCTTTCTTTTCTTTTTTTTCCTTTGGCCGCACCGACTGACATGTGGGATCTTAGTTCCCTGACCAGGGATTGAACCCATGCCCCCTGCAACGGAAGCGCAGAGTCTTAACCCCTGGACCACCAGGGAAGTCCCTCAAGGCTTTCTTAAGCTTTCAGTTCTATCCAAGGCATTCTACTGATCAGGCCTAAGTGTTTCCCATCAGTTCATTAGATTAGTGGGAGTTGGGACAAAGATGGAGTAGAAGGCTAATATAGAGGTTCTCCCAGGGATCTACAATGATTATAGGAATCTTCTTTGGATCAGTAAGCAATGGTCTTCAGCCAGCTCTTAGCTTCTAGCTCCTTGAGTCTAGTGTTTACAGTTGAAAGGTTTATGACTTTTGCCTTGGAGGCACCTTCCATACTGCAAGATCTATAATGGGGTTTTGGATTTGACTAGAGACTAAAAGAATCAACTGACCAGATAAAATTTTATCTTGGTGTTAGGCAGATTTCAATAAATTATAAATTGAAGTAGCCACAAGGAGGCCACCCATGTAGCCCAAGTTATATGAACAGTGGTTTAAGATGTCAGTATTCTCATAGTTCATATTTCCATGCTGGATCTAATGGAAATTTTACTCAACACAGCCACTTAAGAGGGAATAGCATGTGAGTTATTTTAAAAAGACAGTCTGTCTTCGCTTAACACTTTTATCCTTTTGGTGTTTTATAACCATCTCTGTCACCTGAAATAGAGGCAAGCATTATCACTCTCATGTCATGGATGAAGAAATGGTGCACAGACATTAATTGACTTTCACCTTGCAGGGCAATGGCTGAGTCATTCAGGGTCACAGGTCTCCTTTTTGCTGCTTATTCTATAGGACAGCATCACCTCGTGGTCAGTGAGTTAAAACTCCTGGGCTCTCCTACGGAGGCAGGCGGTCTGTTGGTGACCTTGAGCGACTTTCATTCTCTCTGGATGCTCATTTTCTTGCTAGAAGTCTGGACAACAAACCCATACTTCTGATCATATCTTTCTTTTTTAAAATTAGGAATGATGGATTGCCAGTAAATCAGAGGTGAGGGATTCCATATGACATTTAAGCACAGAACCTCCAGGTTGGAAAGGACCTAAAAAGGGCAGCTGTCAGGGTGGTCCTGAAATTTTGCCTTACAGGGGAATTAGTGAAGGAGTTTAAAAACAAACAAACAAAACAGATTCTTGAGCCCATCCTACTGAAATGGAAAATACCAATATGAGGACCAGAATTCTATATTTAAAAAATCACTCCAGGTAGTCTGGTGCAGGTTTAGAAACCATGGCTTAAGTGGAAGCCCTCCAAGTGCACAGGAGAGGGGACATGGTCTGCAGCTGCTGGGGGTCAATGTGCACTGTAAATAAATAAGCAGGGGATCAGAAATGCAACCCATTTGAAAGCAACTGAGCAGATGAAAGATGGACTGGGCAGAGGTGTGGAAAACCCTGGAGTCTGTTTTTGCCAGTAAGTCCTCCAACTTAAGTATGGAAGGATGCTGAAAAGAGCCCCAAATGGAGTGAGGCTCAGTGTTGACCGGCTGTGTGATATGGGCAAGCCATTCCCCCTCTCTGTGCCTCAGTTTCCTATATGTAAAATGGGACCATGGACTTGTTGATCTCTAAGTTGCTCCTATGACATTTTGAGATTTACCTAATGTCCTTTTCGATGTGAACACGCTATAATTCTAAATGTTGTCCAGTATCCTAATCTATTAATATAATGCTTTGTGGACTTAGTGCTTGTCCCACTGTTTTCAGTCCTGGGTGTCCCCGAGCAGCTGAATGAAAGCTGTGCTCAGCCTCTGAGTCAGTGCAATTGCCCATAGAACTCAAAGCATTCTAAGATGACTTTCTGCCACCTTAGACTGGAAAATCAACCTCCAAGAAGGCAAGTTCCAGGGAAGGGAGGCAGAAGCCTAGACTGCAGAGGCATTTGGAAGAAAATGTGGTTTGGTTTGGAGGAAGGTAAGTATCCTTCCTTCCAGACACACCTCTGCCTCAGGTGAGGGTAATTCTATCTGCTGCTCGCTGCTTCAGAAGGTGACCAGAGAAGGTTCCATCAACTGGCAAAGACTGAATGCTTTCCAGTGACCATGCTCATCTTACCCCTGGGTCATGGCTGCTCTTGGCAGGAAAAGCGTGTAATGGTTATAGTTGCTGGCACCAGTGTTAGCTGCTCAGGCCCAAGCTTGGCCAATGAGAGGAGGCTTAGCAGAGAGAGACTTGCATTAGGAGAAGCATCTTGGTAGGACAGAAATGATCAAGTGTTCACCCTGACTGGAAATGAACCAAAAGAGAACAGTTTAGGTAAGGGAGCCCAGGCTGAGGAGGCAAGTGATAGGTTTTACAGGGTTTTTGTTAGAGTCAATTAAATTCAATGGAGAAAACATCTGTTGAGCACCTACTATGTGTCTCAAACTGTGCCAGGTTTCAGGAATTCAAAGAGAAACAAGGCAGGGTCCCTTTCTTTAGGTGTTTATAACCTTGTAGAGAAGTTCTCCATAAGAACAGACACAACGTATCATTCTAGTGGTGAAGCCATGGCAAGGGAAGAGCATATAGGGTCTCAGGCAGCAGGAAAGCAGATAAGGTGACATCTGAGTAGGACTTTGCTTGGAGAAAGGAGTGGACAGCCAGCCTTCTAGGCAGAGGAGACAAAATTAGCAAAGGCAAGAAGGTGCAGTGAGCAGGTTGGAGATGCAGGGGCCCTAGGTACACTTGGGAAAGAGGAGGGTGGAGAGGTACAGTTGTAGACCCAGCTAAGGAGCTGGGCTGTGTGTGTGGAGGGGGGCTTTAGCAAAGGGGGTCTCTTATCATAGTCATGTTTGTGTTTCAGAGATATTGTTCTGGAAGCAGTACAGAGGATGAGGGGGTGGAGGGCAAGAAGAGAACCTGAAGACATATTAGGAGGTCAGGGAAGAAAGGCAGCAGTAGAGAGCCTGGTCAATTTTGTACTGGGTCACAGAATGGATCTGGTAGCTGTCTGGATGTGGGTGGTGCATGAGAGGGATGCACAAAGGCTCGTTCTCGGTTTTCTGGCTTGGATAATGGGTTCTGGAGAAACCACTTCTCTCCCTCCTTCCTTCCGTCCCCTAAGTCTGTATCAGTTGGGCTGGGTGGGATCCCACTTTCTGCTTTTATAACAATCATCCCATATAACTCAGAAGCAGGCAGTCGAGGGGCACAGTTTAAGGTACAGGGAGTTCTTAGAGGCGCCCATAAGAAGAAAGTACTTAAAAGTAAACTTCTGTAAACTGTTTTTAGGGACTGTGCATTATTTGGACTGTCTATTAATCTTGAAAACAAAATACATAAATAATTGTGAAGCACTCTCACATACTAAGAAGCATACAAAATAGGAATGAAAACTCTGTGACTGATCACAAAGCAAATTTTGATGTGACCATGGTGCTGGGCAACACCGCCAGCACCCCAGCAGCCCCTTTCATGTCCTCTTGTTCTGCCACCTACCACCCTCCCCCGCAAAGAGAACCACTCTCCTCATGAAAGTACTTTAAAAAAAACACACATTTGCAAGTTAATATGACATAACAGCAAATCTTATTTTCCCTTTTCCAATATAGGTTAATTTTTCTTCACCTTAGTCTGACTGACTTTAGGGGTCCTGAAACAGTTATTTGGTTCAATACCTACAGTAGTTGCAAAATTGTGATCTGGGCTGCCTGTTGGCCTGTGTCTATATAAGCTAAGCTGTGGTCTTGATCAATTAATCACCTCTGTAACTTTTTGTAGCTGATACAGCTGTGAGTTTACAGAAAGTCCATTTATCTTGAGAGAGGCATTTGCTTCTGTGTAAACAGTTGTGAGTACCGAACCATTTAAAGGGAGGGAGGAGAAAAGAAAAGAAGGCTGGAATCCTAACATTTACTTATTTAGGTTCTGAGTGTCTTTATAGGCTTGAGGAGCTGCTGTTTTGTTTTGCTTTGTTTTTTAACAGGCTCTTAGAATTACCAGCTCCAGCCACCGCTGATACATCCGACACTTTCATTCATCGCGGAGGGAGTTCTGTATGGAGAGAGGGTCTACCTAGAGGGAAAGAGTGGACGGCGCAGATCTTTGGTCCACTGGAGCAAGCCATATCAGGAGAGGGTCAGGCAGCGGAGCAAGGCATTAGGAAGATTTGGAAAGACCCCAGAATTGGCAAGAAGGCAGCAGCCCCTACCCGCTCTGCCATCCTGAAGGCAGGCTGGGCCAGTCTTCCAAGTTCATGTCAAGGTTTACGAGGGTCAGTGCGTTTGGGCTGGCCTTGACATTTTCACAAATTGCTCTGCAGTTGTTTTTATTAGTTTTATTCCAGCTGTTGCTCCAGGGCCCTTCTGGCAACCAGGCCTTCCAGGCTGGCTTGGAATCACTTGTTAATTGACTCAAGTCATGAAAAGGTGCCATCTGCTTTGAACTCTTGCCTGTTCCAAGGCTGGACCAATCCCAGGCATGCACCATAGGAAAAGCCATAATGAGGCTCACACCTCCAAGTTTGCAGTGCCCAGCTCTGTCTGGTCAGGTGTTAAGTGCAGGGGTGAAGTGCGAGCCCAGGGTGACGGGTTTGAAGAGTAAACAGGCCCTGAGAATGTGCTTCCTCCTGGGTCCTAAGCGACACCGAGCTTGGGAGGAGATTTCACAGCATTCCTGTCAAAACCCTGCAGTTAATAGCATCACGATGTCCCAAATAAACTCACAGATATCAGTTACTCCCCGTGTTTTCACTTCACACCAACTCTCCACAGATGCGTCTCCACTTGGGAAAAACTTGGGAAGAGGCCTCAGTGAGATTTTTCCTGTGAAGCTATTAGTTTTATCCCACTTCAGAGAAAATAAGAAAAATCTTAAGGAGGTTTAGAAGAAAGGCCACCTGATGTAAGTGATGTGTACTGCTGTTGAAATACTTTCTCATTTCATATTTATTATCTAAAAGTTACGGCAAGGGCAGCGTCAATGGACCAAAATATTCATTGACTTTCGTGAAACATCCCCCAAGAGTAGCATTTTTAAAAAGTGTTATATCAACTGCAGTGTGAAATTGACTTCTATCTCCTCCAGTACGATATGTAATCAGACTATCTCTCCTTGATAAATTTTGATACTTTAAAATGGACCCAAGTTCAAGCATACCTTTTAAAGTTATACCTTAAAGAAGGGGGTCCAGTGTGCTGTTATTTGTTGATCAGGAGAGATGAGTCACTAGTGGAAATCAGAAAATAGAGTGTTCACTAAGGTTAGAAAGATTGCCTCAAAATGCACCGCTAGTGCAGGGTGTGGCAGGTGGGGAGTAGTGACAGACGGAGGAAGAATGAACCGATTTAGGAGACATATCAACCAAATGCCATGTGTAGACCCTGTGTGGATCCTCATTTGGACAAACCAAGTGTAAAACAAAACATGAGACAATTGGAGGAAATAAGACAGTGACTGGATATTTGATGACAGTAAGGAATTCTTTAAAAAAAAATTTAGGCATGAGAATGGTATCATGATTATGTTAAATAAAAAGAGTTCTCAACTTCTCATCTTTTGGAGATATGTACTGAAGTGTATACAAATGAAATGATACGATGTCTGCAATTTGTTTTAAAATAACCCAAAGGGTCAGGGTGAGGGTTAAGTGTATGGTGAAGTAAGGGAGGCAAGACATGAAATGCAGTTGGCTTTGAGTTGATAATTGTTGAAGATGAGAGATGGATGCAAGAGTTATGGGTTTATTGTATTATTCTCTCTACTTCTCTATGTTGAACATTTCCATTATGCAAAGTTAAAAGTGAAAGAACTCAGTGGGCTCTTGGCCCTGTTAACTTTCTTTGGTAGGGAAGGGAAAAGGTATTAAGGATTTCCTCTCTAATTGGGCATACAGTTTTTACCTTTATTAAATTTAGAGTAAAGAAATCTCATTGGGGCTCTTCCTAATCTTATGATTCTTTGATGATATGATCCTGTGAGATTGTGATCGGCTGTTACACCGGTCATAGCCATCATCAGTGGTTGCTCCACACTAGGGTTGGTGGAGGCAGAAAAGGAAGGGACTACTTCCCACCGGGAAGCTGCTGGTTTTTTACTTACACAAAGTCAGGGAACTGGTCTGAATATTCATGATGGGGTGGGGAGATGTGAAAGAACAGAATGTTATGCTTTGGGGCACTTATATAAACGTGGGTCAGGAGAGTAGTTGCAGCTTGTGTAATAAAGCTCATTTTAAAGAAACACAGTATCTTAGGCTCAAAAATAATTTGTACCTTGTAGTGGATTTCCAATGCTATCACAACTGTATCAGTTACCCATGTCACGTAACAAATTCCACCGAAGTTTAGTGGATGAAAGCCACAAACGTTTATTTTCTCTCAGTTTCTGAGGAATCAGGAATCTGGGCCCCAGAAGACACGCTCTTGTCCCCTAACAGCGCTCAAGCAATGGCTGGTAAGATTGGGTCTATAAATCCCCCAGTCCTCTCATCTCTCAAGTGTTCTAGTTCTCTATGTCTTGGGTTCAGCAGTCTTTCTGAATGAGCCCACCCTATTTCTCTACTTCATTTTTTCCTTTCAGGGGTCAGCATGTGAGAACTTCTCTGCTCCTAGTCCCTGGGGGGGTATAAACATGGCAGTTACCGCTGGCCAGTCCCAAAGTCACTCTGTGCTTGTGGAAAGCTGGACAGACTGTGGCTTGATCTCTGGACATTCATTCATTCAATAAGCCCTCACTGGACACCTACTATGTGCCTATCTTCACGTTAGGTTTTGTAATAACAAAATGAATGAATGAGTAAATGGCCTCAAAAGTTTTGCTTATTAGAAAGCTATAAATAGCACCTGAGTTTCTGGACATGAACTTTTTGGCTCTCTGCCCTTCATACACAGTTATACTGAGACTAAAGGAAAGAAAGGCCTTTATTCTTTTACCTGCTGTGTTGTTTTAAAATTTTACCAAATGTACAATGCTCAGAAGAAACCCAGATAGAAAGAAATCTATGGTGTCTAAAAATGTACAAATCCATCTCTCTAAGAGCCATGGTCAGGTCAGCAGTCACACCTCCATCAAGGGTGGGATGCAGACTCTCAACCCTTTAACATTTTTAAAGCCACCACATATTATTTTTTAGAATGGTTTTACCTACCCAAGAGTAATGCTAACTAGCCCTTCTTCAGAAGCTGTGCAGTCTTCCACGAGAGACATTTAATTTTAGTTAACTGAATCAGCCATTTACTTTGTTTTTCTAAACCCTCCACCACTCTCAAGGCAATCTGAAGAAATCTCTCCCCAAAGGAAACCGTACTTTTGGACACTTCATGTAAGCGCTTTCCACTGCTGCATTCAGCAGGTTGGCGGGGGCAAATCTCAGGGGTTTGCTGAATGTCTGGCACAATGGGGTGCATAATAAATGCTCATAAATTCTTATTTGACTAATGGATTGATATAAATCTCATTAGGGCTTGGATTGTGCCTGTGTCCCCCGCACCTAGTGCCTCGTACCTTTTAGGTGCTCAACAAAAATGCTGAATGAACACATGAGTAAATATTACTGGGAACTAATGAGCTTTGTAAATCCAGAAGTCTGCTCTTAGGTCGACTCATTTGATTCCTTTCTAGCTCTGGACAGTAAAATAAAGCAAGGCTATGACTTCAGAGTAATTTTGCTTATGTTCTGCATCCTTTTTGGAAGATGGGGAAAAGGTTATCAGGCAGAGGCACTTGTTCACCAACACACCAATCTGACCTGGTCCTCCCCGCCCATTCTCTCTCCTTGGAAAGTGCCACTCCAGCCAAGTCACTGAAGTGAAAAACAAAAACAAAAAAAAGCCCCTAGGTTTAATTGTTATTCCTTTCCCTCATGCAAGAGTGCCATGACTCAAAATCCAGAGGAGTGTCCCAAGGGGCTGTAAACAAAGTGAAACTAGAAAGTTAGGAAAGAAGACGACTCTGGAAGAAAAGCACCATTTCTGAGCCATTCTTGGGGACCTCCACTGTCACCTGAAGCCTGGCTTGTGTCTTGGCTCATGCTGGGGAATGCTTACTCCCTACTCATGATGTTCCTTCCATGTGGAGGGCCTTTTATTACGGCAACATTCCTGGCCTTTCCATACCCTTTTACTCATCCCTCCCAGGAGAGGCTAGGTGACGTAAGAGAATGATGAGTTTGAGACAACGAATTGAGTCCTGTGGCTCAGTTTCTCCCTATCCTTGGGACTGGCCGGCCGGCAGAGAGCCCCCATTCTGCTCTGCTCCTGCATCGTCTACACAGAGCAGCCTTCGCCTCGGTTGGGGTTTGTAATCATTCAGTGCTGCCTATGACTGGGTGAGTTAAGTCTGCCTAATTCTGGGATTCAGCATTAGAAAGCTCATTATTACTGCACACCCCAGACACATCTTGCCACCCAGCCCTTCTGAGTAATGTCTTAGTTTTGGCTGCTATAACAAATTATCATAGACACAAATATCAACATTTATTTCTCACAGTTCTGGCGGCTGGAAAGGTCCAAGATCATGGTCAGGTTCTGGTGAGGGCCCTCTTCCTGGTTTGCAGGTGGCTGTCCTTTTTCTGTGTCCTCACATGGCATAGGGCAGAGAGAGGAAGCAAGCTCTACCATGTCTCTTCTTATAAGGACACTAATCCCATCTTATATCCCACCCTCATGACCTAATTATCTCCCAAAGGCCCCGTCTCCAAATACCATCACATTGGGGATTAGGGTTTCAACATGTGAATTTTGGGGGCACATAGTCAGCCTATAGCAAGCAATAAAGATGGTATTTTCATCTCCATCTGCCTAACTCCTCTTCTTCTTGATTGGTTCCAAACTTGGGTGAGGAAGGGATTCCCTCAAATAACAACAGCTGAGGTCTAGTATTTGGGTATAGGGGTGTTGATGTGGTTGAAAGGATCAGGGACAAGCAGACAGTGTTTCTTTGGTTCAGTCCTTGACCAGTTTGCATAGAACAAATCCCATTTTCTTTCTTTGTGTGCCTGCATCCAAGACTGCTATAGCACATTCCTATAGTTGTCACTCCCTCCCCTACATGAGGTGTAACACTCCACTGTTGCTGTTTTGATGCAGCTGCTGCAGACATTTTTTCCCCAGCATCCACCATATGATAACATCATCAAAGAGAGGGGGGAACTTTAGGAACACAGAGCAGGAAGAATGGGCAGAAGCACTCCAAGGAATAGCCCTCTAGGCATCCTTCTTTAAGGCAAACTGACTCTTCTTCAACAAAGCAGATACTTTGAGACTCATGTTTCATTAGGTTAAATTTTTCCCATAAGGCATCTTGGTTCTACATGCAAATAAAAATCTTCTGGAGCCAATCTCAATAGCTGAACGGGCCATGTCTGAATCTGAAATATATATGCAATAATGCTATATATAATATATATAATAATATACAATAATGCTATATATACACATATATCTTAGGATTTAATGCTACAGATGAATATACATATGCACAAAGAAATATGTGTGTACACATACATTTGCTACATATAATAGAACAGCTCTTCCCCAATAGCCTTTAAAATTCGAAGTCAACAAAGGTAAGGAAGGGACTGTTTCCATATTTCTGCTGCCCTCCAGGTTAGCTCTTTGAATCAAGCCTCTCTCCCAAATTGGGATTTAATTTCCTTGGAAAGGGAGTATACGCAAGACAAGAAGTTAAGGAGCCAGGTCCTTTTCCTGACCACATCACTGGCTGTATGACCTGGGGCACCACCCTCCTGCTTCACTACCTGATTTCACTGCATAGTAAGTATGGTGGAGGCTGTGCTGTATTGGCTCCTTTAACTCCAAATAGCCAATGATTTACAGGTAGCCAGAGGAAGACATGATTGGAGGGAGAAGGTGGTGAGGTTTGAAGAAACAGGAAATATGATAGTCCTCATTCACTGGAGAGCTATGTGTTATGCAACTGGCAAAGGACAGGGGTTCAGACATTCCAACTGAATGCACTGCCCATCTCATCAATCAGCGCAAGAATGATATAAGAAACTATGGTCAGTTTTGCACCCTTCAAAAGAAAGGCCTTTATAGGTGTGACAGCTGTAAACAGAGTTAGTACTGTGGAGGGGGGGGTGGCAGGAGAGAGGGAGGGAAGGAGGGAGGGAGCAGGGGGGAGAGAGTGTGGGGGAGGGAGAGAGAGGAGAAAATATGCTTGTTTGGCATATGTTTGGCAGCCTTTATATGGCAGCCTTTTGCATACTGTGAGGGACACAGTGGTGGACCAGCCATGGACCCATCCCAACTGCTTGCCTTCTCTGGCAAGGGAGGTCAGCTATAGGCTCAGGAGAAACTGCTCCCTAAGAGTGGGACAGGTAAAGTGCTATGGAATTTGATATACTAGAACTGAAATATAAAACTTTCTTTTTCAGTCAACAAGCATCTACCTGTCAGATTCCTTCAGGGGAGGGCCCCATGTAATTCATGTTTGGTTCTCTCACCTTGCTTAAGCCACAGAAGCATGATGAATATTTACTGCATGTACTGGCAGCACACATTACTTACAAAACATTGCACTTGAATTGTGGTTAGGCAGGGACATACTTAGAGAAGCTTCTGTGCTCATCACAACTCTGTGCTAGAAAGATCTGATTTGAGATGCTTAAACTGCGTTTCTTATGTTATTTACCTTGATCCTTTGTGCTTTCTGTTTTCCAGTTCCTACTCATCCAAGCCTTCTCTTTCTCCAAAAACATTCAGATGGCTTAGTCTGATGGAACTGTGACTGTCTTACTAGAAACACAGCACTTTGCAGAGCTTGCTTTGTATAAGATTTCCTTTACTGTCTACCAGTGGCATGTAAGCATGAGGGCAAGGACACCCACTTAAGGCCTTAAGGCTGGAAAGAACATTCTTAAAGTGGGAGAAGCAAAATGGCTCTAGGTTCCTGGTGCACATATTATGCTCCGAGCCATAGCTATTGCTGCTATTATTACTAATTAAAACTACTCATTTAATGTTCATGGCAAATCTCCAAGGTAGGAATTGTGACCTGTAATCTACAAAGGAAGGGACACTCAATTTGAGGAAGGTTATATCACTAATAAAAGGCAGAGCCAGTATTCAGACCAGACTCGAAGATCTTTTCCTTTATTGAACGAATGATTTAATGAATGGATGACTGGTGATATCACGACATGCACCAGCTGGACTTTCACTAGGAGTTGACCTGATTGTTGATGTTCTGTAATTCTTTTGGTTTCCCCCAAATGTTGGCATGATTCATTATCTAAATTCAAGGTGAGTTATCTGATGGGTCTAAGTCACGGAACTCTGGTAAGTTCATGAAGTCGCTTCTTAACTAAGCATTTTAGTGAAAGAGGCACCATCAATCAATGAACGAATTTAACTCTTTGTATGTTGAGACCTAGGTGCCCACCAAGGTGAATTTAGGGAAAGTTGGCATTCAGATACTCTCAAATGCTCATTTTCACTGTTCCTTTCCCAATTCTAACGTGGATAATATGTAGCAGCACTGAGTGAATTTAAGCTCTCCAGGCTCTCTCCTCACTCACGTGGAATGAATGAGCTCAAGGTGAGCACCCAGGAGGCCATGGGGAAGAAAGAAAGGACTGGGGTGGTTTATATCTTGGAAGTCAGTGTTTGAAAAATGAGTAACTTATGACTTCTATTTAGAATTTCCTCATTCTTCCTCTTCTTGTTCTGTCGATTTTAAAGTCCTAGGTGTATTTTGTTGTTTTTCCTGATAATACAGGCAGCTAAAATGTGTATCATCCTTAAGGACTTACAGATGAAACTCTGTGGGAGGTGTCATTACTGTCATTTACAGAGGTTCTAAGAGTCTTGGTGCCCAGCCTGGTCCACTGGCTCCAAGTTCAGGGCTTCTCTAGAGTCGCAGGGTGTTCTCCTGGGAGCCTCTCCTCTCTTCCCTCCACCCCCACTTAGGGACTGTCACTTGCTTTGGAGGAGAATTCTTTTTTTTTTTAAATTTATTTATTTATTTTTGGCTGTGTTGGGTCTTCGTTTCTGTGCGAGGGCTTTCTCTAGTTGCGGCGATCGGGGGCCACTCTTCATCGCGGTGCGCAGGCCTCTCACTATGGCGGCCTCTCTTGTTGCGGAGCACAGGCTCCAGACGCGCAGGCTCAGTAGTTGTGGCTCACGGGCCTAGTTGCTCCACGGCATGTGGGATCTTCCCAGACCAGGGCTCGAACCCGTGTCCCCTGCACTGGCAGGCAGATTCTCAACCACTGCGCCACCAGGGAAGCCCTGGAGGAGAATTCTTATGTAGAGTTCCTAAAGCTTTGGATTTTCCAGACTATTCCACAGCCTCTCAGAGATCAGCTCACACCATTTTGCCCTGAAACACACACAGTGATTTCTGTGCTAGATACTGACTTTTTGGTATTTCCTGCTGGAGCTCTGTCTGGGTGGAGCTCTTTTTGGAAGCACCAGAGTTTTCCTGTCTGTGCAGCTGATTTTGAAAGCCTTAAATAAACTCTGTTGTGATGTGTTCAGAATCATAACAACTCATCAACTATTTATTAAGCACCTACTATGAGCCTGGCACTGTTGTAGCAGCTGGGGATACACTGGTGACCTCAGCAGACCCTGCTTTCAAAGAGCTTTCAGTCGGGTCCAGGACACAGATTAGTAAACAGGCATTTGTCCTCCACGTGGTGAGTGCCATGAAGGACAAAGTCCAGGGTGCTGGAGGTGGGAGGTGCGGTACAAATAGCAGGGGCTGCGAACCCAGCCTTGGGAGTGGCAGGGCTGGGAGGGGCGGGGATGCGGGGGGTGCCAGAGGCTTCGCAGAGCCAGAGTTGGCTAAACTGTATCCTAAATATAAGAAATCAATTTTTATAGAATCTGTTCTCAATTATCTGCCCGCAAAAAGATGATTCCACTTGGTTTGCAAGAAAACTTTTTTCAAGCCTGCTTTTCAATGGCTTGAGTATCTCAGCTCCCTCTAGCTACACTGCATGTTAACACAGAGGCACCAAATCTCACAAGGTAGAGGCACCCACTGAGAGAGAACTTGTCTGAAGGAAGGTTTGGGCCCAGGTGAAACACTGCATTTCCTGCTTGGAATGAGGAGAAGGGTGAAGGGAGGTCAGGCAGGGAAAGTGAAGTGCTTCCCAAGCTTCCAACAATTCAGGTCTTTATAGGGAACTTCATTATTTCACCTGAAGTGTATTTTCAGGAGGTCCAGCAGGCACATCTCTATTCAAATACCAGATAGGCAACAAAACACATTCTAGAGCCACCAGATGTAAATGATTCGTGGATTATTCCCTTTTTAGATTCTCTGGGCCATTGTTCCCCTCCATTGGTGCAAATAATAATGACCAACTTCCTGCCAAAAGAAAAAAATAGGGGGTGGGGATGGGGAACAGTACAAAGGCATCTGCGTGTCTGGCCACATGGAGGTCCCTGAGACTGGTCTTGGATCTACTTCTGATCTCCTGGTCAGGCAATAAAACGCCTATTTGATTTTGAATAAACTTTACTAAGGTATAATTTACATGCAGTAAAACACACCCATTTTAAGTATACCACTCTGTGAGTTTTCACAAATGTATACACTGGTGTAATTAAGACATGGGACATTTTCAACTCCCAAAAGTTTCCTCACGCCTTTCTGCAGCTGCCCCAGCCCCTGCCCCAGGCAATCGCTGACCGGCTTTCTGTCACCACAGATTAATTTTGCCTGTTCTAGAATTTCCAACATATGAAATCATACCATACACCTTCTTTTGCGTCTGCTTTTTTCACCCAGGATAATGGTTCTGAGATTCATTCTTGTTAGTTCATTCCTTTTTATTTAAAATGCTGCTTTTTGAAGTAGCAAACAATTGTTCAGTGTACCACTTAGGAAGATGAGCATAGCTAGGAAGTCCCTCTGGTATACAAATTCTATCAACTTGTCTGGGAAACGCAGCCCTGAGAATTGCATCAGGCTGGTACAGATCACATTTAGGAAGTAGCCAGGCACGTGAATTTCTGAGCACCAGGAGTCCAGAAGGACCGGGAGAGATGCGGCCTCAGTGAATGATGGGACGTATTACAGAGGATGACAGGGCTATTTGTTCAGTTCTATTATGAGCTCAGCGAAATGTGACAATCCTGGGAAATATAAATATATACTGCTATATTTATACATGTGTTTGTCTCGGGAGACCTGGCGGGGAGTGGTGGGTGGTAGTGCTTCCTTCAGGATTGGAGTAGGCAGAGGTAACTGGGCAGAAGAAGCCTGTTCCAGGCCACATCAATGCCTAGTCAATAAACAAGACTTACAAGGAGAGTATTTACTGAGCACTTACTACATGTCAGGCACTGCGCTCTGTTCCTTATATGTGTTGCTTCCTTTAACCTGTCCCTGTATCCTGTGTGGCAAAGGCTGCTGGTGCTCTGCCCGCATCCCTTCACATGCTTTCCCCGTATTCCTGCACACTTATCACCATGTGCTATACTCCCAGCAGCCAGCACCCTGGCTCTGTGTTGGGGGACAGTCCTTGAGCTACTGGAGTCACTCTTGCTTCCCAGCCCGGAGAGCGTAAGTGCCTAGGATTTTACTGGTAACGAAACAGTGCAGGGGGAAAAGTGCCCCAGCTCCCAGTGGCACCTATCTTGTCTCCAGTTCTCCCCTCCATGGCATTTTGCTTCCTTCTCAACCTTGCTTGGCCTCCTTCCCTTCATGTTCCCATTCTTCAGCTTCTCTAGAAGTTTCCCCTGGGGACACTTCCCAATAAACCATGTTCACATGAGTCCTTATCTCAGGATCTGCTTTTGGGGACCCCAACCTTAGACTGTAAAACTTACTATCACTGTTTTACGAATGAAGAAACTGAGGCTGTCACATACACACACACCATCCACACTCCTTTCCTTCTCTCCCTCCCTTCCTCTCCCTCCCCTCCTCCCTTCCCCCCCCTTCTTCTTTCTGTGTTTCCCTGTCTCTCTCTCTCTCTCTCTCTCTCTCTCTCTCTCTCTCTCTCTCTCTCGTAGCTATCTCCTACTTACCCTTGAGCTGAAGCCTTGAACTTCACTTTCTCAGGCAGCCTTCCTGACTCCCCAGTCTCGGTGAAGTTCCCTGCTTATGCTCTCAGAACCATCCTTTGTAGCACTTACCTTGATTCTCAGTTTACAATGATCTGTGTGATTATTTCACTAATGACCACCTCCCCTGCCAAACTGCTGGCTCCAGGTCAGGGGCCCTGTCTCTGTTGTTCTTAGTTTTATCTCCAGCACCCTAGCAGAGTTTCTAGAACATAATAATGGTCCAATAGATATTTACTGAATGAATGAATGAGTTGAAGTTCCTTTCAGATGCTACCTGGCCCCTCAGATACTGCTCATCCTCCTAATGGGCCAGAAAAGCATAACGTATAACGTTAAGAGTGACGAAGGTCTCCTGCCCATTTCTGTTCTTCTGGGTACTGAGGGAAGAGCCATATCCAGGGCAAGGTGAGAGTACTTTGCTCTAGGGGACCAAAATTTAGCATCAACTGTAGAGTTGAATCTAGAGGTGGGCTTGGAAGGCTAGGTAGAATTTGAATGAATTATTCAGAGGAAATTTGAATACTATTTTAATGAAATACAATGTCATTTAATAACACACACATTCTTGGATCTCTGTACTTCTTAACAAAAGTACAGTTAGTCCCGAGTCCTCATTAGGAAGCCGATAAGCATCTATTTCCTTCTACTCCAGCAGTGACGATTCCCCTGCTACATAAAATTTACAAACTGTTTTGGAAGCATTTATGGAGAAAGGTGTCATATGAATGTATAAGATTATTGAAATAGATGCTGATTTAGAGATTTCCCATGTGGATACTTAAATATACCCAGGCACACACAGACACTCACACCCCACACTCAGGGGACTTTCCGCTCTGATCAGCAGGGATAAATTCTCCTACCTGACAGGTGACTGTAAATCAAGAAGTGTGTTTTAACAGTCACCAGCTCTCTGCTTCTGTGTGCTGCTGTCTCAGGCAATCCTTCACCTCCTGGGACACAGGACCTGAAGGATCTCGGCTGGTCTCTGCACTGCGCATGGGGAGGGGGCGCTTAGCAGCCAGGTAAACATTGGCATGCTGTGCATGAGCAGTGAATGTAAACAACTCAGGATACCCTTAGAAAAGTTCATCTCTGGATCCACCTTTTGTCTCACCAATAGGTAAGAAAATAGAAAATCATGAGTTCCCCAGTTTTTTTGGCCAAATTAAAACAAAATAGTTTTGCAACAATATAAACGCTGGAAAGTATCTGAGAGTCAAATGCTGAAGAAATCGTTTTGACGGTAAACACATGTCCTTATTTCCACAAACGCTGACAACTGGATGAGATTACTGGACTTGCTCCCTCTCACCTTATCCCTCAAAATCCTACCCATCAATGTTTGCTCAGAGTAGTGCCGATAAACCAGGCTGTTCTACACCCCAGTACCTTTGCACCTGCTGCTCTCTGTGACTGGACTGGAATGCTTTTCACTAATCCAGGTGGGCCGGGGACACTTTCTGATATTTCAACACCTGGCCCCAGATTAAAGGATCTCCTTTAATCTCCTTTATGAAGCTCTTCTTGACAAACTCTCCCACAGCTAGAATTGCCACTTTATCCTGTACAAATGTGATTGCACATATCTATTTAACACAAACACGATTGGGTTCACTTCAGAAGTTCTGGCTCACACTCTGCACAGTTTGAGGCCACAATCAACACTTCATTGCTACTCAATTGTCCCCTTGCGACCGCTCAAGTCACCTCCCAAAGTATTTTGAGTAATACATGTTTTACAGAAATGCTCACAAGGGAGAAAAGTGGAGGGCTTACATTGAACACCATATGGTGAAACTTCATAAAAATCCCCATTAAAAATCTCCATCATTCCCAAAGCCTTTTCTCTCCTCGTTGCCAGCTGCCTTATCTCCTCTGTCTCCTCCATTTCCACGCTCCTCCCACTCCTGGATTCCTCACCACCATCCCAATTCCATTTAGCAGACTAGCCATTTTAGCCCTTTCTGCTTCATAAATGCACATCCTTGAAATTTTAGATCCTATTCATCAAACAAAGTATCTCTTTGAGATCAATTCTCTTAAAAGGCAATGGTAAAAAACCAAACACATTTCTTCTTCCACTAAAGACTTACAGGTGGGAATCAAGCCTTATCTACCTTTGTAATTCCTATGCAAAATATTTAAAATATTTGTGAAATGAAAGAATATAGCCATAGATTAAAATCCAAAAAGTTCCACTGTAATCATGGTTTTTCTCCTGTTTAAAGATTTTTTCATGCCTTCTCAAAGCAATGCTTTGGCCAACTGCCATTTCTCCCTGACTTGAGCACTCTGCCCAGCTGTGATGGGCCCTTTCCCCTCAAGCCCCACCGCGCATATTCTCGCCTTCAGGCACTCATTCGGTGGTCTCTCCAGGCCTGGAATTACCTATGCAGTTCATGAGCGTGACTAGTGGTGCATTACCATCACCCTATTGAAGGCCAAGGTGGATGCAACTGGTCTGCTCCTGTGGGTCCATCCAAGGCCTTCACTCTTCAAGGTTCAATGCAGGTCTTCACTTCCTAAGGATACTTCACTGAGGTCTCCGGTCCAGGCATAATTCTCTCTTGAGTCCTTAGGACATGTCTTGAATGCATCCGTGCCAATGGCACTTAATCTTTCAGGCTTTCATTGTTTGGAATTTGGGGCATGAAGCATTAAGGCCATTCCTCTTCCTAGAATGTGGTCATTGATAGGTCTATATACCAGATTTTTCAGGTTTTTCTCCATTTCCAGACTCTTGGTAGGTTTGTACTTATCTAACCTCTGAAGTTATGTGTGGCTGTTTAATTTGCTTTGGCCAAAGAAATGTGAGCAGAACTGACATGAGCCCCTTTAGGGAAGAAGCTCTCAGAGGAAGAAGTAGTAAGAGCTGGTGACTGGTCTTCCCCCCGACACTGGTGGCTGGCAATGACTGAGATATCTAGTGGACTGTCCTGGAAGTCTGATAGAGGACCCAGCTGATTCACCATGGGTATGTGGTGTAAGAACTAAACTTTGACTGTGTTATGCCATTTAGATTCAGAGGTTGTTTGAATAATTAATAACATAAATAAAAATTAAATAATTGTGTGTTACTGCAGCACAATCTATCCTATCCAGACTATACGTTCCTTGAAGGCAGCACTCATGCATAACTCACCTTTCTATCCCCCAGAGAGCACAGCACAATGCCCGATGCATGTTCAATAATTATTGCTGACTGATTATATACACTGAGATAAAGTAAAATATCAGAGGTTGAAGAGTAGGACTTGGTGTCAGAACTTTGAGACTTCCGTCTCTGAAAAACCAAAATCGATGTACAAGATGCTTCCAACAGTGTTCTAAAAAGATCCTTGCATACAGGGAGGCAGACTAGTATAATGAAAGGAACCTGGGCTTTCAAGCTGGACAAACCTGGGTTCAAGTGCGAGCTCTACCATATACTTGGCTGCATGACCTTGGGCCAGTTATTTAAGCTCTTTGACTCTGGGATAACATCACTAACTACCACACAGGGTTACTGTGGGGATTAAATGAGAGAATGTGTGTAAAGCACCTGGTATATAATAAATGGTCAACTAATGTCACTCTCTTAGGCTCTCCTCCCATCAAGTGTGTGTGGGTGGGTATGAACTTGGAACCACTTCCCTTCATTTATTCTCTCTGAGATCTTGGTTACTTGCCTAAGTCCCTGGATTGATTTAGCTTGGTCTACCTCAGATCCTCAGGGTTTTGTTTTTGCTGTCCCATGCACACTCTGCCCTTTTGAGAAAGTCCATCTGCAAATAGCTGGAGTTGGCAGGAGCCCTTGGCAAAGGAGGTCCAATGGGGGAAGTGTTTTTGTGACAGGCTGTCTGCTGCGAAAATGTTAAACAGGACCCTTGGTGTGGTGGGTATAGTCAGGGAGGTGATCTCTGTGGGGGAGAGAGAATTCAAGACGTCATGGTAGGCAGTTCCAGGGAAGCCCCACCTTGGCCTAGGCCTGGCTCTAATGGCAGATGATTCTTCTACTGAACCCTGGGATTGTTTCAGTGATGGCAGCAGGGAAATCTGTGAAATGATCTGCAATGACTGACTCCTTCCCCACGCCGGGGCTTGCTGTGGTGCCCAAGGGCTTGTGTTTTCTTGAACTCCTGGCTCAGTGAGCCTTGTGTTTACAGGTTTATGCACTGTACCTGACTGAGTCCTTGAGGCCACCCCCCTCCCCCATGTTCCCAAGTAGAAGCCATGATGTGGCATGACCAACCACCCCAAAGGTGCTTGTGTAACTTGTTTTTCCAAGTCTTGGCAGGAGCTCTGGTCCTGAAGTGAGAAAGGGTGTTTACATTCTGGAAGAGCAGTCTCAAGAAATGTCTTGCATCAAACCGACCAATCCCCACCCCCCAGCAGCTTTCTCTGTGGGATGGCTGTGATAGCCACAGAGGTGGTCTGGGACATGGAAGGAACGAGCCTGAACATGAAGGAAGATCGGCTGTGAGGAAGCATCCATCAAGCCACAGGGCGGCCATTGCCCTATGTAAACTCCCTCCCTGGTCAGGGGAGGAAGCTTCCTGAGGACAAGTCCTTTGTTGGCCCGGTGCCCGCTGCAGTGCCTAACACAGAGCACAGTGCTGGGTATAGGTGCTCAACAGGCACCCAGTTAAGTCAATAAATTGTGAACTACGTGGGCATGAAAACATTTGAGAGGACACATTGGTGGAAGTTCTCAACTGACACCCCAGTTAACAGCTTTCTCTGAACAGTACTTAAATTAATAATAACAATGGTTACTATTTATTAAGTACCTAGCCTATGCCAAGCAAAGGCATATATTGTTTCCTTAAATTATACAATAGTCAATAGTTCCACGAAACAGGGATTTCTCTCCCCAGTTAACAGCTGACGGAGGGCACAGCGGAGGAGACTCACAGGCACAAAGTCTGAGAATCTCATGTGAGACCACACAGACAGTAAGCCAGGATTCCACAGCCCTCACATGCACGGAAGCCCCTGCATTCCCACTTGCCATTTCTCTACGCTTCTCCCCCCAACGCCTGCCCAGTTCCCCATCTCTGCGTCCTGCAGCGTCTGCAGGAAAGGGTGACTTTAAAGGAGGCATGGGGCAGCGATTCCACTCCCCTGCTGCGGGCAGTTGTGCATTCTCTTTGTTTCTTCCTCTAGCAAACAGGATTGAATCCAGCATGGAAGGAGCACTGGGTTAGCAGCCCCATTCCAGATGTCTGCTTTGTCATCCTGAAGAACACCCACCCATGTTCAGGGCCTTCTAGTACCTCAGCCCCTCAGCCCTCCTGGAGAAGCCCCTCTCCTCCCCTCCCACCTTCCACTGCTGACACATACAGCTTCTCTTTTCTTCCTCCGCTGACTGGCTTCAAGGCCAGGTTTTCACTTCACGAGAAAAACCTTGCTACAGGTATTATTCTGTAGACAGTCCCTGGCACCAAATATGCACTCAAGAAATATTTACTGAATTGCATGCTAAATTCTAGACAAAAGAAGAGAAGGCTGCGGATCCAGAAAGAAAACTGAAAAGCTGAGGGGGTGGGGGAGGGGTGCAAACACTAACTTGACTCTTTCCTTTCCTCGCCTCCCTCCCCCTTAGTAGGGAAGCAGCCACGTTATTCAGTGTTAATGCTGTCATTTGATTACAGTAACATACAAACAGATTGAAAAGCTCCAATCAATGCCAGAGCAGAAGTGCACACGCAGGGGGCTGTTTCCTTGGAAATAATAACTCTCCAAAGAGAAATACCCAAACAACTTTCTTGACCCTCTGGAGAGAAGAAATAACAATTGGACAGAAAGTCGTGTGTGTGTGTCTGTGTGTGTCTGTGTGTGTGTGTGTGTGTTTGGGGGGGGGGCGCATGCGCGTGTGGCTGCACCTTCTGCATGTCCTGTCCACGGGGTGCCTTTGACAGCCTGTCTATTCAAACGCTGGGGCCATAGGCTGGCGGCGCAGTGCCTGCCGCCGCGGTGGCTGAGATCACACTGTTGATTTTGTTTTACAGAGAGCAGCCCAGCCTGTTGTGAAGAGTACAGAATGTTCTCTTCTGTGAACTGAGCTTGAACTTTTCCAACCCACTTTGTTTGAGGAATCATACAGACACAGAGGGGAAAAAACAGGGAAGATAACCCCCAAATTGTTGAAATCGTTGTGTTCTCTCTGATTTTGGCCCTGATCATTTGCTTTTCACTGCTCGAAATTAAAAATCCCAAGCGTTACAGTTCTCGGAAGAACAAAATGCCTGTGATGTCCTTTCTCTGAGTCAGTACTCCAGCTTCCACTTTGGAAAGAAACAAGTCTGTCACCATCTCTCCTAGATTTCTTTCTTTCTTCCTCTTTTTCCTCTTAGGCACTCAAGGGACAACAACAATAAAAGATATTTTTCTGTAGGGAAAGGAAAGGCCTCCAATGCCTGTGACTTCTTTCAGGTATTCAGGCTATCATGATGTTACAAACAGTGGTCCCCAATTTACTGTATGGCCTGAGAGAATCGATAGTAAGGGTTCTGAGTCATTTGCCTCCACATAAATCACCAACTTGAGACACAACCAATGCTTGGTAAGGTGGTCTGAAATTTCTCTTTGAAAACAATCTTTGCCTAGTCTTAGGGCCGAGCCTCCAACTTGGGGGCACATTGATAAATGGTTTAGGGGGTCTGCTTGGAGGATCTGAATGTGAGACCTCTGTAGGATAGGCAGCAGTAGTTTTCCAACTTACTATTTTTTAATAGCAGTAGATTCCTTTCTTTATGCTATAATTAACCAAAACTCATTGGTGAAGCAGAAGAGTACAATTTTGTGAGAGCTGCGTGTTTGAGTTTTCTACTTATGCGTGCACATGTGATACTGGTCAACTCATGCCTTGTAAAACTCAGCTGGTGAAAGGGGCTTGTCTTGTGTACTTACAGAGTCATTCATAAGTGTCCAGTGCCATACTGTTATGCCAATGAAAGACGTTCTCTTGCATTCACAGCTCCACCACCTACCTCATAGTTGAGGGGCTGCTGTCTTGTAGATCTTGCTCACTGCTGGCAACTGGGAGATTCCTACAAGAGTGTCTTTACTTCTGAAATGATTCTAGTTCCTGGAGGGTCCCTGTGATCTTTTGTTTTTTTAAAGTCAACATGCCATCAGAATTTTGGTTGATTAGTTCATACATTCTATAAACTGCCATTGAATACTTGGTATGTTTAAGTTATTAGATGGGACTTAGGGGTTGAGAGATGGGTAAGATATGTTCACTGCTTTCAGAGAGTTTATTGTCCACTGGGAGAGGCAGAAATACACACACACACACACACACACACACACACATAATACTGTATACATATGTAATACAAAGGAGGTTGATGTATGTCCAACGGAAGGACAAGGCTATAAACTGTGAATGTAGAGTATCACAGGAACAAGATGAGGATTCTAATAGGTGGAAGTTGGGTCATGTGGAGTCTAGACAGCAAAAGAAAGAAATCATGGATTATCAAATAAGAAATGATGATAGGATATGGTTCAAGATGGCAGAGTAGAAGGATGTGTGCTCACTACCTCTTGCAAGAGCACCAGAATCACAACTAAGTGCTGAACAATCATCGACAGGAAGACACTGGAACACACCAAAAAAGATACCGCACGTCCAAAGACAAAGGAGAAGCCGCAATAAGAGGGTAGGAGGGGCACAATCACAATAAAATCAAATCCCATAACCGCTGGGTGGGTGACGCAAAAATTGGAGAACAATTATACCACAGAAATCCACCCACTGTAGGGAAGGTTCTGAGCGCCATGCCAGGCTTCCTAACCTGGGGATCTGGCAACAGGAGGAGGAATTCCCAGAGAATCAGACTTTGAAGGCTAGTGGGATTTGATTGCAGGACTTCGACAGGACTGGGGGAAACAGAGACTCCACTCTTGGAGGGCACACACAAAGTAGTGTATCAATCAGGACCCAGGATGAAGGAGCAGTAGTCCCATAGGAGACTGAACCAGACCTACCTGCTAGTGTTGGAGGGTCTCCTGCAGAGGTGGGGGGGTGGCTGTGGTCACTGTGGGGACAGGACACTGGCAGCAGAAGTTCTGGGAAGTACTCCTTGGTGTAAGCCCTCCAGGATTCCGTCATTAGACCCACCAAAGAGCCTGTAGGCTTCCAGTGCTGGGTCACCTCAGGCCAAACAACCAAAAGAGAGGGAACCCAGCCCCACCCATCAGCAGACAAGCGGATTAAAGTTTTACTGGGCTCTGCCTACCAGAGCAACACCCAGCTCTACCCACTACCAGTCCCTCCCATCAGGAAGCTTCCACAAGCCTCTTAGATAGCCTCATCCATGAGAGGACAGACAGCAGAAGCAAGAAGAACTATAATTCTGCAGCCTGTGGAATGAAAACCACATTCACAGAAAAACAGACAAAATGAAAAGACAGAGGACTATGTACCAGATGAAGGAACAAGATAAAACCCCAGAAAAACAACTAAATGAAGTGGAGATATGCAACCTTCCAGAAAAAGAATTCAGAATAATGATAGTGAAGATGATCCAGGACCTTGGAAAAAGAATGGAGGCAAAGATTGAGAAGATGCAAGAAATGTTTAACAAAGACCTAGAAGAATTAAAGAACAAACACCAAGAAGAATTAAAGAACAAACAAACAGAGATGAACAATACAATAACTGAAATGAAAAATACACAAGAAGGAATCAATAGCAGAATAACTGAGGCAGAAGAACGGATAAGTGACCTTGAAGACAGAATGGTGGAATTCACAGACACAGAACAAAATAAAGAAAAAGAATGAAAACAAATGAAGACAGCCTAAGAGACCTCTGGGACAACATTAAACACACCAACATTCACATTATAGGGGTCCCAGAAGAAGAAGAAAGAAAGGACCCGAGAAAATATTTGAAAAGATTATAGTTGAAAACTTCCCTAACATGGGAAAGGAAATAGCCACCCAAGTCCAGGAAGCACAGGGATAAACCCAAGAATAAATATGCCGAGACACATAGTAACCAAATTGACAAAAATTAAAGACAAAGAAAAATTATTAAAAGCAACAAGGGGAAAATGACAAATAACATACAAGGGAACTCCCATAAGGTTAACAGCTGATTTCTCAGTAGAAACTCTACAAGCCAGAAAGGAGTTGCATGATATATTTAAAGTGATGAAAGGGAAGAACTTAGAGCCAAAATTACTCTACCCGGCAAGGATCTCGTTCAGATTCAGGAGAGAAATCAAAAGCTTTACAGACAAGTAAAAGCTAAGAGAATTCAGCACCACCAAACCAGCTCTACAACAAATGCTAAAGGAACTTCTCTAAGTGGGATACACAAGAGAAGAAAAGGACCTACAAGAACAAACCCAAAACAATTAAGAAAATGGTAATAGGAACATACCTATTGATAATTACCTTAAAAGTGAATGGATTAAATGCTCCAACCAAAAGACACAGGCTTGCTGAATGGACACAAAAACAAGACCCATATATATGCTGTCTACAAGAGACCCACTTCAGACCTAGGGACCCATACAGACTGAAAGTGAGGGGATGGAAAAAATATTCTGTGCAAATTGAAATCAAAAGAAAGCTGGAGTAGCAATACTCTTATCAGATAAATGGACTTTAAAATAAAGAATGTCACAAGAGACAAGGAAGGTCACTACATAATGATCAAGGGATCAATCCAAGAAGAAGATATAACAATTATAAATATATATGCACCCAACATAGGAGCACCTTACTACATAAGGCAAATGCTAACAGCTATAAAAGAGGAAATCGACAGTAACACAATAATAGTTGGGGACTTTAACACCTCACTTACACCAATGGACAGATCATCCAGACAGAAAATTAATAAGGAAACACAAGCTTTAAATGACACAATAGACCAGATAGATTTAATTGATATTTATAGGACATTCCGTCCGAAAACAGCAGATTATACTTTCTTCTCAGGCGCACACAGAACATTCTCCAGGATAGATCATATCTTGGGTCACAAATCAAGCTGTGGTAAATTTTAAAACATTGAAATCATATCAATCATCTTTTTTTTTTACCACAACGTTATGAGATTAAAAATCAATTACAGGGGAAAAAAACGTAAAAGACACAAACACATGGAGGCTAAACAATATGTTACTAAATAACCAAGAGATCACTGAAGAAATCAAAGAGGAAATCAAAAAATACCTAAAGTCTGTCATACAGAGTGAAGTAAGTCAGAAAGAGAAAAACAAATACTGTATGCTAACACATATATATGGAATCTTAAAAAAAAAAAAAAAAGGTTCTGAAGAACCTAGAGGCAGGACAGGAATAAAGACACATACGTAGAGAATGGACTTAAGGACATGGGGAGGGGGAAGGGTAAGTGGGGACGAAGTGAGAGAGTGGCATGGACATATATACACTACCAAATGTAAAACAGATAGCTAGTGGGAAGCAGCCACATAGCACAGGGAGACCAACTCAGTGCTTTGTGACCACTTAGAGCGGTGGGATAGGGAGGGTGGGAGGGAGATGCAAGAGGGAGGAGATACGGGGATATACGTATAGCTGATTCACTTTGTTATAAAGCTGAAACTAACACACTATTGTAAAGCAATTATACTCCAATAAAGATGTTAAAAAAAATATCTAGAGACAAAGGACAACGAAAACACGACGATCCAAAACCTGTGGGATGCAGCAAAAGCAGTTCTAAGAGGGAAGTTTATAGCAATACAATCCTACCTCAAGAACAAGAAAAATCTCAAATAAACAATCTATCCTTACATCTAAAGGAACTAGAGAAAGAAGAACAAACAAAACCCAAAATTAGTAGAAGGAAAGAAAGCATAAAGATCAGAGCAGAAATAAATGGAAACAAAGAAAATGATAGCAAAGGTCAATAAAAATAAAACCTGGTTCTTTGAGAAGATAAACAAAATTGATAAACCTTTAGCCAGACTCATCAAGAAAAAGAGGGAGAGAACTCAGATCAGTAAGCTTAGAAATGAAAAAGGAGAAGCTACAACAGACACCGCAGAAATACAAAGCATCCTAAGAGACTATAAGCAACTCTATGCCAATAAAATGGACAACCTGGAAGAAATGGACAAATTCTTAGAAAGGTATAACCTTCCAAGACTGAACCAGGAAGAAATAGAAAATATGAACAGACCAATCACAAGAAATGAAATTGAAACTGGGATTAAAAATCTTCCAACAAACAGAAGTCCAGGACCAGATAGCTTCACAGGTGAATTATATCAAACATTTAGGGAAGAGCTAACACCCATCCTTCTCAAACTCTTCCAAAAATTTGCACAGGAAGAAACACTCCCAAACTCATTCTATGAGGCCATCGTTGCCGTGATACCAAAACCAGACAAAGGTACTACAAAAAAAGAAAATACAGACCGATATCACTGACGAAAATAGATGCAAAAGTCCTCAACAAAATACTAGCAAACAGAATCCAACAACACATTAAAAGGATCATACACCATGATCAAGTGGGATTTATCCCAGGGATACAAAGATTCTTCAATATACGCAAATCAATCAATGTGATACACCATATTAACAAATTGAAGAATAAAAACCATATGATCATCTCAATAGATGCAGAAAAAGCTTTTGACAAAATTCAACACCCATTTATGATAAAAACTCTCCAGAAAGTGGGCATCAAGGGAAACTACCTCAACATAAGAAAGGCCATACATGACAAACCCAAAGCAAACATCATTCTCAATGGTGAAAAACTGAAAGCATTTCCTCTAAGATCAGGAACAAGATAAGGCTGTCCACTCTCACCACTATTATTCAACATAGTTTTGGAAGTCCTAGCCATGGCAATCAGAGAAGAAAAAGAAATAAAAGGAATACAAATTGGAAAAGAAGTAAAACTGTCACTGTTTGCAGATGACATGATACTACACATAGAGAATCCTAAAGATGCCACCAGAAAACTACTAGAGCTAATCAGTGAATCTGGTAAAGTTGCAGGATACAAAATTAATGCACAGAAATCTCTGGCATTCCTCTACAATAACAACGAAAGATCAGAAAGAGAAATTAAGGAAACAATCCCATTCACCATTGCAACAAAAAGAATAAAATACCTAGGAATAAACCTATCTAAGGAGGTAAAAGACCTGTACTCAGAAAACTATAAGACACTGATGAAAGAAGTCAAAGAAGACACAAACAGATGGAGAGATATCCCATGTTCTTGGATTGAAAGAATCAATATTGTGAAAATGACTATACTACCCAAAGTAATCTACAGATTCAATGCAATCCCTATCAAATTACCAGTGGCATTTTTTACATAACTAGAACAAATCATCTTAAAATTTGTATGGAGACACAAAAGACCCCGAATAGCCAAAGCAGCCTTGAGGGAAAAAAACAGAGCTGGAGGAATCAGACTCCCTGACTTCAGACTATACTACAAAGCTACAGTAATCAAGACAATATAGTACTAGCACAAAAACAGAAATATAGATCAATGGAACAGGATAGAAAGCCCAGAGATAAACCCACGCACCTATGGTCAAGTAATCTATGACAAAGGAGGCAAGGATATACAATGGAGAAAAGGCAGTCTCTTCAATAAGTGGTGCTGGGAAAACTGGACAGCTACACGTAAAAGAATGAAATTAGAACACTCCCTAACACCATACACAAAAATAAACTCCAAATGGATTAAGACCTAAATGTAAGACTGGACACTATAAAACTCTTAGAGGAAAACATAGGAAGAACACTCTTTGACATAAATCACAGCGAGATCTTTTTGACCCACCTCCTAGAGTGATGGAAATAAAAACAAAAATAAACAAATGGGACCTAATGAAACTTAAAAGCTTTTGCACAGCAAAGGAAACTATAAACAAGACAAAAAGACAACCCTCAGAATGGGAGAAAATATTTGCAAACGAATCAATGGACAAAGGATTAATCTCCAAAACATATAAACAGCTCATGCAGCTCAATATTAAAAAAAACAAACAACCCAATCAAAAAATGGGCAGAAGACCTAAATAGACATTTCTCCAAAGAAGACATATAGATGGCCAAAAGGCACATGAAAAGCTGCTCAACATCACTAATTATTAGAGAAATGCAGATGAAGACTACAATGAGGTATCACCTCACACCAGTTAGAATGGGCATCATCAGAAAATCTACAAACAATAAATGCTGGGGAGGGTGTGGAGAAAAGGGAACCCTCTTGCACTGTTGGTGGGAATGTAAATTGATACAGCCACTATGGAGCACAGCATATAGTTTCCTTAAAAAACTAAAAATAGAATTACCATATGACTCAGCAATCCCACTACTGGGCATACACCCAGAGAAAACCATAATTCAAAAAGACACATGCACCCCAATGTTCACTGCAGCACTATTTACAATAGCCAGGTCATGGAAGCAACCTAAATGCCCATCGACAGATGAATGGATAAAGACGATGTGGTACACATATACAATGGAATATTACTCAGCCATAAAAAGGAATGAAATTGGGTCATTTGTAGAGACGTGGATGGACCTGGAGACTGTCATACAGAGTGAAGTAAGTCAGAAAGAGAAAAACAAATATCGTATATTAATGCATATATGTGGAATCTAGAAAAATGGTACAGATGAACTGGTTTGCAAGGCAGAAACAGAGACACAGATGTAGAGAACAAACGTATGGACACCAAAGGGGGAAAGTGGGGCGGGGGGTGGTGGTGGTGGTAGGATGAACTGGGAGATTGGGATTGACATATATATAATAATATGTATAAAATAGATAACTGATAAGAACCTGCTGTATAAAAAAAATGAGTAAATAAATTAAAAAAAGAAACAAATCATGAAGAGAGATGGTCTTTGTGGTTAATAGAATTGTGTACGCTATTTGGGTAGTAATGAGTAGTTCTTGTGGCTGAGCAGTTGTTGCTAGAGTACGTAGGAAGAAGAAAAAAAAAAATAGATTGAGCCTAGATTGGCGATGTCTACTTTTTCATCTTATGCCCACAGCTAGTCTTTCTTGCTGAGTTTGTATGAAGCTTCAGAATCTTTCTCAATGCAATTCCCCAAAAAGCCACCACTAATCAGCTGGGGTTGGCACTTGAGATAAAACCATCTGTCATTCTTTGCTTGGGCCTTAAATCCTATCCTTACACATTTGCATTTTATTTTGTTGTTCTTGGGGAGTTACTGCGTGTTTCTAAGAATCAAGATGATATGAGTCAATGACATGATTCAACCTGGGTTTTTGTAAGGTAGCTGATGGCCATGGGAAGGATCCCTGGGAAAGGTGAGACTAGAAACCACGAGAGACCAGTAAGAAGACTACACAAATCATCTAGAATGGTGTGAGTGGGAGGGAAAAGTGGGTTGGACAGAGGAGACACTGGGGAGGTAGAAGTGATAGGACTTGGTGATGATAGAGGAGGGAAAGAAGACTTGACAATACTGAGTTTTCTCAATTGGGTTACTGAGAGGCAAGAGGCTGCTATGGTCTGAATGTGTCCCCCCAGATCCATATGTTGAAATATTAGCTTTCAAAAATGATGGTTAGGAGATGGGGTCTTAAGTCACGAGGGTGGAGCCCTCATGAATGAGATTAGTGCCTTAGAAAAGTGACCACGACCAAGAGGGCTCCCTAGCCCTTTCCATCATGTGAGGATACAAGAAGTCTGAGACTTGGAAGAGGGCCCTCACCCAATCATGCTGGCACCATGATCTTGGACTTCCAGCCTCCAGAGCTGTGAGAAACATATTTCTGTTATTTATAAACTATCCAACCTGTGATATTTTGTTATAGCAGCCTGAACAGACTAAGACTAAGACAGGGGCCAAGAGAAGGAATACAGGAAGAGCTTTTTACTTTTTTTTTTTAAATAAAGGGAAGATGATACATTATGCTTCAGATAGGTTGCATTTGAGGGATATGGGACATCTTATGGAGAGAACTCCAGCCATCATTTGGAAATACATGTCTGGAGTTAAGAGCTAAAGAAGTAATTCAGGATTCAGCCACATTAAAGGAACCACTGAAAGCCTTGGGAGTCGATGTTATCACCTAGAAAAAGAGCTATGCAGGTCATTTACAGACCTGTGGAAAAGAGGGCCTGATTATACCTTGAGAGATGCTTACACCAGAGGAAAAGCATCCAAGAAATAACACAAGTTTGTTTTTTTTTTTTAATTCCATTAGTCTTTTTTTAAAAACATCTTTATTGGAGTATAATTGCTTTACAATGGTGTGTTTAGTTTCTGCTTTATAACACAAGTTTTTAACAATATGGGGCACCATTAGTTTAATCTTCTACTCCTGTATCTGATTCTTCTTTAATACAGAAAAGTGACTCACCTGAATGTTACTTGTTTGGTGTCTTTCTGAGAATTAAAGAAAAAAGGTAGTTTTCTCTTCCATATCCTTTAAGGCAGTGTTTCTTACACTACTGTTGGCTGATCATGTCGCACAATAAGAAATACATTTTACACATACATACTTAATTATGTAACTAAAACAAAGGGCTTTATGAAACAATATCTGCCTGAATCTTCTGCAATTAATGCCATTTTCAATTTTATTCTATTCCATTAAAAAAAAAAGGCTGGTTGGGTCCCAGTAAGTTGATATCACAACTGCTAATATGTGGCTAACTGCAGTGTGAAAGACATGGGGATTAAGGGGCTGTGGTTTCTAGAAATCCATTCTCCCTCTAGTGGTTGGCATCTTTCAGGAGAGAACAGAGCTTACAAGTGAGTCTCAGCTCAGCCTGAAGACCCCTGGAGAAAAGCTTAACTCCATCTCCAAAGGCCTCCCTTTCCTGTAGGGATTTCTAGCTTTGGGAGGAAGCCTAGGTGAGTTCTACCAGCAGTGTTGCTTGTTTTGTTCCCAGATGCAAATACTACTATTACTACTGCTGCTGCTGCTGCTGTTGCTAACAATAATAATAATAATAATGACATTTAAAAAAAATAAATTTATTTATTTTATTTATTTATTTTTGGCTGTGTTGGGTCTTCGTTGCTGCATGCAGGCTTTCTCTAGTGTGGCGAGCAGGGGCTACTCTTCCTTGTGGTGCACGGGCTTTTCATTGCAGTGGTTTCTCTTGTTGCAGAGCACGGGCTCTAGGTGCATGGGCTTCCGTAGTTGTGGCACGTGGGCTCAGTAGTTGTGGCTCGTGGGCTCTAGAGCGCAGGCTCAGCAGTTGTGGCACACAGGCTTAGTTGCTCTGTGGCATGTGGGATCTTCCCAGACCAGGGCTCGAACCCGTGTCCCTTGTGTTGGCAGGCAGATTCTTAACCACTGTGCCACCAGGGAAGCCCAATAATGACATTTATTGAGTCAGGCACTTTACATAACATTGTTAACACAATTCTCATAATAAGCCTCTGAGGAAAGTACAATTGTTACCTCCATTTTACAGATGAGAAATACTGAGGCTAAGGGAGATATGCCCCAGATATGCCCCTGATCATCCAGCCAGTGAATGGTGAAGCTGAGATCCAAACCCAGCTTGCAGAATAGCGAGTGACAGTAAGCTATATCTTCTTTGGTCCACCTGGGCTTCCATGTCATCGCCATCAGCCCCTTGTGTGGCAGGGCTTGGTCTTTTCTCACGGCACTCGTTACTCCTTCTCTCAGTGGAGCTTCCATGCGTTTAAAAATTTCTTGAATATAATCAAATATCTGACATGCATTCAGGAAGTGGAGGCAGGAAAGGTAGCAAGAGAGAAAGAGGAAGGGTGGAGCAGGTTGATGAATGGACTTTTGAGGCTGGGTTGCAAACAGCTATCTGAAAGGGTAGAGGCCAGACCTTCATCACCTTTACCTGGCGACAGTGTCTGGACTAATTCCCCGCTTCCATCTTCACCTCTGACAATCCCTCCACCCTCCCCATCTCCATTAGGCTTATCTTTCCAAAGCAGCACTGTCATCCTGCTTCATGCTTCCTGCTGACACTGCCAACTCACCCTGTCCCAAACTGAATGCTTCCTCCCTCCCTTCAGTGCTCCCCTTCAATGCTAACCCTTCTCACCCCACCCTGTGTCTACTCTGCGGACGGTCATTCCAGACTTGCACCTGGCCCCACCCACTACTTCCCCACACAAGGCTCAGCCTGGCAAGTTGTCTCTCTGTCCCTGGATGCATGGGGCTTGTCGGATCTCAGTGGCTGTGCCCCCGTCGTGCCCCTGCCTGGAATGCACCTCCACCTCTCCCCCTCTCTACACCTGTCCATCCTTCAAGACCCAGTTCAGATCTTGCCTCTTCCCCTGAGCTCTTCTTTTATCTTTGCATCTTTGCTTTTGTATCATCCATTTAGGAACATCACTAAATACTGTAGACTATTTAAATGATTCATGTTTACACTGTCATCCAGATTCATTCATTTATTCATTTTAAAACTATTTATTATTGAATTGCCTATTAAGTTTCAGACACAGGAAATTCAGTGACAATGAAGGTCAGAAGAGGTGTCATAACTCCAGCATCCACAAACAGGGCCAGCAGAGTATAGTCCAGAGTTGTTGTTTTTGATACTCAGCTTCCATTCACCTTCTAGGAAAATACTCCAATTATCTTTTGGGCACCCGCTGAAGTACTGGTCCATGTTGGATGAGCAGGGCTGACCTCCCCACCTTGAATGAGGAGTGGGCATATGACAGAGGCCAGTCCAGGCCAGTGAGAGAACTGCATTTCCCTGGTCATAGTTATTGGTTCAGAGATGGTATGTAACTCTGGCTAGGCCAATGGAAATTAGCCCCAGGTTTTTGCTAGAACTATCCGAGGACGCTAAGCTGGCTGAACCTGAGCCAGGAACTTCTGGCAATTATTATTGTCACCACTTGTAGAGGGCCTGTCTGAAGATGAAGCCAACATGGAGGAAATCAGAGTGGAGGGATGGAAAGCGACTGATTCTGGATAACATCCCTGAGGTGCTTAGATCCAGCCACTACTATACCTTAACGTAATAAATTATCTCGTTTAGGTCGGTTTCTGTTAAGATTCTGTAATCTACAACTAAAAAGGTTTCCCTAATTAGCCTAGACTGATTCCCATTCCAGTTTAGGTTGGGTTGAGGGTCAGATCAAAGTGAATCTATTGATTTAGCAAGACTCTGGGCATAGAGGAGCACTGCCTTTTTTCCTGTATAAATCCTTCCCTCATCCCAAGGCAAAAGAAATAAAAGCAATAATAAGCAAATGGGACCTAATCAAACGTAGAAGCTTTTGCACAGCAAAGGAAACCATCAACAAAATGAAAAAACAACCTACGGAATGGGAGAAAATATTTGCAAACGACATGACCAACAAGTGATTAATATGCAAACTATACAAATGTCTCATACATACACACATACATACACAGGAATATTACTGAGCCATAAAAAAGAATGAAATTCTGCCATTTGCAACAATGTGGATGGACCTAGAAGGTATATGCTTAGTAAAATAAGTCAGATAAAGACAAATACTCTATGTTATCACTTACATGTGGAATCTGAAAAATAAAACAAACAAATGCATATAACAAAACAGAAACAGCCTTACAGGTAAAGAGAACAAACTAGCAGTTACCAGCAGGGAGAGGGAAGGGGGGAGGGACAAGATTGGGGTATGGGATTAAGAGATACAAACTACTGTGTTTGTAAAATAAATAAGCAACAAGGATATATTGTAGAGCACAGGGAAATATAGCCGTTATTTTGTAATAACTTTAAATGGAATATAATCTTAAAAAATTAAACACTATGCTGTATACCTGAAACTAATATAATACTGTAAATCAACTATACTTCAATTTTTAAAAAGCAAAAAAAAAAAAAAAAAACCAAACAACTTTCCAAGTACTTATAATGTGCTGTAGTTTGTATGATCTGACCAGGTCCAGGAAAAAAAAAAAGCTAAATCCAGTCTTTGTTTAAACAGGTTATCATTGCTTAGAATTTACTTTCTATATGCCATAGAATATGATTTTACAATAAAGAAATTTGGAAAAACTTTTTGTTTTTTTGAATTGTCATGGGAGGGGGGGACATCTTCACCTTGCCCGTTCCACAGGACTGCTGTGTAGCCTACGTGAGATTATGAAGCAGTGGCGGTGCGGGGAGCAGTGCTCTGTAAACCGGGATTGGCAACCTCACACACCTGCCTGGGGCTGGGGAAAGGCAGGTAAGCGCCAGTGAAGCGCAGGACACCAGGCAGCCAGGAGCCCAGGCCTGGGCTGAGGCAGGAGTCCTTTCTCAGGGGAGACACTGACCCCACTCTGGCTGATTAATGACAAGTGAATCTGGTCTTAATGTTGCCACAACTTTGGGGGAGAATATACACATTAGTATTTGTAGGCAGAATCTCTCAGTGTTAAGAACACTGAGCGCCAAGAAGCACATTTGAGGACCAGATCATCATTTTATGAACTCTGAAACTGTACAGAGGTGGGAACCTGTTTAAAATCGGGTTTTTTGTTTTTTAGTAAATCACTCCATTTCTAAAACTTACTTTTATTCCCATTGTTTTATGGATTGACTCCTCTATAGGCTGCTTTGCTAGGGGAAGAAGCATTCTCTATTCTCACAGGCACTAGAAAACATATTAGTTTGTTCTTTGGGAGTTTCCTAAGCTTTAAGGAGTTGACATGCTACGTGGGGAAGATGGCCTGGGAAAGAGTTCTGAGCTGGAAGGAATCGTACCTGCTGTATTAAGTGGTTTTCAGTAGTCTGGCAAACCTCTGAACGAAGCTGGCTGGGTCAGGGTCCCTGGGATGGGTCTTGAGGCAAAAGGGAGGAGGGGAGTGTCATGGAGGAACACGGGTCCTGCTCACCATGGCCCTGCTTGTGTCTGGTAAACAGTATCAAGAGAGGCATGAGGGGACTTCCCTGGTGGCGCAGTGGTTAAGAATCTGCCTGCCAATGCAGGGGACACGGGTTCAATCCCTAGTCGGGGAAGATCCCACATGCCGTCGAGCAACTAAGCCCATGCGCCACAACTACTGAGCCTGCACTCTAGAACTCGCGAACCCCAACTACTGAAGCCCACGCTCCTAGAGCCCATGCTACGCAACAAGAGAAGCCACCACAATGAGAAGTCCGCACACCACAACGAAGAGTGGCCCCTGCTCGCCGCAACTAGAGAAAGCCTGCACGCAGCAATGAAGACTCAACGCAACCAAAAATAAATTAATTAATTAATTTTAAAAAGAAAAGAGAGGCACCAGGTAGAGTATTTAAGGTCAAAGGTAGGAGGTCACTGAGAGGAGACTGGAATTTTGTCACGGGAAAAGGAGGTGCTGAGAGTTAGATTTGAGTGAGACTCATTTGTCTTCATGCTTTTAGAAGCTGCTAGATTTTGAGATGAAATTTTGCCTGTGGAACCAGTTGATATACCTATGGTGCTCCCTCATTTTTATGACTTTGGAGCATGCAGAGGGAAAGGAGAAAACCACTGTTTGGACATAAATGTCCTTAATAGAGTTCAGGAGTGATATGAGAAGCTATTAAAACATACAAATGTTAAGCTGATTTATACTGAACTGAACCACACCGTCTGAAGCTTGTTTTCCCACACTTTCTTTGAAAGTCTCCTTAGTTCCTTCCCATACTCATCGCACAAGACTGCTTGTAAGCCCTCTCGAGTGTGGAGAAACAGCAGAACTCCTCAAACAAAAACCAAAGAAATATCAAAAGGTTGTAAAAGCAATTTCTTCAAGCTTAAGACATCATATCATCATAATATCTAGAAATAAATAGAATTCAGGAAAGAGGATTTACTGTGGTTAATCCCTTTGTAAAGCAAATGTATCAATAGCATGTGTAGTCTCACCTAAGTTTTTGTGTTTTGTGGATCTGATTTTGGGTTTGCTTAAGGTACGACACACCTGTGTCCTATCAACACCTCTCCCCCAAAGTGAAGTGACTTTGAAATGAATGAACACGAGTAATTAATTACCACCATCATCAAATTTCCTTTCCACACCATACTATGTGGGTTTTCTATTTTGTGTTTGGAGTCAAATAGAGTCATAGCACATTAGAGTAGAAAGGGACTGTTGATATCCTTCATTCCGTCCTCTTCAATTTGCAGACAAGGACACTGAGGCCCAAAGAGTTAGAGAGATATGCCCAGGGTCACATGATCAAGTAGTGGCTATAATGACACTCTTGGTCTTACCCAACATCTAGTCCCTACTTGTTTCTTTTCAACAGAATTCCAGTTTTGGCATCTATCTTTCCCCAGTGTGACTCAGGGATAACCAATGTGACACTATTTCCAGATCCAGGGTAGATCTTGGTTAGTCTAAATCAATCAATGCATGGCATGCTCCTGGCAACCACTACTGACCCAGAGCGGAGTACATGACCTATGGTGGACCAGTAAGACTGAAGGAGAAAAATTATGTCTTTTGCTTGGGGGAGAAGGCTCTTTCTCCTGCATGTAGCCTCCATTACCACTGAGAGGCAACTTTTCACCATCAGGGATCAATCTGATGCAGGTGTCCAAGCACAATTAGAGCACGGCTCAACCTCTACTAAGTGAGTCTGCTCATTGTACCACACAATTGCCTCACAATTACTAGTAGCTTAGGCTACTCTGCTGGCATCTGGGCAAAAGGAATTTTTTCCAACTTTTCCAGGCTGCTGAGTAGAGGTGGTGAGTAGCCAAAGAATGGCACTGAGGGAATTTCTGTAGTTCAGTCTCTGGCCACTGAAACTTTATGCTGGTCCCCAGTGCTGTGAATGGCACTGCCTGCATTTGCATATGGCTAAGGGACAAAAGAGGAAGAAACTACCTGAACTAGCCAAGATATTTTAGTTTCAAGTGACACATAATGCAATTCAAGCTGTCTAAATAACTAAAGAAATACATGGGCTTAAGTAAATAAAAAGGATCTTGGGCGTGTGACTCACCTACAGGCTCAAATGCTGCCACTAGGACCCTGCCTCTAGTCACTTTTTGGCTGTCCTATCACTCACATTGTCTTTATTTATTCCCACATCCCACACGGGGGCAAGACTGCAGCCAAAACCCCCAGGCACACCTTCTTGCTTGCTCAGGACCAAAGGAAAAGAGATGGGTCTCTCTCCAGTCTCAGGTGAGGCAAATGTCTTAAAAGTTGGAGTGCCCAGTGCGAGGTAGGAACCCTTCGCTCCTCAAGGAGAAGCTCCGGGTTTTGAGTTCCGTCCTGCGGCGGGTCGCGGTGCTAAGGGGTAGGGGTGGGATTTATGGCGAGACTGTGTTTCAGCGTTTCCTACCTGCTTCCAGGCGAGTTTCCTCTCATTTGCCCGATGTGAAGGGGTCGCTCCGCCAGTTTTTAAGTTTTTCTCGGAGGAAATCTTTCCAAACTTCGAATTTGGTGGGTCCACGACGACTTCAGGTCTTCCCGTTTCGCCATCTTAAACCCAGCCCCTATGCAAATATATTCTTGACTCTCATTGGCTCTGGTTGGATCACATGCCCTTCCTGAACCAATCACTAGGGCAGTGCCCTGAATGGCCGGACCTGAGTTACAAGTCTCTCCCTGGATTGAAGAAAGTGGACTGAGAATGGCAGCAGTTAGCCCGGGGGGAAATTACTGTTCTGTTTACCGAGAAGACGTGCGAATAGGTGCTCGCTGTCCAACTCAATACCTAGAAGCTTTTCTAAATGTGTAGATTTTTTTGGTTTATATTGTGCAAAGAGCGGAGAATTTGAAATCAGAAAAATGGATATTTCAGTCCCGGGTCTCTGAGTCTTTCTGGTCTCCACAATTGTTAAATGGGAGAGAATACCTTTACCCAATTTGATCCCTGTGTTGTCCTGAGGCTTGAATGAGATCCTGTATAGGAAAGTACTTTTATAATAAATGTTAAGGGCTAAATCCAAATGAGGGATTGTAGTTGTTATTACTAGTATCATCTTTTCTGAATTTCTCCTACTCATGCTCTGATTATGATGCAATGCTCTTTCAGGCAAGGCGTGGAAAGTAAATGCATCATCAGCAACTAGAAAGAATTTGGCCAGGGTTGCTATAAGCATATATACAATCTCTGTGAGAATCAGAAATAGACCCTTCCCTCCATCTCTGAGTGGTGCAGTTTCCAGGGAACATGGCTTGGCAGGGGAATAGGATCTTCATGCAGAGAAAAAGCCACCCCTTCCTCTAGGTAGACACCTGCATGCTAGGTTGCATGGCTTGGTGAGGGGACAGCACACTGGATTTCAACTGTCCCTGCCCCACTGACAGGAGGGCGGGCAGGCAAGGGTGGAGGGTTGTTCTGTGCAGTGCACAACCTGCACAGCTGTACCCTGTGGACCTGACTTTGGTGATGAACCATTGAGGAGGTTGAACTCTGAAAGCCTAACTCCTCATTTTCCTGGCAAAGTTCACCTAACCTTCTAAGACCATTTATCAATTTCCCCTTTTCTGCACATTTTCACTTCATGCTGAATGCAGCAGTCGTCTGTGCTGTCTCTTTTAGTTAACTACCCACTAGCAATCCAGATTCTGCTGGCTTTTCGGATGCTCACCACATCCCACTCCAACTGCAAGGAAGAGAATCCTTCCTTTTAAACCGTCCTGATGAGTGATGTTGCAGAGGATAGCTAAGCCTTTAAAATGAGCACAGCACATTCTTTGCCCACAGTTGTCTGTTGCTGGAAAGTCAGATGCTGATTTCTCCGAATTGCTCAGGAAGACAGGGATGCAAACACACGCAGCTTCACCTAGTTTGACCACCCCTGTTTGCTATTCTAAATCCTCCTGGTAACAGCAACTCCGGAAAGAAATTATTTGAACTAGATCCAGCCAGCCTCCAGGGAGCTGGGGAATGCAATATAGTAGCCTTTGTGTTACTATGAGTGAAGGTCTTCCTATTCTAAAAGATTATCTTTCTCTTGTGTGAAAGATGGATAGTTAGAGCCAGCACGAGCTTGCAATGTTGTTGCGACCGTGTTGCCCCTTTCACTTCAACCTTGGTATCTTTTGGGGCACCTGAAATTACAGAAACTTTCCAACGCGATGTGAGCCAGGAGTAACCGGTCACCATTACATCGGTGGTGTGGCTTAGGTAAATTGGGTCTCAGTTTAAAGCATGCTCAGGTGTCTTTTGCCTAGAAAACACCTTTGCTTGACACTGCTGTTCTTCCCTCATCCCTCTTCTTCTTTCCCCAGAAAATAGCCTGGTGCGCTATCTGCCATTTTCTCACTGTCTCCTTGCCTCTTACTTCCTCCTTCCTCCAAGTAGATGGTTTTTCCATTTGTCTCCCTCTCTCCACAGATCCATTCTCTGCCCCTCTTGGGCTCCTCTGCTCTGGGGTTTCTGGTTGGTTCACCCAATGGGAGGCATGGCAGGAAACTGGAGGGTGTGAGGGCTGTGGGATGAGGTGTGGACTGCCTCTGACCCTCCACGGCAGCCTCATGAAGGCTGTGGTAGAGGCTGTGTTCCTCTGCAGCCCCAGTTCCTGGGGGGAGGGGTTCCTCCATGGCTCCAGTGTCACCATCCCCTCCCTTGCTCCTTCAGGCACAAGGATGGAAACAGCTTCCAGCAATCATGAGTCTCTGGGTGACTCATTATCTCTTTCTGGCTCCTTTAATCCTGCCTACACCTTATAAAGTCCCTTCGTGAAATTCTTTAGAGTCCAACTTTGTTGAGTATCCATCTGTTTCCTGCCAGGACACTAACTATACAGCCTTCATCCTTGCCACTCTTCCAGAAGAGCTCCCTGGCTGGTCACCAGGGACACGCAAAACAGTACCCAAGAACACCTCCCTGCTCTTCTTTTTAACCCCTCGTGCTCAGGTTATTTCTTCCTCTTTATCCTCTCCTCTCCTAGATGCTACTCTATCCTCCTTTCCTTCTACCTTTCCACTCGTTCTCTGACAAGAACTACTCTAATTGTTTCTTAAGTGGTCCTCTAATTTCTATTCCATCCTGCCCTATCTGGAACATCACCCATTAAAAAAATAATATTCCCAAAACCCCTGGAAACAATTTATGGAGCAGTCTCACTCAGGACGGAGAGGTTCTGGAGAGCTTCCATTTGCCCCTCTTGATCAATTCCTCCTTCTCCATCATGCTCTGAGTCCTGGGAGACAGACCTTTAGGGAGATATCAAAGGGCTCCCTTGTCCTCTAGCCTTCCATTGGGCTCAGCCAGTTAAGAAGCACTGGCAAGGACTCTAAGGGTAGGAGGAAGATAAGGTTGGGGTATTCATCTCCTAGGCTGCCTCCCAGATGGCCAGAGGGTCGGCAGTGGCTACATTTCTCTCACATAGACCACAGCTCCTGTTGGGTAGCCCTTTCTACGGCCACACCTACTTTCTCACCTTTGGACCTCGGGATGCTAGCATCTCCCTACTACTGCTAGGCTTAACTTGCCCACCACTTGTAAATAGTCCTGTCCCATTAAACTCTCTTAAATTACCTCCATTTGAAGGTACCATGTGCTTCCTGCTGGGACCCTGACTGGTCCTGAGGCCCCAATCACTGCTGTCAGTCAAGTTCTGCAGACTTTCCCTCTCCGATCACTTAGGGAGTTCTCATTGTATCCTGGTCATTTCAATTTATCACCACTTAAGTCCAGTCTGGTTGGAAATTTAATCTCATCTCTGACTTAATTCTCATCTCTTCTCTTCCCCTCAGGAATGGGGACCTGAGGAGGAAGGCATGGTGTACTCTTTCCCTTCCTGCCGCCTCTACCAGGCGTCCCCTGTATGCAGGTGCTGGAGAAAGGATGAGGAAAAGGTACAGGTCTCTCTTTTCGTAACCAGCTGCTGAGATAGTTTCGTCTTTCTGCTAGTGTCTCTGGCTAATGGAGGCTGTCTATGGAGCAAGAGTTCACATGCTGATTCTTGCAGGTTGGGCTAGGTTATGCTGTGGTGACGCATCATTCCCAAATTTAGTAACTTAGATCATTAAAGGCTTACTTCTCTTTCATGCTACATGTCCACTGCAGGCCACGAGAAGCTCTGCTCACCGGATCACTCGGACTCAGGCTCATGGGACAGCCCTCACCTCCAACGTTGTCAGACCCTACGGAGGGAACAAGAGCTTGCAGAAGATCTTACACCAGGACTGAATCCGGAGGCCTGGAATGACTTCTACTTGCATCTCACTGGCCAGGACTGGTCATGTGGCCCCACCCAACCAGAATGGGAACAGGAAGTACAATCTTACCACGTGCCCAAAAGGAGTGCTCTGAACATTTGAACATTTGGGAGCAGCACTGATGATTACAACAGGGCACACGTGTGAGTTCTTCAGAAGATTCAGCATGGCCTCCGTCTCCGGCAAGGAAGGTCAAACTCCTGGCTGAAGACCACTGTCCCTCCCCTCACGTTACTGAAAGTATTACGTTCCATGGCATCTTCCTTCTGGATCTCCTCTCCCCACAGGCAGCCCTGGGTGACTGACAAGATGGCTGAAGCCCAGCTACTGTTTTTTAAAGAAAAGTATTGTGGTCAAATATACAACATGAAATATGCCAATTTATTTTAAAGTATGCAAATGCGTGGTATTTAGTACATTCATAGTGCCGTGCAACCATCACCACTATCTAGTTCCCGAACCTTTTTTTTAAAGCATCTTTATTGGAGTATAATTGCTTTACAATGTTGTGTTAGTTTCTGCTGTATAACAAAGTGAATCAGCTATATGTATACATATATCCCCATATCCCCTCCCTCTTGCATCTCCCTCCCACCCTCTCTATCCCACCCCTCTAGGTGGTCACAAAGCACCGAGCTGATCTCCCTGTGCTATGCAGCTGCTTCCCACTAGCTATCTATTTCACATTCGGTAGTGTATGTATGTCCATGCCACTCTCTCACTTCGTCCCAGCTTCCCCTCCCCTCCTCCCCCGTGTCCTCAAGTCCATTCTCTACGTCTGCATCTTTATTCCTGTCCTGCCCCTAGGTTCTTCAGAACCATTTTTTTAGATTCCATATATATGTGTTAGCATACGGTATTTGTTTTTCTCTTTCTGACTTACTTCACTCTGTAGGACAGACTCTAGGTCCATCCACCTCACTACAAATAACTCAATTTCGTTTCTTTTTATGGCTGAGTAATATTCCATTGTATATATGTGCCACATCTTCTTTATCCACTCATCTGTTGATGGACACTTAGGTTGCTTCCATGTCCTGGCTATTGTAAATAGAGCTGCAATGAACATTGTGGTACATGACTCTTTTTGAATTATGGTTTTCTCAGGCTATATGCCCAGTAGTGGGATTGCTGGGTCATATGGTAATTCTATTTTTAGTTTTTTAAGGAACTTCCATACTGTTCTCCATAGCAGCTGTATCAATTTACATTCCCACCAACAGTGCAAGAGGGTTCCCTTTTCTCCACACCCTCTCCAGCATTTATTGTTTGTAGATTTTTTGATGATGCCCATTCTGACCGGTGTGAGGTGATACCTCATTATAGTTTTGATCTGCATTTCTCTAATGATTAGTGATGTTGAGCATCCTTTCATGTGTTTGTTGGCAATCTGTATATCTTCTTTGGAGAAATGTCTATTTTGGTCTTCTGCCCATTTTGAGGTTGTTTTTTTTGATATTGAGCTGCATGAGCTGCCTGTATATTTTGGAGGTTAATCCTTTGTCAATTGCTTCGCTTACAAATATTTCCTCCCATTCTGAGGGTTGTCTTTTCGTCTTGTTTATGATTTCTTTTGCCGTGGTTCCCGAACCTTTTAATCACCCCAAAAGTAGACCCTGTACCCATTAAGCAGTTACTCCCTATTTCTCATATCCTCTAGTTCTTGGTAACCACTAATCTGCTTTCTGTCTATGAATTTGCCTGTTCTGGGTATTTCACATACGTGGACCCATACACTATGTGACCTCCTGTGTCTTAAGCACAGCTACTTTTTGAGGTGTGCTGGTGATCACGAGAAGCCCAGGCAGAACTGTGGTACCAAATGGTGGCTGTGCAGGTGCCCCACAGCTGCCTTCTCTCTCCACCTGCTGTCACTCAGATTTCCTTTTCCCTGGCTCAGAGGGAGAGCAGCGCCCTGCTGCCTAAGCAGGCAAAGGATGGCTGCCTCCCTGTCTTTCAGGTGCCTCAGTCTCTATGGGAATCCCTCCCAGACACCGGTGGGAGGTAGGGCGGCGAAGAAGCCATGTCCCTGCTACACGGAGGAGGCAAAGCCACTGTGTCCCCACCCCTCCTGACCCCCACCCCCTCCCCAGTGGAAGTGCTTATACAGCTCTTCAAAGTGGGGGGGGATTAGAGTGGAGCCACAGCTAATCAGCTGTGGAAGAGTGTGGTATCTGGCCCATGTTTTTCCTTTATTTTTCACAATATGTGTTACTTAACTGCTGTTGTTTTCAGCTGTGGTCTGAGCGCCAATCCTGCTGCAACAAGAAAGGCCCTAGTTTGATATCTTCTTATACATCATTTTGATAATGTTCCTCTCGCTCCACGACCTTCCATATCTCACTATTATGAATGGAGAAATTCCGAAGGCTTGTCTTGGCATTCAAGGCTCTCTTTACCCCCCCATCCCTGCCCCCCTTCCCCAGTTATCCTCAATAGGATAGGTCAAAAAGCAGCCCCAGCCCAGAGTGTATTCCTCCTTGGCAAGCTCCTCTGTGTGCTGTGCCCAGCTTTGTTTTTGTGTGTCTGGTTTAGTTCGTTTCAGTGGGAGGGACTGATTTGTGCCTTGGAGGAATTATTCCCAGCCCTGGAGAAATGCCTAGCCCAGAGCTATGGCCACATCCCAGTGCAGTCTGACCTTTCTCAGGATGGCCTAGAGCCACCCTAGACCAGAAATTGCCCTTGGTCATGCAGGCACTTGGAAGTGGGCATGCCCGGTGCCTACTGCCCCACAGCCTGCAGGGGTCGGGTGCACTCTGTCTCCTTTTAGGGTTCCAACTAGCCAACTAGGTCTCCCTACATCAGACCAGGCTGGCAGCATTCTGTGTTGAGGCTCTCTGACTTTTGCAAATCCCTTGCTCCCCTAAAAGTGAAGGCAGAGGCTAGAGGCACAAGGTGTTTCAAGAAAGTTCGCAACACTCCAGGCTTCTGTAAGGCCTATGACTTGGCTTGCATCCAGGTGAGGGCGGCCCACTGCCCTCTGTTGTCTAAACATTCTCTTTTCACTTCACTTCAATAATGCTAAACATTATTCCCCTTCACAAAGACTTCTCACTTAGACCTCTATGGCAACTCTCCAAGAAGCTCTCTTCCTCTAAATTCTCCCCTCCAATCCATTCTCTCTGTGGCTGCTAGATTCATTTTGTATCTTGTTATTCTTCCACTCAAAAACCATCAGTGGCTCTTATTGCCTGTGGTATAAATAATTAGTCTGTGTAATCAAGGTATCCTGTGCTTAACTCCAGAGGATACAAACCCCATAAATTCTGCCACCCCTCCCTGAGTGCAGGCCTGGGAGCTGGGGAGAAGGAGGGACAATATGTCATATCCCATTCCCAGTTCTGAGGGGTGCCACTTGGGGTGCCGGTTCTGGGATGCTCCTGCCTTTTAGCCAAACACCCTTTATATTTGGGACCCCCTCTTATCCTAGACTTTCCATCAGGCCCTCTAACAACATTACTTATATGAACCGAAAAAGGGAAGTTCTAGATGAGATAAGAGTAAGCCAGTGATGGCTAGTTCTTGGCACACATGCTATCACATTTCTCCTCCCCTACCCATAGCAGATGTGACTAATCCACATTTGCCCAGTAAGCCCAACGGAGGCCTGAAAAAACCTTTTCAACACTACTGTAGGCAGCCCCTACCAATCAACTGAACTTAGCAAGTGAGACGAAATCTGTTACCCCTACACCCAGCTCTTCCAGGGAGTGAAACTTTAAACCTTGTCAAGATGGATACAAAAGACACGGACAGGCCGCTAAAGTGGACCCACAAGTGGCCAGGGGCTCACTATTGTGGGATAATTGTATTATTTTGAGGTTTAACCAAAGTTTTCCCCCTCATTTCATTATGCCCCTAGTCCTTCCCTGAATTCAGGCTAATGACATTCTGCTTCTAGTCTCTTGGTGAATGAATGACTCTGAAAATGCAGAGAGAGAGCTAAGAGTCTAAACAGACTTTTGAAACTCCTGGCAGAGATGGTACTTTGAGAAAAAAAAAAAAAGAAAAGCTTAAGTTTTGGAGTTTCAAAAGCATTGTGTCTGGGGCTTCCCTGGTGGTGCAGTGGTTGAGAATCTGCCTGCTAGTGCAGGGGACGCGGGTTCGAGCCCTGGTCTGGGAAGATCCCACATGCCGCGGAGCAGCTGGGCCCGTGAGCCACAACTACTGAGCCTGCGCGTCTGGAGCCTGTGCTCCGCAACAAAAGAGGCCGCGATAGTGAAAGGCCCACGCACCGCGATGAAGAGCGGTCCCCGCACCGCGATGAAGAGTGGCCCCCACTTGCCGCAACTAGAGAGAGCCCTCGCACGAACCGAAGACCCAACACAGCCAAAAATAAATAAATAAATAAATAAATAAAGTAGCTATAAAAGCATTGTGTCTTGAGGGGACTCAGAGCACAGAAAATATATGATGAGTTGAAAAAATGAATGAAAACAGGCAAAAAGGGAAAAGCTCTTCAAGAGTGGAAGTCAGAGTGGGGAGAAGAAATATGGGGAGAGGTGGGCCTTTGGGAAGAATTTCTGTGCCCTGCATGGCCTTGGCCCAAGTCTGGAGGAGGAATGATGGCACCCCAGGTAGTTTTGAGAAACTGAGGCACAGGGCATGAAGGTTGAGCCCAAGGAAGTGCCCAGCAGAGTATGGAATATGAAGGTCCTCAGACAAACCCTCTGAGTTTCTTGAAGCCCAGGATAGTGTGAGAACTGCAGCCTGGACCCTGTGCTTCTGAGAGTAGCATAGACGAGGCTCAGGGAGCCAGTGAGCAGGGGGGACCAGAACAATATGGCAGAAGACGGTGGGGGTGGGGACCCCTCTGTGATGCCAGCACGGTGGATGACGACACGGAGGACCTGGCGACGCCTTCCCCTGAAATCCTGGGAGCCCTGAAGGAATGGGGATCTCCAGGAATCCTGAACGTACTGAGATTAAAGTTCTGCCACTGAGCAGAGTGGGAGCTGAAAAGGGGAACTTAATCACAGAAAAGAGAGTTATTATACACTGTGGGCACAGTTTAGCTGCTCTTTGTATGCGTTACACATAGAAAGGCTTTCCTCAAACAATGAGGAGGAGGTGACATTTTCTGGCTCTTGACTGTGGCCTGGGAAACATACCGGTGGTCTCTGGTAGGAAGCGTCCAGCTCACGGCAAGGCTCCCCTCTGTCTGTAGTACTGGCTGTGGATCTGGTCCTGCACTCCAGGAAGGACCGGCTGTACGGCCTTGGAGAAGATGCAGGGATGGGCAGCGGTGAGAGAAGCAGGAAAGTTGGCGGGGACAGTGCTGACTCCCGATACAGCTGTGTAGTTACGACTGTGGCCTGGAATGCACGGCGCTGATAGGAGATTTAATGAGAGTCGACAAGGTGAGGATTTAATCCATGAGGGCCCCATGGATTGTTCGTGAATTCCTGGAGCACCGCAGATATATAAACCAGGCCAACTAACTAAGATCGGAGGGAAGGGAAGATTTTATGGCTCACAGAAGGTAGTATATTTCTGGGCCTGTTAGCCCTGTAAGAATAGGCAGGTTGGAAATATAAATATTTTAAAGAAGGGGTTAATTTAGGGTTTCTCAACCTTGGCACTACTGGCATTCTGAGTCAGGGAATTCTTTGTTCGGGGTGGGGATTCTTGTCCTGAGCATTGGAAGATGTTTAGCAGCATATCTGGCCTCTGCCCATCAGATGACAGGAGCCCCTCCCCCACCCCTGTTCTGATAACCAGGAATGTGTTCAGATAGTGCCATATGTCTCCTAAGGTGCAAAATTGCCCCCAGTGGATTAGTTTAATGTTCTCCTCAAATGGAACATGGACTAGGGGGTCATACAAAAAGAAAGTGGGGTCTATAGTCCAGTAAGTCTGGAAATGCTGAATGAAAACAAGCTAAACAGAGCATTTTATTTGTAGGGCTTCTCAGGCCTGCAATATGCTGACGGATACATTAAATCTCCAAGAGGGAAGATGTGGCATTAGCGTGCATTCAATACATGCTGGGCGTTGCTTTTAGGTACGTTCATGGGCTGTAAACACAAGGGTTAATGACAACAAACGTGTCATTAGTGCTTTACAAGTTAAGTGTTTGCCAAATAGATTTTGCGTTTTCCTTATCACAATTCTCCAAGGTAGGTATAATTATTCCTTCTCAGAGGAGAGAGAATCGGGACTCTCTCGATTAAAGTATTTGCCCATGGCCACCCAGCCAAGAGATGGGGAGACTGGGGCTGGAACAGATTTAGATTCTCAGTTCCATATTCTTAACAGGCCTCTGTGCGGCCTCAGGGGCACGGCCCTGCGCTCCTGAAATTAATGTTGTGCCAGGGTCAAAGCACATCCTCACTCTTGGGGACACGGATTCCTTTATATTTACAGTTCTCCTGAGAGACACTGTTAGCTGCATCCACATTTACGTGGGCAAACGGGGGCTTGATGGAAAAATACTGGCTTATCTGTACGGTGAAGAAAGTTTCTTTTCATTACAATTCCTATGTAAAACTTTTTTCTCCTTTCTGAAAATGAGAATTATATAACTGTGTTGTTTTATTTTTCCTTGGTTGCCAGGAAGCTCAGATTCAAACTTTCCATCTTGTCTGACAGTCTCGTGCCCTTTGCCTTTGCTTCTATTAATCATGTATTGTATGTACTTTTATATGGTATGTACACTGACTCAAAGGCTTTTGAGGATAAGAAGGGATATAGAAATACATATAATTAATAAATGGAAACTTTTCAAAATATTCACCCCTTTAAAAAAAACCCACATTGCTTAAAAATGGTTCCATCTGATTTTATTTCCCAATTCTATTGGAATGCCCATGTGTGGATTGCAGCTAGGAGCGGTTACACTTGAGTGAAAGATAAGTAGCCATCTATATGGGATGATTAGTTTTTTTTAAAAAAATCAAACTGATATTTGCATAGTGTTCTGGGCTTACAAAGCCTTTGCATAGACATTCTCTTATTTGATCTCATCGCCTGGCTTCTCCGAGAGCTGCAGCAGTATCATTAATGACTATCCTCATTTGACTGCTGATGAATAAACCCTGGCTCAAATATTTTAGGTGACTTATTTTTGCTTTCTAATGTTCCTGGCCCGGACCAGCTAGTGGAAGAGTTTAGGAGTAGATCTGGGTCTTTTGCCTCCAAATGGGCTGTTGGTCTTGAGCAGGGGTGGCAAATCTGTGTTATGTGTAATCCACACATCCCTCCCTTCCCTCTGTCCCCCCCCAGACACACTCCGGGGGCCGAGAGGTGGCAGTTGCAGCCCCAATTGATCTCAGCTCTCTTTTCCCATTGAGCTCAACCCTAACCAGAGTCCTCAACACAGTGCCCCAAACATACCACCAGTGACATGATACAATACATCCCAGGACTAGACATTTTTTAGAATTTTGTTAAACTCAAAAAATTCTCCAATTGTATGATTGTATACTATATTAGAAACCCGAGATCATCAAACATGATGGATTTATCTGTAGCACCTGCATGGCAACTTTAAAAGTAGCAGTGTGTTAGTCTGCTCGGGCTGCCATAACAAAATACCATAGACTGGGTGGTTTAAACAACAGAAATTTATCTCTCACAGTTCTGGAGACTATAAGGCCAAACTCTGGGTATTGGCCAACTTGGTTTCTGGTAAGGGCCCTCTTCCTGACTGGCAGACTGCCCAGATTCTTGCTGTTCTCACATGGCCTTTCCTTAGTGTGCTGGCATGGAGAGACAGAGAGATAGAGATTTCCCTTTTCCTCTTCTTATAACTCCACAGTCCTATTGGATTAGGACCCTAACTTTATCACCTCTTTTAAACTTATCACCTCCTAAAAGCCCTATCTCCAAGCACAGTCACATTGGGGGTTATGGCTTCAACATACGAACATAGGCAGACACAGTTTAGTCCATAGCAAGCAGATATGTCATTCAGGAGTAATTTTTATTCCCAAGGTTCTTTCCAGTCTGGATGTGCTAACTTTTAAATCAGCCATTACTAATGGACTAAAATAGCATAGCCAAACACCTAGAGCAAGTATTATACCTTAAAAAAAATCTGGTTGCTTCAGCTACATGGCACTGAATTCCCTTCTTAGCTGAGACTTGGAATCCTACACTCACAGTAAATGCAAGTCTTTCTCCAGGTCCAAGATTTTGACATAGGCCAATATTACAGGATAGTAGCTATAGAAGCTGTTTGGGAAGAAGGAAAAATGTCTTCTTAAAGGATGACTCAAGCAGAACCCAGTTCTCTGTCCTCATGGACTCCACAATGTCAGGGTTTTGGTTTAAAAACAAACCATTCATTTCTCTAAAGCCTTGCCTTGTGTCTGACTTGCAGAATAAATTAAGAGCAATTAAAACCAACATCCTCCTCATTGCATTGTATTGTTCATAATAAATTTGCTTCCTTTACTCTGTGGTCATAGATGATATAAGATCTCTATTATCATTGAAGAAATCACAGCCTAGTGTTCTTCATCTAAGGATTGTTTGTTATTTAAGGCCACGTTCTTGTTCTTTTTGATCCCATTTTCTTAATTTCATATACATGTGCTAGAAAATGACCAAATGAAAAAGGAATCTTTGGACCATTGATTGACAATCATGGATCATCCTGTTTCCAACCTTTCTCTCTCTCTCTTTCTCTCTCTCTCTAAGTATAAGGGATCCTGAGCCTTGCACGATAAAGTCACAAATGGAACTAAATTATGCTGAGCAAAAATAACTTCTTTTACTGAGAATTTCCCAGGAGTTTTGATATTTTTGACTCTTACTCACTAAATATGGAAAACATTGAGACACCATGAGAAGCAGGGGAGCTGTTCTGCTTTTTTTAGTCCTTCTTTTAAGAAATCATTTCATCCCTTTAATGCTGTGTTCACAATATATCCGAAATCCCGTCCCTGTAGAAAAGTCACAGCCCTTGGCATGGTCACAGTTTCTGGAGATGCTCTCTGAGCTTCCATTTTTATATAAAGAGTATATATTTTTATATATATTTTAGACAAAGGATTTATATATTTTTATATAAAGAATATATATGAATTATAATTTATATTTTCTAATGGTCTGGGTGTTGTCCAACACATGGAAATGATAGAAATGGACATTTCACAGCATCTTTCATCTTTAAGGAATCAGACCCCTTTAGACATAATCTCCTCTCTGTCTCCCATTCAACACAGGTTCAAAGTATTATCCAAATTCAGGGGGTGCATCAGGGGAAATATGGTGGAAAGTATATACATATACATATATATATATATATATATATATATATATATATATATATATATATATATATATATATATATATTTATCCACCTGTGTATAAGGGCTAGGGAGGGAATTTTGTCCTTCCTTATGCTTGTGTAAGATGCTTCCTTATGAAAGAAAGACATGATCAGAAACTTCAGGGTTTATTTTGAGGATATGATTGTGGAAGTCAAGAAGAGGTGGAACAATCTGAGCAGTTAGGTGGCTCAGCTTCACTGAAAACGGACACATTGTCAATAATCCTTAGGACTCATTAAGAGTTTTAGCAGTTTGACAGCGATGTCAATCCGAGAGCAACCTAGTAACCTGCAATACTCCTGTTTCACATCTTCCCCTGGTGCCATTTAATGCATTTCTCTATCCCTTGTGGCGCATGGTGCGTGAAAATTTATAGTTAGACACAAACATTTGGGTAGATTCTCCTCCTCACCCCTACCGCCCGGCCCCCACTCTTCCCCCTCCTCCTTTTCTTGGCTAAGACTTCAGAATTGTTCTTGTATTTCTGTTTGGTTATCTCTCCCTTAGGGTTTGAGCCATTGATATTGATTGCCTGGATGCATTAATTCATTGGGGTTGCAAGATGGTAGCAGTCTAATTTTATCCTTCTTTACTGGCTGGAACACATCTATGAAGAGAAACCTTCCCATGTCAACTATTTGGTTGCCTTGACATACAGCTCCTTTGGAAAGCAGAATAAATGCTTGATTCTTTCCTTCTATTTGTTATTTTTCAAGATAATGAGTTGGTTCATTAGCATCTTCCAAAAGTAATCAATGATGATGTTTAAAAAAAAAGTCACTATGAAAATACAGATATAAACATATTTGTTGTGTTTTCAATCTCTTAGTATCTTTATCTTTATTGATTGCCAAGTTTTCCCATTTTTGACCAATAGGCTGGTTCCTGAGTCTTTGGTATGATCCCAGTGATCTTTGGGAAATTCCTTGCTTTCAGATATGACAAAATGTTCTAGGCTCGTCTTGTACACTTTTGGCTTCAGACCAGAATCAGCAATTTTTCTAAGTCAGCCTGGTTCCTTATAGTGGAAAATGATCTTTAGACTTTACCGTCAGGGGTGCCAGAGGAGTTCATTAACACTGGCTTGGTCATTGTTTCAACGTTTTTTTAGGAGACAGAGATAGGGAATTTTAATTTCTGTTTTAAAGACACATTATGAATTCAAAGTGAAATTTCAAATTTAAATTTAGTTCTACAGGGTTTTAATTTATCAGCCTTATGTCTGTATCTCCTTTCTCTCATGTTAAAAATTATGATTTCTAATGATACAATATAACTGCTAAATTGCTTTATTCTTGCCCCCTCAGTCTAAAAATAAAAATACCAACACCACAACCAATAATTTAATGACTAAAATAGGGTCTTTTTTTTTTTTGCAGTTCTATATCATGAAATGATTTAGATTAGTTCATCTCTATGTGGTTCTGCCACCAACTAGACATATGGTTAGGTTCATTTGTTTTATTCTGCTTCTGACTTCTCAGGTTGTTTTTCTATTATATTAACTTTGTTGTAATTATGCAAAATAGTAAATAGTTCCAAAGTTAAATCTACAAAACAAAGGTATATTCAAAGAAGTCTAGCCTTTTTTCTGTTCCCTCTACCTATTTCTTCCTCTGTCTATAGGTAACATTAAAAAATTGTTTTATTACTCCATTAAAAATTATAAGCAATGTGAATATATCTACTTATATCCTCCTACTTCTTAGATAAATTAAGTCTACCATACACACTTTTTCCCCTTCTTGTTTTTTTTGTATTTAACAATCTATCTTGAAGATTATCCTGAGTAGCATATACAGATATTCCACATTTCTAAAAGGGCATATTTTTCACTGTATTCATGTACTAACCAAATCTTAACAGTCTTCAGGACCACACAGGAAAAAACTAGACCCTATTAGGAGAACCTTCCATACACAATTGCTGGAACTGTCAACTGTTGCAACCACTTTGAAAGGCAATTTGACAAAATCCGGAGCAGACAAAAGTGTTCTGGCTATAACTCAGCAATTCTCTTTCTAGAGAAACTTAGTATTGAAGGTGTACAACATCGTTCGTAATAGTGGGAATAAAAAAAGAAAACCCTAAATGTCCATCAAAAGGAGAATGGCTAAACTAAATCATGATATATTTAAGTGATAGAAAACTATATAGCAATGAAAAGGGATGAACTTGTTCAATGACAACCATACAAAATCTATGGGATGCAGCAAAAGTAGTTCTTAGAGGGAAGTTCATAGTGATATAGGCCTTCCTCAAAAAACAAGAAAAACCTCAAATAAACAACCTAAACTACCACCTAAAAGAATTAGAAAAAGAAGAACAAGCAAAACCTAAAGTCAGAAAAAGGAAGGAAATAATAAAGATCAGAGACGAAATAAATAAAATAGAGGTTAAGAAAACAATAGAAAAAATCAATAAAACCAAGAGTTAGTTCTTTGAAAGGGTAAACAAAATTGACAATCCTCTGGCCAGGCTCACCAAGAAGAAAAGAGAGAGGACCCAAATTAGGTCAATATATAACAACAAAGGTTTCAAAAACATAATATTAAATTAAAGAAAAACATTATAGAATGAATCCAGTAACATCATTTATGAAAAATTGAAATCCATAAAACAGTACTGTGTGTCATGTATGGCTACATAAATAGATAGTAACAGTATTAAAACATGAATAAAGGTCTTTTTTTTCCATGAAAGAAGGAAACAGAGAGTTGTACTTTGTAAATTGAAGTGGTTTTATAGTGTTTTTCTCTCTGTTTCTCTGCTTATTGCTCTGCCTTGCCTTTCAGCTTTCCCCGATGATTTAGGATTGATTGATTGATATTTTCACTTTGACTCATCTGTGCCAATGGGTACCAAGAAAAAAGTATTGACCATGCTGGGCAGCAATGCACCCTGGGGGACGAGGGGGAGGCAACAATGGTAGCTGAAGTAAGAGAGAACCCCAAGGCCATAATTACTTGGTTACCTCTGCAACTTTCCAGAAGGAAGAATATTCTTGTATAAACATGTCAGATCTGTCAAAAGTACACCAAATCAGCTCCTGAAATTGTGAAATATCAGTTACAGTGTTATATGTTCTATGACAGTGTAAAGTGCAAATTTTCATCATCGTAGAAGACAGAAACAAAAACTGAGCCCTGGGCAATGTTAGGCAGGAGCCACAGTGTTTTGGGTTGGGAGAAACAGTCTTACACCATGAGAAATGAGATTCGGAGCTACAGGACACAAACTGGCATCCCACAGACATTTTTTGTTGACACTGATTTCGAAAAAAGAATTTGTTGAATTTTTATTGAAAAATACTAAAAAATGTATTATTGAAAAATTTGTGAACATTTAAGTATTAGAGAAATAGGTGAGGGAGATTAAGAGGTACAAACTTCCAGTTGCAAAATAAATGAGTCATGGGGATGAAATGCACAGGGTGGGGAATATCGTCAATAAGTATATAGTATCTTTGTATGGTGACAGATGGTAACTAGACTTATCATGGTGATCATTTTGAAATATTATATAGAAATATCAAATCACTATGTTGTGTACCAGGAACTAACGCAATGTTGTAGGTCAATCATACTTCAAAAACAAAGAAACAAACTCATAGAAAAAGAGATCAAATTTGTGGTTACCAGAGGTAGGGGGTGAAAGAGGGAAGGGGGAATTGGATGAAGGTGGTCAAAAGGTACAAACTTACGGTTATAGGATAACTAAGTACTAAGAATGTAATGTACAACATGATAAATATAATTAATACTGTCATATGTTATATATGAAAGTTGTTGAGTGTAAATCCTAAGAGGAAAAAATCATCACAAGGAAAAAATATTTTTTTCTATTTCTTTAATTTTGTATCTATGTGAGATGATGGGTGTTCACTAAACTCACTGTGGTCATCATTTCATGATGTATGTAAGTCAGATCATTATGCTGTACACCTTAAACTTACACAGTGCTGTATGGCAATTATATCTCAATAAAACTGAAAGAAAAAAATGTATTATTCGAAAATGTATAAACATCTGTGTTGGAAGATTTCACATAAAAAAAAAAAATCCAGATTTCTAGAATTTCTTGAAAAGAGAGATTTGAGAGAAAAGCTTTGGTACCACGGGGCCCACGGTATAGCGAGGTGGAGAGCCGTTGCCTGGAGGTGCTGCCCCCTTTAGGTGGAACATGTGCTCTCCTGCTAACCACAGTCCCCACCTGACAGTGCCACTTATTTACGTTATCTCCCTGATTATCAGATTGGTAATGCCTAGTTTAGGGCAGTAGATAATGGCATTTGTATTTTCCCCCTAACACCTTTTCCTCCCTCTAAACATTTTAGTCATGTGTTTCCAAACTAAATTCAAATTGAAACTCAAAGGATGTGCAAGACAGGGCAGCTAGGGCCTCACCATCCTTCCTTAGGTCTTTGTGTTTTGGTGGGGGGGGGGGGTTGGACAGTGTGATTCAATTAAAATTACGATCGGAAGGTCCTAGAGACCCTGCTTCCTCAGTGGCAGGAATATGAACTTAGAGCTCATTCTTGGTCCTATGTGGCTGTGAAAGATGAGTAGGAATAGCAGAGTGCACCAGGCCACCAAAAATAATTTTCACAATTCAGAATGCAGACCACTCTCTAATATTTATAACACCCACAGAAACAATTCCCAAAAAACTAAGTCAAATTAAGAATTCCTGCTCATCTAGTGAGAAAATAGATTAGAATGCGTCCCAGATGCCATCCATGCCTATGGCATGGGGATGGTGGGGTGGGAGGATGAGGGCTCCCCAGGTGGTCTCTGTCAGGAGAAAGGGAGGCCCAACAATAGGCTCAGATAGGTCATTCAATCAAGGGACTCATTTCTGCAGGGCAATCTCTCAGAAGATTTCCTATCCTATGCTGTGGGCGGAGGTGGGTTCAGACGAGTCAGTGCAAATTGAAAGACCCAGATGTGGCTGGACTAAGTAGAACACATGCAACTATAGCTAGACTTTTTCCAAAAAGTGGTCGCATGCATTATGTGAACCTAAGGATGTCGGGAAGAGATGATCCAAGGGATATCCACCACCACTACCAGGTTTCAAATTTCACTTTCTATCTCTGCTTCCTTGCCTGACTGACATCCCATCATTAGAGTCATTCTTTGTATTCAGGCACTATCCTTAGGCATATCTCCTCTTATATAAATATCTTATGGAGAAGCTTTTAAAAAGCTTAAAAAAAAATTTACTGTATGTGCCAGGCTGTTTCTTATGCATAAATTCATGCCCAAGGTTACATAGCTAGTAAGCGGTCACCTGGATTGGAGCTCCTCTAACTCCAAGTTTATTGCTCCATGCAGTGATTTTCAGTGTATGATCCTGGGACATCTGGGGGTCCTGGAGACTATTTCAGTTGATCTGTATAATCAGAACTATTTTCTTTTTTAAAATTATACTTTTAAAAAATTTTATTTAATTAATTAATTTATTTTTTGGCTGTGTTGGGTCTTCGTTACTGCGCATGGGCTTTCTCTAGTCGCGGCGAGCGGGGGCTACTCTTCACTGTGGTGTGCAGGCTTCTCCTTGTGGTGCCTTCTCTTGTAGCGGAGCATGGGCTCTAGGTGCGCGGGCTTCAATAGTTGTGGCACGCCGGCTCAGTAGCTTTGGCTCACGGGCTCTAGAGCACAGGCTCAGTAGTTGTGGCGCACAGGCTTAGTTGCTCCACAGCATGTGGGATCTTCCCAGACCAGGGCTAGAACCCATGTCCCCTGCACTGGCAGGCGGATTCTTAACCACTGCGCCACCAGGGAAGTCCCAGAACTATTTTCATAGTAATATTAAGACAGTATTTGCTTTTTTTACTCTCATTCTCTCATGATTGTATGGTGTTTTCCAGAGGCTACATGATAGGTGATATCACAATGAATCAAATGCAGAAGCAGATTTGAGAATCCAGTTGCCTTCTCTTAAGCCAGACATTAAAGAAGTTTGCACACATAAAACAACGCTGTTCTTTTTCTTTTTTTTTTTCGCTTTGGAGCTTTTTGGAGTCCTCAATAATTTTGAAGAGCGTAAAGCATCCTGAGATCAAACTATCTGAGAACCACTGTTCTGTGGCATAGCTAGTGTGGTGCCTAGCCATCTTCATCAGAGTGTCAGCTGAATTCCTTTTTCCTGAGATAGCAGTCAAGAAAGGCACTGGGTATGGGAGTGGGGTGGGGAGAGAGATGGTCTTTGTCCATGGAGGATGCAGACTTGGAAATGAGAAGATAGCATGGTCTTCAGGAGAAGGAGTGGGCACAGAGAGGGGAGTCAGGAAGAATTAGGAACAAGACTTTGTCCCTGGGCTTCCCTGGTGGCGCAGTGGTTGAGAATCTGCCTGCCAATGCAGGGGACACAGGTTCGAGCCCTGGTCTGGGAGGATCCCACATGCCGCGGAGCAACTAGGCCCGTGAGCCACAACTACTGAGCCTGCGCGACTGGAGCCTGTGCTCCTCAACAAGAGAGGCCGCGAGAGTGAGAGGCCCGCGCACCGCGATTAACAGTGGCCCTCGCTTGCCACAACTAGAGAAAGCCCTTGCACAGAAATGAGGACCCAACACAGCCAAAAATAAATAAATAAATAAATAAAAATTAAAAAAAAAAAAAGACTTTGCCCTTGCCCAGGACTGATAGTTGGATATTGTGATGTAGTGGCAGGAATCAAGACCTGGTTCAGAAGACCTGCTGGAGCAAAGCCACTTAGAAGTGGTGTGACCTGGGCAAATCACTTATCTTCACTGGGGCTTTACTTTCCTTGGCTGTTGGTTGAACTAGATCAGGATTTTCAACCCAGGATTACGGTAGAATAATAGATAATAATATGTATAGCAGTAATTAAAGATAAAATAATAAAGTTGCAAAGTTTGTACACATTTACTTAATAAAAAAATGAAAGCAGATTTAGCACTGTCTCCTATCATAATGTCACTCAACTCATTTGAGTTCTGATGTGCTTTCTTGAATGAGACTACTGCTGGCACAGAATGGCTTAGCCCAGGGAGCATAAGTCATCATAGCAGAGAAGAGAGGCAAAGAGCCGTTGAAAGTGGGTAGCTTAGTAAGTTTCTCTTTCAGCTCAAAGTCTCCAGAGGCTAAAACAGTGTTTGATGCCCATCCTTTTGACACATGTTCTTAAAGAACAGAAGAGGGACATACTTAGAAGGAGGGTCAAGAGTTATCAGACTAACCAGCCACACAGACCTGGGATTATTTCTCAACTCTGTTATGTGATATTTGCATGTCCCTGAGCAAGAGATATAATCTCTCTAAAAGGGGGATAATAATGCCCACCTTCTAGGGCTGTGGTAGCTGTTCAATGTGAACATGTGTCAAACTGGCTGGCTCAGAGCCAGCACTCAGTAAACACCAGCCCTCTTCTCTTTTATCAGTGGGCAAATAGAGAACTGAAAGACAGCACATGGAAAGTCTGTCTTTTTTTGGGTGTCTCTTGATGAGAGGGGGTGCTGCCTCAGACAAGTGAGATTAGAGGACTCAGATGCTGAATAAGAGGGGAAGCAATCTGGCAATGCTGTATCCTGAAGCTGAGCAGGTATGGAGATGCCATGTTGGTGGCCTCTTCCTTCCTGGCAGCCACATGGGAGGTCTCCTCACTCATATCTGCTCCCCTGAGTCTCACTTCCTGGGAGACATCATGGATGAACCACAGCCAGCAAAGACTCTGCTCCCCATTTATCATCTCTGGCTTGCTTAGTGGAGCCATTTGCCTTCCAACAGGTGAGTTGGATGAGATGGATTACATATTGTCAAAATAGAAAGCAATGGGATGTTGTGGTCATTCTTTTGTGATGTGGAAGTGGGAAACATTTAAGCATTTCAACTTAGCTTACAGCAAGCTCAAGAAATAGATATTTATGACTCCAGGCCTCTCTCCCGTTTTACTTATTGACTTTAAATTTAACACAAAAAGTGCCTTATTCGGGTGCTTTAAAAAACCGACTTTCTTGGCACAAAAGTATTTGGAGAAGATAAACACTGTCTAAAACTAAACATTATTTTACAGTACTTTATATAAATAAATATGGTAGGCAGAGATCTGAGAAGTGGTCTGATCTGGGCCAGACATTTGAGGCTGTGCAGGGCCAGTGTTCAACAGTGACACCCTGTGACAACAAGAAGTCATGGCAGCGGCAGACTGATCAGACCTAATCCTCACCTCACTTGAATGTGAAAGTAGGACTGATCCTTTGGATTGAGTAATTCTGGAGGGAGGGAGGGTGCTTTTTGCAATCCGCTATGTAATAATTGATTCAGTCAAGGGCTGTATCAATGGTTACTAAAACCATTAGGTGAAAGGTCGGTGGGGGAACGGCACATTCACGTGTTAGCTAAGTATCACCCCACAGGTGGTGTATGAATTGTGGAGGTAAAATATATCTTAACATTGGAGAGATCTGGTGGTCAAACTTAGCACTACTATTCCTAGCAGAAACACCTGGCATTATGCGTTTCCTGGTGTGGTGTGAAAGTATGTAAGATACTTGTGAAGTATTCCTGCCATAAATGTTTAACCTGAATCTGATGAAGTCTTTAGACCAAGCTTTCAGTTTCCAGGAAATAAAGGGGACAGAGGAGCATGAACAGGACAAAAGGAAATAATCATACAAATTTAGAGTGTGGGGCGTTCTGTAAGACAATTGGCCGGGACTCTTTAAAAAGTCATTGTTGTGAAAAATTAGTGTGTGCTGGGGCCTTGCTCTAGGCTAAAAGGCTAAAGAGATATGTCAACCAAATGTTATGATTTGGGGAATAAAAATTAGCCACAGAAGTAATTTGGAAACAACTGGGGAAATTTGAATATGGACCAGATATTAGATGGCATTAAGGATTATTGATAATTTTCTTAGGCATGATAATGGCATTGTGGTTATGGAGGAGAATATCAGTATTCTTAGGACATAAATTTTGAATTATGTGTAAGTAAAGTGTTTCAATTATTGCAACTTACTTTCATACAGTTTTGGAGAAAAATATATACAGAGAGAAAGCACATAGAGCAAAATGTCAATAATCATTGAACATAGGTAGAGGGTATGAAAGTCTTCATTGTCCTGTACTTTCAATGTTTCTGTATGTTTGAAAATTTTCATAGTTAAGAGTTAGAGGGAAAAAAGAGGGAGTGGGAGACTCAAGAGCTGTAACTTGTCTCAGCTAACAAGATGTGAGGGTTCAAAGAGATATGACAATAGTTGTACTGCATGTTTGTGGAACAGCAGCTCATACTGCTTTAAAAAAAATAGCAGACGAAGCCTGTTCACTTAGAATACCCGGTGTGACAGAGAGGAAATCTAGTTATGTGTCAACCCCATAAAGTCACGATGAGAAAGGCTGGGTGCTTAGATAGGGGTGGCTTTCTCATCAGCAGACAGTTCTTCATGAGATGCAGGCAGGAAACCTGATCTTAAGACATACTGAGATAATTGAGGAGACTATTGGTTAACCCTCATTTGCAGGCAGAGCTTCCAGTTGGAGGGCTGGGGAATCTGTGGATTGCTGGAGACTTGAAAGTGCACAGATGGTTCACATTGCTTTCATCGGGAATAGACTGACTGACTTAATTCGGGATCCTTCTGTATCGACTTCAGTGCATTTGTTCAGCAGCTGTGAAGGAGGACGGGTGAGCGCCTGACGCTTGCATCATGGCTCATCCAGCTGTCAGCCTGATTTCTTCTGCAGACAGATGTTTCAAAATGACCCTGTGCTTTCTGCTTTGCCAGGCTCCATGGAGTCTCAGAACTCTAGGGCTGGAGAGACATTTGGTTCTTAACCTGGGTTTCTCAGAGTCTTCCCTTGGTGACACTGGATGGCTTTCAGGGCTTCCAGGAGCTCCTTTAAACAGTCTCCCAAATCTAAGCTTTTTTCCCTAAGAAGGGTTCCTAGCTTTCAATAGATCCCATAAGTGGTTATAATTCAAGAAATTTAAGAGCCACTGATCTGGTCCAGCTTCTAAGCTCCACATAACAGACAGAGAAACCGAGAGAACAAATTAGGAAAAGAAGCAGTTATTAAAATTTTTGGAAAGTCTGTATACTTTATAGGACTGACCTGGTTTTCTGCCGCTGCAGACTGAGCTAATGGCCCGGTAAAATTGGTTGAATGAAATAGAGCCACTAGGGAGCTTTTGCTGTCAGCATAGAGATCCCAAATAGCAGAGGCAAGTCTGGTCGAAAACCTTAAGAAGGCAACATAATTTAGGAGCAGCTCCTGCAGTCTCTGGAAGCCAGAGTCATGGGGGAGACCAGTTAGGTTCTTTTGTGTGGATTACATTTGATCTCTGAGAGAAAATATCATTAAAAAAGATCTCTGTCAACAAATTCCATCCCTCCACCCACCTCCTTTCCCACATGGCCCCTTCACCCACTGTCTTAAAAAAATGTGGGTCCCTTGGCAGGATTGACACAAAAGAGGCAAAAGAGAGCTTGATTTTCTTTTTCTTTTTTTGGCTGCACTGCCACGTGGCATGTGGGATCTTAGTTCCCTGACCAGGGATTGAACCCGTGCCCCTTGCAGTGGAAGGGCAGAGCCCTAACCACTGGACCGCCAGGGAAGTCCCTCAGTTTTCTTTCTGAAACAGAGACAGCACTCTATTTGATGAAGCACTGCTGTGCTTACCAAATAAGTAAGATAAGACAGAAAGTTTCTTAATTAAACACTGAGAAGGATAGGGTTGTGTGTATTGTGGGGGGAATTATTGGAGAATAATTATAACTAAGAGCAATGCCATTTAAGTAATTTTTGAAAGGCTTTAAGCATCTGGGTCCTGTATAGAAGGGTCTGGTGGGTCCTGAGGCTGCCTCATCTCCCCATCTCAAGATCCTTAACTTAATCACATCTGCAAAGCCTCTTTTGCCATATTAGGTAATACGCATAGGTTCTGGGGATTAGGACGTGCGCATCTTTGAGAGACCACTATTTAGCCTACCACACAAGGAATTTAAGGACACTGATGTTTTTAGACCCCAAAGGTGAACTACAGTCACGTCCCAGGAAGAGTCTAGAATTTTTCTGTTTTCCATAATTGCTTCTATCTCTGTATTCCTTGTTTCTGTCTTTCTCCTCAGACTGACTTCCTCTGCAGCTCAGCCATATGTAGGAACATGAGGGTAGACAGTTCCTGAGTCCTTAAGTTATGGTTTCAGTAGCCAGAGATTGTCCCCACCCCTACCTCTATTCCAAGTTCCCAAGGAAAAAGCTCTGATTGGCACTCTTGGGTCAATGTCACCTTTCGCCAAAGATGTAGCCAAAACTGTGGCTGAGGGAAAGGGTACAGCTCTTCCACACTGTATAAAACAACTGCCAGCAAGGAGGCATCTCAAAGGATGCTCAGCTGGGCACACAGTAAAAAATAATCCTCTGGAAAGGATGACTAGTTATTCACCAGGGAATTAAGTAAGAGGTTGACATTTCAAACAGAATGTGCCAGCACTTGGTCAAGTGTTTTTCAAATAGTGAGTATCCATGAAATGTTTCTGGAATTAGGAAGAGTTGTGAAATTTCTTCAAAGTGTCTTTTTATCCAGGGGCTTTTATCTCCTTTTGCCTGGAATCCTGCAGTTCTTCTGACTGTACCTCTCCTTCCTCGGCCATGCCATTATCTTTACATGTCACATTTTCGCCCAGAATTCTTCAGGCACTTTCTTTATCTCAGAATAAAGTCCAAATTCTAACCTGGCATTTATGTATAAAATGCCGAGTCACCTTTTCCCCATTTGGGACAGGAGAATAATAATGCCAAATTCACTGATGTACTGAGGAGATTAAGTGAATATCAGGGATTGTTATCCTTTCCCACAAATCTCCAGCGCGAACCCTCTGCCCTTTCAGGTTGGCTGCCCAGGGCTGTCCCAGTGTGCCATATGTGTTCTCACGGCTACGCGTCTGTTTTGCCTGGGGCTCCAGCCTTGGAAATATCTGACCCTCACCTCCTATCTTTTCAGTCCTGCATATTACTTAGGGCCCTGCGAGGCTACAAATACTCATTCTTACCTCTTACTTCTAAGGGCGTCTCTCCTCTATTCTCTGCAGAGTGTCAGAGTACATCATGCAGCCCAATAGCCCAATTTCCTGACCGAATGTGAAAACCATCCACACGGTGCCTTCCTGGTGGCCATGTTGCTTCTACATGAACACTTTTAGTGTTGATGAGCTAAACTTGGGCCGCTCATCCCATTTTTTCAGCAGCTCTAATTAAATAACTGCAATATGTAATTATCTTTTTAGTCACGACAGTCTTGCCTTTTTAATAAAATGTTCAGTTCTTCCAGAGGAACAGTACCAGCTGGAAAGGCATTGATTGTATTTGTGCCTACAATTTCATGACATTAGTAGTTAAACCATTGCTACCACTTTTCTTTTCTTTCACCTTTACCATTTCTTGGGGGGAGAGGACTTGCCATTACAGGGCTTGTGATTATTGTGACAATGCCTAGAGCAGAAAGAAGGCAAAGAAAACCCTCTTGACTGATGTCTATTTTTTTTTTTTTGGCCACAGTGCACGGCACGTGGGATCTTACTTCCCCGACCAGGGATCGATCCCACTCCCCCTGCATTGGAAGCATGGAGTCTTAACCACTGGACCGCCAGGGAATTCCCTGGTTGATGTCTATTGATGCTTAAACCAACTTCACTTAGGCCACTTTAGATTACTCTTAAACAGTATTTGAATTTTTGAAAAAAAAAATTTCTACTGCAAAACTTTTACTCCTTTCTCTCCCTTTTGGTGTATTCTTCCAGTCTTTTTACTATTTATATACAAATATATCCATATCTATACACTTGGTTTAGTTTTTATAAAAATTGGGATTACACTCTATATGCTGCTTTGTATTTCCTTTTAAAAAGACTTAACAATATACCAATGACACTTTTTCATGTCAATGTACAAAGATTTAATTATTTTTAATGGCTCCATGCGGTGGCACAATTGATCTATATTTTTCTCCTGTTGATCAACATATTTCCAATTGATTCTTGAATTCTGATTTCTTTACCTTAAAAGATATTAAAAAGACAGGTGTGTGTGATAGTGTGACCATCACACTCCTATTCACAAATTCACCCAGTGTTAAGGGTTAAATTTTGCCACCCCAAAATTTATATGTTGAAATCTTAGCCTCTAGTACCTCAGAATTTGACCTTATTAGGGAATAGGGTCATTGTGGACACAATTAGTTGAGGTAAGGCCATACTGGGGTAGGATGGGCCCCATACTGGTGTCCTTATAAAAAGGGAATATTTGAATACGGACCACAGGGAGAACATTATGTGAAGATGAAGGCAAAGATCAGGGTGATGCTTCTATAAGCCGAGGAATGCCAAAGATTGCCAGAAACTCACCAGAAGCAGGAGAGAGGCCTGGAACAGATTCTCCCTCACAGCCCTCAGAAGGAACCTATTCTGCCAGTACCAGATCTTGGACTTCCAGCCTCCAGGTCTAGATTCAATACATTTCGGTTGTTTAAGCCACCCAGTTTGTGCTGTTTTGTTAGGGCAGTCCTAGCAGATTAATACAGTCTGTAAAAAAAAAAATTGTTTAGTGCCTGAGGTAAAGAATACTGGGGCAACAGTTCATGATTTTGAGTGAAGGCCTTTCTAGGGTGTCCGCATTGTGTCATCATGTCTATCTGATGATATACTGTAAGATAATGACTGTGACACAGCCCAAGGCTTCTGGGAAATGGTTCATACTATAAAAAAGTAATGTGCTGTACGTTAGGGCAGAGGCCAAGTTAACGACCAGAGATCAGGCATGGTGAAAAGGAAATAATTACTGAGAACTTTCCACAGACAAGGGTGTGGTAAACCAGGCCTTTCTATGGTAAGCTGTCTTCCGGCTTTTAATCAAATTGGGTAATGTAAAAAAGGAAATGATGATATATTGTCTCTAGAGAGTTTAGTCTTTCTCTACCTCCATTAATACGTCCTTCAAGGAAGCCCCATGTTGGTCTAAATCTGAGATTTTGGCAGCAAATGATGGTTGACCTGATTTTACAGGAAATCTGAGGGCACATGATTGAATATTGTATGTGTTACATAAATGTGCAGAAAGCTATGCCAGCCATTCCATTTTCAAAAAATTGACTAGACAGAGCCAGTGGGAAAAGTAAAGATAAAGGTGCTCACTGGAACAAAGCCTCATTCTCAACATCAGGGTCCATGCTGGAGATGCAGCCCGTGAAGCTGGGGCTGCTTAGAGGTTCTAACCAGGATGAAGCACTGTAACATTTGGCTGCTTATCAAGTTAATGTCCCCCTTACCTTTAAAAATTGTGAATCACTATATTGTACACCTGTAGCTTATACCGTATTGTACAGTAACTATGCGTCAATTAAAAAAAAAAATGTCCCCCTTACGTGGAATGTCCTCCTCGTATCGGCTAGTTAAACTCCCCTTGTTCTTCAGGGCACATTCTGGTGTAGCCTACCCCATAGGGCCTTCCTTGCCCTGAGACACAGAGCACTGTCACTCCTCTGAACCTACAGATTCTTACTTTTCATGCTCTATTTCTTAGGCGGCGAAATGGTAATTACAAAACTATATATGATTACACTTTATTACAGTTAGGCTTAAAACTCCACAGGGGTAGGGCCTTTGCCTGCGTTATTCACCTTGGCACACTACTGGGCACAGAGTAGGTGCTCAACAAATATTTTTTAAAATAAAAGACTGTACATATATGTGTTCTGCAATTTCTCTTCCCACTATTATTTGAAGTGAACATATTTGTGCTGGACAACAACACCCCTTCTCTGCTGGCTAGATATGACCCACAGACCACCAGTTGCAGCCTCTGCTCTACAAGTAATTTATGGAGCCCAAGGCAATTGTCTCTCTGTACCCCAACAATTCTTGGCATGAGAATGGTGGAGATCACATGGTGGCAAATAAATGCACAAGGAAGTCCAAGTCATGTTTTGAACTACTGAGTTTTTCTTTTTTTTTTATTGCAAATCATTTGTTACAGAAATTTCAGAAAGTTTCTCCCGTAGTATCTGCCAACTTCTGCTTTGAATTATATATCTAAACGAACAAGCTCAAAGTGCACTGTGAATCCAATAAGAGACCTTTAAAAAAGAACAATTCCTCTAAGGATTTATATGTATTTATAATGTCGATAGATATGCAAACCACTGTCTGTCTATACACAAAGAACGAAAAGATGTATATGTCTTTAAGAAACCCAACTGCAAAACTGTTTATAGGAATTCATTTAAAAATGATATTTGAATAATTTTCCCCATTATAAACTATGGTTAGAACGTTTACAAATGAGAGGCTAAGTCCTGTGTTATGAAACGGCTATGAGTACAGTATACTGCATGGATCGTTCTGCACGGCAGCAGCAGTAAGAACTCAGGTCAGACACTGTAGTGACAGGAAGCAGACAAGCCTCGATACAATGCTACGGTCCTCTTCTTCTGAATCTTCCTCACAAAGATCCTGACTTTAGGTCCAGAATGATGCAGCTAGCAAATATACATGCACATATCATTTGGGAGAACACGAGGAACCCTGAATAGGGTGAGTTTCTTTCCCTCCCGCCTCCATTTTCAGTGTATTTTGTGTATATACTCAGTAAGTTGGAATCAAGAATATGATCCTGGTTGGCTCTGATTCAGAGGTCCCAAACTATTGCCTCTGGGACTGAAAGCTGCTGGCAGACACGTTTGTTTGGCTAGCACAGTGTTTGCACATCTGAATGTGAATGTCTTTGCAGCAGGACACATGTTCTCTCGTGCCCTACAAACCCTACTTCTTCCTGTTGTCTTTCGCCAGCCCAACTGACACATCTGTGTTCTGGATCCAGCTTCTCCACATATTTGAGTTTGCAACCCCACAATCTAGGTGCAGATGGCCGGTGCTGACGACATGTGAGAAGCTGGGGTGAAGATGTGAGGGTTGGGATTCAGACAGGCAAAGAACTGATGAGGCTGATGCAAACACCAGCCAAGTTAGGAGCATGTGGGGTAGAGTTGCGGGGAGGATGAAAAGCCAGTGGGAAGGTGAGGGCTGGACAAAGTCTGAATGTTTGTAACCACTGTTTCAGTTTACTGTGCCAGTGTCCAGAGGGTATTGAGGTAATAGGAGCAAGAGTCAACTGGTCTGGCAAAAAACACCTGGTGCTGGGTCAAGAGAAAGGAAGAAAGTTAAAGGGGTGAAGAAGGCTGTGCACCCAGGCACAAGGTTGAACTCCCCTCTGTGTCCCACAGCTCTCAGCAGCCTGCCTGCTCCAGAGGAAGGCCTGGGTCAAGGTTGGCACTGATGTTCATCAGAAAGCCTATGGCCTTATGGCCACACATGTCCTTTTCACTTCCCAGCACACAACACTGTGTAAATAGGCAATGGCCTGAAGGTTTAATGGGGCCAGTAGACTAGGTAAGTTAGGGGAGGGAAAATTCACCTCACTCTTACCGCCGTCGGGATTACTGGGCCACCGAATTCCTCTCTTAGATGACATGTAGACACGGTCATGTCTTGATTTCATTAGCAGCGATCAGTGCAAGGAATTCATCAGAGAAAAGGTAACACAACTACATTCTCAAACGAATTACAAAAGAAAAGGAAAAAAAATCTTGTTTTCCTTAAATCAGAACCAACCCCTCCTTTGGCTGACTCCAATCTGAGAAAGAGACTGTTTGACAGGTAAAAAGGAGAGAAAGCTTAGGCCAGTGCAGGCTGAGAGAAAAGTTCTCTCTACTCGTTGAGAAGCCATCATTTGTAAGATGTGTAAGTTGTGCAAATTGGCTCCTCTCTTGTCCAGATGTTGAATGGCTTCTAACAATGAAATGGTGATTTCCTTACAAGGCAAACTCTTCAGAGTCACCCAGTGCTCAATCACACACCCAGTCACCCATCTCTCCCCTCCCCTGGGCCAGGCTCACACAGAAGGTGAAAAAAGCCCCAAGGTAGGAGCGTGGTCATATGTTGTCCACTGGATTCATTCATACTGATATGTGGATTTCTACACTGTCACGAATGGACTTCTCCCTCTCATCTCTGTTTTAGCAATCTGCACCTAATGGCCCTAAAGAATCAGAAACATGTCTTTCATATATCACAGATGCACCAACACCTAGACCTTAGTATTGGCTAGCTACATCCAGGTCTCGCATGGCTATATGCCCTGTGGTTAATACTTTAGTCCATATTATTTGTGCAGAGCTTAAAAAAATAATAAAAAATACTTGGTTGCTTTTTTGTTTTTAATTTTAAAAAACTGGACATAATCCCCAAACAGTGTAAGAAGCCCGACATTTTGAGTGAGTTCCTAACTGGTTTAAGTGTCACAGCAGGCAACAGTAAAATGTTAAGTGCCTTTAAAAAGTCAAAAGAAACGCATAAAGCAGTGCATGCATTTTGTTGCCACAAAATTAAGACTGGATTTGGAGCGGGATTACTTCATTTAAGTCACATTACTATTATTAAAGAAAAGTGAGCTATAATGCAATATCTAGAACAAGGATATAACCACCTACACACTAGCATCACTTTATCTAGAGACAAACATAACAGTGTTACTACATGAACATATTTATAAAATACTGTACACTGCTTCCACGTTGGGTTAGCAGATGTAAACAAACAGCTAATTCAACTGGAGCTTAAAATACTATTTTCAGTTCATTTGTCATATAGTCTTTTGTATAACATGCCAGTTTGTCTTTCACAGAATCACAACTTGCCTACCACAGCTCGCAGGGCTGGTTAGAAGATGCACATCAGCTTATACGAATATTTTACAGTGGTCTACGGGAATGTGAAAGACATAAAGCAGATCAGGAACAAAAGTGCCCATTTCACGAGGATGCTAAATAACGTGGAATTGGGAACATCATTAATCCTTGCAACATGTGCTTCTTTATTGAATGTTACAGATTTGTAAATGATTATAAAGCTGTCCTGTAACGTTCATTAATACAACCACATGCTACAACTATGCTGAGTTAAACACGGGTTACATATATGTTTACATGTGTTTTATAATACAGCATTGCCCCACACACATCGAATGGTATAGCCTATAGATATAGCATGATCGATGACTGGATAATATTTATTATCATTACAGAAGTTAAACAGCCCAAACATTCAGAAAGATTAGACTGTACAGCCTCAGAAAGTAGAAAAAATGTGCTATCCAGTTACCTACCATAATATTATCTATAGAAACCATCTTTTAGAATACATTTGAAACATTCAGAAGAAACACATTTTGTGTTCTTGCAAGTACATTTTTCTCATTCGATTATTCTGATATATATTTTTTAAAGGGGGAACTTTCAAAGTGCTATATAATATCCTAGACCTGGAAGCTTAGACTTAAAAAAAAATCCAGTTCTGTAAAGTGCTGCATTCTGACCCCTAATACACCTTTTGGCTGGAGAAATACTCAGACTAGTCACGACAATTACACTCAAGCTTTCCAGCTTCACTGAAATCCATTAAGGAGGGAGTTTCTAAGTATAAGTATAAAGTATGTTGGTTAATCAGGAATTTCCATGGTCATTTTCATTAGACATCCTTACTTTTTTTTTTTCCAAAAGGACTGAGTAATTTAGAACAAATCATTACATATAGTAGTATATAAAAATTGGCACCTCAGAAGCATATGATTAAACCAAAGCTATTACTTCCTTGAGCGCTCTATGACTTTATTTACATTCCTCAGTAACTTGCTGCTCACGGGCTGCTTAATTCACAGAGACAGGTAATTAATGTCCCCTCGATCAGGGACATGGTGAAATAAATGAGCTGGACACAAGCTGACTGTACAAGGCCACAGAACCAATGCCACGTCGGTGTGCAGAACACCCAGAAATGGAAAGAAATGGGTGGAAACATAATACACATGTAAGTGCAGAGGAAAGAAATGGCTCATGAAAGTTACACAGGTTGTGTTTAAAGTCACTTAAATTTGGCTTATATATTTCACACACTTCACAAAAGATGTAAGAACTTCATTTTCATGCACAACAAAAGGACCAGGTAGTCACAAGGTCAGGGCTGTTAAATACTTTGTTTCCTAGGTTCTGCTCAGTTCTCTCCAGAAATCACGATGAATGGAAACACGCATGCTCATAATTTCTTTCCCCTACTTTCAATCTGGTCCAGAATGAGGCTCTGGAGGTGCTGTGATATCCTGCTCTGTGGTCAGAGAATAATGATTTCACCTCCTTCTTAGATTCCTCTACAGATTTAGAGAGGCTTCTGGCTTTGTAAATGTGCTCCATACGTAAAACCATCAAAGTGTTAGGATGTAAGTACATCAGACTAGCAAAAGCTAATCTAAGGAACAAAAATAACAAAATCTTGGTTCAAACTCTGGTGCTGAGACTTGGCCTTCCTGAGAGTCACAGAGAAATGGTCTTGAAATGTAAAGTGCCTACTACAACTGCATTGATTATGAACAAACATGGTTCCTCCTCCTCATTCTCAATCAATATGGAACCAGGGGTGCATGAACCCTTTAAGGTATATTGCAACTTTGCACGTACGTACATTTTTTTCTGGGAAGCGGGCCCAGAGCTTTCATTAGATCCTCATAGAGATTCGTGACTCAAGGAAGTTTAAGGGCAACTGATCTATTCTCAAACGTGTGTTTGCTGAGGGGGAAATAGCCAATATGGAGTTCAATAAAAATTAAGTGTTTCTAGAGCAATTATATATGAGGGACTCTGGTGACTTATTTCTTATTCACTTAAATCCAAGGAGTGAAGAAGGAATTCTTTAATTCTTTATATGTGGCCACATCATTATCTCTACGACTGAAAAGCTTGTGCAGAAGGTTTTGGGTTTTGTTTAAATATTTAAAGGCTAGAGATTTTGTCCACGTACTTACTTGATTTCACATAGTGAGACAATTTGGAGTTCATAACTACAGAGAAACAAAAGAGCCAGGTAGTATTTGGGGTCAGAGACATTAAGTCTTTTTCCTTAAAGATGTTGATTCGCTTTGAAATCAGTGATCCAAATAGGAATCCGAAGATTTGAGGGTCAAGAATTCTTTATCCCACTTGAAATCCAGACTCGGATCTAGAAACATATGCCTGTATTCTCGAGTCCATAATACTATCTGGCTTAGACTGGCATGTCTATTCTGATTGTACTTGGCATAATCGCTTTGTGTAGGAGAAACCAGACTAAATGAGACGTCATGACAGCAAGTGCGTCCGCACAAAAAGGGGCAGAGGGAAGGCAGTGAGTCATGTTCTAGTTTGGTACAAGGAAAAGCTGAGGTCATAGGGATTTAAAAAATTCATAATTTCAACATCTGTCAAAATTTAATATAATGAACTCTTTCAATGGAACTCCTTGGATAGTAAAAAATCCTGGTTATATCTCAAGGTGATAGAAAAGTCCAAGCCTTTTAAGACAGCTCTATATGTCTGTTTATATACTATATATTAACATGTCTCCCTGGGTAAATGCATATATATGTATATAAGCAGCATATACTACAGAACTCTTTACATGTTTGTTTTCTATTTTAGTCTACTGTATCTTGTTTATAACTCTGTGTATAAGAAAAATATTCATGGTATGCCTGCAACTGATGGCTTGGGTTGATACCAAACTCCCAGTCAATTCTAAGGTTATTTATGGTTTTGAAACTTCCTTAAAAAGTGCTTTGGAACATTCCATAAAAAAGATACCAGCCCTTGAAAAACTCCAATTAAATTTATGCTGAGCTCAGATTAAATGGCAAAACTCTAGGTATGAAAATATCCACATGTAACCAGATATTCATATACAAAATGCTCATGTGATGAGTGGTGCAGGAAATTGGCAGTTACATCCTGGAGACGTTCAGAAGACATGGTAGACTCATACAAATGATGAAGGTCACACAGCAGCATCACACATGACATGGATGGTGAGAAGATAACAGTATCTCATATGGCAGTTTTAGGTGAGTTCTGCCTACTATTTTTTTAAGTTCACTATTACATATTCAGTGAGTGGCTTCACTGAAGACAGGTGAGATACAAAATAAATTAAAAAATATAAAATTATTTAATTACATTCATCCTGAGCTTGCTTGACTATGCTTGAATGCCCACTGTTTATAATAAACCACTTGACATTTGTTTTTAACATCAATTCTTCTTTCATTTTGATTGCAATACAAAAAGGCATTTCTTTTCCCTTTATTTTCTTCAAAAAAGATAAAAGTTGTGGCACCAGAAACGAATATATAAGAGACAGGTGAACTATGACTGTTACCTTGTTTTTTCTTTATAATGATCAATTACAGAAGTGTTGGCATGAGAAGGATGTGGGACGTTAGGTAGAACTGCTTGCTGCCGGCTTATACTGAATAAAAAGGATGCTCTTCATCAGTCACCAGTGATGGAGCCAATGTGAAAAGAAAACAGAATTGAAAGTTTAGAATATCTCATTTGTATGCTGACTATTTTATTTTATTTTTGCAATTTAGCCCTGCATCCTAAAACTCTTGATAATGGTCAGAAATGGAAAGATGCCTCCTGGCACGGACAGTGCTTGAAGCCCCATTCATTCCCAGAACTCATGGCTTTCTGAAGTGACTAGTGATACACATTCACCTCAACCCTTCTTCTCCCTCTTTCCCCTCCCTACCCATCAAGTGTGAACATGACTTAAATTCCGTGTTTGGCACTGGGCCAGAACAAATGCTTTCTTGATCTCTGGCCAGAAGTCACCTTTGAGTTAATACCTCCCAAGGCAATATTTGTTTTGCTCAGCTAAGAATAAAGCAGATAAGTTTCAAGGAAGGGGAACAGGTGAATTTTGGGGAGAGTTTTAGGGCTGGATTCTTGAGCCTCCTGCAAAGCTTATTAGAAGGTTTAGTTGTGTTTGCTTTCAAAGCTGTGGAAAGCGGATGTTCTGGAGAGTCTCCTCATGGACAGACTGTCCCCTCGGCCCTCTGGCTTGGAGGACTTACTCCTCTGGAAGGCATTTCTCAGGCTTGCTGCGTTCCGCTGCCTGTCAAGTTTGTCACTGATGGAGAAGCTCTTCCTGGTGTGTGCATATGGCACACTTGGCTCCTCTGCTGAGTAGCTGTTGGCACGCTCTATCCTGGGAACTGTGATGTTGTTGGACAGGGTTCTGTCTGAATTATCACCCTCCTGGGGGCGTACTGCAATGGCGGCTCTCCGGCCCTTGGCCTCATTCTCCTCACTGTCAGAGCTGGGGTGACTCAGTTCTGCTTCTCGTTCGGGATGGCAGCATGATGAGTCCTCCACTTTTCCTCCAAGACCTCCCGGGAAGGTGGCTCTGTCAGCAATCACTTGGGGGGCATTGACACACCTTGTGTCAATACAGTCTGTAATACTTGTGTATTCTGCTGTTTTCACAGGCACCCCAAGGTTGGCATAATAGCTCCTCGAAGGAGAAAACATAAAGCTGTGAGATTTCACGATGGGGGCCTCTTCTAGAAGAAAGGGGGCGGTGGCTAGGTAGCGGCTACTTTTGGAACGCTCAATGGTGTGGTGCATCGGAGGCTCAGTGTCCCACAGGTTTTGGCATTCCGGGTGGTGGGTGTAGTCTGAAGAAAAAGATTTAGTGTCCATGGAGGTGATGTCCTCGAAATCAATGTTCCGGCTTGGAGGTCTGTCTGTGGGTGCAAGAGTTGCATAGGCACTACTTGAAGGAGCTGTGGAAGGTACTGGAGCCGAAAAGCTTGGCTCTCCCAGCCCAAGGATGTTCATGGAATTGTCCAGAGGGTCTATATCACAGTGGAGCTCATCCATGGCAGAGACATAGATGTCTATACATGAAGACGGTCTCCTGGAATCAGGAACAATGGCCAAGGTGTTTGCAGGGGCTGCAGGAGCTTTGGATTCTTTTGCTACAGAGTGGGAACTAGTAGCCCGGTGTAGGCTCAGGGACCTTTCTTTAAAAAGACTCTCCAACTTTTCTATCCCACCTTTGTCTTTCATATTGACTGAATAGAAAGAGTGGCTTCGCATACGGGGCATTAGGGTTGGAGAAGTTGGGGACAAGGTCTCCTCACCTGCAGGATCTATGCTCTCCTGGAGCTTGAAGGTGTTCCCCTCCTGGCTGTTGAAGCTGCTCTGGCGGACAATGTAGGCTGCGTCTGTGCAGTCTGAGGAGGTCCGCGAGCGGACTTTGTTGGACTCGGCCCGCTCCAGACCCGTCAGGCGCTCCAGGGCTGTAGCCATGCGCCCGATGAGGTCCTCGAGCTGTGCCAGCCGGATGTCCACGGTCTGGAGCGAGGCCCTCATGCAGTGTTCTCTCTCGTTGACTTCCTCCAGCCGCATGGACATGTTCTCCACCCTGGGAGGGAAAAGAGAACCAGAGTCACTTGGGGCTGGTTTCTCTGTGGGAGGCTGGAGAGCACAGAGGGGATCACAGTTGCACCCAGACTCGGTGCCCTCGCTGTCCCACTGGAGGGAAACTAAGGGGGGTGGGGAGGAGAGGATGGCAGTGACCCTGCCACTGAGAATCACAGAATCTCCATCTTCTGGAGCTGGAAGAGGCTTTAGAGATTACTGAATCCAGCGGTTTTTAGCTACTAATCCCCTTTTCCCTCAGTGAAAATTAATGCTCAATCCCAATAAATAAACACCAAAGTTGAGTAGTTCTTCTTGAAGTAAAGTGGGCCAAAGTCCCACCTTTTCTCACCCTCCTGGCTTTGCTGTGGCTTGGGGCAGGGTTCAATGACCTAAATAAGTATTAGGGTGTTGGCTTATCAGTCACCAACAAAATGAGAATGTTACATTTGGATAACTTTACCCAGAATTTTGCAGTGGAACTGCAGAATGTAGCTGTTCTTACTGCAGTGTACATTTAAATTTGTATTCTATGGACTGGGATTATGTTTATTTTGCCTTTATATAATAATCTTTTGTTGTTGTTGTTATTCACAACAATCCTTTTAGAATGGAGTGCCTCCAGAGGAACTGATATAGTACTGTTACTGAGTCACCTGGAGCTGATCTAATTTAACCAAATCCTTTCATTAATAAAGGAAAATCAAACATCAAGAAATTCAGCCAAGATTACATAGAGTGATTTATGGTAAATTACTCTGGAGTGGCTATCAATAAATGAATAGTCCTACTCCTCTCTCTCTGTCTCTCTAGGTAGCTGATCACAGATGCTTTATATTACAGTTATTTCTCCAGGTCTTGACCCTCCCTACTGGAAATTCTTAGGCGTGTGATCTGCCTCATATTCCTGTTCCCATTTCCGTGTTGCCAGCCCAATATGTGCCAGGTGTCAATAAAGGTTCACTGAGTTAATCACTGTGATGAACTTGATTTCAACTGTCTAATAGGTTGCCTGGCCATTTATTTATAAAGACAGAGACCACACATTTAAAATAAAATTGTGCCACATTTTCACCTGCTCAAATTAACTTGGAAAGGACAAACCAAAGCCAAGTTTTGGTTTGAGCTCAAACTTTCACTTTTAGATGCCCAAAGGCAAATCTTTTGGAGAGTCTAAATAAGACCCATTCACAACTTTTTTGGGGAGGATAAAGATACTTTTCCAATACTTCCAATATGCACAGCTAATCACTTGACTGCTGACCCTGAAAAGGAACATGGCTGCATGCATTACGAAGAGCGGTGGGCATCAGACCTGGGTCCCTCCAGCTGGGGTGGTGGTGGTGGTGGTGATGGTGACGGTGGGTTGACAGTAGCAGTGCCTCTATCAGAGAAGACTATACGTTTCAGTGCCAGAATGAAATGAGAGGCATGTGGTCCCCCTCGCTGAGGGACCTGAGGCCTTTTAAAAGTCTCCTCCTCCTTCTCTGCTGCTGCGGCCTTGGGGCCCATCTCTGCCTCTCTTAGCAACAACCTCCCAACTCACTCTACCTACTCTGCTCTTTTACCTCTCAGCTTCCCTTCACTGGTCCAAGGTTGTGGACTGTTCTCAAGAGCCCTGCTTTGGGAACATCTTTTTCTTTTGCTCCTTCCTGCTGCTCCATAGCCAATCCAGAGCCTCCCAGGGTCCAGGCACACTCTGCCATCATGCCCAGGTGTATTTCCAGAAGACTTATAAATCGAGCAATTCTGTGTCTGGCAAACACAATGTTATTCATTCAGCTAACACAGATGATTCAGAAGGAAAATTCAACTTTCCTCTGTTTCACTTTGTTTTGTGGTATAAACATAGCCTGAGAAACAAATTACTTACAATAATAAGTTTGTGTGTCTTACAGACTTACAATTCACTTCTTCACCATCTAGCCTATGGAGTTTTCAAGTATTACAATTTCATTTTTTTTTTGTAATTCAATAAGCTTTGAGTAAGTGGACAAAAATACTTCTTCATTAAAGTCAAGAGAAGGACAGATGGTACATTTCTATAGAATGAGGAGTTTTGTTTTGGATACTCTAGGTACTGGGTCCACCTAGCTTTTTAGTGTTGGCAGAGTAACAAAAGGCAGGATAGTTTTCTTCCTCCCTCTCCTGCCCTTTCCTGGAGTCTGGTGCATACAAGGTCGGTATGGAAAGAAATAAAGATGCTCTCTGAGCATAACTGCATGCGATCATTGGTTTGAGCATGGTGAGCTATCTCCCTGCACTGTGGGACCCTCCCCTCCCTGCATCCCACCTCGCTTTAGCCCCAGGATCCAATACTGCAGAGAAAACTAGCAGGTGAGAGGCCAAGCTAAGGCACCAAGAGGCAATTGAAGACTAAGGACTTGGTTGTGGGGAATAAATGGAACCCAGAAACTAAGGAGCCCAAGGGGATGGGAGGAAGAGAGAGGAGGTACAAGGAGGAAGAGGGTCGTCCAGGAAAGCAAGGAGGTGCCCAGTGGAGCCTCAAGAGCAAAGATAAAGAAGCATGGCTCCAGGGGATGGAAGTAGGGGAGGAAAGCCTGCTAGAACAGGACCAAGGAGCTATTCTTCACCAAATCTTAACTCTCCTGTGGGCTCTGAGGTGCTTTGGAATGTAAGATTTGAATTTAAAAAAGAAAAAAAAAAAGGACTGTTTGATCCATTTCCTTTCAGAATTCTAGATGTGTTTAACCACCTAATTATATCATCAATTAGGGCACGGATATAACTGATAGGGGTTTAATGTAGGAGTTATAAAAGAATAAACGTTCCTAGAGTCAAGTTTACATATGCTTGTTCCATAAATAGAGTACTTCTCTTAATCTTTAAAAAAGAATTCTTGAAAAGTTATTTGCAAATGGGCACGCATCACAGATAAAAATAGGTCTGAGGAACAAACCGAGAGTTTCGAGTCATGATTGTAGTTTCTAGGAGCTGACTCCAGTCAAATAAATCAGGAGATAAAATGGAGATAAGAATTATAAGAACTTAAGGATCAATAAGAATCCTTAACGAGATAGATATGGGAAGTGACTAAGTAAGAAAAGAAGAAGGAACTGTGGAAAGGAAGATGTTGTATGAAGGAACACTTTATTTTTCTTTCCCTCTTTCAAATCTCCAGACCTTGCATGGCTTATTTCAGAATAACTCACAAGGCAATCACAACAGGGACCCAACAGAACCCTGGAAAGATGTGAGGTGGCTCCTGTTCCCGGGAGGCCAAGAAAGTGACAGCAAGGAGCCCATTAGAGAGGACTCAATAGGCTGGTAAAACAAACAAACAAACAAAAACCAGGTAGTAAAACAACCAGCCTCTAACAGCCAGTGTGATAAGGAAAAGGGCATTCAAAAGAAGATTCTGGTGGCACAGAAAACTTCAACTTCAATATGTAATTTCTTAAGGATTATTGTATTACCTTCCAGAAATTCATCTTCTTTTCTGATAACCTCAAAATGTAGTTAAAGCAAATATGGTAAAAGGAAAAAGAGAATTGGCAGACCATGCCTGCTCTAAATTTCAAATACTCCCTGGAGTGCTAGCAGTAGAATGGGTGTAGGATGAAGAGCAAAAACAATCCCAGAACACATGAACCCAATTGTGGGGACTCTTGCGGGGGGGAAGGGGGAAAGGGTATACTGACACAGGTTTTCAGGTCAAAGGCAACGATGCAGAGCAGCTAAAGCTAACTCTTGCTTATCCACAGACTGATACCTAATTTGTGAATTATTTAAGTCCTTTAGGGTCACCTACCCTTCCCTTTGGGGCAATTATCCTTCTCACTAACCAAAAACAGGGAGAAAGGTTTAAACTTGGTTCTATCAATGGAGATATCAAAGATCAGTTTTAGAAAAAGTCATGGTGGCAAGTGGGTGAAGCCCATTTTTTTGGCTTACATTATTTTTGGATTATTTATAAATTTCATATATCCTAAGTTATTCCTCTCTCTTTGTTATGAAAAATTATAAGTTGTATATACTATTAATAGTCATTGTCTAATACTTTTGGGATCTAGGTGAAGTGAAAAAAGGGTATAGAGCCCATTGGTCTGGGAAAGATAATGTTAGATTAAAAGATGACAACAAGGAATAATGTATATCCCAGTTTGCTTAAATTGTTACTGTCAAGGAGAAAATTCAAACTGAAACTTCTGACAGGTGGGGCCCTACGGGTGGGGTGATGGTGAGGATTAACTGGAAGCTTTAAGTTAGGGGTCTGAGAATCAAATGCCTATAGAAGGGCAGATCAAGTAAGTAGGTGAAGCAGGCAAGGCATAAGAGAACAGAGGCAAGGATTCTGTGGCAGCAGAGAGCACCCCCAGTCCAAAGGCATTCGGAGTGAATTTTAACAATCACTGCAAGCTCAACACAACAGCCCTCTGTGGGCAGATGCTGCCCACGAGCAACCAGTTTGCAAATTCTGCTTTAAATGAGTTAAAAGAACCAGAAAAGAACTTCCGTCTCTGATCAACAGAAAATGTACGTGACCCTTAAAAACCAAAGGGAAGTAAAAAGAAATGCCGGGGACTTCCCTGGTGGTGCAGTGGTTAAGAATCCACCTGCCAATTCAGGGGACATGGGTACGATCCCTGGTCCGGGAAGATCCCACATGCTGTGGAGCAACTAAGCCCGTGGGCCACAACTACTGAGCCTGCGCTCTAGAGCCTGCAAGCCACAACTACTGAGACCGCGTGCCACAACTACTAAAGCCTGTGCGCCTAGAGCCCATGCTCCACAACGAGAGAAGCCACCGCAGTGAGAAGCCCGCGAACTGCAATGAAGAGTAGCCCACTGCTCACAGCAACTAGAGAAAGCCCACGTGCAGCAACGAAGACCCAATGCAGCCAAAATAAATAAATTAATTTAAAAAAAAAAAAAAGAAAAGAAATGCCAGGAGACTGCAGATAGGAAATGTTTTCCTGACATTCAACATTCCTGGATTCTAGGAATTCTGGGAGTTTGACATCAATTCTAGGCAGCATTACAGAATGGCTTCGTCGTAGGTAATTAAGCAGATGGTATCTTTTGAGTACTTTAAAGAGATAGGATTAGTTAACAGAGACTACATGGGCTCAAGATTACAATGTTAATCTTGCCTCTCTTTTGATAGTCTAGACTAATAGAGAGACACAGATGCACAATACTTTTGATGAAGTACATTGTGATTTTAGAAGGGAGGTTGACACACTGGAGTGACTAAAGAAATGTGGACACCTGGCTGCCTGATTAACCAATGGGCCGATGTCGCCATGAGAGGTATTTTTTGGAGTCATGCAATATCTTAGTTCTGTCTTGGTTCACCTGATCTGTGCTGATGACATTTTGGTGGATTATGTTGAAGGCATAGTAGGTATGCTTATCAAGCAAACAATGATATAAAAAGAATAGGATGAAAAATTAATAGACTGATGATAAAATCAAGATCCAAAGTTGTCCTTAAAAATGCTAGAATAATGAGCCAAAGGGGGAACAAATTAAAGAAAAATTTCACAGCGATGGATGTTAAGTCTTGATTTTAGGTTAAAAACAAACATTTCACAAGAAGAGGTTTGAGGATATTTGAATTAGCTCACGTGAAAAAGCCCTGGTTTTAATTAATTGTAGTCTCACTCTGAACCAAAGACATGACTTGGCTGCTATGATTGTAATGCAATCTCATAGCAAATAAAATGTATGGATCAAACAATAACTAACAGTTACTGAAAGCATAATATCTCATATATGTTATCTCAATAACTTTTCAGATTCTACAGTTAGGTATTAATACTTCATTTTACAGATGGGGACATAGGTTCAGAGAAGTTAAGTAACTTGTTCAAGGTCACACAGCTAGTCACTGCAGAATTAGTATTAAAAACTTTCCATTATACTGTGTTCCTTCTCTTGTAACATGAAAAGAACTGCTTGTTCTATTGTACTCTGTGATTATTAGCCTAGCATATAGTAGATGATAAAAACAGTAAATGAATGAATAAAGGAATTGAATCTAGGCTCTAACTAAAACACAGAATTAAGTTCCATTTAGAGACCACATTTAAAGGGTGACGTTGACAATTTAAAGTGCATACTGAGAAAGTAAGCAGGGTAGTGGGAGACCTGCTGTATGCATGGTAAGTGGTTAAAAGATCTTGGGATATTTAGTTTAGAAAAGACAAAGCAAAGTGGGGAGATGATAGTGATCTTCACCTATGTAAAATACTTTCTCAGAGAGAAATGAATTTAATTTTTTTCTGTATTTATTCATAAGGCTGGTATCTAAGGCAATTTCTCCTCTTTCTAGGAGGTGCTCAAATAGAGGCTGAGTGTAACGACTATGCATTCTTTCAAAGCAAAGTCCTCATATCCCCACCCCTAACACAGGCCCTGCTCAGTACATGCTTGTCAAAGTGCTGTTGGTCAGGTGTGTGGGAGAAACACTGCTTTGGGTACAAGTAATCTGTATTCACTGACCTCCCAAACTTATTCTGAATGTAAGGTGCCGAATTTTGCATGTTCCACAGTGAATAATTTTGCACCGTCCTCTCCTACTTTAACTTTTATCTTGTCCATCGTATTCTATTAGTGGTCCCCAAAGTGTGGTCCAGAACCAGCATCAGCATCACCTGGGAACTTGTTAGAAATGCAAATTCTCAGGCCCCACCTTAGACATAGTGAATCAGAAACCCAGAGTGGGGACGGACGCCCAGCAACCTGTGTAGTAACAAGCCTTCCAGATGGTTTTCAGGCCTTCTAAAGTCTGACAACACTGAGTTAGATGTTTCTGGCTGTTCCTGCCTTGGGTGTACACTGGAACTCAATGAGACTGTGTTTTTTGAGGACAGGGTCCTGCCTTATTGTCTGGTATACAGTAAAGGTCCAGTATGCATGTACTGAAACAGAACTGAACTAGTTAAAGGATGATGAGCACAGAATTTGATGGAACAAACTCCAAGGATTGGTTATCTTCAGCCAATAGTCAAAAAATCCTCAGAAAAGAAGCCAGTCACCAATGTTGCTTAATAGCTTAAAAATTTGGTTATTTTAATATAATTATCACCAGCTAGATATTGTCCCAAATAAGTGAGGGCACTGGTTACAATCAATTAGCTCGTTATATTCTGGAACAGTACTGCTTTAGATACATCATGGTCATTGCTATATAAAAATGGGAAAGCCAAGGAGTTTTCAGGATCAAGTTCCTCCAAGGTGTTAATGATCTCCTGAATATTGTATTGAGCCCTATACATACCATTTGGTGACAAAAATATGATTTAATAATGATCCATTTAAATAGACAATTATGGAAGTATCTTTGTATTTCTAAAAAGATTCATGCAAATAGAACAAGTATAAATAAATTGTATTTTAAAGGCAGTAGCAGGGGGAGAAGCATGGGGCTCACTACGTGAAAAAACCCTTTTCCCAAGTTTTTAGTAGAGCAAAGAACCAGCTCTTAATTTTTCTGATTTCAAATCTCTGTATTGAGGTTATCTAATATGAAGAGAAAATTATAAAATATTTTATATACTATATAGAATGTGCACAGTCAACTTATGTAAATTTAACATATGTATTCAAATATGTGTTTATACATATTTATCTATTTATCACTTTCTACCCATCTATCTATCCATCTATCCATCTAGCTAGCTAATGTAAAACAGGACAGGTGATTTCGCACGCCACTCCACTTAGAAAGGACACGGCCTAGAGAATATGTGAGATTGGTATCATGGACACACTCTTCCCTTGGTTGATTCCCTTATGCACCTCGTGGTGCTTCTATTGTGCTGAGTATAATCCTAGTGTTTAAAGATGTTATATTTGGGTACATTTACAAATGCAAAACAAACCAAAACTACCACCACCACCAACAAAAGCAAAACCTCAAATAAACACAGACAGAAGCAACAGAAGCAGAATGAGGCCTGGGCTTAAGTTCACTTCTCTGGCACCTGGGCTTGGCTGAGAACTAGTCCTGGTCCTCTAGGCCAATGTTACTCCAGGAGGTCAGCTAACGCCTGGGACACAGGGAGGGTGGGCCTGCACGCTGCCCTGATTTCTGGGAATTGTTCATCTTGGTCACGCTCTGAAGGGTGGGGCTCTGTAACCACCCACAGAAGAATAGGGCCTTGGGGAAGAAGTCTCCTGGAAGCGTTTGTAGGTGTGGGGTAAGAGCCTTAGTTGGAGGTGCTATAGTTCCTTTATGTTTCCATCCAAAAGGAATTGGTGACAAGGTCACAGTTTACATGCCCTGGCGTCTGTACCTCTCATTCTAGTTCCCCAGAAAGAAATACAAAGACTTCCTTGCATCTTAACACTCCTTCCCCTACCTTTCTTTCCTCCCAGGTCTGTGGTTTTCTGAATCCAAAAAGCATTTCAAAGGCCCCTGGACATATGCTTTGGAAATATGTCTGAGCAATGGACAATGTGTCCACAGGGCACAATTTTCTGGGAACCACGTGGCTGTATGTCCATTAATAAATAGCTTTTTCAAGACCTCAGCATGAGAGAGATCTTTAGATTTGCAGCTCCTTCCTCTGTTTGCTGGAAAATTGCTTCACACCATATCATCATAAAATGCTCTATTTTGCAATGACAGATGTGTATAAAATCTGTCCATGGCTTTAAACTTTATTAATATTGGCTGAGTACCTATGGATACAATCACTCAATGGCATATGTGTATATACTCACTTATCTAGACTGCATTCTTTAAAGAAATAAAGGGCCAGGGACAGAAAAATGCCATTTGTGTAATTTCTACAGAGCCACTAGAGAAAATGTATGACATGGGTAAGCAGACAGAATGGCATTTCATGAAAACTAGAGGCAACTGACTCAAATCTTAGTAGTCTGAGTCATATATCATCTGAAGTCATCAGTATACCATCCTTTTCCCATTATTTATAATTTGCTTCTGCCATCTTTATATTGAAAGTGCTTAAAATTTAAAGTTACACTAATGCTTTGTAACACTCGGGGTGTTCTTTAGAAGAGTAGTTCCTAAATGCTGGGTTCTGAGTGCCAGCCTGGAATGAAGTTTGTATTAGTCTACAGCAAAATGGGGAAAATAAGAAAATGTAAGTTCATTTACATAAACTTATATTTATTAACTTTAAAGGATTCTCTTCTCTTCATTTTGAGATTTTTTTCTTACAGCCCTACTAGTCTACAAAACTATTTGGCCAATGAGATCTAAAATTATATAATAAGTAAGTAAAAAATCTGCTTTTATTTCTTTGCTTTTATCTTGTTCTATAAGAAGAAAAAACAAAACAATTGAAAAAAAAAAAACCCTCAACCATTATTCTAACTAATTCACAAGTCTCTTGCTATTGTTTATTCAGAAGGTATTGGGCACCCATATAAGCCAGGCACTAGGACCATCCTCACCTTTGGAGAAGAAGCTCAGTGATCTATATGAAACACAAACTTGATGGAGAGCCTTGAGTTGGGCTGGGTCTCTCTTGGTTTATGTCTGTGTCAGAACTTTCCAATTTCTGGTCTGAGCCAGCAACTCTTGCCTTGTCCTGGACTCAACAATCTCTAGTGTCCAGGAAGGCGGCTGCTACTGCCTGCTGGAGAAGTCTAGGGTCTATAAGTCTGGGACTTTGATCTATAGACATTTCAGACAACATTCTGTTCTCTCATAAGCTCGATGATTTCTTGGACAATAAAAATAAGCACAATGGGGTCTCTGTTTTTTTGCAGTCCTGCAAACAAAATCAATTGATAAGGCATGCCATGGTATAAAACATCCCCAGGAGGCATGTGCCCGTGGGAACACACCTTTCTGAAGTCACTCGTATCCTCTCATCATTGGACGAGTTGAAGCGGTCATCCTTTTCTCTGAAATATTCCTCTATGCACTGCTCTTCAAAATCATGTACTTTCTTGAGCTCATCATCAGTTATGAAGAGCTCTGTGGAAAAGAAATGAGAGATATGAGGCAGAGAAGTAAAAGCGATGGCACCTGACTTGTGGGTCTAATGACATTCCTAATCTAACTCAAGGTTAGGGAATGGGGCCCAGATTCTTCACTGAGTCTCAAACTAAATCCAAATGTGGTCAGGCAACTTGTGTCACTGTCCTCTTTCTCTGTGTTAGATTCATTATGGGTCTCTGAAGCTCACCTGAGTATACCTGGATTACTGCAGAGACCAGTTAGAATTATATATATTGTAAGGACAAGAATGTAGCTAAATAAAGGAAAGGGGAGCTATGCAGAGCATGGAGGTTTCTTAAAAACTCAACTTCAGGGCTGAGGAGTGTGGCAGACAAGACATTGTTCATTCACCTTACTAAAGGCCCTTTGCAACCCAATTTCCCTTTTCCCTTTTCCCTTTTCCCTTTTCCCACTACTGAGACTGGAAAGCCAAATACACATGTTTCCAGTGTCCCTTCAAGCTAGCAACAACCATGAGACCCAGTTTGGCTCAAGGAACAAAAAAAACCTGCTGCAGGAAAGGGTTGTGTATTGAGAAGAGATTTTGCTTTCCTGATAAACTATAAGTATGTGGCTGTTTCTTTCTACCTTTTTTCACCTTCATGCTTCTTTCTGCCCTGAACATGAATGTGATGACTGGAAGTGCAGCAGCTATTTTGCTACCATGAGACAAGACAGTGTGACAAGGAACAGCTGAGCCTAAAAATAGGACTTGGGGTCTTTGACTTCAGTGAGTCATTGTTGAGCTCTGGGCTATTTATTTACCGTTTCACTTTCTGTTGTGTGAGAAAAGTAAAACCTTACGTATTTGTGTTACTGTTAGTCTGGTTTTCTGTTTATAGCTGGTAAACAAATTCATAACTGATTCAGTGGTAGAAAGAGCCCAGTGGAAATCTGAACCTTTTCTCCCCCTGAGCTTTCTACTTGCCTAAATTGGTGTTTCAAATGGAAACAGTGAATTTTGGAATTCTTAACCCCTCTCCAACTTTCCAATTTTAATGTCTCGAAAGAAGTCAGGCACTGCTGTGTCAGAGAAGTTGTTAAAAGCTTCAGACTTAGAGAAGCAGTTGATTATTAAGTGGCTTTGGTTTCAAACTTTAGTTGCACTAGTGATCACCTGGAGGTAATTCTTGGGCCACAATCCTAGAGGCTCTGGTTCAGTAGATTTAGTGTAGGTGGTCTATTTGACACACTTTGAGAAATCACGGTAGGTTGCTTGTATGGGGGCTGGATTCCCAATGGTTCTTAACTGTGGGTGGTACCCAGGGGACATTTAGGAATCTGCAGGAGCTATTAGTATTCAATGTGTGCAGGCCGGATGTGCTAAATCTCCTGCAATATGTGGAACAATCCTATATAATGAAGAATTACTCCACCCCAATGTCAATCTAATCTCCTTCTAGAAACACTGGGCTAGAAGGTGGTTGGTGGAGGGTCTTTTTTTTTTGTCCTTGGAATCATGGAAAGCAGGACTGGTTTCCTCATGAAGCCATATAGGCACAACCCTTAAGGTTTGGGAAATGTTTAAGACCTAAAAACATGATAGATCCAAAAATGACCATGGAAAATCAAACTTAGTCACCTACAACTCAACTCATGTCAGGATACTTAAATTATATATACTGCAGCATTGGGAGCATATTAACATGGTTGATATATCTTGTGGTGGGATGTCTGTAAAGTAAGAAGCTTAGAACCTATGAAGATGCTAAAACAGCCCTGCTAGAGCCTGGTTTTATCTCACTAAGAAAGGTGTGAGGCTAAGAATGCTCGCTTTCAGCCTCTCCTGTCTTCCTTCCAGCACCATTTCTCATCACGCATACCCTCCCATCCCTCCCAAGTCTTCAGAGCTGTGGGCAGGAAGTAGGAGGAACGAGGTGCCCAGTGGTCCTCCATGACCACCTATAGACGCGGTGGGGATTTCTGCTCTGTAGTTGCAGGGGGTGGTCACTCAAAGCTTACTCAGGCCATAGTCCCTTTCATCTGGGTCACTCTCGTGTTTTCTCCATCGGCAACACAGGTGCTGGAATATCATGGTCATGTGGCTGAATATGATCAGAGGTGGGGGCAGAACGGGCCTTTCATGGAAAGTCATGATGAGCTGATACCTCTGAAACTTCCACACTTGGTTGGATATTGATTTTACCTCAAAAAATGTATTGCTGAAATAGAGACCAGAGAGAATCAAGTGAGGAACACCCCTGCTTTCTGGAGCGTCATGCCCCGCTCCTGCCTCAGTCTCCCTACTTCCAAGGGCTCTGAAGAAGGACCCTCTTACTTAAAGACAGCGATGAGGAGGTTGACCAGCAGGATGTTTGCCACTAGGAGGTAGCAGGCCATGATGGCCGGCACGATCCAGGCTCCTGTCTTGCAGGGAGGCAGTTGGATTATTTTACCATCCTCTCGAGTCTCATTCTGTCCACAGGGAGCTGGAGGAAGCAGCACAGGCAAGATGTGAGAAATCGTGTGGCTCTGTGATTGAAATCACAGACTGATTTGAAGGAGGGGTTTTTAGATGAAGGAAAAATACAGCCATCTCAAAACAAACAGAAAAAAAGAATTCCAGAAAAGCCAAAACAAACAAACGAAAGCTTCATGAATATCTCTAGGGGCTGTCTCTGCAGAGGGGAGTTGGTTCCAACAGTCTCCCAAGTTGTCATCTGACACGAAAGAGGTGGGTGGAGCCCCCTGCTGGCTTGCCGAGTCCCTGGGGCACTTGGTGTCCCCAGGAAGCCTGGTGAAGGCTTTCCCAGGGAGTGCAGGAGGGGCAGATTCTCACTGCCCCATCAAGTTACTTTCAAAATGTGCTGTGGAGGCCAGAAGCCGACAGCTGTAAGAGCAGCAGCATGGAGGGGCTATTGACTGGGAATTAACACCGGGGCAGCTGTTAATTGCTTCAAGAAACAACCCAGGGACTCTGAGTTAACGATTTGCTGTCTCAGTGTGGAAGGAACGAAACAGGGCAGCACTTTGGGAAGTATTTAGGGGGACTGTAGCTCAGTGCTCCTGATGGATGGCATTTCATGGGGAGGGGCAATGAGGGGAGATGGGCCAGGACCCTGGAGCCTGGAGCCACCTGTTTTTTTCCCAGCAGCATTTCCATTCCAAAAATGTTCTTCTCAGGGCACAGGGAACAAAACCCAAGTGCACTGAATAAATGGGCAAACAGAGAAAAATAAAACATCTGACTGCACAGGGGACCATGTGGGGATCTTTAAAAACTGCCAATGCCCAGCTCCACTCCAGTCAATTGAACCAGAATCTTTGAGGGTGGCCCCGGCATCAATATTTCTTTCAAAATTTCCCAGGTAATTCTCAGGTGCCACTAACATGAGTCTACTGAACTAGAATTAGGCTAGAAACATTATGTGATTTTTGACATGCTCTGAAGTCCAAAATACATCTTCTCAATTTATGAGGCTTTTAGTAATATCAGGACACCAAGACTCTGTTTTTATGGCCAGAAAAAGATGGCCAAAGTGCTTCCTTTGGACCTGCCTGTAAGATGATCAGGTGTTGATGGACTCAGATGTTCTCAAGGAGCCGGCATCTTTTTTGTTGTTGGCAGTTGTGGCACTATGCACCCAAGACAGCCCTGTAGGAGGTTCTGATCATTTCCTCCTTTGGAAGGAAAACCCAGTGATAGAGCCCGCACTGACTCCAGGATGAGGTCCAAACTCTGAGGGTAGCTAGCCTGGTGCCATCTCTTGCTACTTCCCACATCTCCCTCTGAGCACAAACTGGACCAAGTTTCTTGCAGTTCCTAGAACTGTCATGCCCTCTCTTACTTCCTGATTTTGAGCCATGCTTCTTCTTTCGCTTCCAGAAGGCACCTCTGACACCTTGCTCCCACTCCCATGCTTTACCTGGATGAATCCTATTCACTTTTCAGTGCTCACTTAGCTTTCAGCTAACTTTCTGCTCCTTTCCAGCTGGGACTGGGATAGGTATTGACAAAGATCCTCTGCTTGACCAAACTCCACTCAGGCTCTTCTGAGCTCTTTTGTGGCCTCAACTTGTGGACTTCCATGCTTGTCTCTCCATTTGTCCAATTTCAGCAAGAATCCTGCTAAGCACGTTTAGCCAGAATCCCCATCCTCAATTTCTAATCACCATCAATATCTAATCAGTTTCCTCATTCTCCACCATCCTCCATCTGAAGTCTGATCACACTGGTCTGTCTTCAGTAAGAATCCATTACGTCAGGTAAGCCAGAACCCCCCTTACTCCTGATGTTTCCTCTTAGTGATCTTCCATCCACTGACCCACACCCAGCTCCTGGCTATAAATTTCCTTTTTTTTTCTTCACTCAGAGTCGAGCCCAATCTCTCTCTCCTATTACAGAACCCCACCGCAGTAGCTCCCCTTGAACAAAGTCTTCCTTACCATTCTTACCAAATGTCATGAATAATTTTTTCTTTAACAAATAATTTTTTCTTTAGTAATTTTGTCTTCCATATAATCCCAGAACTCCCTTTGCTTGCCCCTTTGGAGGGTTTCTCAACACCGTATCACTGCTGCCAATTTACTGGTCTCTGTGTCCTACATAACATTTCCAGTGGTAACATGTCTCTTCATGGTTTCCAATTACCTGCCTCAGTGCATACACACAGCACATACACAAATATCCACACATGAAAACTGTTGAGTGAATAAAGATCATTAAACACAATTTGGTTGTTGAGCACTAACATTCACCACAGCTCTGCAGGCCTACTCATGATGGATAGTTCTAGCTCTAAGCAGTTGCTGGCTCCTTCCTTAGATTCTTTCAAGAAATCCTGCCCTTGGTCTGGCAAGAAGGCTTCTCATGCTCAAACAGATGCCTGAGTCTCTGATACCCACTTGGCTGCAGGCCTCATGGAATAGCTCACTTTGCTTTTCTCTCCTCAGCGAAGCTTGCCCAGCCACCCTACCCCCTTTCTCCTGAGTTGACCTCCCTTGGGGCTGTCACTCCTGTGCTGCCCTTTTCTTTGGTTCCTGCTCAGATCTCTATGAGGAAGCCGACAAAGAGCAGGAGAAAGAACTGTTTGGGGTAGGGTACAAAGTGAACACAGTTTTTACAGGTGTGATCCCTGATCTCCATTTAATGATGTCATTCTGAGATTTCTCTTTACATTCTGGGAGAATGTAAAATAAACTTGTGAGGGGCAGAGCTCATCCAGCTTTTGACCCCGTATTTAGTGAAGATGCAGACACTTCCTCCACTAGAGAAGAAACCTTCTTCCAGCCTAGAGAAAAACCCAGGGAGAATAGTAGGTGCTGGCTAGTTTCAAGTGGCCCCTGCACATTTCCATGGGTCTTTAGATAGTGTCATTAACATGTCTCTAGATCTCTGCTTTATTCCCCTACTAGCTGGAAAATTGGACCAACTCATTACCTTTATACAAGATTTGATTTGATTTGATGTCATCATGATTGGCTCTGGGAACTCTCTGCCAATTCTTTGGGTATTAATTTATTCCACTTTCCCCCACCTTTTTTTCATCCTGCCTTTATAGAAGTAGTATTACTTTAGTGGTTAGGAACATGCATTATAATCTGGCAGACCTGGGTTCAAATTCCGATTCCACCATTTTCAAATGATGCGACATTAGCTTACTCCATGAACTTCAGCCTCCTCATCCGTAAAATGGGGTAGTAATAGTATATATGGGGGGAAACTGTCAAGATCATTAAATGAGATAATGCATGGAAAGCACTTAGCTCAGTATCTAGCATACAGCACTTAATTAACATTAGTTGGTGTCATGATTGGTATTGTTATTTTGTAATTAGTAGACTTGAAGCGTCTCAAGGTTAGGGACTATGTCTTATTCCTCTTTATTTTACAATCACTAAGCATAGCACTTATTCTACAAACATTCATTGAGTGGTTATAATATGCTGGGTACAGGAGATGCTGGGGATGAAAGAGACAGTCCCTGTTGCTAAGGAACTCACAGTTTAGTAGGGGGCACAGAAAGGCAAGAAAACATTGCATTTAACGGGTGATGTGAGCTCTGCTGGGGGCTCTGAGGAAGCACAGCAGAACTGCTGCAGTCCTTCTAGCCTGGGTCACACTGAGCAGGCTGGTAGTCAGGATTAGCCTTGAGGACTGTCATCTAGACTCTACAGCAACAAGCGCAGTATACATGAATTAGATGATCCTTGTGATAATGATAATAAAAATGAATCAGTAAGAAACAGCCTTCATTTGGTAATATCACCAAAGAGGCAGTTTGCTGATATTATATGCAGCAGTTAGTGCAAAACATTGCTTTGTAATGGCTCCTAGCCGTGTCCTTGCTCAGAGCATTTATCTGCACTAGAAAGTGCTATGACTCAAACTTACAGATGTCGACCACTGATGAAGACGAACTGGGTGCCTTAAAGCCCTGACAAGCAGATTTTAGGTTGGGGGATAAGTTATCTGGATTGTCGAATGGTACCAACCAGTATCTGGGGGCTCATATTCCCAGGGAAATACTCCAGGGCACACAGACCCAAGATGGCACACGGGTGGATGTTTAGCAACGTGTGGGCTGGTGGCTACCATTGCGCCTCCTCCTTCCCTGCTTTGGAACCTGACACGAGTGGTTTTTCTCCCAACCCTCCTGCAAGAAGTAAATGCACAGTCACTACCACCCTTATACCAAGTGACATGTTGTCATCTCCCTCTTTGTCGGTGACAGTCAGTGCAGAGTGCCTCTGGTGGATGTTTGGTGGTTCCACCTGCCTAGTATATACGTTTCCCCTTCCTCTGCTAAGAGCATGCTGGTTTCCCTTTGTGGAACTGTCCCTCCCTACTCTCAGTCCATGAAGTTTGGGCGAAATGAGCTGCATGCCGTTCCATACTGAGGAAATTAATCAGTGTATTTTATCTCCTGATTGCAGTGATTAGTTCAGGGATGGACATGTGATCCTAGCCTGACCAACCAGAGCCAACGAGCATAAAGCTTGGGACTTTTGCTAGAACTCGTATTAAAGAGAAGCTCTTTTTACAATGCGATATAAGTCTACCAAGCGAAGAGAGCCTGCCCAGGAGTGACTCCATCACAGAGAAGAGAAACAGATTCCTGATTCAGCCATGCCTAAAACCAGAATTCTTCAGTTATATGAACCATAAAATTCCTTTTTTCCTTAAGTCAATTTGAATTGGGTTTCTATCACTTGCAGTGAGTCCTGGCTAATACAATCACCCTTGCCTCCCTGTCCCCTGTCCACGGTCATTAAGGATGTTGGTATTTTGTTTATACCACTCCTGGGAGGCTACATTTGGAGCCTTGGGGTAGCATGAAGAGATTGGAAGAGGCAACTGGCAATGTGAAATCTGACCTGACATCAAGGTTGAATCACAGTTTCAGGGTTTCAGGAGCCAGAGGCTCTGTTGCTCTTTTTCTTCCCCAAGCATAGAAGAACTTAAGGGGTCTACACTGCTCAAAGCTCAACTGTCCTCTGACTCAGAAACTAATGATACAGATTTCACTTATTATCAAGTCAGCAGGGTAAACACACTTGGGAAACTGGCCAAAGTTTCCAGCTACTCCCAAAGTGAAGAAAACCTTGCTCTAGAAGCTGATCATAGATAGATTGGCCAAAGAAGCCCCGGGGGGTGGGGTGCGGGTACAGAGTGTAAAGGCTACATCTATGCAATTATGGCCAAATGAGAAGGGATCAAACATTTGGAAATTCAGATTCTCTACGGTTTATCTACGTGGGTCACAATGACACATCACAAGGCAGAAAGTTGGAAGTGCATTAATGAGTAGAAGTGAAATTGAAGACTGGGCTCTAGAACAATGATAGGTTTGTGCAGTTATAATCCAGCCAGATTATGCAGGTCAGAGTAAGAAAGTCTTCCCTTTTCTGTACATGTTCTGGAGAGCAGCCTTCCAATGGTTGGAATTTTTATCATAAATAAATTTTTATAATAACTAAAATAAGGGTCAACAGAATCCCTCACTAGAACGTAAGCTTCGTGGGGAAAAGTGTTTTTGTCTGTTTTGTTCACTAAAGAAACAACAGCTATAACATTGCCTGGCACATAGCAGATGCTCAATAAATACTTGCCAAATGAATGCAGGCAGGAATATCACATACTGTACATTTGACCTGCAATGTCAGGCATTTCTGTAAGGGTTACATGTGATCAATTTCACTGGGTCAGTGTTTCTTTTCTTATTTACTTCAAGATCTTAAGTGCCACCATGACCTGCTAATATGAGATGTTTCCTGTAAGAGCAAAAATCTGAAAGAGGGGAAAAAATAGATTCTTGATTATTTGTTTGTTTTCGCAATTAACTTGCAAAGGAACATGCCTGGCTTCGGTAAAGGCTATAGAAAATCTCCCTTCTGAATGCTGTTGCATAAATCTCCATGGCACACCAGACATAACACCCCATGTTAAACTCACGGCAGACATTTGGTAATCAATCATTACACTCTTCTGTCAGGCTGTAGCCTTGGAATCCTTTTTATCACACAACTCCCCAAAGCACGACTAACCAACTGAAGTTGACACAAGAGATGGAAACTTTCTTAGTTCTTTCAAAAATGAGAACATGAGGTCTCAGGGAAAGATAATTTCTATACCTCTGTTCAGGATCCTCCTTATGCCCACATGGCCTGGCCTTTGCCCAATCTATACTACCTTGAAGTTGCCCAGGAACAAAAAAGGGTCAAATTAGACATCCTGCTTTTCTTAGACCCTGACATTTTTGATGAAGGGCCACCTACATACGTCCTGGGCTCCTGGACACTGCCCACTGCCCATTTTAAAAGATACCTTTTAAAATGGATACTTCTGGGACTTCCCTGGTGGCGCAGTGGTTAAGAATCCGCCTGCCAATGCAGGGGACACGGATTCATTCCCTGGTCCGGGAAGATCCCACATGCTGTGGGGCAACTAAGCCCATGCGCCACAACTACTGAGCCTGCACTCTAGAGCCCACGAGCCACAACTATTGAGTCCGTGTGCCACAACTACTGAAGCCCATGTGCCTAGAGCCCGCGCACTGCAATGAAGAGTAGCCCCCCGCTTGCTGCAACTAGAGAAAGCCCACGCGCAGCAACAAAGACCCAACACAGACAAAAAAAAAAAACAAAAAACTAAATTAAAATGGATACTTCTAGTGGAACTGCTGATCCTAGTTTGTTATTTGGGATCCACTAAAGTGAAGGACAGTAGAGATTTGGAATAAACAACTGTGGAAAGCATAGCATGTGGCAGTCTCTGTGCTGTGTACTTCACATCAGCCATTGCACTTAAGCTTCCTTGCAACTCCATAACAAATGTATTATCCTTGCTTCATAGTTGTAGAAACATGCACTGAGGGGTGCAATGCCTTATCTAAGATCACACAACTAAGAAGGGAATATGCCAGAACCATTCATTCATCCATCCAAAAAATAATGAGTTCCTGCTACGTGCCAGTGGGAATTGGCTCTGGAGATGCACTTATGAATGAAGCAGAAATGGGTCCTCCTCCTCTCTGACCCCAAAGCCTGTATGTATGCCTCTCTATCTCATACAGCCTTTCCAGTGTAATATTGCTAGTGACTACCAATCGCAAGCTTCAGTGTAAGGCCCTGTGCTATGAGCCATACCTGTATCACCTTATTTTAATCTTTATAATACTTTGACACGATCGATTTTATTGCCCCATTTAAAGGTGAAGAAGTGAGGCTCAGAAAATTTTAGTATCTCTGTCAGTATTTCAGAGACAGTAAGAACAGAATCAGGATGTCCATGCAAACCTGTTCAACTATAAAGTATCTTTTCTCTGTGCCTCTGAAGAAAGAGCCAACATGGGGCTGAGAGGAATCTCAACTATGAACAAATGTAAAGACAGATTGATAGACATCTGAATTTTTCTTGTTTCCATCAACACGAATAAAGCCTGAGCTGTTCAGATCATGTACAAATGTATAGAACACTAAAATTCGAAGTGTGGAGAAAGAAATTTGATTCATATAACAGGTATCAGGTGTAGGAACCCACATCCCAAAGATTAAGACACTTGCCCCTTTGATTTTATCCTATAAGGCATGGGGAAAAGAAACATTTGTTTACTTAATACGCATACCATACTGTTTCCAAAAAGCTTGAGAGATTAAAAATGAAACACTAATATATGACACAATGAGCATCATCTTTAAAAATATGAAGAAGAAGGATATTTCCAGAAGATCATCTCTTCCTCACCTGGCTGAAGAAATGTCTCAATAGCATATTCTGAATCACAGGCAATGGAATAAAGAGCTTAGTTAAACATATGACTACATTTATCCTATTTTTTTTAAACAAAGGATATTCAACTAAAAATCCATCCTGAAAAGGAGACAAAGAGGATTTCCCCACCTCATTTTGAAAATCCATACAGTTTGCCATGGAGGGTTTAGAATGCCATTACACAGCTCCTATAGCTTACTCCAAGGAACCAGATTTAGATAGCTCTGTTTTTTTGGGCTTTTTCCTGACACACTGCTTTCCTTGGCAGGAGAACTGGAGATGCCTCCTTTTGTGTGGCTCTATCTATCCAGAAGCTCCTGATCTAAGAGTCCTGCATAACAGTACATCCAGGCAGAAGTCTTCTTTATGTAAGTAAGGGGGTCTTTCTGCTTCTTTTAATAGGCTATAGTCAATGTCCTCTAGAAATGGAGGTCAGGAAGAACAGAGGTAATTGAATACCAGGTAAGCTCCAACTTTGTAGAGTCGAAAGCATCACCCACCAGCTCTTTTACTTCTTTTGTAGTTCATTTCTTTTCCCTTCCCCTATCCTAAGTGTTGGGCAAGATGCAAGTTGGTAGTGACATGGTACAAAGGCAACCATGAGAAAGGAGTAAGAGGTCTCAGCTCCTCCGTCTGTGAACAGAGGGGCTTGGACTACTGATACCCCCTACAGTGCACTGCCCACACAACTCAGGAAGCCCAAGATGACTGTGGGATACAGGCACAGCTCACTAAGCAGCACTGAATTGGACAGTGAGAAAGTGATGACCTTTTCAAGCCTCTTTCCATCTTCCTGACTCCATCAGAGAGAATGCGTCAGTTTGAGGATAATATTTCTTTAACACTTCCTTCACATCTGCTAAACTTCCTTTTCAGTAAAGACTGGGCAGGCTGAAGGCTCAAGCATCTGGACAGAATTTCCTAACAATGCGGTGTTTTCATTCTGTTTATTTCATGCTCATTTTCTATTACATCAAATCACACTGATTTTTCAACTTACAGCCATGATGTAAATTTTTAAAAATAAATTAATTTAGGTTTTAAAATTGAGCCAATTTAACTAAAAACATTAAAGAGTGGACAGATGTTACAAAACAGTGAATGGTTTATGTGACTAACTAAAGGTTGGGAAACGCTAGATGATCTCTAAGCCCCATCTAGTCCAGACATTTTATTACTCTATGAATCTAAGAAGAGGAGCAGAAGACCAGAATAAGCCCCAGGCTGGATTATCCATCCCAGGAGCTAACTGTAGGTCACCTATAAAAGCTGTATTCTTTTTATTCCTGTCAGAAAAGCAAACAAATACCTAGCCCCCACCGCACAACAGAGAATCCAGCCACCACTAAGGGGGAAAAAACTCACCAATGACAGAGCCTCTAACTTTTCACAGGGTTAGGGTTACACATGCTCAGCTTTCAGCTATTTAGGAAGCACAATTAAATTAATAAGCTTTGTTTTTTAATCTAGTGAATCAGAAAGCAGGATGTGCAACTACTGAAGCCTGCACGCCTAGAGCCCGTGCTCTGCAACGAGAGAAGCCACCACAAGGAGAAGCCAGGCATCGCAACAAAGAGTAGCCCCCGCTTATCACAACTAGAGAAAGCCCACGCGCGGTAAGGAAGACCCAACGCAGCCGCCCCCCGCAAAAAAAAAAGAAATACATACATATATACATACAAAAAAAAAAGAAATACATACATCTATATATATATATATAGAGCAGAATGTTATAAGCCTAGGTATGTTGTGTGTGAATTGTGGGCGGGGGGGGGGGGGAAGGGGAGAACATCCAATTCCCTCTGTTATCTTCGTTCTGTGTTTTAGTTATTCTTAATTTCTAGTTTTACTTAGAGACAAACCTGTCATTTATTTGCTGTTATTTGAGAAGGATTCAAAATTCCAACCTTGGGAGTTCATTATTTGGGATCAGGAATTAGTATCAGTAAGATCCTATGCAAATTTTGCCAGCAAAGGATGTGTATCTATACTAGCCTGTAGTACATGTCAGTGAATTTGTTGCCATGATGCAGCAGATTGATTACATTAATAGCTCCAATTTCTCTCTCTGTATCCAACCTCCTTTGCCATGTGAGTTGACAGTTTCATTTCTTTCAATAAACAGGCAGGATCTATTTCCTTGCCCCTTGGTTCTGAGTTTAGCCATGTGAGTTTCTTTGGCAATGGGGATGTTAGCAAATGTGACCCATATAGAAGCCTGGAAAAAACCTTGAGTGTTTTTGTTTCCACTCTTCCACTTCAGCCATCACCACGAGGAACATGCCTGAGCTAGTCTGCTGGAGGATGAAACACGGGAGCCTCTGCTCCCAGTCATTTCTGTTGTGTGAGCTAAGGTTGTTTTGGATCAGCTGACAGCCAGCTGACTCCCTGGCATATGCCCAAGCCCAGCCAAGACAGAAGAACCATCCAGGCAACCCACAGGCTCCTGAGCTCAATAAATGTTGACAGCATTAAGCCACTGCCTTCTGGGGTGTATGTCAAAGATACCTGATATACATACTCCACTTCCCTTGCCCTGCTCACAGCTAGAAGAGGTAGCTCTCTTCTAGGGCAACCTGTAGCCCTAGGTCTCACAGGTTAACACACCCTTTCCTAATTTCTTCATCCTCCCCCCTCAATTCAGGTCAAATCCCATCATTACCCAAGGAGCGAGGAGCAAATCCATTGAATGACCAATGGCTAATCAGACTTGGTTTTTAGAAATTAAACTGAGATGCAGAGACTTTAGTTAGGTGATGGCAGGTACTTAATTGAAGATCATATAGAATCAGACCAAGTTAGGTCATTTAAAAGTAAAGCCAGGGACTTCCTTGGTGGCGCGGTGCTTAGGAGTCCGCCTGCCAATGCAGGGGACACGGGTTCGATCCCTGGTCTGGGAAGATCCCACATGCCACAGAGCAACTAAGCCCATGCACCACAACTACTGAGCCTGCGCTCTAGAGCCCGCAAACCACAACTACTGAGCCCACGTGCCACAACTACTGAAGCTCGCACGCCTGGAGCCTGTGCTCCACAACAAGAGAAGCCACCGCAAGGAGATGCCCGCGCACCACAATGAAGAGTAGCCCCCACTCTCTGCAACTAGAGAAAGCCTGCAGGCAGCAATGAAGATCCAACACTGCCAAGAAAAAAAAAAAAAAAAAAGGGAAAGCAAGCCATCTGAGAGAGGAGAGGGGAAGGAAGGGAAGGAAAGCAGAGAGAGAGCTAGAGAGCAAGAGAGATGATTGATTGACTGAGCCTGGAAAGAAGTAGAAAGAAAAGCAGACGAGTGGTCATGTCTTCAGATTCTGGCTTCCCAAAACAACTTCCAGCTTCATTTCCAGTCAGTTTATGTCATGCTTTGCTTCCTGTCTTTGAATGTTTTTGAGGTTTCCTCTTAGACACTTACAGTCAATCTTTCTTTATTTAATCTAGTTTGAGTGGGTTTTGTTTTCTTGCAAGCAACGTTTCTCTAGTTGAGGGCACAGCCATTAACACCTTAGAGAGAATCAGCTTCTCAGGCTGGTAGTTTCATCAGAGCAGGCCAAGATCCAGCAGGCTGGGAACTCATGGCAATTAGGGAGGGGGCCGGGGACGGGGGAAAGGGGCCCAGGGAAGGGTCGGAAGGATGGGAATAAAAAGCATTTAACTTACAATTTTACTGAGGGCTCATCTCATTCCTTTTGATAGTTGCCTAAGCAAAATAGGATTAGATAAGCTTTTTTCTGCTTCAAACCAAAAACAAAACCATTCAGAGAAGAAGTCAAATAAATGATTTACTCTCCCAGATTTTGTGCTATGTCCGCTTCCACTGTAACTCTTGACTGTGACGTTCTTGTACCAACTCCTCATGTTGGAAGAATACACTCTCCAGAGCTACAAGGGCAGAAACAGGTGTCCCTTCCATCCCAGGTGCAGGGAGCGTGATTCCCTTCTCATTGCCTTAACTGGGAAAGGCTTCCCCTGTGGGTCCATTCTACCTGAGCCACCATGCCTCACGTTAAGGAACATGCTTCTTGTTTTTGTTTAAAGAGGGACTGCATAATTTTTCAGAAACCCGTACATCTGTCCTGCTGGCTGTATGAAGTGGGAGGAGCCAGGGCCTTCTTCGAGAGGGAGTGTCTCACGAAAAGAAACTAGCAAGCTGACATCAGGGTTCTTTGTGCTGAGAAGGATCAGTCTAGCGAGCCAGGCTATGTACATCTGTGTGCGGATGTACATCAGGGAAACTAGGCTGGACCAGCTCCACGGAAATGATCCACAGCTCCTGCCAGCTCCCACTGGATTGCGCCCCCGGGATTATAGGACATAAAGGGAAACAATCAATGTGGCCCCTAATATTCAGGAATGTGCTGGTAAGCAAACACAAGCTCCTGCTGACGTTATTTACAAATCCCCTGGTAAGTGACAGATAACGCAGGAAATCCATTTGTACTCAGAGCTCACGCTCCTGGCTCAGTCTCCTGGCACACGGCCCTCTTGGGGTCTCTCCTCCCCTTGCTGCCCCCTCCAGATCCCAGGCTCTGTTCTCCCCGCCCTCTTCTTTTTACTTTAAGGCCCCTCTGCCCACTTGTCTCTGTTTACTGCTAAAATGTGAGCTTTTCACACTTCAACTCCTGCTCTTCACACAGCAAAGAATCTGGACCATAGTCAGTTCACGGGCGGGCTCAGATTACTGACATCATGACATCACTTACTGTCATGTTGTGAACAGGCGTCCAACTGTATGCAGAATATAAACATTATTATTATTATAACAAAAGACTGGGTGACAGTACACCCTCGTACAGTGGACTACCAACTTTTTTCTTTCCCAGAGCAATGTTAGCAAATGTCAGTGAAAATAAAATAAACAAACACTTTTATCTTGAAAGATTTATCTGTTAAAAATTAGAAACTCAGGTGCCAATCAAGTGGAGAAGCAGGGTGGGGGGCATAGAAAGGAGCAAGATGGGAAAGGCACTTCGCTGTTAATTGTGGTTTGAATATTTTAAATAATCTCCTTGTTGTACATTTCCTGTTTGGGGATCTATCCATAGGTGACCCATCTTATTAAATCACTCTTTGAAGTCACTAGACACAAGCTACTAATCTTAGTGAGCTCAGTTTGAGTCCTAGACCTGACATTTGCCATCTGTGCACGTCATAGAGTACGTCAATTAAAATGTCTAAGCCTGATAAAATAACAGTAATGTTAATAGAATATAGTAGTAATAGAAATAATATTAATAATGATGATGATACATGCCCAGATTCCCTCATCATTCATTCAACAAGTATTTATGAACCCCCTACGATGTGCCAGACACTGTTCTAAGTGCTTGGGATACACCAGTGAATGACGCATCAAAGATTCCTGCTCTTCTTCAGCCTGCATTGGGAGAGGTGGGTGGACAGAAAGTAAACAACAGCATCATAAATAAGTAAACTAAGTGGTGTGTTAGAAGGTGATAAGTGCTGTAGAAGAAAAGAAAAGTAAGGCAGGGCAAGAAGGATCAGGCGGGCGTGTGGGTGCCTAGGAACAGCAATGAGAAGGTGAGACGGGAACAGACTCCAGTCTTGGATGAGGGAGTTAACCAAGCAGCAATCTGGGGAAAGGGTGTTTGAAGCTGCAGGCAGGGCTAAGGCAAAGGCCCTGGGGCAGAAGTGCTCCTGCTGTGTTCTGTGTCTGCCGTAATGCAGAGGAGAGCAGAGAAGAAAAAAAGAGTGCTAAGGGGTGGAGGGAAGTTGAACTTCAGGTGGGGCCTATGGAAGGACCTCCCAGGATCCAGTCAGATAATAAGGCATTGCTATTTATTGTAATCCTTACTGGCTTTATTAAAGAAGCTGAGTAATTCCTCTTCATCCATTCCAGCTCCTGTTGGACGGTTTTTTGATTTACTCAGTAAACCCTCTCTTCATTATTTCTGTTTTTCCCAATAGACCCCCAATGCCCCTAAATGAAATAGGGACCAACGCTCTGTCCCCTGGTGGTGAACTGAAGGCAGCTGAATCCTGGTTCTCCACAATCTGCAATGAACGGTAGCTCTCAGACTCCCTCTGCGTCCACCTACCATAAAGAGATGGAAGGCTAATGAGAACAGGTGCCTGGGCTCGCTCTTTCTCTCAATCCTACCCACATCAACAGCTATCCTCCCTTTATCGGCCAAACAAGCAGCCTGCTGAGGGAAAGCTGATTTCTAATCTAATTTGAGCAAAATCAACTTTTATAAATAGAAGAAGTCCTCACAGTATGAGGCTTGGGAGAGGGAACAAGGTTCTTACTAATGACTTTAGAGTACAATCCAGCTTTTCTCATTGCTGCTAAACTCCTCAGTGGTTGCTGCTTAGTGCAAACTATTTGCTGTACCTGGTGTGTCAAAGAACAATAAGCTTAGGGACAGGCAAAGCCCCTTTGTTCCTTAAGTATCCTAACCTTTCCCGAGGCAGGAAACCTAAGCAAAGGCTGTAGCCAGCAGTTAGTCTGAAAAACTTCTAGACGGTTTTATTCAACAGTGTGCCTACCCACCACAAAGTATATGCAGAGAAAGGGTGGATTTAAATTCTCATTTCTTTTCTTCGTGAAGATAGGAAGGTTGTTACTTCTTTTTAAAGTGAAAATAGATGGTTTATACAAAATCTGTATTTTTCTCCTGTACCTGGACAAAACTCACACATACAAAGATGTTGCTTTTTTCCACAAATGATCAACTGAGTTGACCATGTTGATTCATGTATTTGAAAATTGGATGGCTTCACTTTGTCATTGCACAAAGTAAACTAGTGACATGTGAAAGCCGACATACATATACATACACACACGCATATTTTTTAAAAGTCTTTCCCAATTTTCATAAGCTTATGCCTCATGCAGCTCTACTCTAAGCAATGCTGTGCAGTGGCATTTCCTTTGGCCAAGTTGGTCTGAATAGACCTGTGGGAAAATCTGAAAACTAAACCAAAAAGCAGTATAAAATTGGCTAGTTTCTGGGTCCTACATAGAAAGGAAACAAGTTGGGCTTCTTCCACTATATCCCTTGCCTAATTGTGAAACAAAGGCTGTTCTTTGGGCTCTGGTGGACCAGCTTGTGGGCTGCAAACTTGGGGAGTTTGTAAGTGAATGTTCTGCCTTCCTTTCTCCGTATCTTATACAACTATTTAGTAAAAAGAGGATGGTTAACATGCAGGCTCTGGGCTGCATGCTCAATGCTGACAAGCATACACGCATGCACACAACCCCACCCCCAGCAGGAGAGAGAGCGGAGAGAAAAGGAAGGAAAGCTAAAAGAAAGTTATGGGGTAAAATCCAGCTTGATTGCTGAGTTAGCTAACAAGATGTAAAGGAACAGTCTCCTATACGCATTTAATGTATGACCTGACTACAATCAAATCCCAGTGCAAGATGCAATTCTACTTAAGACGACGTAAAACCAATGTCCGGTGGATTGAGTGTGATCACTGTTCCTTGGGGCCACAACAGGACATGTGGACTTGGACAGACATAAGGCAGATGGCCAGGTTTTTCACTACAACTTTGCAAAGAACAGGGTTGATATGGGTCTGATGAAACAAGTTGCGAACTCAAGTACAACAAGCATTTATAATTATACAACAAACAACTGTGGTTACAAACACCCTAGAGATGGGTGTATCAGATTCTATGCCAGATGCCTTCACATATATTAGCTCATTTGTCATGATAACAAACACATTTTTAAAAAGATTATTAAGATTATGGAGGCTGATCATAAGACAAAGTGGTGGAAACCCTGCAAGAAACACATTAGAATTTCCCACCCATTCATTTATTTTTTTAAAATTTCATTTGACAATCAATTAATAAAACACTTGCTATATTTTAGGCATTATTCTGCATGCTTTATAACTTTCAGCTCATAAAAATATGAGAAAAAAAAATAAGGTGGTGTCTTAGCTCAAACAGCCATAAGAGAAAATACCATAAACTGGGTGGTTTATATAACAGACATTTCTCACAATTCTGGAGTTTAGGAAGTCCAAGATCAAACAGCCAGCTGATCTGGTTCCCCAGTGAGAGTCCTCAGCTTGGCTTCAGATGGCTACCTTCTCACTGTGTCCTCATAAGGCAGAGAGAGAGGAAGAAAGGTCTCTGCTGTCTCTTCTTATAAGTGTCTCACCCTTGTGATCTCATCTTATTACCTTCCAAAGGCCCCATCACAGTCACACTGCAGGTTAGGGATTCAACACATGAATTTTGGGGGGACACAATTTAGTCCATAACAGGTGGCTTCTATTATGTCCATTTTAGAGGTGAGTAAACTGAGGCACAAATAGGCAAGTAACTTGCCCAATGCCACACAGCTAGTAAGAGAAAGAGACCTCAGAGCCTGGATTCAAACCTAAGATTCCATCATCTTAACTACCGCATTGTGCTCTTTCTCACGGTGAGGGAGTTGAAAGTTACATTACAGTCATGAAGGTTTGAATGTCCAGACATCTGTATTTAGACTACCCTTGTGTTTCATTCTTTTGTCTGGGTCAGTGGCTCTCAAGTGGTGATGTCCATAAGTAATACTCTTTCCATGATATAAAGACTTTTGAGAGTAAGTTGGATCAGAAGTGATTTTTGGCCAACATGCTTACTTTAGAACCACGTTTGTGTGGATAATACATTCAGTGTAAATGGAAAATGTATATTTATCACCACAAATATAATGAAAGAAATTTAAAAGCCCAGTTTTTATTTTATTTATTGTCCAGTGGTGCCTTTGAAAATGAGTAAACTAATATTCTTTGGAAGGGGTATGAATAATGCCAGGCCAGGAAATATCATTTAGAGTGCCCTGGGCAAGGCGCTTCATCCCACAGGCTTGAAGACTCGATTTAAGCCCTCCTTGGGTCTCATTTATCCCAGTTAACTGTGTAAACAGTCTGTTTTTAACCCATGGAAACAGAGATTTCTCTATTTCACTAGAGTGTGTAGATGGGCCCAAGAATAAGCCGTTTGCTTAGGCATAGCTGTTTACACCCACCATGACTGATAGCTTCATTTAACATAGTAGTGTTGGGTTGGCAGTAGGATCTCTGTTGAGAAGAGGCTGAGGACCAAAATAGTGTACAATCAAGGAACAAAACCAAATCTTGTTTTGCTATGTGTTATAAAGAATAGACTATTATTTCATATTACTAGGTGAGTGAAGGAATTGGCTATACTGACGGCTGCCATGGATATACACTGCTCCAGCTGGTCCCACATTACAATAGGAACCAGTGATGTCAAGTCGAGGAATATCAAATGAAGGGATTTGGCTTTACTAACTGGTGGAAGTCTGTGTGTCAGCATCTGAGACCAACAGAGATGTTCACAGTCATGTTTATGTGCTTCAAAATGCAAGAGACTTGCCACTGTTACGGCAGGTATACAGGGCCAAGTGGGCAGAGTGGTGCCAATAATACAGTCCTTGCAGTCTCTTTCATTTAATTAATTAAATGTTCATATGAATTAGTTAATAATTTTTTTATACTTATGCCTTGTTTAGGCCTGGCTCTAGTCTAAGTTATATTTCCGCAGAACTGACCCAGAATATTGACCCACAAACAATGGTTCATGGGACTTAATTTACTTTATTTTGAGATTTAAAGAGATAAAGTTAAGGATGTTTCCATATTTTTGTAGATTTGGTGATCTGAATTATGTAATGCTCAAGATTTAAATTACTTTAGATTCTTAGACTCTTTATTCGTGTAGAATCATCTTGCTAGGCAATCCATAGCTAGCCTAACTTAAGATATTGTACATGAAAAATAATAAAACTGCATTTTAAAATATTCTGTAATTCAGATTTTTTTTTTCTAATTTGATTCATCTGATAGTTAAACTTAGCAGAGTTTTAGGTCATATTATTAAATGATACTTTAAAAAGTGAATTTGCTGGAGAGCAACATTTGGGTACTTTTTTCTTCTCTGCCTAAGAGAATCTGGGTGTAAATTAAGTAGACTGAACATCGGGCCATTATGACATGACTACTAACTGTTCGATAGAGTAGATCCAAGCAACAGATGTCCACTGAATGGCCAGCCAATCATTTAAGAGTAGGAAGAAGCTAGCCAATTGCAAATAAAATACTTGATTCCAAATATCTACAGCATAGAAACATCTGAAATACCTTCTATAGTCCATCTTCCAGTCTTTCACATTATGTTTCTCTCAGTCTGTTCCATTATCATTCATTCTCTCTTTTACTTCCTTATTTTTGAAGAGATTATGAGGTCAATTTTCTATTCCATCAGAATAACAATGTCATTCATTTTGAGCTGGCCAGAAAATACAATGTCCCCTTCTTGTGTGTCCTTCCAATGCAAAGCCCCTAGCAGCTGTACTGAGGTTTGACAGGAAAAGCCTCTCCTCTCCAGATTATTGGGTGATTATCATACCTACCCTCAAGAGTACTGACGCAAAGATATGTGAGTTGTTGATACACGTAAAACTTTAGACAGTGCCAGGTACACAGTGTGCATTCAGTAAGTGCTGGCCATTTCTATAAGAGGCCCTCTAGCTGGTAGTCTTCCAGTCTAGACTCCTGACCCAGCTGCCAGGGTTCAAAGTTCAGCTCTGCCTCTCAAAATAGCCATACACTTTAGGCAAGTTACTTATTAGGTCAGACCATATGAACTTTCTGAGAGTAGATCATTTTTGACCTATAAAAACGGCAGCTTCACAGGGCTGAACCTAACACGAACATAATATTCTCTGTGCCTCAGTTTCCCTACCCATTAAAAATAGAGGCAATGGGCTTCCCTGGTGGCGCAGTGGTTAAGAATCCGACTGCCAATGCAGGGGACACGGGTTCAATCCCTGGTCTGGGAAGATCCTAGATGCCACGGAGCAACTAAGCCCATGCTCCACAACTACTGAGCCTGCACTCTAGAGCCTCCAAGCCATAGCTACTGAAGCCCCATGTGCCACAACTACTGAAGCCCGCATGCCTAGAGCCCATGCTCTGCAACAAGAGAAGCCACCCCAATGAGAAGCCCACGCACAGCAATGAAGAGTAGCCTCCGCTCGCTGCAACTAGAGAAAGCCCGTGCGTGGCAACGAAGACCCAATGCAGCCATAAATTAATTAATTAATTAATTTAAAAAAGAGGCAATAACCCTACCTCATAGGATTGTTATGGGGAATACATGAGTAAGCATTCATAAAACATGTGGGACAATGCCTGATTACAGAAAGTGCTATTTAAGTATTTACTATTATCATTTTTATTACCCTCACATCTCACTACTGCTTGACACAAACTTTTCCCAAGAATAGCCTGCTTCTGTCAGTCAGCCTTTCTGTCTTGCCTGCAATGCCCCTCTCTCTCCTTCAAAGCTTGGTCTCAATTCATGTGATCGACTCCCCCACTCTATTCCATTTCTGCCATGTCTCTTGGCATTTGTTTATTCACTAAGGACAAGTTATTTTACATCAGCTGACAGTGGTTCCCATGTTGTCTTTGTCTTCTTCATATATTGACCCTGGAGTGTGAGGGTCCAGGAAGGTTATGACATTTCTCCTGTTTTAATTGTATCTTTTCATGTGGTGATTATTTTATATCTTTAGAAAAATTAAGTGATCTTTAAATGTGGGACCCCTAATGTCTTCCTATGTTTTTTAAAAAAGACTTAAAAAAACCCTTGAATAATGGACATCCACATGCCAAAAGAAATAAACATTGACCTAAATCTCACACCTTATGAAAAATTAATTCAAAATGGGTCACAAATCTAAATGTAAAATGTAAAACCATAAAACTTTTAGAAGAAAACACAGAGAAAATCTCTGTGACCTTGGATTGGGAAAAGATTTCTTAGAAATGACACCAAAAGCACAACCCATAAAAGAAAAAAAACTGTTAAACTAAACTTCATAAAATTTAGAACTCTTCTCTAAGAAAGACATTGGTAGGAGAACGGAAAGACTACCCACAGACTGGGAGAAAATATTTGCAGAGATATATGTGATAAAGGACCTGTGTCCAGAATATATAAAGAACTCTTAAAACTCAACAACAAGAGAGCAAACAAGTCAATTTAAAATGGGCAAAAGATCTGAAGTCACTTCACCAAAGAAGACCTATGGGTGGCAAATAAGCACATGTAAAGACGCTCAACATCACTAGGCACTAGAGAAATGCAAATTAAGACTATAACAAGATATCACCACAAGCCTATCAGAATGGCCAAAATAAAAACGAAACAAAGAGGAAGAAGAACAACAAAAGTGACAATACCAAAGAGGATGTAGAACAATCAGAACTCTCATACATTGCTGGTGGGAATGTAAAATGGTACGATCACTGGGAAAACAGTTTGGCAGTTACTCAAAAAGTTAAACAGAATTACCACATGACCCAGAAATCTCAGTCCTAGGCATTTATCCCAGAGAAATAAAAATTTATGTTCACACAGAAACTTACACATGAATGTTTACAGCAGCTCTATTCATAACTGCCCCAAACTGGAAGCCACCAGAATATCCATCAACAGGTGAATAAGCAAACTGTGATACATCTATACAATGGAATCCTATTCAGCAATAAAAAAGAATGAACTAATAATACAAATTATTGATACGCAACACCATGGTTTACTTTCAAGGGCATTTTGCTGAGTGAAAACAGCCAGTCTCAAAAGGTTACATACTATACGACTCCATTCATGTGATATTCTGGAATATAGTTGTCAGGGATTGGGGTCAGGGGGAGTCTGATACAAAGGAGTTTTTTGGGGGTAATGGAATGACTCTGTATCCTCATTGTGGTGGTGGTTACAGAAATCTATGCATGTATTAAGACCCACAGACCTGTATACAATCACCACTACCAAAGCCAATTTTATTATATGCAGATTAAAAAAATATAGCTCCTTGCTTATTTTGATCCCTAGATCTACCTTGGTCAATAAAGCAGAAACCTGAAAAAAAAATTTGAATAATTTTAGGTTTATAGAAAAGTTGCAAAGGTAGTACAGAGAATTCCTGTGTACCTTTTACTCAGTCTCCTTTAATGTTAAGGTCTTAAACAACTATTGTGCATTTGCTGAAATGAAGAAATTTATATATATTGGTATATTACTGTTAACTAAACTCCAGACTTGAGTCAATACTTAATCAGTTTTCCACTAATGTCCTTTTTCTCTTCTAGGATCCCATCCAGGATGCTACGTTGCACCTGGTCATCAAGTCTCCTTAGTCTCCTGGTTTGTGACAATTTCTCAGTCTTCCTTGTTTTTCATGATCTTGACAAGGTTTTGAGGAGTACTGGTCAGGTGCTTTGAAGAATATCACTCAATTTGTGTTTGTCGCATTTTTTTCCCCTCATGATTAGACTGGGGTTATGAAATTTAGGGACGAATACCACAAAGGTCAAATGTCTGTCTCATCATATTCTACTGAGGGTAAATGACACCCACATGACTTCTCACTGCTGGTGTCAACCTTGATACCTCCCTGGGTTATTTAACAAAGTAAAATTTTTACATAGAACTCTCGAGGTATTAAAGTTCCCAAGAGACTCTTCAGAGATAGTAAGTAGCAAGATTCCTAAAATCATAGTATTTTGAATTACCAAACATGCTTGTTCAGTTGTTATCAACCTTATCAGACCCAACACCTCTTTTTTATAGTAAGTATTTTCTACTGCCTCCTTTACTGTTCTGAAATAAAATTACTGATGGCATAATTTACCTGTGTGCATAATCAGAAAAACCAGAAAAATCAATATAATGTCCTAATTTTAAAATAAAGGGAAAATAAAAAGGCCAGTGATTTATAATATAATAATAAATATTTCAATATATAAATGCTCAGGTCTGACTATTCCACAAGCCACAGTGAAGTGGTCAGATGCTTACACCTACATGAAGAATCTCCACGTATGAGAGAGACACAAATGCAGACTGACAGAAGACTCAAGTATAATGGGCAGGATTGTCACTGGTGAGTTGATTTTCTAAAAGGGTGAACAACCCTTGGGAAAGTTCCAAAGCAAACAAAATACCACTGCCATCAATCTTCATGGTGGTTTCATTCCTGGAAAAATTTACTGCTTATTAAAAACATGCAAAAATATTGTATCTTTAAATGTAAAACAGAGCTAGGCTCAGATAATCATAGCCAGGTTTTTCACCTACATGAATGCCTGCAGGGACTCTGGAAAGCTGTGTGGGACAGAGAACAATGCTTGATTGTGGGAGTGGCCTGTATATTGCAGGACAGGGGCCCTCCCTGGACTCCACCTACTGAATGCCAGTGTCCCTCCCAATCAGGGAGGGCAAGCAAAAACACTCCTCGAATTTCAAGATAAAATTTCCAAAATATGGAGGCCATGCTGCCCTGTCAAGACCACCACTCATCTAGTTTAAGTCCAATCAATTCAGTCCACAGCAAGGGGCTGGGTTTAGGTCCACGTAGCCAGCATACGAGGGCAAAGCTTAGCCTGAAATTCAGGTCTGTGCTCCTATCCTGCATGATTTGGTGCTTGCTGAGCCCTCAACAGTACCCATGGTAACTGTTGGATTGAGGCTGATTGATCAAATCATGCAATTCACATCACATACACCAACACACACTTACATAAGCATGCACACATATATACACCACCACAACCACCACTGTCATTACTATAGCTAAATTCCTGTACCAAACCCTTCAAAGATTTTCCATTAAATGTAAGAGAAAACTCATATCCTTACACTGGCCTAGAAGGCCCTGGACAACTTGACCTTCATTTGCTCTTCAGTTTTTTTTCAAACTATATTTTCCCCTATATGTTATGCTTCTACCATGCTGGTCTTCTCCCAGTTACTGGCAAGAATTACCTCCTTCCTACCTCAGGGCCTTGGCACAGACTATTCCTCCTCCCTGGGTTCTTCTCCTGCTCGTTGCTTGGCAAACTCCTACTTATTCTGCATAGCTTAGCTCAAAAAGTCACTTCCTCAGAAAGCCTTTCCCTGAGTCTCCATGTCTGATGTTCTCATATCACCTCTATTTCTTGAACACACACTTAACAGAGCTTATGATTAAGTATCTCTGTGATTCTATGCTTGTTATCTGATGCCCCCACTCAGATTTTACTCATTACTGTACCCCCAGCACCCATCATAACGCCTGGAACAGAGTAGGTTCATAAACATTTGCTGAATCCATGAATGGATGAGAAATTGTGTTAGCTGTCCAAAATGACTTTTGGGTTGGCTAGAAGGCAGACACAATAGGGCAAACAAGATCGTCGTTTTTCATTATGATCAGCAGCAACAGACTCTTGGTTCTATTTTGCTGTAAAGAGAGAGAGGCATACTATTATTTGAGACAGATTGTTTTGGCTTAACTGTTTCAATGGGCTTTGTTTGAAAAGAACACAGTGGAATAGAGGATGCTGGAAAGCACCTTGTTGTTTGGATGACTCAAGGCTCCTGCACCTATTTGGAGCTGGCTTCCCTGCTGGAAGGGAACAGAGGCTCAAGCAACAGATTTGCAAACTTTGGCTTTATAGGACTCAACCCTACAAGCAACCGCACTTCATCCTTTCCCTGTTTACTACCAATAACACCTTATCTCTGATTAGTCCTTGGTATTGTGCCTTTTAAAGTGCAAATTTTGGGACTTCCCCGGTGGCGCAGTGGTTAAGAATCCACCTGCCAATGCAGGGGACATGGGTTCGAGCCCTGGCCCAGGAAGATCCCACATGCCGCGGAGCAATTAAGCCCATGCGCCACAACTACTGAGCCTGCACTCTAGAGCCCGCAGGCCACAACTACTGAGCCTGCGTGCCACAACTACAGAAGCCCGCGTGCCTAGAGCCTGTGTTCCGCAACAAAGAGAAGCCACCCCAAGAGAAGCCCATGCACCGCAACGAAGAGTAGCCCCCACTCGCCACAACTAGAGAAAGCCTGCACGCAGCAACGAAGACCCAACACAGCCACAAAAATAAATAAATAAATAAAGTGCAAATTTTGTTTCATTCTTTCCCAAACTTCCAGTCCTTTGGGTATCACTTTCATTAATTTGGCACATCTGCACATCACCAGGGTTATTATTCATTAATGTTTTCTTTGAACACATCACACCTTGACACTGATGCAGATTTTAGGTTCATCATAAACACTAATATGCATGAACTCCTGTATTTCTTGGGCTTATTATACCCATTGGGGAAAGACTGCTCTTTTTCTTAACAGTGTTCCTGGCGGGAGGTTTACCAAGCCAGACCTCCTTACTGTCCTTAATTTGTTAAGAATACTGAAGCACAGAGAGGTTCACTAACTTGCCCAAGATCACAGAGTTATCAGAGGTGACAGAACTGGGATTCAGAGTTCCTGGTTCTTGGTTCCATCATGGGCTGTCCCTGCTACAGTAACTCAAACCATTCTTAACTGAGTTCTACATGCATACCAGGCACTCATTTGTAAATGTGAACTGCTACGGGACTAATGATCACTCCCCAAAGCAAACTTTTCTGTAAGATTTTTTTCCCTGAGTACGTTATACCCAGTGCACAGTGCTGGTATCTCAGGGCTAACACTTTTTAGCTGCCTCTTCCCAATTTGTAATCTTCTGACCCATCTGTGAACACGTCTCATTTACAAGTGCTGTATTCTTGTTTACATTACTAAGATGTTCACCGTTTTGATGATGGATGCTATCTGAGATACTCATAGCGACAGGTAAATCTCCTCTTTGGAGGTACAATGTGTTATTCATGTGGGTGTCTAATTCATCCATGATGGGTGCTTCTGAGAGTGTCCAAAGTATCACCATCCCAGTGTCGAAGGAACCCTTCAGTGAGGCCACAGGATGGCTCCAACAGTGGAGGCAGCTCCCTTCCTGATCCTGGAAGCCACCGGCTTCTGGAAGATTCCCTACCCTCCTATCAGCACATGGTGGCATGCTGTTTCCTGAATGACTGCAGAGTTGTTGATCTGTTCTTAAATCCAGTCCCTAACTTAGAATTAAGCCACACATTTGCACCCAGGATTTCCACTATGGCATGTTAATACCAACCTGAGCTGCTTTAGATCTTAAACTCTAGTCACACTGGTATCCTTTCTGATCCTAGTTAAGCACAACTAATAGATCATTTTTACCACATGGCTTTTGTCCTTGCTGTTCCCTCTGCTGGAATGTTCTTTCTCCAGTTCTTGCCACACTTGTTTTCATCATTCATATTTCAATACAACCTTATCACTTCAAGGTCTTCCCCTGACCATTCTATGTAAAATTGTACCCTAATTCCTTGCCCCAATGACTCCCTAGACTACTACTTGGATTTATTCTCTTTATGGAACCTATTACTATCCCAAAGTATCTTATTTATTTGTTTACTAATTGTCTACCTCCCTCCTGCCCCCAGTAGACTATAACTCCCACTAAGGGAAAGATGAGGTCTCTCCTGTGTACCACTTTCTCTCCAGGGCCAAGTAGAGCACTTGATAAGTAGTTGCTAAGTAAATGAATGCATAACTGTGGTCCAGTCACTGGAGCAAGGTGCAGGGGAGAAAGAAGGCCTGTGGAATCAGATGGAAGCAGCCTTCTGTTACAGTGTAGAAATGAGAGCACTGACTTAGCAGTTAGACAGGTCTGGGTTCCAATTCCGCCTCTGCAACCCTGGCTGTGTGCCCGAAGGAAGTTATTTAATCTCTGCTCTTTCTGTACATCAACAGTAAATCAGGATTAAGTGGGTTGCAGCATATCCTGTGCCTGGTCTGGTGCCAGCCACTGTAATAGGATCTCAACAAATGTTAATTGACTTCCCTTTGCCTAGAAATGCCAGAAGAAACCCATGAAACTCATGACACAGCCTTTGTAACACACCTGACAGCTAATAAAGCACTCAGGCATCCTTATATTTAGTACAATCTGCTTAAGTGCCACTGCTGTACATTTTTCAAAAAGCAGTGACATTTTCGACATTTGGTTATCTTATGTAGACTCCTGACAGGTTGTATAATCTTAAATCCACTGAAAAGAATCTAGTCTTTTAGTGCCTGACCTGTTTGATGGAGATGTCCCCCACCCTGTATATTCAATTACTCGCTGTATAATAGAACCGCATGCGCCATACACAGTTCCTCTGGTTGTTGAACACTATGTTCCTCAGGTGGCATCTGTGACTTTGAAGTACTTGTCAGCAACTGGCTTTCCTGCAACAGTACTGCAACCACTTAGTTCACAGTGGCGTTTTACTTCTAAAGCCCTTGTTCAGAATATTAAAAAGGGCATGCCACAGACTCTATTCCTTTGCTTCAAGGACTGTGATTTTGTAAAGCTGGATCCTGTGGTCTACTCAGGAGAGAGTCACTGGCTCCAGCACAATGTTTAAAAACGGTTTTGGATTTGGTCCAGTGGTGTTAAGTTGGTCAGTAACTGTAACTATTGAGTCTGATTATGGGGAGTGTGGTTCTCCTTCCTGCTTCATCTCAGATGATGAGCTAGACTGATTGAACTGGACAATTTCACAGGACTTCTGAGGTCACTGAAGCCACTTTCTCTGGTCATGCAGGATGATCCTTTCCTATTAAAAAATCACTGACATCTCTCAGATAAAAACTTGGGAAGTGTTTGCTAGATTTTACCTGGATCAGCAAAATATTTGGTGAATTCTGAATGATAAGTTAAGACCTCTGGGTTCTCCTCATTCTTCACCGCAATGGTAGCTGGATTTATTCCATCCAAAACTGGTCCCCAAGAACAGGTGATGGGACCTACTGGTGTTTGCTAAAAGTGGCTTGTCATGTTGACCATTCTGACACCATAACTGCATGATGTCCTAACTTGGTCTTTGGTCTGAAGATCAAATGAGTGAGCAGAGTGGAGAAAGATGTGAAACTCTGTAAGCAATGGCAGATGGGGGCCTAGAACACTGTTCCTGGCATCAGGTAGTGAGGACTTGGGATCTTTTCAGATCTGTCCTTTAGGACTTTGCAGATGTTGACGGCAACTACCTTGTGCCATTTTTTTTTGAGAAGCAACAATAAGTTGAATTTTGGATTCTAATAAACCAAGTTTTCTCAACCTCAGCACTACTGACATTTTGGGTTGGAAGGTTTTTTTTGCTTGGGAAGTTGCCCTGTGTAGTAGCATCCCTGGCCTCTACCACTAGATGCCAGTAGCATCTTCCGAGTTGTGGCAAACAAAAATACTTCTAAGCAGTGCTAAATGTCCCCTGGGGGTGGGGCTGGGGGGCAAAATTGCCCCTGGTTGAGAACCAGTGAGGCAGACCTAACTGTGGGAGATTCTGCGGTCACAAGAAAACTTCTTTGAAGGTATTCCAGCTTCTGCTGGCTTTCCCGGGGCTTTTTTAGACCTTTGAGTTTCCTGGGAAATAGATTTTTAATGGACCTGAAAATAAATAAAGGATGAACTAAAGGAAAAGGTGAGAGAGGGTGGTACCTGAATGCATGTGACTCCTCCCCTCTGTCTTCCTCTCTCTCTTTTGCATCTGTTAGTCTCCTAGCAGGAAGGGGCGGGGTGTAGGTGAGGAGAAACCTGGCTGAACTGGAGAAGCAGGAGTTGGGAACTCCAGCACCTGCAGCCTGAACTGGGGGGAGCCTGAGGCTTTTAGAACTTCAAGTAGTCCTGATATTTAAATTCAGGCATCAGCAATTTATTGCAGACAGCATAGAAGATGGTTTTTGGAGGCAAGCCGGGCATCTGCCAGGGCCCTTGGCAAAACTGCAAGGTAGGCGTAGCTGCTTCTGCCACCAGCTCTCTTTCCGAACCTTCCCCACACCCCGTCTCACTTTCCCTGCCCTCCAGGCACACAGTCGCCTCACGATGCCCTCTGGCTGCTCAAAGTCTGCCTCACCCTCCGCTGGAGCCATCTGCTTCCTTCGTGACCTGCCCCCATTTTAACTTTCCTTCCCTGAATGATGATTTCAGCTTTTTTGGGGGGTTAAGATGAAAGATTCAAATACTTCACACTAAGGGGAGAACAGTCAGTAGGTTTAACCCATTCAGGGGATGTTTTGACTCTTCAAAACTTGCTATTTCTCTTTTAAAAGACATTTTGGAACAAAGGGCTTTTCTATGGCTCACCGAGCTTCCCTGAAATGAGCGTCATGGTTGTATACTTTCCAGCCACAATATCCCCACTCGGCATTCACAACCTGCGAATTCCATAAACTACAGCCTTAACTTAGAAATGAGCTCCACACAAGGTAAGCTGTACCTTTCCCATAAGAAAAGATTCAAATTCCTTAGCCTGGCATACAAAGGCTTTACAATGTACGTTTCTAACCTCTTCTCCATTCATTGACTCAAATATGGTGAAAAAGATGGACACGAACCCCGGCCTTCACCCTCCCAAAATGCATATAGTCCAGTGGGGGATACACATAAGAAACCAGAAAAACCCAATATGGTGCCATGTGTTAACCCAGGGTAGGTAAAGGAGGCTTGGGAGCACCTTGTAAGGGGGATTAACCCTAACTGACCGGTCCAGGGAGGGAGTCTCACTTCTCTGCTGTCTCCACATGCCTACACCTGGCATACCTTGTCACCTCTCTCTAGCTTTGTGCATGATGGTCCCTCTGTCTAGAATGCCCTCTTTATGATCTGTCTGGGAAACTCTTAATACCCTTTATGATCCAGCTTAACTGTTACCTCCAGGAGAATTTCTCTGGCTGTACTTTGCCTTCTCTTGTTTTTCCACTTCAACACGTTCCCCTCACCCCACCAACCCTCAAATAAAAGTATGTTCTTAAAAAAAAGAAAAAAAAAAAAAAAAGTATGTTCTTTCCTTTGAGCTAAGTCCTTATACATCACGTCTATGGAAATATATATCATACTGATTTGTTTACTTGTCAATCATCCCTATTAAACATTTTTCGAAGCCAAGGCAATAACGTATGTTTCTTTTTACTCCCCAGCTCCTCGCACAGTGCCTGGCACACAGAAGCGCTCAGTAAATGTCACTGAATGAATGAATCCATTCTAACTAGAACCTAGAAAATGTGATAGCAGCCTGTCTGCTTTATTCCTTTTTATATTACATTGTGAGATACATCATATACACAGAAGAGTCCATAAAACATATATGTCCAGTGTAAAATGAAAACCCATGTAACGACAACCCAGGTCAAGAGATAGCCCCTCAGGTTTTGACCCATCAGTGGATGTCATGTACTTGAACTGGGTGTGTCACCATGGCAAGGACTCACAATTCTATACCTGATCTGAAGTTACTGGGGTCTTCTGCCAAGCATGCCCTCATCTTGAACCTCAGGCCTGATACTCTAGACACCAAATATCTGGCTGAAGGCCAAGCGATTCAGTCAAATGTCACTTGCCAGACAGAGTCTGAAATCTAGCGGCAGGAAGCTCTTCACTCCACTGGACAGTATCTTGTAAAAGATCTTGAGCACCTAACTTCCCCCTCCTCACTGAGGCTGCAGGCTTATTTGGACTCTTGTCACATTTGAGAAAAAACAATTAACATGTGAATCTTGCTGGCCCTGTCTGTTAATAGTTAACCTGTGTGGAGGTCAGTCTATTTTTTGGTTGTTGTTGATACAGGTCAGTTAAAATCTTGCCACGTTATTAGAAGGGATGTACTCTGCTCTGCTTTGAGTGGAAATCAGCCATCTGCCTCGTTGCATTTGGTCAGAACACTGTGCCTGTGGAAAGGCCCGTAGTTACACGATGCATGGCAACCACCTCCAGTGTGGCACAACGTGGAGCTGGCAGGGCTCTCTGTTTGGGTCTCATCCAGTCCCACTGCTGGGCTCACACAGCTCTCTCTTCCTTCCTCAGCTGCCCTCAACAACCAAATGCCTACCCTCCCTCCCTCCCTTCTTTCCTTCCTCCCTCCATCCCTCCCTCCCTCCCTCCTCCCTTCTCTCCCTCTCTTCCTTCCTCTCTTCTAGCTACCCAACAATCAATCTCTGCACATAGTCTAGAATGATGACTTGTTCAATAAATATTTCTTGAATGTGGCTGTAATTCTCTTCTTGAATACAAATTCAGCTAAATTGCAGGAAGTTATCAACTCTAGGATCCCATTTGAGTTCACTTTTCTGTGTGTGTGTGTGTTTGAAGTATGAATCCATGATCACTACATTTGACTTAACCCAAATTTTAAATTCCTTTATAATAAACTTTTCACCCTCTCAACTGAAAATTTTCAAATTTCTTTATATGTATCATTGAAATCTTCTTTTTTTAAATTATGTAAAGCAGATAACAACCTTACTTTCTTTCTATTCCTTACGTCAAGGGGTTTATTTCATGCACCAACTGTTTTCTGAGCACCTACTTTGTGCCAGACAGTTTGAGATGCTGAGGCTACAGTAGGGAACAAGGCAGATGTGCTTCCAGCTCTCACAGAGCTGGTGTTCTGAAGGACTAGAACTGAGCTGTCCCATAGGGTAGCAATTAGCAATGTGCAGCCCTTTAAATTAAAACTTCAATTAATTAAAATTAAACAAAAATTCAGTTTCTCATTTACACCGGCCACATTTCAAGGGCCCGCTAGCCACGTGTGACTAAAAGTACAGGACTAGATCAGTTCCACCATCACAGAAGATTCTACTGGACAGGGCTATTCTAGAAGAACTTGCAAGACCTACTACCATTCTGAGAGTTTAGGAAATCCCCGCAGCAACACCATGAGACGATTTATGATTCCTTCACATTCCCTTTGAAACACAGAGATTACATCTAGCATGCCTGGCGCCAATAAGTTTATTTTTATTTGGGGCATCCTGTTTTTACTTACAAGATGGTTAAATCAGTGTGGTGGGATAGCACTATGAAATACTCATTCACATTTCCTGCTTGTTTTGCAAGCAGGTAATGGCTCTGTATCAGGGAAGGAGGGGTTGCAAGGCACAACCCAGAGACAGCCTTTGAGTCTCTGGCTGCTTTTGTGGTCCGGATGTACAAGCTCTCAGGACTTTCAAGCATTTGTAGAAGGGGTAACAGAGAGAGGAATTTGGGAATAGATGAAATTATGCTGGCAGGAGCAAGACTGGAGGGGAGAGGAAAGAAATGTGTGTCTGTGTATACGTGTGAGGGTGTTTGGGAGTGAACGCCAGCTTGCATGTGCTTTGTGGGCTCAGGCTGCGTGGTTTTCCTGGCAGTTCTTTTGTGGGTAGCAGGGCCCCAGAGGGAGCAAGTGTCTAGGATTTGGGACTGTGGGGAGACCTCATAAGTCAGCTACACTTGGAGGGTCACACTGACAGGCATAATGGACATTTTAGCAGCAAACTGTGTGGACAGATTACTCAGAACTACAACCTGCTCCCACCCCCCAACATTAACCCACCTCAGGGAAGGTAAAGAGGGCTGAGCCTGAGGTCATGATTTTCCCCCAGCATAAGGGGGTAGGTGTTCAAAAGAGAAATAAGCAGAATTATAATAAAAAAAAAAAAGTTGATTTTCTGGCAGCCTCTGCATCTGTGATCTGGGAGCCAAACCCATTCCTCAGGCACCAGAGCAATTTGTCCCCAACACAATTTTGGAAACCTGAGCAATGACCACTCTAGTCTGCCTCTGAGACCTAGATCTCATCAGCCTCATCTGGCCTCTTATGCTACTAGGGCTCCAGTCTCCAGCTGCCTCAAAACTCTGGAAAAGTTATTCCCACCATACCTTTCTTACCTATGATCCTCTATATCTGCAATGCAAACTCCTCTGGTTAACTATCCTGCCTTATGCTACTGTCCTCATATGATGTTGTGCTTTCTGCCCACTGAATTTTCCCATTTCTCCCTTTCCTCCCTTTCCCCAGAGCCTTCTGGAAAACCCTTACCACTGAACACAAACTCCTCTGCTTTCTTACACTTATCATAAGAACAATACCCCATTTTCTTGGCTTAGCTAAACCCATTTTGTAGGAAGACATCACCTCCCTGTAACCTTCTCAAATGGAAATCCCACATTTCTGCTCATCTGCCAGTGTGGTTCCCATAAGTAATGTCTGCATTCTCGCTGATACTCTTTGCCTCTTCTAAACCACTGCTTTTCACTGTTGTGCAAAAAGCCCTTTCTCCTTTGGGTTTCAGGTCATCCTGCTCAAAGTCTTCCCCTCTCTTGTCATTATCATGGACACTTCAACATCTGTAAGTGACAAACACAGAAGAACCTAGCTTCACGATGTGTGACCTTGATTCTAGCATATCCTAGAACCCATCCTTATAGCCACTCCTGGCTCTTATCATTATCCTAAATTGTTCCACCTCTCAATTTTGAAGGCCAGTTTACCATTCTCTGACCACAGCACGTTATCATCACTACTCTCAGGATCCTTAGTTCTCAGTGTCCTTGGTGTTCAAGTTAGAATTCTAGTCCTTTGATTATTCTTTTTTCCTCCCAGGTACTTACCAACATTGTACCTTTATTTTCTTCACCCCCCATCCTAGACCTTATAATGCAAAACTTTAAGAACCCTTGCAAGCCTCTTCAAAATCCCTAGGCCCCTTTCTTTCTGCTGTAATGGCACAAAAAATCTTCAATCTTGACTTAATCCACCGATTTGTTTTTCCTGATCTGGGCTGCTAAGTCTTGACTGAGAAAACAGACAACCTAACTATGCAAAGAGGCAGCCCTAGGCAATTCTTTGATATGTATGGGTCAGTGACTTTCCTGAGGGGTGATTACAAAACAATACTCTTCTTTTCCAAGCCTCACTGCATTGACACCCCCGGCCCCATACATATACAACACTTGTCTCCCTCCCTTTTCCCTGGTAAATGCTTTGCCTTGCTACTCATTTACTCTTAAATCACTGTAAATGATTTTTGCACTCTCCACTGAAATGCAAATTCTCTGGCCAAAGTCACCAGTGACTTTCTAAAGGTCAAACTGAATGGACTCTTTTAAATATTCACCTAGTTGCACTCTTCTCTTGCATTTGATACTGTTGACTCCTCCATTCTCAGTGTTCTGCTCTGGCCTTCTCTTCTCTCTCTACTTGTGCTCTCTGGAAAGCTCACCCACTCCCATGGCTTTGACTGGTGGTTTATATTCTTGACCCCCAAATCTATATCTCCAGTCCAGCTTTTTCTACTTAGCTCCAGAGTTCTATAAACAAAATAGCCTTCTTCATAATTTTTTTGGAATTCCAATGGAAACTTCAAGCTCCATCCAAGCCCAAGTGAACAAGTCCCCTTCCCCCCACAGTTCCTCCTCCCTGCTCCTCTATCTCAGTAGATGACAGCACTGTTTAGACTGAGCCAGAAACCTTGGAGTGAACTTCATCTCCTTCATCTTAAATCCTCATCCACTTCCTGCACTCCCGCCTTCTGCACCATCTGACTTCTATCCAGGTCCTTCTGATTTTACCTTCCTGAAGTTTCATGCTGCCTATCTTCTCCATCCCAACTGCTACTGCATTAGCTAATGTCCTCCCACCTTCCATCTCCATCCCTTTTATGGACCCTTTACATTTTGCTTGATAGCTCCAACTAAAACATATATCACATCATGGTACTACCCTGAGCAGGGAGTATAACTCCGCTAAGATCTATACTCCTGTCTCTCTTCAGACCCATCTGTCCTGCTTCCTGCCTCCTGCCTCTCACCCTGCAGTCAGCCATATTAAACTACCTGCTGTGCCTGGAACTTTCCATGCTAAGTCTCGGTTTGGAATGTCATTCTTCTCCTTCACACCCCCCTGCTCCCATCTGTCTAGCAAATATCTACTTAAATTTCAGGGCTCAGCTCAACCTTCCCACTCTTTGCAAGGCTTCATCTACTGTGCTCTTCCTTTCACCCCAGGCAGAACTGACAACTTTCTTTCTGGGGCTCCATCTCCACATATATGGACCACGTCAGTCTGCCTCTCCTGGACTGTAAATTCCTTGAAGACAATGTCTCTGTCACATGCATCTCTGTACCTCGATGCTCAGCTCATAGTAGGAACAAAACAAATACTCATTGACTGAGAAATGAACAAATTAAAAATGGAGCCTAACCTGTGAGCAAAGGCTAAAATCAGTATGATGACAATGGAACAAATGTTGGTTACAATAGTGAAATGAATCATCACAACGGCCTGTCTGCAGATAGTTCTGCTGTTTGTAAGCCCGCTAACCCTCAGGTTGCATTAGTAAACAAGTCGGGCGGGGATTCTCTAGAGTGTAAGCTGACTTTCAGGGACAGAAAATGGGGTGGTGCCTCATATTGGCTTGCTTCCTTAGCAATTTGCAAAAACAAAACCCAGCAAAACAATACCCCCTTTCCCAAAAGTTGGCACAGGCTCAAGTTTGTCTTTTCCAAAATACTTTCTTTCGTCAGGGAACACTCCCCACGCCACAACTGTCAGGCATAGTGTGCTCTGAATCCATTAGAGAAGGTCAGTCCTGAATACCAAACAGATGCAGAGCCCTGAGTTTCCAGAACTGGAGTCTATGGATTGAAATGTATAACAATAGTCATCTTCTCTGTTCTTGCTGTTCTAAGCTTCACCATAAGTAGGCATATTTTAGAGACTGGCCTTGAGCTATCCTAATTTCCACACCTGAAGTGAGCAACAAATGATTTGAGACAGAAAAGTAATACAGGAGAATGTCTGAGCTTTACATGCCCATGCATGCTCCTTGTTTCCTGACAAAAACAACACTTTAAATCCAGTCAACATCACAGAGACAACAGGCCTATAGAGTTTTTGAACAGCAAAACTTCAGTACTAAATAAATAAATGAGCAAAACCAAATCAAACCAAACAACAACACAAATATCCCTCTTACTCCAGATAACCTATTAATTTCAGACGGAAAGGCCCTAGGCAATAAGGGAAATAAAATGTGATCCATGCATTAAGTAGGTTGGATGGTTAATTTAGGGTGAATAGAAACGGCTAAATAATAAGTTGTCACGGTAGAAAGTAAGTTTTGGACATTCTGCTTCCACATTACTAACCAAACTTGTGAAAATACTCAGAGAGACAGAAAAAAGGACTAAATTTAGATGCTGATTTAATGTATTCAAGAGCATGATTCATTTTCCCCCTGCCCTGGTACAGCCTGGGGAATCTGTGTGTATGGCAGGCAACACAAGGATGCCCAGTAAATAAAGGGAAGTCTCATTCATTCAGAGGCTCGAGGAAGCTAGAGACACCCCATTTTCTCTGCCAACAGAGGTGAACTTCCAAGCACCTCACACACAAAAACGTAGAACCAGATTTCTTAGCTGGCGAAAATCCATCTAATTTTAGCTTTGCCCCCGCCTTGGCATGAATGTGCTGGAAATTTATTCTGTTGCTCCTCTACTCTCAAGTGGTTTTTTTCCCCTCAGGCTCCAGTGGGATCCTGACCAGCTCTCAGAAGCCATGCAACATGGGTCATTTAATGAGATGCCCAGAAGGATATCATCATTCGGTAGCAATGCTTTTAGCAACCTGGAGCCCAAGTCCCCTCACGGTAGCCCATAGATTGGGTCTTAGAGAGCTAGTATATATAACATAAATACCTGAGATGATTTTGGGCTATGTGAAAAAAACAAAAACCAGAAACCCACCAATCAGACAATGACAGCAGGTTCAATTCCCATCCATTAATCAGGGTGTTAGGCAAAGTGTGTAGACGAGCAGATCATCACTGTTCCTTCCTGAGTTTCATTATCTGCTGTTTCCAAACACGTTCTTGCACTCACTTCTGCTCCCAACACCAAAGCACATGTTTTAGCCTCTACAGATAATTGAGATTAAGGCTGGACTATCGTTTGTGTTAACCCAACTTGGCTTAGAGGTCAAAGTATATGTCATTTTGTAAATTTACATTCTTTTTTTCCTTTTGCTTTTAGTCTTTAAGCACATTTGGAAAGTAACCTTAGAAGTCTCATTCTAGCTTTTTTGGCCTTATTGATAGTCTCTGGGTTTAGGACTAACTACAAGAAAAAAATGGAATGTATATTAAAAATCTGTAGTTGGGTAATATTGCCTCCCAGAAGTGAGGGCATTAAAGCTGTCCTCCCTTCTGAGGTGTGAGACAGATGTTAATAACCCACCCCGAGGGCCCCAAGATACAGCCATATACACTCACTTAATTAAGAAAGATTATTTCTGCAAACATGAAATAGGTATAACAATTTTGCAGCTAAAAACAAAAAGAGTTAGACATGGAGCGCGTGCATTACGTTGGAAATGAGCTGCTCTGAGAAGGTGTGCGAGAATGAGCAGCACTTGGAGAGGTGCCCACAGGGCACATCCACAGGATGGGGTTGGTGGACCCTGGGCAGGGCTGTGGGTCCAGGTGGATATGAGATCCAATCAGCCTGAATACATGCTTCACAAACCGACCTGGACACGGCACGGAAAGTAGGCAAGACACCGCAGGGCAGCATAAATGATTTGTACCTTTCTCAAATAGCTCGGTACTTGGGTCTCCTGGGCAGTTCTGAATGTCCGGGCAGGGCCATCACCCAATCCCCCTTTGGCCCACTCAGTGCCATGACATGAGAACCAAATCATTTAGAGGACAGGGATGTTCAATGACTTTGGCCAAGTGTAATGACAGATTTGGGGGCAGTGTTCTATGCCCATTTGAGAAAGGACAGATACTCTAACACTCTAGACAGAAAACTGGCTGATTTAGCTTAGAACAGTGGCCACCATTGCAGCCAATTTCAGAATATCAAAAAGGAAGGTAAGTGGTCGGGGGAAGGGTGTCATGAAGGTTACATCCATCCAAGGCTGAGTTGGCTACATACTGGGATATGTGGGATATGGGGTAGAAATTTCTTCTCACACACATAGAGCACCACAGACCTAATTAACAATGTGGGAAATCTGTATTCATACTTCACTCACACAAAACACTGCACTTCCATCTCCAGGGTTTTTTCAAATTCTAAACTACAATCAGCCCTTCTTTTAAAATAACAATAATAGAACCTCTGATTCAGCCAGATGGTGGTGTTTGTTGCACTAGGCTGGGTTCATAGTACAACATCAATAAATGGCCACTTGTAGACGGACGGACAGAATCCCACTCATAAAGCACACCTACACCTCCCTCCTTCTCCCATCCCAAAATGTTGCATTGTCAAAAGACCCATGGGGGCTTAATTTCATTTGGGGAAAGAAAGGAAAGATAGAAAAAGTAAAATAATGTAAGTGGAAAAGCAATTTCTTGGGGAAAAATAGTACATTTAATTTCTGAGGAGAATGATCATAGGTGGGCTTTTTAAGTGTTGTTTTGTGTTTAGGGACCATTTGAAAGAAGGAATTCAAAAGAGTTTTCCCCAGTCCCTGGAAAGCTGTCTTGGTGAAGGCTGCACATTGTCAAAGATATTCCAACTGGGAGATGGAGTTAAAATTCTTGCTCAGTGAGATGGCTAAGTCTCATGAAATGAGTATTTGTTCCAATTAGGTGTTACAAAAAACCTTCTTGCCTCAGATAACTCATTGTGAGAAGGAAAGAGTATTTGTTCAAAACCCATCATGGAAGGGAAAATGAGAGACTGGTGTGTCCTGTGGCCAGTGTACACATGCTCTTCACAGGCCTGTAGGACTCACACTTTTTGGTGCTTTGTCCTTATTTTCCTGGTCTCAGTCCTACCTGGGACTGGCAGGGGTGGGGTGGGGGAGATGCTGACTAGTCTTTGCTCCTGTTCTTAATAAGCTATACTACCTAGTTATGTAACCCTAATCCATGTCCATAGTCCAGAGCTCAGATGGCTGGCCTGTCAGCAAAAAATGTTAGAAAAATGTTAATTCAACAATGTTGGAAGGATGTTATTTCTAGAGTTAAACTCCTCAGGGAAAATGAGAAATGGTTGCTCCCGGGATTCAACTCCTCCAAACTGAAAGATATTTCTTTCCTGATGCTTTCTTCCCAAATAATTTCCCAGTGCCTGGTATGTCCTGACATTTTATCCAAATAAAATGCTGGAACAGACTCCTAGAACACAACTATCTACAAACTCTATACAAGAAGGGTGTTTATTACAGAGAATCAGCATCTATTAGGGCATGAAACATCGGGGGCCTGCTGGCACTCGCTCCTCACAATGAATCACTTCATGATATAGATACTATTTTTTTTTCTGGCATTTACAAGCAAGCAACTCATTTTATAACCTAAGGCATTTTCCATACTTCCAGGCAATGAATACTAGCTTCTTTTGAGTCTCAACAGCACATAATTTAAGACAGTGGGAAAAGGAGCTGGAGAATAGTTTCCAGTGCAAGGAAAACATGCAGATGTTTGCCCTCACTCTTGAATTCTGATGGCGAAATTGAGAATTGTTTATTTGTTCTGAAGTCAAACCCAAGGAATTTATTTTTTAAAGGCTGGGGGCTGGGGTAGGGTGGGGAGTAGTGACATAATATACTCCTAATATTGAAATATTCAACACATGGCCCTAGGATTTTGAATCCCCAAAGAATTTAGACCTTTTTAAATGGTTCATTCTTGATCAAATTTGGCACATCAGATGTCACAGAAAGGACATACCTGAAAAAAGCACCCAAGGACTACTTTGCTAAAATTGTATATTCACCTTCTGTAATTGTTTTTTTTTCCTCCAAGATAGCAAGCTAGGAATCAGTCCTCTATCTTGAGCCATTTATTGAAAACAAACAAATGAACTTGGAAAAGATGACCCAAATGAAGTTAAATACCTGACTTTGGTGTATGAGAATCATAAACTTGCTTACGGTCTATCTGGTCTGCAAACACTTCCCCATAAATCATCCAATAGGGCATGTAGAAGATGTTCTTGGCCAATTTCCATGATGGCTCCTCGTTGGGAAACAGAATGGCTTGCCTGGCGACCCCAAAACTCATCAGTACCACCAGCATAATGATGACAAAGTACATCATGTCTATCATCTGGAAGGGTGGGGAAGCAGAGGGAGAAACAAAAGAAAACCAGAATGACTGAGTATTCCTGTGGTGCTGACATTGATGGAAACCTTTGAAGGAGGTGCACTTTTGAGACTGCTGATAAGGGATGTTGACATAGGGAGCTGTGTTCAGGTAAGAGAACACCTGGTCTATTGAAGCCAATGTCCATACAAGCTTGTCAGTAACTCAAAAATCATTTAAAAAAAAAAAAGACAGCACATGCACAATGGAACCCCTTCATCTTTCATTATTTTCTGTGGGACCTAGTCAAGACTAGGCATGAGAGTCATATAACACAGAGGCTTGAGTCTGTATATTAATGCAGTACTAACTTTTTTTCTGCTCCTGGGAAAGGCAAATGCCCTTGCTGGGTCTCTTTCTTCTTAGCAAAATTGGAATTGAGATAGTTGAACTATTTCAACAACTATTGCAATGCTGTAAATTCCCTAAATTCTGAAAGGCTTATGGAGAGCTGAAAAGCTCAAGAAAATCATTTGTTAACAAGGCTAGGACAACCCAAATATCCACCTTATACCGTCTTATCCTTGTGGCCCCGACCTCACTGAATGGTATTCTACCACAAACCAGTCTCAGAGAACCACTTCTTCTGTGCTTTCCTCTGCAGTGCGTCCTATCAGTTACGGGGCGTGTTTTCGTAGGCATTAGAATCAGGTAGCCTAATGGCCCATTCCAGTGTTTGCTGTTGAAATGTTGGATTTTCATCTCGACATGTTTATAAAATTCTCGACTCCATTCAAGTACAGTGTTATCTCTTATCCCTCTTTATTCCTTTCTTTTTTGCTTGTTTTCATGATACATGTTATCTGGGATCTGTTTCTCACATGCCAAATTACTTTCCTTTTATCACCAAAAGTAGATGAGGATGTACTAACTATTATTTTGCCTGGCCAGACAGAACCCACTGCCTCCTTCTTTCAGAAACAGTTCCCACCCATTTTGGCCCTAAAGGTAGGTGTCTTTTCCAGGCTGGGTTAATCATGGTACCTTGCCCTCTGGCAAGTGACAAGAGGTAGGCATGCGTCACAGACAAGCCAACCAGAATCCCTTCTTTGGATTTTTTTTTTTTTTTTTTTTTTAACTGAAGCAGGAGAGAGAAGCTCCCTTACTCTCTCTGTAATGATGTGAATTCAGAGTGTCTGAGGCTGAGTCTCCCACTAGTGAAACTGACCAGAGTGAATGAAGCAGCTATTCCAGAGAGAAAGAGTGCGCTGTGATGGTAGTTGGGGGCCTGGCTGCAGTAGCTTTTAAGCCCAGTTCCATCATGCCCTGCTGTAAATCAATTTACCCCTCCTGGGCTTAAGCTAGTTGGAGATTGGTTTCTATCCCTTACATAAAACCACCTAATACAAAAGGCTATCTTTTCTTGGATACCAAATTTCCTGAAGGAATGCCCATCCACAAAGAAAAACTGATGATAATTTTATAAATGGTAATGAAGGCTTTAAATTAGTTTTAAAACTTTATTTTGCAAGACTACATTTCATGGTGCCAGTTATTGGAATTAAAACATTACAGCCTTCCTGTATGCCTTCGGACACTGGGGGCTCAATACATTTTAGGCAAATTAATCAACTTTCAAGGCAACTTAAAAATCTCTCAAGTATTGTCTGACTTTGAATCTAAATAAGAATCTCTCAAAATTTGACGTTCATTCGTATTCGTTCACTGTCCTTAAAAATATATGCTGGTTAATTATTCTTTTCACAACTTAGTGGCCTCAGAACTCTCTTAAAAGTGAGCAAGCCAGCTGTGCTGAAACAGTTTTATAGGGAATGTGGGTCTATTTCTCATCCTCTCTCTCTCTTATAAAATTCTTTCATCATTTATTTACAAAAAGTTCTGTTAGTGAGAAAACACAAATGGGTCCTTCATGTTATGTTTATTTAGACTGATGAAAAGGTGGGTGGGGAGAGGAAGGTGTGTACTTATGAGACTTAGGAACTAGTCTGACCCAAGAAAACTCAGCCAGTAAATACAGCAACTGTTCTAATCTAATTTCTCAGGACTGTTTTCATTCAGCTTGATTGTAATATCTATTCAAAGGGTCAAAACAATCAAAGAAACATTGTTCCCAAACACTCAACTTCATATATTTCAAAGGAGTCTTAGCTTCCATACAAATACTGATATCTGTTGGAGTGAACTGCAGAAACAGGACATTATTAGTGAGAACTGGGTCTGGCTACCTTTATTTTTATTTTTTATTTATTTTTTAATTAATTAATTTATTTATTTTTGGCTGTGTTGGGTCTTCGTTGCTGCGTGCGGGCTTTTTCTAGTTGCGGTGAGCGGGGGCTACTCTTCATTGCAGTGCGTGGGCTTCTTATTGCGGTGGCTTCTCTTGTTGTGGAGCACGGGCTCTAGGCGGGCGGGCTTCAGTAGTTGCGGCACAGGCTCAGTAGTTGTGGTGCATGGGCTTAGTTGCTCCGCAGCATATGGGATCTTCCCGGACCAGGGATCGAACCCGTGTCCCCTGCACTGGCAGGTGGATCCTCAACCACTGTGCCATCAGGGAAGCCCTGACTGCCTCTGTTTTTAAAGCTAAGTTGTCCAATTGGTTTAATATGAAGAGAGCTGATTGTGTCTCATTCTTTCAAATACCCTTTGGTTGGTTTCTATAGAGGAGAGTACATACTGTAGCGGTTAAGTATGTGTCCTCAGGTGTCAGACTACCTGAGTTTTCACCTTGACTCTGGTAGTAAAAACAACTAGGTAATCTTGGGCACGTTGTTTGGTCTTGTTTCTTTTATTTGTAAAGTGGGGATAATAATAATAATGTATATTATTTTTTTTTAAGGATTAAATGAGATAATGTGTGAAACAATGTGGGTAGTTCTCAGTAAAAGTTTATTATTAGAATTGAAAGGAGGTCAGGCTGTGGAGTCAGATAGACAGGAGTTTGAATCCTTCCTTTGTTCCTTGTCTAGTTTCAGTTTGTTCAATTATGAAATGAAGATACTAAAACCTATTTCATGGGGTTGTAATGATGATTGACATGTCTGACATGGTATTTGGCACATAGTAAATGAAACCTATTATTGTTGTTTTTATTCCACATTATATAAGTGAGCTTAGTGCTAGGTTTAGAGACCCATTGAGAAGTGGAATATGAAGAAAAGGGGTTGGAATTCCATTAAGTGATCCTGGATCTGAAGATTAATTGGAATCATACTTGATCAGTATTGAGTCCAGGTACTTTAGCAGCCTGCAGTCCCTAGACCACAGGGCATAGTGAGTTACTTGGCTGTTTAGTACTAAACAGGGGCTCTCTAATATTGGGGGCTTTCGGTATAATCACATCTGGGCATATTTTGTTAAGCTTCCATCCTGGCAGTCCATCCAGCTCACTGATAATTTCTATAGGCATAGTTTACCTACCTTCTGGATCAGTGACTCTATTACTAACGATCTTAAAAGCCCCATGAAAGCGAACAAAGCCCCCAAATATACTCATTTTCTACTTATGAATGACTTCACTAATCAGTCAAGAATAAGTTAGAATGTAGAAAAACTGCAGTACAATCTCTCTCGCTCACTCCATGGTAAGGTTTCATTCTCATCAAAACTGGGGATAATTATGCCATTATTAAAAAGATAGATATGAATTTGAAAATAATCTTACTGTGCTTCCCTGGTGGCGCAGTGGTTGAGAATCTGTCTGCTAATGCAGGGCACACGGGTTCGAGTCCTGGTCTGGGAAGATCCCACATGCCGCGGAGCAACTGGGCCCGTGAGCCACAGTTACTGAGCCTGCGCGTCTGGAGCCTGTGCTCCGCAACAACAGAGGCCGCGACAGTGAGAGGCCCGCGCACCGCGATGAAGAGTGGCCCCCGCTTGCCACAACTAGAGAAAGACCTCGCACAGAAACGAAGACCCAAAACAGCCAAAAATAAATAAATAAATAAATAAATTAAAAAAAAAAAAAAGAAAATAATCTTACTGCATTAGTGTGACTTTAGTTATTTCAAGTATTTAAATGTGACTCAACCTCTTAAAACTAATATATCTGGCTTGCTTGGGTCTTTCCCAATTTTATTTATTGAAATAAGATAAGGTAATGATCAATTACGAAAAACAACCAATCAAATAATGTATTCACCTAATGTACTGGTTCTCTACAGAGGGCAATTTGCTCCACAGGGGACATATAGCAATATCTGGATGTTTTTGTTGTTGTGAGTGTGTGTGTGTGTGTGCGTGTGTGTGCGTGTGTGTGCACATGCATGCGTGCACACATGCGCTCACGCACACACGTTACTGGCACCCAGTGGGTAGAGGTCAGGGATGCTGCTAAACATCCTATGATGCACAGGACAGTCCCCCGCCCCCAACGAAGAATTATCTAGTCCAAAATAGCAATAGTGTCAAGAATGAGAAAACTTGGCTTAATTTTGCAGCTGTTATAGTTCTTCACTTTCACTGGGTCTATTTGAGAATATATTTGAGAATTTCACATTTGAGAATCTCATAGATGGTCTGTCCCCTCTGTCCAGAAAATTCATACATCTACACATTTTTATACATAAATTGTGTGGAAAGCAAACAGATCCTCTCTCCTAAACCTCTTCCATAGACTAAGTGGAGACTCTGCTTTTAGATGTGGAAATTTTCACCACCATCTCAAATTCATCACTAAAGTACAAAGATGATGTAAGAGGTAGTGTTGTACAGTAAGATACGCATTTGTTTCCTACTCAAAAACCCCCCAAATGAACTGGGATTCAGCTTTGGGTAAGTAACTCAAGCTTACTGAATTCAAGTTTTTCCACCCTAGAGTGGGCTTTGTGATATATTCCCTAAACAATGCTGGTTTTATAAACACCAAGCTTTTGTACAAAAGGATTAGGAATAGAGCAAATAAGTATGCTCACCAATTTTTCCTTTTTCCATTGTACTTTAACAATGATAACAGATATAATTTATCAACTACCTACTGTAAGCCAGACATTGTTGACCACTTAACCTGTGTTATTTCTAATTATCACCACAACCTGACGAGATATGCATTTATTATTACTACTTGGAAATGAGTGAACTGCATCTCAAAGAGGTTAAATAAATTGCTCAAGGTTTTATAATCCTTTCCTTTTAGATTCAGTCTCCCTCTCTTTGTATGAGTTTGCCAGTGCTTTTGTAGGAAAAGTTTTTGTTATTTAAGACTCATTTTAGTAGAGTTACATACATACACACACACAAAATAATAATAATAATAAATATTGATTTGCTGACTGAAAGGTAAGCAGTAATGATGTAAATAGTAAAACTTGAGTGAGAATGATGAAAGATATCTGTTGATCAATTGTTCAACTGTTTCAAGAGCTGATACAATGGGAGTAGAGTGGAGGACATTAGGAATGAGATTTTTCAGTAAGAGCTGTTTGCCACAGTAAAATGGATGTACTTGGCTTTTCCATATATGCCCTGTAAAGGTTAAGTAAGGGGACACACTTAGAAAAGTGGGGTAACTGATAAAAAGCACCCAGTTTCTGAGCATCAGACTCTGATTCTTCCTCTAGTAAGTTTGGAGAGGGGGCTGATTTACTTGTGCATTCCCAGGGTTACACCGATGCTGTCCTGTGAGGGTTCAGTCTTTATGGAGAAAGTCTGGAAACTAGTGTATGGTCCAGGAATACCAGAACAAGTCCACAGCCATATGTGGGGAAGCATATTAACTTGGCACTTGGGATTCTTTTTTAAAAAGAATAAGATAAGTAGGAGCATCATTCTGGAACCCAGTTTTCAACAGATATCATTCTCCAGTAATGTAACAAAACACATAATATATTGACAGAACTTAATGTTCAGCTCAAACTCAACCTAACTCAACTCAAATAAACTATGTTTTTTTCCCCCTCTGCGTAGGGAAACATGTTTTTCTAGAACTTCATTAAGAAAAAAGGAATCTGTTAAAAATTTACAGTGGAGATCCATACCTTCTCCGATATAAAATGTAACTTCTGTGTGAAGGCTTCCCTGACCAACCGTCTCTTTTCTATGCTCCTGAGGTATTTTATACACAACTCTGTTGCAGCATTCTCACACTGTATGGTAATCACTTCTCTCTTTCTCTCATCATCTACCTCATTAAATGAGAGCCCTTACATACCCAACTCCTACCCAGGTGCCTGGCACAAAATAGATGATGTTTATAAATATTTGTCAGTAAGTGAGTGAGTGATAGTTAATCCTCCAGTTATGTATTAATAATATATAGTTATAGTCAAACTTCTGAACACTCAAAAGGAATTAAAAAATAAAACACCCCCAGGGCCATCTCAGACATTGATAGCAGACCCAAATGAATGATTTCCCTCTTCCTATGATAACCACTCCTTCCCTGAGAACTTATAACATGGAATCAGAGGACCCTGCTTACCATTTTTCCAATCATCATTACATATGGGCCCAAATACTTGTTCACGCCGAAGATGTCTAATAGACGAATGTACCAATAGATGATGTTCACACAATAGATGACCCTCCCGTCACTCCTGAAGGGCTGGTCTTGGAGACGAAGGATCATTCCAACAGAGAACAGAAGGATGGCTATGAGGTCTGTGACATTCCAGTACTCTTGCAGCCACACCTTTACTTTTTGTAGCAATTTCCCTGGCTCTGACATCAAAATCTGAAAGTCAAGAAAGAGAGTGGGGTTAGGTTTGATTTCTGTCTATATTTTCAGCCCAGTTGGAAAGTGCTTGGTCTGTTAGCTGACAACAGTAGCTTGTTTTGTCTACCTGTATCTACTCATCTGGGTAGCCTAAGCTTAGCTCAGTTGTATATAAGCAATAAGTTTGATCCTTTGGGACGCCTTACAATTCTAAGACACACATTAGGGTTTTGCTATAAAATTATTGATTCCTAATACCCTGCAAATCTCCAAAATCCTCCTTCATCTGAGTAAACGGTATCACCATATTGAGTTACTCAGGCCACTAACTTAGGAGGACTCCTTCATTCCTCTTTCATACCCATATCCTCTGCATCAACATGTCCTCTTACCTATATTTCCAAATACGACCTAGTCCAACCACTTCTCACCACCTTCAGTGTCGCCACTCTATCCTAAGCCCCATTACATTGCCCAGATGATTGCAACAGCCTTCTAACTGGTATCCCTGCCACCACTGTTGCCCGACCAGCCTCAGTGTATTCTCTGAGCAGCACACAGAAAGACCTTTAAAAGCCTAAGCTGTGAGCTGGGTGGTGATTACACAGTTGTATGGGTAGGTAAAAACTCATCAAGCTCTACCCTTATGAGTTGTTCATTTTCTTACTGGTGAATTATACCTCAATTTAAAAAAGAGAGAGACTTGAGAGACATATGAACAACAGCAAAACTAAAGTAAATTGTGATAACTGAAAATTTAAGCCTTCTGATGGCTTCCATTATGAATACAGAAAGATCCAAACTCCTTACAGTGGCCTCATTTCATGTCCCACCATATTATCCCCATTCACTACCCTGAGGCCGTAGTGGTTTGCTCTTAAGCATAACAAATCCATTCTATACTCAGGACATTTGCACTTGTTCCTTTTGTTGGGCATTTTCTTCTCCCAGATTTTTACATGTCTGGGTTCTCCTTATACTCAAGGTCTCCACTCAAATTTCCCCTTCTTAGGAAGAACTTCCTTGACCACCTCCCTGCAGTGGTCTCCACATGCCCAAGCCACTAATACATTATCCTACTCTATTTTTTGAAGATTTTTATCACTATATGGAAATCTTCTGCATGCATGTGTATGTGTGCTTACATGTACACATGCCAGTCTAGCTAGCTAGCTATCATCTATCTATGCATCCCTCTCAACATCCATCCATCTCTCCTCTCATCTATAACTGTAAACTTTGAGGACAGACCCTTTGTTTCCCAGGCCCTGCTACATAATAGACACTCATGTGTTGACTGATTGTTGCAGAGACACCTCATAGCAATTCTCCACTCCCTTGTATATCTTAACTGCTGGGTGGTACTCTGAATTATCTTAAATCTAGAGGGGTTTTTTGCTGCTCCACACTCTATAAATGAAGAGTTGGACAGTAGGAGTTGACACCCATTCTGCAGCACAGGATGTGAGGAACCTGGTGAGGCTATACAGCAGGGCTACCTTCACGAATCACTTGTGTTTGCCTCTGAGATTTCCACCTCTTCAAGCCATGACCCACCCCTTTCCCGACTCAGGACCTCTCAAAGGAGAGGAGTGCAAAGACGGGGGCCAGGTCTAATCTACAGCTATTTATTTGAATCCTCACGGTGCCTTTAATAGCTTGCCTTGGCCTGAAATATTAAGGAAGGGAGGTTTTATTAGTGAGTCAGGACTGGGGCTTGGAAGGCTGAGCAAGATACCAGGAGCCACGTGGTAGCCTCATTCTTCATCCTCTAGTGCCTCATTCCTAAACCCTAGCCCTTAGCATGCATCGGAATCACCTGGAGGGCTGGTGAAAACACGGTTGCCTGGGCCCCAGTCCTGGAGTTGCTGCTTCAGTATGCCTGTGTGGGGCTTGAGGATTTACATTTCTAAAAGCTCCCAGGTCATGCTGGTGACCACAGGTTGGGAGCCACTGTCCTACCCATGAGGAATTCCTGCAGCAGCTATTGTCCTGATGGCTTCCCACCCAGGCTCCACCTTAACTAGGGGAAAAAACCTGTCTGCGCACAAGCGTATGTGCTGGGGTGGGGTGGGGAATGCCTTAGAGTTTCTCTAACCCTTTGCCCACACTCGCCTAAGGTTTTTAGTATATATGTATATATATTTTAAATAGTTAAAGTATTTTTCTGAAATCTCAACATAAAAAGAGATAAAAGCAGAGTGGCCGGGGTGAGGCCTCTCTTAGGATCCCAGGGATCCGGGGCGCGTCTCAGTTTGCAACCTCGCGGGAAGTGGAAAGAGCCGTGGGCCTCGGGCCGGGTCAGTCGGGTTTAAGACCCAGCTCTCCTCTCTAGCTGTGGGATGCAGAAAAATTGCTCAATCCCTGGGTCTTGGTTCCCATACCTGTGCAGTGGAGATGTCGTCACAGCGCGCCACCTACCTCACGAGTCGCGGGGAGGAGGCCCCACGTGAGAAGCTGTCTAACCGCACCCGGGAGCTGTTACGGGCTCTTACGGCATGACCGGGCTTGTTTGGCCGACCGCGCGCAGAAGCAAGTGTGCCGGGAAGGGGCGGGCCCAGGGAGAAACCACAGAGCCCGCCTATGTCCCCGGGGGCGCGGAAGCCTACAGCCTTTCCGCTGTTCTCAGGCTCCTGCGTCTGAGGTCTGGAGGGCCCGCGTGCTGTGAGGAGGCACCAGGCGGGACGCTCGGCGCCTGAGCATGTCCTTAATGGGTTCAGGGACGTGGGGTGAGGGGCCAGGGGGCAACCTCATTGGGCCGAAGAGAAGGTCAGACACTTAGGTGGTCAGTGCCTCCCGCCCACTGCTTCCTCGGAAACAAGGACTCTTGGTTGACCCCCCGCTGACCCCAGGCTCCAAAGCCTGCTCTCCCCGCTGTTATATGCCGCCTCAGGAGAAATGGATAGCCAGCCTGGAGATTCCTGGCAGCCCGCCGGCTTGGCAGCCTCTTCCAGAACAGTCCGTGGAGTACAGACTGCTCCCTGTCTTCTTCCAGTCTAGTCCCTGGAGAGATTCCAGTCTCCCTGCTCAAGTCTCTCCCTTTTCTGCTTGTCCTGGGGAAGGAATAGGCATCTGGGCTTTAAATCACAAAGCCAGGGAGCTGGCGCTGCACAGCAACAGGGCCCGCAGCAGTCGCGGCCTCAGTTCTCAGAGAGCTACACAAAGACCAAGGCGAATTTATTACTGTTTTCAGTTTACAAACGGGAAATGCACAACAGTGGTCAGGAAGTGGAAGGCATTATGAATGGGAAAGCCTAAGAGGAGACAACTAGCTGGAATGAGGCAAAGGCAGCCACTTAAAAAAAAAAAAAAAAAAAAACCCAGTCCCTTATAAAATGGGACTCTCAGGATAGGGGCATGCTGGTTAGAATTTAAATATCCCCAAAGCAGTTAAAAAACCCAAGGAAGGGCTCTAAATATTTATACGTTTGTTTTTTTAAAAAAATGATCCCACTTTTTCTCTGGAGAACATTCTAGAGCTAAGCCCTAAGATAGTAAGGCCCTTTTAACCTTAGTAATGAAGGCAAGGGTGAATTTGTGGGTTTGTAGGAATCCTTTTTTCTATGGAGCTCAATATATTTTCCTACTCACTGTAGTACAGCAAGTAGGGTTGTTCCGGAGCTCTCGAGAATGCAGTGGACTTGACAGGGAGTAATTCTTCCAGAAAAACCTCTCCAGCTGATGTGTAGTTCCAGTGGGAAATGCAGAGGAATCATCATACCTTACAAGCCTGCCTCCCCTGTGGGCTTGGGAATGGGCTTTGGGAGCTTGTTGGGCAGGGTTGCAGAGCCCTCTGGTGGATTATTGCTTGACTACATTTATTCTAATGGCTCTGAATCTGATGACCCGAGGCTAGCTTTGACTTCACGTCACAGGAGGGTGGCATTTTGATGGCCCCTTTTATGCGATGGCGTTGGGGGGAGAAGAGAGGGACCCACATCCTCAACCTGAAGGACAAGAAATATATTCAATTCACTTAGGGCTGGGAGAGAGGCTGGCGCCCAGCAGGGACATAATAAATGTTGAGAAGGAATAAACCAGGGAATAAATTAACGAATGAAAGCATAGTTCCTCTTAGAGCTGCTGAAATGCATTTGCAGAATCACAGGTATTGGTGGACTGTGTCCAAAGAGACACAGAGTAATGGGTTGCAATGGGAGTTAAAAGTGGAAAATTTAAAGATTAAAAAAAACTTTTTTAAAGTAGAAAAAATTTTAAAGTCATGTTTATCAGGACGAGGAAAGACAGGTGTAAACACTGTTGAAGACAACTGGAGGGTTTCTTGGGGGTAAGAGATAACTCTAGCAGAAAATAGACTAGATCCCAAGCATGCATGGACTGACAACCCTATAAACACACACTGAAGCCTCCCAGGTCTGTCAGCAGCCGTGGAAGCCAAGTCCTTTATTTCTGTGGCAGTGTTAAGAGAAATAGTTTCTGGCTTAACTTGGATCCCGAGTGTTCCATGATCCCCTCTATCCACAGATGTAACTAGCCACTGTCTTTCTCCTCTGTTCTCTTTTATGAAAGCAGTTACCTCTCTCATCTTTTCTATTCCCAGGGTGAAAATATAGGAAATGACGATCCATTCCTGGGTGGAAGGCCAGCGCTCCATCTTCACTAACACGATATAGTTGAAGAGCATCAAGTATCCGATGTACGCCAGCTGTAAGGAAACACAATACAGTGCTCTGGCTGCGAAGACCTGGGAGCCCTGCCCTTGGGCCAGGCCACTGTGAGTTAGGACACAACAAGGTCAGCAAGCAGGACTAGGAATTCACGACGAAATGAACTTCTAGGCTCTAAACGATCAAAAGAATTTTAAAAGACTGTAATTTTGAAATAATTTGATATACAATCTTCCTTTTGATCCTTGCGTGTCTCTGCGTCCCAGTACTTTGCTTGTACCTATGTGTCATGATGCACCATTTTGTTTTGCAATTCCCCGTTTCTCGTATTTTCTTGGCTAAACATGGAACCTCTTCTCTCAGGGGCTGCTCTTGCTCATGCATGAGTCTTGCGTCCTTGAACTAGGACAGCACAGTGAATTTTTGCCTAACGAATACCAGGTAGATTAAATGTCTGTAAGAAGGAAAGGCAGACACATGCTATACGTGTCAATTGGTCAAACCGACATAAATAATAGCCCGGAATTTCTTGGAGCCCCACTTTAATTCTCTTCCATGTTAATGTCTTCTTTTTTTCTCCTATCTTAATGTGCTTGGTTTGGCGGTGCCCTGGGAAGGTTTTACCTCTTATCCCAGGCACTGCTTTCCTGCCCTGTCCAAGCTGGGATATTCCTTCCTGGTTTCTGCTTCTTTGAACAAAGCAAGAGAAGACAAGCAATTTATAGGAAAGAATGAGTCTGTGAGGTCTGCTGTGGCTTGGAGTAACGTTTAATCCTCACGAGGCACTAGCACTGGAGGTTGAGCCCTGATGGAACTAGCTGAGTTGCTGGGTGTCCCAGGAAGACTCCTCAGGCTTCAGGTTTGGTGAATGTCACTGGACGACTCAGGTATGTCTAGATGAATGAAGTATAGGAGGGCTAGTGAGGTTCTTACGTAAGGGGCTGAGGAGCCTCTGGAGAAGAAAACTCATCCTAGGGGCAATGGCATAGAAGTTAAGCCTTTTCTAGGCAAGGCTTCAGGTCGAGTAAGGTACCTGCTGCCTTTAGGGGCCTCAGGGGCTGTGAATAGGAACTACGAGTGAATTTATTGAAATCTGCACTCTTTGGAGCTTAGGTAGAAAAGAATAGGATACGGTGTGGGCAAAAGGATTGAGACCTTGAGAATTTTGGAGATACCGCATGATTCCGGAGCCCTGGAGGGCAGCTTAGAAGGTGGAGAAAGATGCAGCCTGGCTGGGAGACAGGGGAACGGGCAGCCCTGCAGAGCTAGAGAAATGCTGCTTTCTCTACTAACGGACCTCTTTCCTTCTTTCCTTCCCTTTTTCTTTTTTCTTCCCCTTTTTTTCCTTTTTCCCCTTCTTTTCTTTTTCTCTCCCTGTTTTTTTCATCCCCCTTTTTCTTTTCTACTCTCCTTTCTTCCTGTTTTATTCCCTTTTCCTTTTTACTTTTTATCCTCTCCCCTTTTCTTTTTACCCTCCCCTTTTCCTTTTTTCCTCCCCCTTTCCTTTTTTCTTCCTTTTTCTTCCCCCTTTTCCTCCCTTTCCTTTTTTATCCCCCTTTTCTTTTTTCTCACCCTCTTTTTTATCCTCCCCCCTTTTCCTTTTTTCCCCCTTCCTTCTCATTTAAAAAATAAATGAATACATAGGCCCTTAATATGAGTCAAAGGTACTTTCTGAGACCCTATTACATTGACGGATTTACAGACACGGTGATATAACGTCTCATCTCTTGAAGGGTGGGCATATGTCAGAGTTGAATGAGATCACGTATGAAAGTGAGAGGGCAGCTGCATAGATGCTGGAGGATCAGCAGGCCTCCTCCTCCTCCTGCGAGATTCGCTTTGGTATACACCCCGCCCAAGGACCACCATTTATAACCATGCCTCAGTTCCTACCCCACCCCCTTCGGGATCATTAGCACGTTGTGAAAAACCTCACCTGAAAAGAGTCTACTCAACGTGAAATCGTGTAGGATGGTGTTTAGAGTGTAATTTGTTTCATATGGTTCCTGTTTACCATTATACACTGGCATCCACTCTCTAGTCCCTGTGAGTTCTGTATTTTACAAAACACAAGGAAAGGACTTCAGTGGATAAACGGTGAAATATGCTCTTAGCCTCCTTCTGACCTGAAATCCTTCTCTCTTTCTAGTTGCTTCCTTCTCCTTGTTGGACCAAATTCCACTGCTTCTGGTGGGCCTTGTTAACTGCCCAGGTTTTGTCATTTTACTCAGTTCATTACAAAACATTCCAAAGCATTATCTTCTCTTGTCACAGGTAGGCCCAGTGACACACACACAATTCTTCCAGAACCTCTTCCTTTTAGTACTTAAATAACTCCTTCAATCTGCCTCTCTCCTCTGAACACAGGTCTAATGTACTTGTTTGGCAGAAGGACTAGTGTTTGGTGGAAGGAATACAGACGCAAAGTCAGTGAAACTTGGATTTAAATCCTGGCTCAAGTACATCCCAGCTGTATCTTTTTGTGTAAAATCACTTCGCCTGCCTGGGCCTCCCTTCTGTGAAATGGAGATGTTTGCTATCGACCCTGTAGAGCTTTCAGAAGGATGGGGGAGGGGAATATGCATCTACCTCCTGATACAGTATAGAGGCCCAATGAATGGTGACTGATATTATTATACACCTCCTTCTTCAAGAAACTTCTATGCCTCTCGCCTCCTCTTATCTCAGTCCTTCCTTCCTTTTTACCCCCCTTAACTACTCATACCTCTCTTCTTTTTTTTTCTTTTTTAAATTGACCTCATGGCTTACGCTTCCTCCACGACCATCCTTTTTAGCTCCTGCCTATTTTTTAAATCAGTTACTCTACAATGCTTTTCTTTCCATAAACAAGCTACAATATAATATTTTGGGACAACTCTCAAAATACAGACTTCCAAAATAGGGCTTTAAACATGTTTCAGGGGTACAACAGAGGACTGGATGCTGCCTTGGAAGAAACCTATCTTAGAACTCGCTAACATTCACGGGGCCTTGCTGCAGATAACCCTAACGTGACATGCTTTAATGTGTGTGTGTGTGAATATATATTCACATATATACACACATATATATTCTGTAAGCTTTAACAAGCTGTGTGTGGAATGCCATAGCTTTGAAAAGAAACAGAACCTTGTGATTCTTAAGTTAGTGGGAATCCTATAAGAATTTGTATTTTATTTGCTTATATATTTTTATAAATTTACCATTAACCAAGGTGCGTGACTCCTAAAGTATGAAATGCAAGCACCAAAGCCTGCTGAAGCTGCGTGGGGATCCCTGGTGGGCCCTGGCCATTCCTCGCTTCTTCCCAGGCCTTTTCCTACTGCCACTAGAGCGTGGAGGGGCCCATTGTGTCAGCAGAGGAAGGAGTCTGTTCCTGCTGGAGAAGCCCGGAGCACACCCGGTGCCCTCTGACCCGGCACCACTTTGCACCTTGAATTGGCATCCCCTCCAGCTGGGCACTTGAAACAGGCTCTCACCACAAACTGGTCTGGGAGCCAGTTGGATCCCTGCCTCCTTTCTTCTTGGAACAGAAGAGGACTCAACCTGCTCCTCTGGAAACTTGCTAAGATATGGAAGTGAGGTTAGGTGGAAGTGAGGTGTGTCCTACCTTTCAGAACCTTGGGAGTGTAGAAGGGGATACTTTGGGAAATCAGGGTGGGAACTACTCTTACAGAAAAAAACACAACCAAAAGCAAATGGGCCCTTTGATCTAAAGCTGCATTTTATTGTTAAGCATCTCTGGGGACTTCAAAGATTGACACTCCGCATCTCCATTTACTTCTTGGAGGCTTTGTCAATACATATGGATTTCTGAAAATCATTGTGGAAACACAATCAGACATGACTGGAGCATCCAGTCTGATGGGTCTGTGGAGGGTAACCCAGTCAGCCATGCAGAAGGGAGCTGGACACGTGGGCCCCACTTCTCAAAGGGACAGCCTCACAACCTGCAGTATATGGTACAAGAAAAGCAGTATGCCCCAAGCTTCCCAGACCACAAGACTCACCTGGGAAGCTTGTTAAACACAACCACTCGGGCTCCTCCCTGGAGATTTCATTTAGTGGGTCTGTGATGGGGCCAGGAATTTGCATTTCTAACACAATCCCTTATCATCATGGAAGTTTTGGAAATACCAGGCTGAAAATTCAGCCCTTTGTCTAGGGCAGTGGTTCTCATCCCTGGCTACTTATTACAACCACTTGGGAGCTTTGAAATATCCTGATGTCCTGGCTGTGCCCCAGAACAATGTCAACAGAATCTCCGGGAAAAGAACCCAGGCATCTTTTTAAGTAGATAAACATATAGATTAAATAGAACTCAGTTTTTTTTTTTTTAAGCACTCCAGGTGATTCTAATGCGTAGCCAAGGCTCAGAACCACTGGCCAAGGCATTTGTGATTTAAAAACATTCTTGGCTAACAAACTGCCTCAACTAAGTAAATGGGGACTAGAGGAATCAAGGAAGTAAAATTAATACTGAACTCAGACAAAGAAAAAAAGAGATGCCTTGGAAGGATAAGAGAAGCTAGTATTCTATTTGTAAAGGTGATAGATAATTCTTGATACTACTACTGGTTTCTTTCATGCTCTAGATCAGGAGTCTGTAAACATTTTCTGTAAAGGACCAGATAATTTTTAAGGCTTTGTGGGCCAGATGGTCTCTATCGCAAGTAATCAACTCAACAGTTGTAGCACAAAAGCACCCAGACTGTAGGTAAATGAATGAGTTTGGCTGTATTCCAGTAAAACTTTATTTATGGACACATGAATTACATGTGAATTTCATGTAATTTTCATGTGTCACAAATTAGTCTTCAGTAGATTTTATTTCAACTCTTTAAAAAGGCAAAAAACATTCTTAGCTCACAGGCCACAATAATGGGCAGTGGGCTGGGTCTGGCCTGTGAGCTTTAGTTTGCCTCGCTCCGTCCTAGACAATTAAAGCAGTCTAATATAAGAGAAAGGTAAGTATTCAGTAAATGATAGTTTATCATTATTGACTGGGTGGATGAATAAAACACTGACCGTTGCTCTGCAATGGGACCAGCCTAGGAATAACAACAGTTACATTTATATTGTGCTTACGTGTTCCAGGCCCTGTTCTAAGTGCTTATATATTTCAACACATTTAATCTTTACCAAACCTTATAAAGTAGGTACTATTACTATCCCCATCTTAAGAAAACTGGGAACGTAGTGCTAAAGTAACTTGCTTAAGGTCACACAATAATAAAGAGGCCCAGACAGGATATCTACTTAGGCTGTCTGACTCCAAAGTCCATGTTTGCCACCACTCTGTTGTTTTCTGCAAGGTAAAAATAGTGTATATCTGCATGCAATAGATAAATAGAAATGATTTCTGTATGCCTTAGTTATTTTTTTGGGGGGGGGGGAAGGATTTTTTTAATGTTAATAAATTTAAACTTTAAATTTAAATTTTTACCTCACTAAAAAAGTCATATTTGTATTTTAATAATTTCCCATCCTCTTTGAAGAACAAACTTTGAAGTAGTGGTTTTCAGCTTGTGGCAGTTTTACCCCACAAGGAGACATGTGGCAATGTCTGGAGACATTTTGGTTGTCCTACTTGGGGGCTGGACACTGCTACTGGCGTCTAGTGGACAGAGGCCGGGGATGCTGCTGCGCATGGACAGCCCTCCTCAACAAAGAATCATTCCGCCCCACATGTCAAGAGTGCTGAGGTTGGGAAAGCCTGGCTGACAGCCAGCGTTGAGTGTTAGCATACAGGACCACACAAAAAGGACCTCATCTGGTCATTTGCGTCATCTCGGCCTCAGACTCAGACTCTCCTGTTGCTGACTCAAGTGACTGGTGTGGAGCTGGTTGTGAAAAAGGCCAAAAATACAGATGCACTATCTTTCATCTGGCACAGCTCCACTGTTGGCTGGAGAGCAGCAGAGACGACCTGGGTCAAAGCTCACCTTAAGCTTAAAATATCATGAAAAACGGGGGCAGACAGGCCATTTCTCCCATATGAGGAGGCTATTTCAGGGATAATCTTTTATCTTGTGGGCAGAAAATATTTGCAGGGTGTGCTTACTGGACAGTATTTGCTGTGATTGTAGGTTGCTTTGCATGTTTTTTGCTGCTTTGGTTAGCATGTTGTTTAACCGTGTCAGAGCAAGAAAGGTTGTTTGATGACATACCGGATTGGGAGTAATTACACACTTCTGATCCCCATCTTTCGTGGTTTTCCTTCTAACGCTCTGCTCAGCCCTTACCCACCAAATGTCCCCCCAAACCCAGGACTGGTGTCTAAAATGGGCAACTCTGATCCATTGCTCGTCCATCCAGAACAGGAAGCGTTTTGTAGAAGGACCTCTATTTCCCTTCTAGACTAGACTCATATTCATCTCACCTCTATTTCTGCTAGTTCTCACTTTTACCATTTCCTTTATTTTCTGCAAGGAGGAGAAATGTAGAAGCTGTGGAAGCTGCCTCACAAACTCCACAAATCTTGCAAAGCTATAGGAAAAAGCAAGGTCATAGAGCCATTATTCCTGCCTGTATGGTCTTTATATAATGACTTGTAGAAGAAACCACCCAGGTGTGTGAGAAACTGACATTGGCTCTTTGTGGCCTTGTCTCCTTTAAGAAAAGGAGAAAAGGAAAGACGCTTACAGTGTAGAACCAGAACTTCACAATGGGTGCGTTGTAGAATTCATAGATTTTTCGGCCCAGGGGGATTAACCGGTGTCTGCTCTGAACCTCCTCTTCATCCTTCTTCCTGGAGGACTCCCCGTTGTTTCGTCCCAACATTGCCTACAGTGGAAGAGAACCGATACCGTCACAGCAGGCTTCTGCAGAACATGTTTCAACATGTATCTCATTTTATAGATGGGGAAAGTGTGTTCATAGAACCTAAGAGCTTTGTTCAGGGCCCCCAGAGATTTAGAGATTGTGCCTTCCCTAAGTGTGCATTTGCATTATACATAGAATCTATGTACCCTTTCCCTGGGATGGAAGGCCTTAGGGATATTTCTTGACCATTCTCTTCTCTTCCAGCCTGGAACCTCTGGAAGATGAGCTGTTGGAAGATACCCAGAGTTCTGAGAGAAAGAGCGTAACCTGGAGAGGCCAGGAATCTGTCATTCCTCCCAACCCCTCTCTCCCTTTATATACTGTGAAACAGGCAGGTCTGGGTTCTCTACTCATGCTAATGACTCTTAAGTCAAGGGTAAATTGGACTAGTAATACCTTATTTATCCAAAGGTGTTGAATATTCAAGAGGTTAAGTTATCTGTAGTGCCTGAACTTAGGAATATCTACCCAACTCTTAGGCATATGCCTCGGTTCCCCGATTTCAAACCCTGTAAAGCCTGAATTACTGCTGGTGCTAGTTTGGTGATTCCTGGGCACACGGCCTTCCTCTGCATGGCAGAGTCAACCAGATGGGACTGGAAGTCAGGCCTGACCAGAAAAGGCCCTCATCTCCCAAGTTGTTGCAGATCTCCTTAAGAATTCACTATTTCCTCCTCATTTCTGACAGGAGAAGCGGCAACAACAATTAAACATCACAAAAAAGGCAGAACTTGAGAAAAAGCGGACATACTCAGAAAGGGACTGGGTCCTACCCTGGACACTTAGAATCTGTGGCACCTTGGGCAACTCTTTTAACCTCTCTGAGACTTAGTTTCTTTAACTGTAAAATAAGTAATAGCACCTGATAGAGGGTTGGTTTACAAATCAATCGGCATCTGGAACGTAATAAGTGCTCGGTAAAGATGAGCTGGTCTTTAAAGTGAACTAAGACTTTCTCGGATACTCGTGACTGAAATGATCTAGTTGGGATCTCTCACAAGAAAAAAAGAAGTGTGATATTAGGCACCTATTACAGCATAATTTATTGGCTTTAATTCTTTCCATATTGTTCTAAGCAAGGTTAGTTTTACAATGTTTGGGAAATGAAATTTTTATTAAGTGTGAGAACAGGGTAAAACCTTATAACTACTGAAGACAGACAAGGATTTGGGGGAAGAAAAAGTATAGGAATATGGGTTTAAAGTTGAAGATCTAATTACCAAAATAATTTACCTTGAAGTTGATAACAGAGACAACCACTAGATAATTCTGGTTTCAAACTACCTTACCCACAATATAGATATATTAGTTTCAACTATTTTTGTCATTGCCTCAAATATCCACTTTACTCAAATATGTAACAATCACAAATGATTTACCTGTAACCATTGGATTTCGGGAAAGGGTAACTTCCATTCCTTTATGGACTCTCTGGCTGGAAAAGTACCTTGAACTAATGAATAGGTAAGATTCCATACTATGGCCTATCTAAGAATTTATTTTGATCAGTGAGCTGAGTCAATCTTTGTGATGGATATAGCACACTAGACAGCAATAGGGTTCTATAAATATCGATCATCGACCTCAGGAAACTCTGAAGTTCATGATATTTATCTTCTATAATTTATAATATATGTAACATAATTATCCTACTTCTATTCTGCTTATTTATATGCTCAATAATACAAGACCATTTGGGTACACAATTAGATGAGAGTAAAGGCAGCTTGGAGGGTTTTAGGCATCTTGGAGAATGGCATCTTGGGGTAACCTCTAGGGATGGTGGCTTTCCCAACAGAGTTGTAACAATGCCCTGGGTCTGTGGATGTGTTGAGGCTTTATTAGGCAAAATTCAAGACACTTACCTAGCAAGGCAGGTAAAACAAAGGGAAAAACAGAACAATCTATTTTGCCTTTATTGTTCAAAAATATTTCAAAGTGAGTGCACTTTTAAGAGGCTTGTCTTTCATGGTTTAAGTAAAGCATTTTCGACATTTCATTAATTCCAGCTTAACTTGCTGATTTTGTTGATTTCTCTTCCCAGTAGTCAAACATTTCCTTAGCCTACATTTCTTAAAGCAGATTGTAACAGGGTCAAATACAGACATGACTGCACAATATGGATTTCAGAATCTTTGCTGGCTAGACACAGATGTCAAGTCCGGGAAAGATCCTTTGAGGTGAACTAAGCTATTAAAGGCTACTAAAGTGAAGCAAACTGAGGCTGATGTTTCATGTATAATTTTGGAAGGGCCAAGGGAAAATGTTCCATTCCAAGAGAGGATATACTGATTTAACACAGAAGCTCAAATATCAATGCTATGAAGGGAGTGGAGTTGTCAACAAGCTGCATTCTCCAATCCTGTCTGGGGTGAGCTGAGACCAGTGGTCCAGCAGTAACAGAATTTGTCATTAGGGTCAAAGAAAGTGCCACCTTAAAAACAAGTGCTGTCCAACCCTGACTTTGCCAGCCCATAAGTCCTTTCCTTCCTTTCCTTCTCCCTGCTGTTTCAGCCTGTGGAGAATCAGCTCAGGCAGTAATGCTGTTGTAGTGTCTTCTACTTGGGTTCTCAGTAGACAATGGCAGGGGCTATTCTTTGGGAAGTAGACTTTGCTCTTAGTCCAGAGATGCATCTTTTATTGTGGCTTCTTGAAAGATCAGATCCTCAAAACTCTGGACCGAGCAGAGAGGCAGCTGCCTCTTTTGTTATCTCCCTTGAGACCCAACCAGAAAGAATACTGCTTTAGCTTCTGGCTACCTTCCTAGGTTCCTTCTTTGAGCCTTCCTAGGATGTACACCAATGTCAAGGCCATGTCATACTTGACACAGGAGGCCCATGCATCCCTATTGGATTCTTTCTACTACGTGGTGGACCAAACCAGCTGAGCTCCTACATTTGAGACTAGGAAGAAATTCTTTGCATCCCTTAGGTTTATCAGGTAAAAGCATGGCCAGTGGAGTCTGCATGCCTGGGTTCTAATCCCGGCTTTGCAACTAATTAGGTGGGTAACCTTGGACCATTTAACCTCTCTTGAGTCTCAGCTTCCTCATCTATAAAATGGTATAACAATAGTATCTACCTTGTGGGCTTGTTGTGAGGATTCCATGAGTAAGTGTACGGTTAAGCATTTAGCACCATTATAGCAATATTAGCAAACATTTACCATGTGCTAGGCACCAGTCTACATTAGTTACATGTACACTTTTTACATAGTTTACATGTACCTGTCAGCTAGTAATACTAATAATGTCATTATTCCCATGTTAGAGGTTAAGAAACTGTGCCCAAGGTTGCACAGCAAGTAGGTGACAGGGCAGGATTCTGGCTCCAGAGTGCACACTCTTTACCCCTCTGCTGAAGCATTCAATAAAGATTTGGTATTACTACTACCAACGTTTCTGCTAATGATCAAAATATCATTTCCTATCCTTGAAGGGGTTCAGAGGCCAAAATTATGGTAAGTTCTTTAGGGAAGACAGTCATTTGATCCTGTCATAGAGGGAAGCCGACTCCTCCACTAATTTATATAAGGATCCTGAAATTGAAAGCAAACATAGGACTTGAACTCAGTAAGTCAAAAGCAGTGAATGATTAATCAATCCAAAGAGTGGCCCAATGCATACCCCCTGTTGTACTTGGGGCTGGGAATGTGCCTGCAAATAGATCTTTAGGAAGGACCTACTGAAGGAAATAGTGTTTATCTGGAGGAAAAAAAATTCGCAGGGTGGTCCCACTTAGGATAATAATGCCAAGGCCTTTTGTCACCTGAGCAAAACCAATTTTTTGCTTTTTCCCCAAACAGCTTCTTCTGGCTCATCACGGTAATTGGTCAGGGTGGTGGGGAGGGTGGGGGGTACCCAGGAAGTCCTATGGAGCTGTTGCCTTATGTCTCCAAAGCTCTGAAGCCTTGTTTGTCTGTGATGTTTTTAGACTTTGGATACAATCCAGTGGTAGTCATGCTGCTCCAGCAGGGGTTGCAGGAAGCTGTCCCATGCCCAGCTGCCCCATTCCCCCTACAGAACAAACCATCCATGCTCTATAATTATACCAGGAAGAGCTAATAAAAGCCTTCCATACAAACCCCCAAATTCAATTAGTGCTGTATTTGTGAGCCTGACCTCGAAGACAGATAAAGGCTTAGCTTCTGATCAGCACAACGGCTCCAGCTCAGTGGAGCCAGCTGCTCCCAAATCAGATTCCCTTTCCTTCTTAGTGTGCTAAGACTGCCACATCACCTGTTGTTTATAAAGTATCGCCTGTTTGGAAAATTCAGGGTGTCTTGCTTCTGAATTTCATTGGGTTGTTGAGTGCCACTTACCTGGCTGAAGGATTAGAATCAGTCCCTTTAGTTATGTTATTTGTGTACAGAGAGGACACTTATTTTTTCTTGGCTGCACCATGCGGCATGTGGGACCTTAGTTCCCCGACCAGGGATCAAACCCGTGCCCCATGCATTGGAAGCACAGAGTCTTAACCACTGGACCGCCAGGGAAGTCCCCGAGAGGACACTTTTATAATAACCTGGTCTCAATACTTAAATGAAAGTACCTGGTGGGAGGCTGACCTCAAGAGTTATTAAATCTTAAGCCATATCCATGGGAGAGGTGGATTAGGGGTTCTCCCCTCTGACAATAACTGCATATTTTTTTCTTACTGTCAATTCCATGTCCTCTTCGTCTTTTTCCTTCGTGGGCTTCTCTGGTTCTTCTTGCTCCTTCTCTTGGAGGTGAATTTCCTGGGCCTGAGTCATATAGGGCATGTCATCTTTGTTCTTGAACTCCAAGCTGAGAATTGAAGGAGGAAGTAGAATTCCCAGAATTACCTAAAGTAATAATAATGATAATAATAATAATCACATTTAAAGGATTAAGATAAGGGTGGTTGCTTAGAATCAGAGAGCCTGGGGGGTGGGGTCTGTGTGTGTGTGATGTGAGGGTGTATGAGTGTTGGCTGTGCCCACAGTGGGGACCTGCATATCTGAGTAACTAAGAACATCCATGCTAAGAGGGTCACTTCTGCCCACGTGACTGGGAACTGTTAACTGTTAACTCACAGTAGCTCAGTCTGATTTTGGAGAAACAAAGCATCTTACCCAAATACATCTTGTCCAATTAACACCTACTTTGCATGAGGGAAACGGAGGAAAAAGATTCTACCCAAGGCAAAAATGGGAAAAAATTCAGATTCCCATTTAGTCACTTGATGGCACTTTGTGAAATCAGTTCATACTTATGTCCATTGGCATTTATTTATTAATATGCCAAGTGGAATTGATTATGTGTCATCTGGTTATCTCCGTAAAAAATACTGTCCTAAGTTGACCTTGAGAAAGTCCATGTAGGAAAACGGTATTCATTTTAGAGCATCCCTCAGCATTTGCTACTATCCAACAGAAACACACACACACACGTGGGCTCTGCATCACTATGAGAATCCCTCTGCACAAATGCCCCAGGAGGCTCTGCATTGTATTTCTCTCATTATAAACCACATGCTTAAATCTCCACGTGATGACACTAAATTCATTGGCTTTTCTCATGAGAGGGCAATAATTTCATTCTCTATTTCCAGGGACCAAGTTTCTGAATGATAATACTGACATCTGATTTGTGTTCCCTAAATCTTCTCTCACCTCTTCCCTCAGTCCTAAAATGGTTCTGTGTACAAGGCTTCTGAATACAACCCTCCCTGAAGAAAGTATACCAAGGTGAGGGGCTAAGAGAGGCCATGAAGGATAAGTAAAAATGATCCTCAAGTAATGAGGCAGGGACAGCCTGTGCTCGAGTGCCCAGGGACTTGAGAGCAGCTAAGGGAAAGGGGAGAGTGGTGACCCTGACTCAGGGTGCCTGGCAGGCCTGGGAACGCTCAGGTGGCATGCCTGGCAGTCTTCAGGGGACATGACACCCTGTCCTCAGAGCTGAGAGCCAGGCTTGGCGTTGTTTGCAGTGTAGTGATGGAATGCCCATGACCCACTTCATGGAACCCTTCTGTGACTCTGGGCCAAGAGCCTACGGAAAGGGTGGAGTCGGGGAGGGTTGCTGGTTCAATCAGGGTGGCCTCAGCAGATTGCTCTGGTCTGGTGGCCCTTTTGTTTTGGGCTGACCTCAGAGTTACCTAGAGCAGGTAGTTCTAGGTAAGTATAAGCCTGGCTGGCTTCAGTTGTAACAGCCACAGACTCTAAACAGATAGAGCATTTAAAAACATTATTTCCATCTTCCCTTCCCATTTTTTTTTGCCTTTTAAAAAATTCTCTCAGTTTAATGTTTTCCTTGTAAAACACTGAAGAAAACAAAAAATCAAAAGCCACTTATTATCCTATTTCTTATACTTTCAACCCCAGGGATAACCACTACAAACAATTTACTGTGTATCCTTTCTATTTTTTTTTTTAAAAAATGAAGTTGTACAATAGAACTATACATGTACATGCTTTAAAAAAACCAAAGAAATGGACTCAGGCTCTACATATTGGTCTGCAACTTGTTTTCCTTCAATGAAGAATAGATCAGGATTACCTAGCAACATCTTTACATATAAATCTATCTCATTTTTATTTCATTTAAAAAATTTCTAAAGTACAGCTGATAAGAGCCAATGTCTCTTTATGGTGCCAAGGAGGGGCAAAGGCGTTCAGGCTCGCATGGAGGTGAAAGGTTGCCTAAGTTAAGTGTCTCCTGGTGCAGCATGGCTTGTGACAGAGCAAATGATACCTCCTATGGTACTTGTGTGTGACCATCACCTTTGGATCTTCTGAGAATATTACTGTCTAGGCATGCCATCTCTAGAGGTTCTGATTTAGCAGAATTTGGGGTAGGCCCTCGTCTCTGTATTCAAAAAAACAACCCATTATACAGAAGATTCTGATGCACAGTTGGGGCTTAGAACCACCCTCCCGAGTTAAGAGAATGCCTACTACCACTGCAGATTTGGCTTGGAAAGCTCCCACCAGCCCTCTGGTCCTCATAGCCAACAGGGCCTTCTGGACTCACTGACCTTGAGGCCTGAGTTCTTGCGCATCCGGAGCCGACCCATCCACATGTCCGTGAGCAACATCTGGCTGCATGTGTGTGCGATGAAGTCACGGTGCTTGGCAGCTACCGCGAGCTGCAGGCATGTGGCATTGCTCCAGTTCTTCAGCTCATACGTCAGCAGTTTCATGGCCAGCTGCTCATCCTGCTTGTAGGACTGGTCCAGGAGCTCCACGGCCAGCTGGCCAAAGTCCCTGAATGAGAGAATGTGAGGAACTGTCTTTTGGCCATCTTGGAGACTTAGATGATGAAAGTGGGGACCCACTGGCCAAGCCACAAAGGGTGGTCGCTGAGTGGTCTAGTTGTTCCTTATGGGGTCTAGTCTGTTCATTCATTCATTCAGCCAACACCCAACACCCACTGTGTGCCAGATACCATGTTTAGAACTGGGGGTGTAAGTCAAATGAAGCACAATCCCTGCACTCAAGGCCCCCAGTTCAAGGCATATGGATGCGGAAGGCAGACCCAAAACTCAGAGTGCAGTATGTCTTCTTAAGTGTGACAGACCTCAGTTCCGAACTGGTCCTTGTCAACCACAAGTGTGTGATCTTGGACAGGTTACTTAAATTCTCTGAGTCTCATTTTCTTCAGGTGTAAAGTATGCATCATAAGGGACCTACCTCTTGAGGCAGTTGAGAGGGTGAAATGAAATCTATGTATCTGTATGTACCTCTGTATCTAGCACTGTGCACTGTAAATGTTAACTGTTTGTGTCCACCCTCTGTGTGCACCATTGGGTTGATTCTGTCTCCCCTTGAAGTACTGGATAGCTCAAAAAACCTGTATCTAGGGACCACCTTCGCTTCTCTTCCCCTGACCACGCCATTTGCTAGGCTGTCCAACCTGGAGTTGTGGTTCAGCTCCTGGGAGATGTCATCGACCATGTCGTTCTCAGAAGCCTCATGGGCCATGGCTTTGCAGAGCTTACAGGCCACCAAGGCCTTGGCCATGGCCTCCTCGCCGTGCTGCCAGAAGAACAGGGCCATCTTCTGCCGCTTCATCAGGACGGCCCACACCATCAGCTCATGAAAAGGAAAAGGGAAGTGGTTGATCTCAGGGTCATCCAAGTCAATGTCCACCTCTTCCTCACGCTTCTTGGTTGTCTTTCGTCCTCGCCTCAAGGGAACATCATCCTGTAATTTTAGGGAAAAAACATAGAGATGGAGTTAGAAATGAATCCATTCAATTCAGTAAATAGTTCTTGGATGTCTACTACTGGCCCAGCTCTGGGATAGATACAGAAAAAATGAACTATCTTTTCCTAGCTTCTATTCTAAAAGAACTCATAAGCCCCTGCATGCCTAACTTTAAAACAAGTTATAATAAATGCATAAGCACAGTCCTATGGGAACATGTCAGTGTTATACTTTAATTTTAGAACAGTATTTTTTAATGGGCTTTTTTTTTTTTTTACCTTTTGTCCATTCTTTTCCTCTACAAGTAGGGTTAGTTGTACCTCATGATGGACAGCACTACCCTTTCTGCTGAAAGGACAAGGACATCCTATACTTGAACTTGGATATATGATAATAACCACATGAACAGAAGATGGGAGACAGATAATCTATCTTGAGTTTCTGAATACTTCATTAGATGCATTTGTGAAGAATTTCTGGTCTTCGGATCTGTTGCCATTTGTAAGCACCCATGAATAGATTTCACTTACTGGAATTTATATGCTTTCTTGGTTTTCAAGTCAGTACTTCAAATAGGATTTATTTTTTTGTTTGCAATGCTAATATAGCCCCATGATAGAATTTTCAAAGCTACTGTGACCTGCCCCCTCGACACTGGAAAAAATTTCACCTCCTTATTTTAGAAACATGTACTAAGCCCTACCACTGGAATGAACTTATATATATATTTTGAAATGTTTAATAAGGAGAATAAACAATTGACACTAATAATTTGAGCAAACACTTACCTCCATTCCCAGCAGTTTCAAGGCTTTGGGCTGTTAAAAAAATGTTATGCACAAAGTTAGATCTTTCTTTATAGAGGTAAGAAAAGAATCCTAATGTATCTTAAACAGGTAATGGAACAAATCTATTGTACCATACAGCATTTATTCATTTCACTAAATAAAATACCACAGGGGAAACTCTTTATAGAAATTCTAAAAGAATTAGGGATTTAGTGATTTTGGTGAATTACAGAAAATTAGGAAACTGGAGAGGCATAATGAGATTGCCCAAGGGTAGAGCCTGCAGGTTTATAATCTCTTTTGTGGACCAAGATTTCTTCCATCATCCTAAAACCATCCCGCTAGGCCGACCTCTCCATGACATCAAGCACTTGAGTGAACAATGAGACATTCAGTCAAACCATGAGATGTTTCCCAAACCTCTGAAAGACCTCTATTATCTGGAGACTTGGGATATTATTCAGAAATACTATATGTTGAGATGCTTCATGCTGGCTATCTCTCTTTGCTGCTGTCCAGTAGAGCAGGGTGAGTGGGACCAGAGGGGCATGTGCGGACGGCAAAAGGCACTCAATGGCATGGAAAGTGTAAGCACACACAGTAGCACCACTGGTGACGCTGGGGATGTGCAAAACAGGCACAGACCAAGACGGAAGAGAAGGCAACTCAGCAAATTATAGAACAAGATGGAACTCATATAGATAAAAAGCTTTGGGGGGGGTCCTCAATAATTTTTAAAGGTATAAATAGATCCCAAGACCAAAAACCTTGAAAACTGATGAGGTAGATAATAAGATTATTTGAATATAATTACTATTCTCTGACCATTAAGGTTCACTTTTTTTAAATGAGAAAAATTACTTTTTTAATATACAAAATGACTTATTTAGAAGTTGAGCATGTCATCTCAATTCATAGCATGTAGAAAAGCTAAAAAAGGTTCACTTTCAATGCCAGTTTCTGGTTTGAATTGGATCTAGTGAGGAAAAGAAAGAAGTGTAACACCCAGTATATTCCTTTTTTTCTTTCTTCTTTTTTAAACAGATTTGATGGCAGAGGGAAGAAGAGGCAGGGCAACTGCCTTGTCATCTGATCTCCCCCTTGGAGATGACAAAGTAGCCACACTCCAAATCTACTGCACACTAGTCCTCCCCGGAGTCCAGGAAATGGAATTTGCTGCCAGCCTCACCCTCTTGGGTCCAAAGAGATTGTGGTAGAGCGTCCGGAAGCGCTTGCGCGTGTAGTTGCAGCGATAAGCCCCTCCCATCAGGTACTCGATCACCAGGCCAATGTCTATCAGGCTGATTCTGTAGTCTGGGGGCAGGTTCCCCTATCAGGGAAGAACGGAACAAACAGACACATCCAAAAGACAGCGTGGTTTACTAGGGATTCTATTCCATGTGTTTTGTAACTATTTTAGAGTAAAATAATAATAATAATTAAAAAAGAAACATATGAATGTATTATTATTCTGGTTAATCAATTCACCTTAAAATAGATCCAACCGAAACCTGGATATTCTCGCTTGGAAAGAAGACATAAGTTAAATAAGAAGATGCAGTAATCGTCGGCAATAACAGAAAATCAAAATATTTATTCAAGTCTTCAGCTGGGGAGAAAAAAACACCAGTGTAGCAGAAAGAAACACAAGGCTAGACATGGCAAATTCTACCACTCCCAGCCACTAGGAACTATGTTCCCCAGATACTCCCCCTGGACCCCCTCGCTGCTCTGCCTCTGACCCAGGCCTGTTACTGTCCTCTTGCTGATCATTTATTTCTTCACACTCACTAAATGAAGACTCCTTCCAGAAGATGATTGTGATTACCAGGGACTGCATCAGGTGAAATATGCTGAGAGCTCAAATATCGTTTATACAAAACTTCTATTAAACTTTTAAAAATTGGCACCTTTTTAATAAAAGGAGATCAGGATGGATGTCATGACAAAGCCCTTTATGAACATCCCCTGTGTTTAAAGAGAAAGAGGGGTGAAATAAGAGAAGTTTTATCAACGGAATGTTTATTTTCTCAGAATTAAAGAGGTTTTTCATATTTTCTTTCAGAGAATAGTGCTTCTTAAGGACCTAGAGCTATGGTATAAGTTTAATGTTGTACATATAGATGCAAAAACAAGAGTTTTTATTATTATCTGCTCATTACTGGTTTCTACTTCAAAAGGGAGCTCTATAGGGTCTGAGGAAAATCCTTGTTTTGTTAGGTCCAGGAAGAATTAGTTGTGTTTGTGGGAAATTCTGAGCTCACAGTGAGTTCCAAAGGGTACAACTGATCAAGTCTCACTGTCTGGTTTAGTTCCCTGATGCAGAAGTGTGCTCTATACCATGAATGGCAGGGGTACCACACCGTGTTGGAAGCCTGGCACACTGCATTCTTAGATACATTATGGAGGGGCCTGAGGGCTTTGTCCACTTTGGGGTTTGTCTTTAATGGAGGATCCATCCAGGATGCTGTGTGAGATTCCTGCCACTTCACAGAAGTGGCTCATAACAGTGGTGGTTTTCCAACTTTGTGGCATCTGAACCATCTGAGGAACTTGGTGACAATGCAAAGGTCTGGACCCTATCCTGCTTCGAGTAGAAGACTCTATGCACTTTGTGAGCTGTCCAGGTGATTCTGAGGTCTACTAAATAAAGTTCAGGTGGGATTACACAGCAGAATTGGGAAATTCATAGTGTATGAAGGTAATCATTATCACTAGGAAATTAGCTTATGTAGTTTTATTAACTGAAGGTAGGTTTTCAGTTATCCTTATCAGCTTTCCTGTGGTCAACAGCAATCACTTGAAAGGGCTTCAGGATTACAGGTGGCCCACTGTATCCTGCCATCAAACCTATAACTTCATATTTTTAATTGTTTTATTTATCTTTGTATTCCCAATGCCTGGTGTATGGTAGGCATTCAAGATTTTTTTTTTTTTTTTTGGTTAAAAATGTGAATAAGTAAAACACTGAAATTAATCAATGTATTTGGGATCAAGTCTCAGTTTGGGGTTCTTCAGTATTATGTTCTCAGTAACAACTAACTAGTTACAGTTTATGAGTCACTCCTGGGTGGGAAAGCCCCAGCTATCCTCAGGTTATCAAGAAAGACCAATTGTCTGACTTCTTTAAAAGGGAACTTAGAGATTTATTTTAAGGTAGTAAGTTTTTATGTATTGTCCTTTCCATAAACATTAAACTGAATCTAAAAATATTACCTGTGCCACACTTCTTCTCCATTATTTTGGGCAGGTTAACAAGACTGCACTTTCTGTATTGTCTGGCTCTTACGGGACGGTTAGGCAAGGCTATTATTTCAAGAGTAGAAGAGCCCCAGAGCTTCTCTGGGCACATCTGGGTCAGCCTCATCTCCTGTGCATTTTGCTCCTACACGGATGACCTCCAGAGGAGGCTCACCCCAATCTGTGCTATTTTCCTTGGCACTGTGAAGCTGGCAGGGGAAAGAGCACTGGCTGCGAGTCAGTTGCTCTGGACTCTGTCCATCCTTCACAAATCATCCACTTTCCCTCAAGGCCTCAGTTTTCTTCCCTGTAAAAGGGGCTGAACTCCATGCCCTTTATGGCCTGTAATGCTCAAGTACCAGGTTTCAGAAAAATCCCCAAAAGGTTTATTGTGATGCTACTGAACAACAATCATAGTGGGTCTATGAATTTGTGCCTATTTTTAGTCTTGTAACGATTTTCCAAATTTAAAACGTGGGTAATAGTGAGCCTAACACCTGTATATTTCCTTTTGAGGAACCTATGTGTGAACATCAGTTTGAATTCTAACAAGAAGAACCAATATTGCCTGAAGACCAATATTGAATGGCAATATTTATGCTTTTGAGGTCTCTGTAAGAGTGGGTTGTCAGGAAAGTGATAATAGTAAAATTCAAAATAAACAAAAATTTTAGAGGAGCAACACTTTTTGCAAATGTTCAGCAAACATTGGCAACATTGTTTTGCAAAATTTTATGGAAATTCATAAAGGGCTGATAGGCTTACATACTACCAAAGAAGGTGCTGGAATCTTCTTTTCCTAGAAATTTCTTATATAAAGCTTGATTATTTTGGAGTGATTTTTGTATGATCTGGTCTGAAGTAGGAGAAAAGATTCTGTGACCATTCTGGGTTACTGAGTTTTGAGTGACGGCCTGAAAGGAAGTGGCCTGATTTCTGTTTGACTACAACGGGGGCAATGGTCACCTAACACAAGGCAATGAGGGTTCTCTCTCTGTACTTCAATTCATGCTCCGAAAACAGGCAATGTGGACATAGTTACTTATAAGGTCCTGTCTGTTTCTAAAGGTCCAGTTGTTTGATCACTACCTGGAAGGCTGCTCTTATTTCTATGCTGCCAGGTCCCTGGGCAAAGACCCCTGTCCAGAGCTTCCAGAGTTGATGCAGTTTCTAATAATCTGCTGGAATTTGGTTAGTAGAGATGGAGGATTAGAGAAAAGGGAGGGTAAAGGGTTAGACAGGGATGGGCTTGTGCTCATAACATCCACCTCCTTCAAAAAAAAGCAGAGAAAAATGCCCCCTCATATTCCACAGGTAATGTCCAAAAACCTCTGGAGGAGTCTTCCTTTGCTTGGCTCCTTTTCGAACAGGAAGTCAATATACTGGAGTAATATTCATTCTGCCTGCTGTTTCTGTTATTCCCTGCTCCCATTTTTTGGTAATTACTTTGGTAACTGGTAAAGTCTGAACACTTATTTCCCATTTCATGCCTTAACAACACATAGCAAGCCACAGGATTCAAATAATTTGATCCACAGAGTAAAATAGAGAGGCTTGGATCCATGGGTAGGTAAATTTTACAACTTGAAAACATTGTCTCCTTTTTTTCATGCCATGAGATACTACTCTGAGGCTAAATTTTAATCCATGCCATGCCTAAGGATGTCTTTTAATTAAAAGAATAACTTAAATTCACTTATTAGATCTGCTCTTCTAAATGCACTCTGTTTTTCAGATGTCAGCTCATGATATCACTATCAGATTTCAGCTGTTTAGGAAACTTTTTTTTTTTTTTCTTTGAAACTCATAACAAGCCTTCAAAGAATACTGCTTCCTTCTGATGTATGCAAGGTATAAAATGATAGCTGGTTGTCAGATTTACCAAGGGAGAGTGGGGAAAAGACCAACCTGGTGAAAATTCATGGGAAAAGAGGACATTCCCTCAGTGTTTGGCATGGCAGTAGACTGGGCAACCAATCTTTTAATAATTAAGAATGCTTTTGCAAATTTGCATGAATTTAGCAGATGGAGTTATGAAAATGTCCTTTCTTTACCCAAAGTGTGTCCGAAATGCTTTTTCTTTAAAATTCGGCAAAGCTCTGGGTCTTGATTCCCATATAAATGAATTTTAAGTTATAATAATTTCACCACTACTCTTACATAATACTCAAATATCACCCTTCTTTGGTGGGGAAGGATAATTGAGGCAATCTAAAGAATTAGTACATTTAATTTAAGAAAGAAAAACTACTACTTTAAAACATACAGAGGCACAAATTGAGCAGACAGTTAGCTACTAAAATGGCAAGTTAGATTTCATGGAAAAGCGGACAGACTCAGGCCACTCTGGTTTAATATGAGAGCATTGGTACATCCAATGGATTTATGCACGAGAAAGGTTCAGGGAACTGGGTTGGGTGATATTTTAAATTTCTGATTGATACTAACTCTACCTCATTGCTCCTAGATTTCTCCCTTGATATAAATAATTTAAGATTTTGAAACTAGCTTGGGAGTAATTCTCCACGTTCAGTTCTGTTGGTTTCAAAGGATAGTTGGACTTGGAGATATGCTGGTTAACTTAACGATGGTCTGATAATTCCTAAATGCATTCTCTGGGTTCATAAGAGTTATTTACATTTTATTTTACAGACATATTATCAAACACTACGTTTAACGTCCCGAACTGTGTTTCTAATTTTTGAACAGCATTCATTTCATACTAGGGCTTATCACTTACTGATTAACTTTTGTCATAGATTAAATCAATTAATATGTACATAAAGTCCTATAATCATAAAGCACAAAGCACATGCTAATTATTATGTTCCTTAATTTTGAAAACTGTTTAAACTGCCCAAGATTTTCTTAGCATTTTAAACCTAGTTTTTGTAGATTTTGTATATCTTACTGGCATAAATTGATGGAAGTCATCTGGAACCATCTGAGGAAGATGTTTACCAATATTAATTTCTCTCTCATTCACTTCTTAAAAAAACACAAACAAAAAAACCTAATTTTTAGCTACTTTCATCCATAAAACATAGACACTTACAGCTCCTTTGGCTACCATTGTTATTCTTTCTTGCTCTCCAATAGTCAGACACTCACCTTTATCACAGAAATAAATGGAGTCTGCATTTCCTGCCCCTATTTCTTCCCAAGGGAAGAAACTAAACATAGGCTTTTGTTTCTCCCAACCATATTGGCAGTCTCTTTTCTCAAGAAAAAGGATAAATTTTTCCTAAGCCATTTCAGTACTATCCTGAGTGATTTCTTATTTTTTTCCTGTTACTAAATTAGTAAGTAAATGAATCCTTATATAACTATATTCTTGCTCTGGTATTTGGATCACACTTGAAAGAAAAATAAAACTGCTCCTAACTGATAGTCCTCCCAAATTCTTACCATCCTGTCCTTTCCTGTTAGTCTATATTATTTTTGAGGTATACCTTTAGCTAAGAAGTTAAAGAAAACCCTACCTTAAAAATACTCTACATGCCTTCCACTAAATGTAAGCAAATGTAAGAGGCAGCTAATGGAACTTCAGAAAAAAGAAAATGATATGCAAAGCAAAGTCCTACGAGGAAGAGAACCTATTAGGAGGGATTTCAATCATTTATATTCATTAAAATCTAACTGCAAAAATCTCTTTGAAAATCAGGCAAGACATTGAGAAACTTGGTGATGGAGGTAGATGAGTGACTTTATATGAAGGCTTGGCCTGCCCAGTGGCTGGGACTAAGGGAAAAGGCACACAGCTGTCTCTTCAGAAAGCCTCATAATTCCTTCAGTGACACAGACTAGATTAAGGTGAGGGGGATATTTTACTTATTATTTTAGAAAAACTCAAAACATTTTGAGTTTTGAACATGAGCAACAAGTATCTTGGCAAAGAATACACGCTGGGTGTGTACATCTAATCTTCTGAGATACTTCTGTTTAGTTTCCAGGCAATTTTATGCCAAGATAAATTAAACAAAATAGGAAGACTTGAGGAAAAGAGAAATGGGTTTGTTGAGGGCAGGTATGTTTATGGCTTGAAATGAGGCAGACCATGGAAAGGTGAGATCTTGGTAAAATATACAGATGGCATAGCACCTATTTCCCTTGCTTTGAAAGAACTACAGGCTTCACTCACTCACACGGATGAGAAATTTTTCAGTAAGGTTGTGCAGAGATGGGAGTAAAGTTCCCAAGGGCCTACAGAAGGAGGTTTTTTAGTACTCTTTACCCATTATCAGCAAAGGTCCAGCTGGTTAATAGGTACATTATAATCAGTCCCAGGGCCTTTGATTGGCCTTTCGAAGGAAAAATTAGTAAGTGGCTACAGGACACCTAAAGGGTAGTTCTAGCCTATGACTTCCTATGAGATGAAGGAATGGCACTCTACTTTTTACCTCACTTTGTAGCTTTCTCCGAGTATGTCCTATGGACTTTGGCAAAGAATTGCTACCAACTGGTAGGTGGTATGTGTGTGCGTGTGTACGTGTGTATGTGGTAGGGGAAGTGCCACCATTTATTTTATCCTTTGGTGTTAAAACATCACTTTCTGGGAACCCTGCCAAGGGTTCAGAACTGAAGCTACCTCAGAAAGAGATTGTATGGGGCAGAACAAGCACTTGGTTAAGATTAAATGTAACCTCCCTGTGCCTCATTTTTCTTATCTATAAATGGGAATAACACTATATAGTAAAAAAAAATAAAATAATAACTCTACTTCATATATTTTTTGTGAAGATGAAATGAGCTAAGACACATAGGATTAGTGTCACATACCTTGTCATCACTAAATCCTAGGTACCATTACTTATGATTATGATTATTAAAGGATTTGAGTTCTAAATCTAGCTCCTTACTAACCACTCAATACAGTTCTCACCTCCTTGTGTTTCAACCTCCTCATTTTTAAATTGGGCATAAATCTACTAGATCCAAACCAACTGGCTTTTTCCCCCATCAAATTTGATGATGTGAAAAAATATATTGGAGAAAATAAAGTGTTCGCAGAATGGAATGTATATATATGCTGTAGTCTCTGTTTCTCTAAGACTTTTTGAGCTACACTTACTATATGCTCTGTGTCATGCTAGACGTGGCAGTGATACACTGTATCAGGAGCTAGTAAATAAATATACCTTTCATGGTCAGTTGGATAGCATGGAAACGAGTTCCCCAAATAGTGAGGAGCACATGGAAAAATACAGGTAATGGCATAAATCCACACGGCATGGGGGGAAAGCCTAGGGTTCCACTATCCGAAAGCATTATGTCCAATGAAAGCATCTAAAACCATGGAGACTGGCGATAAAACCGCAGCTGCATCATAAGCAGAGATGTCAAAGTTAAAAGACATACACGCACACTGTGTCCTGAAATGAGGGGGTCTGGCAGGGACAGGAATACTCTGGCAGCTCATGCAAAACAGGCACTTTCTAATCACAGGAAGCAGTCAAGACAGGGCCTCCGACCTACAGTCGAGAGGGTTCTTACCTTTTTGACATCCCTGACCAAGTGGTACAATGTGTTTGAGGGCCCATGTCTCTGAAAACAATAAAGAAGAATCAAATGGTTTTGCTAGTCAGGGGCTCTCATTGGCAAGGCAACAAGGATCTGGAAGGAAGGGTTCTGGCTGGCGGAGGGGAAGTTCATTAAGATGAACCTTGTTCTAGTTGCTCAGTTGTACCTGTCTTTTCTAAACAAATACAGTGGCAGGTTTTTGGATTGTGGCTCCTCAAGAAAAACCACTTGAGGTTCTAGATTCAAACTTTGCAAAGGAGGCCATCAACTCTGTTGACAGCTGGGCCAAAACATCATTCAAGAGGCTAGTTGTGCAGCAGGGGGAGACAAAAGGGCCAGTTTACTGCATTAGAACTACAATTTGGCACACTGCCAATCGCAACTTGTTTATTACCCATAATGAATGAGAAACTGGCTAAAGCAGGGTTTGGCAGACTTTTTCTGTAAATAGCCAGATGGTTAATATCTTAGACTTTGTGGGCCATACAGTCTTCATCGCAACTGTTCAACTCTGCCATTGTGCAAAAGATCCTTACCTTTGCTTAAGGTAAGAATAAAGTGAAGTGGTTTGCCATTCTCTTGTCTTTCAGGAATAGGAATATCAGATGAAACACAGGATGCCTAGTTAAATCTGAGTTCCAGACAGCCAATGAATAACTTCTTTTTTTGTTTTAATTTTCATTCATTTTATTAATTCTTAATGTTGAACTTTTTTTTTGTCATATTGATGGCCTTTTTTTTTTTTTAATCTGTTTTTATTTTTGGCTGTGTTGGGTCTTTGTTGCTGTGTGCAGGCTTTCTCTAGTTTCAGCGAGCGGGGGCTTCTCTTGTTGCAGAGCACGGGCTCTAGGCGCACCGGCTTCAGTACTTGTGGCACACAGGTTCTAGAGCGCAGGCTCAGTAATTGTGGTGCACGGGCTTAGTTGCTCCGCGGCATGTGGGATCTTCCCGGGCCAGGGATCGAACCCCTGTCCCCTGCATTGGCAGGCGGATTCTTAACCACTGCACCACCAGGGAAGCCCTGATGGCCTATTTTGTATTTCTTTTTAGTATTCATGTATTTTTTATGTATCAAATTAAAAGTTTTAAATGTAACTATATCTCTTAATCTTTTGATTTACAGCTTCTTTTGTTTTTATGTTTCCTCATCTTTTTTAAATTGAGGTATAATTGACATATTTTAGTTCCAGGTGTACAACATAGTGATTCGATATTTGTATATATGGCAAAATGATCATTACAATAAGTCTATTTAATATCTGTCACCATACATAGTTCCTAGATTTTTTTCTTGTTATAAGGACCTTAAAGATCTACTCTCTTAGCAACTTTCAAATATGCAATACAATATTATTAGCTATAGTCACTGTACTGTATATTACATCCTCATGACATTTATTTTATAAATAAATTTGGAATTTTGTACATTTTGACCAATAACAATGAATAATTTTGAGTATAAGTATGTCTTGTGCAATATTTGAGACATACTAAAAATTATTTGCTCTTTATCTGAAATTCAAACCTAACTGGGAATTCTGTATTTTTGTTTGCTAAATCTGGTGACCGTATTGGAAGATCCTGAACAGTGATGGCAAATCCTTAAGCACTGCTGGAACAAATTCAAGTATTCAAGACAATCCCTGTGTACCGCCTCAACCACTGGCCCCTTCAGGCAGACATACTCATCAGAACTCTTTTTCCACTGAGGGATGCAGTATTGTGTCGGGATTAAACATGCAAACTCTGGAGTCAGAATGCCTGGCTCCAAACCTGACCCTGCTGCTTACCAGCTATGACCATGGGCAAGCTGCTTAACCGTGACTCAGTCTTATTATCTATAAAATGAGGATAATACTACCACTTATCTGGTAGGGCTGTTGTGAGGATTAAATGATGAAATGTTTATAAAACTATTAAAATAGTGCTTAGAAAATGTTAGCTATTCTTATCACTGAGGCCATTCACTGTTCCATAATTCTTTTCAAGAGAGTACTCTAGGGAATGTTGATTAGACTTGACTGGAGTGATGAAATCTATTGGCCTTTCTTGATCTATAACTTTCCTACTTACTTCTTTCCAATCATTGGAATAAATCACTCTACTCCCTTGATTCTCTAATTTATATGAAGGTCATTCAACTCTGTGTTTTCATTTATTTATTTTACTGAAAACCCCGTTATTATTTTTTCCCCAGTTTTATTGAGATAAAATTGACATGTAACATTGTGTAAGTTTAAGGTGTACAATGTGATGATTTGATGCTCGTATATATTGTGAAATGTCTACCATAATAAGGTTAGTTAACATATCCTTCACCTCACTTAATAATCATTTTGTTGTTGTTATGGTGAGAACATTAAAGCTCTGATCTCATAGTAACTTGCAAGTATACAATATAGTACTGTTAACTACAGTCACAATGCTGTACATTAGATCCCTGAAACATATTCATCTTATAACTGAAAGTTTGTATCCTTTGGCCAACATCTCCCCATTTCCCCTGCCCCTCGGCCCCAAATTTTTGGAGGAACCTCCATATTGTTTCCTATATTTTGTTCCCTTGTCTACTATTAGTTAACTGTATATGCATGAGTTTATTGCTGGGCTCTTGATTCTGTTCCATTGGTCTATGTGTCTGTTTTTATGCTGATACCATACTATTTCGATTACTGTATCTTTGTGATATAGTTTGAAATCAAGAAGTGTGATGTCTCCACCTTTGTTCTTCTTTCTCATGACTTCTTTGGTTATTCAGGGTCTTTTGTGGTTCCATGCAAATTGTAGGAATGTTTTTTTCTATTTCTGTGAAAAATGCCATCAGAATTGCATTGAATCTATAGATGGTTTTGGGTAGCATGAACATTTTAACAATATTAACACTTCCAGTTCATGAACATGAGATATCTTTCCATTTATTTGTGCCTTCTTCAATTTCTTTTATCAATGTCATAGTTTTTGATATATGATCAAAGATCTTTCACTTCTTTGAAAGATCTTTTAAGATCTCAAAGATCTTTTAAGTTTATTCCTAAGTATTTTATTGTTTTTGGTGCTGTTGTAAATGAAATTGTTTTCTTTATTTCTTTTTCAGATAATTCATTGTTAGCATACATAAATGCAATTGATTTTTGTATGTTGCCTCTGTATACTGAAACTTACTGAATTTATTAGTTCTAATAGATTTTTTGGTGGAGTCTTTAGGATTTTCTGTATACAAGATGCTGTTATCAGCAAACAGAGACAATTTTCTTTCTTCCTTTTCAATTTGGATAAAAAATTTTTATTTCTTTTCCTCCTTTTTTTTTGGCCTAATTTCTCTGGCTACGACTTCCAGTACCATGTTGAATAGGAGTGGTAAGAGTGGGCACAATTTTCTTGTTCCTGATCTCAGAGGGAAAGCTTTCAATCTTTCACCATTGAGTATGACGTTAGCTGTGGGTTTGTCATATATGGCCTTTATTACATTGAGGTGTGTTACTGTTATACTCAATTTGTTGAGAGTTTTTACCGTGAAAGGATGTTGAATTTTGTTAAATATATTTTCTGCATCCACTGAGATGATCATATGATTTTTGTCTTTCATTCTATTAATGTGATGTATCACATTTATTAATTTGCATATGTTGAACCATCCTTGCATCTAGGAAGACTCCCACTTGATCATGGTATACCATCTTTTTAATGTGCTTCAATTTGGTTTGCTAGTATTTTGTTGAGAATTTTTGCATCTATATTCATCAGGAATATTGACCTGTAGTTTTCTTTTCTTGCAGTGTCCTTATCTGGCTTTGCTATTATGGTAATGCTGGCCTCCTAAAATAAGTTTGGGAACATTCTCTCCTCTTCAATTTTTTTTGAAGAATTGGAAAAGAATTGGAGTTAACTCTTTAAATGTTTGGTAGAATTCACCTGTGAAGCCATCTGGTCCTGGGCTTTTCTTTGTTGGGAGGTTTTTGATTCCTGATTCAATCTCCTTACTTGCTATTGGTCCACATGCAGCCTTGGCTGATGGAGTGTACTCATGTAGCTGCAGGGTCTTGCAGTTCTAGGGTCTTGCATTTCCACAGCAGTGGCGGTGTGTGTCAGGCCAGCAGTGTACAGGTGCACAGCCAGAGGTGCTAGCTTTCAGAGTGTGCACAGCAGTGGAGGTCAGCCATGGGGGTCTAGGCTGGGTTCTTGCAATCGTGTAGCCGCAGAGGCCTGGGCTGGCTGCTGGTGTGGACCCCAGGCACCAGCAGGGGTGAGGGGAGAGGGAGTGGTGAGGGGCTTGGGTGACTGGTGTCTATGAACGCAAATATCTGTAGAGCAAAAGCCAGTGAAATCTGCAGGGGTCTGTGGCAGCTGTGCTGGTTATTGGTTTCTTCACTGGTGAAAAATGCCGGGGTCCTCTGCAGAGCAGGTCTCTGGGAACCATGGTTACTCAGCCTTCAGCCTGGCTGATACTGTGCTCCTAGCTATCACAGTATGTCTCAGCTTTGCAGGTCTCTGGGCAGGGTGAAACCAAAGTGTGTCCTTTGTGCAGTGCCCTGAAAGGCTCACTGGCTCTCTCTTTTCCAGTGAGGGGAACTATTTCTAGCTGAGGAGCTTCCTCTTGGCACAGAGCTGTGCTGGCCTCAGGGGACAGGGTGATACAGACACAATGAAGCTGTTCTTCCTCTCCTTTTTGTGTGGTTATTTTCAGATATTTTTTGTTCCACTGTTTTGCTGAAGTTTCTTAATTGAACTCTTGAGCTCTCCTAGAGCTGTCTTTGTCTGTGGATAGCTGTCTAATTGTTGATCTTTGTTGGGGGGGCGGATAGAGGCTGGGTCTCCCACTCTGCCATTCTGGCGTATTGTTACTGAAAGTCTTAGTATGTGGAACTGAGAAAAATCTGCAGAGAAAACAGAAACGTGGGGTCATTCCGCTAACTTGTTTTCTACTTCCAGCAGTGGGAATGTTACAGAGCCAGGGTGGCACCAGCTAATACCTATCACTGGCTGGGGACAGGTCAACAAGCTCCATCTCATTAGTGCTGTGGGTGGTGGGACAAAGAGGCACTGTGACAAATGAGGGGAAAAACAGTCTCTGAGAAAGAAGCTTTGGTTCAGTACTGGCTTCTGTCTTTACTTAGAAATTTTGTGATGTTGAATAAGCCAATTCTCTTCTTGGCCTCAGTTTCCTCATCTGTAAAATGGGGAAAACAATACCTACTCTTTAAACTTCATTGTATTTTAGTGAGTATCAGCTCAGAGCTGATGTACTTAACTCACTGGATACTCTCAACAACTTCATAAACAGTAGGTTTTCTTTTGATTACTTCTTGGTATCCCTAGTGAATGAATTAACAAATCATTATAAAACAAAACAAAACAAATCTTTCTGGGTAACTCCAAACGAGAGGTTTTTACATTTTATCCTATTATAGTGGAATGAATGAACTTCATAGCTCTGAGGATAACAAGATGGTGCAGGATAGTTAATCGGCCTCCTTTGATGCTTGGAGTTATATCAATCCTCCTCTGCTGATTGCCTCAAACACCCTCTGGGCTTACAGAATAAAGTGTGTTCTAATTTCCAGAGCCATATGCTTTTGTGTAAGAACCTGAGAACATTAACTTTTGGTGATCATGTAACTTTCTGCTTCTTAGATGCTGACAACTGAGCAGTTAAAACAAGTGGATTCTTGGTGACTTGGTGTTTGTTGTCTATACAGGTCTAAGGGAGCATTTGTGGAAAATGATCCATGCATTTGGAGGGGAGGGCAGGGACTCACAGATATGTGGGGGGCAGGAGAAGGTAAAACAAACAAACAAAAAAAGTAGAGAAAATAAAATGTGCCTTAGCTTGGTCCTACCGTATTGTACAATTCCTCTAGTCTGGAGATGGTGAGAAAACGGTGCATGCTTACTCCATTCTCTATGAGCAATTTCACAAAATCCACTCTGTCCAGAACTAGGGCATCCAACATGGCTTGCTCCAGAGACCCCACCTGCAAATCAAGTCAGAGTTAGTCTGACCCAGGGTCTAAGGATGTAGTTCTCTGGCATTCTCCTGAATAGTTTAGAAATGGATGCCTTTGACATCTGGTAAACCTTCAGCACCTCCAAGAACATGCTAGCAAGAGTTTCCCAACCCCACTTTTAGGACAGTCACACTCTCTCCTGTGTTTTGGGGCTTGTCTTTGCAAACAGAACACAAGGATCTCTAGTTCCAAAAGCTATTTCTTCCTTGAATCTCTTTTTTTGTTCTAGATTCTGAGAAGGTGCACGGGTTTAAAAGGCTTTCCCTCTTCCAACTCTCTGACCAAACTTCTACAAAACCAGTGAAGTTCCAAAGTGAGTACTTTACTGTCTTCATTGTCATCTTCCTTAGGCTCTAAATTGGACTCCTGGCTGACCTGAGAGGAGGGATCCTAGTAAACAGACCAGAAAGAAGGCTGCTCTTTTTTTTTTAAGTTAAGTGATACTACCTTGTCTCCACCTCGCCCATTTCTACACGGAGGCCCAATAACTATTTAGGTCATTTGGTCTGTTTACTAGGGTTTTATTTAATTTCTTTCACAAAAATTTCCCAGTGTCCAGACTCCTTGACAAATCTTTCCACACTAGCAATTCATTTGCACTAAATGAAGCCAGGGTTTCAATCCTAGGCAGAAGCTCTCTGGGGCAGAGGAAGGGTTAAAAAAGACCTGTACCTGAAGGTGTGTCCTGCAGTGATTCCAGGCACAGAAATCAAATCCCAGACTGTTGGCTGCCTCCTGGGCATACAAGCATACACTACCCAATGGCCAATTTCCAAGTTTTTATTTTTGGTAGAGCCAGTTGACGGAAACAAACCAAGAACAGTTATATAAAGCTTTGGTTGCCTCTGTATTGTTCTTGGGTTCAGGGAGGACCTGTGCTCAGCCTCCAGGACCAGATGGCACCGGCACGTGGAAGCCTGCTAATTCTGTATCCTAAGGTGCGACCCAGCCCCACACCAGCATGGGGTGCCACCACATGGCAGCAGAAACCTCCGGGACAACCAGAAACAAACTGCTAACTCTGCTCCTTCTTTAGTTTTAATTAACACAATTTTGTCTTATATATATTTTTTCAGGCATATAAAAGAAATGGCATTAGTTGCAGCTAAACATTGTTATCAAAGGCCACTCAGAGAGATGGAAATGTTTGGAACATTTGGAGCTGTGCTTTGTCATATCTTCCACCAGATGACAGTGTTTTCCTAAATATAAGAAAGGGAGCTGAGAATGAGGGCAGTTACAAAGGAACGTTTCTACCCTAAAGAAAAAGCAGCGCTTTCCCGAGCCGCTCTCAGAGTTTCCTTAAACAAATACCCTTGCCCAAGCAAGTGGGCTTTTCAGGGGTGACGACATATACTCTACCGGCCACTGTTGCCCATAAATAAAGATCTGGCTGCGGGCGATGTCGACTCTGTTCCAGGCTAAAGCTAAGCTCAGTTGGTCTGGGGCCGAGGCATTGGCTCCTGTGTGTAGATAAGTAGGAGAGAAGAATGAGAGAGAGAAAACAGCACTCAGTTATTATACCAAGAAGACCCACTCCATCGCTCTCCCATCCACCCCCTCTTCCTGGAGAGCAGACTTGGCTGTACAGCAGGGGTTCTCATACTTGGCCCTATTGCCATTTTGAGCAGGATAATTATCATGTCCTATATATTGTAGAATATTTAGCAGCATCTCAGGACCCAGTAGATGCCAATAGCACCTCCCCCACCAAGCCATGACAATCAAAAATATCTCCAGACATTGCCAAACGCCCCCAGGAGTGAAGGGAGACAATATTAACCCGACTGCTGCTCTACAGCTCTGCTAGTCAAGGTGTGGTTCACAGGGCAGCAGCAGCAGCATCACCTGGGCACTTATTAGAAAGGCAGGATCCCAGGCCCCACCCCAGACCTACTAAATCAGAATCTGTATTTCAACAAGATCCCAGGTGATTCCTATACATGTTGAAGTTTGAGAAGCCTGCTCTACAACACATTTTGTTTCTGCTGGCCAATCACTGGTTTCAAGGCATCATTTGAATTATATATTGCATGGTGATGGTGCCCTTGTCAAGAAAGTGAGCCAGGGGGCTTCCCTGGTGGTGCAGTGGTTGAGAATCTGCCTACCAATGCAGGGGACACGGGTTCGGGCCCTGGTCTGGGAAGATCCCACACGCCGCGGAGCAACTGGGCCCGTGAGCCACAACTACTGAGGCTGCGCGTCTGGAGCCTGTGCTCCGCAACAAGAGAGGCCGCGATAGTGAGAGGCCTGCACACCACGATGAGGAGTGGCCCTGCTTGCCGCAACTAGAGAAAGCCCTCGCACAGAAACGAAGACCCAACACAGTCATAAATTAATCAATTAATTAATTAATTAAAAAAAAAAAAAGAAAGTGAGCCAGCTTTAACACTCTATTGAAAAAGAGTTAAGAAGATCTTTTAAGAGAAAGGCAAACAAATGGCTGAGGTTTACTTCGATTTGTGAGTAGAAACCACGGAACAATTTTTCAGTTTCCCATTATTCTCCAGACTCTGTCGCTAGATCTGCACTGTCTACGTGTGGCTATTTAAATCTAAACTAATTAAAATTAAATTAAAACTTTAATTCCTCACTCATAGTAGCCACATTTCAAGTGCTCAATAGTCGCACGTGACTGGTGGCCTTTGAATTGGACAGTGCAAGTACAGAACAGTTCCATCAACACAGAGACGGTTTACTGGGACAGAGCTGGTCTAAATCAATGTATCCTGTCCATAAATGCAACCTGCCAAGCAGCGGGATGTGAGATTGAGAATGAAGAGAAAAATGGGCTACAGTCAGAGGATCTGAGTCTGCCATTTCACTGCTGTGTGGCACTGGACCTCTCTAAGCCACTGTTTTATCATCTGTAAAATGGGGACAATAAAAGTTATCCTGTTTACCCAGCTGAGATGTGAGACTGAAATGGGATTATATAAATGAACTCACACGTGAACAGGGTTATTTCAATTCATCAATATCCTTGGTGTACTGAGCAAGAGACATCCCTAAATATTTGCCAGACTTCATGCTGCTGGATGTCCCACCACCAGGGGAGCAGGATAAAGAGAGGACACTCTTTCCTGCATCAGATGTTTTCGAATGGCAAAGTATTAGGCACATCCACATGTTATCATATGTAATGTCTCAAATAATCCTGGGAATTTGGTCTTACTGTCTCCATTTGACAGACGATACTGAGGTCCAGAGAGGTTAAAGATCAAACAGCTACTAACAGAGGGTAAACAGAATAAGCATTCATTATGTCAGAGGTGAGATTCAGACTCAGAGAGTTTTCCCTTCATTTTGTCCCTGCTGATTCTGATGTTTGTGAAGGAAGGAGGGACAGAAAATGCTGATGCTGCCCATTCCTCTGGGTTCTTCATCAGTGGAAGCCCAAAGCAAGGAGCTGGGGATATGGCTGCTGTATCAGTGATTCCCAATCTCTGCTGTACATTAGAATCACCTGGGAAGCTTTTAAAATATCCCGGTGCCCAGGTTGCACCTCAAACCAATTGTATCACGGTGCCTTGGGTGGCAAGCCAGGCGCAGATAGTTTTTAAGATCTCCAGGTGTTTTCGATGTGCAGCAGAGTTTGGGGACCACTGTGCCACATGTTTCTTTCCTCTGCTTACCCTTACCTCTTCTCTCTGGGCTTTGAGATAATGATGTGAACAATTAGGTAAGTGAAGTGTTCTCTAGATGACCCCTTCTCAAATTTGAGCATGCATAAGAATAATCTGGAGAGCTTTTTAAAACACAGATTCTTGGGCCCCACCTCCAAAGATTCTGATTCAGTACATCTGGGGTGGGACCTGAGTTTCTGTATTTCTAACAAGCTCCCAGGTAGTGCTGAGGCTGATGATCTAGGGCCACCCTTTGAATAACAAGGCCCTAGAGAGCTGTGGTGCTATGTTCCCTTCATAGGTCAAAGAGCATTTCTGATTCTGGTGTCCAGATATTGATGGGTTCAGTATAAACCACATACCTGTAGTAAATTAATTAGGAATTAAATTAATTGGAATGATAAATATTAATTCAGTTTACATAGGGATTTTTCCATTAAGAAAAGTATTTCTTGTCTCCTCAGACAACAGCAGGGACTGCAAGCTCATACCAGGGTAACTGACATACATAAATGATAAATAGGAACGTGTCAGAATGTACTGTCAACATTTTGAAGGAGAATGAAAAGTGAAGGCTCACTGGAGTTGCATTTGGAAAGGTAGCACTTTATGCTAACTTCCAGCTAAGGAAGCTTAGCTGCCCTATTGGTCCTTGCTGACCTGCTGTAATGGTTTAATCATTCCCTTTGCCATTTGTATGCCACAAATTTGTATGTCACCCAAGTCAATAGTAGCCACACAAATCTGAACAAGAACACATAGCAGAAAGCAGTCATTGAGGTCAATGTGAACTGCCTGAATGTAATTAGGTAAGTGTCAAATGAAAGCACGAAACTGATGAGTCTTGACTTTTCAAAAATTGAAAATATATCACTCAAGATTGGTGCTGGGTGACAGTTCGAATCAGTGGTTCTCAACTAGGGTAACCAACCATCCTAGTTTGCCTGGTATAGTCACCGTGTTAGCAGTGAAATTTCTGAATCCTGGGAGACCCCTCAGTCCTGCACAAACCTGGATGGCTGGTCACCCTATTCTCAACTGTGGTGGAACATTGAAATTTCCTGGAAAATTTAAAATATACTCATGCCTGGGATGTATCCTCAGAGACTCTGATTTAACTGGTCCTGAGCACTGCAGTTTTAAAAGTTTCTTAACAGCTTTTAAGAACTAGAGATTCTTAACAGCTTTTAAGAACTAGAGGTTCTTAACCTCATTTACACATTAGAATTGTGAAGACAAGGTTAAGAACCTCGAGTCTAGATATTATATGGTCATTCATTCACTCATTTATTTATTTATGTATACATTCAAAGATATTGACCTCATGCCTTCTCATATGGCAGGCGCTATGACAGTATGAAGACCAAGGTGAATAAGACAAAATCCTTTGTCTTTTGAGAGCTTACATTCTAGAGAAGGAGAGAGGTCTGTAATTAAATACACTATTTCATGCAATCATTCATTTATTTGCTCAATAGATATTTATTGAATACCTTCGGTGCCAGGAACTGTTTTAGCACTGAATGTCTGGTGGTGAACAAGATAGCTAAGGTCACTCTTCACATAGCTTACTACTTACTTCTACTAGTGGAGGAGTGGCACTCAGAAAATAAATGAATAAATGAATTAATAAACAGTATACTTTCAGAACGTGTAAGTGCTATGAAGGAGCAGTGTCATTCCCAGGATATATGGGACCTGTGTCTATATAAAAAATTTGAGTCATTCCAAATCAAAGTGGCAGCAACATTCTGGCAACCCATTTCATATGATCCCAGGACAAAAGTATTGTGCCAGTCAGCTGGAGTGATCTGCTGGCCAGGCTGCCCTCCTGAAACCAAGGCTGGACATGGAGCCACTGGATAACCTCATAGCACAAGTCTGGGAATACTTTGGGGCATCTGGTTGATCCCGTGTGGGAAACAGAAGTTTCAAAAATGCCCTGAAGTATTGAAATGGGTCTGGGGTCTATGCAGGTCCTGGTGTCAGCTCAGTCCCTGCCCTCCCCAGCATATGGTACTACAGCCCTAGCTGGTGTGGGATCCCAGGTGGCCATGGAGAAGGCCCTTGAAAGCAAAGGTCTAAGGATGGTACTGATAATGATCAGGGTGGTGGAGCTGCTCTGTTAAAATGAGTGAACAGGAGACCCCCCCCCCCGAGAGAAACACTTGAACCGAGATCTAAATGATTAGAAAAAGCCATCGTGTGAAGAAGTGGGGGGAAAACATTCTGGGAAGAGGAAACATCAAGTGCAAAGGTCCTGACGTAGAAATGAAAACAAGTAGGTATAAGACATTAAAATATGGTTTTATTATTTCCTCTTTCTGCAGGTAATCTTCCCTGCATAAGTAATGGCCACACTTGGTTTTATGGGATTAGTTCACTAGACAAATGAGAGGAAGAAAAGTGTTCTAGCAAAGAGAATCATATATGCAAAGATTGGGGAGTTAAATAACTCAGTGAATTTGGAAAATTCATGGGAAGATATTGAAGATTCAGTGCTTGGGGTATAGTGTGAGTTAGAAGCAGAGAGAGATGAAGCTAGAATAGAAAGACTTATAAATGATATGGAAGAGTTTTGTTTTTTCCTGAAGTCATGAGGAAACCACTGGAGGACTCTGTCTCAGAAACAACGCAGTCAGATTTATGACTTAGGAAAATCACTAGAGCAGTGTGAAGGATGGATTGGAAGAGCAGTGGACTGGAGAAGCAGTTAGGAAAGTTCTGCAGCATTCTAGGAAAGGGAAAATGAGCACCTGAAGAAGCAGCTTGGATGGAGAAAGCAAAGTTGATAGCCTTGGGTGAGATTTAAAGTGGGGAGCAAGAGAGAAAGAGAAGTCAAATGTGATCCCCTGTCTCCAGCTTGGGAACCCAACTGAGATTGGCAATGCAAGATAAAACAAGCATTTGGGGACAGAAAAATTTCATTCTTTAAGATGTTGAGCTTAAATGCCTGTGGTATGTCCAGGTGGGAATGACCAGAGGCCACTAGATATTGAGGTCTGGGGCAGGGGAGGGGTCAGGCCTGGAGATACAGATTTGGGAAACATTAGCATGAAGGTGACAAGAAGAAGAGAGCAGAAGATGGGTAAGTGAAAAACCAATACTTAAAAAGTATGAAAGCAAAGCAAATCTTTAGAAAGAAAGCACACACACACACAAAAACAGAGAGATAGGAAGAGAACTGGAGATCATGGTGTCCTAAACTATGGAAAGAGAGGTTCTCAAGAAAGAGGGTATGGTCAATAGGGCAAATTCTGCAAAAAGAGCAAGTGAAAAGACTGGTCTTCCTTCTTCACAACTCTTCTCATTACTGAGCACCAGCTTATGCATCTATTAGTTTATTACTTATTTCCTTCACCAGAATGTAAACTGCAAGAGGTCAGGGACTGAGTCTTCTTTATTCACTGTTGTATTCTTAGAGTCCAAAACAGTGCTTGGCACATAATAGGTGTTTAATAACTATTTGTTGAATGAATAAATGAACCCAAAAGTGTGCACTGGATTTGGCAATTAAGAAGTCCTTGATGAAAACAGTGTGTGTACTGTCAGCAGAGTACGGGAATGGAAGCATGTCTCCTAACTCTTCCCTCAAGGAAAGTGTGATCTAATAAGAATGGAGGTGGAATGGAATAAAAGGAGAGATATGACAAGTATACAAATCACTGTATCAAAGAACAAAGTGGTAAGTTCTGTAGAAGCTATACACATAAGTCTAGAGCACTTCCTGTCAGTTAAGTCAGAGCAACTTTAAGGAGGAAGTAGAATTTTCTGAGAGATGGGGAAGGATGAGGGAGACTTGAACAAATGGAGTTTGTGGTAGGCTGAGTGATGCCCCCATCTCTCAAAGATGTCAATGTCCTGATCCTGGGAACCAGTGAAGCTGTTACTTTATATGGCAGAAAAATTTTGTTGCTGTAATTAAGATTTTGAAATGGGGAGATTGTCCTGGATTACCTGATGGGCCAAATGCAATGTAATCACAAGAGTCCTTAGAAGAGGAACATAGGGGGATCAAAGTAGTAGTAGGACATGTGAAAATGAAAGCAACAGGGTGGATTGATGCAAGGTAAGAGCCAGAAGTCAAGGAATGTAGGCAGCCTCTGGAAGCTGAAAACGGCAAGGACATGATTCTCCTCTGAAGCCTCTAGAAGGAATATAACCCTGCTAACACCTTAATTTTAGACTTCTGGTCTCCAGAATTATGAGTAAATTTTTGTTATTTTAAGCCACTAAGTTTGTGGTAATTTGTTATGGTACCAATTCTCAAACTTTAATGTGCATATCATTTACCTGGGGATCTTGTTTAAATGGTGATTCTGATTCAGTTGGTCTGGGGTGGGCTCCTAATCATGTTTCTCTAGACAGCAAGCATTAATTAGTTTTCTATTGCAATCATGATAAAATTAAGTGCATGTACCCTTTCTCCCTTTCCTCCACCATTCAATTTTAGAATATAAGATTGTATTTTTAGTGTTTTACTCTGTGCTGTCAAATATGTTTATATTTCTTTTACTAATACTTGAATTGTGTCTTAAATTATGTTCCTTAGGCAAAAGGCATAGATATAATAATGGGCAAAAAGCCTACCAACTTTACCTTCACCCTTTTTCCTCCTGTTAATTTTTGTTGTTGTTATGTAAATGGCAAGTAACATTTACATTCTGTTCTGTTACTCAAATTCCCATTTTTATTTTAAATCTTAGTTCTATTAGATTCTAGTATCAATGCTCACAATTAGTGATTTTACCAACGAAGCATCTCTTGGTTGGTAGCTTGAATTCTCCAATAGTTTTTTTCAAGAGGAACTTAAGGGAACAATACTGCCAGAGTTCTCGACTGTTTTAAACTGTTTTGTTTCGCTTTTTCAGTAGTCATTGTAGCTGAATGACATTGGTTCAGTATAAAATCTGTTCCTCAATGGACTCCTGGCATTGAATGTTACTGTAAGAAGGTCTGAGGCCAGCTTGATTTTCACCTCATAAAAGACTTGATTACTTTTCCTGGTGGCCCAAAGTATCTTTTATTTTTCTTTGACGTTCAGTAACTTTACTAGGATTTTAAGTGTGGGTGTTGAGGATTCTGAATCCATTTTTTTCCTAGCATAACGTGGCCCTTTCAATATCCAGGTCAAAGTTTTAAAAAATTTGAATAAAAATTCTTAAATTATATTTTTAAATTATGTAATTATATTTCAAAATATTTGCTCTGATCCGTTATTTTGGTTGTCTTCTTTGGAGTCACCAAGTATGTTTATGTTGGATCTCTTTTCTATCTTCTATAAATATAACTTCTCTTTAATCCCAATTAACTCTGTTTCATTTCATTTTTGTTTATTTTCCTCATTTCTACTCTTTGTGTCCTGCGCTGGGTTTTTCACAATGTGTATTTGATCTTGTACCATTTTCCATTTCTTCTGCAATTCTGTGATAATTTTATTTTTTCCCCCTTTACTTTATTCCTGAGTGCTATTCACATTTTATCTCCTCTTGCTGCCTCACCTACTCTTACCTGAACTTTGGTATTCCAACTCTGAAGTATTTCTTCATAGGTAAGTGCTTCATTGAGATTTAATTTTTTTAAAGTTCATGGTAAAGTATTTACTCATAATGTTCATCTGTTCCCTGGAAACATTTTTATAGAGTATTAGTCTTCTGTGAATACATTTTGCTCTTTTGTTATTTTTTTCTTAGAATAAATCTGTGTGCTAATTCCTTTTTTATTTTTTACCATTTAGTGAGTTGGGTTATAATGGGCCCAGGGTAGCATTCCAGGCTAGTTATTACTCACAGCTGGAAGGTTTTCTTCCCAGCTACCATGAAGGAAAACTCTCTCCTGCAAACATGGCTTATCTGAATAATTCCATATGTGGCTCACCTCCTCTACTTATATGTACTAAGTCAGGAACAGGAGGGTCTCCTGCCACCATCCAACTCCCTCTTGTTCTTGCACATGCTGTTCCAGACAAAGGAGAGAACTTTGTACCTTAGGGTGTTCCTCACATCTAGGAATTACATTTTTGTTGGTGCTTTCTGAGGACTGTCACTGCTGGTTTCTCTCTCCTCAGCTTTCACCCTTTCCTCCTACAGATGTCCCACATATACAAATATTTTGGAATTTTTCCTAGTTTACCAAAAATGGAGTTTGCTTGCTGTTGTCTTCCTTTTTCATTATTGATTTTTGAAGCTTTCTAGGAAGAGAAAGATACATTTATGTTGCCATGTCTATACTGGAAATCCTGAAGGATTTTGTAGGTAGAAGAGTGTTTTGATCAGATCTTTGCACTAGTAGTATTCCTCTAACTGAAGCATAGAAGATGGATAGGAATATGTTCAACAAGAAGCAGGAAGATCCCTTAAGAGGCCACTGCAATAATTCAGATCAAAAGTCCTGAAGGTCTAATGATGCTGAGCAAGGAGGGAAAAGAAGGGATAGACATAAAGGAAATTATGGTGGTAAAAATGCCCAGAATTAGCAAGAATTTGCTCGAACAAAGGGAGGAAGAACTTGATGAAGGCTCTGAACCTTGACAGCCAAAAGGATGGCTGTTATATGAACATAAATGGTAGAAATCAGCTTTTTGGGCAAAGAATTTATTTTCATTTATTTATATTTATTTTTATGATAATTAATTTGATTGAATTTGACTACCAAGGGAGTTATCCAGTAGGCAATTAGAAAAGGGAGCAGGGAGGGAAGCTAGGGTTGGAGGTGAGTCTGGAGGTTATTCATGCAGATGTGCTGTTTAAAGTTATGGTACTTTTAAAGTTTGACAGAGGCAGAGTGAAGAAGTAAGAGAGTTTAATGAAAGAAACAAAGGAGTAGTCAGAAAGGCAGAATATTCAGTATCTCTGACACCAATGAAAAATAAAAATAATTGCCATCATACATACAATTACATGCTAGGCATTTTACATGTATTATCTCATTTAATGCTCACAAAGATCTGTACAGTGAATATCTTTATCCCCAGTTTGCAGATCAGAAAACGGAGGCTCAAAAATTTTGTGAGTAGAATATGTAGCTAAGCTTTTTGAGATTTTCAGAACTATAGTACTTACTTTCTAAGGAATTAAGTGGGCTCCTGGAAGTTGTAAAAAAATGAGAAAGCAGAAAATGGCTGTCTTCCCCATATAAAGAACTTTAGAAAACATCTTGTCAACATGTAGCTTCATGTCATGAAACGAACATATTTCCAACAAAATTGGAGAAGGTAGGGGCAAAACTGTGTTGAGTATCTGTCTACTCTTTCTTACCTTGATTTTGAAGGATCTCTACTCACTAAATGTTATTCATAGTACTTACTACTAAAATCATTTTTAACTTATTTTTTAAAATAGATTTTCTTACTTTGGGGGATCAGAAACAAGATGACCTTGTTATATTTATGATATGACAGTGAAAAAAGCTTTTTAAAGTATACTCAAATAGATTCTATTTTATTCAAATTTTTATTCCCAGTCCAAAACACTTTGTGAGCCCCTCTTATGGGTCAAGAACTGTTGGTTGAACTAAACTGAACACAATGTATTAACCCTCAAAAATTCCATCCCTCTTTCTTTAGGACATACCATATAAACCACCCGAGAAAATAAAGACATGATGCTGCTCAGCCTTTGGAATAATTTTGAATCTGTCACTGTCAGTATGAGCTGAAAACAAAACATTGTGTAACATGTTTTAAGCATTATTATAAGTCCTGTGTTAACAGTTTGTGTGTATCCTGCTCTGATTTTGAAACACATATGTATGTAGATAGAGAAGTGGGCATAAATTTTGTTAAATAAAGCAACTATAAAATTTTAAAAAAAGAAAAGAAAATAGAGGCTCAGAGAGGTGGATTAACTTGTAGAATGAGGCTTTAAATTGAGGCCTTCCCTCAAAATAAAAAAGAGTTGCAGTAAGAAGAGGATAAAGACGACATCATCAAGTCACTGAAAGCTGTGTGAATAAATTGGCTGGGAAAGAATATGGAATGCAAGAATTTGCAGAGTGAGTAAGTGAGTCAAGAATTTAGAGTGAGTGGAGGGTGAGGAATGCTGGTAGAAAGGCAGGCTACCTTTCAGAGTTTGATGGTTAAGATGAGAAAAGGAGGATGCTTCCTTGAGGGTCCTGGTGGAGAGGAGCCAGGTCTTCTTAGGTGACAAGTACCTGGAGCGTATTTATCGCAGAAGGGAAAAAGCCACTGGTGAGGGAGGCATTGAAAATGTAAAAGGAAAGAGCAAGTGCGTGATGGTTGAGATCCTGGCAAATGGACGCCAGGGAGTAGTTGGTTTTAGCAAAGAGGGGTCTTCAGGCAGAGGAGGAAAAGCAATGAGGCTGAGTGAAGAAACATATTCATGAGAGGAAAAGAAGGGAGCTTAGATGAACCTAAATATTGTAAGTTAAGTAAGAGGGGATACCATCTGCTGGGAGTGAGAGGAAGTGGGGACTTGAAGGAAGGAACAGGGAGAATGTGTCTGAGGCTGAGGCTTAAAGTATGAAGCAGTTTTGGAGCACAGTTAGAGCCCACTTGAGGTAAGGCATCCCAAATGTCATGGCACCAATGGGTACGTGTTGCAGGCAATATTTATTTAGGGACTTGAGCATTACTATTAGGGAAAGTTATGTTTTGTTTTGTTTTTTATTACCCTGAGGGTCACTAAACACTTCAATGGGTTGTAAATAGAGCTGTGGACCCTCTTTGGGAGAGTTTCCAAATAAAAAAGTTGGGTGAGTCATTTGACCTGGATAGTTAAGCATGATCTTGCTTGATGGACTGGGTGGTAGGGGGAGAGGGCAGGAGGTACTGACCTTGCAAGGTCTTAGTAGTGCGTTGATTCTGTGATATATAGGATGATGCAGCCCATCCCTAATTAATTGAGGAACATTTCTTCTTGCTGGGATCTTTGGGCCTTTCCTTGTCTTATCTAAAGAACCTTGCCTGGATTAAATATTCTTCTCAGGAATTCTATTCATTTCTATCAATTTACTTTACTGCTAAGTTTTGCAACTAAATGCAGTAAGTCAGTGAAAACCCATCCATCCATTCATTTAAAGACTTCAGATTCTCTACCTACATGAAAACCACAAAGGTGGAAGGAAAGTAGTTGAAAGGCCCTGCCATGTGACTTGGTTGCTAGGATACACCTTCAGTTATCTCTCAGAGCAGAGACATGACCTAGCCTTGTGAACCTCTCTTAGGAATGCAGCTGCTATGTTGAGAAAAAACAAATTAAAGGCTTGAAACACACACATATAAAGTATGTGAGGTCTGTGGATAATTATTTTTTGCTCTATTTTCTTACCTTGAATGATAACTATCTCCTCTTGGTAAAAATCACTTCAGGTAGACTCCCAGGAGAAAGTTAAAAGGAATCAGGAAAAATTGGATTAACTTTAGCTGAAGAAATTCAGATTTGGCTTGTAAGAGAAAACCCAGACAGCTGAGTGAAAGAGCCCTTTGTGGGGAGATGGAGTTTTCTTTCTTGGTTTATCTTTAGTAAATAAGAAAGATAATAATAACTAATATTTCTTTCATGCTTAGCTTGTGCCAGGCACTGTTTCTAAGTGTTAATGTATTGAATTCTCACAACAAGCTCTGAGGTGCCATTATCCTCATTTTACAGATGAGGAAACCGAGGCACAGAAACTTGTCCAAGGTGAGATGGCTAAGAGGTTCAGAGATGAGATTCAAACTCAGGCAATCTGGTTTTAAGAGCTGAAATTTTTTTTTTTCTGATCATAGAAATTTAGAACATCATACCTACAACAAAAAGGGAAGGAGGCAAACAGGTTTTTGCTTCCTTTATCACAAAATAACCCACATTGCATTAATGAAGTAAGCCAGGATATTCTCTAATGCCCTATGATTAGGTCCAAAATTGACAGTAAAATGTTACCTAAAATTCACATATCAGCTTCTTTAATTATTATTATGATTATTAGTCAAGCCATTTGGGCTTGAGGTTTTATTTGTTTATTAAAAACATCTTCCCCCAGTTTTACTGAGATATAATTGACATAAAATGTTGTATTAGTTTTAGGTGTACAATATAAATTTTGTTAACATCTATCACCTCACATAGTTACAAATTTTTTTCTTGTGATGAGAACTTTTAAGATCTATTCTATTAGCAACTTTCAGATATAAAATACAGCATTGTTAACTAAAGTCACCATGCTATACATTACCTCCCAAGAACTTACTTATAACTGGAAGTTTGTACCTTTTGACCTCATACACCCATTTCACCTACCCCCACCTCCCACTCCTTGCTGAAATTCTTGATGTCTTCATTTCACTGCATCTAGGGGCTGCCTTTAGAGAAGAGAGCTGGATCCCCAGCTGTTTTCATTTACTCAACAGATTTTTATTGAATTCCAGTTCTCCATCAGCCTTTCTTTTAGGCCCTGGGGAAAACAAGGTTGAACCAAATTTTCTACTCTCAAAGGAAAAAAAAAAAATATATATATATATATATATACATATATATATATATATAAAATAAATATAAATATAAATAAAATAAATATATATGCAATCTCCCGAGTCCTCCTTTGGATTCTATTATTGAGTCTCTTATTTTGGATAGAGTCCTTAGATGACTACCTAAGAGTCTATGCCAGTTTTTGAAGTGACCCAAAATGAATTCAGTGTTCTTCATTTCCTTTGGAACAGAAAAGATTGTCCTAAATTGGGCTCCATCCACTCTACCCTACCAGCTCCATTCATTTCAATTATCCCATCTCTACTGCCACCCCTTCCTGATAGTCATAAATAGGAGTTCTCCATTTGAAAGTCTCATGCTGAAACGGAGCAGGACCCTATGGTCCTTTCCCCACCACGTCCACTGCCTGCCTTTCATCTGTAGAAAAACTTTAGTCAAAGAATAAATTTAATCAGAGAAGTGAGAAAATGCAGAAGCAAAGGAAAACAGTCAAACAGGACAAAATAATAAAAATTTAGTCATTAAGGGACTTCCCTGGTGGCGCAGTGGTTAAGAATCCGCCTGCCAATGCAGGGGACATGGGTTCGAACCCTGGTCCGGGAAGATACCACATGCAACTAAGCAACTAAGCCCGTGTGCCACAACTACTGAGCCTGCACTCTAGAGCCCGCGAGCCACAACTACTGAAGCCCATGTGCCTAGAGCCCGTGTTCTGCAACAAAGAAAGCCACCGCAATAAGAAGCCCACACACCGCAACAAAGAGTAGACACCGCTCGCCGCAACTAGAGAAAGCCCACGCACAGCAACAAAGATCCAAAGTAGCCAAAAGTAAATAAATAAATTTATTAAAAAAGAAAAGTTTAGTCATTAAGCAAAGTTAAGGACCTTTAGTTCCTCCTCAAGGGCTATGAATAATATTCTGAGCCATGTCCTATGAGCTGTTTTGTAGATACTAAAACCCCCACCAGGTGGAAGAAGTGAACTACATGATGACCAGGATGTAGCATGACATAAGCTGCCACAATTCTGAGAATTGGCCTCAAAGAAATGGGAACAAACTGACCGGGAACTGAAGACTAACTGTACTGAAAACAATCAAGATGACGCTGATCAGACCACCACACGACCAACTTCAAGATGACTGGCAGAGCTGACTGTGCTGTTTCTGCATGTGGCCCCCTCCCTCCGCCCATAAAAGCTCTTGCCCACTGATTGTCAGTTGCAAGGAGTTGGCCTTTGGGCACGACTCCACCCTCCCCCACAGTTGCTGGCCTCAGAAATAAAGCAAACTTTCCTTTCCACCAGCCTTGCCTCTTTATCGGCTTCAGAGGGATGAGCAGCCTGACCCCACTTTTGGTAACAAGATTGTAAAAGTGAATACTTACAGAACAGTGACTTAGGTGATATTTTTGTAAAAGGATTCTCTTTTGCAAAAGGACTTATTCTCTCCTTAATTAGGAATTTACAAGTGTGTCTAAAGTATGATACAGTTCAAAAGATACAATTTACAAATACATTTTAAGGAAGGTACTGATTGGATAAAATGATGCACACTTGTACAGGCAAAAGAAACCCTGTTCGGACATTCTTATATCCTGTTTATTTGGAGGCTCTGATTTTCAGTCTTAATAAGACTTTTTTAAAAAGTATCTTCTTCTTACAGACTCACAGACTTGGGAGAGCAAACTTGTGGTTGCCACAGGGGAAGGACAGGGGGACGGATGGACTGGGAGTTTGGCATTGACATGTACACACTGCTATATTTAAAATAGGTAGCCAACGGGGACCTACTGTATAGCACAGGGAATGCTGCTCAATGTTCTGTGACAACCTAAATGGGAAAATAATTTGAAAAAGAAAACAAACAAACAAGTATCTTCTTCTTGATTTTAAATTCCTCTGAAAAAATAATTGGCATACTATTTATTTTGGATTTCTCTAGGCTGTTTATTCAATATAATAGGCTTAGTATTCTGAACTGCAGAGGTGCATTTCAAATGCTGCCTCTATAATAAAACTTCCCCTGGACACACAGTCTCTTTCATTTGCACTTTTTTAGCATTTTGTTTACGTTTTACACTGGGGTCTGTACTCTACCATATTTTAAGACTTTGAAGACTTTGCAGCACTTAAGATAATGCCTTATAGTAGGTGCCCCAGCGATTAGGTTGTTTATCCTTGATATTACCTGGGGGGGCTTGGAAACGTTACTTATCCTCCCAAGACCGAGTTTCTTCACGTAAAACAAAGTCAACAAGATCTCCCTCAAGGGACTGAGGATTAAATAGAATAACAGATGAAAAAATTGTTTTGTAAAATTAAAGCACTGTGCAAATATTTTGAGTGTCTTACACGTTCCCGACAATAAATTTACCAGGTTAAAAATACTATTTTAATAATTTTATCAGGTTAATAATGCCATTGCCATGTAGACACTCCTAGATGGAGAACAATTACCACACAGAATACCAACTGTATAGTGAAACAGTAATTCTCAGTAATTACTGAGAACAGTAATTCTCAGAAATAAGTACTGAGGTCCCTAAATTATCAAGGGCTCATATATATGTCAGAGTTGCCAATGGGTGTTAAGAGTGGTTTTACAAAAAAAGGATCTTCCAGTCTCCTCACTGGAGGATGAAGACCCCAGCCACCAGCACGCTGGGAACCAAGTGGAGGGCGAAGGGCTGGGGTCTCAGCATCTGATATCTATTAATTTATTTAGCACCCCCATTGTCAGTTCTATAGCCTAGCCCTCACCTTGCACCTGGTGTCTCCTGGTGCAGAGAATATGCTTTACCCTCTTCAGAGAATAAATCTTTGCTTTTTGATTGGAGAGGGTTTTGGAGTGTAGGGGAGTCTAGGGGAGTGGATATGGCATTCTGGCTACTTCTTTAAAAAGACTCCGTGTACCCCACCTTTCTGGGCCTTTTGAGCATTTTGAAGTGTAAGTCAGCTTGGTATCAGCTTAGTATTCAGTTTTCTTTGGTATGTTATTTTCCATTCTTACATTGGCTTTTCATCTTCCAGGTCTAGAAATGGCTTACACCACTTCTGATCACATCCCTTTGGTCGAAGCACAGTCACATGGTCCCAACCTCTCTGGAAGGAAGGCTAGGATATTTAATCTTCAGTGTGCAAGAAGAGAAATCAGTGTGGTGAACACAAAATATTGTTTCTGCTCCAACACAAAATATTGTTTCTGCTCCAACAACAAAAATATTTTAATAAATAACCATCTACTCTTGTTTTAGAGGGATTCAGTGGGACTAATAATAGTAGATCCACGTATTCAGTGGACCATATTTAACTAGGAATCTGTATTTTTTTTTTTTATACATCAAGGAAAGTTTAGCCACCATTTATTGTTCAGAACATGTGAAAAATGGGGGTAGTCCTTAATATCTGATCCTGGCCATAGAGGCTTAGGATGCAGACCAAGTGTTCTGGACTCAAATAACTTGAGTTCATGTCCAGACTCCATCAATTTCTAGCTGTGTGACCTTGGCCAAGGCAGCCTGCTGTGCCTCAGTTTCCTCAAGTGTAAAATGGCTAATACTGATAGTACCTGCCCCATTGGAATAGTGTGAGAATTAAATTAGTTAATGCTTGTACTATAGTAAATGCCATATTAGTTGTTATTGTTACATGTTTTACTATTGTTATCACTATTACTTTTGTTATTAATGTAAACTATTCATTTTGGAATCATGCTCTTACCAATCTGCATGGTTATGTAATTCAGAATATTCAATAATTGATTTAACTGATGGCTGATTCATTGCTCTCAGGCAAGTCAAGGAAGAAAAGGTACAATTCTACAGCACTGCTGGGCAGTCGGCAGTGATGATGTCTTCACAAGCTGAGAGCTGCTCAGGAGCTTTGGGTTCGCAATTAGCTTAATGTGCACATGGCATTGTTCCCGTGCCAATCCTGAGGCATGAGGGAGCTGCAGAGTGAAAGGTGTTTACCTTTTGTGTAACAAGAGGCCAAGGATGACCACATCTGCCACCAGCACTGGCTGCATGATGCAGGGAAGGAGTAACAGACCCGGACATCTGCAGACCTGGATTCCAGTTCCCCTTTGTCTGAACATCAGCAGAGGCCTCTCCCTACCCTAGACCTTTACGGTTCTATCCAGCTGTGTAGTTCTACAATGAGACAATCTTATGGACATGGTCATAATCTTGAAAATCTGCTAGAAATGGCCCGTCCACGGCTGCAGACCTGGGGACCGACGTTCACAGTTCTTGCAAGCATTTGAGCCTCCTACACATTGTAACTTTTACTGCTGGTGATTATGGCCCTGGAGCAAAGAACATCATACTCTCATCTTCTGATTAGAGACATAAGTCCAAGCCCCACTCTCTCACTTACTACCTACATCAAAGGAGCTGAAGAATCACTCTCTCCTATGCGTTGGAACAGAACTCTGCTTAGGAAGGAGGCTGTCTTTGTTTGTAAAAATACCCTGCAAAGCTGCTTAGGGTAGATGAGCCCTTCAGGGCCAGGGCCAAAATGTCAGAGAACAGGGATGAAATGCTCTGTTTGAAGGACTTTGCTTTACTCTTAGAGGGGAGCATGAAGAAGAGAACAGTGGGAGAAGAGGGGGAGAAGACTGTGAGACAGTGTGACATTGGGGAAGTCAAGGGTGAAGGATCCATGGGAAGTCCCTGTGTGAAATAGCCAAAGGACGTCAACATTGGAGATGCCTGCTGTGCAATTAGAAGCTATGTGCATTATTGAGAAGTAAACTTCTCTTCCATCCCTACCTACTTTTTTAGAAAAGTCTACTATGTCTGTTAAAAGCTTTGTGTAAGTGAATTTTGTTTTTTGTTTTGAAATTGTGGCAAGGCTGAGTTTTACATTTTGCGTTCTGTGATGAGAAACAGAAATATCACACGTGGAATCAGGAACCTGAAGGCAGGGGTGACCAAGAGAACTTACATCTTTCAGGAGTTTGCAGAAATCCTGGGGAGGATGTGGAATTTGCATTACTGTGGATCACTGAGTTGAAAGGCTGGAGTCCACCTCAGTGAACTCTCCAGGGGTAAGGAGGCCCAGTTTATGTCTAGGTTGTTTATATGACTTTAGCCAGTGACTGATGGGCTTGGGACTAAACTTCACTTCTTTCAATCAGTGGACATTTATTGAATGCTTAGCGTATGTCAAGCATTTTTCCTGGTATTGGGATATGAAGGCAAAGAAGACATAATACTTTTCTTCTGGAAACTTCCTAATTGGAAGGTGGGTGTTGTAATCAGGATGATCACTCTTCCCAGTTTACCTGGACATTCTTGGTTCATTCTACTTGTTCTGTCATAATTATCTATACCTCCCACTTTCATGCCCCAGAAGGCCCAGTTTGGAGATAAATAAACTGGCAACCATTCCACAGAGTTGTTATAAAGATTAGATGATAAAATTTACGTGAAAATGCTTTGTGAATTGTAAAACATTACACAAATAGAAAGATTAAGAGATTTAAGTTCTTTTATTGCATTCTCCTATTAGAGACAAACAGAAGTGTCCAAAATTGCTCTCTACCATGGTCTCTATTATTGCTCTGAGATCTACTTGGATATGCAAGAAAATAAACTTGCCAGAAAATTAACTTCATTTTAAGGCAGCTTAGCATGTGCTCAACCATTTTCAAGATTAAATTTCTTTTTGTGGTCTGTCTGTTCCTTTACATGTATGCTCAAGGGTTTTGTTGTTGTTTTTCAAATTTATGTGTCCTTTCAAAATTAACATTTTATGATGCTGTTGGATTTTGGACATGGGGGGCATCCTAATCCCCTAGGAATTTTTAAAGCCTGTCTTAGAAGGGGAAGAGTATCAACGCATTAAGTGCTCAGTATTTACCATGAAGAAGGCAGAGTGCCTGCCCTCAGAGAGCTTCCAGTGTAACCATCTCATGCGGCCCTTTTAAACCAACCCACATGAGAAAGGTACAATTTCCTTTTTCACAGTTAAGGGAACTGAGGCATACAGAGGTTAAATAACTTGGTCAATTCTACAGCCAGCAAAGAACTAGGAGATATATACATACATACATATATATATATATATATATATATATATATATATATATATATATATATATATGTATATATCTCATCTTATCCCAAAGCCTGTTGATCATTTATTCACGCATCCAACAAATATAACATATTGAATACTGACGGTGTGCCAGGCACTGTGTATATGTGTATATCATCATGAGTAAAACGGATGTGGTCCCTGTCCTCATTTCTAGTTTGGCATCATCATCATCATGATCTGTCCAACCATCATTTATTAAACAGAACTTTCCAGGTACTGTTAAGTGCTTTACTTGCATTATTAATTACAATTGTTACAATGACTGTAAGTGAGGTATGATAATTATCTCAGTTTTACAGATTGGGAAACCAAGCCTCAATGAAGTAAAGCAATTTGTTCAATCAGGGAGTAGCGATGCTTTGAGTATGGCTGTAATTCTTAACATTATAAGGCCCTTTACTAGTGGTCTCACTGTGGTAAGTACTATTCTGAGGGGTTGGGGTGGTAGTGGAGGATGGGGTGGATGGTGTCTAGTGGGGAAAGCCTGGGACGATTTGGTCTTCCCAGAATCATTTTTTCCTAAGGGATAGACTTTGGTCTTGGGGAAAAAGTGTTAAGAATGTAATCTCCTTTAAAATTTTTGGCAGAAATAATCAAGTACAGACAATTAAAATTGAAAAGGGTAATAATGATTATAGTAATAAATAACAATATATAGTAAATAATATTCATAAATTGCATATTTAGGTCTACCTAAAGTGAACTGTATGAGAATGCCTTGGGAGAATGTCTGAACCCTGATTAGTATTCATTTGACCTAGTTCCCATTTTTGTCTGCTGAGTGAAGAATTTATTCCACTAAGGTGCACGAGGTGCCAGCATGTGAGGTAAATCTGACACTCTTTGACCCTCAGTACTTCTTTTAATACAACTGCAGAGACGTGTATATTTTTTAGTTGCTTTTGGTCTTCTCAGCACTCTTTCCTCCTCTACTTTCTGGCTACAGAACCTCTTTTATGTGTTGTTGGGAATCTATAACTCTGAGACTCAGGTGAAGCTGATCCCATCTTGTATTTCATGCTTATAGGGATTCTCCCATCTTCTTTGCCACGGTGATGAATTCAGGGATGGGCACTGAACCAAGGCAAGCAAATCCAAATGCTCCCTGGGACTTCTCATTGTAAGTACGAGGAAAGATGGCTCTTTTGAATTGGGGTTTGCTCAGTGGATTGGATGTGAGCTTGGCACTGCTGATTGCTGTTTTGCATAACAAGTGTACAGACTAACGTCTAAGAAATGGAGTATAGACCCTGATGACACCATTTGAGTCCTGCATGCTACTCTGCCTGAACTCATTTTACCCGCAGACTTCCTGGCTGTGTGAACCATTTTATTTCTTTTTGTTTGAACTAGGTTGAACTGTGTTTCTGTCACATGTAACTAAAAAAATTCCTGGTTAAGTCAATATTTCACCAGAGGTCTAATCTTTAAAAATAAAACAAGTGTCAGACTATACTTTTTCTTCCATTACATTAGGTTAAATTGTGGGCATTCTAGTTTCATCATTAAGATATTGTGTGTGCAGCTAAGATCATCTGGCAGCTGAGGGCCCTGGTAAGTGTTCTGATAGTTTTAAGGAAGTAGATGTCCTGATCTGTTATCATTCGGATACCCCTGGAGTCAAAGGGGCAAATGCCTGAAATCTCTGTGGCAGTGTAGAGCCAAGAAATCCTGGATGCCCCAAAGACTCATACATGTATGTAAAGAAAACAACAGAAGTGAGGAGACCTGAGTTTAAGCCTTGGCTCTGCCACTGATTTGCCTAATGATCTTGAATGTCTTTTAGACTCTTTGGCCTCAATTTCCAAGTTTGTAAAATGCAAGGGAGTAGCAAGGTGAAAGAGGGTATTGTGGCTTCAGGGTGGCTTTGGGATGAAGTAATAATAAGAGGCCAGTAGGAGACATAGGTCTGGGGGGCCCATGCTAAGGTTCTAATGCTCATAGCCAATCTGCTCCGTGACATCTAAGTTAAAGATTTGGCTAAAGAGGTAAAATGAACCATCAGGAAACAAGTGCATTTGGGGGAGCCTGATTTACAGTCAAAGGACACAAGGAAGATTAAAAGTGGTCTTATACAGAGAAGGGCTTAATAATACTTTTGTTAAGAAAATACACTGTAAAAAATACTGGGTGAATTTTATCTCTACCTGAAATATTTCACTGTTCTCCCACAGTTTACCCCCTATGCCCTTTTAAACCTAAAATAAATATGCCACACATTTCGACTCTGGAGATATCTTTTGGACAAAATTTCATCTATTTCCATTGCATAATATTTAATAACTTTGCACTGCATATAAACGATGAAAGTGTCAACATGAATGTCTCTTTTTTTTGGCCTTAATAAAGCTATCTAAACAGTTCTGGGTTAAAAAAAAACAATATTAAAAAGAAAGCAATCATGCATGTGTTATATTAAGCTGCCTACACACAGAAAAAAGGGTGGGAAAGATGGAACACATAATTAGAAATAATTTTTTAATTTTCAAAGCAGAGCCACAGTAAATTCCCATAAAACCTATTCATTAATCATCCAAGTTTAAGCAAAGACAGCTTCTCAGTAAACATTCTAGGGTGTTAGTTACTTATGAAATGTATCTGGTGCAGAGAATTATTGGACAGAAACTACTTTAGAATATATGTCAAAATTTTTGTTTTATCAAGGATTAAATTAAGCCATTTAAAAATGAGTTATTTAGCAAGACTAATTGTGTATTGATATCAGTACTAGTTTGTGACAATAATTCTGCATTTTCTGGTTAATAGAGTTGGAGGGGCATGCATTCAGAAGTAGTTTAAAAACATTAGATTTTACCCACTTTTATTTCAAATTTAGGGTTTTTTTAAAAGATATAGTTTTAAAGGAAAATGACTCTGAAAACAGTGATTTTCATTGTTTTGTATGATCTAATCTAATCAATAGCATTCTTACTAGAAATTTTTTCTAAAGTTAGAACATATTGACTTTCTTTTGGCATTTGAATTTTTATTGTAAACTTTCTTCTTTATAGTTTGAACAAATTAACAAATACATATCTTAAAAAGAGTTTTTCTTCCTCTGCTTAAGAATAGGTAAGTAATTAGTTAGTCTATTAATTACTGATAGCATTAATTATGTCTGAAGAAGTGAACTGTATAAAATAAAATGGTAATTATCTCTGAAATGATTGTATAAGTCCATAGGACATTTATTTCCTACGAATTGTTTTCTGTTAGTTCTGTATTCATTACATGTCTTAGATTCCCCAGTGGTATTTTTAATCGTTTCTTACATCAGTAGTGATCAGCTATTATCCATGCCTATGTGATTTATATAGATTCTTTATATTAAATACTGCCTACGCATGTTATAGTACTTTGATCATATATGTACTTGACTTGTACAGTTAATCCCATAAGAGGCTTTTTCCTTTTTTTGTCACTTTGACATGAAAGAAGTGTGGAGTTTTCTTGGCTACAGTATGTCTCCTCCTCAGATACATAATATATGATAGCATAAATTTCTTATTTTTCCCTTAACATTTAAAAAACCCAACAAACTAAAGTCCATACTTTATTAAGATTTTCCTAGTTTTAACCTAATGCCCCTTTTTTCTGCTCAAGAATATTATCCAGGAAACCACATTACATTTAGATGTCATGTCTCCTTAGGCTCCTCAGGGCTAGGACAATTTCTGAGACTACCCTTGTTTTTGATGATTTTGACATTTTTGAGGAGGAATATATTATTTTTGCACTCTCTTTTAAAATACCTTCCAGAAAAAGAAATAAGCAATAAAAGTTATTCTCTCTTTATGCCACAGGTGAACTTCTTTACCAATGAAGATTAAACCCAAAGAAAAAGAATTCCTCATTTACGGAGGATAGCTATAATCACATATTACACTTCAGTGCATGTACAGAAGTGAAAGAGTATACACCTACACGATTTAACCTCCAAGGTGTATGAGAAAAGACGAAAAAAATTGGAGTAATTTTATGCACAGAAAGGGTCAAGGGACCACTTACAATAACTTCATCTACTATGAGTAGATGTTTTCTGGCTTCATTGAGCCTGGAGCAAGAGGTTTATACTGCTGCATGAGGGATGCAGATAGGATAAGGTGACCAACAGAGCAGGTTGATAAGCACTGGATAGTTTATTAAGGCAAGTCTGGGGCCCTTTCCAGTGGAAATCTCTGGTTGCTATGATTAGGCCCTGAAGATGCTTTGTGGCTCAACCCATGCATGGTTCCTTAATTCTTCTGCATGTATATATTCTTTAGTTCGTTAGAATGAAATGCTTTAGTTCATTAGAATGAAATGCTCAACTTGGGACACACGATACACTTCATCGGATTGTGAACTTCCGAAATGTGATCAAGATCTTGAATGAATGTGCACATGTACCTTTGGGAATGAATGGAGAGGATAGACAGTTTCTAGTATCAAAGGGGTCACACGTGGTACAGTGAAGAACTAGACCTACTTTGGATCTAAGTCCAGCCTTATCAATTAGCATAGTAACCTTGAGCAAGTTACTTAAGCTCTTGTAGCTCCACTTACTCTATCTGTAAAATGGGGATTAAAAATAGCTCTAATGTGATGTAGTTGTTGGAGTAATTAATGTTTACAGTATTTGTAAAAAGCTTAGCACTTAGCATAGTGGCTGCCACATGATGGGTACTCAAGAAACTATTAATAGTGGAATAAGGGTAGGTAGAATGGAACTTAGATTACAATGGCTGCTATTCTGAGTTTAAAATTTGGGATGCTGAGTCTACCACTGAATCACTGAGTAATCCATTCATTCCTTCATTTATTCAACAAAAATTGATTAAATGCTACTGTTTGTGCTAAGAAAGCAGTAATGGACAGGACACATTCTCTGCCCTCGCAGGGCTTATAGTCTAATGGAGACTTACAAACAGGCAGTAATCAGCCATGTGATAAATGCTGCAGCAGGCATAAACTATGGGGCTTAGCGGGAATGTAGGAGATAGCTCTAACCCAGAACCACAGTCAACAAGGTTTGTGGTTTTGTTTTTTCTTATTGTTCCTGTTTTCACTTCAGTGCTAAACAGAGGCAATTTCCTTTTGTTTATTTTAATAGTGAAAATTATTAGTTAAATGTAATATACCTATTAAGGGACATTAAGGGCAGAATCTGATCTGCAGAGCCTGGAGGAAAATGGTCTTTTCCTGGATATGGTTCCAAGGATAAGGACCTCTTTATGATATTAGGACTAGAAAACAGGACAAATGCCCACCTTATAAAGGAAAATCATACAACCCAGGGCATTTCTATTCTTATCTGAACTTCTAGGAAGCTTAAATTTAATGCTCAATTATAACAAATACAGTAGCCCAATTTTTTTGTTTTATTTCTTTCTCCCTTCTTCTCAATGGTTTTGATTTTCATTTTTAATGTATTATAATATCTCCATATCTATCTATCTATCTATCTATCTATCTATCATCTATGCCATATCAAATGGTTTTTGAAAGTAGGCAGGGTAATAATTATTAACTAACCTTAGTAACTTAGTTTCTTACATATTACATTAGCCTTTTAATTAATATATTTTTATGATTCAATGGACACGGATGAATTGCAGTACATTTAAATTTCATGAAATTGAGTCACACTGTAAGAGGTCTATTATAGGGGAATTTAATAGCATTAAGAATGTCTTACAACAGAGGCCCTTATGTTATCAATAATTAGATGTGTCATGGTATCATTTGGAATTATATCCAACTCTTAGGAGACATAAGGTTACTGTGTTAATCCATTTAAATTATTTTTGCACTCTCTGGACGTAGAAAATCTTTACCTTTAAGCAAAGCTGTCAGGATGGCTAAATCAATGTCCTGGTGTCCTTCTGATCCCATCCGAAACACCGTAATCTGAAATTTGAGACAAGGTGACCATTAGCAATGCATTTTTTCTCTCAAGAGAAATTAAATCAATGAGACCATATTTGAACACAGACTATCTTAATATCTATAAGGTAGATTCTTAACCACAGGGAAAGCATGCATAGCAAGAATTCAATTAGAGGGGCCTGCAACTCATTAAGAGGAAGATGCCTCAGTAGCCTCCAAACAGAAACCAACTTAGATAATTCATTGATTATGGTTACAATCTCTGAAACAAGAGACCAAAGAAAATGTCCCCTTCTACCATTTCAGTTTTAGAATTAAAACTTGCCAGATTTGCAAAAATGTGTAAGCCATAATTTAAACTATGAGTTGAGAAATTGTTTAAAAATAGCTAGTTAGTATGCCCTTCAGTGAGTGGCCCCACTATGTATGCATGTGTGCCCGTGTGTGTTTTTGTGTATATGCACGTGTGCAATATAGCCATCACTACACTCTCTCCTCAGCAATAGTTATTCAAGGGTTTCAATATTGTGATGCCTCTAGATCCTTCAGTCCTCTCAATAACCTTAAACCTTCTTGAGAATGACTTAGCAGTATCCAGGTTGTAAGAATGAAAAAGCAGACAATAAAATAACATTTTTTCCTCTTAAATCTGGGAAGAAAAGTATTCTCTGGGGATGAATGATGGGGAGGAGAGTACAGATGTAGCAATGAAGGGTTAATACATGTTGGATTAATATGAAGTCCCCACATCATGCTTAACGATAATGAAGATTTTTTTTTCCAAGTCAGATGGAAGCTACATAAGGAAGCCAAAAGGTTATTTGAATATATACATTGGTTGAATTACTACTGTACTCAACTACTTCAGACTTCAAGTTTCTTTATCTGTAAAATGGGAAAATAATAGGGCTTCCCTGTTTCTAACCACATAGGAAGTAAACTTTGTAGGATTTGCTCATGTATAATTCTAAGTTTTGCCACCATGAAGAGAACAGGCACCTAGAATCACAGACTGTTAAACTGTCAGTTGCCTTAGAAATCCTCTAGTCCACTATCCAGAGACAGAGTAACTTGCTTATGGTCAGCATCAAGTTAGAAGAACAGCTGTGACTGGAATCAAGAACAGAGATGAGAGGCAGTTCTTCTCTGTTCTGAACTCAGAAGTGCCTTAATTGGGAAGAAAACTTCACGTCTACTGGAGAAAGAACCAAGGGGCAGAAGTGGAATTTTGGCTAAATCTTCAACTTTTTAAGCCAGGGCTGGCTAGGGTTTGAAAGGTATTACCGTGTGCTGAGCTGGTAGCAAGCTGCGGACTACCAGGATAACATCTCTCATTGTTTTAGAAGAATTCAGAAATTAGGCATCAAACGGAATTCCTTAAACATCTGACCTACTTGTTCTGCAGATGCCTAAATTTCACTGCCTAATTAGAGATCCCATTTCAGATGCAAATTCTTCCAAGGTAGCAAATAGATAAATTTACCCTGAAATATAAGATTATCAGGTTTTCTTAGGAACAGCTTTGAGGAGGGGAAAGGAAGGTTTACAGTGTGGAGCTGCTAAAGGATTTCAGGGTGGGGGTGGTGGAGATGCAGATATGTGTGCTGCTGTTTGTCCAGGAGCCTGAAATAGCATAGTACTCTGGGGCTTCACAGATTTTCTGGAAAACTGGTGTGGAGGGGATGGCTGTCCACCTGTCTGTGGCACCCCATCCCCATGGTGTGCTTAGACTGAAGGACCTAAGGATCCTAGAAAGAGGGAGAGGAAGCACCAAAGGGAGGCTGGAGGATCCAAAGATGAAATTTATTTCATAATTTTCCCTTGAGTTGACCTGAGATATTATGTCTCCACTACTCTAAACTTTTAAATTTGAAATTAAAATTTAAAAAATATCAATTACTCAATTTATATGTCTTTCTCAGAAAAAAAGAAAAGTCAAACAAGAAAATCAGAGTCGTCTTCTCCTACCACCCCTGGTGTTGGCAAAGATGCAGAGGATTTTTGCGTCTATGTTCATCAGTGATATGGGCCTATAGTTTTTTTTTTGTGACATCTTTGTCTGGTTTTGGTATCAGGGTGATGGTGGCCTCGTAGAATGAGTTTGGGAGTGTTCCTCCCTCTGCTATATTTTGGAAGAGTTAGAGAAGGATAGGTGTTTGTTAGCTCTTCTCTAAATGTTTGATAGAATTTGCCTGTGAAGCCATCTGGTCCTGGGCTTTTTTGTTTGTTGGAAGATTTTTAATCACAGTTTCAATTTCAGTGCTTGTGACTGGTCTCTTTATATTTTCTACTTCTTCCTGGTTCAGTCTCGGAAGGTTGTGCTTTTCTAAGAATGTGTCCATTTCTTCCATTTTATTGGCATATAGCTGCTTGTAGTAATCTCTCATGATCCTTTGTACTTCTGCAGTGTCAATTGTTACTTCTCCTTTTTCATTTCTAATTCTATTGATTTGAGTCTTCTCCCTTTTTTTCTTGATGAGTCTGGCTAATGGTTTATCAATTTTGTTTATCTTCTCAAAGAACCAGCTTTTAGTTTTATTGATCTTTGCTACTGTTTCCATTGGTGAAAGTGGGGTGTTAAAGTCCCCTACTATGATTGTGTTGCTGTCGATTTCCCCTTTTATGGCTGTTAGTATTTGCCTTATGTATTGAGGTGCTCCTATGTTGGGTGCATAAATATTTACAATTGTTATACCTTCCTCTTGGATCGATCCCTTGATCATTATGTAGTGTCTTTCTTTGTCTCTTGTAATAGTCTTTATTTTAAAGTCTCTTTTGTCTGATATAAGAATTGCTACTCCAGCTTTCTTCTGATCTCCATTTGCATGGAATATCTTTCTCCATCCCCTCACTTTCAGTCTCTATGTGTCCCTAGGTCTGAAGTGGGTCTCTTGTAGACAGCATATACACGGGGCTTGTTTTTGTATCCACTCAGCCAGTCTATGTCTTTTGGCTGGAGCATTTAATCCATTTACATTTAAGGTAATTATCGATATGTATGTTCCTATTACAATTTTCTTAATTGTTTTGGGTTTGTTATTGTAGGTCTTTTCCTTCTCTTGTGTTTCCTGCCTAGAGAAGTTCCTTTAGCATTTGCTGTAAAGCTGGTTTGGTGGTGCTGAATTCTCTTAGCTTTTGCTTATCTGTTAAGGTTTTAATTTCTCCATCGAATCTAAGTGAGATCCTTGCTGGGTAGACTAATCTTGGTTGTAGGTTTTCCCCTTTCATCACTTTAAGTATGTCCTGCCACTCCCTTCTGGCTTGCAGAGTTTCTGCTGAAAGATCAGCTGTTAACCTTATGGGGATTCCCTTGTATGTTATTTATTGTTTTTCCCTTGCTGCTTTTAATATTTTTTCCTTGTATTTAATTTTTGGTAGTTTGATTAATGTGTCTTGGCATGTTTCTCCTTGGATTTATCCTGTATGGGACGCTCTGTGCTTCCTGAACTTGATTAACTATTTCCTTTCCCATATTAGGGAAGTTTTTAACTATAATCTCTTCAAATATTTTCTCAGTCCCTTTCTTTTTCTCTTCTTCTTCTGGGACCCCTATAATTTGAATGTTGGTGCGTTTAATGTTGTCCCCTAGGTCTCTGAGACTGTCCTCAATTCTTTTCATTCTTTTTTCTTTATTCTGCTCTACAGTAGTTATTTCCAATATTTTATCTTCCAGGTAACTTATTTGTTCTTCTGCCTCAGTTATTCTGCTACTGATTCCTTCTAGAGAATTTTTAATTTCATTTATTGTGTTGTTCATCATTGTTTGTTTGCTCTTTAGTTCTTCTAGGTCCTTGTTAAACATTTCTTGTATTTTCTCCATTCCATTTCCAAGATTTTGGATCATCTTTCCTATCATTACTCTGAATTCTTTTTCAGGTAGACTGCCTATTTCCTCTTCATTTGTTTGGTCTGGTGGGTTTTTACCTTGCTCCTTCATCTGCTGTGTGTCTCTCTGTCTTCTCATTTTGCTTAACTTACTGTGTTTGGGGTTTCCTTTTTGCAGGCTGCAGGTTCGTAGTTCCCCTTACTTTTGGTGTCTGCCCCCAGTGGCTAAGGTTGGTTCAGTGGGTTGTGTAGGCTTCCTGGTGAAGGGGACTAGTGCCTGTGTTCTGGTGGATGAGGCTGGATCTTGTCTTTCTGGTGGGCAGGTCTGTGTCCGGTGGTGTGTTCTGGGGTGTCTGTGACCTTATTATGATTTTAGGCAGCCTCTTTGCTAATGGGTGGGGTTGTGTTCCTGTCTTGCTAGTTGTTTGGCATAGGGTGTCCAGCACTGTAGCTTGCTGGTCATTGAGTGGAGCTGGGTCTTAGCGTTGAGATGGAGATCTCTGGGAGAGCTTTCGCTGTTTGATATTATGTGGAGCCGGGAGGTCTCTGGTGGACCAATGTCCTGAACTCGGCTCTCCCACCTCAGAGGCACAGGCCTGACACCCGGCTGGAGCACCAAGACCCTGCCAGCCACACGGCTCAGAAGAAAAGGGAGAAAGGAAGGAAGGGAGGGAGGGAGGGAGGGAGGAAGGAAGGAAGGAAGGAATAAAATAAAATAAAATAAAATGAAGTTATTAAAATAAAAAAAAATTTAACAAAAAGAAAGAAAGAACAACCAAACCAAAAAAGAAATCCACCAATGATAAAAAGTGCTAAAAACTACACTAAAAAAAAAAAAATCTGGACAGACAGAACCCTAGGACAAATGCTGAAAGCAAAGCTATACAAACAAAATCACACAAAGAAGCATACACATACACACTCACAAAAAGAGAAAAAGGAAAAAAAATATATATATTGTTGCTTCCAAAGTCCACCGCCTCAATTTTGGGATGATTTGTTGTCTATTCAGGTATTCCACAGATGCAGGGTACATCAAGTTGATTACGGAGATTTAATCTGGTGCTCCTGAGGCTGCTGGGAGAAATTTCCCTTTCTCTTCTTTGTTCACACAGCTCCTGGGGTTCAGCTTTGCATTTGGCCGAAGCTCTGCATGTAGGTTGCCTGAGCATGTCTGTACCCCGCCCAGACAGGATGGAGTTAAAGTAGCAGCTGATTAGGGGGCTCTGGCTCACTTAGGCTTGGGGGGAGGGAGTGGTACAGACCGCGGGGCGAGCCTGCAGCGGCAGAGGCTGGCGTGGCGTTGCAACAGCCTGAGGCACGCCGTGTGCTCTCCCGGGGAAGTTGTCCCTGGATCACGGGACCCTGGCTGTGGCGGGCAGCACAGGTTCCCAGGACAGGAGGTGTGGATAGTGACCTGTGCTTGCACACAGGCTTACTGGTGGCTGCAGCAGCAGCCTTAGCGTCTTATTCCCGCCTCTGGTATCCACGCTGACAGCTGCGGCTCACGCCCATCTCTGGAGCTCTTTTAGGTGGTGCTCTGAATCCCCTCTCCTTGCGCACCCCGAAACAAAATAGAAATAGAAAATATAAACAGACCAATCACAAAGCACTGAAATTGAAACTGTGATTAAAAATCTTCCAACAAACAAAAGCCCAGGACCTGATGGCTTCACAAGTGAATTCTATCAAACATTTAGAGAAGAGCTAATACCTATTCTTCTCAAATTCTTCCAAAATATAGCAGAGGGAGGAACACTCCCAAACTCATTCTACGAGGCCACCATCACCCTGATACCAAAACCAGACAAAGATGTCACAAAAAAACTATAGGCCGATATCACTGATGAACATAGACGCAAAAATCCTCAATGAAATACTAGCAAACAGAATCCAACAGCGCATTAAAAGGATCATACACCATGATCAAGTGGGGTTTATCCCAGGAATGCAAGGATTCTTCAATATATGCAAATCAATCAATGTGATACACCATATTAACAAATTGAAGGATAAAAACCATATGATCATCTCAATAGATGCAGAAAAAGCTTTCGACAGAATTCAACACCCATTTACGATAAAAACTCTCCAGAAAGTAGGCATAGAGGGAATTTACCTCAACATAATAAAGGTCATATATGACAAACCCACAGCCAACATTGTTCTCAATGGTGAAAAACTGAAACCATTTCCTCTAATATCAGGAACAAGACAAGGTTGCCCACTCTCACCAATATTATTCAACGTAGTTTTGGAAGTTTTAGCCATAGCAATCAGAGAAGAAAAAGAAATAAAAGGAACCCAAGTCAGAAGAGAAGAAGTAAAACTGTCACTGTTTGCAGATGACATGATACTATACATAGAGAATCCTAAAGATGCTACCAGAAAACTACTAGAGCTAATCAACGAATTTGATAAAGCAGCAGGGTACAAAATGAATGAACAGAAATCTCTTGCATTCCTATACACTAATGATGAAAAATCTGAAAGAGAAATTAAGGAAACACTCCCATTTACCATTGGAACAAAAAGAATAAAATACCTAGGAATAAACCTACCTAAGGAGATAAAAGACCTGTATGCAGAAAACTATAAGACACTGATGAAAGAAATAAAAGATGATACAAACAGATCGAGAGATATACCATGTTCTTGAATCAACATTGTGAAAATGACTATACTACCCAAAGCAATCTACAGATTCAATGCAATCCCTATCAAACTACCAGTGGCATTTTCCACAGAACTAGAACAAAAAATTTCACAATTTGTATGGAAACACAAAAGACCCTGAATAGCCAATGCATTCTTGAGAAAGAAAAATGGAGCTGGAGGAATCAGCCTCCCTGACTTCAGACGATACTACAAAGCTACAGTAATCAAGACACTATGGTACTGACACAAAAACAGAAATACACATCAATGGAACAGGATAGAAAGCCCAGAGATAAACTCATGCACATATGGTCACTTTACCTTTGATAACGAGGCAAGAATATACAATGGAGAAAAGACAGCCTCTTCAATAAGTGTTGCTGGGAAAACTGGACAGCTATGTGTAAAAGAATGAAATTAGAACACTCCTTAACACCATACACAAAAATAAACTCAAAATGGATTAAAGACCTGAATGTAAGACCGGACACTATAAAACTCTTAGAGGAAAACATAGGCAGAACACTCTGACATAAATCACAGCAAGATTCTTTTTGACCCACCTTCTAGAGAAACGGAAATAAAAACAAAAATATACAAATGGGACCTAATGAAACCTAAAAGCTTTTGCACAGAAAAGGAAACCATAAACAAGATGAAAAGACAACCCTCAGAATAGGAGAAAATATTTGCAAATGAAGCAACTGACAAAGGATTAATCTCCAAAATATACAAGCAGTTCATGCAGCTCAGTATCAAAAAAAGAAACAACCCAATCCAAAAATGGGCAGAAGACCTAAATAGACACTTCTCCAAAGAAGGTATACAGATTGCCAACAAACACATGAAAGGATGCTCAACATCACTAATCATTAGAGAAATGCAAATCAAAACTACAATGAGGTATCACCTCACACCAGTCAGAATGGCCATCATCAAAAAATCTACAAGCAATAAATGCTGGAGAGGGTGTGGAGAAAAGGGAACCCTCTTGCACTGTTGGTGGGAATGTAAGTTGATACAGCCACTATGGAGAACAGTATGGAGGTTCCTTAAAAAATTAAAAATAGAACTACCATATGACCCAGCAATCCCACTCCTGGGCATATACCCTGAGAAAACCATAATTCAAAAAGAGTCACGTACCACAATGTTCATTGCAGCACTATTTGCAATAGCCAGGATATGGAAGCAACCTAAGTGTCCATGAACAAATGAATGGATAAAGAAGATGTGGCACATATATACTATGGAATATTACTCAGCTATAAAAAGAAACGAAATTGAGTTATTTGTAGTGAGGTAGATGGACCTAGAGTCTGTCATACAGAGTGAAGTTAGTCATAAAGAGAAAAACAAATACCGTTTGCTAACACATATATATGGAATCAAAAAAAAAAAAAAATGGTTCTGATGAACCTAGGGGCAGGACAGGAACAACGACGCAAATGTAGAGAATGGACTTGAGGACACGGGGAGGGGGAAGGGTAAGCTGGGACAAAGTGAGAGAGTAGCACTGACATAGCTAGTGGGAAGCAGCTGCATAATAGAGGGAGATCAGCTCAGTGCTGTGTGACCACCTAGAGGGGTGGGATAGGGAGGGTGGGAGGGAGACGCAAGAGGGAGGGGATATGGGAATATATGTATATGTACAGTTGATTCACTTTGTTATACAACAGAAACTAGCACAACATTGTAAAGCAATTATACTCCAATAAAGATATTAAATTTAAAAAAAAAGAAAAAAAATCAAATGATATAAAATATGTATAAGCACTGTATAAATGCAGCTTATTGTTTTTCTTGCTACTCCTTTCTTTGAGGATAAATATTACATCCATCACCTGTTCTGAGGCAAATTGGCAAAGACAGTTTTCTTGTCAAGACTAAAAGTAAGACACGAGAGAGACTTGGTGTTGCCCAGGAGAACACATATGGCTATTTAAGTTTGCACTTTCCGAGGAAGCTAATAAAATGAAATAAAGAACTTAAAATAAATAAATAAATAAAAAATAATAAAAGCACTACATATTCATTTGGCTGGAGCACTGTGTAAAGGGAAGGTAACTAATGAAGGAAGGTTGGGGCCGAGTTGTGAACCATCTTCAGTGTCAAGGAATTTGGACATAATTCACTATGTACTAGGCCTTGTGCCAAGCACTTTATATATATTACCTTGTGAATCTTCACATCAACCCTGTGAGGCTCCGAGATTAGATAAGTACCCAACAGCGCTTAGCTGGTAAATGGCAGAGTCAAGATTAGATCTCAGATCTGCTCAGCTCTAAAGGCTATGCTCTTAGCCTGCTAGGCTATCTTGCTGAAGTCAAATACTGTTGGATGCAAATTAATCTCAGGGTACAAATTGGAGGTGAGGCCCAGCTTCAGGGCTGTTGCAGCAGGTTTAAGGTGAAGTAACAAGGGCCTGGATTAGGACATGGCTGCGTGATGGAGAAGAGACTCTGTGCGAGGAACATCAAGAAGAATCACAAGGTGGGTTGATTTTCAGGGGTCAAGAGACAGGAAGGAATCAAAGATGACTCAATTTTTCAGCCTTGGTGCTGAGACCATGGGGCTGCTCTTAAGAGAAACAGAAAAGCCAGGAAAAGTGAAGAGTTTTTCATAACTTCTATTCTTTTTGACTCAGAAGTTGAGTATTGGCCCAGGGCGGCACACTACAAGGTAGGGGGTGATTTTAGACAGCGCTCTGCCGGGCAGTGAAACCAAAATGAGTAGAATCCTTGCTGCCCATACGCCCTCGAAATCTTCCCACTGGTAAGCAAAAAGATGAGCTCTTTGTTAAAGTGCCTTTGACTAGAGCTACACCAAAGCCCTGGGGAGATTCTGAAGAGTAGGGAAAGGGAAGGATTTGGCAAAACTTGAGGCTGTCAACAGCTTTTCAGGTTATAACTGCCACAGAGCAATGTGTATGTATGTGGAGATACCCAGGACTGAGAAAACAGAAGCTCTCATCAAGTTGCTCTCTTTAGGGAGCAAAATTGGAGGCATGTTTTACTTACATCCTATCACGACAGTAAGGAGGTATGTGCACGTGCACACACATACACACACACACACACAGTGGTTTTGTGAGTCACATGACTTGGCAATATTAAATATGCTAACCGCCGCCCCAGAAAGCAACTCTGTACAATTTGAGTGTGGTTCTCTTGGATGGAAGAATGTACCTTTCAACCAGCATCGCCTTTCCCACAAAGAACCCTCAGAAAAATGTTCAGCTTTACATTTACCACTTTCATCAAATGCTTGCATTTTTTACATATTCCTGTTACATTGATTGTACAGTTATATGATGATGTCTATCTTATTTGGAGATATTAAAGAATGATGAATTGTTCTATAAAGGTGAATTTTCTAGTTAAATATGAGTTATTGCTTGACACCAATTGAAAACAAGTTAGTTCTCTTGGATGGAAACTTTTCTAAAATGGAATAGACACATTTGTCTTCTTAGACAACATTAAATAAAATGAAAATCCATTTATTTTTGGTGTGACTTTGTGATGTTCTAATTGACTGTCAGGAAGGTAGGACTACTTCGTCCTATCGAAATGACCTCAGACCGTTCATGTTCAGAGTTCATGTATCTGCTATTTATTGGTTCCTCACTCTACAGTCTGACTAACTCTTCTCAAAACCATCCCTGAGGCATAAAGGGCAGGAGTACCAGACCAAAACTGAACAAAAGAGTGGTGGTTTCTGTGGCATTTAGTGCTTTTGACTGTGTGGGATTTAGTGCCAGATTGTCTGATATTAATGACAGCATTCAAATAACTCTCTTTTTTCATTTCTTATTTCCTGGTCTGCATAGTTGAGGTTTCTGTATAAGAGATCTTCAGATAAATTAGACATTGTCATACTTTTAGCAGGAAATTTTTCTAATTAATTTTATTTGAACTCTTTCTGCTAATCCCTACTAGGGAGTTAAGAATTGAACATGTCTAACCTCTTAAGGAGAGCAGCTGCTAAGTGACATTAGCACATCTGCCTAAGGTAAGAATAGAAGAGAGCTCTTAATCATAATAATAGCAGCTGTAGTGTGCAAGCACTCCTCTAAACATTGTACATGTACAACTCACTAATCTTCCCAATGACCCTCAGTATTATTATTCTTATTTTCCAGTAGAGATACCTGAAGCTTAGAAAGGTAAAGTAACTTATTCAAAGTCACATAGCTGGAATTCTCATGGCGTGTGCTCAAACACTACTGTTGAAGGCCTCCCCGCTCATTCTGCTTGATGATTCATCAGAGTTCCCTGGGTTTTATGGAGGGACAGAAAGAGAATGAATGGAAGCTGCACTGAGGTCAGAGGTAGTGTCCATATTTGATGTTGATGAAAGAGACAGCATTATTATTCAGTATTGAACCTCCTCTCTGTTGCTTTGCCAAGAGCACTTACTGATTGTCAGATATGCAAACAGATTTTTATCATTTATCATCAGCTCTTTTAGACTTTGCTTTTTAAATAGAGAATTTCCTAGATGCCCCAAAGTAGAAATAACATGGAATAAAGCAAGCTGCTAAAGAAAGTCAAGTTCCCAAAAATAGGCTTGATAGAATGGCATGGAAAGGCATATATTTTTAGCTAGCAATTATAAAGCTACTGCATTAAACTGAAGTAACGGTGGTGCAAAGTAGAATGTAATTATTTTCTGTCCAGCACCTGTCTTTGAGTCTGTCACTTTGTTATTCATTTCTGGACATCAGTGAGAAATATTTCTCTCCTTTTTAATCTTTTCCTTATCATTCAACTGCAGCAGAACATCCCTTAGCTTGAAAGTTATGTATGGAGAGATGCATGGGAACATTCAAGAAACATCCAAATGTTGAGTCCCTCTCTCATGCAAACACTGCATTTCTTTCAGTTATGTTTTTAGCCTCCCCTTCTCATTTCTTCCTCATTCCTTCTCTCCTTTCCTTCTTTGCTTCCAAAATTATTAACTAGGAGCCTTTAAAGGGCCAGGCACTGTGCAGGGACACACACACACACACACACACACACACACACACACACACACACACATATATATTTTCTAGATAGAGATTTGTTTCTATGGAATAGGAACAGTAGCTAGGTGAAGCTCAGTTCAAAATTTATAACCTTAAAAACTGCATCAAAGGAGCAATTTTATTAGTTAAAAAAGCAAATATAGTTCTTAGATGATGAGAAAAGTGCACCTGAGTTTATCTGGCCATAGTTGTTTAAAATAAGAAACAATATAACATATTAGCAGCTAAATGAAGCTAAATTTAGATGCGAAAAAATTACACAATTATGTACTACTCAGTGGGTCTCTGAAATTCTGAATAAAAAGGAAATTAGTGGGTTTATACCAGATACAATGGATAATGCTAATCCCTTGAAAAGAAAGCAGGTTTTATTTTTATTCACCCTTCAGAAAAGAAAAACCTAGTTTTAACTAAGTAGTAGAGTATGTTTGAGAGAATGACACCATTAGTGGCTCTCCATAATTATATCATCAATCTGAAAAAGCATGTAAGGCCAAGTTTACCCCATATACAGATACCATAATTCTATGGGTCTAAGAGTTGATAGAACTGTGGCAGCCCTAAAATAAATTGGGCAACAGGAAGAATTTTTTTTCCAAAAGAAGAAATATCATGTGAATGACAAATCCTTTCGTTACTCAAGACAATATTTTATCAAGTACCTCATCATCTTTTAAAAAAGGCCACCAGAAACATGACCACCATGCTACTAGGAACTAATGAGGAAGACAGCCCACAGCCGCCAGCATGCCTGATGTTGCAAATGAGGGGCAGCTCAGGAACTTTTCTCCAGGTTGCTTGGTTTTTTGAGTCTATCTGTCAGGCTAGTTCAATTCCTCCAAGAATTCCCAGATTGACAGGCAGTCACCAGCTTTGCTGGGCATGACAAGTTCCATTTCAAGGAGTCCAGTGTGTATTTTCAAGTAGACTGGCTGCTGTTATGGGCCCAGTCAACTTCAGGTTTCAATTGCTTTTCAAGCACTGCTTCACTGAGCACACTCAGCAATCACAGAACCACCCAGACCAGTGTGACAAAGGCTGGCAGAGAACTGGAAAGTCCCTTAAAGGAAAAGCATATTTTAGCAGCTTTCTAAATCAAGCATCCTAAACATACCTTTTTACAGTGACTGATCCTGTACTTTCTGATATGGACAAGGAAAGAAGGCATTTCTGGAACTGGGATAAAATCGAGGGAGAAGATGTCCTCCTTGTCTTTGGTGACTTACTTATGCTGACTTGTGAGAGAATATTGGACATTCCTGCTCTCTAACTCAAATTTTATCAGGCTTTACCTACAGTTTCTAAAATAGCCAGGTTTTAAAAATTTACAAATTTTTTACTCGGCGTCAAGCAAAAGAAGTTGAAAAATGGCATCCTACATTTTACACTCACACCAAGTACACATATTAAACACACACACTCACTATGCACATGGAATTTTCCAGAACTGTCTCTATTTCAAATGTTCTGCCCAGTTTATAGCTCACATCCAAGGCCACCCTGTCTACATTTTAGTTCTGAAAATATGGTTTCTGGACCCATATTATCCACTATTACGACTCCAAGAGAGAAAGTCAGATTTTGAGTCAACAGATATTTTCTGAACACCTTCTTCAGATGCAAGGTTGGTGTTTTAATTCAATATCTAGTGAAATCAGAAGACCTTTATTACGTGGGACATGGCATGTTATTTTTTCCTGGTTTTCTTTACCAGCACATAATGGACTTATTGCAACCCTCTTCAATGAAAAACAAAATGCACAGAACCTTGCAGGAAAATGGATTTTTGTAAGTTTCAACATATAATATAATAACATTTATTATTATATAACATCATTGTATTGTGACATTTGACAGTTATCATATAAATAACGTTATAGACAATGTAATATAATGATATACACCCACATAATATATTAGGTCACTTAACTGGCTCTGTGGCTTCAAGCAAGTCACCTAACTTTTACAAAACAACAACACTAACAATATCATCTTCATAGGTTGTTGTGGGAAAAGTGAATTAACACGTGTAAAGCAGTCAGAAAAGAACTTGGCATATTCTTGGAGAAACTGAACTGGCTTTACAGGTGAGCTAAAAAAACCAAACCACCTGGGAAAAGGTAAGTGCTCAGTAAATGCTGTTGCTATTGTTATTATTATTGTTATTATTTAAAGTCCTAGTTTCCTCATCTGTAAACTGGATGGGTGGATTTCATCTTGATGATCCCTACAGTTTCTTTGTTTTGGTGACCTCTGTTAAAGTCCTTCAATTTTCTATGGAGGGACCAATATCCTAAATCAGTGGATCAGGTTAACATTTAACACAAATGAAAATTTACCCTGAGGTATTAAGAGCTCATGGCAGCAAATGGAAGCATAAGAATAACTGTTTTGTCTTGCTCCATGCAAATACCTTCTGTTTGTTTTTTTATAATGCCAGAATGATGAAATGATAATAAGCAGGTAATTTCTCCTGGGGGCTTAAAAACTTGGCCTAGCTTTGAATGCTTTGGGATCCAGAAGGAGAGAGGCCCAGCTCAGCCTTAACAGGGGGTAGAACAGCTTGTCAACTGGTTGTTTTAGCTCCCTGGAGGCTCGCTTGTTCTGATACGGTAATTTTATTTTATAAATCTGGGAGAATGTTTGGACAGGCTGACGGCCAGTTGTTCCAACAACTGCTACTGTAAATCCTTCATTCCCCCAAATGGTTGCTCTCTTTCTCAAATATCTTCCTATGCAGAACAAATGCTAGTCATGGGGGCTATAAGCTGCTTACAATTAGGCTTTGAGCTAGTGAGTATGTCCTCTTTTGAAAAAGAGATTTTTTACCTTACATTTCCCTGTATTTAGGCTCCACCAAAATCCAAGGGCTATATTTACTGCACCCAAATGCATTAAAAAAAAAGTATTAAAAAATTCTGGTGAGAGACAAAGCAGTCAGGAAGGTACAATTTTTCTAGGGAACAATAGTCCAGAGAAGAAAAAAAAAATTGCTATTCATCAGTAGTTTGATTTCAATGGCATTTTACAAAATGAACCACTTCCGATCAGACATAGATTTACTGGAAATACCCCTTGCAAAAACAAAAGGAAAAGAAAGACAAAAAGATAAATAGAGCATATATGAGAGAAAGAATGAAAGGGGATTCTCTTTGGTGGTTCAAACTGGTTTCTAACATTGTCTCTGATACAGCTTTCGCTGAACATAAAGAATATACTGCACAGTGACCCAAGACCTCTTCAATAATAGGTCATTGTTTTGTTAGTCAATAGCTGGTATGTAAGTAAGCTTGCTGGCTGTATAATACCCAGGAAACAGGAAGCTTACAATGGAACTTTTACCAGGGCCAGCATTATAGCCACATTCACGGAGAATGCAAAATCAAACAAGGTAGGACTGGCAGGAGTACATCAGTGAAAGGCTGCATTCATCACAGATGTCAAGTACAAGCTGGGTCTTCATATTTCTTTTTGTCATGCCATTTCTTGTTATGCTGTGGCTCCTTCACATGGACTGTCTATTTAGGGGACAAAGGTTCTCTAGTAGGTTGTATTCCATAATGTCTAAGAATCCATGACACTCACCAAGTCTGCAAATTGCCCAATAAACTGTTTGGACATTAAGTGAATTCAAATTAATTGTATTATATAAACTTCACGAGTGAAAAGGGACAAGTAGTAAAGGTCGTCTCTACATTATCCTCTGTTCAAATGCTGGACTATTCAGTACATGATCATAAACAGCATTCATGTGCAATTTTAATGGTTAGGAAGGGCTTTGTTAAGCAGAGGTGGGGTTGGCATGTTTCTTAATCCAAAGTTTTTTCAAGTGTTCTCAGCAGGGTCATAACACTGATTAACAGGATGACCCAAAAATTTATACTTGCCAAGGCAGATCCCCTACTGAAAGTAGGTTTGAGAATCATGGTGGAGAACCCTGGTAGAAGAAGCTGCTAGTAGTACTGAGTCATGTACCCTTATAACCAGACACCTATTCTTTTCTAATAGCATGGCTGGGGGGACTTAAGTGCACTATTCATATCTTTTCCCAATAAAACTCAACCTAATGTTTTCAGTGGGGAAATCTCACTATAACATAATGAATAATTTAATCCTAAAAATGTATACCTATGAATGGTATGAAAAATGCAAATATTTTAATGTTAAATGAAAAATTTTACTTTAGAAATATATGCTTAATTACAACTGTATTTAAAACAAAATAAATCTAAAAATTTACACATAGAAAAAACATGGAAGGAAACAATAAAAGTCACTGGTGCTTGTGGGGCTGTGGGTGATAGTTTTCCTCCTTTCATTTTTTGGTGGTCTCTAAATTTTCTATAAAAAACATATTTTCAATCAGCAGATATTACTTTCCCAATGGAAGAAATAAACTAAATCAAAACTACATTAAAAATTAAGTTTAAGATGATTGTTAACTGATGAACTCATAAAAGTGCTAACAAAAGATCAAGATAAAAAAAAAATTAATTACATGGGACTGAGTGAACTGATGAGGATGAGTATAATTTGTGTGACTTTCTGTCTGAATTTAAAAAAAAAAAAAATCCCACAAGGACTCAGAGGCAAAGAATATACAAATCAATTTTCACTGCAAAGTAAAGGAGCTGTTACAGTGAAGGATTACTGGACTGAATGTCAATATTATGACATAGTATGAGTGTGTTTCATGTTTGGTAATTGCAATCATTGTTGCTTTTGTTGTGGTCATCCACGTACAATGCTTGGTGTCAGTCTATTTATCTCTTGTAAAAATAAAATACAGTGTGTGTGTGTGAAAAAAAAAAAAAGATGATTGTTCACTGAGAGATGTAAAATTAATTTGTAAAAAAAAAAAAAAGAATTTGAAATATGAAAAAGTCTTTCTTTGTAACTGAATCACAGAATAAAAGAAAAGCAGTGCCAGAGGGACCTAGAGATCTAGATTGTGTGTTCCCTCTGATCAGGTCATTTCAAGGTGAGATTTTTAGGCTGGAGAGTTGAAAGCCTGTTCTTGTCACATTAGAAGAGAGAAGAAGAAAAAACACAAGATTTTTAATCAAACAAGTCTGGATTCAAATCTTAATGCTGTTCCATAACTCTGTGTCCCTTGGGCAAATTACTTAACCTCTCTCAACTTTAGAGAGGGAAGCTGACAATAATGTCAACTTCTTACTGTGTTTTTCAGGTTTAAATAAGAGAGGGAAATATATATACACACACGTATATAATTGCTTAATCATTAAAGCACCCTCAAAATGGCAGCTTTTAACATTATCATTATTATTTGACTTCTTTGATTCCTCGGTGGCCCCCAGGCCAGAAGTATTTTGATGCCATTTCTCTTGGGTTTAGAAGAGAATGAAGATAAGTACTGAAATCTCTGTCCTGTGTCTCCGGTACTGGATAGGATAAATATTTAAGGTCATGGAATATTTTTTTAATGGACAAGTTATTGTGATATCATCTCTTGATCTCCATTGTCCTCCAGCTCTTCCCCACTTTTTCTTTTCCTTTATTTCAAAATTCCTCACACAGCAGTTTCTACTCTCACTGTCTCATTCCTTACAGTCTCATTCTCTCTTGAATGTACCCTGTTCATGGGATTTTTGCCCACACCACCACCAAAACCATGCTCCTTAAGGCCACCAATGAATTCCATCTTGCTAAATCTGGTCGCAGATTTTTAATACTTACAGTACTTGATGCATTAAATGCACAAGATATATTTATGATAATATATATTTCCATGTATTTATTTTATTTTGTCACCAGCAAAGCCCATTAACAAGTCCCCGGAAATAAAAATAGAATCTGGGTAATAAAATCTAACCTTTTTTTCCTTTGTGCTTAGTCTAGTGTCACTTGCTCATAGGGTGCCGCCTGCAGAGGCCTTGCGCCTGGCCCTTCAGGCCGGAGTTCCTAGCGCCAAACGCCTGAGCTGACGCCTCGACGCCTCAGCCGGGCAGGCTGTGCGCAGAGGCGCTGCGCCCGACACTGCAATTCAAGATGGCGGCAGTGGGCTGTGCGCAGAGGCGCTGCGCCCGGCACTGCCATCTGGAGCCAGAACAGCACAGCCCCGCCCACCCACCAGAACTCCCCTCCCTCCCAGAGGACACGATCCCTATAAAGGAGTTCCGCCCACAGCCTGTCAAGAGACCGTGTACTCTAGAGCGTGAGCTCACACCTCTCCGTTCTCTGATCAAAGAATAAAACTTTGCTTTGCTTCTGCACTGAACACGGTCTCGTTGTATTGGCTTAAATGACATTGGGCAGGAGGACCTTTGCTGGGGCCAGACTCGAAAGGGTCAGTACCAATTTCTTTACTATTTCTTCCCCACTGCAATGTGGGCTGAAATGAGGGCAGGTACTGTTGTATCCCTAGCCCCTAGAATAGTGCCTGGCATGTGGCAAGCGCACAATAAAGGTTAGTGGAATGAATGACTGCAAAAGTAGTCTGTTGAGCAAAAAACTATTGCAGGTAACAACAGACTGCCTTTCCCTGAAGGATACCCTGAGGGGAATGTGAATGTATGTTCCAAGCTGAAGTCCACCCCATGGATGCCGTGAGCAGTTCCTGAGCACATTCTGGACTTCTGTTCAGTGCTTATAATTTGTTGGCATGTGTAATGATTTGGCTTTAAAAAGCGGTGCATTTCCCACTTGGATTTTTCTGCAGTGAGCTTCAGTTGCAAATGCCCATGTTTATGTGTATATGATGTGTGCTGTGCCTGGCATCTGCTCTGCTTCCTGGCCCTCCGTGTGCCTGTGCCCACAGGGCATCTGGGAGCTGACTGGCATGTTACAAGGGTTAGAAATTCTCCTCTCTGAGCTCTCTGGTTTATCCTGTTGGGGATGAGAAAGCTACCAAGTATTCCTAAGCTGGCAGAGTGACAGAATGAACCCACACAAGGAGATAAAACAGCTGTAGTGGAAATGGAGAGCTTCCGAGGACCAATGAAAGAGGAAGACAAAGAGCTTATGGCTCATGGATGGCAGATGGTTGAGGTCTGGTTAGGAATCGAGTTGTTGAGAAACATTTTGTCTTAGGCTGAGTTGGAGCATGGGCATTTAAAGCTATGCATAGGCTAGTGACAGTCCTAGCAATCTCAAACTTTATCTATGTCAGGATTGGGGTCCTCTCACACCCTGATCCATTTTTTTTGTCCACAGTAGAACTTGCAAGTTGGTTCTTGCAAGCCCTGAGTTTTGGGGATGCTGGTGGGGGTGTTATCTGGGCCCTGTACCCTTTCCCCAGAGCACTCAGCCCTTCCAAGGGCATCTCTCTGAAGTTGCAGGGGCTGAGTATGGTGCGTTGAGGTCTGCTGCATTGAGGCTCTAGAAATATAGGTACTAAAAGAGGAGATTTCCATGACTGGAAAAGGAGCTTGCCATTCAAAGTGGCTTTCTGACTTCAGTGTTTCTAAAGGCACTATCTGGGACAGGGATTACTTCCCTGTGTTTCCTGCCAATGGATGTGCATGTTTTTGGCAATGTGAAATGGGGGCATGGGGGGAAGGAATGAACAAATAAAAGGAGAGGAAGAAAGATAAGTGAGAAGCACTGTTGTTCAATTCTTTGGAAAGATTATTCATCCACCCCAATAATCCCTCTTTTTTCCTTAGAGATAGTGTCACAGAGTGAAAAGAGCAAAAGCTTTGGAATTCGATACATCTGTGCTTGAATCCTGACTGTTTCAGTTATGATGCTGGCTTAGGCAAGAAACCTAATTTCTCAAACCTTAATTTCTTAATCTGTAAAATTGGAGAAATAATATCTATCACATAGGATTGTTTTGAGTCTTAAATGAAATATGAGCAAAGTGCCTAGCATAGGGTTTGAAATAGAGCCCACCCTAAATAGTTAAAAAAAAGTTATAAAAAAGGGTAGGGGGAGAAAATACAGCATCAGACATGGCAGACGTGGGCTTTGTTTGCTAATGTATTCAGCAAACATTTAAATGGAGCATCTACATTGTATCTAAAAATGTGTGACTCGCTGGGCAAGATGGATATGCCTTCATAGAGGCTAAAGTTGCAGATAGACAAAAACACATGCAAACATAAATAAATGAGAGAACTGTCAAGTGTGATAAATGCTAATAGGAAACAGTGGAATGAAAGGGGGAACTGCTTTATACAGGGTGTTCAGGGAAGGCTTCCTGGAGGAGGTGATGGTCAAGCTGAGAATGAAGAATAAGAAAGCACCAGCCACATGAAGACTGGAGGGAAAGGTTTCAGGCAAAAGGAAGGATATAAGCAAATGTCTTGAGACCAAAGAAGACACAGGGGTGTTTGAGGTACTGAAAGAAGACCAGAGTGGCTGAGATGAGAGACCAGTGCTAGAGCAAGGAGAGAAAAACAGGGTGAAAATATTGGTAGTCATTCCTCGGGAAAATCTTTTTTGAGAGTTGGCCACCTCCCGCCCCTAAATGCTGTGTTGTAAGAGATTTCTCCCTTTGGTTATCATTCTGTTCTCTACAAGTATGGAAACAAAACAATGCCATTTGGTTGAAGTGCAGGTTTGCCCAAATGTTTGAATCATTAGTATTTGACTGTTTCTTAGTGTCATTAGATGAGAGGATGGTGGGTTTTTGTGAATACTCTATGCTCTGCTGTCCTCCACAACAACCAAAACTGTCCCCCCATTAGCTCAAGAACAGAAGTCCTCCAGCCCATTTCCTGGGGAAGCCTGGCAAAAGGACTCATACTCCAGACTTTGCATTCATGTAGCGCCTGCTGGAACCTGCTTGGTGGAATTTGTTTTTCCCCTGACCCAGGTCCCCTTGGAGGCCAACCACTGCCAGAAAAACTCAAACTCCATTTCTTGGGTCCCAAGTCAGCCTGCCTCCACCCAGAGGGCTGAGAGCTGTAATGCTCCTCCCGCTGGGTGGAGACTGCCCTTCCTCCCACCTGGAACTTTATTTCACTCAGATCTGGAGGGTCTGTGTTCCCTGACCTTCAAAACCAGAGCAGTAGACTTTGAACAGGTGACGACAGTAAGGCAGGAGTGGTAGGAGGAAGCCTGATCAGACCACTTGCTAGCTGAGTGACCTCTAGTCACTCCAAGCAACTTTTTTGTCTGTAAAAATAGGGATGGCATTATTTGCCTCTGCTGTAGGGAAGATAAAATTGCAAAAAGCAACTGGCAAGCTAGGGATGAATTACTCCCTTTTTCCCTCCTCTTCCACTTCCCTCCTTTCTTCCCTTCCCTCCACCAGTCGGCGACGCCTTGAGACTCTTGTCTTTTATCACTGAATGGCTCGTCGCTGGCATGTGCAGAGAGCCCACGATGTGGTGTGAGACCCCAACAGTCATTCTCACCACTGTTATTAGTCATGGCCGAGTGCGTGGAGGAGGATGTGATCACAACATTTAAAATCAAGTCAGTTTGGGGCCAGTTTTACTTAATAATGCTCTTTCTCTGCCCAGCCCCCCACCAGGCCTGCTCTCATTGTATCAGGATACTTCATTTGCTGGTATCTTTGAAAAAGGAGGAGTTTCACATAAGCTAACTTTTAATTTATTTCACAGGGGTGGAGTCCAGACATCAGCAGTTTTTAAAACTCCCCAGGTGATTCTAATGTGCAGCCAAGGTTGAGAATCACTATTAAGTGGTTTCTTAACACCCCAAGCTTCTATACTTCTGTGAACTATGTATCTATGTTTCTAGGAATTAAAAACGAGAAGAAGTAGGGGAAGGAAACTAATGTGGCTGCCATGGGCCAATGCTAAGGCCCACAAGGACAGGGATGAGTGAAGTGTTAGTCACAACACTGTGGAATGAAGATGACAGACCAGCTCCAGAACAAGGCCTGAGCACCGGCCCTACGGTTGATAGCCATGTGCTGATAACAAACAGTAGAAGTGGGCTGAGAATAAAGAAAATACAAAGGCCAAATGAGAAGGAAAAAGAAAGGAAATATTATTTAATGTAAAGGAGGAGGTTAGTGGGTAAAATATTTAAATTCCCTTTGAGGGAGAAGACGGTTAAGTAAAAACCCAAAGATAAATGATAGAGATAATAGTAGCAGGAGTGCTCTTTATGCAGTGTATGTTTGTCTTCCGATTGGGAAAAATTTTCTCAGGTCAAGGTTTGGGTTTGGGGAAGGCAGATCATGGATTGGGAGAATGATATATTGGGCAACATGTGATCAACACCAGACTAATGGCCCTGCCTGAAACCTTGGAATTCGATGAATGTATTCATTTACTGAGCCTCACATCTAATAAGAAGCAGCATAAATACTAATACAGAAAGAAGTGTGGGTGAATGAGATCAAATGATAGAAGGTATTTTATACACATTGATTAGCATGGAAGAGAAAGCAGAAAGTATCTGGTTTCAGAAACCTGGTTTACAAATAATACACGCATATAAATAGCCTCTCTAGCTCCTTCCCATTTATTCCCCCCCCTCCCAACCCTCCACTCCCTTCTTCCTCCTGCAAACACTGTGGGTCAAAAACAAAACTTACATGTTTGAGTAAAATTGTGGAATCAGAAGTAGAGGAAGTGTCTTACACTGTTGGTGGGAGTATAAATTGGTGCAGCCACTATGGAAAACAGTATGGAGGGTCTTCAAAACACTAAAAATAGAGTTGCCATTTTATCCAGCAATCCCACTCCCGGGCATATACCTGGACAAAACTATAGTTTGAAAAGACATATGCACCCCTATGTTCATAGCAGCACTATTTACAATAGCCAAGACATGGAAGCAACCTAAGTGTCCATCAACAGATTAATGGATAAAGAAGATGTGGTATATATATACAATAGAATATTATTCAGCCATAAAAAAGAATGAAATAATGCCATTTGAAGCAACATGGATAGACTTAGAGATTGTCATACTGAGTGAAGTTAAGTCAGAAAGAGAAAGACAAATACCATATGATATCACTTACATGTCAAATCTAAAATACGACACAAATGAACATATCTATGAAACAGATACAGACTCACAGACATAGAGAACAGACTTGTGGTTGCCAAGGGGGGAGATGAGGTGGGGAAGGGAAAGACTGGGAGTTTGGGATTAGCAGATGCAAATTAGTATACATAGGATGGATAAACAACAAGGACCTACTGTATAGCACAGGGAACTATATGCTATATCCTGTGATAAACCATAATGAAAAAGAATATGAAAAAGTATATATATAATATGTATAACTGAGTGACTTTGCTGTACAGCAGAAATTAACACATGGTAAATCAACTATATTTCAATAAAATTTTTAAAAAAGAGTTATGAAAAAAAAGAAGTGGAGGAAGGGAATAAGCTGGGAAACACCTATTTTGGAGAAGTGATTTTCAAACTTTAGTCCTACGATCTTTAGTTGAATGAACTGTTACTGGAGACGGGTTACAGAACTAAGATGAATTTAAAACAGAGAAAGGGTGGGCTGGTGTCTGTCATATTCAGTATGTTTTTTATCCTTGCCTTTACCCATCATGAAGATGCTGTAGGAAGCAGAGTTTGGAAATGGTTTGAATATGACAGTTGACATCAGAAGATTTCCAAAAAAGACTCAGCATCCTACCTCTTCATTGCCCTTCCCACCTGTATTTCCCCCTTCATTTGTTATACTACCTTGAAGTCCCCTAATCAATAATTCCTTTGGTTCAATAAGTTTCCTCTATTGGAAGCTCAAGGATGTTACGGAGGTCAAAGAGCTATCACTCCTGCTGCTGGGATTCCAGGTTCCCAGACAAGATGCTCTGCAGGGAGGACTTGGAATTGTAGGAGGTGGGAGATGGGTAACACTGGAGGAACAAGATGGGGATGTCCCAAAGAAGGGAATGACAATCTTTTCCTTCTTTCCTACTGCATTTCTTGGTTTCTTGCTCTCAGACTCTTCATAGCAAACCAGAATTTTGCTAAATTATTTACATTTCTTTATGAGAAAATGGATTCTGGGTTGTAAATAGATCCTTGGATCACAGCCCATTTATAAGCTGATGACTTCCTGAAATGCATGATTGACTGTTTTGCATGGAAGAAATTACGTGTACAAAACTCTTATTGAGAAATATGGAGGTTCACACATTTAAAAATTGCTCAGAGTTTAAATGTTTATCCAAATGGGATATCTCTGAGGAACTAAAAGGAATGTGAGACAATGTTTATGGCTCCCATGATTCTAATTTGGTTGCTGCCATGGAGAGGTCTCTAATATAGTGGTTCTTAACTCTTTGGGGTTATTTGTACCTTGGGGAATCTGAGAATTGAATGCATTCTTTCCATGAAATGCGTACACACACACACAGAATCTTATGTATATTTTCAGAGGATTCACAGAACTCCCTAGAGACTTCTAGTTGTTCTTGAACACTAGGCTAAGAATTGTTAGCCTATTGAATTCAGGGAAAACGCTAGCCCATGTATTTCTATTTACAACAGTAAAATTCCTATTTGGAAATAGGCTGTAGGGCAGGGGTGAAGAATCCATCCTGGTGCTTGTAGAGCCTACTGCATTTAACATTTGAGAGAGGATTCAAGAGCTTGCACAAAATACAGAAAGATGTATAAGGCATAGTCTTTTTCCTCAAAGAAAATTAGGTATGGAGAGGCTAGAGTATAAGGGACAAGAGTAGTAGTACTGGTAGTTGTGACTGGAAAGGAGGACTAGATCTGGATCACGGAGGATCTTGAATGCTAGGTTAAGAAACTGCAACTTAATTCTGAAAGCCAGTATGTTCCAGCCTACAGTCATCCTTGTACAATCTTCATCTTTTTGCCATATCTATATCCCAACATGACAATTAGATCTTTTTTTCAAACTGATTCCCCTTTAAAACTTATATTTTTAAAGGCTTAATATACACTTATATTTTGCATTTTATTGTAATCATTTCAAATACATATGCAAAAAACTGTATCTCCTAAAATAAAAATATGAATTTGCATTCTACCTGAAATGATCTCATGCAATCAGCAGTAGGTATTCTTCACTTTGGGAAACACTAGAGAGTGCAATGGGGACTTCTGAGTGGGTGGGAGGTTATGTTATGAGAGATGCTCTGTAAAAGGAATCCTTCAGCAGTTGAGTGTCAGTTGGAATGGAGAGCCTGGCGGTGCTGAGACCAAGCACACACCAATGGTCTAGGTGAACATGATGAGACCCTGGACCAGGGAGGCAGAGGGAAAATGTAGACTGGAGGTGAGATGGAGTCTTCCTAGAGTTGGAACTCAAACCAATTGTCATGTAAACCATTTAGTAAGTCAGCTCCTAAAGGAATAAAATAATACAATAATATGTTTATTTTTGGGCATTATTTATATTTAATTATTTATATTTTAATGCTTGCTATATTTTCCCTTTGCCTTAATCTACTAATATTTAATGAATATGGTTGAAAAAAGTCAGAAGCATTAAAATTCTATGCATTTTTATTGGTTATGAGAGAGAATGTGAGACCTGCATAGTGGGGTTGAAAATCAGATGGCCATTTTCTGTATACTTCTCTGGTCTTTCCCAATTTGTTTAATTTTTCTGGTTAGCTGAAAAATAGACATGATTCTTGTCCCATTGTTGTGCAGCTCAAATGACACAAGGAGTGCAACAGACCTTTGTCTATTATAAAGTGTTATTATACATCATTAAATGAAAGGTGTTATGATCAGCTATCTTGGCAAGGAATTGTGTAAATGACATTTCCTTCAAATTTCTTTTTTATTTCAATGAATATTTTGTGAGAAGACATAGGAGAGTTGATCACTAATTGGGACTTCTAGTTGGTCTGATTAAGGTATTATGCTGGAAAAGAATAATTTCACTTTGCCCTTGATGTAGAAATTTCAAGTGATTTGGACATTGTACTTACATTTTCCTTGTAGGAATATAATGGCTACAGGGGCAGAGGGCATTCCAGGAATATCAACCAACAATGTATTCTTTTTTTTCCTTCCAGGACTCTAAAAATCTAATAAATATTTGTTCAGATTATTCTAGGAATGAAAGAGAAAACTGGCTCCTACTTTAAAGTCATTTTAACTTGGTCATACCTGATATTTTGAATATAGAATCAGCTGAAATATGGTGGAAAGAGCAGAGGACTTGCAGAAAGATGTTCTTGGTTCAAGTCTTGGGGTGGCCACTGACTAAGCTACACGACGTCGGGCCTGTCACTTAAGTCTTTGAGTCTTGGTTTCTCTCTGTAAAATGGAGATTCTAATACTGACCTTAGCAAGGTTGATTGTAGTATCAAATAAGATGACAAGAAAATTGTCTTTGTTAAAGATAAAGTGCTATATAGACATCATCATCACTGTTACAATAAAAGTATTTATTGAATGCTTATTATGTTCTTTACATATATTAACTCATTTAATCCTTATAATTAACCCCATAACATAAACATTATTATTATCTCAACTTTCTGGAGGAGAAAACTAAAGAGATTAAATAACTTGCTAATGCCAAGTATTAAATGACAGATCTGGGATTTGAAACCAGGCAAACTGACTCCAAAGCCTTCATCATCCTTATTCCTAGAATAGTGATATTCTATCACCTAAAAGAGTTTCAGAACTTCCAAAAATTAATCAGTAACTCAGTGTGTTTTGAGAACTAATATGGAAACATTTTTAATGGAACAATATTTCTCCTCTATCCTCTTTCCATCTCATTTAAGACGTTTGGATTTAAATTGTTACGATGATAGTCAAATGAAATTAAAAGGAGCTAGGTACAATTCAGCATTGATCTCAAAGAGCATTTCTATTTCTCCCCATACACTGTGTTAGAGAGAACTGTTTTCTAAACTTGATACCTGACTTTATGACTTTCAGCCGTTTGGCCTAAAAAGCCTTTCTTCAGCTCTAAGAGGTTTTTTTCCCTTCATGACCACACGAGATCTACTGCACTTGTTTGGCCATTGGTGTTAAACAGGGAAGGCGCAGGCTCACTCCTCTCCTATCACATGGGAGTTTACATATAAATATGTTTCCTCTTGTCTGTCCTCTCTGTCCATGGTGATGAGCAAGGAAGGAAGACGGAACATGAAGATGGATGACAAGTGACTCAAGTCAAACTGTGCCCCAGTAACAATTATAACTATCAATAGGACTAGGGAAAAAACAAGGGTAAGAGCAGGTATCTGTACTTGTACTCTAATTAGCATCTGTAGTGACTTGTCGTATAACAGTAATGATAGCTGAGGTTATTGAGTATCTCCTAGGAGCCACAAACTGTGCCAACATTCTTTGCACAACTCTCCCAGCATCCCAGGGTGGTGGAGGGGTAACTGGGATCTTCAGGAATATTTCCTACATGATGCTAAGATATCAATGCGTCAAGGTACACTAACTGCTCCTACCTATGGTATTAAGAGTCTTACAAACATCTATTTTTCTAAGCAAGGAACATCTTGCACTTTGTGGTTCTTCCTCAGATATAGGATACCCATCTGTGAAAGGAGAGGAAACCTGTTTGTTTAGAAGTCATGCTGGCTTGGTTTTTATGAATCTATGAAATGACAAGTAGAGAGTTGTCTCTCAGTTTCCCAAATGTGGTTAGAGAGTTGTGATGGGACATCAGCATATGCTTTACATATGCCCTCATAAAAGTAATACATCTCCCTGCATTGGAAGGTAGCAGAGTTGGGCCTCCAAAGACTCACCTGTAAGGCACAGAAAACACCCCTCTGTTGCCTTCCCCAGTGTCTAGCGGATATTCATCAGCTCTGGAGCCTGGGACCATCAAGCAGAGGACAAGAAGCCATGTGAGTGACGTCTGGGTACTGCTTGGCCTTGGACTTGGTAGGGCATAGAATAGGGCATGTGAAATCCTCGTGCCAGTTTTAATCTTTTGGTATTGTGACATTTGTCTCATTGTGGTTAGAAAAAAAAGAATCAAAGCATAATCTGTACCAGTAAGGAAGAAGCTCTAAATGTGGCAGATCCTGGAACACATAGGTATTATTACCACTCTCTTTAAAAGCTGAGGGCCCTGGGGCTTAATGGAAGTTAAGTCTCTTGAGTGCTGAAGCCAGAATTAGAATCCAGACTTGTCTGCTTCTACAGCTTGCTCCTCATAACCACTGCATTGGGATACCTCCCATAGGTAGAGCAACTTAAGCAGATGGCCCTGAATCAAATCTACGTCCATAAACCAAATCTACGACGCCCTAAGGAGACATGCTGCTGTGTTAATGAAAATTCTAGGGCAATTTATGGATACTGAATATGTATCTTTCTGCCTTAATGTATATTTATCTGAATTCATTCATTCACTCACTCATCCATTAAACAAAGATTTATTGAGCATCTGCTACATATATGCTATGCTACTAAGTACAACTAGGGATGAGTGAGAATAACGAATTGGACAGAGATTCTGCTCTTAAGAGTTTACATGGGAAGTTAGAGATACACATAAATAACTTAAGGTATAAACGATAAGTACCACAAGAGAGTTACAAATAAAGGAGTGAGGTGTCTTCTAGGTGTGTGTGTGCACGTGTGCATGTACATGCATGTGTATTTGCATGTGTTTGGCAACTGGTTACGGCTAAAGAGAGGGTTCTAAACTTGAACAAATTCAGGGAAGTAGGAAATAAAAAAATGACTGCAAGAAGATTAGTTTGGTTAGTGTAAGGGGTCCATAAAAAAGTGATGGAATGTAAGACTGGAACTATAGGCAAAACGTTATACTTCATATTCAAATGACTGATGTGATTGTTTCTCTGCTCCAGCAAGAGTATCTGGCATTACTATATAGCAGGGGTCAGCAAACCACAGCTTGTGGGTCAAATTTGGTCCATGGCCTGTTTTTCTGTGGCCAGGAAGATGAGAATGGCTTTTATATTTTAAAGGGTGGTTTAAAAACAAATAAGCAAACAAACAGAAAAATTATGTGACAGAACTGTATGTAGTACACAAAACCTAACATACTTACCATCTGCCTCTTTACAGAAAAAAGTTTGACAACCTCTGCAGTGTATAAAATGGATTGTTGGGGGGACACTGGATTAGGGGAAGCCATGTTAATAGGGAAGAGTGATAGGTTAGGAAAGGAAGAATGAGGGGATGTCTGAGAGCATGGACTTTGGAAATGAAGGAGCCTGGAGGAAGACAAGGCTTAACATGTGTAATTTGGGAATTGTCTCAAAATGATAACTGAAGTCAGAATAATGAATGAAAGGGGAAAGAGCCAAGAACTGATCTTTGATAAACATCTTTTTATAGTATGGGGAGGAAGAAGGGGAACTAGCAATAGAAAGATAAATGAACTGTAAGAGAAATGGCAAGGAAACAGAATCTACAGAGTCTAACATCATTGACTCCTCAGGAATGTAACTTGGAAGAGGGAAGAGGAGTTAACAGCATCAAATGCTACAGAGAAGTTACTGAAAAGGACACAAACCTGATGACCTAATATCTTTGCTTCAGTTTATTCCATTAGCACATTTCTATGTCCTTGGCTTTTCCTTGCCTTAAGGTGCCCTACCCAAGTGAGAATGTGATGATATTGAGATGCTATAGCTTCAGCTGCTAGGACATAATAGTGACCTATTCCTTAAATTTAGCTTCTCAGGTTGCATGTGTCCATCATTTTCCAAAGAAAGGTGGGTACCAGGTCCCCTCCAATTCTCCCCAAACTACCTCTTCTCTATACCTGCAGACATCCTTGGTAGATTCTTGACATCTGATGTCTTTAAAAAATCAGTTTATCTTCATTCCTGTACATCCTGAATTGACTAGAGATGAATAAAGAGATTGCCCAGTATGACTGAGGACCTAACTGAATTAGAACCAATGACTCAGCTTTGGGAGTGATGGCTTGGACTCTCAACTAGGAGCAGGACAAAGAAAACCACACTTTAAAATATGCTTCCACATGGATGATCTCAAGAATTTGATCTCAGACTAGCAAATTATGGAAAAGCGTGGCATTCAAGTTTGATATGAATAAAGTGATGGTGGTGGGGGGAGGGGAGGGTGACTGTATTTGGAGGTGAGAATGGAATTTAAAGTCTTGGATTTTAGAGCAGCATCAGTTTGGAGTGGAGACATGATCCTCAGGTGTGACTGGGAAGTGGTGGCCAGATGAACAGCACTGGCCCCTAGGAGGTCCAACGGCTGGGAGAGAAGGGTAGCAAATTAGAGGAGCCATCAGTGTGTAAATGGAAGTAGTGAACTAGGAGCCAGGTGGGTGCCATCCTCCACCATGACTTGTTTAGGGCCACACGTACCATGGGGCTTACATTGCTGAGTCTGACCAGTACCCCATCACTACAGAGTGTCAGGAGTACAGGTACTGCCCAGCCTGGGACTGGTGGGTTGGAAGTGGTGATGGGGGGAGGCTTCTGCAGGAGCTCGGAGGGCAGGCAGGAGCTCCAAGAGGCAGGAGGTGGCACTGTCCTCTGGAACTAAAAGGCTCTATGGTTTCTACACACGCAATCAGCCTCAGAGTATGCTATGCCACTTTTCCTGTCCTGATGTGCTTTATGACCAGATCCCTCTTGAGAGGAAGGAGGTGGAGGGCCACTGATCCCTTACATTTGCCCCCAAATTACTATACTGGCTGTGGACAGTTTTTATTGCTTTATTTTTATTTTTTTCCTGAATAACAATGATGGAATTTAGCTCATGGCTTGGTTTCTAGAGGGATATATCTTCTCAGAAGATGACAGGATTTCAGGTGTTTTGACCCAAGTTGGGAAGTAAGCAGAGGAGAAGTGAATTTCTTCAAGAACAATATGAAGTTAGTAGAAAGTACTCACACAAAGGGCCCATCAATGCATATTTTCCATAAGGCCACACAGCCCAGAGGCCTGGGTTTCACAAGCATCTATAGTGCAGATTTTTATGACATAGTTAATAGGATGCTGGGATGAGAAAGATGTACGATCAGCTCTAGAACCAAATCCCTAAGTTGAACTTGGCAATGAATGGTTAGGTTGACCTCAGGATATGACATCCCACTTCATTTGTAAAGGAAATCAAAAGAAACTTGAAGAGGAACCTTCCTTCACTATTGGTGGAAATGTAAACTGTTGCAGCCACTATGGAGAACAGTATGGAGGTTCCTTAAAAAACTAAAAATAGAGTTACCACATGATCTATCAATCCCACTCCTGGGCATATGTACCCAGAAAAGACAAAAACACTAATTCAAAAAGAAACATGCGCCCCAATGTTCATAGCAGCATTATTTATAATAGCCAAGACATGGCAGCAACCTAAATGTCCATCAACAGGTGAATGGATAAAGAAGATGTGGTATATATATATATATATATATATATATAAAATATATATATATGTGGTATATATATATATATATATATAATATATATATTATATATATGTGGTATATATATAATATATATATATGTGGCATATATATATATAATATATATATATATTATATATATATATATACACACACACAATGGAATATTGCTCAGCCATAAAAAAAGAAAGAAATAATGCTATTTGCAGCAATATGGATGGACCTAGAGAATAACATACTAAGTGAAGTAGGTCAGACAGAGAAAGACCAATATCATATGCTATCACTTATATGTGGAATCTAAAAAAATGATATAAAGGAACTTATTTAAAAACAAAATAGACTCACAGACATAGAAAACAAACTTATGGTTACCAAAGAGGAAAGGGGAGGAGGGATAAATTAGCGATTTGGGACTAACAGATATACACTACTATATATAAAATAGATAACCAACAAGGACCTACTGTATAGCACAGGGAACTATATTCAATATCTTGTAATAACCTATAATGGAAAAGAATCTGAAAATTCTTTATATATATATAAAACTGAATCATTTTGCTGTACACCTGAAACATTGGAAATCAACTGTACTTCAATTTAAAAAAAAGTTGCAAAGAAACTCTGTACCTAATACTTGATGGATTAAATCTCCAGTGGGGGAATAAAAACTCTAGACTACCTAATTGAGAAAAGAAAAAAAAAAAAAGCAACTTGAAGGATGTAAAAGTGAAGAGGGGCTCCCTGTGCAATGCTGTTGTGTGTGCTAAGCCAGGCGGCATGGAAAAGATACCTGGGCTCTGCAGCAGGACAGACCTGGTGTGGCTCTTCCTGGCTGTGCACGTATCTCCTCACCTCCCCAGCCTCAGTTCCCTCCCCTGTTTCTTTCAAAAGGAGAAGAATAATGCCTACCTCCTTCCACCTCCTTTCTAAAGCATCTAGTACTGTCCACACACATAGTCCTTCAAAAATGGAAATTATTTTAATGACATTTATGATTTTAAAAATCCTAATTTCTTTCCAGATGTGGATGGAAATCAGGACAATTTACTGCTTGTTAAGATCACATGTCCTTAGCCTAGATCTAGGGATACCTTACGTTTCTTAGAATAAATATCTCGCGTGAAAATGCAGCTGACCTTACAGCAGGGGCCATGATTAAGCAACAAGATAATTATCAGACAGAAAGAATCCCAGGGAACAGCCCTATAACATACCCAGAAAAGTACATTCAACCTCATTTGATTTTATGACTTCTAACTGGTTCCTAGAATTTTGAGCCTGACTGCCTTTCTAGGAAACTTGCAGGACTGCTGAAATGCATAGTTCTGGTAAACTTTCACAGTCATTGGCCTTAGCATTGGAAAATCATTAATCCTCAGTTAGGAGAAAATCCCTGCTGCAAGCATGCAGAAGCTCAGTTTCATGCCCTCCTTGGGAGTGCAGGAAGCACATGGGCTGAAATGCTGTGAGCTAACTGCCTCCGAGATGGGAGGACGCCAGTGGCACTTTCAGGATTGACAGAGGCTCTGCTGGGACACCAGCAGTCATGACTGTGAACCCAGTCTGCACGTGGGCTTCCCTCTGCAGGGCGGCCAGACTACTTAGGTTGGATACTCAAGGATTAGAGGTGCTGTCCCATTCTCCTCACCTCACTCCTCTCTCTCATCCCAAACCTAGAAGCAGCTGAAAGGCTTTTCACAAAGGCTGTGTGATGCTTTCTGGAGTTGGATCTTGTTTATTTGAATCAAATCTTTTTTTTCCTCAATATTTAGTTCCTTAAACTCAGAAATTGCCTCCTTCCCTCCCTCCTGGCAGCCTCAGTGAGCACCTGTGCGTGCCAGCCACTGTCACATGCATAGGGACACCATCGTGAGCAAGACAGTTCCAGCCCGGGCCCAGGGAGCTATAGTCTAGTGGGGAGCAGGCTGCAGGCAGCTCTCTCTAGTTCTTCTCCTCACCACCTACCTCCCTGTGGTTGAGCCTTTTAGGGTCTGGCCCTGGTGCCCCTCTGGAGGAGCAGTGCCGCCCTATGTCTCCGGAGATAATCATTCCAGGATGCCTACGCAGACCTGGAGATCGTCAAAGCCTGAGTGAGGCTGCTGCTCAGGTCTGAACTGCTCCTTTGCCTCCGCATCAGCAGGTGGGCTCACGTGGCCTTTGAGAATAGTCTCCTCTCACTGGGGCCCACCTCAAATCGACCCAGAGTGGGCGATTCACTACATTTGCTTCAATGAGACAATTTCTGAATAAAAATACTTCCCACAGAGATGAAGTACCAATGCTTTTTAGTCTAGTTCCTGATTTACTCATCAGGTGACTTTGGGTTTCTGTAAGGTGAGGATAACTACTGTACCTCTCACATTGGGACAGTTGCCAAGATCACGTGAGCTAATATATGGAAAGATCTGGCACTCTGCCTACTCCTTCAATGTTAGCTCAGGTTATTTCTGTGCACCCTAACAGAAGGTCTCTGTGCTGACACACTTCTAAGACATTTTCCCCAGATGTAAGAAATGTTTCAGTAGTTATTGAAGGACACTTCGGAAATTACAGAAATTCCCACCCTTCCTTGGCTACGTTTCTCCATTTTCCACCTGTACAGATGAACAGATTAGCCTGGACCCTGTGTCGCTAAGATCATTGATGCTAAGCACATCAGTGATTCACGACTCACAAGTCAAGTGAAACTCCAAACCTAAGAGAGTATCAACTGAAGCATTTTCCAAGATGAAACCCGTGTTCTCTTCACCTCATTGGGTTGAGGCAATCGGAGCATTCAGGTGAGCTTCAATAGCAAATGATGCTAGAACCCTGCTGCCCACACTTCATTAGATCCAGGCAGAAAAGTTTCTTAGCTACTGAAGGGAGGAAGCTACAGGGGCCAGTGGAGGCTGAGGATGGTTGTGAGCTTGGCCAGAAAGGAGAAACAGTGGGTGTGTGATTCAAGAAAATGGTTAAACACACAGAGGGAATGTGGGGAGGTCTCTGCCACCCACGGACACACTGTTACCTACCAATTCCTTCTTCTTCATGCACTCCATGAGGATGATGAACAGGTGCTGAGCCTGGGTCCGAGTGTATGTGAAAGTCTTCTGGATGGTCACCAACAGCTGGTCCCTCAAAGATTCGTTTATAAGTCTGCAGTGAAAAAATGTTGAAAGCGGGTTAACTCAGCTCCTATTTAGTACATATTTCTGACAAACATAGAACATGAGAAAGCGTTATGAGGATTTACTTTAGATAGGAGTTATTTCTTCCCATATTTTTTTTCCATAGCAGTTATTTTGATTGTGATAATTTTTTTTTAAAAAGTACATTTAAAAATAAATCCATTTCAACATCTCAGTACCTAAATGAGTAAAGGAAGAAGATGGATTTAGTTCTTTTTTGGCTCTCTCTTTTTTCTTTTATATGGCATATGTCTAATGCCCTCTTGCTCAAGTGCTATTATCAAAAAAATACCTTCAATTAATCCTTTGCATCTTGGTAAAAATTTACTATTAATATATTACTAATTTGAAGGAGATTTAAATTTCAGCTTCATGTCTAACTGTGGAAAGAAAAATTTTGTCTCAGTAAGGGATTGCTGAGTATCAATGAGGAGAAATAGGACTTATGTTTCCTCTAAAATCATTCCATGAAGGTAGTAGCTGATCTGGCCCACAATTCAGGTCCTCACTATTTATGCTGAACTTTTGCTGTGTTGTTTGCCAACAAGAGTCTGACCCATAAAGAGGTATTATATTGACTACTTTATTTAAAGATAGTTTTCGTATTATAGAGGAGTGAATTAAAACAAGGAAGGTGCATCATATCAAGTTAAAGCTCAATTATCTCTTGCATATGGACGAATCACAATTAATTTTAACTCCTTTATCACTAGCCTGGTGAGAACTGGTCTATCTCTATCAGCCATCAAATAGCAGGAATGAAAATTCACTTTGTATTAATAGATACTATTCAAAATCAGGAAGATAAAACTGCTCTTAAGGACTAATGACAAAATTATCATAATTTGCCTAGTATTTTACAGTTTACAAATTGCCTTCACATATGAAGTACCAACAACTCCTAGATAAAGTAGTATACTATAATTATTATCTCATTTGGTGCCTACAGAAACTTGATAGACAAGAGATCTGTCCAATTCAAAAGGGAAGGATATTTTAGCCAGAAAGAGCCAGATGCTTAAGGTCACTCAGAAAACAAGTGGCACAGCCAAAACCAGAACCAGTTCTTCTGATTCCTTGTCCAGTGCCCTTTCCACTACACCATGCTGCCTCGTATTACACCTCGCAATACACCACTGCCTCTCTTCATCACTGTGGCTACTTGAGCAGGAAATTATAAAATTTCCTTTACATGAAAGCAGGACAAATTTTGTTTCTTAAAAGAAAGCAAGATGAGAGGCTTGAGAATGTCTTCATATCACTGACCTGCTGTGCCCCAGGACTGTGTGAAGATTCACCTAGACCCACGAGGCTGCATATTATGGTGGCCCTACTTTGAGGCAGGTGCACTCCCCATGATAGAATTATACCAAGGATCCTGGAATGTCACTCACCTTGATGGAGGGTTGGGTTACCCTTTTGGCCCTCCAGGAAGATTTATATCATGAACATATACATTCAGAAAAAGAGAATGATCCAGATAAAGTTGAAAAATGATACCAAATCCTCTCAAGATTACTGAATTATTCTGGAGGACTCTGTACTCTTAGTTGTGAACCACTCTGAAACCATCCATTCATTCATTCATTCAGCAATTGCTTAGTGATGTCTATTTAGTGCCAGACACTGTGGTGCCTGCCAGGGCTAAAGGGATAGATGAGATATACACACTCACAGCCTTCGATGGGCTTACACACCAGTGGAATAGAAAGACACGATCCAGCAATTCAACTATAATTTACAGTGGTCAAGAAGTAGAGAAGCTTGTGACAGTTGAATACAATCTGATCTAAGGGGTTCAGGGCAGACTTCTTTGAGGAAGTGCTCTTTTATCTGAGACTTGAAGAATGGAGGAGCATTAGCACTTGAAGTGGGTGGGATGGGGATGGGGCTGGGGCCTCGGTAAGAGCATATTTGGCAAACAAAACAGCATGAATAGGCCTAGTTTGGAGAAAATAAAGAAGGCCAGTATGGCTAGAGCACAGAGAGCAAAAGAAAGAATGGAACAAGATGAGGCTGCAGAAGGGGTAAGCAAGGGCAAGATCATGGGAAATTTTCAAGACTGTGTTAGAGATTTTGGATTTTATCCCCCAGGCAAGGAGAACCATTGAAGGATTTAAGTTGGAGAGTAACATGATTACATTTGTGTTGCCAATTAATTTTCTGTAAGAGTCAAGACATGAGCACTCATACCTGGGCATGTGTCTACTTGACAGTCTAGAGGTTTTTGCAATATCAAGTGTACATAAAGGTTGTACATGATTAACAACAGAAAAGACTCTCTGATTAGCCACTTGATAGATCCAATCATTCATCTGCAGGTGTTTAATTTTGACAACTCAAAATTTGTTTTCTATTGCCAACCATCTGTAATGAAATCCCAGTTCCCTGAGGTCATTAACTGTTTGAGGGATCTGTCTGTCACTTGTACCCAGTCTGTCACTTTGTAAAAATTCAGAAATGATGTACAACTTAGCTGATTGTGGGCTTCAGTGGCTAGGAGAGCTGAAAGACACTAAGCATCTTATACTTTTTAGTCCAATTATGCAACTGACTGAAATTGTGGCCTTGGTTAAATCATTTAGCAACAAAAACCATGGATTCTACTTCTAGAAGTACAAGAATTCTCTAGGTTGGTGTTTTCCAGAGTGTAGGAAAACTGTCTCTTTTGGAGCTGAGATGAATTTAGGTTGAACAAAGGTGATTTGGTCCTTTCAAAGCATTAGGTTATACTCATTAAACATTAAATAACTGTTATTCCTGGTTTACTTCTTTTTCTGTCCTTCTGACTGCATCAAGAGGAAAATTTCATTTTTGATGCTTCTTTCTTGTGAGCCTTTCACAGCTCACAAACACTTACAAATCCCCCCTTTTGACAGAGAAATGACAGGTTTTAGGTCCCATACTCTTTGCAGAGAGTTTAATAATATTGTTTTTAAAAAGATACTGTATAATGGTTTGATGTGTTCATAGTGCAGCAGTGTTTATGACACACAATGGGCTTCACAGAGATAATCTCATTTGCTCTTCATAACAGTCTGTGAGAAAAGCAGGTATTCATTCCATTTTGCAGAAGAGGAGACTGTGGCCCAAAGAGGTGAAATGATGTGTGCAAAGTCACAAAGCTTGATCATCTTAGTGCTTCAGTTGGGTCTATTGAATTCAGCCTTCCTTCCATGGTGTTGCTTTTCCTGATTGTAATCTATAAATATGCCTTTCACTTTCCTACTCATCTGCACTGGAGGTAGACATTTGCATGTATGTATTGTAGGAAATTGCTTTTCGTTTTAGTTACATGGAAAATATCTGAAGGAAATCAGACACGTTTGGAGAAGATAAGGGGAAACTGGTAAATGAGGACAACGACAAAGTGCATTTAGTACACTGAAGATTACATTTGCTTCTAATTTTCCACAAGTATTTTCTATGCTGACCTAGATGATTTCCATTTGGCACAAAGTCTTACTCTGTCTTCTCCACCGCACCTTTCTTATTTTGTGACTATACTCCTTATGATACTGGGAGGCCTACTTTCTTGAAATTATTACTTTCCTAGCTCTTCACATATTTTTTTCTGTACAACACTGGAATGATTTAAAAATCTTGACTGTTATATTTAATCATGAGCAAAAAATAGAAATAAGCTCATTTTAGATTTCTTTTTATGGCACTAGAATAGTGACTAAAAATTTCTTGACACCAAAACATGGTCATAGTATTATGTAAAATTTTAGTTTTAGAATTGGGTCTTTGACAAAGGGGTGCCTATTTATGGAAACTGTTAATTTGTGGTTCCATATGTACCAATGCTATTTTTGGTACACCTCAAATTAGAAGGTTTTCTGATTAGGAAGTGTAGTCACTGAAGTGAGGAAAATCTCTACACTACAGCATTTGTGTCTCCATTTAAATACTGTACTTGTGATCTGAAGCTTTTCAGATGAGTCACAGAGTTATCTGAAATAGGTCAGTTTCATCCAGTGCTCAGAGTAACCAACAAAACTTCCCACAGTTTGCTACTAATATTCTGTTCAAATGCTGGCAATTCAACCCACATGTACATATTTTTCTCAAAATGAATTTACCTGCAATATCAGAGTTTTGTTCCTAGATTTAAAAATTGGAAAACGCGTTCAGAATTCAATGGGACTCAAACAGCTAGGCTTAGGCTAATGGCTTTTGAGGAGAGGGGCCCTTCTTATGCCCCCACAGACACTCTCTATTAACCTATTCAGATACAATGGGAGAAAATTTTACTTGTATAAATAAAAACGACTGTTAATAATACAACTGTTTGGTACTTACAAAACATCATTTCCCATGGAATCTCTAATGGTCTAAAAAAAAGAAATTTTATCATTTGCTTGAAACCAAAGCAAATTACTAAATACAACATTAGGGCACAGAAAGTTTACATGTCTTGTCTAAGGTCACAGAGACTGGTATTTTTCTTTTCTTCTCTTCCATTTCTCCTTCTCTTTCTTCCTTAGTAAAAGTTATCAGTTCTTCCCAAATGGCTGAGGTCACAAGTAACAGCATGATTCTTCCCAGAGAGGCAGGAGGGCATCATGAATAAAAGCATCATGGTCACCAGGGCCTGGATGTCTGGAGTTCAATTGCCACTTCTAGCTGTGTGATCTTGTGCAAATTACTTAGTATTTCCAAGTCATATTTTTTGTATATGTAAAATAGGAATTATAATAGTACTTATAGACTTGTGAATGTTAAATGGATTAATCTTTGCAAAATGCTTAGAAAAGTGCCTGACACACAGCAAGTCCTATGTAAACATTTGCTATTATTAGAGCTCAGTCCTACAATGCTCCTTAGGAAAGCATCACTGACCAGCCCTTCTTGTCAAGTAGCACAACCAGTGGCCAGGGCCTCTGTGTGTAATGCAGAGCTCTCCCCTGGGATCAACAGTGCTCTGCATACCTGGAGAGCCCAGCGGTATAAGGAAACTCCAATCCTTATACCACTGGGCTCGCCAGGTATGCAGTCGGAGAAATAACTTTCTGACTTCAGAGAGGTCAGAGATCACCATTCTTTCTTACATTCGAGACAGAGATACTTAGATTTGGAGGTTTAATTATAATGGAGCCTTGCAAACATCCCATGCAGGCAGCACCTAAACATTCATTCACTCATTCATTCAACAAACAATATTGTGTTTACTATGTGCCAGGCACTATGCTAGAGGTAGAAAGATGAATACTATTCAGTCCTAGCCTCAAGGAACTCACAGGATTGTGTGTCAACATATTCTGGTCATTTATTAATAGGTAACACACCCCAACCTTAGCAATGTAAAACAGTATTTATTTATTGTGTTGATAATTTTGTGGGCCAAGAAATCAGGCAGAGGTGACTCATGCAAATGGTACCAACAGATCACTAATTGGTTTCTTCTCTATGTCCTCTACTATATTCCCCACAGTGTTGATTGAATGGTTCTCTTACAAGGCAAATAAGATTCTATCATATCCTTCTTAAAACCCTGCAATAGCTTCCCATCACGGGCAAGATAACATCTCAACTTGCATATGGCATTTAAGGCTTATCATGGTCTCTCTCCCAGCTAGGCTCATCCCCTGCAACTCTCTCACACATATTCTATAAAATGCTATTATCACCCAAACACACCCGACTCTTGCATGCTTCTATGCCCTTGAACTTGCTGTACCTGCTGCTTGAAATACTCTCTACATCTGATCCCGTCACTCAGGCTCATCATTCATAATTCAGCTCCAAGTCCACCTCCTGTGTGGAAGTCTCTGATTACCACTCTCTTGATGTTCCCATAGCATTGGATACATATTAATTACTACTATTATATTGTATGGGAATTATTTATTTACATGTATGTCTCCCTCCAGTAGATTATGAACTCCTTGAAGGAGTGAATGCATCTTAACACTTCCTGTACCTAAGCTCTAGAAGAGTACATAGTTCATTGTTGGTTCTAGAAGCATATCTGTGGATTGACTGAGTGAATGTGTAGCTGCCTACTCATTAGCTACTTTGTGGCAGCTAACCAGGTGGTCTTCCCCATTCCCCTTTGCTCCTCATGCTGGGATGGACTTCAAACCTTTTTGGGAGAATGAGAGAAGTGGCACAGGGTTTTGCCCCTCATCCCCCAACAATCTGATTTTCTTGATCGTTTTTTATTCAATCAGATCCATCTCTAAGAAATATTCTAGTTTTTCTTTAAACTCAAAGGGTATTTAGAAATGAATTGGCCACCAAACTAAATAATCTATATTTGGTTTTACTTCTGGAGACTGTTTTCCCCTTTTGAATTGCTTTGTAGCTCATCAGGAGGAGATGCATATTCACTGTGTCTCCCCCATAATGCTGAGGGCAATGTCTTGCCCATAAAAGTGCTCAATAACTGTTTAAAGACTTTAAGGATTTCAGTGATATCAAGATAATTCCTTAACATAGATCTTGTTGTTTTTTTATGGAAGTAATTATATCACATAAAAATCAACTCACTGTGATAAACTATAATGGAAAAGAATATGAAAAAGAATTATATATGTAACTAAATCACTTTGCTGTACAGTAGAAATTTAAACAAATTGTAAAGCAACTATACTACAATAAAATAAACTAAAATTAAAAAGATCAACTCAACATACATCTACATTTTTTCAACTAATTCCACGTCATACATAGAAGGGGTGAGGTCAGTTTTGCAATCTTCTATAGAAGATGGAATGTTATAATTAAAGCACTATGATATGGTGCCTTTGGTTGGAATCCAGTTCTTTCATTTACTAGTTGAGGGACCTGAGGCAGGTTATTCAACCTCTTTAAGCCTCCATCTCCTTATCTGTTGAAAGGGGGCAGAATATGTCTTTGTAGGTTGATGTATTTGGAAAAAGATAAGGAATAGAAAGCACCTAGCACTGTTCTTGGTACGTAGTAGGTGTTCAATAATAAGCAGTTTTTTCTTATTATTAAATACCCCAGGGTCTTTCGCACCTGCAGGGAATCCCAACGTTGTGCCCAGCTCAGGGCTGAAGCAAGGTACTGAATATGCAAATTAGCTGGAGGAGACCAATTCTACGCAGGAGGGAAAAACTGCAGTATTTCTATAAAATTTGGATGGAGCAGGTCTGTGAATGGGATAGAAAAGGCTATAATTTTTTTTTAATTAATTAATTTTATTTTATTTATTTTTTTGGCTGCGTTGGGTCTTCGTTGCTGCGCGTGGGCTTTCCCTAGGTGTGGCAAGCAGGGGCTACTCTTCGTTGCGGTGTGTGGGCTTCTCATTGTGGTGGCTTCTCTTGTGGAGCACGGGCTCTAGGCACGCAGGCTTCAGCAGTTGTAGCACGTGGGCTCAGTAGTTGTGGCACGCGGGCTCTAGAGCACAGGCTCAGTGGCTGTGGCGCACAGGCTTAGTTGCTCCGCGGCATGTGGGATCTTCCTGGACCAGGGCTCGAACCCGTGTCCCCTGCACTGGCAGGCAGATTCCCAACCACTGCGCTACCAGGGAAGCCCAAGGCTATAATTCAAAACCACTTAGAAGGGTATCAATGAAGAAAGTTCATTAGCTCTTGTATTATGTTCATCAATGTCATGTAAAAACAAACAAGTGATCCTAAGATACCCTAAAACCACTACTCTAGATAATTTTATGTCATCCTGAAGTCAAACTGCTGTTAGTATCAGAACTGTTACTTGACTATGACCTCCTCCTGAAGCTTATATTTTGATATTTCTAGAGTCTGTGTGTTCTAGGAAAAGTGCTAATCCGAAAATTCTATTGAGGAATTTGAAGTTCAGGATAAAGGAATGATACAACTTCAGAACAACCACTTTACAGATGAAGAATCTGAAGCCTGAACAGGTAAACTGACTTGCTAAAGATTACGTAGCTGAAAGCATCAGAGCTGGGCTTAAGAGAACAAGAGAATAAGAAGGAATAATCTTTGACAATGAATTATACTAACCTAAATATATAGGCTCAGCTCAGTGTAGTAAAGTTAGTGATTTGTTTAAACAATTGGATACAAGAGGAGATTTCTTCTGTTTTATCCCTGAGACAGGATGTTATATATCTTATATGTGAGAAGACTGAGTAATGTGATTTCAAGGATCCACTACTTTCTCAGAGTTACTCCCTTAACTTAGCAGATGCCCCAAGTTCCTTTTAATTAATTAAAAGGCAAACAACTATTTTGCTCAACAATTAGAAGCCCTAACGTGATATTTCATGTTAAACTACTTAGCTATAATTGACTGATGTTGATGTTTTTCAGGAAGCACTAGTTGGATAGAAAGTTGGGGAAGATGTGAATGGGATGTAGAAAAGTGACCAAACTACTTTGCCCAAGTTTTACTGAGGATCAACTCCAGGTACAAATGGCCTTTATTAGCTAAGACATGTTAGAAATAGTACCTCTGATCTTGTTGGAACATCTGGCCTAGAAAAGTTGTTCACCTGGGCTTTTCCTGAGGGTTTCCATCTAGCAGTGTGAGGTAGTTGGAAGGATCTTAGAGAAGCTGCTTATAATTGGGCAAGATGCACATACTTTGATGGTACAGTCTGCTCTCTGGCAAATTTCACCTACCACTAACCATAGAGTGATGTGTCTTACATTTCTTTCTTTCTACTTACCTTCCTACCTACCTATTATCTATCTATCTACCTACCTACCTATCTAATATCTATCTACTTTTTAAAACCCACTCTACAATCCTGAGCCAGATATAGTAAAACAGAAGGCTTAGATACACATACAAAAGGAAACAGAAGGTAGGTGGTGAGGTAGGGTTGAGGGTGGTGCTAAGAGAGGCAGTTAACACCTATTATAAGACAAGCTTTGTGCTGTGCATCTTGTATTTGGCATTTCATAAAGAAAGACAGATTAATCTAAGAAAATCCTAACTAACTCTAACTCCTTGGATGCATGGACTACATGTTATATTACTTATGTACTCCTTCTCTCAGTGTTCATGGATGTGCTGTAGACAGAGGCTTTTCCTCTACCTCCTTATCTTGATTCCCCTCACCCTTCTCCTTTTCCCCATAGTATATCACCTTCTAAAATGTTCTACAGGCTTATTTATTATGTATATTACTTATTATCTATCTAACCCTGCTAAAATTTAAAATGTAAGCTCCACAAAAGAAATGTTTGTCTATTTGGCTCACAGGTGTGTTTTTGCCCGCACCTAGAATAGTGCCTGGAACATGGTAGGTGTCCAAAAATATTGAATGACTGAGTACATAATGTTGGTTGGATGAAAGAATGTAATTTAAAAATGAAGGGAACAATTTCTAATAACATTGGAAATCTATCAGACATTCAAGGGTTCCTAGTGTGGTAGAATCCAATTACAGAAATGCCAGAGCTGTGCGAGCTATCAGCCACATGTGGCAATTCAAATTTAAATTTATTACAATTAAATAAAATTTAAAATTCAATTCCTTAGTCACTCTAGCCACAATTCAAGAGCTCAGTGCCTGTCTGATTGGACGGCAGAGATACAGAACATATCCGTCACCACAGAAAGTTCTAGTGGATAGCGCTGCTCTTGAGGCAGAGGTGCCAAATCCTCCACCTTAGTCAGGGACTAGCGGGACTTAAGGTGAAAAATCCTGAACAGTGTTGGCTGCATCTCTCCAATTCCTCCTCTTCTCTTTGCCTTTGGTTATGAATGTGCCCAAGAGTAGAAACTGAATTGTTGCCAGAGGATATGGGGACTGCCACATGGTCAGGTAGCTTCTCTGCTGCCAAAATTGTAAGGAAAACACATCCTCTGATTTCATGCCAAGTGAAATCCCATCAGTGAATATTGCACATAGCCAGGCAAAAGGAATAATCAAACTTTTATTGTTTTAGGCCCTGTATGAGAGACAGAATCAGAGCTGGACTGAGATGTGTAGGCTCCTTGGGCAGGCAAAAACACTGGCACCTCTTCAACTGACATGCTTTAAACATTGGTCCAACATTTAATTCAAAGGAGAAGTTAACCAGCATGTGAAACAAGAAGGAGAAGATGGAAGCTGGGTGCAGCTTCCTCTGTTTGGAGTAACTCAGCTCTGGGGCAAGTAAACCTCCTGCAGTTCCTGGGGCCCATTCTCCTAGGAGGCAACATGGTGCAGCTGCTAAGAGCAGAGGTTCCAGCCCTAATCTTCCTAGGCAGACCACTCTCTAGCTGTGCGATACTGAACTTTCCTAAACTTTCTCTACTCAATTTCCTCATTTATAAAATTGAGATAATTATCATAGTTACCTCACAGCATTTATGAAACAAAGTGTCTAGATCGGGCTCTTGCATGTAGAAGCTTTAAAAAACAGTAATTTCAATTCCTCAAGTATGCTATTGGGGGGAGGGTCAGGGGTGTGGAGGAAAAGGAGTGGTAAATATCACTTCTCTTTCAAAGTAATTTGTCAAAGTATTCCTTCTAACCCTATATCCTACTCTATGAGATGCTGGGGCAAATATACTTTTCTCTATTTTTGTATGTATTCTGTGATGAATTAGTTCCTAAGTTTTTGAAAAAGTTATTCTTTTTCCTAATACATTATCCATTAGCAATTGCACTTTGTCCCTCAGTCCAGCTCCAAACAGCACCACCCCACAATAAAGAGCCTCTTGTCCCTCATATCCTATGCATTATGCTTGTGTGAAAAGGCTCATATCATCAGATAATTTAAAGACTGATGTGCTTCACAGTGTTGATAAAAAAACTGAGTAGTTCCTAAGTATCTTTTAGGCAGATTATTTTTTATTATTATTTTTTTTATTAATTATTAATTATTATTATTATTAATTATTATTATTATTTCTTATTTTTCCCCTGGTTTCATAATTCAATGTGCTGCTTGATGGTTGCCTGGTAGTGATATACACGGGCTAGCTAAAAGATTTTGTTTTTATTCAAGAATAAGAACAGACATCCATGGTATTTTGACTATAAATTTCCTTCTTTGCATCATTGCTAATCTATCACAGTAATCTTTCCTGAGTCCAGATGTGGCCTCAGAATCACTCTCAACACATCATCTTAGGAAGCCACTACTGGTTGATTATCGTTGACACTCAAGATGAAAACTTGTCATCCCTCTACCAGAGATAATAAATCTCAAATATACTGTCAAATGGTGAAAACCAATAAGATCATAGGGTCAAAGAGCTCCAAATTTTAGGCCTGTCTCTAAGACACTGAACTGTGGTTTCCATGGAGTTAGAAGAACTGATTCTTTATTGCTTACTTAAGACCTTTAGGGGGACACTGCTCATGGACGGACACTTCATTTACATTGAATAAACCCAGAAAACACAATGAACATGTATATTAACTCTAGGATGGTTGTCCAGCAATTAGGACAATAAAGGACAGGCTTTACTGAAACTGAATGGAGACTTTTCTAGTTTGTACTTTTCAGAAGTACAAACTTGACTTAACCTTGGAGTCCTACTTTAATGCATCTTTAGTGTTTCTCTGGATGAAGAAGCTTTTTTAAGCAGGTAGTTACTGCTGTAAATAGTTTTCATAAATCCTGTGGCTCATAATCAACATCTGAGAATTGCATGGGGAATCTGAGGGAAATCCATTAAGAACATTCCAAACATTATCTATTATTAATGATCACTGGGTGAGATGTTAATACACTGTATTTTTAGCAGCTGCAGGTTCTAATGTCAGCCAGGTTGATTTAGAATTCATTTCCTCTAAGGTAGAGCGAGGGATTAAATACCAGGAGAGTTTATTATCTGCACCTCACCCAGATAAGTTTTAAATGTATTTTTAAAGCTCTTTAAATGTGGGTTTTAAAGTTCTCATGAGAGAGAAACTATGCATTGGACTTCAGAAAGAAAAATTTCCTAGAAATTAAGTGGGTAAAGAAATGTACATGGACATCTCATGCTAAGGCAGAGAGGCCTATGGCAGCATGCTGTGCTTGGAGAGCAGTGCAGGGGGACAGTTCAGTTGGGTTTCAGGTAAATGGAAGTTTCATTGAGATGGCTCTAGAGAGAGGCTGGGGCCAGAATGCAAAGAGTGTTGAGTTTAAGTAAAGGAACGTGGACTTAACATGTAGATTAATGGTCTTCAACTGGGTTCTACAAAGAAGCCCCTGGAATTTTGAGGATGAGCTCCAGAGCTGCTTCAGAACTGCTTTAGTGGGTGAGAACCAGGCAGAGAGAAGGAGGCTAAGCCAGTGGTTCTCGAAGTATGGATCCGGAAGTTCGTTTTAAGAAGCCCTCTGGGTAGTTTTTTTTTAACGCTAATGGTTTTTTAATCTTTTTTTTTTTTTTTTTGGCTGCTCCAGGTCTTAGTTGCAGCACGGGGGATCTTTGCTGCGGCACGCTGGATCTTTTTTTAGTTGTGGCATGTGGACTCTAAGAAGCCTTCTGGGTAATTCTGATGCAAGGTAAAAATTGAGAACCAGTGGTCTAGGCCTTCCACCCCAGCTTCAACAGAGTAAACCTGTGTCTTGTCTGTTTTATAAATGGCACTTCTACCAGAGATTTCATTTGAGAAGGGGTCCAGGGGCTTTAAAGAAGTGAAAATCAATACTAGAGGCAAGTGGGAAATTGGGACTCTTAAATGGTTATCCATTGCAATCGTCAAGTTAAAGGAAAGTGAGGTAATACCTTCTAATGCTGAAGTTAATGGCCCCAGTGACTGTCAGTGGCTTCTCAAACAGCTGAGAGCCATCATTCACAACCAACTAGCATTACTTCACTTTTAAGTACTATTGCTTTCCTCATCCTCTTTTCTTTCTCTTTTTAAATTGTTCATACCTTTTGAACTACTCAGAAAATAATTTTCAAGAGAAACAGGGAGGTGAGCTGAATAGCTTTAAGAAATCCATATAAATAAAAATACTAACAGAGAAGTCTCCCAGTCCTGTCTAAATGCGTATTTTTATGCTGTATGAAGAGCTATAGCTTGCTCTTCAAGGGAAGAATTTTCAAGTCTGACAGATGTTTGGAACCAAGAACAGCTGTGATAAAGAAAGAAATGAGGAGATTCATGCTAAATACACTTTTCAAGTCAACTGGGTTCCAAAGACAAAGTTCGGCAGAGAGTACAAAGTGCTTGTGGTAACAATGCAATGACTTGTGTGAGTAGAATGCACATGAGGCATAGAAAGTGAAGAAGCTGTTTTTGGAAACACCAGAGAAATATAAAGAGAAATCTAATTTTTATAAACTTTAAAAGAGCTTCTGCAGCCTCACAGATATAGAGAACAGGCTTGTGGTTGCCAAGGGGGGGGGGGATGGGGGAGGGATGGACTGGGAGTTTGGGATTAGCAGATGCAAATTATTATATATAGGATGGATAAACAACAAAGTCCTACTGTATAGCACAGGGAACTATATTCAGTATCCTGTGATAAGCCATAATGGAGAAGAATATGACAAAGAATGTATATACATATGTACAACCGAATCACTTTGCTGTACAGCAGAAATTAACACAACATTGTTAGTCAACCGTACTTCAATGAAATAAATTTTTAAAAAGTTTCTGAAAGTGTGGTCCATGGACCACTCTTATTGGAATCATCTGGGGTTTTGGTTTCAAATACAGTTTCCTGCACCCCAGCCCAGCTACACTGAATCAAGATACTTAGGGGACTTTTTCTTTCACTCTCCAGGTGATTCTCAGGCATGCTGAAATGTGAAAACCACATGCTTATTTTGAAAGTTTTCTATATAACAAGTGGCCGAGAGTTAGCTAAGCAAATCTCAGGGGAACACAACTGGTACCTTTGAAGTCTTCACTTGCATTGATGGGCTATCTAAAAGTTCTGGGCAGTGGTTCCCTAAAAAGGATTTCTTTACGGTAATGGATTACCCAGCTCTGTGTTTTTCTCATGTTTGCTCTTTATGTTCAAGACTACATTTTCCCAACTTGGAGTTGAGCAATTCTAAAGTAAATTTAGTCAATGTAGAGAACTTATCGGCCAATTTATATAAATAAAAGTTTTCACTGGTACTTTCCTCCATGAACTATCTAGATTTTTTTTTAAGTCAATGCTTCATTCTCCCCATGTTGGCACACATGGAGGGATCAAATAGCAAACTCTAGGGAAAAAGTATTTATTTTATTTTGCACTTTCCTAAATAAATGAAGCTACTCTAGCCTTGTGGAACTTGGATACAGTGACCTAAGTATCCATATAACTATATCTTTATACATTCCATGGAGGGAAAAATTGCAATAATACTCTCTTTATGAAACTTTCTCCATCTACTCCAACCTCTGCCTCTTTCTGCCTTTTAGAATTCAGTAACTAACATCTAGTTGAAAATTACTTTCTATTATATTAGTTCAAATGAGATTGTACCTCTCCAGGAAAGGCTTAAAACAAGCATTCAAAAAATACCTGGTGATTGATTTGAAAACTGAGGTTATCAGTCCTACTTTTAAGTTTTCACTTAAAATTTAAACACATACATACATACACATATTATTATCATTTATATATAAGTATATATACTTAATTATATAAAATTAAATTTTATAGTATTAAATTATTAAATTTATTATAAATATTATAAAATATTATTATTATTAATATATCAATTAACTTCATTACATTGAATTTGAGTATATATAAATTCAGTTTAATAATATCTATCTATACACACACACCACCACACAAAACACCATACTGTCTCATATAATTTGTCCCTTTACCAGCTTTCCTTCAATCCTATTCAGATTGATTCTTTTTTCTGTGTTGACTTGCATAAAAGAGGTTTGTATGTTAGCTTTTCCTTGATCATTCATACTGACCCTCACTTTAGATATAGTTTTTGATGGAAAAGGGGAAGGGAAGCAATAGAGTTATTAATATTGCCATTTTGGGGATAATTAACATAAATGTTTTCATTGAATAGATTCTCATGAGGAATGCCACACTCAAGTGCTTTGTGCTCTGGTAACACTTTATACATTTATCATAGCATACATGACCTTCTCGTTATCTGTATTCATGCCTGTGTTGGAGGTCTCCATTTAATCTCCAAAGTCCTCGACAGTGCCACGTCCTGCCCGTCCTCTAACAGTTAAATGTTAACTTGGAAAACAGTTTACAAAACCAGCACTTTTTTATAAATAAAGCCACCAGTATTCTGTGTCTGTACAAGATGTTTCCAATTTTTCTTACTTCCCTTCTGAGGTCACAAAACAGAATCCAGTTTTGACATGCTTTTTATAGAAAATTCTAGAAAAGAGACAAGGCAAGATGAAATTAACAAAAAATAAAATGGACACTTGAAGTTGGCATGCCTGCTATTGGTTTCCTTCCTTCTCACTTGACATTCCCATTATGTCTAAATCCTGCTGGAATACAAACCATCGAGATCAATTACTTTCTTTCAGCAGATCTTACAGAGACAAATGATGGGCCTATGGCATCCTTCAGCTTTAGCTGGAAATCTCTTGAGCAGCAGAAGGAAAGAGTGGCCACCGCACAGAATGATATGCCCTAGGGAATACAGTCCACACCTGGGGTTCTAAAATGACTAGTTTTCTGGTGACTTTCTCCTGTCCTTGGTCATTTTGATGTGTATTTGGAGAGAAACAAACTTGTCACATCTCTGGTAGGATAGAGTTATATAATCTGAAGCCATGCAGCAAAATTTTCCTTCTTCATTTCTACTTTGTGTTCCATTTATGCCTTTATTTCAGCTAATCCAAAAATGCAGGGACCCTATTAAGCTCCCTTTAAACAGGCAAATCAGACTTTTATTTCAAATAAAATATTTATCTCCCGTATTCAAGAGCAAGCCATTGCTCATTTATTCTTCACAATACCTGATGCAAATTCCACTGGCACATAAGGATGTGAAGTCTATTGGTGTTTGCCCCATTAATAACTTTCCAAAAGTTATGACTACTTAAAACTTTAAGGCCTTCTGTTACTGCAAGTTCTGCTTCTTGCCTAGGGTATCTAAAAATGGTAAATCCGGATGATTATTTTTGGGACAAACTTGTCAAAATAAACATAAGCATTGATAATACAATTTGGATGAATGGGGGTAATCATCTCAGGACTCACATTCATTCAGATGCCTTTTTCATGCTGACGGTTTTCGTCTGTGAGTCATTGCTCACTAATTGATAAATGAGGGGCTAGACCACATTTCTCTGCAATCTGAGACTTGGGTTGACAATTATCAAGCAAAGCAATCTCCGACTTCAACTTCAGAAACCTACAGCCGGAAAGGTGCTCCTGACTATGGGTAATGCTGGTCATCTTGGTTAGTCAACACAGCAAAAAGGGGAATCCTAGTATTTAAAAACTGAGGTAATTGAATCTAATGCTACGTAGATAGCATTAATCTATTTATGTCTGCAGTGTTGAGTCATTTGTGATTCAGAAATAATATTTCATAATATTTCTAAAGCAATGAAATTAGGTAGGGAAAGTGACTTGTGACTCATTCTAAACTATGACAGATGAGAAATAGAAAATCCAATATGTCAATAAGGAAAAAAACAAAGTTTGACCATTTCTTTCTGGTAGTATAGTCCACAGAACAGAGATGGGGAAAAAAGATAAAAATAAGAATTTAATTGCAATTGTCTCCTAGTCTATCCAAACCCCTTTGCATTGGGAGAGATACAGTCTCCTAGTCTATCCAAACCCATTTGCATTGGGAGAGATACAGTCTGACTTTTTCTACCTCACATAATCTCATCTACAAAAGTTAATCAGTATTTCCAATGATAATTTGCTTCCAGAGCGATTCCCCTTCAAATTCATATTCTTGGAAGGTAGTTAATAACAGGGAATTTAAAGTCAAAATATCAAGTTCACAAAAGTTAAACTACATAAGTGTGTGTAAATTCTATTCACTCCTCTAGGATTATAAAATTGAAAAGCTTTACAGCTGAATATAAAAATTTATAGTGCTTGGGCCTTATACTATTTAACAACCTATAAATGAACTTAAAATTTAAAAAATCATATTTAAATTACCAAAGTAACTGAAAAATAAAAATAAGTGATTTCAAATCCTGATTCATGTTTAATAAACAGCGTATGTATGTTTCCTATGTTCAATAGTATATGTACGATCACACACATTTATTTACATAGATTTGTTTATATGAACATATAGTTATGCGTTTATATCTATTTGCAGTGAAACATGTCTCAACTCTGTTGGACTTTGTTGAAAATCAAAGAAGAAATCCTTCTTGATGAATGAAGTCCAGGTGGGCCATTTTTTTCAGGAGCATATAATAAAGCACACTAATGATTTTTAAAATTGGCTGCACATGTGTGGCTGGACAATTTCTTACCAAGGTAAATAAACATGATTAATTCTGGCAGTTATTCAGATGGCACACAGAAACATTCTGAATGCATTTTATCGTGTTAAATTTATAACCGGTTTCCTGAAGCAGAGCGTATTTTTATCATAACTTTAAAAAATATATATATATATATTTAGACTGGCAAATATAATGCTCTTTTTAGTCTTCTATATTCTTAATAACCATTTCTAAATGTTTCTGAAAATTATTGAAATTTTAATTTTAATAATTCCAAAGATATAAAATTATATCTTAACTCTTTATCTTCACACTAGTTACACGCATGAAAGGGCATGGTATTTTTGACTCTTAATTTTGGAGTTGAGGTATGATGGTCTGGGTGTGAGAAAGAAAAGAATCTATATGATGTAGAGGTGATCAGCTTGGATGTTGGTTTACAAACAGAAATACATTGATTTTATCTTTCTTTGATTACACAGAATAACAAAAAAATTCAATTATAACAGAAAGCGGAAACTGAAGGCAGCTTAAGTACACCTATATATTTAAAAGATAGTATCACTCAAGTACTATATGAGAAACACTAGGGCACATACCACAAAACACATTTCAGTGAATTTTTATAATACACCAGAAATGGCCTGGGATCATGGGCTGTGTGGCCTTGGGAAAGCATTTAATTTCTCTGTGTATCTGTCCCCTAGGTTAAATAATATATAGAGTCTTACCCAGCTCTAAAATGTATAACATTTCTCCTATATTAAAACAGAATCAGGAAAAGCAACTTATCAGAGATTTTAATATTTTTCAAGGTACCCAACCCGAGAGAATGACAAAAAACAAGCACTAGGTCCAGACTTTCACTGTATATAGACCTGGAAACCTGAAATGCTGAGGTTTCTCAAAACGAAATGTGCATTCTGAGTGCAAACTTGTATCTACTTTTTAGGGATACAGCAAAATAATTGCAAGCACTAAAACGAAAAAAAAAAAGCACCAAAGCTAAAAACTGTGTACATTCTCTAACCTATTTCTGAATAAAGAACCAATTGCTATATTTAAATCAATGAGAACTATGGCTAAAAGCAAAGCATAGTTGAGGATCTCGAACTCTTTTTGGTAACAGACATGCGGACACATAGGCAAATGTGACTGATATTCACTATTAAAGAAGAAGATAACAGTAACTTCATTGAATTTGCCAGTAAGCAAACTCCAACTTGGTGCGTACAAAAATTAGCTTTTTTTCTTTTAGTATCAAAAGCTTTAACAGGGCCTAAAGCCACTGTCAATGTTTGCAATGTTAAGCTGAGAGTCTTATGTCTCCAGCCGTCTTCCTTTCGCATGTCTAAGTTCATGTACTAACCAGGGAAGTGTGCTGATTTAATGGCTCACCCAGAGTGCTGGGCTGCTGGCAAAGACAAGAGGAAGACTGGGGAGAGAGAGGGTACTGAGCTGCCATGCCGAGTCTATTTTAAGTCAGGCTGGGTGAGAGAGAGGTGGAGGAGGGAGTGGCCTGAGTAGGCAAGCTCACCTGTCATTACTATTATTATAATGATATGCTTGTCTACTTACAAGACTTGCTATGAACTCTTTGGGGTAGGAATAGCTTGTTATTCTTTTTCATATCTTAGTGCTTGGCACCCAGTAGACAATTACTGTATATTTATGAAAGGAATGAATAAAAGACCCCCAACTCCTTTGGGGTTTCTTTCTCCCACTACTTTCATGTGTTAGGAGAACTGATTAGGTTACGAAGTTCCTTATTTAAAACTTCAACCGCTCCCTTGAGTTTTCTTCCTTAAAGTCATTCACACCTTCAGATGAATGACTTTGATCTAATCTTCTGCAGGAGTGCCTGCACTTCAGGATTCACTGAGGGGGATCTCAGATTTGGGGGGGAGGGCCATGAAAGGAAGTCCTCCATGGGGTTGGGTACTTTGGACTGTTGAGAGCAGCATCTGGGGGTTGCTAGACCAAGGAAAGTGTGTGAGGGGGTCAAGAGCAGGTTACACAGGACAGAGTGGTTACCATTGCAGAGAATCTACTTTCCAAGCCAGTCTAGAGGGATCTGATGGGACAGGCCACCAAATGCTTTTGTAAACATTTAGCATTTGTACGCACATGGCAGCTTGGGGAAGGTGGTGTTTGGAGGTCAAGCCTGGAAGCTGCACATCCTAGCTTCTCTCGAGTTACTAACCTGTACTGTATAGTCCAGGTTAGCTGTGCTTCACATGTTAAAACCCAATTCCTGCTTCTCCTCAGTGGGAGGAGGACAAGAGAGGAGAATGAAGAGAACAGAAAGGAGACCACATCCTATGACCCCTCCATTCCCCTAGTTCTCTTTAGCATCAGTGTGGACTAGTAGAGCTTTCATGGAATTTCCCACTTCATAGGACATGTAGATATGTTTCCCTGCTCTTCCCTACCTCCCTCCCACGCCAAATGATTAATCAACTCACACCCTCTCTTCCAAGCTTGGAACACAAGCTTAGCACTCACAGGTCAACTCTGGGGCCTGGAAAATTACCTACCCGCCTTCTTCTGAATATTTATGCCCAAATGCCAGGATGTCGGATGCCCGTCCACTCCCATCACAGACAACAACTGGCACGGGAGGGGTATCTCGAAGGTATTCCAAGACAATTGAGATCACATTGGGTCCTCCTTCCACAATGAGTGCCACCACTGGAACGCCTTGACCGATTCCTGCATTAAAAAAGGAAAAGAAAAGGAAAAAAAGAGAAAAGAACACAAAGCCAGCAAACCAAAGAAACAAAAAGAGAAACAAAAAGCACAAACTAAAATTACTGAGCATGGGGGAGGTAACAACATATGAAGGGCTAACATACGGAGCGAAAATTTACAGAAAACCCTTTAGCAGAATTTTCCTGCTAGAGAGTCCACTCGACTCTGCCCTCTCCCCGCAACTCCCAGGGTTTTGGGGTTTTAAAGCGCTGATGACTATACCTCAAAGGGGAGGCGTAGAGTGAGGAGGGTGGGAAAGGAATTGGTTAGTAGAGGAAGTGCTGGGCCAGCAGCCAAAAGACTGGAAGCTAAATGCGATCTTAAGCAAGTCTCATATGGATCCAACGGTCAGTTTCCTATATGAAAAATGGGGAGTTAAAAAAATGCCACCTCCCTGAAGTCATCACAGTGCTAAGAAAATGCCTAAATGGTTCTTTTTATTAAAGACTACCAAAATCAGCTGGGGGCATATTTTAACTTGTTGAATCAACTAGTGGCAAAATTAGGGGTCTATCATTTCTGACCATAGGTGATAAGCTTGATTATGGATTCTTAACACTAGAATAGTTATAATAAATTACTCAGGAGATATGGCATCTGTCCTCTGCCATTACTGTGTCCTTCACTACTGAGGAAGGTGCCAGGCACACGATGGGCAAACGTTTTCTGAATTCAGTTGAATTAAGGGATTTCAGCTGTTTATGCTGAGCCACAGACATTGCTGTTTTCAAGTAAAAACTGCCCTAACATCAACACTTATGTATGTTCAACCTAACATAGTAAAGAGAAGTATTAAAAACAAATGTCCATGAGAGACATGATGAGAAAGAAATTAAATTAGTTTTCAAGTGACATCTCAAGTATCATCGTTCATTGAATAAGTTTTTTTGCTCAATTTGGTACCATATTGTATTTTCTCACTCTATCTTCTCAGAATAGTTAGGAAATTGGGCAGTGCCATAAAAATGAAAGGGTTTTGTAAGGTACACAAAGCAGTTATCTTAAAAAATAGAGTCAAGATTCTGTATCACTTCCGGAAATATGAACTGAAAAAAAGCCCTTAATCACCTCAGTTCTTCCTTCCTCTTCCTCCTTCTGTTATGGTTTTATCTTTTATCAAGAAACTGCTTCCCTATGAGAAATAATAGGTTGGTGTTTGATTTCTTGCTCCATTAGTAAGAGATTTTATTAGACTTGTGTGACCTGTTTTACTTCTAAAGTATAAGTACATCAGTCTCCTAGGGCCTTATCTCTTCTAAGTCAGTGTTTTTCATGGTTTGATTTTCATCTGGAAAGAATGGTCCAAAATGCCAGTTACACAAAAAAAGAGTGCTGTTTTAAATTTACATTTAAAAAATGTAAGAAAATAACAATTGTTGATTAAGGCAAGAAGCCAAGATTTTTTTTTGTTCCCCAGAAGGAATTGGGAGAGAGAGATGACCTGTAGTCCCATCAGAGTTTTCTGTGGATGGGGAGTTTTTGAGAATTACTCCTTCAAATCCAAGGAGAGGGAAGTAAAAGGTCATGCTGTTCTCCTTTGACCCAGAAGCTCTAATGACTCAGACAAAAGGCCACTTTAAAGCTCTGTTGGGGTGTCTATGAAGGAGACACTTTCCCACTGCTATTGCTTATGAGGATTAAGTAAGTTCCTGTTGAAAGGCACGTTAAAGATTAAGGGCTAACTTGAAATGTTAATACAGCACACTTCTTTTGGAGGAGAATTTTCTGACATAAAAAATACCCACCCCTATATGGATTTATGTTCTAATGTGCCTTGGAAAAGAGACTCTTTTCCAAGGCACATTAAATGTTATTTTATAAAGTATTTTATGTTTAAAGTTTAAACATAAACTTAAATGTTTAAAGTGATTTTATAAGGTATTTCCAAAATACTATGCTATTTAGTTTTTCCCTTTGCTTTTCTTTAGCACATGCTCTCATATTGTTTCATGTCAAGGGACAATACGCTATACCTACTGTTTTATACCAAATGATATCATTTAGACTATTTCTAGGATCTTCTAAGAGAGGCCTTGGGCAAATTCTGATTCTTGAGCACTGATTCTATCAGTGGATCTTTACTCCTACTCACAGACCAACTGTGATCCACTCATGGAGGAAGAAGTCATAGAATGGACCTTCTAGAATGTTCCAGTGATCCAGAGTCTACCAGACAATAGGCAAGATGGCTGGAAAACTCTCCTCTCTTTGAGAGAAAACACAGGTGCAAAGGATCAATTTTCATAGGAAGATTTGAGAGCAATAAGCTGTCAGTTATATTTGTCAATAAATCAAATTGTTATAACCTCTAGAAATACAGAAGCATTTAGATGGTCAGATTTCCTATATTTGGAATGAAGCTATAATTAACTGAAATGATGAAAAGAACTACATTAATTCAGATATATATTCCAGGGCTAAAAATTGGATGGAGTAAAGTATCAAAATATCATCTATTTTTTCATAAACTGAATATATCCAATATATCTATTCCTCCAAATTCTCTCCCATTTCCTTTAGTGATAATACATGGAAATTTGTTCCACAGACAATGAAAAACCCTTATAGTCTAAAACAAAAGCATTTTTGATTTTCTTAGTTATAGGTGGTAGAGAATCAGGCTGTTCCTAAAAATATGCTTTGTGTAAATTAAACTTGCCAATATATGGATATACGGTAACATTAAGCCTTTTTGTCAACACACACACACACACACACACACACACACCCATCACACATATTACCTTTTTTCTGAGAAAAGAAAATGATATCAAATAATTAGTAATGACCTAAAGCAATGGTTCTTAGCCTATGTTTTGGAGACAAGAATCTTTGAAAACTTTTGTGAATCTGATGAAAGCTAATGATCCTTTTCCCAGAAAAATAAATGCTCATAAGGACAGTCACAAAAATGTTTCTATGCATTTCAAAAGTTCATGGATCCCTGAAGCCTATTCATAAAAATCTTGCTAATGGACCCTTACAAAGCCCCACCCTAAATTAAGAACACTGATATACAGTTGGTCCTCTGTATCTGTGGGTTCCACATCCACAAATTCAACCAGCTGCAAATCGAAAATATTTGAAAAAAATTCCAGAAAGATCCAAAAAGCAAAACTTGAATTTGCCGGGCGCTGGCAACTATTTACATAGCATTTATGTTGTATTAAGTATTATAAGTAATCTAGAGAAGATTTAAAGTGTACAGGAGGATGTGCGTAGGCTACAATGCAAATACTGCTCCATTTTATAGAAGGGACTTGAGCATCTGCAATTTTGGTATCTGTGGGGGTAGGGCTGGAGCCAATCCCCCAAGGATACTGAGGGACCACTAGATATGCAAAGAGCATCAGTTTGTGTTCTTTTATGAAGCTCACTGAGGCCTCTGAGCCAGGTTCTAGAATGGGTTTTCAAACAAAACTCTATGTCCAGGGAAACTATATCACATTATTACTACCCAGTTATAGTGACTGGCCGAAGTTTCCAAGGTGAAGCACTGTCTATAGGTTATCTCTCCTCCCATCCTTCATGCCTTTCTCTCTTCCTTGTTTTTCTTTATTTCTTCTGTTCACATTTTCTTTTCTAAATTACATTTTGGATGTAGGATATTAAAAAAAATCTCTAGAGAAAACCACAAATTTACAAATCTGTAGCATATGACATCATTAGTAAAGAAAAAGCATTTTAAAAAACAAGAATGGTATATTCTTTATTAGTGAAATAAAGACAACATTTTGGGAATTCACTACAGATCCAGCTGGATTCATAAGGACCACTACCATTTTCTTTATGCCCACAAACAAATTAACATAAATTCCTTTGAAGAGTCTCACAGATGTAAGCCTTGCTCAGCTGAAACTACTGACCGTTCACAAAAAGTAGTTTAGATTTATAGTTTTAAAAAAATATGACTTCTATTATCTATTATCACCAAAAAAGTTCTCATTTTATCTAGGCCCCTCAGAGATCTTTTTGGTCAATACTTGTTCTTTTGGTTTTGGGGAAAGTAGGCTAATTCCTTAGTTGATTGCAATAATTTTTCATTTTCTACTATAACCAAAAACTTCTTAGAGATTTCCATTAGAATTTAATTTTAGAGCAATGCAGAGTTGCTTAATCAGGAAGAGGCAAGATGTTTGCCACACTCTTTAGTTTTTGTAATTTTGGAACTGGAAGCATTATAGCCTACAAAAACGTGAGCTTGAGTAATGGACTTAGCAATTACATTCTAGAGGATTCCAGGTTGACCTAGGGCTTTCAAATTATAAATTGAACCCCAGTTAATGGTCCTTTGCAGAAGATAACCTCTTAGATGGTTGTCCCATTTTGTTATGACCACTACGCAGTTAAGCCTGGGCTTCCAATAATTCAAATATTGTCAAAATTGGTGTAAACAAAGATTGGGTTGGGTGGTGTAAAGAAGGGAGGTGGCAGGGAGAGAAGAATGTCTTAAAATTCTGAAAGACCCTTTTTTTCTCTCTCTTTCTGCCGACGTGAGACTATAATCTATGATCAGTTCAGCCACCTGTAAAAATATTTGGTGTATTGTAGTGAAATGCTTGGATAAATAGAATTTTGATCAAACCAAATTAATCCTTTGGTTTACTGTCAACATCATTATATATGATCTAAAACGCCAGTGGGCCTAAGGAATAATTTTTTTTGCTGTTGGAAAACGGTTTATATTTACATGGAGATGGAGCATAGAAGATTGATATTTAGCTAAGTCTTAATGATCAAAGCCACAGATCACGTGATTATTACAGTACAGGTCATTTAGAAAGGAGGCTTCAAACTTTACATGAGTGATGACTTCTTGAAGATCTTAATCACTTTGAAAATGAGTCTGTCAGTGATGGGTAGGCATTTCTGTTTACCAGCTAAAGCTGTTTAGCAATAACATGAACACAGTTAACACACTGGCCTTGCCAGTTCTGGGATTATGTCATTCTTGATGATTTAGAAGTTTGTTTGGAGAATGCATATGCTTTGAAAGTGTGCATATAGTGAGAATTTGTCAATATATTTTATGTTGCAAAATTTTAAATTTATATTATTAAAATGTGTATATTATTAAAAAGCACTGAACATGTCCCCTTTATCCCATTTCTCATTTGAATAGTCTGGTCTTTGATTCAATGGTTGACTCGACCAATAGATATACTGGTCACCATCTCCTGTATTTGGACTAGAATGGGGCCATAAAGACTCACTAACCCCTTAAGATCTTGTATTTTACAAACAGAACTTTATACAGGCCTGGGGGGCATTAACAATTACTGTAATGCTGGGAGAAGAAGCAGTCAAGCTATTTGCCTCATTTTAATGGGCACCAGTTTACTCTCTACTTGAGAAATAGTGGCTGAAGTTTGCATAATGCCACGGCTTTTCACAAATAGTTTTAGAATTAGGTTCTTGCTCCCCTTAATGCATCTCTTCTATGATCTGCAAATTGTGGGATGGATTTATGAAAATTAAATAAAGCTGGTAATCAGCTGTGTTTAACTGACAACACTCGACACTATTCTTGTTTATTTAGTTTAAGGCGCTTCTTATAATTAGGAAGATTCCCAGAACATGAATATTCAGGTACAACTGTAGAATATTACTGTATAGAAAGATAATATTTTAATATGCTTTTTTTTGGCAAAAAGAAACGTGATTGGAAATCTGTGAGCTACTAAGGAACAGAGTGAGCCCAAGAAAATATCTAGGAATGACATAAGAAAAAAAAAATGCATTTCATTTTAACTAGAATGTCTCTTCAGTCTTCAATGGAAGCAGATGTTTTAGATATTGCCTTCATGTTTTAGAGATAGAATACATTATCTATTCAAGACAACAGAACTATTACTGGAATGTGCCTGATCCTACTTGGAAATGGGTAATAAACCCATTCATTTTAGCAAATCCTGATGATGTATTCAATTGGTAAATGCCAATCCCAGTTCAAACCAATTATGTATATCCTTACTACATTTTTTTTGCCACTATAATTCTGCACCTAAATGGATGCTTAGAAAAGCATTTGGAAATATAAAATACTGCACAAATTATTAAGCAGTCAAAAGGAAACCACATGCAACAAGATGCTTCACTTTTAGACACTTTTGGTTCTCTAGTGGGGAAGAAATTCCTTGAAAGAGGGCTGGGGTCTTTCCCTGAGGCATAAATTTCCAACCCATTGGAGTACTAGGCAGGGGTAAAGATAATGAGAATTGCTTAAATGTCTTTTCCTATCATCACCAATCCCTATGGCAACTCCCTTGTCGATATTTAACTTAACAGACCCCATCCATACACAATCTTTCCATATTTAAAGCTAGTGCCAATATTCCAGAATAAACATACATGTATATTTTATCTTGGCAGTTAAAATCTCAGTAAATCTGGCTGAAGATATGAGGTTGTCAAGACGTTGAAGATATAGAGTTTGAATTCATGGAAACACCTCTCTGAGACAATGATAAAAGACCGAAAACAGATGGTGCATAGCATTTCTTACCCTGGGGACTAAGAATGTTAAATCTACTGAATTAATATGGCCAATCCCCTTTTTTTCTGTTTGTTTCCAATGCATTTTTTTCTGTTGTTGAACCAATCTATTTTTCGCATTATCAATGCTGCAGGTATTTTCTTAGGAATTTAGTACTAGCCCCCACCAGAAGACTATAATTTTGGACACTGCCTTCTTGCTTTGCTTTCCCATGTAGTGACTGAAGGCCAAAGGCCAGAACTGGGAGAGTGGATGAGTGGATTGAATGTAAAATCTTGAAAGCCAACCAAAGAGGTCACTGTGGCATGTGTACTGGCAACTCCCATCATGTCCTCTCTATCCACACTCGCCTATCAGAGAACTGAGCTGTCCGCAGCACAGAAGGGCAGCCTTACTTGGCATCTTTCAAAGCTGATCGGAATGGTGGTAGATTCCAGACCTGCAGTGGGCCAGATTTGCCTTTCTGCAATTTGAATGGAGACCTTGAACCTGAGGTGAGTAACTGGGAGGGACTGGGAGGGCATGAGTATTTGGGGAGTAAAGCCTCTATTAATGGTGGCTCTGATGTGACCATGTCAGGGTGAATAAACAAGCAAAGAAGTCTGTGTGCAGGAAGAGAAGAAGGGAACAGAGGGCATCACAGAGGAGAGATCACGTGGCCTGAGAGGGAGGGAAAGATTGTGTGTGTTTGGGGGTGAGAGAGAGAGAGAGAGAGAGCGTGAGAGTGGGAGAGAGAGAGGGAGGGAGAGAGAGGGAGAGAGAGAGAGGGATTTATTGCCTGGATTATTAATGACTTTTCAGTTCAAGATACAGTCACTTGGCTATAGTTTGTACAGAGTCCCCTATAGATCAAAGGTAGAAAATTTTTTTCTGTAAGGGGCTATATAGTAAATATTTTAGGCTTTGTAGGACAATGGGCAAAATAGAGGACATCATGCAGGTACTTATATAACAAGAGAGAAAACAAATTATACAGAATGTTTATGGACGAATTGCAAAACACAATTGAATACTTTTTTTTTGTACTACAGGTCTACTAACGAGAAAAATGGAATTTTCAGATGGATGCTGAAATTTGAATTTGCTGTAGTTTTCATATGTCACAAAACTATTCTTTTATTTTCAAACATTTAAAAATGAAAAAAAACATTCTTAGCCCATGAGCCATATGAAAACAGGGTGGGCCATAGTTTGCAAACCTTCCTCTAAACACATTTCTGTCTCTTTATCAAAAATACTCCTTTATATATTTTGAGTGAGTTTCTCTTTATTGCCACCAAACATTCCCCTCCTCAGCCTCACCTCTGCTGACTCTAAGGAAGTCTTCGCCTGTCCTTAACAACATGGAAAGTCCTCAGATGCTCTTTTCTCAGCCTGAGGACCCTCACAGGGAGAGAGTAGTTGAGGGCTCTTTGTAAGAGAAAAATTGAGGATAGCAGAGATTTTTTTTTTTTTTTGAGGTAGGGCTTTTTTTTTTTTTAATTTATTTGTTTTGTTTTATTTTTGGCTGCACTGGGTCTTTGTTGCTGCGCATGGGCTTTCTCTAGTTGAGGTGAGCGGGAGCTACTCTTTGTTGTGGTGCGCGGGCTTCTCGTTGCGGTGGCTTCTCTTGTTGCGGAGCACGGGCTCTAGGCGCACGGGCTTCAGTAGTTGTGGCACGAGGGCTCAGTAGTCGGCTCACGGGCTCTAGAGCGCAGGCTCAGTAGTTGTGGTGCATGGGCTTAGTTGCTCCGCGGCATGTGGGATCTTCCCGGACCAGGGGTTGAACCCATGTCCCCTGCATTGGCAGGCGGATTCTTTACCACTGCGCCACCAGGGAAGCCCTGAGGTAGGGCTTTAAGAGGCAATATTCAGTTCCAAACTGGGTGTAAGGCTACCATCTACACAGTGTCAGGCAGGCCTTCATTTTGAAGCTTAACTGATGCTCATGTGGGAAATCTGGTTACCAGTCATGGTGAGCTGCTCTGCTCCTCTCAAAGAGAAGAGGACTCACTCATGTGGTCGATCAAGGAACTTCACTCAGACAGCGGAAGGGATTTAGATGGTCTTCAGAGAGCTCTAAGCCCAAGAGCAGAGAGAACAATCCGTCCTCTCTGAATACCCTTAGCTCCTGGAGAGTGGCACCCTCTTCTATAAGCCAGCCAGGCTGGGACATTTGCTTGCTCCCTCCCTGGCAATGTGGGCCCCAAGACTGGGGTTTTGCCTTGATTTCAGTGGACTTTTCTGGAAGCACTTCTTCATGCAACACCACGACCATCTCTGCCCTATACTCTGGAAGCCTGGACCTGTCTCACTCAGATGATGACTCTTTTCTTTAGATCATGGGCTGCCTGGCTGGAACTGGGCTGAACCTGTCCTGTTCTGATCTCTGACTTTGATTCCCAGTTCCATGACTGCCTCTACCTTCATTTGTCTGCTGCTTTTTGTTGACCCCCATTTTCTAACTCAGCATGGGTCCCTCTAGTCTATTTTACCTCCATGCTACTGTAAACTTTGACAGCATGTCTAGACATTGTACTACTAACATTGTAGCTGGAACTATGCACATCCTAGAAAGGCATAAATACATCTTGATATGAATTGATAAACCAACAATACATTTTAGAATTCTACACAGTTTCTAACACACAGAGTTGGCACACAATTCATAGCACTGTTTTGAGTAATGAGTTATTTGTCAAGCACTTAGAACAGAGTCTGGCACTTACTGAGAACTATATGGTTAAACAAATATAAAGATTCTTATATATAGTTATTAGGTTTGTAAAAGGTTTCTATTTTAACTGTATAAATGATTCATGACGACAAATGCATTTTATGGATTTAAACCAAAAGTATGCTCCGACAAATAAATAATTTGAAACACAATTTTCCAAAGTTTGAATATTCTCTCATGCAGACCAGTAATATGCTTAGGAAGGCAAATTCCTTTATCTCCTATCCAAAACACTAAAACTTTCTGCTTCGGGGTAGGTGATCTTTTTGTCACTCCCCAGATGTCTTCTACCAAGGGGCCTCTCGTCAGTGCTTCAATCAGCTTAAGTCTTTTGAATTCTGTGGGTTGGACAAAGATGTAAATGCCAAACAACAAAACTCATAAGTTGACTCCAAGTATATTACATGCTAGTAAACAAACTTAGCTTTTGACTTAATCAATGGAAAACAGTTACGCCCTCATGGCCAGACAGCTCTGATTAAAATGTTCTGCTATTAATGTCCGTATGTTTCCAGGACATCCAAGCGACATTCCACGTGAATCGTTTCAAAAGAAAGGGAACGGCCAATTGCATGGGCTGTAAGGCAAGTATTACTCTCATAAAAGGAAAGAGCCAGAGTTTTTTTCTTTGGGGCCATTGTTTGCAGGCTGAATGTTTTAATGTAACTGATCTAAGTCTACAAGAAAACTCGCCCAAACAAAGCTACAGTCTTCTTAGTTTCTGCTCTGTTCAAAACCCACATCAAAAGGCATGCTTGCCTTCTCAAATGTAAGGTAATCAAAGTGATTCTAACTCATTTTACTTTATAATTCCTTGCCCACACTCCCCTATAAATGTGCCAGGATCTAGGTCCACAGCTCGTACAAGATCCTTTGGCTTCTTGGCAGAATTAGTAAGCAGCAGAGCAGCCAGGGGAATTATGATTTGGAAAGACCTAGCCCACAGTGCAGGGCACGGCTGGGTAGGAGAGGTAAATGGTAAGAGAGAGGGAAATGTTGCTGGTAATGGCAAAATTGTATATTAATTTGCCCTTCCAAAATAATTTTTTAAAAAAATCTCTGCGTCATTTGAAGGAGACTGCAATTACTTCTCCCTGCACCAAATGTGAAAAGTTCTATTCTCTCTTTAAGGCATGTTCTTTTTGACTTACTCTTTCTGGAGAACTTACTATGCATCCTGCAGTTCCCAGGCTCAAAGACAAGTCTTCCTTAGGCCCCTCCCTTTCACCCCCACCAGGCAGAATTAACTATTCTCACTTTTGTGTTCTTATAGCATTTACTTTTCTTAAAAGCCCATACCAATGAATATACTTTATAAATTTGTCAATCAACTACTATGATATCAAGGAAAAAATTCTCATAGTACCTTACATATCTCTTGAAGTTTTCTCTCATTAAATTACATGTTTGGACATCTCTTTTCTCTGTAGGTAGGTTTATCTTTGTATCCCCAGCATATCATAGAGTGTTCTACATGTAGTAGTTGTTCACTAAAATCTGGGGTACAGAAGGAAGGCAGGATACTGAATCACCTCAAGTATATCCTGATTCCTCATAGGTTATATGACAATGTAATTATTTCAATAGAAATTTTCAAATGTTTTATGACATAAGCAATTTTCCCTTAATCAACTGACCTGAGATCCAGGGCACTTAGATCTGATTTAAATTCTCCTGAAATCAGGAATGATGCCAAATGCCCGGTTTCTGCGCTGACTGGTTTTCCTGTGGACTACTGAGATTGCTTCCTAACTGATTTCTCTGCCTCTACAACAATCATCACATAACTGCTAGTCATCATCTGTAAATACAGTCTTCTCTGTAACAATATTTAGTGGGTTCCCATTGCTTATAGATAAAAGCCCAAATAATTTTGCATGACAGACAAGGCTCCCCATATTCTGGACCCAACCTTTATTCACAGCCTCATCTCTCTCTCCAGAACTTTCTGTTCATTCTGATTCTAGTCTCATCCAGACTATCTTCCTTATCCTCCATCTAGGACTATTCTTAAATTTCCCTTTAGCCATCTTAATTTTCAGAGAGGAGTATCTTTCCCTACTCTTGGTTTCATGAGGAGGAATTTTTCCTAAGCAGATCCTTGGGTTTTCTATGCTTTTACTCCTTGGTAGATTGGAGAAGAATAACTGGATTTGCCCACTCAGTCTCTCTCTTCTTTCTCTTGGCATCTTCCTGCCTGCCGGAAGCCTGACATCTCCCAACTCCTCCAGGGCTCCGTCCCTGTGGGTGTATGCGGTGGGGTGGGGAATGAAGGCTTACTGTGGAATTCTGCCTAATTCTGGGGAGTCAATAATCCCACTTGGTCAACAGTCTAAAAGCCATGTCTGCTAACTTGTCCCCTAACTAAAAATGATATTCTGAGTTCCATCAACTACTTCTTTTATTTCTCAAAGTGTTTAGAACTTGGATGAGGAAAAGAGGTGCTATTTATTGCAGCCCCTCAGAAACCCTAACTCAATCTGCAAAGTCCAGTTCAAATGTTACTAATTCCTGAGGCCCTTCCTAACTCCCTCAGGCAGTATTAATTATTCATTCCTTTGTAGTCCCATTATTTATTTATTTTTCTACATATCCTTTGGCAGTTTTTAAATTCTGCCTTGCTTTAATGAAAGTTTCATCTACTACATTGTAAACTCTTTGGGATAGAAACACCCACACCCCTCTTAGACAACATTCTGGTTTCCATAGTGCCTCATACTTAGAAGGTAGTTCAAATAAATGATTGTGAAATAAAATTAGAAGGTACAATGCCTAGGGTCTATACCTTGGGACTAGCACAGCTGAAACGACATGAATAGATGGGTTGTTATAAGGGGACTAAGTATCACACCTCAATGCTACTGATGTGGACTGCTGAAAGTGGAGATGACAGCCATTTAAGTGGTCCCTGGTGTCCTTTTACAGGCCTTCACTATTGGCCTTAGTGGTGGTCAGAGACCAAGAAAAGAACACGCTGAGTGACCTGGGTGGGTGCTCACACATTGCCTTGTCCATCTGGATTAAGTCTGCAAGAGTCCAGATTCTTAGGAACTTGAATAGCCAATTTCAGTTCAGCTGTCTTGTACTTTTAAATTGAAGCCTTATTATTTCTCAGAATTGGACGCAGCTGCAGTGACAACGTGTCCTGGCCACTGGGGAGAAAGACGCGAACAAAGGTTTACACTCTTCCCCTTGCTGGAAGGATGTCCGTGAAAGCTATTATTTCCTCCAGTTGAAATAAATAGGGAACTATATGACTGAAGTAGAAACCTAATTCTGTTCTCTCTGAGGTGATGGATATGTTTTAGCAGCTAACTTGCTGTAGGCCAGGAGTGACCTTCATTCACCACAAAGGTTATTTAAGTTATTAGAATAACTGACTGCCATTATCATGTATGAGACAAAGGAAGGGTACTGATTATTTGGAATCTAGTAATGGTATTTAATCCAATTTCTGACCAGCAGTTGGGAAAAGCGATACATTTTTATTTGATTATCTGGCATCTTTTCCAAAAGATAATGTGTCCAATCTGATCAAATTTTCACTGTTACTAAATCCTCAGTGAGAAATATGGTGACAATGTCATGGGAAACCTTCTTTCCTCCGGTGTCAAGTTTCCATGTGGAGGGCTCCATTAATGTGACACATCTAGCCCCTTGTCCTTCTCGTCTCTATATATAGAATTGAGTAACCTGGTTGCTGGTGACTAATGTCCATGTTTCTTGATTGGATAGGACTAGTCTACTAAAAGTCTCTCAGTGAGGAGGATTTAGCATCTCTTTTCGTTTTTCTCTATGGACCAGTGCCAGTCAGTGATATTAGTAAAATTGTTTCTGTAGACCTAAATTTCTCCTCTGGTTGGCTGTCTGAGGGCTGAGGTAAGCAGGCAAACCCATTTGGCCCTCACAATAAGTCATTATCTTCAACTACTTCATCATTAATAAAAGTGATATTTTGATCTCCATCTGCATAACTCCACTGTTCAACTCTCAATTTGAATCTTGTCCTGTCAAGAGTGAGTTATAATTTACTGGACTTGCTCAAGCTCCAACACCATGAATTACAATGCAGTCATTTCTGTTTCTGGCATTCATTTTGCAGCAGCATCTAACAAACTTGAACCTCTGGTTCAAGTTTGAGAACGTGATCTTATTTTTTAGACACAAATATGGCCTTTTCTGAAAGACAATTTTTTCTTAATGTCTTTACAGCTCCTTAAAAGGAAACAACAATTGCCACAGATTTTAAAAAAGCTTATTAAAAATGGAACCCAAACAAGGGAGCTTATGAATTTCTGGGTTGCAGTGAATGACTTCATGTAGTGAAGTCCACTCGGCCAACTGACTGAAGGCAGTTTCTTATTCCTGTAGGGGAAGTAGTGGCTACGAAGCACCCACCAGGTGCTGGGCACTCAGCCAGGCGAGTTGGATATGCTCACTTAATCTGCTCACCAACCCTATGATAGAGATATTATCATCCCCATTTTACAGTTAAATAAATTGAGGCATTGAGAGTAAATCTCATGTCTGAACAGGGTTTCAGAGACCTATTAGGAAATTCAGAGCCTGCACTCTGCACTCTACTGGCTTGTCTCTCACTAGGGTGACCAGGTGATTTATCATACAAAAACCAGGACATTCTTGCAAGTGAAGGGGTCATCATTAATAATTATTCTGGGATGACAAACATCAATATAAACCAGAATTATTTAGTTTTGGACAAACCTGTACATATGATCACTCTAGGGTCTCAAACTCATTTCTAGCAGATGTTTAAAAACAGATGCCAATTCTGGATATTTAGAAAGGGGCCTGAGTTTGTTCACTGTTCCTTTGTTCACCTCTTCCTGGCTTAAAAAGGCTTAAGACTCACTTGTTGCCCCTCCCTGATTCTTGAGATCCAGTTTCTAGCTCCATCTAAATAAATCACAGCTGTTTGTTATCAGAGCTATTTCTTCCTCTAGCCACACAGAGGGATGAAGCTCCAGGGAAGGATTAGATCATTAAGCAAAGGAAAATAGAAACAACAGTACAACAGCACCTGCATAAATCCTGTAGGGGGAAAAGATCAATTTAAAGTTTTTCTCATGTTCTAGCATATCCTTGATGGAGCTGGATATAAATGCCTTCTACTTTTCTCTCTTATAAATAAATGTCCCATTACATTCTATCACTTAAGCACACTGGAGTGTCGTGATGAGGAATCAGAGACAGTCAAGGCCCAGGGGCATGGGGGCGGTTAACCTCATTACCCTACTCTGTCGAGTTGGTGTGAAACAGCCACTTGAGTTATTCCTACTGCTGCCACCAAGAGTCATTTGACATCAATAATCAGTGCTACTACTATCATTCTAGTAAATGGGTTACCCTAATGTTACATAGAAGAGTGTGGCACTCTAAGGACTGCTCTTAAAATCCTGATTCTAATGTGCAAAGAACTAGTTTGTGCATTGAAAATTATCGCAAGAAGAGGTGTGTGGAAATGCCCATTTCCAGTCCTCAGCTCTTCTTACCAGTGTGTGCTCTAGGATCTAGCAGGATGGCTCTCAAGCCTAGCATGCTCCAGAATCACCTGGAGGATCAGCTAAAATACATGCTGCTGGGCCCCACCCTCAGAGCTTCCGATCAGTAGGTCTAGAATGGGACTTGAGAATGTGCATTTCTAACAAGTTCCCGGATGATGCTATTGTTGCTGGTCCACGGACCACACTCTGAGAACCAGTGCCCTAGCATAAAGCTGTAGGGAGTGGAGACTTTTCACCTGTGAAAAGAAGTGAAATCTAAGATGTGCCCCCTGGAATAAATTAAGATGAAAGCCCATGGAGTAGGACTGAAATGTCCCTGTTATATTTCTAACAGTCTATTGAAGTCTGACTAGGAGTCAGCAAACTTTTTCTGTAGAAGGCCAGATAGTAAATATCTTCAGCTTTGCAGGCTAGATGGTCTCTGCTGCAAGTTCTCAACTCTGCCACTGTAGCATGAAAGCAGCCAGAGACGGTGCATGAAAGATGGAGCATGGACACGGCTGTATTCCAATAAAGCTTTATTTACAAAGATGAATAATGCAATGGATTTGGCCCACAGGCCATAATTTGCCAACCTCTGAGTCTAACTAATGTGATAAATATGATTCATATATTGCAACATCTGTTAGTATGTTGAGCCCAAGCATGCCTATGATCAATGAGAAACCAACCAAGCTGGAAACCTCTGTCAGCCAAGCACTGACACCTGTTTTAGCTGCACGTGATTGGTTGACTATTGCCCGCACTGGAAGATATGCACTCTTCTTGCAATTCAACCCCTACAACCGTTTAAAAACCAATGGCTCACCACTTCATCCTAATTCAACAGGGGTTTCACTGCACTGCTGGAAATTACGTACATTTAATGTATTCTCTACTTGGTACATTGCCTAAAAGTCAATAAAAGTCAATCCTGTGTATCAGGATCATTGATTGAGTTATCAGTTAATTCATATTTCGTTTTAAATTCATTTTTTCTTCTCCTTATTTCCAAAAGGGCCCACTGGGCTGTCTTTTCTCACAAGAGGTTTACGTTGGTGGCCTGAAGATAAGCTCTCATGATGGTTTTTGCTAAAGAACTAAGCTCGCTGATGCCCTGAAGAGGAGGAAGAGAAAGACAAATGTATTTGATGGGGAGAGGTGGAAGCGGATGAGATGGGGAGGAAGTTATCCAACTCCTGGGACAGGCAGAAAAGACTCGCAACATCCCTGATGGTCAGTTCCCGGGTCTCTCCTTACTTGTCCTGTCAACAGCATTTGACACAGTTGGCCATTCCTTCCTCTTGGAAATATGTTCTTTGCTTGGCTTCCAGAGAGCATTCTCCTCTGGTTTCCCTCTCACTTCACTAGCTGCTCCTTCTTTATCTCCTTTGCTGGTCTCTCCTCTGATAGAAGGACTGTCTCGAAGCTCAGTTCTTGGTTCTCTCCTGTCCTGTCCTCTCCTCACACACTACCTTGGTGATCTCATCCACTCACATGGTTTCATATACTGTCGACACACAGACAACTTCCATATTTATAATTTGAGGCCAAATATCTCCACTGAACTTCAGTCTCACATAACCGTGACCCTCTCGACGTCTCCACACATGCTATGAGGCCTCTCAAATCTGACATGTCCAAAGCTAAGTTCCTGATATTGTCTCATCCCTGCCATCCCCATCCCCACAGTCTTCTCCAGACTGGAAAATGGAAACTCCATACTTCTACTGATCAGCCTCCAAAACCTGGAACCATACCCCATATCCAATTTGATGGTAAATCCTGGGCTTCCCTGGTGGCGCAGTGGTTGAGAATCTGCCTGCCAATGCAGGGGACACGGGTTTGAGCCCTGTCTGGGAAGATCCCACATGCCGCGGAGCAACTAGGCCCGTGAGCCACAACTACTGAGCCTGCGCGTCTGGAGCCTGTGCTCCGCAACAAGAGAGGCCGCGACAGTGAGAGGGCCGCGCACCGTGATGAAGAGTGGCCCCCGCTTGCCGCAACTAGAGAAAGCCCTTGCACAGAAACGAAGACCCAACACAGCCAAAAATAAATAAATAAATAAATAAAACATAAATAAAAAATAAAGGAATTCATTTAAAAAAAAAAAAACTTGCCTGGTCTACCTTCATATCATAGTTCAAATTTGACTACTTCTCAGCTCCTCAACTGCTACCACTCCTAGTCTAGTCACCATCAGCTTTTGCCTGGATTAGTGCCATTTTCTCTTGACTGGCATCTCTGTTTTCATTCCTGCTCCCAATTTGGACGACTCTCAACTCAGCAGGTACAGCGAGTCTATTGAAACATACAAGACCACTCATTCCTTTGCTCAAAACTCCACAAGCTCCCATCTCCCAAAGAGTGAACGTGAAAGTCAGAGGTCTTACAGTCCTTGCTGGCCCTGGCCCTTGTTTCCTCTTTGGCCTCCTCCCCACTCCTCTCCTACTCTTCCACCCACGTGGTCACACAGGCCTCCTGATGCTCCTCAAACATGCTGCCCACATTCCCACCTCAGCGCCTTTTTAATGTTGTTTCCTCTGCTGGAAATGGTCTCCTCCAAAACATCACACAACTTGCTCCCTCATTTCCTCCAAGTCTTTACTCAGATGTCCCCTTTTCAGGAAGTCCTCCCCCTACTCTACTGAGAATTGCAGCCCCTTCCCTGCACTTGCCTTTCTGCCTTCTTTGCTTTCTCTCTCTCCCCCGCACTTATCACTATGCAATACACTATGTATTTTACTTGTTTGTTCTCTGTCTCCTTCCACTCAAATGTAAGCTCCTTAAGGGTGGGATCAGCACAGGCATCTGGTCTGAGGGGGCTGCTGTGAAGTGCACTTTGGGGTGCTGAGTCGGGGCTGCAGAGCCCTGGGCACGGGGATGCCAGCTGCAGCAAAGATACCGCTGGCTTTACTCGGCCAGGCAGCACCAGAGCCTTCCACCCTGGAGGGACCAAGCAGGCTTGGGCAGTTGTTTTTATCAGTGGTCACCTTGGCTGAGGGAGGTTAAAAGGCTCTTATTCAGTTTTCCAGGTACACCGTAAGCATGAGAGAGGCGGGTAGGGAGAGAGAGAGGACAGTGGGGTGGGGAGAGAAGAGAGGAGAGGAAAGAGGGAGAGAGGTGGGGGGAGAGGCGAGAGAGAGAGAGAGAGAGAGAGAGAGAGAGAGAGAGAGGAAGAGAGGGGTGAGGGAGGGAGCGAAGGAGGGAGGAGGGGAGGGGAGAGAAGGGGAGAGGAGAAGGGTAGAGGAGAGAGGAATACAGGGACAGAGGAGAGGAAGAGGGAGAGAAGAAGAATGAAAGGGGGGGGGGAGAGGGAAGGAGGGAGGGGGGAGGAAGGGAGAAAGAGAGAGAGAGAGAGAGAGAGAGAGAGAGGGTGGGAGAGACCTAATAGATAAAGATTGAATTTACCAAAACTAGATGGAAAGCGGGCTTGGAATTGGATTTATTTGAATTAAGGAAAATTGTTATTATGTGACATTTCCTACATACCTAAGTTTATGAACAATAATTCATACTCAACAGTTCTTATTACTTGAATAATGGAAATAAATAAATCAATGGAACAAAACAAACCCTGCTCCACTCAAACCAAGAAAACAGGATAGAAAAATGGAAATACAGGGTATAATGAACTTTCCACTTCTCCCCAAACTCCACCATGATTTCATAATAAATTCTGATGTGAACCAGAGTCAATATGCACTTCCTGTGTTCTCCCTTTGGGTGGACGAAATGCTGCTAATGAGGAAGGGTTCAGCTCAGATCTTTCTGATGACCAGGAAAGCTGACTCTTCAATCCTCATCCCTCTGTTTTAGCAAAGGTGCACCTGTTTTTCCACCCTGCCTCATTCCGCCAGGAATTGCCCACAGAACCCCATGTGGACCCAGAGACGTCAAGGCTCATTAGCCAACAAGAACTGTTGATTCCTCTGCCTGGGATTTAGGACTTGAGTGTTTGCCTGCCGGGTTGCAGCATGTGGGACTCTGTGAGGCTTGTGAAATCTGGCCTCCTTGCAGAACAGGGACAGCCTGTTCAGTAAGGGCAAGAGTGCTTGCTGCTTCAGCGATGGATGCCAAAAAAAAAAAAAAAATCTGCATGCTTATTTGGCCAGTGTTAGGGCATAACATCTCTATTTTTCTCCTATTTCTCAGGGCTTAATGATCTTAAGCTGAGGGTTCAAGTTAAAAGATTTTTATTCTGTTAAAACTTATGACAACTTTATTACTGACATCTTGGGAGCACTACTTCTAGTCATTTTCCTAGCCTATATGAAATATAGCCTTACATCCACTAGTTTAAATGGCTTGAAATGATCCAAACAGTATTTTCAAAGGATGGGCAAATTATTTTAAATCCTGGGAAGGGGCTCTGAAGGGTCCTATGACAATTGCCCTGGCCTGACCCATCTCCAGTGAATTAAAATCTCAGCCTGCTTTTTTAAAAGACCCCTAGAGAATGAGATACCTTATCGTCTCCAAATATATCCTACTGTAAAATTGTTGATTATGGCAGAAAAGTACTCAGTCAGCACGAGTTTTCCCATCTATTTTATGTTTATCTAACTTTCTAAAGTTAGCTATGCATTTCTACTGAATGGTTGATCCTAATCTAGACTGAAAAGCAGCCATGGGCAATTATCACTTTAGATAAGTGCAGAAAAATCAATACTTATTTCTTTTTCTGTGTAAATGGAAATAATGAAGCCATGATGGCATTGGCTGCTACAAAAATGTATATCCTAGACTCTCTAAATCCACAAGATAGAAATGATTTGACAACAAGCACAAGTCAACAGAAATGCAGTCAAATTTCCAGAATAAACGTTTTTATGCCCATGACAGTTGGAAGTATGCATGATGGTCTTTACCTGTACACGTTCCTATTTATTTATCCTCCCTGACACTATGTATTATTGTTTTATTATGTGTCCTTTCTATATAGCTTTTAGTTTCTAAACTCTTCTATTACATTTTTACGTCAGGCTGGAAACAAGAGTTAAAAATAAGGCCAGAAAACCATATACTGATGTTTACAATAAAAATTTATTGAGCACCTACCTACCTGCATGTGCCAGGCACTGTGCTAGATTTGCAGGATGACAAAAGTGAGTATGACTCAGGCTCTGCTCACATGGAGCTCACAATCTACAGGTGATGGGGAGGAGGTGCAGGCAGACAACCACTCTACCAAAGAGGCAATACTACAGCACAGGTTTATACAGAGTGCTGTGGGAACGGGGGTTATGTGGTGAATAACTGAGCCTAAGAGGATCACGGTGTGTGTGTGTGTGTGTGTGTGTATGGTTTCTGACAGTATTTCAGAGAAAAGAAGATTTTCAAGCTGAGACTTAAGAGTGTAGGTTTTTGCCAATAAGTAGAGTTGGGAGAGGTTGGAATTTCAGCAAATGTCAAAATGGGACAAAAACACATCGAACAGGGTATGTCCTTTAAGAGAAACTGCAAGTAGCTTGGAATGGGTGGGACATAAGGTCCACAGGCATTAGGAAGGAGACGAAAGCTAGAAAAACAACAAATGAGAAGATATGGAAGGTCTTCCAGTTAGTGAAACGAGGAAGAGACTGAGTCCCACCAAGAAAGTTGCCATCAGAAGAACCTATTAGTTCTGACCAGCAACAGTAAATGTTGCTGACTTTGAGACCAAAATGCCAGTCAAACATTTGCAACCCAAATCTTTCTAATCTGAAAGGAGATCTCAGCATTCTTCCCTACATGTAAAAGAACCTAAGAGTCTTATCAGAATGGTGGACAGTTACCTGTTTCAGACTCATTTGTTTACAGGAACTGTCCCAGTCCCTGAACAGAGAGTTCCAATGTGGAATGGGGTTCCTTCCTAAAAAAGAGAGAGCTCCTAGCTTGAATTGGAAAATAAGCCAGATAAACAAGACAGGCAAATACCAAGAAACAGGTTTCACTAAAATTTGTTCTACTCCTTCAGTATTATTCTTTTGACTCCTTTATTTTCTTGATTGACAGGGTGACTTTTCATTAACAAGCATGGCAAACAGTTCAGTGTCACAGCCAACTTCTGTCAAGCCATTTTATAAAATGAAGAGAGGGCAGATGTTTAAACTGTAATTGTCTTCTTCACACAACCTATCCTTTGAAGGGAAAATTCTTTAAAAGGCAGAGAAAACTTCAAACAACACATTCAGTTGAGAGCATCTGGAAAATGGCAAGTTATCACAGTCCAAAGTTAACTGATCATGAATTTGGTATTTGTATTTTGGATGGTCTTCTACTTGATTGGTTGATTCTACCAGTAGTAAAAAGTCTGAATGATTAGGCTGAACATGTCTTGGATTAGGCATCCAAGGAAGACAATGAGATGTTCCTGATATACATGTAACCTGCCCAGAGGAAGTTTAACATCCTTTTTAGGTCACTTGATTTGAATCCAGGGCTGTCAGTCTCTGAGAATATAAATTCACTGTTTCTTACTTCCAGGGCTCCCTGGATGAAGTTCTGCTATGACCTTTAACTTACAGAGTTGTTATTTATCTCATGGAACAATTATGAGCTCAATGATGGAAAACTTCATGTCATGGTTATCCCAATGCATTGGATGATGGTGCAATGATCAAAAAGATGCCAGTGATGACAATTGAACGTCCCTTTGCCTTCCCAGCCTCCTTCATATATTCTCAGGCATAGGATGACAAAGGGAAGTCCACGAGTCACATGAAGAAAGACTGTAGCCATGGGCACACGATCAGGAGCTCCTCTGTTTGTCTCCACCCCTACCGCCCATGCCACCACCCTGTCCTACTTCCTCCTCATCTTGTTCCTGTGAATTCCTCTACCATCTTGCCACTAACCACTGTCCTCCACCCAAAGTTCTGCTGATGATTATTCCCAGCTGAACCAATATTCATCCCATGTCTGACATAGAGTTTGTGTTCAAATAGTTGTTGAATGAAATAATGACCCCCAAACCCTCCAAGGTAACAAAATTTTAGGGGAGTGTCTTTTTGAATGAAATAATGCTTCCTACGTGGGGTGAAAAGAGCAAGGGTTTTGGAATCATATCAGCCTAGGTTTGTACCTGTCTGTACCACTAACTGGATATAAAACAAGGGCTTAACTACTCTGAGATGCCATTTCATCTACTATAAAGAAGGAAGATAATAATTCCTACTTTGAAGGGTTTTTGTGACTATTGAAAGAGACAGTATATATGAAAATGCTAGCACAGTGCCTGGAATATACTTGGACCTCAATAAACACTCATTTCTCTCTTCTCTGTCTTATGTGGTATTATTAAGATGATAAATAATAGGGAGTAATTAATCTCTGGTGTGGTTGGATGTCTTAGAAGAGATAAACAGCAGTCACACGGAGGGATAGTGTTAGGAATTTGTAAAGGAAATGATTATTTCTATGGTTAATTTTCTTGGTTGGGGTTTAAGAGGAAATTCATGTTGTCCATTAATTATACTTACCAATTGGGTCTAATTGGCAACTACCCCAAAATGAATAAAACAAGCGGGAGTCAAGAGAGAAAAACGGCAGGCATCCTGTCAAAAAACAAAATCTTTGAAATTTCTACAACCCAATGGTTGGATTCACATTTTATTAAAGCAGTCCAATCTCCCAATTTATAAATTTACACATGTGATGGCAACCCAATTGCATATTCAGACCTATGCAAAGCATCAAACAGCACTCTGTACCAGCTATGCCTTGTCTCATTGCCCCCTCAGATAAACGGGTCCTTAAAATCAACATTCCCTTTGCTGGAGGACATAGCCTTCATTATTCTGTTTCAGCCTAGATAACTGTTGTAGTGGTTAAAGGGTTAAATGAGTTAATCCATGTTAAGTGCTTGTAACAATGCTTGGCACTTAGTAAATCCTCAAGAAATGTTTGTTTTTGTTACACTAATTATAACAATAATTATGTCTTCCAAGGCTGAATAAATACTGGATTCCTCCCTCCCTCCCTTTAAAAACATTTTTTTTTCTGATTTCTAGAGATACATGTCTTATTCTCAGGTAATTAGCTACTTCTGACCTAAAAGAAGTACTTTTTCAGAGGCTAATGTACTTAACTTTTCTTTTTAAAAGGGAACTGAAACCAATGCCAATGTGTCACTCAACATATCTCATGTTCTTTACTGAACAGATCCCCACATTTCCCTCTCTTCTCTCATGGGCCAAGAAAACGACCAATTAGATAGATAGATAGAACCATATATATCTATATCTATCTGTCACATATTATCTCTATCATATACCTCTATCTATCTACCTACCTACCTACCTTTCTATCTATCTTCCAAAAAAAAGTCGTCAAAGACATTTCATTATAATAGGTTTCCTACCAATTCTGGCTATTCTATCCCAAACTGGGAGAGAAATTTAATGGTAAATAATGTCTCTGGAATTGTTAACTTTCTAACAAGCTAGTTTTAGGCTAGATGACTCAGGCAGGATCTCATTTCAAATCTAGGCCTCAGGAGAATCTGCCTCTGCCCGTTTTTGCTCCTTCCCTAAAACAGCATTTACAGAGGGGCCCAGATCCTTGAGTTAGGTCTTCTAGCCCTAGTGTCCTAGGATCAAGCCAGACTTCTAGCGCAGCCACAGCTTGGGGTGGTAGTTGTTGGTTGCTGGTTGGGCAGGGGGTAGCTGGTTGGTGAGAGACATAGTAGGGTCTCACCCCATTTTTCATAAAACATGACTTGGTAATTCCTCAGTGCCCATAACTTGGCAGGGCTGCCTTTCATAAGAACGTACTCATTGGGGAAAACACAAAGCAATATCACTTGAAGCACAAAATATAAGGGTTGGTTCTTCTGGATTATCAATAGTTTGCAAAATAACAAGCCAAGGAGGGTCTAGGTCCGGGCAGCCGAAGAGTGTGGTAGGTAACGGTCGTCAGCGCAAGGGTCATTTCGTCACTGGGAAGGGACGGCCCTTGCCCGCGGTGATGGTGGTTAGCAAGATGAACAAAGATGCGCAGATGAGAGCAGCAATTAACCAAAAGTTGATAGAAACTGGAGAAAGAGAATGCCTCAAAGAGTGGCTGAGAGCTAAATTAACTGAATGTGGCTGGAAGGATCAGTTGAAGGCACACTGTAAAGAGGTAATTAAAGAAAAAGGACTAGAACACATTACTGTTGATGACTTGGTGGCTGAAATCACACCAAAAGGCAGAGCCCTGGTACCTGACAGTGTAAAGAAGGAGCTCCTATAAAGAATAAGAACATTCCTTGCTCAGCATGCCAGCCTTTAAGACTGAATTAGATTGTGTTGTTTTGTGGTTTTATTTCTGAAAGTAAAACTTGCCAGACTTCCCTGGTGGCGCAGTGGTTGGGAATCCGCCTGCCAACGCAGCGGACACGGGTTCAATCCCTGGTCGGGGAGATTCCGCATGCCGCGGAGCAACTAGGCCCGTGCGCCATAACTGCTGAGCCTGCGTGCCTAGAGCCCGTGCTCCGCAGCGGGAGAGGCCACTGCAATGAGAAGCCCGTGCACCACAATGAAGTGCAGCCCCGCTTGCCACAACTAGAGAAAGCTTGTGCACAGCAAAGAAGACCCAAAGCAGCGGGGGTGGGGGGGGAACTTGCCATAAATTAGGAATCGATTTCCCAAAATAAAATCCTTTTTTGTATGATGGTATACAGTTTTCAGTAATGATGCATACATTTGTATTGATTTTTTTCCCTAAATGTGTTATTTTAATAAATATCTCATGAATTAAAAAAAAAAAAAAAACAAGCCAAGAGTAACTACTGTACATTTTCCAGAAAGTTACTAGTTAGCACCTTCCTGAGAACATAAATTCAGCTTGGGAGCACACACCTCCCCAGGTCACTCCACCACTTTGTGCAACAATTAGACAGATTGCTAAATATTACGAGCAAAACCTCAAAGAGTTGATGACACAAACCCTCCTGGAAATTTACCACAAAAGCGCTTGTTTAAGGAACCAAGCACAAAATTGGCTTAGCTGCGTCTTTCCTGCAGACTGAACAGCACACTGGCATTTTTAGTTTCTTTCTTTCCCCCCACAGTTACCAAGCCCTAATGAACAAAAGTTAAATGACATTTTAGTGCAGATCAACCAGATTTCTTGCCTATTTGTTGCACGGCTAAAAATGGAAATGTCTGAACATCCAGTGTCTGTTGATTGTGATTCCAATTCTCTCGATACTTCCTTGCTTACCCTTCAAGATGCAGTGGAGAAAATGGTCTCAAGGGGAAAAACTGGAGAATAAAGGGCTAAGGATTTTGCATCAAATACGTTGATATCCTAAGTGCCCTGCTTTTATTCCTTGCTCAGGTGCCTGGAGAACCTTTTCTTATTTGAGTTCCCCTGGTGCTTTGTTAAATAGAATAAGAGAAGTACCTCCCAAACTAAGGTAGTGACAATGCTGAGCAAAGAGTAGCAGTTAGGAGTTTGGAGTCGTGAGTTCAGGTAAAAGCTGTGCCAGTTAATTCACTGTATGAATTTAGGTAGGACACTTGATTGACCTTTTCCAAGTGGGCTTTCCTATCTGGAAAATGAAGGCAATGAACTAGGTGAAATATATATATATATATATATATATATATATATATATATATATATATATATATATATATATATATATATATATATTTATTACCAATGATAATATATAGTTATAGATATATAGAATCCCATGAGTATGAATAGCTCTGCTTCTGCCCCATCTATATATCTATATCTATGTATACACAATAATGTCTCATTTATCATATTACACTATCTTCTACCTTTACATCATTCTATTAAGGAGGGTCAATAAAAGGGAAACAATGAAACATCTATATCTTATCCTTATGATTTTGATGATTGCGTTTCCTAAAAAACAAACTAAGCTTAGTTCACATGTAGACCTTATTTATATTTGCAGCTGAAACTTTGCTTATGAAGATAGGAAAAACAATTTAATGAAAGTAAAATAAATGTAATTAGACCACATGCTGTGCACTACCTTTCTAAATGTTGAAAGCTTTCACCCGCATGGCTTGCAATCCATTGCCCACATTCCATCTGTCAAAATCTTCCTGAGAATACCTTGACTACACCGCCCCCATGAACATTCTATCCAGAAATGCTTTCTGAATTCCTGTTGTATTTCGTATCATTCAAGGGCATCTGACACTTGTTGCTGTTTGATGCAGCCCTTTGCACACTGAGAGCCCGTGGAGCACACGGTTGAGGCATGGACGCAGGCAGACTTCTTGGCTCTGCCACTTTTTAGCAGTCTGACCTTGGGGGTTATTACTTGACCTCCTTTGTGCCTCAGTTTTCTTTTTGGCCAATGGGAATAATAATGGTACTCACTTCATAGGGTCGTTGTAAGGACTGAATCAGTTATTCCTTGTAAAGTTTTAGAATAGCACTCAATAGCTAGTTATTGTTAACTTATTTGTAAAACTCTAAGTTCTTCAAGTGCACAACTATGTCTTATCTTGCCACCTCTATAGTGCTTTGTATATTGTAGGCAGACAAGCAAATACTGGTGGAGTAACAGAAGAACTATCAAGGGGAAAATAACAGAGAGAGCGATCACTACTTATTTTAGATGACAGATATTTTGAGTTCTCATTCTTGCCATATTTAGAAAAGCTGATGAACTTCTGACATGTATTTTGGCTCCATACAAAGCATCTTAAGAGTACAGTGGAGTCAAGAATATAGTAGGAGCCATTTTTTCCAGTGTGAGCATCATAGACAACATTCAACATGAAATGGCTGTTGAATGAGCTGTGTGTGAGCCTACTCCATCACAGGGAGTAGGATCCAGGGAGAGGCGAGCTGGACTTTGGGGTGCCCCAGAGCCTAATAAAAGGAAAATGAATAATTTAGCTCTACTGAATTGTGCTCATGGTAGAGATATAGAAGTAGGGCATTTTCAGTAGCCCCATTATACTAGGCTATCTGGTTATGGCTAAGGATTGGGAATAAATTTAGGCTATTTTGTCATTTACCAACTCCAAACAGGGAAGATAATTTTGGTTCTGATTTCAGCCACTATCAAATATAAGATTCAAACCTGTTATGTTGTCTTACTGTTTTATACACATCCTTTATATGATTTGAGAGTATTATCCTCCATGGCATGTCTTTAACCAGCCTCTTCCCTTAGGTCTCCTGACTTGACTCTTTCCTTTTGTCTTAGATGAAGCAAAGAATTGCCAGCAGACTCAGTGGGCAAGAGAAATCAAGGTGTGTCAAACACAGCTGTGTTGGCTCCTTACCCACAGGTCAAGAATGATAAATATACACTTGTGGGAAGAAAGTACTGAACATGGATAGGCTGACTACTTCCAAAAAGTTTTCTTCCTTCATCCATCCTTCCTTCTCTCTCCCTCTCTCCATCCCTCCTTTTCTCTCTCCCTCTCTCCCTCCTTCCCTTCCTTCCTTCCTTTTATAAAAGCTATATTTGGTCATTGTCAAAAAACAACATTGAGAGGTTTTTAAAAGGTATTAGTGGAAAATGTCAGTTCTCATCTTACTTCTTACTTACCTCAAGTCTCATTCTCTAGAAGCTATAATTGTTCACCTGTGTCCTTTCAGATATTTTGTAAGCATATATACACACACACACATAATTTTAAAAAACGTAAATGTGATCATAAACACACAGTTCTACTGTCGTACAACAGGCTTTAACTTAAGAAAAGGACATAAAAACTACCATTGGGTATCTTTCCATAGGACCCCAAACAGAGCTATTGCATTATTCATAATAACTTCACAGTCTTTCACTGTTATGTCTACGTATAATTTAATTAGTCACTTATTGGTGAATCTTTGAATTATTTCCATTTTTATTACTGTAAACAATATGGCAATAAATATGCATAAAATAAATCCCTAGAAGTAAAATTACAGGGCCAAAAGGTATGTGCATTTAAAATTTAATAGGGGTAGCCAAATTATCTTCCAGATAAGGTTGCCCATATTTGCACACCCTCCAGTACAGATTTCCATACACACTTATTGACACCATATATTTTTAAACTTTGTTTTTTGTCAATTTGATAGGTTAAAAAACATTTCATTGTTGTCTTAGCTTTCATTTCTTTAATTTTGAGTGAAGTTGAGCATTTGTATTTTCTTCCCCAAGATTTTCCTGTTGATATACTTTGCCTATTAAAGGATTTTCCTTTTGGATTTGTAGATGCCTTTTACTTATTATGTAAATGAGCTCTTTGTCATGGTTGCAAATATTTTCTTTGCTTTCCCATTTGTTTTTTGAATTTATTTATACTATTTTCTAATGGGGTTTCTAAACATTGAATCTATTTTCTACAGAAACTTAGTTTGTCTGAATGGAAAAGTCACAATACCTCTGAGTTTGGTACTATAAAAAGATGAGGGAAAAAGATATAGGCAAGGCAGAAACAAGGCCAAGAAACTGTTCTATTCAAAGAATACCCAGAGAGGAAAGGCAAGGTTTATTTTTAAAGTGCCGGCCTCTGGCTTCATTAAATCTGTACCGCAATAGATCCTCGTAGGCTTTATTCACTTAAGATAGAAAAGAAACCCCGACTGCTTTTAGCTCTATCTTTTTGGTTTTACTGAGGAACACAAGCTAAAATCAAAAGAAAAACTAACTAGGGTTGGATCAATAATACACATGTATCTCAGTCTCTAAAACAAGGTGACCCAGTTCACCATTTGTTAAGAGAAGTTCTACTGATTAATCTTCTTGTAACTGTCAGTGTCAGGAAATACTCTTAATTATATATTTATAGGCATTCAGAAGGTTTCAAGAGCCTTTCAGCTGTATCTTGCCAAATTATTAGTTATCACTTAGGGGTTATAAAATGTAGGAATGTCAAACTGGATAACTGGCATAAGAGAGCTTTAAATCCCTCACAAATGCATCTGCTTTCCAGGTCTCCTCAAACGTTTCCTCAACAGAGTCGGAGGATGCGCTGCTGCTTTTACTCCCTAAGATGGGTTTCTCATCCTTTCTCCCCAACTGGGCCAAGGCCCAGTTACAACCTTTTCCCCTCAGGGAGGATTTGAGAGGTGAGCAATCTCCATTCTACTGCCTGTTACCAAGAGTACAGTCTTGTGTAGGTCACATGAGAATTATTTCCTAGGATTTATCTTTGAAACATTAATATTAAGTACAATGTCATAGAAACACAGAACTGAATCTTTTCTATTTATTTTTAACACTTAGGCATTTAAGGTTACAAATGATGTGCAAGAAAATATGTGGCTACAGATCCATTATGGAATGTATACAAATTATGCATAGTATAGCCTATGCAATTACTTTGAGGCTAGGAGGATCTGTTTGAGTTAACCTAAAAAGTTAACTAAACCAGGATGGTCTAAAATAATGTATATAATTTTAGACAGCTAGTCTCAATCCCATTTCAAGGGGAATTACAATTTCCAGAACCAGTGGAAGACTCTTCAACTACATATGACTAAGAAACACACACGTGAAGAGTGAAAGGGCATGATATGAAGCATATGCTACAGGAGTTATTTATGGACAAAGCTACTCAATGAACACACTAGAACATGTAGGTGTATCTTATTTATGAATGGCAGGTATGTTTTACCTCATGTGCCAACTCCAGCCAATTCTTAATAACCATCTGTAATGCTATGCTGGAAAGGTGTGGCAAAAACTGCTGGCTGTACCCTAGTATCTATTTTCCTCCTTCATAGTGATAGAACTTTAGCTGTATGCCCAGGATAAAGACTACATTTTTGAATCCCCCTTTTGCTAGGTGTGAATATGTGACCAAATATTGGCACATAGGATGTAAGCCAAAATCCTGTATATGACCTCCTCATTGTGCCTTTAAGGGAACAGGTTATAACTTTTTCCTGATTCCTTCTGAGCAGAATGTAGATGTGATAGTGAGTTCCCGCAGACCATGAAAACAGGGATGTGCAGAGCAAAAGAAAGAAGAAATCTGAGTCCTCAACATTGTGAGGCTACCACAAAAGGCCTGGACTCATGTTCAGAATAACACATGCATAAGGAATAAACTCCTGCCTCATTGAGGCATCCATTGTTTTGAGTCATTGTAACAGCAGCAGAACCTGTGTCTTAATGAATGCAAAATGGTCCTGAGCTGTATCAAGGCTCAGTGGGAAAAGTGTCTCGCTAGGTTTGCAATGTCAATAGTGGGCAAGGGACCCGATGGTTCCATGCCAACTCTAACCTCTTACTGTATGGCTATCCAACTTACTCCAAAATGGAAAACTTTCCAAGGAAGCTCTGATGTGACTCGTACCTTAGACCTTCCCTTTGCCATATGCCTCCCTCTCTGTGCTATTGTTGACACTAAGGTTTGGTCTCTCTGTATTTGGTATAAATACAAAGAAATGAGACTTACTTAACAGTCATAATAAGAATAAAAATAAATAATTTATGTAGTATTTATGATACAAATTATTTATTTATATATAAATGACTACAATCCTTTAAAATAGCCTCCCAGGAAGCTACCTGCTTATTTCAGTAATGCTGCTGTTGCTAAAATATCTTTGGAATTTTTTGGAAACTGTAAATTCACACATTTCTTATAATAATATGACTGGGTCAAAATCACTTAAATTTGTTTCATACCAAATCAGCAACTCTTTATTGAGCACTTACTATGCATAACATTAACGCTAGTTTTGGTGTCAGAAAGGTTGGTAAATAGTAAGGATTTAATAGTAAGGATGTCAATAGTATTCTTTAGATAATCTATGTCAAGTTTCCAGGGTAAGTCGGCTTCATAATTTAACAAGAGAAAAATACTAATATGTATAAGGGGTCTATTACAGTCCAGGGAAATGAGAGACATATATTAGAAATTAAATGTGAATTTTTAAAAAGCACTGCTTTATGGCATTTTACATCATGAATTTATTCATTCACTCAAGATTTATATTACTGCCCTGCTCCCTTATTTCCAACATAATTCTCAGTAATACATAGATTAAAAATTAGAGGTCTCTTTGTATTCAGTTGCAAACTCTTTATTCTCCTAGAACCTTGGTTTATTAAAATATTCCCTTGGCAATGAATTCTAGTTAGTAGGCTCTCCAGGGGCCTGCAGGTAAAGCGACCACATTTCTGGGCTTCTGTTTCTACCCCCAAATCAGTTATTAACTGTGGACTGTAGGATTTCTCTGAACATCAAGGACTCTGACAGTAGAGCCCCCAGCATCGAGCACATTTCTGGAGTCACTGAGCCTGAAACATACAAAGCAGTGGTGCTAAGAGCGGGTGCTGCCGAAATGGAAATTCTGATTTACTTCTTGAGTCAGTTCTGCCTGTTAAGCAGGTCAGTGTGTCTCTTCAAATGAAAAACAGCTTCCTTACAGCCATTATGGCAGAAAGGTCAATTCAAGTCCATTTAGTTTTCAAACAAGCTGAGAGCTCTAACACAGGTGATGACTTTGGTCCTCACCCAGAAGAGAACGGATTCAGAGCAAATGAAGTTGGATATAAGGGAGAACTTCCCAACAGCAAGGGATGTTAAGATCTAAAGGACATGTCAGGGCTGACATCCAGCCTATGATGTGGATTGAGGACACTAAAGTCTTCACACGTTGTTCGATATTTTAAATCTCACTGCTGGCTCACGATTGCTGCTTCTTCTACGTCTTTAGACTAGGACAGAGTATCTTGGAAGTGTGTGGTCCTACCACATCAGGTGTGGGCTATTGGAAAGATTTGGGAGAAAAAAAAAAGAAAAACAAAACTCAAGGAAACAAAATCAGAGTAGTGTTTCCTAAGGGATGGATTGGCATTTGGTCCAGGCAATTAATTCTTCATGTGAAACCGTCCTGCACAAGGTAGAATATTAACATTCCCTCCTCCTCTCTGTGTCATTTGGGAGCACCAGAAATTGTGTCAACCAAACCCCTCTGATATTTTAAAATACCTCCTACGGGACGCAGTGTCACCTTGGTTGAAAACCACCACAGCCATGTTTAAGAATTATCACCAAAAAATGGTGGTAATCGAACAAGGATACAGTCATGAGTATTTTTTCTGATTATGGAAATTTCACTGAAACAAAATGCTGTAAAATTGATGAGTGTCACATCATGATCTTTTTAAAATAAAATCTCCTGGAACCCATAAGACTTTATCACTCTATGGATTAGCCTGTTCATGGGACTCCTGTACCAAACAACTCAGTGGAAATCAGAAACATCTGTTCCCATCATAAAGCATAACTTACCAGGGATGACATTCGGTGCTACTGGGTGACATTATTATCATTATTATTTTTTGTTAGTTTGTGTGAGTTAAGCACACAATCATATATAAATAGGTGTACTGGTTTAGGGACTGCATAACAAAACATCTGTTCTTTTTTCCCAGAGAGTTCTAAATAGCAGTATCCTCAAATACCAAATTTGATTGTGTTTTATGAGTTCTGTGATCATTTCTGCTACTTGTTTGCTTAGAACTGCCAAGCAGATTTTAATCTACTGCTTTAGAGAAAGTATTCTTTGTGGCTTCATTAGATGAGGCTATGCTCAAATGTCAGTTGTTACTCTGGGGCAAAGAAAATGCACAGCATCAAATTCTCTTTCAAGAAAACCCTGATGGTGGCAAAAGCGATGGTTACAAAAATCTAAACCTACTCAGACATCCCCATTCATTAGTACTGCAGAATGGGTGTATCTATAATGACTTGCCGTGGGGACAGAGTCTCTTAGACCAGATTTAGTCTGACATAGATTTCACTTTATAGTATGAAGATGACAAAGTTGGAAAATTCTAGCCTCATAATGAAATTTCCTACAAAGTTAATGTTCACAAATTAATTAAGATATATAATCCAAATAAATCTTTGCATTTAGCCAAACCTAAAATAAAATTCAAACACAAAGGAGTAACACTTTCACTAATTAGAGCCCAAAACCAACTAGATTTCTGTCCTCTTCCTCCAATCTCCTTTTTAAACAAAATAGTAAATTATAAGAAGGAAATCTGATATTGGCCTAAATCTAAACTTGACATATAAATCTAATCTTATATATTCTGGACCAATTCACATTTAGCCCAAATTCTAGCACCTCCACCAAATAGAGTTCTCTGCAAACTTAACTGACATTCATAACGATTGCTCCAAGACACTAGAATAGCTTGACTCTCTAAAGAAATATTAAATTTTCTCCATTATATTCTTCACTCAAGCAAGAGGAACAACTACAGTTTAGAATATATTTTCAACAATAATGAAAAAACAAGAGTTTTCTGTTTATTGCTGCAATGATCAAGACTTTAAATCAACTACTCTTTAAGAAGTAATGTTAATAGAGGCTTGATAATATGTTTCAGAATACAATTTTGAGTCTTATTTTTTTCTTTGGACCCTTTCTGTAACCCCAGAGATACATGGCTTTTCCCTAACAAGCAGAGACAGGTTCGATTTGTGGTAAAGATATTCTGACAGACACCCTAGACTCTGATGTGCTTCGAATGAAGGTCTGGATTTCAGGCTGGAATCTATGGCAGCCCATCAGGCTATATCAACACAGAACATGGTTTCCCACTGGGGGACCGCTGTGCCACCGAGAAGGCAGGAAGGGAATCAGTGTTTCTGAACTGCCACATGCCAGAATCCTTTCATAGGTTGACTCATTTAATCACCACACTGTGAAAAATTATTATCCCTGGTTCACAGACACAGAAACAAAGTCTGAGAGAAATACGGTAATTTACCTAAGGTCACAGAGCCATGAAGATCTGAACCCCCAGGTCTCCCTGTTTCTCTCAGCTTATACCACTGGCAAAAGGCATAGCCTTCCTTTTTTTCCAAAAGTTATATTCTTCCCTTCAAATGATTCAAAGAAAGCCACAATTGCTGGGGATTTTTCTAATCTTCCTTTTTAAGAACTGCAAGGTAATATTTGTTTTAAATGTTTTTTGGCCAGCTTAGTGTAGAATTTGGGACAAGAAAAAATGATTATCAAAATTTTAGATAAATTTTAACATGTGATAACATAGTTCTTAATTTTTATTTTTTTGAAAGAATTGTTAAAGGGTTCTTGGATAAGTATTTTCCATTATGTTGCTCCTAAGTTAAGGAAATACTTTAAAAATCTACCTTGCATGTGCTCCACGCAAGTTAAAGAAATGCTTTGGTGCTGAAATATTTATAGATGAAATGATACACTGTTTGGATTTCTTTCAAACTTACCTGGAGGAAGATGTAGGTGGTTATATACATAGAGGAAACAAGATTGGCTATGGGCTGGGGTGATAGTTATGGGGGTTATTATAATATTCTCTAATTTTTTTGGAAATTTTTTTAACAGCAAAAATGTATGCAGAAAATATGCTTGGGATTTTATAGGTTCATCAGGCTACTTACATGTTACTTTCTGGAGCAGTCCCTTGGTATTCAGTCTTTCAGGTAACACATGTTTATTGAACAGCTACTATGTTCCCAGCATTGTGCTAACTTGATTCAACTTATATGAATATGTAAACAACAATAAAATAAATATGAGGAACTGCTTATTATGAACCTTTGCTTACTTAAATGGTTTGAACTTAACATATGTAATGCTTGGCAATACTAACTAAAGGTGTGGGTCACCTTTGATAATTCTCTTAATCACTTCTCTGCACCTTATTCTGATCTTTTAGATGAATGATTTTATGTTCTCGTGAATGGGCACAGATGTGGGTGGGAAACCACTGCTTTCATCCAGACACTGACAATACTCCTGGGATATAGGTATATAGAGTACATATAGCCTCACTCCCTTGCCTCTCTCTTCCTCTTTTCTACTTGCTTAGCAAAATCCCAATAGCCTCTCAACCCAAGTCTCTGTCTATTCTACTATTCAAGCTGAACATGCCTGGAAAAAAACACACATCCCTGATGATTCATGCCACTGCAAATTTATGACCACAAATATCAAGTGGGCAGTCCTACATTTCCCTAGTCAGCTCACTCTCCCAGGCTCTACACTTGTTTTTTCTTTTTTCTCCCTAATCTTCTACACCTCTTGCCTTTCCACACTCTTAGCCAATGACCTCCTGTATTATTTTCTTCAGATATAGAAAGCATCTATAAAGAACTACCTGATCTTCCCAGCAGAAAATGTTCCATCCCACCTACATCTGCACACATAAACTCTGCCTTCCCTCCTGCTACCCAGGATGAAACTCTTCCTGTTCTACCTATGGCCACATTCTTCATTTGTGCACTGAATCTCATCATCTCCCTCCTTCTCAAGGACTTTGTCCCAACTCCCCAGAGATTAGTCCTCAACTCCCTTTTCTGTAAAAACTTACTCCTTAGGGGCTCCCACTAGCCCCATTCTTTGAAGAATACACTGGTGTCTGTAAGGATGACTGTTCAGCATCCTTGATGTGTCTATTCCTTCCCCTGAATGCTCAATTCAGTAGCAACTTCTCTTGAGCTCTACCTTCAAAATGTATCTTAGGACCAATATCGTATGATTCTACTTATGTGGGTTACCTAGAACAAATTCATAAAGACATGAAGTTGAATCACGGTTACCAGGGGCTGGAGGGAGGGAATAAGAGCGTTTAATGTGTATAGAGTTTCAGTTTGGAATGATGAAAAGTTCTGGGGATGGATAGTGGTGATCATTACATAACAATGTAAACGTACTTCATAGCACTGAACGGTACACTTAAAAATGGTTAAACTGATAAATTTTATGTTATATATATTTTACCACATTAAAAGAAAGATCAGTTAAGAAAATAGATATGTATAAATGTGAATTCAACCGCTTTTTACTACTTTTATTGCTGTCATCCTAATTCAAAACACTGTCATCTCTCACCTGCATTACGGCAATAGCTTACTGAAACATCTACCTGCTTTTAATCTTGCCCCCTGCGTCAGTTGGATCTCTACACACAACAGCAGAGTGGTGTTTTAAACCACGAGGGAGATCCTATAACTTGCCAGATCAAAACTCTGTCAGAATAAAATTCAACTCTTTACAAAGGTCGTACTCTTCATCAAATACCTGGGTCTTTGTTCCTGCTTTCACTCCCTCCAGAATGCTCTTTTCAGAGCTGGCTCCCTCACTTCATTCAGGTCTCTGCTTATATATTACACCATACCCAATCATCTAATCTAAACTATCCTCCCATCACACACATGTGCATGCATGCAGACATGTGTATCCATGACACATACATATATCCCTTCCTCTGCTTTTTCTTAATAGCTCTCTTACTACATATATTTGCCTATTTACTTATTTATTTATTACTCTGCCCCTCTTGACGTAAGCTCAATGAATTATCTACTGCTGCTTTTCTAGACCTTAACCATGACTGGTACATAATAGGAGTTCAAGAAATATTTGTTTACTAAAGGCATGATGGGGATTGTTTGAGGCTTTGCATGTTAAATTTGAAGTTTAGAAAATTTCAGATGGAAGTGTTCCTAAGTGGCTCATGTCAGAAAGGATTCTCCTTTAACAACAAAGAAGTCCTTCAGTAACCAATGACAACACTTCCGGAAGGACTGTTAACAGCAGGAATGAGTGGAGGGAGGGGAGAGTTGAGATAATGGATGCCAGAGTGCTGAGAAAAGTCTAAGATGCTGGTGCTTGTAATATTTTATTATTCATAATTGTCATGTTGATGAGAAAGGGCTTAAAGGTCTCTTGAAAATATTCTTCAGAAGATTATGCTATTTATGCAAGAAATAGACTTGTGGAAAGATTCCTATGTTATGCATGTCATCCCTAAGTGATGAGGAGGAATGGCACTTTAATGAGCAAAATGCTGAGTGTATTCAGACACCCCCAGGGTCGTGCTAAGCGTAATAGGTGGTGATAGTATTATTGTGGTATCCTGGAAGACGGTCTAATTTCAGGAGGCTAAATTGAGGTTTCCCAAAATTGAGTTCCCCTGTTATATTTTAGATTTCTTAGACTTTTGAAGAGGGAAATTAAGAAGTAGGTGAGATTTTTAGAATTGTTATAGAATAAAATTTTATTTTAATAAGAAGAATTACATTATCACTAATTATGATATAAAGAAAAAAATAGTGTTCAGATTAGAACAGAGAGTTACATTAAAGGTCTATATTCTTAGTTCTGCTGTTTCTTATTTTAACCAGGTCAACTTTTCCTCCTTTTTTCTCACTCAGTCCTATTCTGGAGGCTTCCAGGTTCTCAGTGGGCACTTTGCTTTACTGCTAACTGAATGGAGATCTCAAGGTCCTGCTCTACTTCCAGAGCCTGGGCCACTCCTTAAGCTCTGAGGCCCTCGCTGCTCCTTCCCTGGTTTGCGGGGTGAATGCAGTAAAAAGAGAAGTAGAACTAATGACTCCTGAGTCTGACTTGGAGGGCAACCTGCAATCTCCATTTGCCTGTGATGGAGGGGGCCCAGGGACATGGGACTTTCAATGTTAAATCTGAGAAAGTCCCTGGGAAACTGGGACAAGTTGGTCACCCTCCCACTACTAAGTTCAAGGATAGAACTGGTAGAAGAGCTAACACATGGCATCATTCACTACAGCTTGTGGCAAATTCTTGGCCCTGAGCCTTATAACTTCCTGTGACCTCAGGGATCTCCTCTGGGCATCTTTAACCTTCTTCTTCCTATTTAATTATTTGCACTGAATGGGAGTCTGTGGATTCCTATTAAGCCTCAAATATAGTCTCCAAAACAAAGAGGAAAATTGTGTTTATAAATTATGACGATTGCAATGACTATTTGCCTCTCTCTGCCCCCATCCTGTTCCAGCTACTATCACTTAACCCAATCTAGGGGCTCAGCCTCTACCCCAGGTCCGAGGCCTAATCCTGTTTGTGGACTCGGAACATTTTAGGAGTCTCAAGCCAGCTTCTCTGACCTGGTGCTTCAGCTTGGAACCTGGGTCTGTGTTTATCCCCTACTTTGCGCCCTAGACCCTTGACTGGGATTCCACTTGGCAATGTGTTTGCATGCCGCTACCTGCCTTGATGTGCTCACAAGGGTCCAGTGTCACACGAGTGGCATAAGGCATGTGCCTGGGGTCCTGGCTCCTCCAGCATCCCTGATGCCCTGACCACCAGCCTTGGCCTTCTCCTGGACTCTATGCTGCTGGGCTCTGCTCCTCACGGAGGCCTGGCCACTGTCTATGAGCCTCCCCTTCAGGGCAATCCCCACGTATAGCAACTCTGTGAGCTTTGGAGACAGGTGCTTCCCCAGGCACAAAGGTTACAAAACGATGTCCCCTCTGGGATGACTAATTAGAAAAGAGTATCCTTTCCTTGGGCAGCCTATGAGGCACAGGGCTTGGCAGACAGAGCTCTGGCTGGGTTTTAACTCCTGCTGGCACCACCGTAGCTGGGTGTTTAAACTTACACAACCGCACACCTAGCTCTCCTCCTAACACTAACAAATACCTGGCCCAGCTGCCACCAGGACCTGGCACAATGGCATGCTTTGTGTGTCTGGACAAATTTGGTCTCACTATTGAGCACTGAACTTGACCCTGCATTTGCTCTTTGTCTACCCTGCTCCCATCTTCTTCAGCTTTCAGGTTACTCCTATTTAGGCTCATTCTTAACCTGCTGGTGTAAAAAAAGTAATGCTACAGCCAATAAAAACCTAAATGGATAATATTAATGATATGAGTTTTGTCCTTCCTATCAAGTATTATAATAAAATTCAATTTTAGTTTAACAAAACCTACCACCCATTGGCTATAGTGCTTTGTTACTTTGGATCTCTGCTGGTTTCTGGATGGATTTTCTAGTCTTTTTTACTCTTTTGTTCCCAAAAGATGTTTACCTTTGGGTAATCCTGTGTTTTCTCTTTCCAAAGATAGTTGAAGATTCTTAGAAGAGAGTTTTCTAATACAATGTTGACTTCAGGCCTACACCAAAATCTATTATTCCAGACTTCTCTGTGAAAAAGATGAAGGTATGAAACTTGACTGCTTAAACAGTAGTAGCTCCTAAAAGGTGGAACCAGAAAAGAGAGTACAGGAAAGAGAAGTTGTGGTCTGATAGGTTGGATATCCTAGTTCTGGGAGGAAGGTGGCGAGAGCAAGCAAAATCCATTCGGGACAGATGCAGAGAAAAGACTGGAGATGAGAAAAGCCATTTGGACATGTTGAATCATATTACACTGAATTTTTGAAAGCTTATCAAGCCAAAGAGAATCTTTTGTTACTTGGAATTGCAGGTTTTGAAAGTTTAATCAATTAAATCCAAGTTTCCCTGATGGAACATACAATTACCAGAAAGCTTGAGCCTGCCGCGAAGCCATGTGTTACTTTGTGAAAACAAATTGAACTTTATTTTGTGAGGAAGGTCAGTAGATTATTTTCTTACCTCTACCACATTTAAATGCAAGCCACTGAGTGATCTGGGGAGCGTTGCTGTTTTTACAATGCTACCTTCTCATAGTTAAATGGGTACACAATAAATACTGCATAGAACACATAAGTACTTAAGAGATAATTTCAGTGTAACTATGGGCTAAGTATTATGTGGTACCCATAAATACACACATATATCTAAATATATAGGTATCTAGAAACAGTGAATGAATACATACATAAAATTAAGAGACAGAATTAAAGTTTCATCAACATGGTTACACATTATGCTTTAGTTTAGACAATGTCAGTTCCCTCGAAATGCCTTTGCACAGCCAGATCTATGCTAAGATCAAAACCTGTTTCTTTTTCTTTTTTTCTTTTCTTTAGCCACCAAAAATAGCTTAATAAATAGAAAAAAATTCTCCAGGGTGCTTTTCCTCCTTAGAGTATTGTAAAAGATGTAGAAAAAAGTTTGGAAAGAAAAGCTTATCTGCATTTATAAACCCCAGACAGGGTTGAATTTTTCACACATAATAAATGAGCTTGAGTCCACTAATTGTGTAAACACTTATTGCGCCTCCAATCATCCTCCTTTAGATGACCTCCTCTAATTCTAACCACTGGCCCAGTAGAAAATGATCTGTGTTTAAAATTTGCTCAAGTTTTCTCACTTTCAGCCTATTTCCCGTGAAGCATGAGTGGGAACAGCAGCCGACTTACTTGTGTTTATCTTCTGGAGTGAAATATGCTTTTCCAGTTGTCTCCTAAGTTTCACCTCTGCTCCGTACTTTCCGGTGGTCCCATTGTCGGCCAGAATGAAGTGAGAATGCATGCTGTTGAGAACAGTGAGCTTGCTCATGGGATTGGACATGGTCTGATATGGCCGGACAACCTGCAGAATTTCAAAAGGAAGGGGCAGAAGTCAGAGAAAAGAGTGCAAAATATGAAAAGGAGAACCAGACAGACAGGAAAGAGAGAGAGAGAAGGGAAATCAATTCTTTGGTACAGTGAAAGGATAGTCTACATCCTCCTCCTAATACTGCTTTGGGTAGAAGCAAGATTTACAGTAAGTGTTCCATTCATTTTCTGGATTCATACAGAAATGAGAGTTTGTGCTTTCACTGTACTCAAAAACTGGCAAGTGAATGTCTGTTTCATTTTGAAGTTGATTGTTTATATGCTGATGAACCAAAAATAATTTTTAAATTTAGTTATTTTGTTTCTTTCTTTCTCCTCTCCATCATGTCCATACTCTAATAAGCAGAGAAGAGCAATCATGATTCTGGAGTACAGTGGAGGGTGGGGAGTGGAGGGTGGAGAATGGGGTCAGGGGTGATCTTCTTTGTCAAGCTCATTCAGCAATCTGAAGGTCTGTTATTTAAACAGACCTTAAGACACCTTAAGGTGTCTTATTAGACACCTTAAGTGGAAATGCTGAATGTAAAATAACTGTATCATGAGATAAATAAAAATCAGGCTCACAATGTTCATCTCTGTCTTAAATTTTTGTTGTGTTATTTTAATTTCATGGTGAATCAGACTACCTGAAACAGAACAATTCTTCGTATGGTCTTTCAGACTTTTGATCTGAAAAGAAAAACAAAGCCTATTGTGCGCTAGTTGCTTTATATACATTATCTATACTCCTTGCAATAATCCTGCAAGGTAGATGCTGTTATGTTTATTTTGTAGATGAAGGAACAGAGATGGAGATTAAGTAGGTTTTACAAGAGTTTACCACGCTCAGAACCAGAAATCACAACCAGGTCTGCCTGATTCCAAAATCTATGCTTATTCATTCCCCTTTCCCAAACTGCTTAGACACAATGGAAACAAGATGATGTGTTGGAAATCTACTCCTAAAATATTTAGGCAGAAATTTCACTCAAGACTATGAAAAGGAACATTTAACAAACTCACTGTTACACGGTCTCCATACAGTTATCTCTGTAGTGTACCACTGAAATTGACAAGACAGAAATAAATGCTAAGGGACTTTTATTTCTGTGCCTTTATGCAGTGTATACATTAATTATAGAGTTGAGATGCACTTGTTCATTTTAAGTAAGTAATAACTCATCAGGCAAAGCTGTAGTAAGATTGAGTAGTTTGCTAAAGGAATTACAAAGTGATTCAGTAAAGACAGCGTCAGTAGAAAAGATCTCATAAAAGTCAAATTTTACACCTTGATGCTGATTCAAAACCCCACATTTCTGTATGCCTGGCAAACAGAATCTCCTCAATGAATAGTGAATGGATTAATTCAAAAGACTTGAGACAGACATGCTTTTATTAAAAGTTGAAAAATAAAAACCCCCTCTTATCTGAATTGTTTGGGAATTGATCTAATCTAAATTTAAAATGGGTAATTCTGAGCTTTTGAAATATCTTTCAGACCTTTTAATAAATGTCCCTATTTGTTAATATACCACTAATATAACATTAATTCACAGCTTATTCTAGATGGCTCTCATTTATAAAGTAAGCCTATAAATTTGTGATTATTGTTTCCAGTAATCACATGGAGCAGTATTCAATTACTCCTTTGTCTAGATGAGTGAATGAGAGTCCCCCCTGAACTACAGAGAGAGCGGTTGGCTAACCCCATCCTGAGTTCTTTATCACTGGAAGAGTAGGTCGCTTGTGGTTAAAATTCCCATTTTGCTGTTACGCATTTTTGATCATAAAACATTCATTCTATAACAGAGTGCAAGTTAATAAATATTAATGCTTTGTTGAAAAAGGCTTAGCAGAAAGACTTTCTCCTATTCTTAAAGTACCTCTGCACTGTACTTTTGGACAAAAGAAAAAGCTTTAGGTTACTGTTTTCTCTTTCCTAATGGCAGTTCCCCAAGGCTCCATGCCAAGAAGGAGGGAACCCCAAAGCAGTTCTGTGAGGGTCATGGGACAGTGGATTTTCTAGAGGTTAAACTATTTGCGATGGAGAACTCCAGACACTTGTTCTAGCTGAGATACGGGGCACATTTTCTAATTCTTGGGAGCTTAATTAAAGCCCACCAGTGAAAGTGACGTTTTCAAACAAATAAAGGAGTGAAAATGATTCTGGGTCAACCTGCCTTAATCACCACAATCTGAGAATTTTTAGAACATAATGAAATCATCTGACTATATTCTATATATCTGTTTCCCCCACCACATGATTCTAAGGACATTTGTGCTTCAGCCTTCTGAGTTTTGACCTTCTTTTCTTGTGAAACATGGTGCACCAGCTCTTTGGGAATACTGTACATTTGAATTAATCATGATAAGAAGATCAAGTTTACAGTGTCACTCATGAATTTTAATTTCTTCATCTTACTGCTCCCCATTTCTTTGCATCTTATGTTAAAGTAAGTTAAAGGTAGTTATATTTTGGCAGGGATTTTTTCTGCCGAATAATGGAGGATATAAATCCAAAAAATAAGTTAAATGTCCTAAATTATTTTCCAGTCATCATTGGAGAAAGGTATGTTGAATCCTGGAACAATCATGAACGTTTGAGGCATGGAAATCTCTTTGAATCCCAGTTCTGTCAATGGCTGTGTGAATCTGAGTCTCATATTTTTAATCTGTAAAAGGGAAATGATAAAACCACTTACCTCATGGGGGTTAGATGAGATTATATGTGCAAAGTACCTGGCACCATGCCTGGCTCCTAGTAGGCAATCTACAAATGTGAATTTCTTCTCAAGTCCTGCTTTATCTTAACAACTATAAACTGATTTTCCAGTTGCAAACTAGTGACCAAAATGAAACGACGGGAGACAAATCAGTCACTTTTGTTTTACACAGGGATTTAAATCAATCAATATGAGTAAAGAAAACAAATTTATCAGTTGCCAAAATATGCAAAGTGGTTTTTTTTGCATGTCCTCCTAGGTCATGTAAGACGGTGACTTTCTGGAAATATTTGTTGATTAACTGCAAAGTTGGAAATAACTTCCCAAATACTTCCGAGGAATGCATTTTGGTCTAACTTGTCTACAAAATCCACTTAATATTCTTCATAACAAACATACCAGCAGTCTATTTTTGTTCAATTTACATATCTACAAAAGATTTGCTGATCTTCTGTTAAGTTTTTCAAATAGAAAAAAATAATGCCTTTGTATCACATGAATACAAATGAATTTTTCCTTCTGACAAAATTTTGGAGGTAATGCAAAACTTTTATTGTTAAGAGCATAACATAAAAAGGACTTTTTTGGAAATGTGTGTATGTGTGTGTGTGTGTGCATGCGCATGTGTGCATAGCTAGAACAATTGTGACCTGTAGGTATACAGATTAGCACGTTTCTCAGCCAGTGTTTCCTGAGAGAATCAAGCCCTAATGCTCTGCAGTATTCGTTGTATGTAATGGATCACCTTCTCTCCTAAGAATATAGGATGGTCTACGTTATGTACCATCCTTGAGAGAATTGAGAAGAAAGTCATTCAAATAATTTTCTGTGTTTTGTAGCTCAAATGAGGAATCTGGGTCGAGAAAGACTGAATTGTGTCTGAAAGGACTACATATCAAGTGATCTTTCATGATTGGTAACTACATTGGTATCTATACCTAGAAGGGAAATCTGCTTAGAAATGGATTTTAGATACTTAGTATTTCACTCATTAATCTATTGTACACATTTTGTATTGGCTGATTGGTTAAGCTCTGGTTCTAAGGCCTCTGTGTACCTTGACTTTGCAACAAAGAGGGTATGTAATAGAAGCTGTTCAAGAAGTTAATGAGGTGGAGGGCCTTTATATAAGATATTTGTAGGGCCATTATCATTGCCAGGAGAGAACCGATCTAGAGACACCATGGAGAAACTGAACATCGTTCGTGTGTTGGTGCAGTGTGCTGCATTTATTTTACTTGGATGGGCTGAAATCGATCATTTGGGAGCTGATCTAGGACACCTGCTGGAGTTTTCCTAGCTATTTTCATGCATGTTCTGGTCTCACCCAGGAGTACTTAGTAGGAAGTCAGGAGATGGGACTTCAAGTTCTAGTTCCCCTAATTACTTTTGTGAACTTGGGCAAGTCTTCAAATTTATTCATTCATTCGTTCACACACCCATTCAGAATTTCTCTAGGAAATGTATGTGATAAGTATTGGACTGGCTTGAGGAGACATATAATCTTGCATCTAAGTAATATCTCAAATAAATACTCAAAATATATTAATCGAAAGAAACTTTTTGGATGGTGGTTTTCTCATCTGTAAGGTAGAGGATTTGACTATAAATTCTGAAGGCTTTCTACCTCTAAAATTGAGTCTGAACAGTCTGTATTAAAAAATACATTCGCCTTTTCCAAGTTAGTATAGAACAATGACCTTCTGGGCATGCTGGCCACAAAAAAAGTAGTTCGCTCATATCTTGGGGTCTCTTCCATTTTGTGGTGCTTTCCACAACGCAAGGGCAGTTTGGGTATCTGTGACTCCTTTCCTGAACAGAATTGAGTTGAGTTAAATCAGGTTTCTGAGTCATCAATCACAGGCCCTCTGCAATCCCAGACGTTATTACCTGGTGAGGTGTGTGTCAACCTGCCCCAGGCAATACCAGGGTAGGGGATGTGTAGCCCACTGAGTCATTCTTTCCCTCCTAATAGCACCATGATTATAATTTAGGCAGGAAGAAGATTAGCATTCTTTGACTACTTATTGTATGCCAGGCACTGTGATAGCCACTTTTACGTGGATTAATCCATTTCATGCTTATTTTAAAGACACAACTACAGAGGCTCAGAGAAGTAAAGCGTCTTGACCAGATCTGCCCCACTAACCTCACTGTTTCCTATAAATTGCATGTAGACCTTAAATTCCTTTACAGGGCAGGAGACATTTAGAGGAAAGACAGAGGACCCAGCCTGATTTTAAATTTATAAAGGATATTATGGTTGGTTTTGCTGCTGGACATTTTTGTCAGTGACTCAGCCGGGCATTAAAATCCTGCTGACAGCTGATCAGATTATTTCCAGATGAGTTCTCCAGAACTGTATAGTAGACAGAGGTCAGGAAAGGCACCAGCAGGCAGCAAAACGGGGTTTGTGCTTTGGTGAGAGAGACACAAAAGGAGCGGCAAGGTACTCTTCAGATCAGGCATGCGTTTCTGGGAGGGATGAGGGTATACTGCAGAGAAGTGGGAAACAACCTGTGTCTGAGGTAAAGAAACAAGGGGACTGAGAGAATGAAATAAAAAAAAGAAAGGCACTGTGTATCCTCAGAATCATAGCAAGGCCTGAGCTAGAGGGAACACTGCCTTGTCGTTTCCTATTTAGGCAGCTCAGCTGCCAAGTCTAGGTATGAAGCAGGGTCATACTGAAACCCAGATGCTGACTCTCAGCTCAGCAATCCAAACAAGAAACCAGCAAACCCAGGGATCCATCTCTAAAGAATGCCCAGATACTTGAGCCGCGTGACTCCCACTAAAATCCACGGGAAAACAACTGCATCTTTTTGCAGCACTTTGAAAATGTGTTCTTCACCTCACGGGCTGCAGAGTTGCACCGTCCACATTTCAGGCTTTCTGCTCGAATAGGCTCGCCTCCCTCTGCCCTGTCCTGAGGTGGACTGTGTACCATTCAGATACAGGGCCTACTGGTTGTGGGAAAAGGCCTTGAGTTCTGAAAGGGGTTACTTGCTTTAGAAATCACCATGTATCAGTGGGGTGATTTTAAAATTTGTTCAGAAATTCTTTGAAAATCTTCCCTTAGTCTGGCTGGATTCAGTGACACACTTCTAAGCAGAATAAAACAGAAGTGATGGTGTGTGGCTTCCAAAACTAGGTCATAAGAGGGTTCCCTCTTCGCTCTCTCTTGGATCACCTACTCTGGGGGGAGCCAGTTGCCATGTTAATAAGGCAGCCTCCTGGAGAGATCCACATGGCGAAAACTCCTCCCAATAGCCATGTGAGTGAGTCATCTTGGAAGAGGGTACTGTAACCCCATTCAATCCTTCAGATGATGCAGTCCCAACTGACATCCTGACTGTGACCTTACGAGAGACCCCAAGCCAGAATTACCCAGCTAAGCCACTCACAAATTCCTGATCCGCAGAAACGGTGAGATAATGAATGTTTTAAGTCGTTAAGTTTTGGGGTAATCTGTTATATGGTGATAGATAACTAATATAATAGTGCATTATTATCGTTTTCTTTGAGACTTCAAAATGTATTCTCTTCCCTCTACTCTGGATTCACTGATGCATCATAATTTCATGACCTCCATCCTGCCTCACTCTAGTCCTCTAAGCTGCCTGGCATTCCATCCCTGGGCTCTGATCAGTTCTGGTTCCTGTTCTACACTGGGGCTATGACTACCATCCTCCAGGCTCCTCATACGTCTGACCCCAAACACTATCTCTCCTCATTTGGCAGATGATCTGACTCCTGTGTTTACACATTTGCCAGCCAGATGACCCAAGGCAGGTTATTTACCTTCTGGTCTCAGTGTCTTCATTTGTAAATGGAGATTAATAATGATTATAACTACCTCACTGGGTCATTTTTAGGATTCAATGAGATATAGAACTCATGAAGTGATCCACATATGAACTCAAAAAAATGAGAGTTGCTCTTATATGAAGAAGTAATATTGCATAATAGGTAAGAATATGATCTGGGGAATTGGATGGCCTAGGTTTACATCCCAGCTACATAATTTATTAGTTATGTAACATTGGGCAAGTTACTTAATCTCACTGTGTTTAGTTTCACCATCAGTAAAATGGGAAGGATCACAGTGATACTAAAAATAGCAACTTCTGAGTGCCATTATGAGGATTAAATGACTATCTGTGTAAAGTGCTTAGATGGATGCTGATACTTATTACACTCTACAATTGTGTTGATATTATCATTGTTGTTATTATTATTCCAGTGATAAATGATAAACCTCCAGCTAAACTTCAAAGTCCTGCCATCAACTCTCTGCCTACATATTCTTTCCTCGTCTCCTTCGGTTACAAGGGTACAGATGGTTAATCTCCCCTTTAGCTCTGGACCCCAGCACCTCAGGGCCACTCTAGGACTTATTTCATTAATTATCTCCTCTCCATCCCTAACTCCATTTCTACCATAAACATATAAACAAACTCGGGTCTCTCCCATCTTGAAGAAAAAAACCCTCAAATTATGGCTCCCTTTGGCTACTCATGTCCCTTCTCCTCATCCCAGACAAATCTCTAAAAGGTAGTTTCTACTTGCCATCTCTACTTCTTTTTTTTCCTCCTCAACCCATTGAAATATGGCTTGATCCTCCATCATGCTTCTGAAACAGCTCTGACCAGTGATACCAATCATGTCTGTCTTGATCAACTGGATGAACACTTCCAAGTCCTTATCTTCCTTAGACTCTCAGTTGTACTTGGCATTGCCCTTCACTCAGTCCTTCTAAAACACACTCTTCCCTTGGCTTCTAAAACACTCCCTGGTTTTGCTCCTCCCTCTTAGCCCTTCCTCTGGTCTCCTTCGCAGGCTGCTTTTCCTCTGCTCTCCTTCGCAGGCTGCTTTTCCTCTGCTCAACCGTTAAATATTGGCTATCACCAGGATCCGGGATATCATCAGGCCCTCCTTTTCATCACTCTACATACTCTGCTGTATGTAGTGATCCATCCACTGCAGTGGCTTTAATTATCATCTATATGCAGACACCTTCTGAATCTAAGTGGGTAACCAGATCTTTCTCACTGTCCTGCTGGACATTTTCACATAGATATTTCAAAGGAACTTTGAAATCAACATGTCCAAATCCAAACTCAACACTGTGTTTACTGAAACTGTATTACCCATGCAACTGAATGTAGCCCTGAACCTGAGTGTGGTCCAGGTTTAGCTAGCATTGGCTCCTTCATGACTGTAAAGACTTGGGTGGGTCTCCTTGTCTCAACTTCTCCTCACACATCCTCTGAATATATCTTATCTAACCTAGTCATAGAAGTCTAATAAACTCCATGTAAGAACACTCCTGGGAGGTTTTCTGAGCTTACAATATGAAGTCACATTTGGCTTGCATTTGAAGTAAATGAAAAATGTATTGAGTTGAAAACTACACTAGAATTATCAATTGCATTATTAAACTTGATTTTTCTTGGCTTAAAATATAAAAATGACATCAAAAGAACACTTGCCAATTAAATGTAACAACTCTTAAAGGTTATAATAGTCTGAGAATATATATGTAGCTTAGGGAAGACAGAAGATATTGAATGTCAAGATAATTTAATAACCACATAAGATGATGCTTTGGAAATCTACCTTGTGTTTTCATCCTCAGGCTAAAATGAAAAGTGCTTTTTCTTGTGATCATGTCTAGATTTGTCATTTGGCATGTGTTTTGTTAATCTAAATTTGGGAAAAGACAAACCATAAAGGCTTCAGGAACTGTTCAATTACTTGAAACAATTCTGGTCAGATTGTTTTCTAAAGCAAGAATCTAAGTCTGAAATGAGTCATATACAAATCACAATTCACTGGAATTTCTTTCTTGACTTAACACTGGTGACACTTTCATAATCATCATTCCAGATCAAGAGTATTTAGCGACAAAGAAAAGGGCTCAGGTCACTCTCATTGAGTCTACTTTTGAGTTCAATTTACAGGCATAAGATATCTGCCAGTATCTCAACTAACAATAAAAACATAATATCATTAAATATTTTCTTATATATCACTTGGCATACTATTGGGTTGGCCAAAAAGTCCATTCGGGTTATCCCATAAGATCTTATGGGATAACCCGAATGGACTTTTTGGCCAACCCAATACTAGTTAAGAGTATGGGCTTTGGAGACAGTGGATCTTGGCTTAGTTTTTTTTTTTATGGACTAAAACATATCTCAGCAGGCTAATATATGCAATCACAGAGAGCTTCCTCAAATAAGAGCTCAATAAATTACAATTACTATTATGATTATGCTCATCGAAGTTGTATAAAATAGAGCAAATGTTTTATAGTCAACTTAGAGATGAAGAAATCAAATCTTATAGAGTTTAAGTGACATGTCAATGCCTTATGTTCATGCAAAGTATTATGTTAGTGGTTACCATCAAGCAAAGAAAACAATTTAATCCCTATTTTTGAGGAGTTTTTAATTAAGTTGGGGAAAAAGACAGTTGTGGGAGAACTATAATCAGGCATATGATATTGTGGGTGAAGCCAGGGAAGCCATCTTGGTGGAAGGGAGCCTTGAGCTTAGTTTGATGGAAGTATAGGATTATGGGTTGCCATAGAAGAGAAGAGCAGTAGGAATAATATGGAGACATCACAGAGGTGGAGTTAACCTTAAGAGCTGGACAATATTCATTTTCAGGTCTAATGGCAGGGCAAAAGATTGTTACTGTCTCAGTATTCATAGCATTATTCTTCACCAAAGTCTGTTGTTTTTATCTATTAATTGAAAGATTTGGTTAAACAGAGTTGAAGGTATTTAAATTTAAAGAATCAAGGCTAGTTCTATCACTCAGTTGGGAGGATCATGCATCTTTCAAAGAGGTTACAGAAGAGCCTCTTCTCATTCCACATTTCTTTGTCTCCATCCCCAACGTGTAGAGGCTTCACCATCCACCTCCTAACCTGAGCTGCTACATAAAAAAATAGTTTTATATTCAGATACTTGGTTAAAAAAATCCCTCGACTATAGCTACTATAGTATGATCAAGCTCTGTAATATGAGTAGAGATTAAGTTGTGGTAAAGTTGTGAACCAGATAAAATTTATCATTATATTTTTTCCATAATGTTTATTTTCCCTGAAGCCTGAATTTCATCATGGCCAATCCATCTCCTCAATATTTATTGAGTACCTATTATGTGTGTGGCTCTAAGTTGAACTCAGAATCCAAAGATACATGCCTTATATCTTTAAAGTCTAGTTAAGAGATCAGACTTGAAGGGAAGTAAATTTTTCAGAATATCTAGAAGCACACCCTAGGACAAATTTATCTTTCTTCTTTATTTTTAGGGCTAGTATTTGCCTTTATGGTGCCATTCCAAAGGTGTATTCAAATTCTAAGATGAATAGCGACTGTGATGTCTACTACTTCTATCAATAAAATAACTCTAGTAGTACTTGAATTTTCAGCTTCTAAAAGTGCTCATCTGAGAGCCAGCCCCACAGAAATAAAATGATCTATATTTTCTATTGGTTTGGATATAAATCTACTGTAATAAAATATCTGGCATAAGATATAAAGCCTTTCTTTTATCCTTAGTTTTTTATTTATTTCAAGTAAATTTCCTAGATTTCCCTTGACATTTATTTTGTGCCACTTCAATCTTATTCTGGAACATAGACATAGACTTGACCAAAAATGCAACAATCCTATTTTTTCAAATGATTGCATTTTGATAGAATTCTGAAGTGATCAGGATTTTTAATAATATGTTGGTTGTTTTTCTCTGCTACCTGATGTCTGATCCTATAAGGTTTCCTTTTTGATGTTTATTACATGTGTGTTTGTTTATATAAAACGGAGGAAAAAGGATAGAAGGTATTAAATCAAGCTAGCTATGAAAATTATTGTAACTACTTAAGAAGCTTACCAGACAGCACTTCTGTTTTAATGAATTTTAGGGAGATTTTCACCAGTGACTACATATTTCATTCAAATACTTCTTTTCATGACAGCCTAACATCATATTCCTTTTAAATTATCATTTAAATTATACATTAGAATAATAAACACATATTTAAATGTCCCTCAAACTATGTCATAAATCCTGTATACCAAAAACAGCACTTTTGGGAATTCCCTGGCAGTCCAGTGGTTAGGACTCTTCGCTTTCACTGCCGAGGGCCTGGGTTCGATCCCTGGACAGAGAACTAAGATCCCACAAGCCGCACGGTGCAGCAAAATAAATAAATAAATAAATAAATAGAAAAGAGGAAAGAATCTATAGGAAAGAGAAAATCACGATTGGAAAGCGAATCACCTAAATAGGCCAGTACACAGATTAAAAAAAAAAAAATTAAATTAAAAAAACCTCACAAAAAAACAGCGCTTTTGCTCCAAATAATTTACAACTTGAAAAACAAACTCTTATTATATAAGAGCCTGAGAAGTCCTATGTGTATTCTGGTTTCCCAATTTTGGGGGAAAAACATGCCAGAGTGGTTGAAATTCAATAGATCTTGGTCAAAGATTTACTAAAAAATGAAAATACAATTGTTTTTCCTGTGCTCTCTACAACCTGCCAATTTTACTTCCTTTTCTCAGTCTCTCCGCAAGTTCACATGGATCTTTGTGAGCCATGGCTTGCCTTTATTAGACCCCTGTGAGCAGGGACAATGAACGTGCACATTTTTTTGAACTTATAAGTGGCTTTTTATGCCCCCTGAACTGGGATCAAGACTAGTTTTTTATTGGGAAGTCAGACAATGTAAAGTAAGTCCCGTTGGCATAGGCATATGTAAGTTCCTATTGGCACAGAACAGGTAAGAAATACAGGGAGAAAGAAAAGAAGAGTGAAAAAGAGACGCACATGTGGAGGTGAAACCAGAGAAAAAAAGCTAGGATTGGAGGAAAATGAATTAGGGGTGATTCTCCCAACCCAGCAAGGCAAGTAAGTACAATATAAGTATTGTCTTCCACAATCATACAGAATTAGAAGACAAACAAAATGACACAGAAAGGCAGTAGGCCAGCATTCTCTGCAAATGATTAGGCAACTGAGGTAATTATATGGTTACTCTATCCTGAATAAAGAAATAATCAGCTTTCATTTATTCATAGTTCATCTGCATGAGAAAGTTCCAAAATTGAATAATAACAACTCAGGTTTACAAGAGAGATGCTGAAACTATGAACATTTAAAAATGACTTCTGAATCATCACGACATTTTAAATAGTTAATTCATTTGTTAATAAAATGAACTATTAGATGCTCTTGGTATTAGGGGGCATTTTAGCATATTCTAATTCTTTAAAAACTGTATTTGTTCTAGTTCGCAATTGATATATACGTAAAAGCCAACTTGGAATCTAAGGCAAATATTAACCCAAATATGTTCCATCAAAGACTAGTCCCAGATACTTTGAAAAAATTAGTATTACTTTTCCAGTCAGTTCTGCCAACATAACACTTTGGGAATTGCTGCTTGAGATATTCAATTTTTGTATGATACAAAACAGCAAGTACATTTTAGTTAAGAGAATATTACACTGATAAAACTATCTCATTCCTTATTCTACATATTCTGGATAAATTCGTGTTTCTACATGTAATTTGGTAGCAGAGATATGGACATTTCTTATCACTTAAGATAAAGTTATTTATCACTTAAATAAAGTTCTGAAGGATTCAAAGAGTGTTTATTTACTGCTTCCATTTCATGATCTTTGATTTTTAAATTCAAAGTATTTTGCATTGCATTTTAAAAAATTGCACATACTGTGTTGCACTGAAATAAGATTGTTTCATTATACTGCAACACAACAGAAGAAGCAGTTTAGGACCAGTTACTTCTCAACCTCTTTGATTAAAAAAAAAAATTTTTTTTTTTTTTTTTTTTTTTAACTCAGACAGACTTCATGTTACTTAGAAAGAACTGCGAAACACATTTATTACTCTATGGCAGGTCTTGATTGGGAATGGAGGATTGTATTGATCTGATATAGAGAAGCATTGATAAATAATTAATTGCTAAAATTATTGGGGACAAAAGAAGTAAATAATGCATGGCAATCTGTGTACATAGTTTAACCCATACCAGTGGAATTTTGGAAAGTATTACATAGGGGAAAAAGTCTGGTTGTTAGTAGGAGAGAAAAACCCTAGAAGGGAGGTGCGGAATGACCTGTTTGTGGTTTTAAACAAATGAAAAAGAGACCCTGGAAATAAGACAGTGACTCAGAAGAAATAGGACCAAATTATCTCTGGCAAAACTGTTGATTGATTGGTCAGTGTGTGGCTTCGGACATCAGAACAGGAAAGAGAGGTTGACAACCTGCTGAGTTTGGTCAAGGGCTTCTGAGTAGTTCCAGAGCGGGAAATAAAGATCCCAACTGTGCTCACTCCTCACCCAAGCATTTAGCAAAAGAAAGGCCAACCAGGGAAGCCACAAGTTTGAATGGAAAGAATCTCCCTCTGTAGCCTCCTGTCCTAGGTGAAGGGCACTCAAATAAAGAAGCTGGAGACCTGGGGTGAGGGAAGTCCTCATTTTATGTATCAGTCAATGAATTCATGTTGTTAATTAATCTTAACATAACTGTGCCAAGAGCACTTGCAAAATTTGATGGGTGATAAAAGACCATTGCTTGATTCAAACCAAGAGGGTAGTTGATAAGTCTTACTTAGGACCTTTCCTAATCCTAAGAGTTGACATGGAGTTCACATAGATAGATAGTGGAAAATAAACAGTCTCCCATAACTATTCCTAACATCAGTTTCATTTTGGGAGGTGGGGACTGACAGAGTAATCCAGTATGCATAGTTTGAATTCTAATTTTATTTTACTCTTCTGATATCGCCTCTATGAGAAGTCACATACAGGGAGCTCCCAGGACTTACATCTCTTCCAATCAGGTCCTCCTGGTTTTCCACAATTCCCCAAGGGGCGATACCTATGGTACATATCTTCCCTCGAGACTTAGATGCATGGTCCTTCAAGGCATCTCCAACATGACGAATAACACCTAAGAGGAAAAAGAGAAGTATTACTCTTGCCTTTTAAAGCAATTACTTTCCATTGATCTAAAGGAAATTGTGGTAACTGTTTTTCCTAAGATTAAATGCACTGAATATAAAGTTTTGACACATTTCTACACGAACTACACGTGTTCAGGAGAGAACATAAACTTGCAGCTCTAATGCCAGATACATCTGCTGGACTTGTATATGAACTCTAGTAATACATTTCTTATTCTATCTCATATGAAAAACAGATGTATACAATATCTATAAAAAGAATAAATACAGGGACTTCCCTGGTGGTCCAGTGGTTAGGACTCTGCACTTCCACTGCAAGGGCCATGGGTTCGATCCCTGGTCAGGGAACTAAGATCCCGTAAGCCGCGTGGCCAAAATAATGATAATAATAAAACTTCATTTAAAAAAAAAGAATAAATACGATACTTTAAACTTAGAGAATCTTTTCTTGTATTATAAGTATAATGATGTGTTAGTATGACTAAGAACTAATAACATGACAATATCCTATAAAAAGCATCATAAATAATATTATATTAAATCTATACCACAGTTTGTGTATGAGTTAGGGTCAGCAAATAGAGTAATTACTTAGCTCAGATTCTGTTAATCTTGATTTCACCTTCTTATTTATGGACACATAATGTGGAGACCCTGCTTGTAAAGAAAATGTTGATATATTCTGTGGAAAATTTATGTTAAAAATACATAAATACACCTTTTTAGACATCATTCTAATTATTTTCCTCTTCTGTCATAGTGGCCTTCCCATCACCACGCCTTTCCTCACCATAGTTAAGAGTGAGAAAATTCAGTTTACAAGATGGTAGGGAACTACCTTTTATCTTTTAATAAACCATTTAAAGAAGATATAATTTCTAATCTTGTAACTTCTCTCTCAAGTGATCATTTTTATAGAAGATATAAAATACATTCTCTAAGAAAAGATGTTTCCATTTATACTTTAAGGAAAATTCCACCCATTCTTCAAGGAAAAACTCACACCTAGTTCCATCTCCTATATGAAAGCTGAGTTGGATTTGATTTCTTCTCCATTTGAACAGGGTTGCAGTTTGTATATTTTGAATAGTTCAATATGTCACTGAACATATTCTTCTTTGGCTCATAACCACATGTGAGGATGTCTCTGCTCAGAGTAAACTTACTGAGGGGAAGTCTGGAGATCAGCGGCTCACTCTCTTCAGGTGCCAGCACAGAGTGAGGGCTCAGGAACTGGGCACTGAACTAACTAAGCACACAAAACACACCAGGCAATTTAATCACAGGAGACAACAGACATGTGTGAACAACTCAATTCTGAAATATTCCTAAGATCAAACAGAAAGAGCCTCCTTTAAAAAAAATCAAACAACAGAGTAGTGTAAATAGCCACTAATCCATGCTGAGCTGTGCTGGGAGCGTTGGCAAGAATATCAATTTCACTTACTAACTCATCTATGGATCTTCTAAGAGAAAGTACTGATAAAGAAAACCAAATACAAGAGTAAAGGTGTGAATATTAGTGTTAAGTTTTTTCCTATTTATATGCAAAACTCATTTGGGGTCCAGTCCTGGACAAGAAGGTTAACTTCATGGTAGCCCCTCCCTCCATCTGCCACAATTCCACCGTCACCTTTTACCCAAGCTGAGCGTTCAATCGAACACTCAAAAAACCTCACTTAGAGTGTTGGATTGAACACTATGCCTGGAGAGAGGCAGAGGTGAACTCTTTGGTTTACAACATTTACGCTGTTAATTCTTCTTCTGATATTGGATGCATTTCACAAAAGAAGAAGAACAATAAACAATGTTCCAAGTTCCCCCAAACAGAAGATTGGTAAGCATTTCTTTTAGAAACCTTTGAGTTGATCTCCACAGGAGATGCAGGTTATGCCAGGAAAGCGAAAGACTGAATAATTCTAGGCAAATGATGCCTGTTAAACTGTGAGTGAAAGTTGGAGCTTAAAGCCTGAACAGCCACGGAAGAAAACTGCTCTGTAGATATTTGATCGCCACAAAGTAAACAGTAAAGAGCCGGCTGAGCAGGTCATTCTAAGATCATGTCACTACACAGACTGAGTCAGGGTTTCATATGACAACGACGGGCACGGGCGATATGCAGATTTCTCTGTGTAAATGAACCTACATTGTTGTGAGCTGAATGTTTCCAACTTCTAGGTATGGAGGAGAATTCTGAGTGCAGGTCTCACTCAAACATCACCTAAACTACAAACAAATGAATAAACAACATTGAGATAACATTTTATTTAAAACTAGTTGGTCCAGGGTTATGTTCAGCATGTCCCACTAACCTCAAATGTGTCCACATGCGCAGACTTTGAGTCTTGAAACAAGTCTGAATTAATTTACTGCAGCATTACCTGTCTCTTCCAATTGGCACTTCTGACTCAGGCTGGGGAAATATATCAAAACATTTACAGCATCCATTCCATTATCTGCTGCACATTCATAATGTTCTGCAGATAAGCACTTAACTCTAAGTGGGTTTGTAAGAATTGATTTGACAGCTTGCCTGGATCACAATATAGAAACTCATTTGGCAGGTAGAAAAGACCGCTTGGAGTTCAGAGTGGAGTGTGTCTTCTGTTGGTGCAGAGTTGATTCAATGAAATACTTTAAATAATAAACACATATTACTCCAGACTTTGCTGTCACCCCAGATGGAAAGGGCATTCTGCAAAATCTAAAGCTATTTGCATCAAACTTAAAATCACTTAAAGAACAGAGTCTCCAATTTAGAGCAAAAGTTATTCTTTAAAAAATTACTGGATGCCTATTTGGCAACTTGAGGTATTGAAAATATCCTGTGAAATTCCATTAGTCGTGTTTATAAATTCTGTAGAGTCAAGTATTAAATATCCCAATCCTTTTCTTAAGTGTAAATAATTCTTCTTGGTTGAGAAATGACAGTACAGTTATCATTTAGGTAGAGGAAGGAGAGAGACTCAGTGAAAGGAGCAATAACCAGCAGGTGTGGACACACAGGTGTAGGGGATGAGGTGGGGGAATGTAAATATATTTAACCTCAGGGGAAAATGATCTTAGTCACAACATTCTCGTGGCCTTACGTTGTCCTTCTCTGTCCCACTTCCAATTACCTGTGTTAACACCTCCAGTGAATATCCATGCTCCAGTTGTCATGGCTGCTTTGATGAGACCTTTCCCAAAGACTTGCTTGAGTTTTGGCTGGAGTTCAAAGTTCTGTAGGCCCCCATGAACTGAGATGAGAAGCTTGGGAAGCTCCAACTGCCATTCCTTGGTCATCAGGTGTAGAAGGAGATCAGGTTTTGTATCGAAAGATACTCGTACGTACTAGAAGAAGGACGACCATTGATTAGGGAGACAGGGCAGGGCTGACTGTTTATCTTTACTGATTGCAATAATATGTATAGTTACTTGAAGAAAACGTCTTATAAAAACTAGATTTTTTAAAAGGGGAAAATCAATTGATTTACCAAAAGAGCCTTCTAGACAAAGGGATTCACCATTTTAAAAGGTTTTCTTGAAATTCTGAATGACTACAAATTTTTAAATTATTTAACTTTCTAAAATGCAGTGTAAACACAACTTTCCCTGGGATGGGCTCTTTGCACAGAGGAAATCGTATTTATATTTTACCAACCTTAAAATTTGTGCAACAGTTCAAATGTTGCTAACATTTTCAATATAAATAATCCCTCTATACCAACTGGACCTAGACATGACTGTTTCTGTGACTCTATTATTTTGAGAGGTTTTGAAAATTCTACAGTTCTACATAATGTAACAAGAATTTTAAAATATGGTAACAGCTGATTATATTTATTTAAATCTAAAAATACCTGCATACCAAATGTTTTCTTTATCTTTCAAAGAAAAGTGACAAAAGTCATTCCAATTATTTTTTTTTTTTTTTTTTAAACTTTGGGTTTATTTATTTATTTATTTATTTTATTTATGGCTGTGTTGGGTCCTCGCCTCTGTGCGAGGGCCCTCCCCAGCCGCGGCAAGTGGGGGCCACTCCCCATCGCGGTGCGCGGGCCTCTCACTATCGCGGCCTCACTTGCCACTCTTCATCGCGGTGCGCAGGCCTCTCACTATCGCGGCCTCTCTTGTTGCGGAGCACAAGCTCCAGACGCGCAGGCTCAGCAGCCGTGACCCACGGGCCCAGTTGCTCCGCGGCACGTGGGATCCTCCCAGACCAGGGCTCAAACCCGTGTCCCCTGCATTGGCAGGCAGACTCCCAACCACTGCGCCACCAGGGAAGCCCAATTCCAATTATTTTTGTAGAATAGTTGAAAAAAATTGAAGTGCATAGCAGATATCAAGGTATTACCAGATGCAACTGGAAATAAAGTTATGATAAGTATATATAAATAAAATACTGGGCAAATACACTTGAAAGCCTTTTGAAATGTATTGCTGAGCTGGCATGAAAAGAGAGAATATGCAGATACCTAAACAAAGTGGAAGCTGGAATCTCAGGAGGTAAGGAAATACCAAAGCAAGCTTTGGCCTTGAGGCTTTCTCCTGAATCCTGGAAGACCATGAGCAGCTGCTTTGGTAGCTTAATGCAGTATGGGGGGTGCCTAAGTGCCTAAGGAGAGACCCCACATAAAGCGGGGATACTTCAAAGGGCTCCACTCTCAAGTGTAAGGAAGAAAAATAAATAAGGCTGATGGTCAGAAGAACAGAGCAAGGAAACTTGCCTGCCTCAACCTTGACTCTCAGCAGATGGGAAAAAAAAATTCTCCTCTGGTTATTTATAAACAAAAGTGGGTCCTCATACAGGTTCTGGTCCACATTCACACTCTCAGTGTGGTTTGAGAAACATCAGAGTATTTAATATAAGGTGGTTCTGGTGGGGTAATGGCTCCAGATAACTGTCAGAAGCAAATGCAAATCCTCTGTGGAGGATTACATCATCAACCCGGGTCTCAAATAATTCCCATGGGAAAATAAGCATTTCATTGTAAAAAAATAAAATCACAAAAGGAAGTAAAGCAACATGAATGAGAACCAAAAGACACAATGGGTAGCAGAATAAGATCCTCAAAGATACTGAAATGCTCAGACAGAGAATATAAAATACCTACATTTAATATGTTAAAAAACATAAATGAGAAAATTGAACATATGAATAAAGAACAAGTGATTATAAAAAATGATTACATACATTTGAAAAATAGTAAAAAACAGAACTTCTAGAAATTAAAATATAACAATTTAAATAAAAAATACAGGGGATAAATGAAACTACAGATCAGACATGTTAACTACAGATCCAGAGAAATAAGCCAGATGCAGCCTAGAAAAATAAAGGAATTGAAAACATAGAAGAAAATTTGAGAATTTTAGAGGATGTAATCAGAATTCTAGATAGGAATAAAAGAGATAATGTGGAAGAGGCAACACTTGAAGAGATATTGGTTGGGAATTTCTCAGAATTACTAAAAGATACTAATTCTCAGATTCAAGAAGCTCAATGAATCCCAAGCAAGATAAATAAAAAGAAACCCCACGCACAGATACCTCATAGAGAACACCAAAGGGTAGGGGGAAAAGCCTTCAAAAGGAGCTAGAAAAAAAGACAGATTACCTACAAAGAAACAGTCATTAGACTGATGGCTTACTTTCAACAGCAACAATGGATGCCAGAACAGTGTCTTCGATTTGCAAAGAGAAATTGTCTGTCAGTGTAGAATTCAGCAAAAATATCTTTCCAAAATGAGAGCATATTATAGACATTTTTAGACTACCAAAACTGAGAATTTACTTCTAGCAGACTTCACTGAAGGAAATTTTAAGATGTATGTAGCAAGCAGAAGTTACATGATCCCAGATGGATGATCTGAGATACAAGAAAGAATGGTAAACAAAGATATTAGCACATACAGGGTAAATCTTAAAAAGCACTGGTTGTAAAATATAAAATGATAATAGTGTCTAATATATGGTGGAAAGGGATAGAACTAAAGCACTGGATAATATAGCATATAAATTCGGGAGTAGTAATTAGAGTTAAAGCATTCTAAAGTCTATATATTGTGTGGGAGAGAAAAGTTTTAATTTGGAATTTGTGAAGTATTAATGTTGAAGTTGCATAACCACAAAAAGAACAGACTTGCATGTAATCATACAAACATACGCTTTTGGATGTATAAATAAAAAAGGTTATGCAGGAGATGACAATTTATTGTAATATTTTTTGGATCGGGGAGACCCCACTGTTGCAAAAACCTTAAAAATTATATGTCAATTCTTTTGTTAAAGTATATTTTAAATATATTTAGCAGAAATGTGAGGCACAAACATACAAAATATGAAAGTAGCTTGATAAATTAAGCTGCATAATCAAGAAATACAAAAGAGCTAAAGTTTCCCATATACATATACTAGAAATCCAAAGAAGTGTTAGAATCTAACAAGCTGGTTCTATATTGATTTAATCTACTCAGCAAAAATCAATTCCAGAATGGAAACAGTAAAGGTTGGCAATTTTAGCTAAGTACATTATATCAAAAGAATTACAACACTTATTTTACATTTGGTAGTGTATAAAATAAGTGATATAATAGCTAGTGGGAAGCAGTTGCATAGCACAGGGAGATCAGCTCGGTGCTTTGTGACTACCTAGAGGGGTGGGATATGGAGGGTGGGAGGGAGGCGCAAGAGGGAGGGGAAATGGGGATATCTGTATACATATAGCTGATTCACTTTGTTGTACAGCAGAAACTAATACAACATTGTAAAGCAATTATACTCCAATAAAGATGTTAAAAAAAAAGAATTACATCACTTATATCAATAGAATTTAACTAGAGTTTACAATGTGGGAAGCTGCATAATTTTGTACACAAACTCTCATGTAGAGGGCAAGAACTTTCAGATATCTATCAGCAGAAATCTTCAACAACATGTGCTTTTGTGTCATGCAAGGAGCCCTGGGGCTGGAGAGAGGGTACTGCAGTGGTGGAAGCAAACACAAGGGTTTCTTAAAAGCTTTTAAAATTATCTATTGTTATATTAATTATCTCATTGAGTGACTGTTTATAAGAAAGCTATCTATATAATGAACACTATAAAATAAAAGAATAAAATGTTTTCTGTGCCTGTACACTGAATTTATGCTAAATTTATGTTAAAATTTGGTAGCTTTACTAGATTAAATTTATACCATTTTGAATAATTCTAGAAAGGGATATTTAGTAAAATAAACTAGAACTGAGACTCACAAGGCTTCCAAACCAAGAATGTTCATTGTGGGAGAGGCTAAGAAACTGCTTCTCAAATTATTCAATAACTTTATTTCAGTATCACTTTCTTATTCCTTCAAAAAACCCCAACTAAATAAGAATCCATATTCTTCTAAGGTGAGATATAAATTACATTTCTAAATATAGACAAACATCTAAAGTATAAAAATCCTTCTAAAATTACGTGCCCCTTGCAAGCCTAGATAGTAGTTCCTAAAATTTCTGAAGAACTGTAAAGCTGTAGTCCCAATGATTAGAGAAGGCTTACTTGAGAACAGTAAAATGTTTTGAAAAACAAGAAAAGTAGTGTGATTATGGCTTTTGGAACTTCAAGATGCCTCATTGAGCAAACCCACCTGCACGTTTCATTTAGCCAGGTAAATAATGTGAGATTCTGAGCCACAGGTAGTGTCTGGGAACAGACACACATACATTATTAATTAACTCAATATGAAGAGATATGGCAATCATACTAAATCACTACAGAGAATGTGTAATAATTTTAGTATGTGTAACCTAGCTAAATAACATATTATGGGGACTTTCCTGTGATCTGGTGGGTAAGACTCCACGCTCCCAATGCAGAGGGCTTGGGTTCAATCCCTGGTCGGGGAACTAGATCCCACATGCATGCTGCAACTAAGAGTTCACATGCCACAACTAAGAAGCCCACATGCCGCAACTAAAGATCCCACGTGCCAGCAATGAAGATATTGCACACGTCGCAACTAAGCCCTGGCACAGCCAAAATAAAATAAAATAAATAAATAAATAAATAAAAAATATTTAAAAATAACATATTATGGAGTTCCATTATTTATAGTAATTAGTAATAATAATCCTAATGCATTTTTAGGAATAAGTCTCACTTGGTAAATAATTCCCTTTGGGGCTTCTAAAGTTACAACTTACCCATAAGGAACCCAATTTACTGATCATGTGAGCAGTTCACTGGAAAGTGACCAACGAATCTAGTGAATATGTTAAAATTCCTTTTGAACTAGCTTTATCTTTTTCCTAGCTAGGAAACGAAGAAAAGCTTGCTGGTGATCACGAAACACTTCTTACTCAGTTAATAAGTGCTCCAGTGGGGGAATGAATGAATGACCTTAGATCACCTTGTCCCTGGTTCTCTGTCTTACAGAGGAAGAAACAGAGGTATTCAGTGTCTGGCCTGTGTAAGGTCATGTTGCTCATACGCTCTCCATGCATATTTCTCTCTACTCTCAATTTCTTAACTACTGAGAAAAAAACCCAAACCTACAATCAAATCCCTTGTGTTCCAGGTACATACGTACTGTGTGCTTTACATGCATCATTTCATGGACTCCTCCCAATTACGAGGTTGGTGGCATCCACATTTACGGGGGACAGGAAAGAACAGTAAGTTCAACAGCTATTAAGTGGTGATGACAGAATTCACACCCCAGGTCTGTCTGACTCCACGTCCTTGCTCTTGACCTCAAAAACATAAATGCCTCCTCTCTCCTTACTTTTCCTTTTCCTTCACTTACAACCAAGCAGTCTGCGAGTCCTAACGATCCATTTCTCAAATGGTGCTCTCATCCAGGCCTTTCCTTCTATTGCTTCAGTTGCTATTTTAAGAATAAATAAGAATGCTCTTTACTAGGATGTCATTTTGGGTTGTGGCAACAGTCCTACTGGCTCCTCTAACCCTGTGTTCTCAATGAGACACCAACAGGCAGATTTCTTTCCCCAATTCCTTTTTGATCCTATTATTTCTCAATTCAAATAGTTACATCATACATAAACTCCCATTCTGCCTGTCATGGTCCCCACAATTTGGCCTTACCCTACTTATTTAAGAGGCGTTTCCCCACTTCTCTCTGTAATTGGCTAATGTTATTCCCCAAGTCCTAGAAAACCCAGTCCCTCCCCTTTCATCTACATAAATCATTCTTGTCTTTCAAAGGCTCTTACTGACTGCTCCTTGGAATGCAAGCTCATGTTGACTCAGTATAACTCTCAGTCAAACCCAGTCTAATATATATTTTTTTCCGGCTGTTTCTTGTATGTGTCAGTTTTATCTCCCCATTTGCAAGACCTTTGAGTGGAGGGATCATGTTTGGTCTGACCTATGATTTTGGATAAGCCTTTCAGTACTGGCTATGATGTAGTTACAATCTTAGAAATAAAAGGGAGTTTAGAAATATCTTAGCAATCATGGGAACTAGAAATACTCTATTTCAGTTCTTCTGCTTTACAGATGAGGACACTGAGACCCAGGGAAGGTGAGTGACTGGGAGTCAGAATTAGTTATCTAGTAATTAACCACTCACCTAACCCATTATTAAAGCTACTGTTACACTGGAAACTCTAGGTTGAGCTATGCTTCTCAAACTTTAACATGCAAAACTCACCCAGGGGACCTCAAAAATGCAGGTTCTGATTCAGTAGGTATGAGGTGGGACTTGAGGTTTTGCATTTCTAACTAGCTCCCCAGGGACCACAGGAGTAGCAAGGATTACAACTCTTCCCCAGACCAAAGATTCTAAGTGGTGTGTCTAGCGTTTATCACTGGGCCCAAGGGAAGAAAGAACACTCAATATTTTACATGAAAATCAAAGAGAAGAATGGAGGAAACACTGGAAAGTTACTCAGGCCATGAGAAGTAGGAAAGTGCAGCCACTGATAAGCTACTCAATTTCAACTACCTAATTCTTTTTCACCAGGACTAATTCTTATACAAAGAAACACATGATTAATGACAGCCCATCCCTGATTATCCAGAAACTGATAAATAACAGAAATACTGGGTGTCCCTGTTCCTTTAATGTTGGCCATTATTTTAGATTTATTTTTTCCTTCCCTTGGAGAATAAGAGATTTTTTAAAAAAGGAAGCATTTAAATGAAATCAATTTGTTACTTTTTGTATGTTATTGTTTAGCAGCTCAAGGAAACAGTTTAGGGATAAGAGGATAATTAAAACTAAGGGATAAAATGACACTTTATGATTACCTGGAGATTTCAATTTTTAAATTATATTCTTATACCCATAAAAATCAGGTTATTCAGTAATTCTCCCGGTGCTTGTAATATAACAGTTAACTCAGGTGCCGAATCAGCAGCTTCAAGGTCATAAATGGTTGTACCCAGAGCAATTAATCCATTCCTGCTCAAAGGTCAATGTGATTTGAAATTAGGAGCTATTTTGGTTGTCAAGATAAGCAATTTTGACTGTCCACTTGTGAGCTCATTAATTGCCAAGGGATCACCTTACAAATAACAAGAAATCTTCCTAATGTGTATATTAAATTTTGTTACCTGGGCAGTACTCTGATGTGGTGATGTGTGCTCCTATTTACAGGTTTCCCAATCACGTGTGGCATCACACTCTAGCATCAGATACAGTACTGGCACTGTAAGTCATTTAGATCAGTTTGAGACCCTCTCTTGTGAAATAAGGGTGATCCTGACCCCCACACAGAACACTAAAGATTAAATTCTGGGAAATGCCTGGAATGGCAGAAAAATCAGTATATGTAAATTGGATAAGAGTTACGAGCACTCACGTTATAAATGACCTCTGCATACAACAGGGTCCAGATAACTTGCCGTCAGCTCTTTCATGTCCCCTTCAAAGTAGCCCTTTGTCTCTCAACTCTGAGCTATCTGAGGAGTGACTGGTGCAAGTTATAAAAAGTACCTGTCCAGAGGGAAAATGCTACCTCTGTCTGGCTACCTATCCTATCCTTCTCCCTCATGCCCTGAGCTCCCTAATTTTAATTTCTAGAAATAAATTGAGCTCAAATGACTTACCCATGCCTGCACTGCCATCATTAGTGCCCCTGCCTGGCAGCAGAAAGCCTGTGTGATGAGCTAATGAGATTCAGAAGAGCATCTAAAGAATGTACTGTATAAAACAGAAGTTAGCTCTACTTGAAATTGTACTATTTGATCTATTCCTAGGTGCTCTGGAGGCCAATGCATACAAGCATGATTTTCACAAAAACACGTACTTTGAATTCCAAACCACAAACTTACAAATGAAATTTTGCAAGTGAGCCTATAATAGCAAACTAGAGCTTTTCTTTTGTTCGAATGGCAGAGGGCTTTGGTAACTAAAACTCTTGAGTCTTTGCTTTTTCCAGTTGCTAAATTTATTTTTGTTTAGCAGGTGATTTCACTGCACTTTTTTCTAAAGCCACTCTAACCTGCTTCATCATTAGAAATGTTACTATTCACTTGTCAAAGCAGAATTCAACTTTACTATGGCCTCACTGCATTAAACTGGTACAGAGGTGTCACAAACCAGACAGTATCCTTCCCTTTACAACACCCAGGGCGGGTGAAGGCTAGAAAGTGGAGAAGCAGCCATCACTACTTAGAATAGGCTGGGGTTGTTTAATTAAAAATAATAATAATCTTCCTTTGGTATTCTGATCTTGACTTGCTGTGGAGCAATTTGTCTCTGATAATTAATCTGTCACCTTTTCAGCCCTAAATTTTTACTCACATCATTTTGCCCAGCTTTTTAAATGAAAAGGGAAGATATTTACAGAACAACAAATCTGGTTATACTCTAGGAAATGGTAAATGACAAATCTTTCTAACTCTCACTGCGAAGCCATCTTTAATTTGGGGAAATAACCAATTGGTATATTTCAGTAGTACTTTTTCTGAGTAATGGAACTACTACAGCTAAATCTATTTTAACAGTATTTTCAATGCCTCTCTTCCGAGCCTGTAGTGGGAATTTGTCCCATTTTCTTTTCTGTTGAGATCTGTGACAAGCATCATTTCATTTTCTAATTCTCTGTAGCCCCATTTTAAATGAGTATTTTTAATTAAAGTTGTGGCCAAGGAGAATATGTTGCATCAGACTGCTGAGACCACTTTGCTGATATCAGCTTTCCAAGTCCATGGAGCCGTTGGTTTTGCACCAAATGTTTAATGCTTATGGTGGTTTAATGTATGCAAAAGTTCCCTAGAAAGAAAATATGTGGAAGGTAAATGTAAGGTGTCACTGTTATTGGATTCCTAGTTTGATGACCCACAAAACTTTGGGAGTGAAAATGCCATTGTAATTTCTTCTATATTGTTTTTGTGATTCTTCAATGTTAGATAACAGGTGCTTCCAGGTGATGGATGCTGATAAGCCAAAGCTAAAGGTTTAGAAATAATACAAAACTTCACTGAGCATATCACCTAGTTGCAGGGGTACTCTATGAATTTTCTGCCAGAATTGCTTTTATATAAAATTTTCTAGAACAAGATGAGTCTCTTGAGGAATGTCGGTTCTTCCTTCTCTATAGGTCTATGATTGAGATCAGAAGTTTAAGTGATATCGATACGTTCTAGTTTTATTCCCAGCTTCAGAAAGGTTTTCCAAAGGTACTGCCAGTCTAATGGTCTAGAGATTTCAAAGTGGAAACTGGAAAGCAACAGAGCAATTACAAAACCCCTCAAAAACCATACCTTGCTATATAAAGCTTCTTAGTTAGCTATAGTCCAGTGATTAGCTATTTTGTTTTGTGAACTGGGATTTATTTAATGTATTTTGTGCACGTCAGTCAATGATTCCCAGATAAAATCTGCATAATGCAAAGAAAGATAATTTTTTAAAAATCAGATTTAATCCTAAAGGATTTTAAGAGTATAAGGTTGTAGATGTCAAGCAGCTGACAGCCTCCCCACCCCCTTGAGTATCTCCTCAGTTTTACCTACTCCCTCTCACACACTCTCTGGTAATGCGCAGAGAAGAAGGCTTGCATCCTGGCTGACTCAACAGTTACAGCTCTAAGTGTAAAAATGAAGCACAGGAATAATTCTCTAAATTATACAAAAACTGTAATAAGGGGCTCAACCTGATCTAATAAGCTGAGTAAACAGCAAGGGAAAACCCAAAGAGAATTATGTGGGTGACTTGAGAAGTTTAAATACAAGTCCTTAATTAGGTTATACTTACCTGGTCTGTAAGTCAGCTCAGCATTAACTGGAAGAGATGATTAGTAAGCAAATAAGAGTCTGTCTAATTAAGTCCAGCACTGCTTCCTTTTCTAAATAATTTAATAGACTCAGCCCCAGATAAAGAAGAGTCTTTGAGAAAGGACCCAACAATGTCTGCTGTTGGGCCATTTTGGTATTGCTCTCTCAGTCAGTTTTAAAAAGTTCCCTGGAACCCAGTCTAGTAAGAAAATGCCTAAACCAGAGCTTTAGTGTCTCAGTACCTTCTTCCTTGGTCCTCATGTTCTGGTTTTTATGAGGCATCTGCATGAACTGCCAGGTTGTTTAACAGCCCAGGAATGGATTTGGGGGCCATGAATTTTTTGGTAAGATGTGGCTTGGTATAGAGAAGAGAGAGGAACGAGAATCCTTCACTTACTGTCAGCTCTGAATGTCTTCATTCTGTGTCACAACTTCTTTCTCTGTAAAGCGTGAGAGACACTGATTTCACTGCTATTTCACTGGGGTTTGTCAAGTCTGAGAATTGAGGACAGAATACCACAGAGTCCTGGGAGGGGCTCAGAAAATGGCTCCATTAACCTAGGATGTAATTTTACAAAGAGCTCTTCCTGCTCACAGCTTTTGAGTGTAATTAACCTCATCAAATACTAGAGATTTTATAATTCTATTAGAAAGTTCTCAAAACCCTTATAAAGAGTTAGAAACATAATAGTAATTAGCTTCCTTTCAAAACATCTATTATAGGCTGCACCAGGAATACATGACAGAGAAGAAACAGAACTGATGGAGAGTGCTAAGGATCCTGAGTTTGAGAACTATCTTTGTCAAGTAATTGGGTGACTCTCAGAAAATAATTTAACCTCTCTGGGCTCGAGTTGCCTCATCTATAAAATAGGTAGACAGATTGGGATTATTCAGTATTTCTTAAGCCTGGCTGAACAGTAGATTAACCGGGCTAACTTTTAAAACACGTTGGGGACTTCCCTGGTGGTTCAGTGGTTAAGAATCTGCCTGCCAGTGCAGGGGACACAGGTTTGATCCCTGGTCTGGGAAGATCCCACATGCCGCGGAGCAACTAAGCCTGTGCACCACAACTACTAAGCCTGCGCTCTATAGCCTGCGAGCCACAACTACAGAGCCTGTGCTCTAGAGCCTGTGAGCCACAACTACTGAGCCCACACGCCACAACTACTGAAGCCTGTGCACCTAGAGCCCATGCTCTGCAACAAAAGAAGCCACCGCAAAGAACAGTAGCCCCTGCTCACCGCAACTAGAGAAAGCCCGTGCACAACAACAAAGACCCAATGCAGCCAAAAATAAATAAATTAAATAAATAAACAAAACACTTTGAATGCCCAGGTTCTATATCAGACCAATGAAGGAGACTCTCTGGGAATGACTCCTGGGCATGGGCATTGGTAGTAGCCCCACAAGTTATTGTGAGCCTCCAAGTAGAGAACCATTGCACTGATCCCTCAAGGGTCTTTGGTGATCAAAGTCCTGTGACACCATGCTGTACTGTCTATGTGGTAACAGAGATACATATGTGAGATATGGTTCTCACATAGCCCACCACATTTTAATAATGAGTCCCTTTTCTCCCACTGTATCTTCTACCAAACTATGGCAGATTCTGCCTCAAATTGGGTCCAGACCACATCGGCATTCTGAAGACCCAAGTGCTTTATTTTGGGCTGTCTTGAGGGGAAAAGTTAATGTTATATCTTATTTTTTTAAAAATTAATGAAGGTCAAAGTTAATCTGCCCTTTAGAATTTTTTGACCACTTTGTTAAAAATCATTTCAACTTTCAAATATTCTTGTCAGGAGAAGGGGACCAAAGACATATTAAGTTAGTTGACCTGATTCACTTCAATCTTGGTGAATATTTAACCATGGCTTCCCCATCTAAAGACTGGCACTCTTTAACAGACAGTAGTTGCTGATTTTTCCCTTTGATGAACTGCATGTCGGTTTGTTGGAGAGAACAAGAGGTAAAGAAGGCACAGGTTGGCACAAAACGACTGTCCTGCCTGATAAAACAAGTCATCTGTCCTATGCATAGCTCCACCCTTTTGTCTAGACAGGAGAATCGGAATAATTCAAGGCCAAGTATCTAAAGTGGACAAAATGCTCATCGTGCCTAGATGAACAGTGGGGACTCCCACTTGTTAAATATTGGGTTGTAATAAAAAAGAAAAAGTGGTCCTCATTTGGCAGGTTAGAGTCAGAAAGAAAGGTTTCCCCTTGAAGTGACTGCTCTGAGACCACCTAGGGCAGGCGAGACCTAACCTCAGTGCTGGCTTCATGGTCGTGCCACCAGCCCAGTCACACTGCTCAGAAGGGCAGTGTTCAGGGTTTAATGTTCTGCACGTGCTGTCTTGAAATTCTTGACAAATTTACCCTTGAATCCGTGTTTTGTAAGTGAAGCCTGATGGGACAGTGGAGCATGTGCAGAGGGCCTGGAGCCTCGGCTCACACGTCGCTACAGTCCCACGTCCTACCTCCTGCTGCCTCGCCAGAATGGGATTTCATTCATACACGCTCCTGCCTTTAGTGTCCCTGCCAGCCTAGCCTCCCCTCCCCAGCCCTGCCTGGGGCAGCGAACAGGGCCGTGTTCCATCATTACCCTCCATCCCTGGCTGGTACCTGGGTGCAGGCAAGGGCAGGGGCAGGGTCGGGCATGTGGCCTGTAGCATTTGAGGGCAGGTAAGGATGTAGCTGTCTTTGCCTTGGGCTGGCAGTGCCACGGTGGGTTTTGTGGGCAACTTTGTGGGAAGCCTCCCCCACTGGATACTGAGCACTTCCCAGTGTGGAGATGGCAATCCATTGACGGGTTGGGGCTGTAGTCATGGGAAAGGGGCATGGATTTCCCTACCCCTGCTGAGGGCCTACATTTTCATTTTATACTGGGCTCCACAAATCATGTAGTTGACCTTGCCTAACCTGACTGCCAACAGACAGCTCTGGGTTGGACAGAGCTATGTGGGACCTGGGGAGGGCTGTCAAGGTTCAATGTCCTTATGTGTTCACTCTTCTGGAACAGAGTGAAAGATCTAGCTGTCTCTTCAAGTTTTTCCTCTACTGTTAAATACCATAATATACACATATCATATAGTAGCTGTGTGACACAGGGCAAATTACTTAACTTTTCTGTGCCTTAGTATGTTATTCTGTCATGCAGGAATAATAATGCTAGTGTCATAAACATGAAATATACCAACATAGATAAGTACTTGGCACAGTGCTGGGCACATAGTAGATGTTTAATAAGTTTTAGTTGTCATTATTATTTGCTACAGACCCTGAAAACAGTTGCAAAAGTATTTTGATTGATACTTTGAAGGACACATGTTCTAGTAAATTTATTTGGAGATTCAATCTCCAGGATTCTTAAAAGTTTCAAATTCACTAGAAATTTTTGGGAGGGGAAAAATTTCAGGTAGAAGAAAATTGTATCATGAGAAGGAATCTTGGCTTTGTCCATCATAAAAGGCACAAATGCCACACCCACAGTAGCTGTCTAATTGTTGAAGTCTACAGTGAGTAAAGTAGAGAGGATACCAGGTAACAGCTCATTTTCCGTTTTGCTAGAGTAAGTGGATGCAGGAGGTTGACTCAATGCGGAAGTCAAAGTGTATAATGTGGTGGTTTACAAGCCACATGTCTCCAGTCACTGATGAGCTGGTGTCCACAGTGGTAGCCTCCAGTTAGTGACCGTCACTGACACCAGCTTATGCAGCCTGGTACTCCTGTGGAAATATGTTAACATATCTTTGGATTCCTAGGAAGTAAATGAAGCTGCTTCACTGTGCCATTACTATGATTTTCATAAATATATTGAGCACTAGCTGTATACCAGGTGATTTTATATTCTCTCTAATCCTTGTAACCATCTCATAAGGAAAACATGCCCACTTTATAAATAAGAAATCTTGAGGCTCAGCTAAGTTAATTGGTTTAACCAAGACTTTTTAACTAGGCAGAGAGAGTGAGTGTTTAGACACAGTTCTATATGACTTCAAGATTATGCATTTTATTTTAATTGATTGCAAAGCCTCTCCTGTAACTATAGTAAGTGAACACTTAGTGGAAGTAATAACATAGCAAACATTAATTTAGCTTTTACACCAGGTACTCTTCTAAGCACTTAATACATATTGACTCACTTAATCCTTGCTACAGCCCTATAAAGCAGGAATTACTATCCTCATTTTGCAGATGAGGAAACTGAGGCACTGGGAAGTTAAATAAACTGGGCCAGATTTTAAACCAGTAAGTGACAGGCCAGACTATAAACAAAGCAATGTGGCTTCAGATTCGGGGCTTAAGAACTAGGTGAAGAAATCAGAACTTCTTGAATTATTTTAAAGGGTTAACTGAAAAATTATGATTTGACTTTCTAAAATAATATACCAAGATATACACCCAAATGTATGTCCTTCAGAGTATTAATCAAAATATTTAAAAAATTTTTCAAAGCCTGAAGCAGATAATAATGATGATAGTAGTACAAATAACAGTTAAAATTAATTTTACAACTATTATGTGTCCTGGCACTGTGCCAGATGACTTACATATGCCATCTATTTAACATTTATAATGGTAGTATTATTATTCCTAGATAACAGAATAAATTACTGAGGCCCAGAGAATTTAATTGATGTTTCTCATGTCACACAGCAAATATATGATGGTTCTGGGATAAACTTAGACTGTCTGCATCCAAACCCCACATTCTTCACTTCCAAACTAGAACTCCATTCTTTCAGAATTTTTAGTGGTGGAAAACTTTATCTTCTGAGAACAGACCTGATTTTTAAAAACTAGCAGAAGCCGTTTGTGACAAAGCCCTAAGTTTTTTGAATTTTAGGTACTCGGGATTAACTTCTGATCAAAAACATCATTTGAAGAAAATACAGAGTGCTTTTCTCTCATGATCTATAAATTGTCTGAAAGCAGTCCCCAAAACACGTTCTGTGCACTCATGCATCACGGTAATTAGAATCTCCCTAGGTGATGACTTTGGAGGAATGCTCCACTTAAGACCAAATTTATGCTCTATATTTGACAGATACTGCATATTAATGAAGGAAATAACGGCTAAAAGTTTATCATGTGCCTCTGGGCTTGTGGCATGATGCTTACAGGCATCATTCAAGCACCCTATGAAGTCACTGGGTATACTACTCTATAATGATTATTGACCGCTAAACCACTTCTTCACCTGCAGCACTCTTCTTATAGGGAGAACTTTCGTGACTTTTAATTAATGCACGGTTCCAGAGCATCCACACTGCATATGGTTCAATCTCATACTGTGAATGGGGACTGTACTGTAATTGGGAACCCTTAAGGATCTTGTGTGGGCATATCCATCCGTTAAGTGGATGAGGAAGTTACCAAATCTTCATTTCCCTTGGTTCTGTCCAGGTCAAGACTACCTAACCCTTTCCCTGTTTTCCCCAGGCCTTTCTGGGGGTTGCACATAGCATCCTCCTTTTCAGTATATTGCTCAGAATTAATTTTCTTAGGGAAGAACTGTGAGAATAGCTTGGTCAGCTACTCTTGGTGAAGAAAATACTGCAGTGGGAAGGGGGGGATGGGGGAAAGGGGAGAGAAGAGGAGAGAGACAAGAGAGGTGGCTTTATTGCACATTTTTAGACTGTAACTGGTGTGAAGTGAGTTCTCCTGCGTTTTGCAGTATGCTTCTCTAAGCAAAATTTCCTCTCCAAACTCAGAAAACTCCGTGGCATGCCTGAGAACAGTCACCTCCAACTGCTCCACCCTCAACTAACTAACTCTCTCTCAACAGTTAGAAGCAAGCTTGTTGGAATACAGCATTTCTAGAATTTCCAAAAACACATGGTAGACTTTTCTCCTGGCAAAATCTGTCAGCCAAGTAGGGAGAGGTCCATGATGAAAGCTAAAATTTAGAAGCAACAACTCTTAGAAGTAAAATTTGTATACTTCCTACTGCCTCCTTTCCAAAAAAAAAAAAAAATGCTTTTCATATGGAGCTGTTCTATTGAGAACATTATTGAACGCAGCTGCTTGCAGAAAAAGCACTCAATTCGGATGACAAGATTTCTGTTAGAACAGGGAAGGAAATAGTCTGGGATGATCATTTCTACCTTGAATTGAGAGAAATGCTAGTTACCAATAGAATGAAACAGAGACCTAAAGTTAAGATATTTTTTACCAAAGGAGTGAGAAGAACATGTCTCAATGGATGAGACCCAGAAAATAAAATAATGAACAGTGGATAACTGTAGAAAGCTACTTGTTATTATTATTAAAAACAAGAGTCACTGTGTCTGATCTCATACTAATCATTTCAAAAGTCCTGAGAGGAAGGTTTTCTTTGCCCCATTTGACAGAGGAAGGGCAGAGCTGCACAGGAGCAGCACAGTTAGAGCAGGTCACCCAGCCAGGAACTGGCAAAGTTGGGATTCAGCCCAAAGACTAAATCTCCAGCTCTTCACCATTCCTTTGCAGGACTTGAGACAGAATTTGAGAAGTGACTGAATGGTTTCTGATTACCATGGCTTTGTTGGAATGGCCGCCTCCTTGGAACTCAATGGTCCCAAAAGCATCTGTGGGGCTGAGTTGAGTGTGCTTGCTGATGGACCACTTCTCAGACTGGATGTCATTTCGGGAGAGGCGACTTTCATTTTTCTCATTCTGAAGAACTGAGATACTGGGAGTGAGGCCGACATGCTGGCCTATTAAACGCCCGCAGCAACACCTATAACATAAGAGGTCAAAGTGAACCCCTTGTATTAGCAACAACTGTAATACACACTGAAGGCAACCTGCTGGAGAAACCTACAAACCATAGCAAGCCAGAGAGTCAGTTTTCAGGTGGAAACCATAATGTGGCCATACCTGGCAAATGGTGAACTTGGGATTTACTTGACATATATTTCTTTTCTTTTCTGGCCCCTCCACATTTTCCTCTAGCTGTATAGGCTGTAACATGCCTCCCATCCTTCTGCACCTACCCCCTTTCACACCTGCCACATTGTTCAGGATTGGAACGAAAAGAACGAACACCATGTAGATTTTTCTACTTCTCACTCTTCCCATCTATCAAATCTTGCACAAAGGACACTGAACAGCTTTGAGGGAAGAATTTTAACAGGTACATTTAAATAAGGACTCTCAATCATATGTGAGTCACAACCTAACTTGTCTTTTCCCAATTGACACTCTGTCATATATCCAATTCTGAGAATGAAGATCTGCAGCTTAAGTGTTGTTGAAGAAACAATGAAAAAATTATTCACAAGGTATTTGAAAACAAAATTCACCCCTCATACCATGAAAATGTCCTTCATACTTTACTACTAGCACTGTTATGACTATTAGCAATAATGCTGATACAGAGCTATCATTTATTAAATACTAACAGTGTGACATTCATTTTACGGGTAAAATATTATAGTTTTGAAGGTTAGGTAATTTGTTCAAGGTTATACAGCTGGTCTATATGATTCCAGAGTCTATATTTTAAACTACTCCATTATACTGCCTTTTCATAAGGGCGTTTCCAGACATTCATATGTTACTTTATCCCAAATGCTTCCCACCTTATATACTGTTGATCTTCAGGAAGGTAAGCAGAATATTAAAAATGTGATTGGATAGAAATCTGAAGGTCTGCAGTCTAATTAGTAATCTGCTAGGAGTATTTCCTTTAAAAGTCTCTTTTACACTGTAGCAGAGCATTTTAGTAAAAAGTAAGCATTTTGATGAAATGCTAGAAAGGGAAAACCAGTAACCACACTAAATATATATATCTCCCATTCATGTATATATATATATATATATCCCATTCCTATAGACTGTGATGAATTCCCTTCCCAATGGTGTAGCTTTTATTTTGTACAGGCTCTCAGACAATTAACTGCAGGCATGGCATATTACATGGTGTGTATATATGAGATTGCTTCAAAGATGTCCAGCAACAATTAAAAAATGATCTTTAACATTCGTTCTCTTGCAATGGATAGTGATTGGTATCATATTTTTGGTCCCATAATTGCTACTTCATGTTCTTGCTACATTATAGAGACAGCAAGATTACCTATGGGGGTCTTTGGTGCTGGGTATGATGTGAACACATTCTCTTTTATAAAACGCTCTTTCTATCCAGGACTTCTGAGCCTGAAAAAAAAAAAAAAAAAGAAGAGGAAAGGTGAACACAACCTTTAAGCATTTTTGACTAGAAAGCAAAATTTCATAATCACTTAAGAGACTAGTGTCTCATAAACTGAACTGAAATTGTGGTTACTTCACACATAAACACTGCATATAACAAAATCAATTATTACCAGAATCTGCTGGTTAGGTTATTTAACATTATAATATGAGAGTTAAAGGAAATGACCATAATAAAAAATGTTAGTAATGAAACTATATACAAGTTCATAATGACTTCTGAAGAACAGAAAAATAATGCTATTTACAGAGAAAATGAAAGCCATAGAGCAGGATGTTTATAACCCTTTAGTTAACAAGTATTCAGTGGTAGGAAGAAATATATCTAAATAAGCATACGGTTTTCATGGCTGACACTTCCATTAGATTTTCCTTATAGAAAGAAAGAAAAACGGTGAGGAAATTACATAATTCGAGCCCTAATCCATCACCATGTTTTTTCTAAAATCCAAATTAGCAATGTTTGAATATGGAGGGGAAAAAAGGAAATGGAAACATAGGAAGATAAATGTCTTCATCACAGTCCAAAATTTCACAGGTAATGCCTTTGGAAGGAAGGAAGATACCACATTTTTTGGCATCCCACATGCCTTTCAGCACAGCAAACATGGCTTCTTAGAATGAACACTGTTGGGACTGTCCACCCAGAAGCCTGGCCACTGAGATTGGGCTCCCAGAAGGATGAAGGAAGTTTCAACAAACTGTACCATCCTTGTTCCAAAGCAGTGTCCATCCTTCATCCCTTAACCCCTTTTTTTAGCAGCATTTGAAACAGTAGCGGAGCCTCCTACGAAATCCAGTAAGCTACTCAGAAGATTCCTTCTCTAAGCGCGTGTTTAAAACAGAAGTTGCTAGAGTAACATGTAATGTTGTATCTACATGGCATCGTCTTCTCTCTAACCCAGCATCAGGACCAAATTCCTACTTTTGAAATATACGGGACTAAAGCGCAACTAAGCTGTTTACCTGGCCTGTCCCAATGACCAGTGTTAACTGTTACAAGCCCCTGTTTGTTGGTTGTAATTGATATTGACTCTGCCAGGGACCCAAATGTCTGTATAAGTTGTGCTAAGGTCTGGTTTGCCCTCAACCCTTTAATATTGCACCTGCCTCCTCTCTCACAGTGGAGTCTATGCGAGCATGTGGCACAGAAGGAAGCAGTTGTCTTATATTCATGACAAAGCACATTTTAAAAGTAGCAACGCGGGGGGATGCTTGAGGGATACAAAGGACCTGCATCCTGTTTCAGTCATGGTTACAATCAGGTTGCATAATTTCTGAGTGTTTATACATTGTCCACGTGAAAAGGAGCACCCACCCTGCCACAGAGATCCCTGGGTCCAGGTGGCCCTCTGCGCCCTCACACCACAAAACTAACATTTGCAGTCATTTGTCATCTGGGCATGGAAAAAGCCCCAGTGTCTATTCTTAAAGATTTTTCTTCTCAAATACATAGGAAAAACTAGTGGGTACATCTTTGCAGCAGAAATGAGCTTAGCAGCATAGATAACCAGTCTTTATCTTTGTAAAAAGCCTGTAAGTTAAACTATTCATAGGCTGTGATTTTTCCTAGAAACTGAATACTTTCTTTGATAACATCTCTTGGCAGATAGATGGTAAAAATATTCCTCACTGGACATCTGCAACCAACTTTTCCTACACCTTGGGGAGCAGAAAAGGGAGAGCATACTTTCCCTTTTTTTGTGGCCCACTATCTGGGAATTTCAGGGAGTTCTGATCAATACTCATTGAGAGAAAGCAGGAATGGCAGTATCATGGGTAGACAATGACGTTTGCAGTCAGAAAAAGTTGTGCATGGGATTCTGCAGCTTGGACAAAGTCGTATAATTTCTCTGATCTTCGGTTTTCCTCACCTATAAAATGGGCACAAAAATAATGCCTGACACAGAGTTGTTATCATTATTTAGGTACCAAGTTTTCACTTCAAGAACAGGGACCGGTCCTAGGTTGGCCTGGTACTAGAAGTTCAGATAAAGGTTTAGATGAGATTACTATGAAACTGCTGTAGCAGATCTGACCTAAATTGATTTCACTTTGCACTGGAGATGATATGCTCTCAGAAGGCCTGGCTGGCCACAAACAAGGTATACAGAAAAGCTATTTAACTTTCCTGAGCTTTTTCTATAACATGAGGGTACCACAGCTACTTTGGAGAGTTGTTGTATTAATCAAAGCAAATGATTCAGAGAAAGCACCTGGCACATAGTAGGCACTCAGTAGGTAATAACAATGCTTAACCTTTATTAAGGGTTCATCATGTACCTGGAATTGCGCTGTATACGTATTATCTCCATGGAGCCGCACAAGAACCCCGTGAGGGAAGTACTACTATTATGTCCATTTTACCAATGAAGAAATTGTCAGAGATGCAGCAGATTAGAAGACAGAGTTTGAACGTGAGCAGTCTGACTCCAGAGTTCACACTCTTACCCACTCTGCTCAACTGCCTCTCCAAATTAGGTTTTATTGGTATTAAATACCCTAGATCTGGGCAGTGCCATCTGGGCTTGCCTGGGATGCCTTCTAGAGGCATGTCTGGGAACCAGTTCATACATGCACCTTTCCCCTCCTTATTTCCCCCTGCCAGTCCCCACAAGTGGAGTAATGAACACTCTGCTCTCTGTTCCTCTCTCCTTGGGGTCAAGGATTGAGGCGGGACATTAGGCAGACATCAGAATATGAGAAAGACGTAAAAGAAGGGGGGGATCATTATAACGGCTACCCCAAAGAAATGTAATCACACAGGACTCCCAACTTGAGAATCTGGGGGCCACAACAAATAGATTACACTTTTCAAGGGCACCTCCATTATTTCTCTCACTCATGGATCCTGGTTTCAACTTGGAAGGCCCTGGAAGGTTTACACAGATGGTGTGTAATAAGAATGACTGCATATGGATTGTCAACTTGTTTGTTAGTCTTTAAGTAATCTGACTTGTGTGCAGTTTAGCAACTTAATTACCTTCTCAAAGGTGAAAAGCTACCTCACTGTCAGCAAAGGGATTGAGGATCAGTTTCTATTTCTTATTATTAGCAAACTAACAGTTTCTCTTGCAAAGGCATAGAAAATTGGGAGGGGAGAAAATGTAAAAAAATCTTTCCATCATTCATAATTGAGTCGGATTCTCTTTTTGAGAAGAAAAGCATAATACATAACAGGAAGAGTGCACGTATAGCACATGAATTAGGAATTCTACCAAATACCATGCATAATTTACTATGCTTTACTGTGGGCTTTGTTTTATTGTGCTTTTATTCAGTCTTCAGTGTGGATGGATATTAGATTTTTAAAATCATTTTCTTGGAGAAGGCATATTTGATGTATAATCATGATTTAACTTGTTCCCTAAACTAGTTCCCTTTTCCTTTGTTCAAAGGCTTTGAACTACTCTGTGTGAAGCTTTATACTTGGTTGCAACACCCAACTAAGTTAGCACAGAATGGCTATCCTTATTGTTAGAAAGCATGAAACAGTTTTGACATGCCATATTTCTAGCTGACCCTTTAACTCTCTTCTAACGCAAAAGTTCAACAGCATGCCCTAAAATCTCTTCTTTCTAAATATGCTTTGGAGGGCTCATGTACTCTTAGAAAAGGTGGCTTCTATCAGCTCTTAGAAAATCACTTTTCTAAAGGCAGAACAGTCACATCACCATGACTGAGTTGGCGAAGGGCTATTTTCTTTCTTGTCTTTCTGCATTATCAGTCATGTGTGATGTGTAATAGGGAACTGTTTTTCAAAGGCTAATAATTAAAGGACATCTTATTCAAAACAAAAATGAGGACATTCACATTTCAAGAAAAGTATAATAATAACCCTCAAAGAATAAAGTACGTATGAATTTTGAAAGTCAAATGTACAGTCAATAAAGCATCAAAATAATTGGAACTGAAAAAAGAAAAAAAAAATGGTTTCATTTAACAAGGTTTCAACTCTTTTTCACAAAGACTCTGCTACAAACATTAGTCTCTCAAACTTCTTTGACTCTTCCTACCACCCACTCCCCATTAGCTACAGAATTAAGACCTTCTCCGGGCAACATGATTTACAAGTACTTACATAGAGTATGTATTAAATCTGTCTACAGAAAGTCTCAGAAACTGCTACTGCAATCTACCCTTTAGCAGGGCAACTTAACAGGACACCAATCTAGTCCAGTAACTGCAAGATTAGAAAAAGCGTCCACTAACTTTATAGGAACAAATTACGAGCAAAACTTTACATCCCTCATTTTGAGACTCTCAGGTTTAAAAGGTACACTCTGCCCTAATCAGAACAAAACACCAAAGACCCCAAGGTACTGAATGCCTGTGTTCATTTTTACCTTTTGCTTTCCCTCAACATCTCCCTGGCATTCCCTGGGTCTTCCTCTAGATCCCCAGATCCAGTACTGGGAGGTTGAACAAGAAGAAAATGAGCTGAAATCATTTTACCTGAGCATTGACTCTGGGTGGTGGCAAAGGCAGTCCCACGAGCAGCTCTTGTTGCTTTCATTTTGCTGCGTCTGGGGCTGGTCATCCCGTTAATAATGCTCTTATGACCGCCCACTGGAAAAAAAGTCACTTGCCCGGCTCTTCCCCCAAGAGACGTTTCAAGTAAGCAATGAACTTGGGCAGATTAGCCCCTTGGAATGTGCTGCTTTGGGATTAGCCTCACTAAGAATCCCATGGACATTCCCTCGCAGCCCTCAAACACTGCTTGATTTGAACATCTAATCTGACGCCAGAAGAAAAACAAATCCCCGGAGAGATCGGATTTAACTGGCACAAGTCCTGACAGGCTCTCCCCCCTTTTCTTTTTCCATTTTCAGAGAGAAGGCTTGTGAAAGTGTGATAAGGTGTTCTGAGTTCTGAAAAGTTCAACTTTGGAAAGCAAATCCTTCTAAAGAAACAGTATATTAATGCTCCGAGTGGTTTGAACACACAAGCGGCATTGTTCATTCCTCCCCAAAGGATGGAATGATAGCATTTCTTTAAAGAGGAACTGCTAAAAACTCTGAATGTTTCAAAAGGATAGCTGGGTCCCTGAATGTGAGCCCAAGGAGAATAAAGTTGGGGTCTGTCAGTAACCTTCCACAACTTCTGAGATGTCAATAAATAATAATAATACAACTGATCACACTTCTTATCCTGCAGCCCCTCCCCCACTACTGTAACCGTGTGACTAGAAACCTACACTCCCCTGTTTCCCTATTAAAAAAAGATGAGCTGGGACTATTACAGCACATGGATGCAGGCTGAAAGCAGTGGCATTGTGATGTGTTTATCTGGGGCGGGTGGAGGGCAACTTAGAGGTTCTGGCTCACACAACACAAAAGGGCTCTTTCAAATATCTTCCAAGAATAAGTTTTTTAGATAATAGTAGTTCTTAGCTAGATAAGTGAACGAACTGGGGAAGAAGAGAGCTCAACTTTCAACACGGCAAAAATACTTTTAAAGAAGTGACTATGTGAACACTTCACCTCCAAAAGACTTATCTTTTCTTGCAGATGGAAGTCAGAGCTGAGAGGTGTGTTCATCATCAACTCTGTGGGCTGTGAACCTCTGAGGGCAGTGTCATTTTGAGCTTCATTTTCCCACAATCTCCTCTCAAAGCACCTAGTATGTGTTATGTGGGCACTCCCTGAGAATCACAGTGGGAACTGGGTGACTTATTTCTAGCTTGGATCAGATCCATAGCCTTCTCCCTGCCTCTCTGCTGTTTCCAGGATGGATCTCTTTCAAACTCCCCCATCTTCTGGTCTCTCACTTACCAAGGTTTCCCCGGAGACAAGGGGCAACAAACTACTTAGTGACTTTCAACTGAGGAAACATTACAATAAGCAAAATGCAAATGAATCATCATCAGACTGAGCGTGAGCATTAAACATGAGATGGAGAAGTCCCTTTGACAGTCTTCAGGAGTTGGCTGCAGAATAATACGTAGTGATGGCCTTCACAATGAGGATACCTATCCTTCTATGCAGCTGTAACACTCCTATGCATTTATTCTTAGGGAATCAACAGAGATGTGAGCACACAAAGATGTTCACCACAGCGTTATTTATAATTCAGAAAAATTGGAAACAAATGAAAATTAATGGGAGGCTAATTAAACTATGGTTCATGCTGTTTGATGACCACAATCAGGTTTCAGAAGACTATTTAATTACATAGAGAAATATACATTTTCACATTGTTATGTGAGAAAAGCAGGACAAAATTTTAAGTAGAGAATAATTACAAATTTTAAATAGATACAGAGATGATTGGGAATATACTAAAGTGGAAACTGTAGCTAATTTTTATTTTCTTCCTTTTGCTTTTTTATATTTTCCAAAGTTTTCTTCTGTAACCATATATTTATAGTCATGAAATTATATTCTATATGGTCAGAAGATTTCCAGATTTTTTTTTCCAGCTGTTAAGCTCGACCTTATGATAATGGGAAGTCATTAGGAAAGAGCAGTTCAGGAAGTGACGTATGAAGAGCTCAGTTAAAAGAGAGGGCTCAGTGGTTAATATTTGGAAAGGGAAGTTCTATAATGTACAGGATGAGTTTCCTAGGGTATAAAGGCTGGAGAGAGAGAGAGAGAGAGAGAGAGAGAGAGAGAGAGAGAGAAGCAGGGAAGGAACAGAGAAGAGGAGGAGGAGGTGGAAGAAGACCGGGAGGGCTGGCTGACAGGCAGGCATCTGAGAGATACTGAGATCTGATATCTACTTCACTAGATACTACTTCAGTTCCTCATCTGACTTACTTTAAATCTTGAGTTCAATCAGATCCATACTGAGTCTTTTAAATATTGCCCATTTTTTTTTTTTTAAAGATTTATTGATTGATTGATTGATTGATTGATTGCTGTGTTGGGTCTTCGTTTCTGTGCGAGGGCTTTCTCTAGTTGCGGCGAGCGGGGGCCACTCTTCATCGCGGTGCGCGGGCCTCTCACTATCGCGGCCTCTCTTGTTGTGGAGCACAGGCTCCAGACGCGCAGGCTCAGTAGTTGTGGCTCACGGGCCTAGTTGCTCCGTGGCATGTGGGATCTTCCCAGACCAAGGCTTGAACCCGTGTCCCCTGCATTGGCAGGCAGATTCTCAACCACTGCACCACCAGGGAAGCCTGCCCATGTGTTTTTTTTAGCCTTATTCTCTCTAGTCTTACTCATTTTTTGTTGCTGTTTTTCTTTTCGCTTATTTTTCCTTCCTAGAGAGAAATATTTGATAGGGAAAAGGATATGAGGCACCTTCTATGAACTTTACACCAAAGACAAAAATACTGCCACCAGAACCACGAGCATTCTGTCTATGTGAACTAGGAAGCCTGAGGTAAAAATCAGCACAGCATTTCTTTCATATGAGGTCACAGATGATCTTCAGGACTCTGATTTGAGAAGGTAATTAGTTCCAAAGAGACTTGTAGCTCTGGGCCACACTGTCCACACAGATCTTTTAAAAACCCTATGCAGTACCCAACAATGCAACTTCAACTCCTGACAGGATATATCACCATCTTGTTTCAGATGTAGTTTAGAGAGAATATACTTTGAATACTAACAAGAGGAAACCACAAGTGTAATGCGAACTGTGGTTATTCTTCACTCCTATCTTCATGTAATGGCAGATTACCTTATTCTTCCAATTCATCGTTAAAGAAAAAAGATCACACTTGAATAGAATATACTAAAAAGTTCCCACTGGTACATAACTCAATTTTAAAAAATGAAATCAGATTTTCTACAAGTAGAAACTAGACTTTGACATGGATGATTTGTATTCATTTTTATAAAGATGTCCAAAGCATTCCTTTCTGTGATGTCCACATTTAATAACAACAATGACAACAAGAGCATGATATAGAGGAGGGGTCAGTAAACATTTTCTGTAAAGTGCTGGATGGTAAATAATTTAGGCTCTCTGTGGGTCACATGGTCTCCGTCACAACATTCAACTCTGCTGTTGCAGCACAAAAGCGCTCATAGGCCAGATATAAACAAATGAGCATTGCTGCGTTCCAATAAAACAGGCAGTGGGCTGGAACTGGTGTGTACTGATCAGCCCTTGCTATAGAGGAAGGGGGTATGTCTGATGGGGCAGCAGGGGAGGGGGGTGACGGTCCTAAAAACCAGGCTTCCATGGCACCACCACTAGCTTGTCTTGGCTCTTCCTTAAGCATGTCAGGCAAGTTCTCAGGTACTTTTGCTTCTGTTGTTCCTTCTACCTGGACAGCTCCATCCTCAGATTGCCCACAACTTGCTCCATCAGCACATTAGGAACACTGACAGGCCCGGACACTCCATCTGAAGGCACACCTGTGTCATCATTCTCTACTCTGTAACTTCCCTCTCTTTTCCTCTTCACATTACCTTCACATTACCTAGCATTATGCCATGTGTTTACGTATTTATTTTTCACATTACCTAGCATTATGCCATGTGTTCACGTATTTATTTTTTGTCTATTTCCTCCACTAGAATGTAAGTTCCTGAGGGCAGTGATTTTATTTTGTTACTGCTGTCACTCCAGCACCTAGAACTGTGTTTGGGATGTGGTCAGCATACAAAGGTGACTTAGGGACAACATTTGATTTACTTGTACATCAATTCCTCACCTGTAAGATGATGACATCAGATGGACCTGTGTTTCCCAGAGGTGGTACCCAGATGCATTTTTCTTTTAACAGTTGGATTTATAATAATATATAATATTTAAGCAATGGCTAAACCTGTAATTTAATAAATATTATTGTTTGGTGACATACATTTTCTTTTGTGGAGTTATGAAAAAATGAATCCACCCAAAATATTTAATAAATTAGATTAAAAATGATTTGTAGATAATGATGGTACCACATAAGCAAGTGAAGTTTGCGAAACACAGGACCAATTCCTCTTAAATGCCCCTTTGGCTCCTTGTTTTTATTCTAATGCATGAAAATAAATGTATTGTGTTCTCTAATATTCAGAATTGCCCTTGACCTATAAAGTAAAACAATGCCAGAGGAACATGACAAAGCCATCTGCCTCTGGAGCATAATACCACCAACATGGTTTTCCTAAAACAGTCAATCAGGATACCCCCTGGTCAATACCCTTCTTTAGCTCCCCAACCCCAACAAGATCAGATCAGTTCAGTATTTAAAACCTTTCAGGATCTGCCTCTGAAACTATCTGTTCAAATCTCTCAATCTCCCTCCAAATCTTTAAACACATTATGCTCCAGTACACTAGATTATTGATTATTTCCCTAATGCACCATGCTGTGCCACACTCCTCAACCTTTGAATATGCTGTCCCATTTGCCTGGAATGCTAGGTTCCTCCTTCTGTACTTAGCAAACACCTGTTTGTTCTTCCTAACTGCACAAAATATTGTATTCTTTGACAAGCTTGGCTGGCCACTGCCAGACAGAATGAATCACCACAACTACTGATCCACTTCCATACCTTGCTCACACTTCCATTAGAAGAAAAGTCATATAATTTTATAATTATTTGTTTTCATTTCAAGATTTATAATCACCCACTGCCAATTTCTGCTGCAAACACACAGTACTCTGGGTCTATCATGGCATAACTAGAGTTTCATAGCCTTGCCTAGGACACTCTCCTTCTTTTTCTATTTTTAACATTGTTTCTGCAGAAATATCAATTTCTCACTCCTAGTCAGTCATCTTTGGGGAATAATTCTTTGTGGGTTATTTATACTAAATTATTTTAATTACTATAATTAGTATATAAATTATTATACAAATTATTTGTACTAAAATTCTCCTTATAGCCTCTAAACTTAAATCATATACACCTTAACATAAAGTTAAATTAGATTATATTTTTATCACTAGATTTGCAAAAAATTCAATAAATTATGCTTTATAATTATAACTGAAACATCTTTTTTCAGTAGGTCATGCTATGTAAATTACACTTAAAATACAGGCAGAATTTTATATAGATGTACTATGAATATATACTAATGTTAACCTCATAGAATTTTTGTGAACAATTTAAAAATATATTTCATGTTTCTTTGGAAAATTGTTTCATTATGAATCAGTTAATTATTGCTTGGCAATAATATATTACATTTATAAACTATTCTACAGTTCACAAATGCTTCCAAACATAGTATTTTATGCAATACTCACAATAACTCTGTAAGGTAGGTATTATAAAATTCCATTATTCAAATTAAAAACTGGGGTCTACAGAGGTTTAGTCTCATTCCTAAGTTGTACATCAGCTATTGGCTTAGCCTGATGGAGCCAAAGCCCTTGTGCTTCCATAGGGTACAGAGAACCCTGCATCCTCTATATGCTATGACTAACCTTAGGAATGCTGAGTCATCTTTTTCTTCTTTGTGGTGGGATAAGTGCATTTTAATCATTATGATCTTAATAAAAATATACACACTTCATCAAGCCTAAAAGACTGCTGAAAAATTGAAATGAGGACATAGGCTTCTATTTCAAAAGTATCCTAATTATGATCAAGGATTAGACATCTGTTCGAATATAATAGCTATTTCCATACATGGTGACATAAAAACTTAAAAGCTCCACACATACTTTTAGTGACTTCACTGCCTTCATTGACCAAAAAACATACCTACATTGGAGCCAGCTCTATAAAACCGGTGTACATCTTAGGAAGATAATAATAGGATAAACTTCACCCAGAGAAGCAGGAAATGAAAGACAAAATTATGACTAACAAAATTATAAGACTGAGATTTGACATATTCAAGAGCTAGAAAGTTTAAAATGATAGGTCATTTGTTAGAAAGCAGCATCAGTGTGACAATGCCAGTGTACAGCAAGTCACCAGGAGGGCTTTCTACATTCCTGGAGGCCGCATACATGGGAAATACAACCTTGTTTTCTGTCAAGTAAATGCAGAGCTGGGGCAATGTAATGTCATCCTTTAAGTCCTTAATTCTGTTTAGCTTTCACAATTCATTCCCACATCATTCTGATTTTGTCAGGAACTAAAGAAATGTGCTGAGTCATGAAATTGGAACATTCTATGTTATGTTGAAATGTGAAGTTTATGTGACAAATGATAGCATAGATTCAGAGGCTGATTTTTACTTTGTTTGCCTCTTTTGTCCTGGAAGGATGAAGATGCTAAGAAGAAGGGGGCAATGGATCAGTAGCTGTACTTCTATCTGTAATAGAGTTCTCAAATGAGGATTAACTGCTTAGGAAATCAGTGTCTCTCTCTCTCTCTCTCTCTCTCTCTCATTTTTATTATTTTTAGTTTCTTTATCATCAGTCCTAATTACCTTAAAGTATTTTGGGTACAGAAACAGACTCAATCAATGAGTGATTAGTTCAGTTCAAACTCTTCATCCTCACAAAGTACAGACTTAAATTTGGGGCAGGATTTTATTTCTGAAATCCTGATTTTTCTTTATCCATTCAAAGGCAGAGCCTAGTGGAAGCATGACTGATTAGGGGTCCCAAGATACGCATCCTAGCCATGCCTTGTTGACCCCTAGTCGTGTAAACTTGGGGGAGGACTTAATCTTGGTGATCTCATGGTCAACTCCAGGTCTCAGAGCTGAGGATTCTGGGAATCAGAACCTGACAGCTTTGTTATTAGTTCCTCATTAATGTGTACAAAATAGATGTAGAGGTGTTTTTTTTTTTTAAATAAGAGGGTATTTTTATTTTAATTTTTACAAATTCATGAAATCACTATTCTTCTGAAAACAAACAAAAATGTAGCAGAGCACACAGTTTTGTGCTTACTGAGCACAAAGCACATAAGGAGATTTGAACTAATAAATAATCCCTGAAGGAATTCTCCCCAGACTCCAACCATTCTTAAGAATGCCCCTGGTTTAGCAATCTGGCACACGTGTCAAGTCCTAATTCTGTTTCAATAAGACTTCAAGTATTATTAAGATATTACTGCAATTAATTAATAACTTGACATTTCTATTTCTGCTATTGAGAGAGTTTTTAAGACCAGAACTTGGTGTTCTCTTGCCCTGATTCCCAACCAAATGATAAATCAAATCTTGATGGTCATTCCAGTCAGAATATGCAGAGTCTGCCCATGATTTGTAATTTTTCTTTAACCTAACAATCAAGAATTACTTAACTGAAGAAACTGAGGCCAAATCAATACCATTTTTATCATCAGAAGTAAGTTATAAGCAGATAGGTCCAGCGATGTAACTGTAAAGCTATTCCTATCTCTCTCTGGAAATGAAAAATTATTAGGTATTAAGTTAATGCAGCATAAATGTATTTCTGTCTGATAGCCATCTTTCTCTGTCAAATTACTAGATTGTTAGGTAGAAAATAAAGGCATCCACATAAATTCAGCCTCTGGTTATGTTGTACTAATGTGACAGTTCTAAAGTGGTTCAAGGTTATTAGCTTCCATATATTGCCAATGCCTTTCCTTACATACTCCCTACCAAAGCCTATATCTTTTTGATTTATTCTTACCTTAGTATGTTAATAAAAAAATTTCTCTGAAAGATTTTAGGTCCTGGAAGATACTAATACATTTATTAGCTTTCTTTAAATATATTAATTTAAATTTGATGCACATAGAAACGAACAAAAATTCAGAAGTAGGTGTAAAAAATGTTAGTAGGTAGTGCAAAAATATAGATTTAGTTTCCAAGCTGTATTCCATTGGATGGCAACGTGGTATTTTTCTCTTGTTTTCTTACCACCTCACCCTTACTCTGATGTAGAGAATTCCATTCTTTGGATATTTGATGCCAAAATGAAATTCTGATAGCAAAATTCTTCTGAAGGAAGCTATATTAGTAAAGCTATTTTTTAAAATGGACTGTGCTGGCTTTCTAATTTGTCCCTTTAATTCATTCTCCACCCAGCAACAAGAGTGATCATTTTTTTTCTTAATTAATAGACTTTCTTAGAGAAGTTTTAGGTTTAAAGAAAAATTGACCAGAAGTACAGAGAGTTCTCAAATATCCCCTCCCTCCACTTATCCCCATGGTTTCCCATATTATTTAACTCCTTGCAGTGCTGTGCTACATCTGTTCCAAATGACGACCTGATACTGATATATTTCCATTAACTAAAATCCACAGTTTACATCAGGGTTCACTCTTTGTGTTGTACAGTTCTATGGTTTTGCCAAATGCATAATATCATGTATCCATCATAGCAGTATAATATAGAATAGTTTTACTGATGACCATTTAAAATGATGTATTAGCTCATGGCATTCCATCTCCCTTACCACAAATCACTCAGTGACTCCCAGAATAAAATCGAGATTCCTTAGCAGGTCTCAGAGGCCTTGCACAGTCACATCCCAACTCACTACCTCCAGCCATACCAGCCTTCTTTCAGATCTGCAACTTTTCCACATAAAAGAGATGGAAGAGTAAAAATGTCATGATAGAATTTACTCTTTAATTTGAATACTCCTTTTTGAGGGGATACAAATAACACTCATGACCTGGGTGGAGGGGGGTGTGGATGATCTGACGTCCGCATTTTGAATGTAAATTTTCGTAACACAGATTTGTTTAATTTGATAATGTAGTTTATTTTAAGATATCTGTTTGGCACATGAGAGATAAGTATGATAATGATTTTGGAAGTCATTAGTAAAGACGTTAATCACTGGAAAATCATGGAGCAGAGACCAGGTATCCCAATTCATTTCTTAATTTAATCTTCAAACCCTAAGTTTGCAAGAGATCTTAGGTCCTTTCTCCAATATTTAATAGAAAACTAAGTAAGTTCTTCTGGTGAATGACACCTTGTTTCTAGCTGGTGAGATAACTGCAAAGGAAAATCATAAATACACACATTCACATGAAATTCCTGACTCTGGGATGCGATCCTTTTCATTAGAATACTGTCTGTGACCAGTCATTAAAACTGCCACTACAGGTAAAGGCATAAAATATACTATAATACTGACTTTCACTCACACACACACACACACACCCAAAATAATAATATATTTCTTTTGTTCAAACAGGTATTTCTTTTCCCTTTTACTTTTTTCTTTGACATACTGATATGTATACTACTGTTAAATAGTGCTCTACCTGAGGCCATAGTAGATGAAGAACAAGGATGAAATATGAGACTCATATTAACATACATGTGTATGTGTTCTGTCTCTCTTCAGATCCTAATGTTAGTTATTTGAAAGTGAGTTATTATGAAAGTGGGCATGTATTTCTACAAATGTACAAATCTAATATTTCGCAGGAGAGAACCAAGTAGAGAAAACACCTTCCTGTGCATATCAGTTCTAACACAGAAGTCTTTAAACAATCATTAAGCATAAGATGTAAACAGAAGCTTAGTCGTACAACTGCTAATTGTACTTCATTAAAGTTGATGCTACCTGGAGCTCTGACTCCAGCCATCACACAGAGGATTTGAAAACGGGCAGTCAGAGTTGTATTCACTTATTTTTAAATGAATTCTCACAAGCATTCAAGAATATTTGTTGAACACGAACCTTGTACAAAGTTCTTTTAGTTGATGAGGTGGTACCAAACTTTACAAAGACCTCCTATCTGTTTTTAAGTTTATGCTGTGTTCTAGAGCAATGCTTCTCAAATGATTTGTGGTGAAGGACCATTTTAAAAACTTTTTTCGATCGGTTACAAACTCATAGTTCTGTAAAATGCCATGAATTGATTATGCACTTGGATTTTGTGGCAGTGGCAAGTTGCTCTAAAAGTTTCCAAATGTTTACTCTCAATTTTGCTCTTCTCTCATCATTCACAAACAGTTCGTGAGCCAGCACCAGTCTGTGTACCGTAAGGCACTACTCGATGAGTAGTCCATGAACCAGCAGCATCAGGGAACCTGTCAGAAATGCAGATTCTTAGGCCCCACCCCAGACCTACTGAATCTGCATCTGCATTTTAATAAGATCCACAGGGGAAAAGCACTGTTCTGCAGGGAAATCAATCAGACGAATGAAAGATTACAATAACATTTAATAATAGCAATAATAGCAAACAGGTTTACAGCCCTTACAGTAAGTACGCATACACTGGTCTAATTATTTTCATTTATCAACTAATCTGATCCTCATAACAAACCTGTGAAGTTAAGTGCTTTTATTATGCTCATTCTGCAGGTAAGGACACCAGACAGTAGAGATTAACCGTCTAGTTCAATGTCACACAGCTAGGAAGCAGAATGTAGGAATGAGAATAGCTTCAGGGACATGAGAGAAGTTGAGACTGACTGAGAGGGTGCTCAGATGTGGGAAGGGTCAACTTTGGACAGGACAGGTATTTGAGCTGGGTCTGGCACATAGCTGGCATTCCTAGCATACAGTAGGCACTTAAATGATTTTGGTTGCATTTCGCTGAGCTACATAACTTTTGTCCTTCCCTATTTCCATAGTTTCAGGGAGGTGGTTTCAATTTAATTACCTGTTCTCATAACTCTACACTTTTTTAGATTCAGCTCAAATTTTTCTTTCTTCTCCTATTTCCCCTGTTTCCAACTCTACAGTGAAAGTGTTTGTTTCCTTCCTTGAGCTTCCCTATACTTTGTTCTTTCCTGGCCCATTAACACCTTCTGTCCTGACTAATAGTGTGCAGCTAGCCTACGTCCTCAGGCTCATGTAGGGAAGGGACCACATCTATTTACGTTTTTACCTTCTTCTTGAAACCCAAGTGCCTGGTACCTCAATAAACCTTTGTTAAAATAATATAAAGTTACCAAGAAAATAGATCGTTCGGCTGTGGGTGGAACATTCTTTTAGATATTCATTGCTCTCTATTTTCCTAACACGTTCTGCACCAGAACCTTAACATGAACTGTCAAACCTTAAAATATTAGCAAAATATAACTGTCAAGCATTGCCACTGAGTTGACTGATTACACTGATCACATGCCCACACACATCGTGTTTGTGTGCAGAAACACACACACACACTTTTTTTCTGTTGGAATCTGGTAGGCACACACCAAGTTCTACTTTTACCAGTTCTATATTACAAAAACATGCTGGAAAGCACTGAAAACGGAGAAATATATAAAAATGTAATTCATCTCCACCCTTCCTTTTGTTGGCATTATAGCTTGTTAGTGCATTTTAAGGACAATGGGTCCATAGATCATTCTTGAATGCTTGGACCTTCAAATTAATATTCTGTAGTCTAAGGATAAAAATCTTAGAAAAGTTCTGGATTGTCAAATGCTATTTTGGGGGTATGCAGTCTTTTCTTAATGTCAGTAGATGTCATTATTTAAATTCAGCCATTTGTTAAATAGTATAATTGCCCATCAATTATGTTTTCCCACTGAATTTAGACACATGTTATACCTCCCCTCTGCTCAAAAATTTTCAAGTCTTAGAAACTACAGGCTGATGGAGATGATCTGAAAAATAATTTTAGTCAGCATAATTCAAAATTATAGAGAGGATCAGAACTTTTACTACCTAGGTAGCTTTTAAATGACAGTCCTTGCTAGATTCTGTTTTACCCAGATAGAAAATTCTGCATTTTATATCTTAAAAAAATAAAACTATGCCAGCAGAATCCTAAACGGATAGGTTTTAGTTGGCATTTGCATGTGTGTGCCCTGGACAGGTTTAAATGATTAATTAGTCCATAAATTGAGGACAAAATCCTGAAATGCTTTGTTCAGTTATTTTTATGGCTCCCTTTCCTTGCTCTTAGGTGCACAAATCCTACCCTCATCTGTACTGCACTGCTCATTATTTAACATTTAAGACCTAATTGATGAGTTCCTCATGGCACTGTTACTATCAACTTGAGTTTCTGTGCCAGACATCAATACAAATCACTTGGAGAATATCTATGTGAATCCTAAACCACTCAATTAGTGATTCTGTTCTAACAGTCCTCCCTTACCTGGACTGCTTAGCAAAAGAAAGAGGAATGAAATGGTAGCCTGCTGGTGTTCCCCTCTATGACTGGGGACAAAGCATTCCATTGCCTCCGTTTCTCCTTTTGCAAACCTAAAGAATACTTCTCTTATTACCTCGCAAGGGACTGTGGTCTGGATTGATAACATGATGACAACCTTGGATTCTTTGAGTGTCATATGAAGACTTGTTACACAGAATGCTGGCTTGCTGTATGCAGAATAGAACATTCTTTTTAAGCTTTCTTTTTATGGTAATAGGTGGTTGAATTTAAGCAGTTCTAAATTACATTCTTGCTTGACTTATACCTAAATGTCAATTTTCTCTGGATTAAAAAAAGCACTATATGAATTCATGTGACAAAACACACACACACAACACACACAAACACAACCAACTATTAGGAATTTTCTAAGATTTAAGTAACATGGAATTTGATTACACAGTGCATTCTGGGGCTCAGCCACAGCAGGCTGCAGATACCAGGCAGGCTGATTATGACTTAAGCATTGTTTCAATGTGATTTTGCAAAGGATTTCATTTAATGCAGATTAGTAAGTTTATTAAGCTGTTGATAATTGAAGCCTCTTAGGTTCAGTAGGTACCATCCAGCGAGGTAGATTAGTGGGGTTTAATTTGTTGCTCTCAAATAGCAAACAAAGACTTAGCAGAATAATTACATCTCCTCTGTGGACTAATAAAAGGCGACATCACATTGGTGCTTATGGCCATTTCTGCATTTCTGCAGTTTCTTTTAGAGCACTGCCTTTGGAGTTTCCCGCATCTCTCTCAAGTGACATCAAAACCCATCACCTGTGAATTATGTTACTTAGAAATTAAGGTTAGTTACATGAAATGTGAGCCACAAATGGAAATATTCACTTTAGAGCAAGCTGTGCTCTCTCTACCTTAGTCAGAACTTTTCCACTATTTCCTAAAATTTTCTGTCTACCCCCTTGTCCAGATTATAAGTACCTCAAGGGTGGGGGCCGTGTCTCTCATCTGATTCCTTAGCAATTAGTACCATATCTGGCATATTGAGGCACTCAGTCTGTTTGCCTAACAAACAATGAATTATCTTAAATAATCAAAAGTATGCTCTAAAAATAACATTATCACCAAGTTTTCCAGTTCTAGGAAGTTAGTCTTAGCCAGAGTATAAAGTTGCTGTGTTAGCCAAAAGACTAAGAGTCAACATATGAAAGAGATTGTACGAAAGAGTAAAATGATGATTTATTACCCAATAGATTCTTGGACACACAGAGCATTCAGCCTGTTAGTCGACTAAATAAATTAACTTAGTGTCTTGACATGACCCAGTCCTCACTTTAGTTGATTTGGTTACATGCGTTTGGTGTCATCACAACATGAAGAGACAGAGGCCTCATTCCTCTGGGACTCCTAGGTCTGCCATATTTCTAACAGAGTCACAAACCAGACAGTGAAAAATGCTATACTGGGGGGAGCTGACATAAATAACATTTCTTAACAGGAAATGCCAAAGCTGTTTGGAATGGTTAGGAATAAGTTTCTAGAAATAATCTTGGTATTCTTTCTCTTCCATTCCTGGATATCAGATTATTAGCAAGACTGCAGGTGTGGAGACTCAGGCCTTAGGAATCACTGCTGGTTTGTTTTCTCCACTGGCTTTTCAGCTACTTTATTTTTTCAGAATGACACCTGAACTTCAAAGTTAGTGAGACATTTTGAGTATTCTGGAACATAGCACCTTCCTCAAAATTAGTTTTAAACTTAATCCCACTCCTATGTCTCCCACTTCATACTATTGATCACATGAGGTCTACCTTGACTTACTGGTAAAGTTCTCCCTTGCAAGTGACTTTGCAAGGATGTTTGGCTGCAGGCCATGGCAACTGTTCCCAATGACTTCACAACATCATAAAGAGCAGAGAAGAATGAAACCTGATTCTGGTCCTTCATTTGAGTGAGTGGTGACTTTGTTTTAGACTGGGTACCGTTTAAACCATGGACCCATTCCTCAAGACAACATCCCTAGACATATATGTTCCCTATAACACTTAATATGATAGTAACAAACCTCAAAAGGATAGATATATAAGAGTGCTAAAGCAGGGATTATAAAGAAGTACTCAAACCAGTGTGCTTCCTAGAGATCTCAGTTAGTGCCTGCCTGTCCATATGTAGCCATTTTTATCGTGATACCATATCCTCACCTACTCCCCCACCATGGTCATAACTGAAAGACCAGTGGACCAGTGGTGGTGCCTGACATCACAGCAAAAAAGTCATAGGCTGTCCACTACCTTTGACTTATGAAGGACCCCAAAGAGAAGTTGATCAATCATAGTCCTTTTCTTGGAAATCTGAACTTAGAAACTCAGAGAAAATGAAGCCAGGAACCATGGGGAACTAATGCAGAGAAGTCTTGAGGCAGAGAAAGTTCCAACTAGGTAACAACACTTAGGTATAAGTAGAAATTCAGAGAGGGGAACATGTGCATTATCAGAGTACTCCATAGTGCCTGTGCAGTTAGAAGTAGAAACGCTGTGTATGAGAGAGAAACAAGGTAGCCCATGAAAGACAGAGAGATGGGGAGAGTAGTCCTGCTTCCTGATGATTTTCCCATTCCAATTCTAGTCAATTTCTAGGCTCACAATAATTTCCTCTTCCCTAACATGACTTGAGTGATTCTCATTAGAACAGCTAGGAAAGGTAACAATAAAATCTTATGAGCCAAAAGATACCAAAAAACCTTATTTTTTCTTAGTTCACAGATCCAACTCTCAAGTGCTGTGTCTCATTTGCTCTACCTGAGCTCCATGTTGGGAGAAACTGACATTCAGAGAGGGAGATAGGACTTGCTCAAGGTCACACCACTAGCAACCAGCAAAAGCAGAATTAAAGCCAGCTCTTCTGATCCAGACACCTGTGCAATCCAGTCCCATCACACTAGCCCCTCCACATGGAAGGCAGAGTCAGCTGGCATCTAAAACAGAGTATTTTCATCTCTGAAAAGGGGCTGATTTGTACGACAAGTACAGAGAGGCTGACGCATTCTGCTTGTATCAGGGACATAATCCTAGTTGTTATTTTGCTTTTGGAAACAGTTACAGTGTTAGCTCTGACATCCATGAGTCTTGGATGTCCCAACATTTCCCTTACTGGGATTCATCTAAAGGAACTTAATGGGTGGGCCAAAACGTGCCTTCGGTATTTTAAATAAAAATAAAAGACACATTTCTCATTTTCACTAAGAACTTTATTGAACAACGTATTCACCCTTTTGTTCCACTACCTTCTGCCATTTTTCAGGCAACTTCATAATTCCATCTTCCCAAAACTTTTTATCTTTTTGAGCAAAGAACTGTTCCAGGTGCCTTTTACAGTCTTCCTGGGAATTGAAATTTTTTCCATTAAGAGAATTTTGTAAAGACTGAAATAAATGGAAATCCAAAGGTGCAATGTCTGGTGAATACAGCGGATGAATCAGAACTTCTCAGTCAAGCTGTAACAGTTTTTGCCTGGTCATCAAAGAAACATGCAGTCTTGCGTTATCCTGATGGAAGATTATGCATTTTCTATTGACTAATTCTGGACATTTTTCATTGAGTGCTGCTTTCATTTGGTCTAACTGGGAGCAGTACTTGTTCAAATTAATTGTTTGGTTTTCTGGAAGGAGCTCATAATATAGGACTCCCTTCCAATCCCACCATATACACAGCATCACCTTCTTTGGATGAAGACCGGCCTTTGGTGTGGTTGGTGGTGCTTCATTTCGCTTGTCCCACAATCTCTTCCGTTCCACATTATTGTACAGTATCCACTTCTCATTGCCCGTCACAATTTGTTTTAAAAATGGAACATTTTCATTACATGTAAGTAGAGAATTGCATGTGGAAATACAGTCAAGGTTTTTTTTTTGCTTATGTGGAACCCAAACATCAAAGCGATTCACATAACCAAGCTGGTGCAAATGATTTTCAACGCTTGATTTGGATATTTTGAGTATGTCAGCTATCTCCCGCGTAGTATAACGTTGACTGTTCTCAATTAATGTCTTAATTTGATTGCTGTCAACTTCAACTGATCTACCCAACTGTGGTGCGTCATCCAGCGAGAAATTTCCAGCACGAAACTTCGCAAACCACTTTTGACGTGTTTGATCAGTCACAGCACCTTCTCCATACACTGCACAAATCTTTTTTGTGCGTTTCAGTTGCGTTTTTGCCTTTCTTGAAATAATAGAGCATAATAGGCCAAAAATGTTGTCTTTCTTTCATCTTCAATATTAAAATGGCTACACAAAAATTCACCAATTTTGATGTCTCTTTTAAAATGCACGCTGATATGACAGCTGTCACATACAACCTTACAAAATTGCTTCGAATGAAGTTAAAGACAACTAAGTGCTACTAAAGCCATCTTATGGAAAAAACTGAACGAACATTTTGGCCAGCCCAATAATTCTTGGCATTTGGGTAGTTGTTTTCTTGGCTATATTGAAAAACATATTTTGGGGATCTTAAGAAATCTAGGGACATGTATTTACAGTGAGATTCATCCCCTTTCAGTCTCCATCCTTTGCTGTTGTTCAAAATGAAGAGCTTCCTAGGGCGTTTTCCTGTATTAGGGGTGGTTTACAATGATCGCTTGCAGGGACAACGCCCACATGCAAACTCTTTAATTTGCTTTTTTACAACTTATTTTGTACATTCTTTCTGTCTTACAAAAGTTGTGCTAATTCACTGAGGATCCTTTGGAAAACAGTTACACAAAGAGAAGAAAATATACGTTACCTCTAATCTTGACTCCTACCCACAGAGAACTCTGATAACATGTTGGCATATGTTCTTGGTGGAAAAGTATAGGATACCCCAGAAGCCTACAAGGCAAATGTCTGATTTCTCCCTGGGATGCAATGACCTAGTGAAAGCATGCAGAACTGAATTAACCATTCATCTGAGAATGTGCTGATCAGGCATGTGAGGGCAGAACTAGTGATGGCCCCAGCATGGGGCAGAGTGTGCATGTGGCATGTGGCAAAGGTGCTCCTTATTACAGGAGAGATGTGGCATTTTATACAAATACCCCAAATAGTTCCTGTATACAGAGGACACAGCTATGCCTTTGTTTTTGCAATATCCTAAATATGGTTGATTTATATCCCTGCTTCACAGAGCTGGGGGACATGTATTTTGCTAATTTAAGTGATTAAAAAAACTAGGATAATCTTGGAGATAATTATAAGCATTCTGATGTATTAGAAAACAAGTTTAAGAATCAATGACTTGAAGTGGAACTCCTGCTAAAAATTGTTCCAGGAGTTTGTGAAAAATGTACATTATGGTCCCTTGTTCATAGATTATGCATCTGTAGGTGATAGTGGGTCTCCAGCATCCCAATTTTTAAATAATAACCAGAGTTAGTTCCGTGAACTACTGTCTGAGCAACACTGCTAAGATTTCCTCTCGGCCACTGGTTGGCATCTGAGTTTCTCGAAGTCGGCTATTTATGTTTATTTGCAAGATGCCAAACCCACTGCCACTGCCTTGGTTAGGTCCTCTCTCTCACTCCAACACCATTACTCTAGGTTTCCTAACAGGCCTCTCTGCTCCCCACTCCCTCACCCTATTCCATCCTTCACAGTGCCATAAAAAATATCTTCTTAAACCAGAATTCCTCAACCTCAGTACTGTTGACACTTGGGGCTGAATAATTCTTTGCTGGGTGTGGGTACTGTCCTGTCCTTGTAGGATGTTTAGCAACATCTATGGGCTCTACTCACTAGAAACCAGTAACATCCCCATCCCTGGTTGTAACAACCAAAATTGTCTCCAGTCATTGCCAAACATCCCTTTGGGGCAAAACAGACCCTGGTTGAAAACCACTGCTCTTAAACCTTAGGTCTCTTCTTCTATTGTCCAAATGTTTTACCATGGCAATCAAATACCTATGTGATCTGCCTCCAAAACAGGCTTCCAGCCGTGCCTACTGCTAAACTACTCAATGATCCTTGCTCTTCACCGAACTAGGCCATTCTAGTTTACCCAATATCAAGAACCATTGATATTCACAACTCTGTACATTAGCTTCTGCTTTTTCTCAAGCCTTAAGCATCCTTTTCTTTTTTTGCTTGCTTTCCCAGGAAAACCTGACATCTTCAAAGCTTAGCTTAAAATCCACCTTCTCCAAAGTTTTCTTGATTTTCCTAATTATCTCCACTCCTTCCTTGTGTGTACTATTTTTTTTTTTTTTTGCCTCTATCTAGAGCTTTTTCATTCAGACTTGTCCCACAACCAATTTTTTGCCCATCTCTTTCCCTCTCAATTGCAAAGACCAGAACGTATTTCTTCCCAACTCATTAGCACTGAGCATAGGGAAAGCACAAGTTGGCCCTTAATAACTGCGCAAATGAATAAAAGTGACATTTAAAGCACACTACAGAGAATAAAAGTTTTTTAATCTATATGTTATAACTGACTCACCAAGAATGATGGAAACAAAATTAAATGTGTGTGCTATAGACCTACAGCATTACACTTTAAGTCAGGATATTAGCCATCAACATTTTAGAATATTTAATTTGCAGTAAGTCCTTAACTAAAGTTAAGTTAAAATCAGTAAGAAAAAGTGACCAAACTACTCATAAGCAGCCCAAAATTAAACAAAACCAGTCCCAAACCAACACATGAGCAATGTTCACTTTAGTGTTTTCCTGCTTTTAAGAGATATAAATTATACCTCAAATCACCTTTGAAAAGCATTGATTCAGTAGGTGCTATGTTAGCATCTTTGGTAGAATTATTACAAAGGGAACTCCCAAGAAGTTCTAGGTTTTAGGAATTACTCTATTAATGGATTAACAATCACAGTAATTTACAACAGTTAGCTTGTCTCCATTCTCCCCTCATTGCCCTGTGTCCTTACTTTATGTTGTATAACAAATGCATCTAGTTGATCCTAAACATCCAATCTCAGCCCAGATCTAAAGCGCCTATTTTGACCACCTTAGCTACCCTGAACTCAGAAGGAGGAGATGGGGACAACAGCTCAAGGGTGAAATGAGGACTACTGAGGAAGATGGTGGTGGTGGAGGTCCTTTGAGAGTTTTTCTTTTTACCTAAAAGGTGTCTTTATCACTAATAACTGGGAGAAGACAAAACCAAAACAAAGTTTTAAAGGAGAGTCATTCTTCTAAATGGAAATCTGTAATTGCATTCTACCTAAGTTTACCAATATATACTACCTAACTCCTAAGCTATTTGGAGTTCTTTCTTATCACCTGTGCCCAAGTGATCGGGCTCCTGCTTAGAAAGAAAGGGGTCTGAGGATATGAATTCAGGTGACTTAGTTTAGATTGTTCCAGGTCTTATTAAGTCCAAATTGTGTCACATCTATACGTAGTTTTCCTCCTAATTTCAATGTTGAAGTTACAAAAGGAAAATGGAAGATTATTTAAGTGTTGGGAAGATCTTCAAAGAGCTAATTATTCACTGTCTACATTGTTACTCATCTAAAGTGCTAATAAAACTTAGTGAGAAACAATATAAGGAATATAAATATAAAAATGCATTCTCTTCCATTTTTAGAGCATTTTAGAATATACAGTGATGCAAATCTAATAGGTATAATTTTATACTATAATATTCATGTCAATATAGATGCCTTCTTTTTATGAATTATTACAGAAGAGAGTTTCCCTGAATATCTGAAATGACAAGAATAAACTTCTGGCAGGAAACTATAAGTTTCCCATTTCAGTAATTTTAATTCTTCTCATTTATGTTACATGTGGGTGAGCGAGGCAGCTCATACAAATCTCATATTTTATTGATATCTGGTTTTCTGTGTGTTTCAACATCTGTTTTTCAACTATCAATCCATTTATTCCTTATCACCAGACACTGGTTTGCTCCATTTTATCTATGTACATAAACACAACATATTTAACTCTCATATGCAAGAAGACTTACATTTGGGCAGAAGCACAGATATTGTAAAGGTCTATGAAGTACCGTGTTCCTTTCCCATAACCATCATATGAAGAAAAATAATGTCAACAACTGTGCAACTGCAGTATGACAAGTGTGAATGCCCTAATTGGTCAACTGGACCAGAATGATGAGTTGTTATTTTTTTTTAAACCGATGTCACTTCTAATCTATTACAACAGGAATGAACAGCCAAGCAGCCTATTTCCCACGGATATCTTCAAAGCTCTACAGATTGCCATTTGAACCATTCTTTAATTGCATCTGGCACAGATTGTATCATGCTCCATAGAACCAAGAAGGCATATTAACAAGATTTGGCTTTCCCCAAATCACTATAATGATGAGGCTTTATATCACTGAAGGAAGCTTAGCTTCAATCTTTACTATGAACTATTATAACCACTTAGCACATAGTAGTTGCCTGAAAACTTGAATTTTTATAACAATATTTTCATTTTTAAAAATTTCTTATTGGGCTAATAGGAGTTAAGAGAGTACGTTTTGCTTTTGTGTGTGTGTGTGTGTGTGTGTGTGTGTGTGTGGTTTATCCAATCTTAGATGTAAAATTTTCTGGATAATTAAGATAAAACTGGAAATAACCAGATAGTATATAGTCTCCAAAATTTTTCTCAGAAAATTTCTCTGATTAGGAGATTTTATTTTTGAATTTATTTTGCCATTGACAAATACATGTTTTGCTTTCAACTTCTGCTTATTGTCTTACCTCCACTGTTAATGTACATTGCATACCATTTTAAAAAATTCCCGTGATAACTGGAAGGACTGGATGTACCTTACCCTCCCCTTCTGAGGTCGTGACAATTCACTAACATTTTTGTCCAGCTACTTTGGCTCAGCAGAGACACTGACTTGACTCCTGGGCCTAGGATGAGAAGAGGAAGGAGATATGGTTCCCTTTGGGCTGACCTTTGCTTAAGTTAAGGAGTGATGATGTCTGTTTTGGAATGGGAAGAGACTGAATCAATAGCTCTTCTGATCAAACATGGAAGATTGAATATACGCAGTTTTCCTGGTTCTTCTTAAATATTCTCCTACAATGACAGTAAAGGAACAACAACAAAGGCATAGCCTATGAGGACAGGAGCATGGAGAAGGAAGTGGGAACACATGAAGGATGTCAACAACATTTTTGCAAGCTTCAAAGTAGATGAGTGGTAACTGATTTAGCTGATGAGGGACTCTTCCAAGCTAAGGGACTGGAAAGGGTGGCATAAGCCAACAACAAAGAAGCTGATTCACTCTGCTGAACCTCAAACAGGCTTAGAAATAGAGGCATCGGGGTATTTTTGAAGGCTGGGATGTGGGTGGGGTTGTGAGGCCAAGCCCACAGGGATAATTAGTTGAAAATATTTAAAAGAAGGAGCCAAATTTCCTCCTCCACTCCACAGAGCCAGGAAACTGCCCCTGTCCCACCCAGGCAGAAGACCAGAGGTTTACTCTTTTGAGAAGTTGAACCTCAGAGGATTGGGTTCTGGGGCAGAGCTGAAACAAGGCATGAGGCACAAGACTGAAACAAAAATATTGAGTGAAAGTGTACAAACAGACCAGTGAGATCCCAGAAGTTCCTTACCTCTCTCAGCTACACATGCGCAGACTGGCTGAATATCCTCACCACCCTCCCTGATCACTCTTACTCCATTCTGTACCCACTTTTAGGCAGGACACTGGAGGACTTTCCTTTGGAAATACTAAAGAGCACCAAACAGAGACCTAATGATCTTGATTTGGGGGGGGAGGGCTCTCCCAACAAAATATTGGGTACCCACTGAAAAGGCCGTCAGTCAAAAAAATCCCACCTCAGTAAAAAGAATTTCCAATTTGCATTTTAGTGTCTCAGTGTTAAATATAGTAACAGCCAAGGGTTACCAGGACTTGAAGAAAGCCTCTGATATGAAAGACAGAGACCATTGAAATCAACAACAAAGGAAACAGTGTTGAGAACAAGGAGAATGGGTATAAACAATAGTCTCAGAGAGATAAAGAAGCCCCATGCATGAAAGGAGAGAGATTATAACAAAGGGCATTTCAAAAACATCAAGGGATTATTAGAAGCTAAAGATATGACAAAAAACCTTAAAAAAAAACCTAAATAGAAGTGCTGGAAGATAAAGGTAAGGTTATTTCTTCGTAAACAGAACAAAGAGAAAACAGGAGAAAAAAATAAGAAGATCAGAGAATCAGTAGCGAAGGTTTGCAGAAAAAAGAAAATAGAGAACACCGAAGGAGAAAATTATCAAAAATCAATATAAGAAAAGCTTCCAGAATTGCAGAACATAAATTTCCGAATTGAAGGAGCCACTGTGAATGAAGATGGACCTACACCACGGTATAACACTGTAGAATTTCCAAAGACTGAGAAAAAGAGAAGGTTCTATAAGCCTCCAGACAGGGGAAAATGGGTTTCATAAATAAGATCAAGAGTCTGAAATCTAGAAAGCAGTGGGGGTTACCTCAAAATTGTGAGTGAAAGTAATTCTTAATCAAGTGTAAGAATAGAATAAAGGAATTTTGGGATCTAAACTACCTCAAAATTTAACCTGCTATGCACCCTTTCTCAAAAAGCTACTGGAAAATACGCTCCATAAATATATGAGGAAACATGGTATGCAAGAAACAGGGAACCAAACATGGGATAGGAGCAGAGTGAAGTGAGAGGAGGATGGAAAAACCAAGGGCCAGGTTGACAAGACAGCTACACAGCACACACAGGACCAACCATTCCAGACTAGGGTAGAAGGACAGATGGGGAAAACTGGACCCAGACATTTTACAAAGCTGCTGAGGGTACCAGAAAACCTGGCTAGAAGTACAAAGAAAATCACGCATATGAAAACAACAACAACAAAACCAAACAAACACAGATAACCTTAAATACTGTTCAGGAAACGAGGTTTAATAATCTTGCTTGTCTTGGCAGTGAACAAAGTTTGCATAGTCATAAAGAACACTGAATATGGATTGAAAAAAATTTTATCAACCGTCTTTTGGGAGTAAGGGGGAAGAGGAAGTGTATGTTGGGGAAGGAGAGTAAAATAGCTAAATCCTATCTTTCAGGGTAAAAATATCTACTACGAAAAATAAAAAATGTAGACATATAAGCATGTTATTTACAAACAAAGATAAATATCAGGAAAAGATGCTAAAAGAGTGGAAAGTGAATGGGAAGCACGAATGTGGAGTGGGAAAGGGACTCAGTTTTTGGGTTAAAGATCTTATAGTTCTATTTTATTTTTTAAGCTATATAATAAATTATGTAATAAGAATTAAATGAACAACAACAACAAAACTTGAGTAGGAGGTTGGACTGTTATCCTTCCAGCTCCCCCAGGGTCGTTATTAAAACAAACCTGTATTATCTATTACAAGCCCCTGTGTTAGGCAGTCTCTTAAGCACTATTTCATTTAATGCTAATGACAACTCCATGAGGCAGGCATTTTTGTCCCCACATCCCAGATAAGAGAACTCAGGCTGAGTTCCAAAGGCTTGTCCAAGGTCAGAGGGCTAGCAAAGTCACACCCTACCAAAAGCCTTTTTCACCCTGAGTTCCATGCTCTCACCATATTCTGAAGTCTCATTTAATTATATATGGAAGCTTGATTCTAAGAAATTGTTATGGACTGCATGTTTCTCCTAGCCTTCATAGCGTTTCATAATAAAGTGGACATCTAGATGATAACTTTAATCCTTCTTTGGGGGAATTTATTTATAAAGGAAGAGGGAAAAAAAAGCAAGATGTGAGAGGATTCTTTATTTTCAGAATGTATTATCCACACTATTTTAACATCTTGTGTCTTAAACTTTTGAAAGACTATATTTAGAAATTAATTTTTCATGGGAGTAGAGAATTTACTTTTTTAGCCAACAGAGTAGTATACACTATAAAAAAGTAAAATGAATTAATAATATTGACTAACTTTCAGAGAAAGAAGGCACTATTATTGTCAGACATTAAGCTAGGCATCTATAAACTGGTGGAAATATCTAGAAATAGGGTAATTTGCTTTCCTTCCTTTACATTAATGGGGTCAGACCTTGAATTTTGAGATTAAAGATAAAGCCAATTTCTGATATTTGATTAATTTCTGGGGAATAGTTTTAGCTATTACTGAGATTGTGCCACTTTTTATTTTTTAAATAATTATCTTGAAAGAAATTCTATGGTTCAATTCAATTCAATTCTGGTTACTTCAATCCTTTATCTTTTGAAATGAAAAAAAAAAAAATCCCAAATTAATACACTGTTCCTTCTTTAGATTCAAGCTTTGTATTGGCCTATTTGGCTTCAAAAAAGGGATCAAAAAATTAGCCTATCTGTAAACATTTATGAAAAACTATCATGTTCATGGATGGGAATCTATTCAAGGGATCTATTAAACTTAGGGAATCTATTTCTGCAAAAGGGTTTCCAATTAAAGAGACTCTTCTAACTCTTAGTCAATACCAAGATATAAGTGGTTAAAACTGGTAATTGTCATTCCAACCATAGTGTGTGCTGGAACAGAAAAAGGAGAAAAGGGAACCCTCCTACACTGTTAGTGGGAATGCAAATTTGTGCAGCCACTATGGAAAAGAGTATGGAGGTTCCTCAAAAAACTAAAAATAGAGTTGCCATTTGATCCAGCAATCCCACTCCTGGCATATATCCAGACAAAACTATAATTCAAAAAAGATACACACACCCCTATGTTCATAGCAGCACTATTTACAATAGCCAAGACATGGAAACAACCTAAATGTCCACTGACAGATGAATGAATAAAGAAGATGTGGTACATATATACAATGGACTATTACTCAGCCATTAAAAGAATGAAATAATGCCATTTACAGCAACACAGGTGAACCTAGAGATTATCATAATAAGCGAAGTAAGTCAGAAAGAGAAAGACAAATACCATATGATATCACTTATATGTGGAATCTAAAATACAATACAAATGAACATATCTATGAAACAGAAACAGACTCACAGATATAAAGAACAGACTTGTGGTTGCCAAGGGGGAGGGGGAGGAGGTGGGGGAGGGAAGGATTGGCAGTTTGGAATTAGCAGATGCAAACTATTATATATAGGATGGATAAACAACAAGGTCCTACTTTATAGCATAGGGAACTATATTCAATATTCCATGATAAATCACAATGGAAAAGAATATGAAAACGAATATATACATGTATAACTGAATCACTTTGCTGTACAGCAGAAATTAACACATTGTAAATCAACTATACTTCAATAAAATTTTAAAAAAAGAAAAAAACTCAAACAACAAAAAAGAATACTATAGTTTTCTTGTTCTGATGTTACCTTCACATATTTAGAAAAGTCACTTAATTACATGACCAAATATGTCAATAAATAAAATTGAGAAAATACCACCCACTGCAACTACTTACAAGGTTATTAATATGCTGTAACATGAGATGGCACTTTAAACAAACACAAAGCACCATCTTTGCACAACATATTCTGAAAAAGAGGCAACACTGATGATCTATTTCCCCAAAGGACAGTCTCCTGTACCAGACCGCTATTTCAATATATTGATGCAGATATTGCCTGGGATAGCAGTAACACATTTGCTAATGAAACTACTCTCCAAAGGTCCTCCAGATTGGAAGGGCTGCATAACCATACTGTCGATATTTGCTTGGTGAAGTCACTTAGACCATACCAGCGGCTTGGGTCAAAGAGCTGGCTTTGTCACAAGGAACCTTGGTCAACTTTCCTAGCCCAAATTTTCTCATCCATAAAAAGGGATCCCTGTTTGCATCACAGGGTTTTTGTTAGGGTCAAATGAATAAAGAATATGAATGTGTCCTGTACAGGAAGCTCTTTTATAAATGATAAGGTAACAGAGAAATATGTTATAATGATATGACTAATACAAATAATAATAGCACAGCGTAAATATCAAGATGCCCCATGGTGACCACCAGCAGCTTATGGTATATTACGGATATTTTTAGTTGTACCTTGATAACTTTGGGATTAAAAGTACACCTCTTAGACATGGAACAGTTAGGGCTCTATAAACTTATTTATTGAAAAGGGAAAAGTAATTCATGTAGCTGGAGTCACATTACTGTGCTAGCAAAGCCACCAGCGCCACCCCAAATCCCACACGTGGTCAGATTAAAGGGCTAATGGTAATTAAAGACTGACACACAGTGAATAAGATTAATATTAGAAAAGGATTACATCAAAAAAGATTTACATCAAAGGATTCTTTCTTTTTTCTCCCAAAAAGGCCTGGGATATGAAAGAAGTCTTATGCAAAGCATTCTAAGCCTCTCAGTTATTTTAAAAGAAGTTGAAAAATATGACAAGGTAAGCACAATTTTTTTTCTCCTGGAAAATACCAGAAGTTATAATATGTGTAAGGCTTTATCCCACATATAGGAAATAGCACTATATTGGAGGGAAAATTGGGTCATGGTTGTCCAAGAACTTGGGAATCTTGTTTGGAACACGTAGAGGAGAACACATACAGCAGACAGAATGAAAAAGTGTTCATAAGCCATCCCAACACATTTCAACACTGATATGTACTCCTTGTTGAGCTACAAAGATGTAAGTTTTCTTGTATGGTATCATGTGCAAATGAAGTGGATGCATGTCTGTGTTTGCACGTTAACAGTCATCTAACTATGATGTATAGCTTTAGAATACACACACACGTGTGTACACACACACGTCAATCAGGAATATGATCCAAAACCAAAATAAAAAATAAGATATGCAGAAAATTACCATAGAAAAAGTCTACTTTGCTTTACAATAGCTTAAAAGTTGGGAAGTAACTTCATGATAGATAAGCACATGTCTCTAATTTACAAGTGAGGAAAGAGTTGTTCTTCAGAATCACAGCACCAGAATGTGAAAGGAGTTTAGAGACCAAGGAGCTTGCTAAGGTGCAGGGGCCCAGGATTTTCCTTCCAGAGTTGTTTTGAGGCTCAGACGCCATGTATATGAAGACACTTTGGTAACTGTTACACAAACAAACAAAAGGGAACATTTTCAGTGGCGTTGTCCAGTGACACTGTCAGCTAGGAGCAGTCAAGCTTAGGACCCAGCTGAGTTTTGCCCTGGGCTATGGGGTGAATGGATACCTGGGCAAGGGGGACCACAGGACATCAACTGGGCTTCCTGGGACTGCACCACTTTGGTTTGCTATATTCAGTGTTTGCAACTCATGGAATATCTCTCTATAAATCAAGGTCTGTGCCTTTGGTACAAGAGCCAGGGATACTGTCATCACTTTTCATCCATTTATTTATTCAACAAATGTTCCTTGTGCACCTACCATGTACCACACACCATTTTAGGAACTTGGTTATATAGTATTGACCAAGAAAACGTTGAACATGAGAATAAAATACAAGGTTAGGTGCACTTGAGAATTCTGTAAAGAATAGAAGATGTGGTATTAGGCCTCTCCAGGGCCCTGACCTATATCTGTTTGGGCCGTCATATAGAATTGTGGTAACATTACTAACATTTAAATAAAAGTACTTGACATCTTGCTAGTAACATCATGTCAATACTACTTCCTACAATAGACCTTCTTGAGGGTCTATATCTTCAAGAAGCTTACATCTCAGGGCTACACTGGTTTAACAGGACCCATGAGAATCCTAAATGAGAAAAAGAGCACAAGTTTTAGAGTCGCAGACAACATCGGCTTGAGAGCTGCCTCTACTGGGTGCTAGGGCCAGGCCTTGGGGAGAGCCTTATCTTTTCAGAGCCTTCATTTCCTCATGAGCCCAGGGAAGATGATAAGAGTCCCCAGCTCTAAGGTGAACTGAACATCAGATGAGATATTAAAGTGTCAGGTGCTATATAAACATTAGTAGTATTATGACAATTCTGTATGCCAGTCCAAACACAGGCAGATCTGAGCTTTGCAGAGATCCAGTGCTGCATTTTTGTTCTTTATGGAATTCTGCAGTGTACACCACTCTGAATTTTGTTCCTATGCTTAATGCTTATTAACTCTGCAAAAGGTTTTTAAAATCCGTAATATTTTCTACAACTTGGCAGGACCACCTGGCCCACTCTGAATAGGCCCCTCTATCTACTAAATAGCTTATGTGCCACGGAAAATCTAGAGGAACATATTAACTGCCCAAGCTATTTGAAATGAAACTACATAATTAATATCTGGATGGAATTCTAATTTTTCTTCTCCTTCACATCTGATATTTTAATTAGAATGATCTAATACTACAAACATATCAATTAGAGATGACTTATGATAACTCCCAGTGTTTATATAGACCAATGGATTACAGAAAATTCCCAGAATTTTTTAGGCAATTTTCTACTTAATATTATATATGTATTATATACATGTTGTATATATCATACATATGACATGTGCTATATGTTATATATTCTAATATATATTTTATATATATTTTAAAAACACTGTATTTGTGGATAAAATATGTCTAGGATAGTTTCAAAATAATATTAGGAGGGGAGAAAGTGGGTGGTGGAGTCATTGAAGCAAGATTGGCCATGAATTGGTAAGACTGAAGCTGGGTGATGGGTAAATAGGGGCTTATTGAATATAGTATAATACTTTCTATACTTCTGTGTATATTTAAATTGTGCTAACCTCTATATTTTTAGGAAAAACTCACCATTTTCAATGAATTTACCACATTACAAGCTATTTTGGGGGAATTTGCACTGAGGATATATTTTATAGATAGAGAAGAAACTTAGAAAGTTAAAAGATATTTATACCTTACAAAAAGAGACAGATCATAGAATAGCCCTCAAAATGCCCCAGAAACTAAAAGGGATAATCTTATAAGAAACACATCTGGAAGAGATAGCAAATTTGAGTAGAGACAGCAAAAGTATTAGATAACCCTAAATTAAGAATGAGGGGATTATCCAGAGAGTGGCTCTGGTGAAATTTCATCACATAGGGAAAACATCCCCTCTTATAAAATGCATTACTGGTCAAATGGGTCAGACAGCAGGTGGCCTAAATGATCAAAAAGAAATTAAAAAAATTATAATTGATGAGTCACAAGAAAGATAATTAGAGATTAAGAATACTTTTGGAGAGAAAGATGAGATGAAGGTCAATACGCAGAAAAAGAGATAGAGATTAGAACAGCAGCATTTCATAAAAAGGTTTAGGGTTCAAAAAGTACAAACTTCCAGTTATAAGATAATTAAATACTATGGATGTAATATATGACAAGATGACTATAGCTAACTCACCTCTATGATACATAAGAAAGTTTTTATCCTGAATTCTAAGAGTTCTCATCCCAGAGAAAATTTTTTTCCTTTTCTTATCTTTTCTTTTCTTTTTATTGTAACTTTATCAGAAGATGGATGTTAGCTGAACCTATTGTGGTAATCATTTCATAATATATGTAAATCAAACCATTATGCTGTATGCCTTAAATTTATACTGTGATGTATGTCAATCGATTATTTCTCAATAAAACTGGAAAAAAAGATTTAGTTAAAAAAAAGGTTTAGGGTGTTATCTTTTGTTTTGTGCTAACCTCTATACTTTTGGGAAAAACTCCTCATTTTCAATGAATTTACCACACTACAATGTTTTTGCTGTGTAAGGTGTCTGCACAGTGGCAAATTTTAGGGATGTTCACTTCTATCTGCTTGTCATGCCCTGCTGGAGTAGGCTACACAGGATAGTTCTATAGCCTAGTGGAAAGTGGTGATTTAATCTTACAAATTTATTTAGCTAAATTGATCACTCAAAGGCTAAAACCCTTCAAAATATACCGGGGTCTGGATGAATTTCCTACTTCAGCTACACATACTGATTACACTAATTAGATAGCTGCCATAGCTTCAATTTCTTTTATAAGATACAGACAGTCACAGAAAATAAAGAACCAGATGCTAGAAGACAAAAGGACTCAAAAGTGAATGTGCATGAATTATTACACAAAAAGTACTAATCGATTTGTGAACAGATAGAGACAATGAGTACTTTCAATAACAAAAAACAAAAAAACCCCCACAGAGCTGTTTAATCACTACTGATGTTCATTGTGCAGTAAGATATTTGAACATTTATTAATAAAAGCCTAACATGTTCATTGTATATCATTCTTGGATTGAATTAGGCAGATTTTAATTAAAAGATTACCACTAACAAATAACAATGATGAGATTTGTAGGGACTAATGCCTAAATCAGGAGATTTATGTTTTATTAAAAACAATTCCTCTAGTTTACAATAGTGCTCTACGTGCCGAGCAGTGTAAAGAACTTCCTAACACCAAAGAGCATTTTAGAGCTAAGCAGACCTTCTAATTTTTTTTGACAGGTGAGAAAATTGAGGTGCACAAGGGAGAAGGTCTAGTTCCAAACCTGATATCCATTGAATTTTTTTTAACAATTCCTTATGAAGGTCTTTGATTATATTGGACAGTTGCTCCAGAAAGCTCCAGTAAGTCTTGGGGTTAAAAGCTCCAAAAAGTCTAGGCTGAGTTTTGAAGAGGAAATTATTTTCCCAGAGGTAAATTCCTAGAAAAGTTAGATAATCTGTAGGTAAATGTCTCCAAATAGGAGAAGGAACTGATTATATTTAGTGAAGGGAAGACTCAGAGTATGTTAATGGTTTGTAAAATTAAACAATGGCTTCTAAAGACAATTCTCTTTATTACCGTGCACCAGCTCACTGGCCATTAATAGCATCTCTTATGAAGGTCAAGGAGAGTCAGATTGATCAATTACAGCAAGGCTGAAGCTGTCTAGGTAGTTGTCATTAAACCAGAGATAATTCAAGACAAAATAAAGCACCACTCCAATTTCTGGAGCTTTTCTAGCTCTGGGGATACCCCTCTTGAATAAGATCCCTGACAAGTGCTACGAATTGAGCAACTCATTAGAACAGTCTTTATTTTGGTATTGAAGGAACCCGAATTCTCACTCAACAGCTCCCAATAAGTTTAAAAGTAAATGTTTTTGAAAGATTTACTTGTTTTTTCCTCTACTTCTACCAATTTGAAAGCAGCCTGAGGAGAACAGAAGCTACTGATAGAATTTGGACTGACTTATTAGGAATGAAGGTGGTCCAAATGGCTTTGGGAAATGTGTGCCTAACTGGCAAGCTTGTTACCAATATGCAGCTTGGACAATAGAAATAAATGTACTATCCCTCTGTAGGAAACAGTCAGAGAAAGGAATAGAGCCAAGGCCAGTGCCTGTGTAAAGTGTTCAGAGAACCTGAAATCTGATGCTTCCAGAGAAAGAAGCAGGGCAGGGAAGACAAGAGCAAAGACAGAGACATCAGTGGTACTGGAATGGAAAGCAATAGGGCAACCAAAATTGAAAGAGGGAAAGAAAGAGGGAAAGAAAGATTTAACTTTAGAGCATAATACAAACTACCATCACTGAGTATAAACCTGTTACCACATTTTGTTGTAGCCTTAAAAGATGACTTGTCATTCCTGGAGGTAATCTTACAGTTACTGTTTATTTATTAAAACAGGGTCTCTCAGGCAATCTGATCAGATTCTTCAACAGATCCTCATTGCCTACAGATCTGTGTCCAAACTTCTTATCATCTGAGCTCTCTTCCATCTCTTTCTTTCCTCATCTTCCACTCTGTCTCCACTTCACACCTCACACTTGAGTCACAGAACCACTTCCAAAACCCTAAACTGCGTATATTGGTTCACGTTCCTTGGTTTTTCTTGTATTGTTTGCTGTGCCCAAACTGCTTTTTGTCCCTTCCCCTGCCCCCCTATGAATCTACTACTGTCTTGCAAAACTCAACTATGCTATACAGTAGGTCCTTGTTGGTAACAACCTAGTTGGGAAAAAAATTTGTAGGAGAATAGATACATGTATATATGTAACTGAATCACTTTGTTGTACACCTGAAACTAACACAATATTGTTAATCAACTACACTCCAATATAAAATAAAAAGTTTAAAAAAACTCAGCTGAATCATTATCTCATCTATGAAGCTTTTCCTTACCTATACCTCAGGGAGAACTGATCACACACTCTTCTGTGCCCTAATGCACCCTATAGATGCTTAGACCGTAGTAATAATTCCACTTTATGGCATTTGCTTAATTGTGTGTGTGTGTGTTTTTTTTTTTTTTTTTTTTGTAATATTTATTTATTTATTTATTTTTGGCTGTGTTGGGTCTTCTGTTCGAGTTGAGTTTCTGTGCAAGGGCTTTCCCTAGCTGCGGCGAGTGGGGGCCACTCTTCATCATGGTGTGCGGGCCTCTCACTGTCGCGGCCTCTCTTGTTGCAGAGCACAGGCTCCAGACGCGCAGGCTCAGTAGCTGTGGCTCACGGGCCTAGTTGCTCCGCATGTGGGATCTTCCCAGACCAGGGCTCGAACCCGTGTCCCCCGCATTGGCAGGCAGACTCTCAACCACTGCGCCACCAGGGAAGCCCAGTTGTGTGTTTTTATCTACAAGACTGTGAACTTCTCTGGGTTAGGAACCCTCTTTGCTTTATCACTGTAGAAATAGTTCTTAGCATCCTGTTTGCATAGGTAAGTCACTTAATGTTTGAAGAATATATGAATGAATGGATCAATCAACCAATCACTAGATAAATGTATACTTGAAGAGGCTCAACCAATCACTAGATAAATGTATACTTGAAGAGGCTGGTTTTAATTATACTATTGCAGCATGAAAATTGCTTTAAAATGTCTGCAAAGAATATAAAAACTAGCACTGCATAAACTCTCATTATCCTTTTTTTCTTAGACAGAAGAAATATTTCAGAGAATCTCAGGGGTGGAAGGACCCTTAACAATAGATTCATCAAAAAAGAAAAAATCAAGTTCCAATATGGAAATCATAACTTTAATGACATAGATAAAATCAAACTTACTGGAGGTCAAGAAATAAATTTCTAGAAAATCAAATGATATAAGGTACAAGCATGGGTCATGGTTCAAAGATTTCTTGCAGAGATTAGGAAAGTAAAAAGAAAAAAATGAGTGGCGAAATTTGGAATTCAAGGGCACAAACAAGGAATAACAGAAGAAAATGGACACAGGCATTATAAAAATAGGTTATTAAAATTAAAAAGAGAAGCAAATTAAATACCTTACCTCAAAAAGCACATTCTATACGTTATAGCAAAAAATTGGGCAGTATCCACAAATATCTTTTAGCAAGAATTTCTAGTCTTTTCCCACTATAAGTGGATCGTTCACTTGGATCAACCTTTATGCAAACACTCTTTTCATTTTTCTCCAAGTCAAAGTTACTATACAATCTGACAGGGCTTCTGATTCTGCTCTAAATTGTGGTCATGGTCATTGGCCTGATCATGAGTGAGAAGGGTCAATCGAGAGGAAGAATCTGTGTCTGGCCTCACAGGCAGGCAGCCACGCTACTTTCGTAAGGGAGGTTTCCCTTCTGGGCCAGAGACTCTATGAATACTTATGTCTTTGAAGTTTATAAAGAGCTTTTAAAATTATTTTCTATGATATTCTCAGGGAGAAGTAGAGGACAACTTTTCCCCCATTTGTGTTCAACAGAAATCACTGATTGGTTTGCCTTAACTGTCCTTTGTTTCAGTACTATTTACATACTACCTTGTTCCACAAGGAACAGGATAGACTAAAATGAAAGTGGCATGAAAAAAGAAAGAAAAATAAGGGTGGAGACCTAAAATGTAACCAGGAATTAGGTAAAAATGCATAGTTATGAGTGTGGATATGGTAACACAAATTAAAACCAAAGGAAACACCCTTGATCATTGAGCTCAAAGGGCACATTCATTAATGACCCCATAAGCATTTCCAGATACTACAGAGTCAGTCCTTAAGAGAGAAAATCCCCTGAGGCAGCTCCAAACACCATCAACTAATATGAAGAGGAGGCATGTTTACTTTGTATGAATAAAATTATCAAGATGTAACATTCAGCTTTTTATTTTTTTCCTTAACAAGGTAGGTTAAAAAATTTGACTTCGGTTAGCAACATGGTAGATGTTGTGTCCATGGTGGTAAAACATTTTATGGAATTTGAAATATACCGTGAAAAGAACATACTTAGGAATTTTATTATATATCCAGAAATAAATTCAACAAATAAATTGAAAATAAAATTTAAGCATTAAAAATAAAAAAAAATTAGTTGTTTATAATAGGAGAGGAGCAGCAATATGTGGAGCTGTGAATAATTATTAGGCTTTGACAAGTTAAAACATCTGAAGCAGCAAAGGTTTAATGTTACTTAATGGCACAGAAGAACAAAAAGAAGGCGAGTTTTGTTTCTAAGTTATTAACTTCCAAGTTACTATTAATTAATGAATGATCCCAGAGAACAATTTATAAGCAAGTTCATGAGAGCATATATTTGCAAATTTTAAACCAGCTGAGGATGTTCATCATCATAATTATGTTTCTATTAAATGTCATTTATTGTGCTTGTCGTAGAATTAGGAAAGATGACATGGGCAGACACCCGTAGCCACACAAAGCAGTCTTTATGTTCTGACATTCTTGTTCTTTGGTGGTTAGGGGAGGAGTCACATAGAATGTGAGGGTCCACACTGAATATCTAGCCAGCAACACACAGCAATTTTTACGTAATTCTCCTTTACAAGGCCTGCTTCTCTCCAACATGTCTAGCTAATAAGAAACCAAATTCACCCCACTGGTGAGCAAATAACACATAGCAAAGGCAGGATGAGAGAAGTTCCAGGAGCAAATAAGCAGAATCTTGCAAGGTTGGTCATGGTTCCAGCTCCAGTTCAGGCATGCCCCTTCATCTCAACATCCCTCACACTCTGCGAAGCTGTGGTTATGCTTGACGTCACTGCACTCAAGATCTGGGAGGCCTCATTTCTTTTGTGCCTGATACTGTACATATTCAATAAATGCCGACGACTGAATGGGAAGTGGTTAAGATCTATTTTGTTACTCTGGGGGCCACTTATTTTAATCTCGGGGAGCATAAGGGAGGGACACATTTCAAATTTTGCACGAGACACAAATTCATTGCATCTGCATGAGACAAGTTAGGGTTAGCTCAGTTCTTCTTCCAATCTTTCACCTATTATTTGAATAAGAATCATGTCAGCTGCTTTCTTCCTTCTTCTAGAGAAGTTACAATGAGCAAAACGCAGGCCATTCACTCGTTGATTCAGTTTTTGAGGACATTTTCAGCCCCAGGCACTATACTAGGTGCTGGGAGTTCTAGATGAATGAATGAACAAGTGAATAAATATGTACCTGTGACTTGCACTAGTGATGTTTCAGGGGAAGAGAAAGTTGTTGGCTTGACTGTAACTAGAATAAGTCACAGAACCTTTTGAAAGAGCTCACGGTGTCATGGCACAAATAGCAGAGTGACATAACCTTGTTCCAGCCTCCAGTTTACAGTCTGGGCAGAGGTTGCCCAGGCACATAAGATGGCTGTAATACAAGCATAGTGTGTCCTGCTGTAAATGTAAAAGAGGAAACGAAGTGGAGGGGGACGTGAAGATGTTATCCACGTATCTGGCCAGGGGAAAATTACAGCCGGAACTCTTTCCCAGGAAGGAATTCAGAAACCAAATCCAGTACAAAGGAAAGATGACTCCGTGTTGGTTTGTACCTTACTGTCCTTTCCTGTGTTGAAACGTTAACATTTTCAGATATAATGGGTCCTTTTTCCAGGTCATGAAGCACAGACAATGTGCTGGAGGCCTGAACAAAGTTGGCGCATCAGCAGGGTTTTGCACTTGAAACAAAGATCTGAGCTTTGCTGGTTGTTTAAAAGAGAGCTGGGGCATTAATACGCAGTGAAATGACTGACACATTTTGTGTGGGGATTAGCTCCATTATATGGAAATGCCACGTTGGCACTCCTACACTAACATTCTGGACCTCGTAAAATGTGAATGGAGGCTTCATCCACCTCCCCCAAAAGATAATTTCCCTTAAAGTATTCTGTTAAAAGTGTTCCTATTAAAAGGGTACTATTTTAAAAAAAAGGGGAATTTGGCAAAAAGAAAGAGATCACAATGAGGAATCAACATACTTTTTTCCTTAACAAGGGAACTGAAAGACATTTACTTTTTTTGTTGAGTTTATTTATCATGAAGAAAATGAAAAAGCAAAATGGTGCATATAAAATACTAAAGAGTGATTTAAGGTAAACTCTACCTACAGAATATTGTTTATTAGCTAAAACTACTAGACAGGGCAAGGATCTATTATAGTTTGCTACAGTTTTGGTTGTATTGCTTGCAAACAGCAGGGTTCTTCATATATAAGAGGTACGTGATAAATGAGTTTGTTTAAATATTGTTCAATTAAGAGTCCATTGTGTATACGCAAGAATAGAAAGGAGAACATGTTTTCTCTGAGATACAGAATTATGTAGGATTTGAAGTTATCATATATTTTCTTTTTTGCTTATTTTTGAAATTAATTAATAAAAATATAAAGATTCTTCGCTTTTCTGGCAAACCTGACCATCCAAAACACAGTCCCAAGCCATAATAATATTTGTTGGCTGAATACATGTTTGATAAAAAAAAAGACTAAGAAAGTTTTCTGAAAAGTTACTTCTTTCTAATCAACGAAGTGCAAATTAGGTGCTCAAGGGCCCACCTTCTCTAATTTACTACTTAAACCAACAAGTGTAATACATATTGTGGTTTCCAAAAGGCCAGCAGATTAGAAACAGCCCAGGGAAGAATGTGAAGGAGGAAGAGGGGTAAGAAGGAAGGAACTCAGAGGCAGATAAGAAGTAATCTCAGAAAGCGGAGCAACCTGGGCCCATCTAGGGATGGGGTAAATGGCCAGCATATATTAATGCGCTTGGAGCAGCAATGCCTTTCAACACAAAATGTCACAAAATGACACAGCCTTCAAGGAAGGGCTAAATTGGGTTTCACATACTCAGTTTGAAAACACATATTCACAGGGTAATCGAATAGAATATTTTCTCTTCAAAGGTGTTGAAATGAAGTTTTGCTAATTTAAAGACATTTTAAAAGAAGACTTAGGCTTCCCTGGTGGCGCAGTGGTTGAGAATCTGCCTGCCAATGCAGGGGACACGGGTTCGAGCCCTGGTATGGGAAGATCCCACATGCCGCAGAGCGACTAGGCCCGTAAGCCACAATTGCTGAGCCTGCGCGTCTGGAGCCTGTGCTCCGCAACAAGAGAGGCCGCAATAGTGAGAGGCCCGCGCACCGCGATAAAGAGTGGCCCTCACTTGCCGCAACTAGAGAAAGCCCTCGCACAGAAACGAAGACCCAACACAGCCATAAATAAATAAAATAAATAAATAAATAAATAAAAAGCTATTCAAGTACAAAAAAAAAAAGAGAAGACTTAGAGGAGAGTTTTTAATTGATAATTGGCTTCTTTTGAGATTAACAAAATTTGAAGGTAGCTTTTCTAAAATTTTTGCTTATATTCCAGAGTTTAAATTTTTCTTATGGCTGGGGAAGCTTTCCTTGTATGATCCCTGAATCTCATAACATCTGCTTCATTCACAGTGTGGTTTAATGAAGTAGGTAAGCAAAAACTCAATTGTTTTGTTAGGTTTCAGGATATCCTGGGGAGTTGCTAATAATCCTGAAAAGCCATCTCGAGAGCATCGATAACAAATAGACATGGTTCCTGCCAATCACTAATTATCCATTTTCCTCCACTAGAATTTCTAAGTCTACAAAAATAATGTAGGTCATATTCTAGAGTAGTATTTTCAAATTTATGCCTTTCATAGCATTATTCCCACAAGTTGTTTCTTAAAATGGTTCTGAAGTTAAGTATGTTCAAGATTGCAGTACACTGTAATCTCCTTCTGGAGATGCCCAATACATGTGGACATATTAAAGAGCATAAGTGCTGCAGTAAACAAGCTGTTTAACTTTGCTTAAATCAACATTTCCGAAACAAATTAAAAGTCCCTCTCCTCTTTGTTTACAGACCAGTAGCAACTCTTAATATCTTGCAGAAGGTATCAAAATGCCTGTGTTGGAATTTTCACTAAGTGTCATTAAAACCAGCTGAAGGGAATGGCCTCTATTTAACTGTAATTATATTATTTTCTCTCAACAAAGTATATTTAATTACTAGGAAGAGTAACATACCACTGTGCAAATAGACCAACAAGATTTATAGCCATAAATAGAAGCTACAACATTTTATAAATACCTGGACGTTAGAAATGCAATGAATAAGCATTTGTCATCTCTATGATTAATAAATACACCCAAGGGATGATCAATACCAAGACAAAGCATCCTCTACTTCCTGGACCTGGATTCTGATAAAGGAATCATTTTTTGTTGGAGAATCCTCTGGCTTCTCTCATCACAAACAAACTAACAATAACAGCTCACAGGAAGACAGAATACAATTGTGACTTTGTTCTTCCTTCATAACTTAAAGAATCTTCTTTTTTCTGAATATTTATTTCTGTAATAATATTTAGGGGAAAAGGTCTTGTGAATCAGTAGCTCTTTCCTACTGTATACAAAGAATCCCAGGTAGTAGCCAGGGATTTGGGAGTTTACATCTATCACAGAAAAGAGATGAAGAGGTACAAAAAAAAGAAAATCTTAAAATGGGAATGGCACATAGTTTCATTTTCTGCCATGAGCCTGTGAGGGGGCCAGCTGCATGATTCTTCACTCGGCCTGGGCTCTGAGGAGAGGGTGGAAGTCAAAGGTGAAGAGGGCTGGTGACCTCTGGCAGGTGAAGTTAGTGCCATCCCTTTGTTAAATTTCAGGGAAGTAAATGCCAGAAGAGTTTGGGGGAATTTCTGGAAGTTTGGGGAAGAATCCTCCAGGCTGAGAAACAGTTAGATGGGGATTTTATATATTCAGTTACAGTGGATAAGAACAATGCTTTAAAAAAGTTCAGATACAACACAGGAAAGGTAGGGTAACTGTGGGATAAATAATGAATTCAATTGGACTAAAACATACCCAAATGTATGAGTTCTGTATACATTTACTATTTACTTTTGAAATTTATATTTCTTTAATTATAGCAGAGCTTATTAAAAACAATAAAATTTTACTCGGATAATACAGTTGATTCTTTTTAGTCATGGATTCTGTATTTTTTAATTAGCCTACCTATGATAATTTATTTGTAACCCCAAATCAGTACCCATGGCACGTGTTCACAGTCATTCCTGTGCAGAGGGGCAAACACTTTGACTTGCTTGACATGTGTGTTCCCAGCTGAGGTCGAACAAGATGACTCTTGGCTTCTTGTTTCAGCTCTCATACTGTATACTTTTCACGGTCTATTTAGACACATTTTTTACATTTTTGTGCTTTTTGCTGGTGATTTCTTTATTTAAAATATTCCCCTAACATTATTCGTAAGTGTCTTCTAGTGTTCTTGAGTATGCAAAGGCTGTGATTTGCCTTACAGAGAAAATGTGTGTTAGATAAGCTTCATTCAGATATAAGTTATAGTGCTTTGGGCTGTGAATTCAATGTTAATGAATAAGCAATATATATTAAATAAGATGTCTTTAAACAGAAACACACATAAATCAAGGTTACGTATTGATCAGTTGATGAAAATGTTATGAGAGCAGAGGCTCACAGGAACCTAACACTGTATTTCCCCTAGGAGCAATGATCCCATATTTGCTATTTCAGTGTTCCTGGTGACTTTACAGAAAATAATTACAGATAATGAGAATCAACTGATTACATAATATTTAATTATTTAATACAGATAGGGAGAGTTTCACTTCAGGCAACACTCCCACCAAGAACAACTACATGAACTGGACAAAATATACATCAAGTTTTGAAGACACTGGAAAGCTGTGAAGGTAACAAGGACTTGTGGTGCCAAGGTCCAGGACAAAAGGGAAGTCCATAGAAGCAAGCACAACAATACTGAAAGAAACTAAAGACCTAAACAAATGGAGGGATACTCCATGTTCGTGGACTAGATGATCCAAACTTGTGGAAATGTTGAGTCTCCCCAAGCTGATTTGTATTCAATGTGATTTCAGTTAAAATCCCAGGGCTCCAAATAGTCAAAACAAGCTTGAAGAAGAAGAACAAATCTGGAGTATCCACACTAGCATATATGAACACTCATTATAAAGCTACAGTAATTAAGGCAATGTGGTACTGGCTCAAGCATAGACAAACAGACCAATGGAATAGAACAGAGGTCCAGACACAGACCCTCACATATGTTGACACTTAATATATGACCAACATGACACTTCAGAGAAGCAGATAAAGGATAAATGATGCTGTGTTAACCACATATCCATATGGGAAAAAAAATACCCTGATCTCACATCATCAAATGACAATCTCAGCTGGATTGTAGATAAAAACGTGAAATGTGAAATAAAGTTTTGAGAAGACAGTCAAGTACCTTTATATCTTTGGAGTAAGCAAAGATTTCTTAAAACACAGATCATAAACCACAAGCAAGAAAGAATGATTCATTATAATACATTGAAAATATGAACTTCTGTTAATCAAAAAACTCCATTATAAGAAGTCACGTAATGAAGAAGATATCTGTAATACACATAACCAATTAAGTTTACATATATAAAGTCTTTTAAATCAATAATCCAGTTTCCCTAAAAAATCAACCCTGAGGGAAAAACAAGATAATGCTTTATTGGGGGGTTAAAAGTCCAGGGCAGCAAGAGTAAAGGAAAATAGGAAAGAGAGGCAGGGAAAAAGGGAAAGCAAATACCTAGCTACCCCACAGCCTTATAAGAAAACCTAGCTGATTGCTCAGTTTCCAGAGAGGACATAGAGAAATACCTAGAGTATATGGAAAGGAGGGAAGGGGAATAATTTGTATGCTGGTTTCCTTCTAGCTCATGTCTTTCACTGTCAAATTTTTATATTTCCAGATTAATTCACTTGGCCTTTCTAGGGAACCCCTAGGGAGGTGGTGGGAGAAGCCAGATCCTCCATAGTTTGGTAGGGTTGGGGTTGGGAACCAGAATTGCTGTAGCCCCAGGCAAGGTGGGCATGAGGGAGGCCATGCTGAAGCCCAGCCCTTATTCTGAGGAAGCCCTAGGCAGCCTGTGGTGTTAAGGAAAAAAAGCAACAGCATTGGCAGCTTGGGCTGTCCATTGATCAAGCAGCTAAGGGCCCAAAAAGTTGGGGTTAGAAGGAGTGAACTGGGTGGAGGGTATATAAATTGGGTTCAATATACAGTCTAATAGGAAAGTTGGCAAAGGACTTGATGAGGTCCTGTGAAGATATCCAAATGGCCAATAAATATTAAAATATATTCAACCTCATTTGTCATTAGGAAAATGAAAATTAAAACCACAATGAAATACCAGTACATTCCCACCCTATGGCTAAAAGTAAAAAGATGGACAATATAGAGTGATGATGATGATATGAGAATGAAACCCTTGTATGCTGGGTGGAGTATAAATTGCTACAATTTTGAGTGTAAATTGATATAACTACTTGGAATTTCTACTCATGTTGAATATATGTATTCCCTATGACCCAGCTATTCCATTTCTAGGCTAATAGCAACAGAAATGCATACATATGGTCACCAAGTTATGTATAAATCAACGTACACAGTATCATTATTCATAGTAGCCCTAAACTGGAAACAACCCCAATTTCTATTAATTATAGAACAGATAAATTAATTGTGGCATGCTGGCACAACAAAATACTATACAGCAGTGAAAAAGAATAAACTACTACATGCAGTATGGTTGACTCTCACCAATATAATGTTAAACAAAATAAGTCATATGGAAAAGAATACATGATTCCATTTATACAAAGTTTGAAGACAAGTAAAACTAATCATGCTGTTCAAAGTCAGGATATGGTTATCTTCAGGAAAGAGGGTATGGATAGTGACTGGGAAGAGGCAAGAATAGGGCTTTTAGTGTGCTGTCTGCACCTGGTTGGTAGTTACTTGGGTGTGTTCACTTTGTATCAATTTATTGAGATATATACTTTTAGTTTATGTGCTTTTCTAGTTATATTTTAATTTTAAAAATTTCTGAAAATAAAAAGAATAAAACTTGGTAAAATTATAATTGGAAAAATACACCTTAGAAGCTGAATCTTTATCACTTTTATCACTTTCTACTCACTTTTTAACTTCTAGAAATAAAGATTCTGCCATAAAATGCAACCAAAATTGCCAAGCTATGAATAAGAGTTACCAAATAATAGCTGCTCTCAGCAGTTTGCATACACTTTCTATTTCTATCTTTTTTTTTTTTTAATTTTTTAATTTATTATTTATTTATTATTTTTATTTTTGGCTGTGTTGGGTCTTCGTTTCTGCGCGAGGGCTTTCTCCAATTGCGGCGAGTGGGGGCCACTCTTCATCGCAGTGCGCGGGCCTCTCACTATCGCGGCCTCTCTTGTTGCGGAGCAGAGGCTCCAGATGCCCAGGCTCAGTAGTTGTGGCTCACGGGCCCAGTTGCTCCGCAGCATGTGGGATCTTCCCATACCAGGGCTCGAACCCGTGTCCCCTGCATTGGCAGGCAGATTCTCAACCACTGTGCCACCAGGGAAGCCCCTCTATCTTTAAGAAAGTTCTACAAATTAATAGTATTGTCTGAGTTCTTAACCATTGCAGTCACTGCCAAATGCAATAGATGGCTTTCAGCCCTAACCTGTCCTTGATTTTGTTGCAGCAATGGAAACAGATGACATCCCCCTCCTTGGTGTTCTCATATGTAGACTTCTATTACACTACCTCTAAAGTGTGTTTCAGGAATGGTAGTAGTTGTATTGAATGTTAATGAGATGTACTGTGTCTGAAAAGTGCTCTGTGGCCCAACATGTTGAGAAATTCCTAGATTATATAACTTGAACAATTTTCCTTACCAGAAGACTCCTCAGATGGGGACTCTTCCAGGAAAGAATATATCCTGCAGCATTTGCAAATTTATTTGACAAATGAACCCCATTTAACATCAAATCATAGGAGTACTGTCCTGCAGCAATACTTTGGGGAACATTTTATTAGATCAGTTACTCTTGGATTTTCTGGCCATTCTTTATTGACTTCTTTCGCAAGGTCCTGTTTTTCTGACCACCTTTGAAACACTGGTGTTCCCTACGGCACCATTTAGGCCCTCTCTTCATTTATCTCATTCTGTACTCCCTTCCTGGGTAACTTCATACAAAATTGTACCTTAATTACTATCTAAAATTTGGTGATACCAACATTTTTACTTGTATATTCAGCTATTTATTAGTTATTTCCAGTGAGACATGTCAAAGGTATTTTAATTTCATATGTCCAAACATGAACTCATGGGATTCTACTAAAACCTGCTTCATCTATATTCTCTATTAGTAAGCAGCACGATCATGATTCCACCAGGGATTAGAAACCTGGATGCCAATAGTCTCCCCTCTGTTGTTTACTTTTCCACTCACCATCTAAAAGTCACCTAGTCTTACTAATTCTAGTTTTAATTAATTTATTTAAATTTTATTCTTTTTTTTTTTTTTTGGCTGTGTTGGGTCTTCATTGCCGCGCACGGGCTTTCTCTAGTTGCAGCAAGCAGGGGCTACTCTTCGCTGCGGTGCGCAGGCTTCTCATTGCAGTGGCTTCTCTTGTTGCGGAGCACGGGCTCTAGGTGTGCAGGCGTCAGTAGTTGTGGCAGGTGGGCTTAGTAGTTGTGGCCCACAGGCTTAGTTGCTCCGCGGCATGTGGGATCCTCCTGGACCATGGCTTGAACCCATGTCCCCTGCACTGGCAGGCGGATTCTTAACCACTGCACCACCAGGGAAGTCCTGATTCTAGTTTTTCAATTTGTTGTGAATCTGTCCTCTCCTTTTGGTTCCCATTGCCAATGCAACTGTTTTAGTTCATACCTCCATCTCTTCTTCCTGCACAACAGCAACACCCTCCTAGCAAGCCTCATCAAGTCCCATCATCCCGTCTCCTCATTTGCTTCCCTACGACTAACAGGTATCTCCTGCATACCCCTCACCACCCTCACCATCCCTTCTATCCCTTCTGGCCATGGCTGGACCTAGCTTGGAGGGACAAGGGCTGAGTAGCCATGCATGAGGATTGTGATACAAAAATAAAGGAGTTGGCTTGGACTTGAGGAAACAGAATGATGTCTAACCAAAGAGAAGAGTTAGAATAGAGTCAGAATAGTCAAAGTGGATTCCTCCATGATTGTCTCAATCAGTCAGGACAATCTTTATGGCCAATATCGGCAGGAAAAGTCAAAGAGAGGAAGAGGAGGCAAATAAATATTTAAAAGGATTAATGCAATCTTCCCTGAGAATCATTATATTAATTTTTAGTTTTCCAGGAACTTTTAAATTCTCACTTAGTATTTTTTATCCCAAAGGTTAAAAGTTAAGAATGTTTTCTAGAGGTTAAACAGTTTCTCAAAGTTAAAACCACAAAACAAAACAACTCTTTCATGGGTAAAATATTATGTTTGGAAAAAACATTGGTACCTGTTAAAGAATTAAAAACAGCAATTCTAAGGTGTTCTACAAAATTCTAAATAGTTGCCTCAACAGGCTTGATAAAGCAAAGTAACCTCAAACAGCTAAAACAAATTGGAATTTCTTAGTCTAATTTCTCAGATAGAATAGAGGGTGGGTGAAGAGAGTGAGGAGAGACCAGGGCAGCCCAGCAGAGTAAATGTAAAAACATGTTTGGGCTGCTTATCTGAAAATCAACGAAAGTATTTAGAAAACACTGCTCAGTGAAAGGAGCAGCTGATGGGAAGCCAAAACAAATGTGGACATTGCCCCCTAACAAGTGTTTGAGATCGCAAACTTGGAACGAAAGCCTGGAAAAAACAATAAATAATGGAAAGGAAAAACAAGCTGAAATGCAATGGGCACCAACTCTGCGGCAGTCACCCATTATGCAAGGTATTTTAGGTTTCCCTCTCTCTGTCTCTCTTTCCGTCTCTTTCTCTGTCTGTTTCTCTCTCCCTCTCTCTCTCTCTCAATCTACTCTTCAGGTTTACAAAGTAATTGCAGTAGCACACCACAACTAGAGAGAAGCCCACGCACCACAACAAAGAGCCCGCGTGCCGCAATGAAAGATCCCGCATGCCTCAACAAAGATCCCATGTACCGCAGCTAAGACCAGAAGCAGCCAAAAATAAATAAAATAAATAAATAATAAATAAATCTTTGAAAAAAACCAAAGTAATTGCAATACAATTGACACTGAATAAACTACACATACATGAAATGGGTTTTGATATATATATACAAGCATGACACCATTACCATAATTATGATAACATACACTTAACCATTCTCCAATGTTTCCTTCTCTTCCTTTATAATCCATCCCTTCCCAGGCAACCACTTATATACATGGGTATCCTGCTTATGAGAAGGCATCCTGTAAAATAAAAGCTGGGTGGGCAACCTACAAATGTAGAGTAGGCATATGTTTACCCTCCCAATGGTGAAATTGTCAAACCCAAAACAAAATGGTAGAAACAGCCATTTTTTTCCCTTTTCAAAATTTGTGAATGAGTCACTTCCACGTATTTGGTTTTGTTTTCCAGGCCTCTGTTTCTTAGACATGTTTCAGAGGTATGAACTATAAACTTCACCTGTACACAGAGGTGTCCCAATAGTCTTATTTGGTTTACCTAGAAATGATTTACTGTAGTCTCTGAGGTCAAAAGTCTTTGGGGGGGCTTCCCTGGTGGCGCAGTGGTTGAGAATCTGCCTGCCAATGCAGGGGACACGGGTTTGAGGCCTGGTCTGGGAAGATCCCACATGCCGCGGAGCAACTAGGCCCGTGAGCCACAACTACTGAGCCTGCGCGTCTGGAGCCTGTGCTCCGCAACAAGAGAGGCCGCGATAGTGAGAGGCCCACGCACCGCGATGAAGAGTGGCCCCCGCTTGCCACAACTAGAGAAAGCCCTCGCACAGAAACGAAGACCCAACACAGCCAGAAATAAATAAATAAATTAATTAATTAATTTAAAAAAAAAGTCTTTGGGGGTCAAAAGTCAGTGCTAGAACTAGTACAGAGTATAGTGACCTCCTTTTCCCTGGATTGGTGAAGATCATCCCTGGATTTCACATTTTTCACATCACCACCACTGAGAGTGGGTTAGAGGGTGATATTAAGTAGAAAAAAAGGTCATCAAGTTCATGTACATTTATTTACAATGTTCAAGTTCAAAGGAGTAGAGGAAAATAGCCACTGTTAAAATTTCCATGATTTTCTATAGCAGAAAAAGACACAAATAACGAATAATCAATGATTTAAAAAAAAAAATGAATAGCTTAGTGTTATCGAGTATTAACTATTCTAAAGCAGGAGGCATAACTCTCCCAGACTTCAGACAATACTACAAAGCTACAGTAATCAAAATAGCATGGTACTGGTACAAAAACAGACATATGGATCAATGGAACAGAATAGACAGCCCGGAAATAAACCCACACACCTATGGTCAATTAATCTTCAACAAAGGAGGCAAGAATATACAATGGGAAAAAGACAGTCTCTTCAGCAAGTGGTGCTGGGAAAGTTGGACAGCCACATGTAAATCAATTTAATTATAATACACACTCTCACCATATACAAAAATAAACTCAAAATGGCTTAAAGACTTAAACATAAGACATGACACCATAAAATTCCTAGAACAGAGCTTAGGCAAAACATTCTCTGACATAAATCGAACCAATGTTTTCTTATGTCAGTCTCCCAAGGCAATAGAAATAAAAAGAAAAAGAAACAAATGGGACCTAATAAAACTAAAAAGCTTTTGCAAAGCAAAGGAAACCATAAACAAAATGAAAAGACAACCTACAGACCAGAAGAAAATATTTGCAAATGATACAACCGACAAGGGCTTAATTTCCAAAATATACAAAGAGCTCATACAACTCAACAACCCAATCGAAAAATGGGCAGAAGACCTAAATAGATATTTCTCCAAACAAGAAATACAAATGGCCAATAGGCACATGAAAAGATGTTCAACATCTCTAATTATTAGAGAAATGTGAATCAAAACGACAATGAGGTACCACCTCACACCGGTCAGAATGGCCATCATTAAAAACTCTACAAATAATAAATGCTGGAAAGGATGTGGAGAAAAGGGAACCCTCCTACACTGTTGGTGGGAATGTAAGTTGGTACAGCCACTATGTAAAACAGTATGGAGGCTCCTCAGAAAACTAAAAATAGAGCTACCATATGATTCAGCAATCCCACTCCTGGGCATATATCCAGACAAAACTCTAATGCAAAAAGATACATGCACCCCTATGTTCACAGCAGCACTATTTACAATAACCAAGACATGGAAACAACCTATATTTCCATCAACAGATGAATTGATAAAGAACATGTGGTACATATATACAATGGCATATTCAGCCATAAAAGGAATGAAATAATGCCATTTGCAGCAACATGGATGAGACCAGAAATTATCATACTAAGTAAAGTAAGCCAGACAGGGAAAGACAAATACCATATGATATCACTTACATGTGTAGTCTAACATATGACACAAATGAACCTAGCTATGAAACAGAAACAGACTCACGGACACAGAGAACAGGCTTGAGGTTGCCAAGAGGCAGAAGGTTGGGGGAGGGATGGAGTGGGAGGTTGGGGTTAGCAGATGTAACCTATTATATATAGAATGGATAAACAACAAAGTCCTACTGTATAGCACAGGGAACTATATTCAATATCCTATGATAAACCATAATGGAAAACAATATTTAAAAAAGAATGTATACATATGTATAACTGAATCACTTTGCTGTACAGCAAAAATTAACACTTTGTAAATCAACTATACTTCAATAAACAAAGTATTAACTGTTCTAGAGTAGAATCTGTGGTGTCCAGTAGTACCAGCATAAAGACAATAGGCTGTTACTAGACCAGTGGATGAATTAGGCTCTTTTAGGTTTAAATCTAATTTCCTAAGTCTCTGTGGTATTCTGAGCATCTAACTGTCTCTCCCAAATTTCCCAGGAGTAAAATATTAACTTGTCTATCAGTCTTAAAAGCATAAAACATGTCGAGCTTACAAGTTACTGCTTTCCTCTATGTGATGGCCAGCAACCACACCTAGACCCCAGTGCACCAACATGTTCTATTGCGCATGAGAAAGACCAGGTCAAAGAATAGAGAAATAAAGTTACAGATTTCTCATCATGTTCCCTGGGCAAAATAACTTAGATCACAATCTTTAATGATGGCTGCTAAACACCATAATCTGTATCTCTCAGAGTCACTGGAGGTATAATGAGAAAAAAGCGGTGTCAAAAAAAACTTCCTATAGAGACAGATGGTGAAGCAGAATAGACATGTGCAGTGTGATGATGAAAGGGCATGGATCAAGCTGCGGTTACAACTAAATAATGACTATGCTTTTAAAAGTGTGTAAGAATGACTTTACATATTTCTTTGTAATTTTAAAAACATTTAGACCCTCAAGAAAGGAAATGCCATTAGAATATATTTTAATGATTTCTAGTCTTGAAGAAAGTGGTACATCTACAAAAACACCCCTGTTTCAAGTTAAATGGGGCCTGCGTTTGTTTTGAAATCTTCATGCCATTTTGTTGGAACTGACCACCACTACTCAAGCATTTAAGTGACTGTCACTTGCTTTGTTCTAGGACTTGGATGTGGATGAGCCTGTGATTCTTCCTTCTTGTATATGTTTTCATCCATCCCTCATCCCCAGAATAAAATAGAAACCCCTTATTTTAAAGACAGATCAGTGCAGTAAAACCCTTAGTCTTGAGCTAATGAAGGAGCACGTTGGCTTGGGCATTGTACAAACATAAAATGATGCCATTTGGGGGATGCTCAGAGAGGAGCACCTACTGGATAAAGAGAAAATCAAATATTTCGAGAGAAAAGTCAGCTTTGGGTGTACAGATTATTCATTTGGGCAGTTTTGAGTTTAAAAAATAAATTTCCTAGGTTCCCACTTAAAAATTATGGTGACAAATATGTAATAAGTGTTGTACAGTAAGATGATGCTCATGTTTTTCATATGAAGCAGATTTATATTGTTCTACCCAAATTAATGTAGCATTTTCTATAGAAAACCTAAAAATTATATTATAGATTCAATCCACAATTTATTCAGTCTCTTTGTTCCTTTCCACTTCTATTGCTACTCATTAAATATGCGCCTTCATTGCCTCTTTCTTCGGTGGTTACAATAGTCTCTCAATGGAGCAGACAATAGTTTCTCAAGGGAGCTGTCTGTCTGTCTCTCCACTGCCTTCCCCTTTTCCAATTCATCCTATAACCTATCCTTCCAAAAGAGTAACTTTCCTAAAGCACCAGGTTATCACACTCACAGTGAAAAATCCCTTAATAGCTACTCATCTGCTAAGAAACAAGTCCGAACTGCTCAGCATGGCAACCAAGGCTCTCCATCATCAGGCTGGAATCTGCTCTCCCAGCCTGACCAGTCACTTTTCTTCAGGAACCTGATGCCACAGTCAAACTGAGCCCTGCTCTAGAAACATGCCCGGCCTCGGCAAGTGACTTCACAATGGGACAAACCCTGTCCTGGCCTGGAAGGTCTTTTACTCTCCGCCCAAACCTCATTATGTATGTTTGTTAGTTTCTTGAAGGCTAGCTCAAGTAGAATTATTTTCATCACTTTCCTCAGCCAGAATTAATCTTACACCTCTCTACACTCCTGTGCTATTTTGTTCATTTCCCTATTATAGTACTTATATTCTACCTTATCTTTTATTTATGTATGTCCATGACTGATATTTAGTTGTAAAGGTCTAACTTGGTGTTCATTTGTCCATCAACTAATGCAGATATTTTTGTGTAAATGGGGTCAAAAGTACAGAACAGGCTCTCCCCAGGTTTGACTAAATTGACCTTCAAGAATACAGTTTGCTTTCTCTAATCTGTCACATCAAGTCCAAGGTTAAAAAAAAACTGACATAATAGACAAAGATATTTACTGTGGATAAAAAATTATCCCATGTTCATCATTTGGTGATTACTCAAAAAAGGTAAGGAGCATGTCTTTTTTATTACTTCGTTCCTAGTACCTGTTATAAGAGAATTCAATTTTTGTTAGTGAGAAATCAATAAACTTGGGATAAAAGCTTTTCTTCCCCATTGACTACAAGCTTCTTGAAGGCAAAAACTGTGCCCTGTTCTTATTTGTAGCCCTCACAATGCCTATGTGCCTTGTACATAGTAGGTGCTTACTAAAATTTTGTTTCATCATTTAGTGAGTGGGGTCAGGGCTTTGAAAAGTCTATTAGTTTTATGCGGTGGTAATGAAATAGGAATAATGGAAATAATGAAATGTGGTAATAGAATAGAAACAAAAAATAATGGAAAATGACAGACCATTTTAAAATGTCAATAATTTTGGAATTTTAAGTCTCCTCTATCAAACTTCTGGCCAGAACTCTAACAAGGAGCTAAAACAGCTGATTTTGGCTTCTCTATATTTTCCTAAAACTACATATTCGTTAATATCAAAAAAAAAAAAAAAAGTGATGAAATACACCATCAAAAAAATCTCTGAAGGTTAAGAGTAAAAAACATGAAACCTCCAATCTAAATAATCAGACATCTACCCTCAACAGTTTCATAAATAAGAGGAAATATTTATATTCCCAAATATAAAAGATAAAATGCCAGAGTAGATTTATTTATACTGAATAAATATGAAATGCTTACTATAATATCTTTACTTCTTATTCCATCCTGAACTGATGAAAATTTTGCTGTAGACCAATATTAGGGATTCATTTTTAGCAGACCCCCTCAAATACAGGTTGCACACTCTTAGTTCAATATTCCTATTCTCTGTGGACAGAGAAGTGTTGCTGTAAGAGAAAAGTAGGCATCAAACACAGATCCAAATCACCTTTTCTTAGTCCTTCCAAATGTTTGATTGCCTTCCCTACTGATTTTCTATTAACAAGTAGATTCATTTCTCTTACACCTGTGTCCTCATCATTTTTTGCCTATTTTATTATTAATTGAACGAATGATTATACTCTTCTATACAAGATGTTCTAGTCTCTCTTCCAGTTTTATCACAGTTCTCATTTTAAATTGTTTTCCACAATGCACTTAAATAAAATTTTATAATCTGCTTCTCTATTCTCTGCTACCTCTAGATTAAAAGGTAGCAGGATATTAAAAGTGAGTACTTCCTGCCTCAGTTTTGCTGAACTCTAAATGCTGAATTATAAATAATTGCCAACTTCCTTCACGTTGTATAGCAAAATGATAGCTCATCAGTACAGCATTTGCAAAGAAGCAAGCTCCATCAGATTGGTACTGTCAGCAATTATCCAGGCCTCCCACTATCACAATCTACATAGGAGATCAATATTAAACAGTCCAAGAAACAAAATATTTGTGGGGAGGGTGATGAGGTGCTTTGACAATTCTCCACTGGGAAAAGATGGTTGCTTTTTCCTCAGCCAAGTGATAGATCCAAGTGGGTCAATGAGCAGCCCACTAGGAGAGTTTGGTAAGTGTCTCTTGGAAGGAAGGCTGGACAGAGAGTGACTGTTTCAAACACTAGCAGAGCATAGGTCTTCTTGCTCTGTCTTTCTCTCTCTGGTTCTTCTCTCTTGCTTTCTCTGATGAAGCAAGATGCCATGTTGTGAGTAGCCATGAGGCGAGACCCATATGGCAAGGAACTGAGAGTGGCCTTTGTGCAACAGTCAGCATGAAACTGAATCTTGCCAACAACTACTTGAAAGAGCTTGGATGAGGTTCCATTCCCAATAAGGCTTTAAGATGAGACAGCAGCCCCAGCTAACACCTTGACTGTGGTTTTGTGGGAGACTCTGAACCAGAGAAATCAGCTAAGTCATACCTGGATTCTGGAACCACAGAAACTGTGAGATAATAAGTGCTATTGTTTTTTTGTTGTGTTTTTTTAAATTAATTAATTAATTTTTATTTATTTATTTATTTATTTATGTTTATTTTTGGCTGTGTTGGGTCTTCGTTTCTGTGCGAGGGTTTTCTCTAGTTGCGGCAAGTGGGGACCACTCTTCATCGCAGTGTGCGGGCCTCTCACTGTCGCGGCCTCTCTTGTTGCGGAGCACAAGCTCCAGACACTCAGGCTCAGTAGTTGTGGCTCACGGGCCTAGTTGCTCCGCGGCATGTGGGATCTTCCCAGACCAGGGCTCGAACCCGTGTCCCCCGCATTGGCAGGCAGACTCTCAACCACTGCGCCACCAGGGAAGCCCTAAGTGCTATTGTTTTAAACAACTAAGTTCCAAGATAATTTGTTACATAGCCGTAGATAACGAATACACTTGGGAACCAACTCTGGACCCCATGAATGGGATCTGGTCTGAGAGTGTCTTAAAAAGGGACCTCCTTGCAGAAGAGCATCTGGATTGATGAGTGAAACCCCCCAGGAGAGGGATGAACAGTGGAAGAACAAGATACTAGCAGGGAATCTTAAGTAGGCAGCCAGAGGAGGAAAGACACTGCCTGAAGCAAAGGAGTTGGAGAAGACCTTGGAAAGTTGGGGTGGAGAGTATGCTCTAAAGAAACAGCAAAAGTATCCCATGAATGAAAAAGTCTGTATTGTCCAAGCATTATACCAGAGAGCACTGATGCCAAATTGCAACTGTACCAGTCATGTAATTCCCTGGCCGCCTGGGCTGGACTGTAACGGGCATAGAAACAGCAGCTCAGGGACCAGAAAGCTAGGCAGGATAGGAGGGAAGAATCCTCTAATCATGCCCCTTTCCTGCTGCAGGTTTCCAGCAGGCCTGAGTTACTACATGGGAAAAATGTTCACTCCAAATAAGCTTTTAAGTTTTGACATTTGACCAGATGAAACTGGAGTTATTTGATAATTTGCTTAGGGTGAATCCTTAAGTGCTTGAAAGTGACCACAGGACTTTTTATTACCATAAAATGACTGATGAGAAGATATGTATCCTGCCTGACACTTTGTCCACGGTGGGGACTAGCAGATGCATGAAGTGAGTTTACAGGAGGGTGTCTCAATCTTGGCACTGTTGATGGTTTGGGCAGAATAAGTCTTTGTTGTGTGTATGGGGGGCTGGGGAAAATATCCTGTGCAATGTGAGATGTTTAGTAGCATCCCTAACCTCCACCTTACTAGATGTCAATAGCATCCCCCTTGTTGCGATAGCCAATAATGACTGGAGACACTGTTAAATGTTCCCTGAGATGGGGTGGAGGATCATCCTTAGTTGAGCACCACTGGTTTAAAAGAAAGTAGTAAAAAAAATAATTTCTGTACTTCTCCCTTGCTAAGCCCAGTTTGATCAATAAGCTGGTTATGGGAATCAGATGGAGAAAGTGGAGGGCAACTCACTGGCTCTCCAGGGCCTTGCCTAAAGGAAGCTCTTAGGAAGTGGATTTGCCATCTGGCAAGAAGAGCTCATAGAAGATACATGTCTATGCATGGATTGAAGAAATGTTTTCTGACATATAACTCTTAAAAACTAAGCATCCTTTCCCCTTTGCATTAACTACATTCCTTTATAGTCAGTTCTTGGCAAAAGAGACTCAATTCTGAATACATATCATCTCTCCAAATCCTGTCCTCAATCACACACACATGTGTGATGCATCATGTTATTAACGTTTGACTTGGACAATAAAATATTAGGCCTCAAAAAGAAGTTCAATTGGTGTGCTGACTGCACAGTTCTGCACATTTCCTAAAAATTATTGAACAGCCACTTAAAATGAATTAATTTAATCTTAGGTAAATTATACTTTGATAAAGCTGTTAAGGGATTTAAATAGCAGGAAGTCAGCCCTTATATTTTTGCATCTCTGCAGGTCTTCTACAGATATTTATTCGTTCTACTGTATTTGAAGATATGTAATACTTTGCCTTGATTACCGTTTTTTCCACTAAATCATTGCTTTCAGAATTTATTACAACTCCTTGAACTTAGCTTGTGGCTAAACCCTCACACACTGATACTGCATTGCTGAGAGAATTTCATTTTGAAAAATTGGAAAGGGAACCGGCCCGCTCATTTTTATTTGATTTCAGTTATTGTTGGGCTGCTAAGTGGTCTCAGGCTCGTTTTCTCTCCACATATTGAGCTTAGATCTCCAAAAGGTTATTTTTCAAAGGGAGATTTTGCAGGTAACCAGCATGTTATATAGAATGTAATATTTGGGGCCTGAGGAAAGAGAATCGACTCTGTAAACACATTCCACAAAAGCTCACCTTCTACGAGCTCAGCTGAAACAGTGCAAATGATCTGCTTGGCAAAGATCATGTCCACCAAGAATAAAAGTGATTGGTCTGGGCTTCCCTGGTGGCGCAGTGGTTGAGAGTCTGCCTGCCAATGCAGGGGACACGGGTTCGAGCCCTGGTCTGGGAAGATCCCACATGCCGCGGAGCAACTGGACCCGTGAGCCACAATTACTGAGCCTGCGCGTCTGGAGCCTGTGCTCCGCAACAAGAGAGGCCACGATGGTGAGAGGCCCGCGCACCGCGATGAAGAGTGGCCCCCGCTCGCCACAACTAGAGAAAGCCCTCGCACAGAAACGAAGACCCAACACAGCCATAAATAAATAATTAAGTAAATTTAAAAAAAAAATTAAAAAAAAAAAAAAGTGATTGGTCTTTCTGACTTTGGCTTTCTAAATGGATTAGACAATTCAGCCTATGATAATCTATGGTACCTATCCAGGAACAATTAACTGGAGCCTAAAAATTTCTTGATTTATTAATTTGACAATTTGAGTAAACTAATTAATGAAAAAGAAGCCAGGAAAACCTGAAGGTAAGTGTTATTAAGATAACAACGTGTTTTCATTTTCATGGCATTTTAAACTTTTCAGTACATGTTCATATTTACTATGGCAATTATGCAGGTTTTGTCCGATTTTAAGATGATGGAAGGGATACAAAGAGCAGATGAATTCATCAGGATTACATCAGGAAAACACTAGCCAGGATTCAAGCATTTGCTTCCTGGTCTGCTCTAAGGGTTTCTTAAAACATTTACTTTTTCTGATAACAAGTTAATTCATGTTAATTGTAGAAAAATATGTAAAGTATAGAAAGTGCAAAGAAAAAAAAGTTACTCATCATCTCAGTCTCTTTTGCCAAGAAATGACCATAAAGTAATGTAGCTAGTATAAAGGGAAAAGGCCTAAGTTCCTAAAGGTCATATGTCAGAAAATCTTTTTTTTCAATCTGTGAATAGATATGTATCTCCTATGTGTTCTTCTTGCCAGATGTCCAATCCACTTCCCAAGAACTTCCTTTAGGCAAAATCCTGGAGAACCAGTGAGTTACTCTCCACTTTCTCCATTTGATTCCTATAACCAGTTTATTGATCAAACTGGGCTTAGTACATGTACAAGCACAGAAATAACTTTGTAATGTTTTTACTACTTGCCGTTAAACCAATGGTTCTCAACCAAGAGTGATTTTTGGCTCTCAGAGGACATTTGGCAATGTCTGAAGACATTTTTGGTTACATCTGGGGGAAGTTCTACTATCGCATCCAGTGGCTAGAGGTCAGGGATGCTGCTAAATATCCAACATAGAGGACAGTCTCCCAAAATCCACAACAAAGAATTATATAGTCAACAATGTCAACAGTGTTGATGGTGTTAACAGAGATAACTGCTGTTGACATCTCACTGAGTGTCTGTCAATATCTTTTTTCCTCTCTTGATCCCTTCTTTTCTTTTTCCTTCCAAAAGTTATAATCACGCTGGTCATTCACATTCAAATCCCATATTTTTTTACTTATAATTAAATTATAAATATTTCCTCATATCATTATTCCTCAAAATGGGATGTTTAATGCTGCACACTATTCTATCATGGGACTTACTCCTTACTGATATTCATCAGTTTGTATTTCCAGTATTTCAACACCATAAATAAAGTTAGTACGAATGTTCTTGACCATAAATCTATTTCCACATCTCTAATGATCTTCTTTGGATGGATTCCTAGAAGCACAATTACTGAGTCAAACTAGATGAATGTTTTTAAAGCTCTTCCTCTTCTTGCCAAATTACTTTCCCAATTAACAGTCTCTCCAGCAGTGTATTAGAATACTCAACAGGCCTGCTCTGCTTCTACTGCATCTTGCTGAATTAAAATTTGATATGCTAACACTAACACTTATATCTTATACTCTAATGTGACTTACAGGGTACAAAGCACTTTAACAACCATTCTTTCATCTGACTAATGTGAGGTAGGAAGCTTAGGTACTACTACCCACACATCCCAAGACCCATATAAGGAACTCTTATTTTAAAGAAGTGATCTCCTCAAGGTTACATGGATTTAACAAAAACAAAACCACCAAAAAAACAAAAACAAAAAAAGATGAAGAAGGCTGAACCAGACCAAAATCCTATTTTCACTCTGTGCTCTTTCCACTGAACCATAAAATGTCATTATCATTGAAATACCACAATTGCCAGTTCAAAACATGAATTATTTGAACATGGATATGCACACACTTGAGCCAGTCAGGGATTTTGGTCTTCAGATTCTCCAACACTTGGCTAACATGTGTTTCTCTACCTACCCCCTTCCAGCAGATGGTGCTGTCTTTCCAACATTTAAATTTGCTACACGGCAAATTTATAACTTGACTGATTTGAGCAGGCCTGCTTAAGGCTGTTCAATGAAGTCCACTTTGCGCACTGATATTATTGAAATTGCTCACAGGTCCAAAACTGAACCTGAATATGAGACTGCAGACTTCAAATACAAAACCAGTCTTTGCTCAGTATTGAAAGAAATCTGTTTTCGGGGGTACTGAGGGCAAATAAACGATGACTCACCACCTAATAGCAATGATGTATTAAACCAGACCTTTTTCCTAAAGACACATAGGTAAATGTTTTTGGGGAGGCAGTGGGAGTCAGAGGTGGGTCTTAAACAGGGTAGTTATAAAAAGATTACGAGTCATTATACAGACTATATTGTTTCTGTGATAGCTTCACAGAAATGTTGGTGGAATATGGATTGGATGGCTGGGATATTAGCAGTGACTCATTTTCCAAAATAATTTAATGTTAAGATGGAAGCAGCAGCACAATATGTCCTTTTAGGCAGCACAATGGAGATAAATTTCTTACTGTCAATACAGGTTAGAAGTTCTCTTCAACACAGTTAGGATTTGGAGGAGAACAGCACCTTTCCTGTTTACAGTGTGGAACCAAGGCCAGTCTCATTTCTCTGAAAACAGCGTCAGTTTAGGTGAGGGATCAGTTTCAGTTAGGCATTTTATGATCCACTCGTAACTAGAAAAGAAAAAGGCTTTGAAAAAAATGAAACAAAACAACCTCCCCCCACCTTTAAAAATCAATCTGTAATCTGCATATCTCAAACAACTATTATTAATACACACAGAAAAGTCATCCTTCTTTCAAGGAGACCAAAAATGGTCCATAGGCTGCTGGTATAGAAACTGTCGACCAATAATATTGACAAGAGATCACCTATAATGGTTTCCTTCTCAAATTTGTAACTTGACAAGAAATGGAAATAAATTACAAATGTGGGTTTGGGGGCTTGTGTGATCTTCAGAGTGAGGTGTCCCCAAGACCAAAGTGAGACAAAGCATTTGTAAAATATTTCAAGTCTAGCCCAAACTAATGTATTTGTTCATGAAGTTATCTGTATTTATTTGTAAAGGTTTGTGGTTATATAATTCAGAGATACTACTGTATGTACCATATTCTTCTGCAAAATCACATGACTACATGTGATTCCATAGAGAGACTCACCAGAAAATGAAAGGTAGGCTCTCCCAAAAGGCAGCATTTGAAAAAGAGGCAGGTAGATAGCAAAGGCAGAGCTACTTTTTAGATATTAAAACACCCTGGAAAAAAACTACAACTTTTTCTTCATGTAGTACTGCTTCAAAGAAACATAGAGGCACTTTTTAACTCAACTCACATCCTGGTCTGGGACTTCAATAATAGAAGTTAACAACCAGAACCATTTTTCTATGACCTATTATTTTTAAGCAGCTTTTGAAATTTTTGTCGTAATTTACTTAGTCTTCTGCACATCCATCTGATGCTGTGTTGCTCCTAAACATACTATAACTGGTGGGAAATATCAGTCCCGAGTGTGCTTAGGGAAGGCATTTTAAGGACTAAATTTTCAAAGTTGTCAGCATCCTTGCAGATTTGAGATCGCAAATACCCACACTGCAAGAACATGTCAACGAAATCTTCCAACCAGAGGAGACCTGTGTTGACAGCTCTCCCTACAGCAGGCATTGGATTTAATCAGAAAATTTCCAGCTTAAAGGTTAAGTGCTAACCTGAAAATGCACCATATCTAAGGAAATTACATTTCAGGTAACATGAAAATTTATTCTAGTATTCTCCACGACTGTCATAGTTGAAGGGCTCAGTCTTACTTATCAGGGTTTTATACTGTAAGTTATTACTGACATACTGAAACATTTTCCTGTTTATCATCACTTTGTATCTGAATTTATTGTACTCTAGTTCTTTTCAAAGGATGTTGAGGGGGCCAAAGAAAAGTTCCCTTATTTGGAAGCTTGAGAAAGAATGTCTCCTTACATTTTATGGAAATTCAGATGTACTTTCATGCTATTATGTTCTGCACATAAGAGGTGAAAATACATTAAGCTGCAGGTAAGACATTATTGAATGCTCCCCGAATGATATTGGTAAATGCCGTCCACAAAGTAACTGTTGGACAGTTCTGTAGGCCAACAGACAACATTTAATGAAATTCAAAGCATGAGAAAAGGTAAAGGAATCTCAATGAAACTAGCAAAACCTTAAAGGCATCCAAATCTTCCGTTTTAATTTTGTAACTTAGAAAAGTACATGAAGGTTTTCTCATGGAGATAGAGAAAATATGTTTTATTATATACTTTCTTGGGCTGCCAGCTTCCAATGGTTGGTTTAATGATCTCTGCTCTTCGCAAGGACTTTCTGAATACTTTTCTCCTGTATTCTTCTTCTCAGTGTTTCTCCAAGGCTTGGGCACAGAGTCTGAGGTGCCCCACTTTATACATAAAAGGGAGATCTGGCAATGTCACAGCACCTGATAGGACCTGCCAGCCAGAGGGCTTTAGGGCAAAACGCTAAAAGCAGGCACAATCAATTGGGTCTCTTGTCTCCTTTTGGGTATCGTCCATTCTCCCCTAATTTAGACTATTTTGTCTATTTTTAGCTTGGGAGCAGCTTTCTCACCTCCCACTAATTAATAGTTTCTAATAGCATTTAAGTGCAGTATTTTTCTTTTTATGAAGAGCTTTCCTGAGACATCTCTTAATTCCAAGATAATGAATACACTGCTTGGAAATGTAGAAACTATTTTGGAGCCTTTAATTCTTTCTGAGTTCTTATGACTTCAAACAAATTGCCCCCATTTTTGCGGGTCATCTGGATATTTAGCTGTTAAGGCAAAATCGGAAGAACATGAGCTTCGGGGTCAGAGAGATACAACTGGGATGAAATGCCATTTTTTTGTAACTTACTAGGTATGTGACATTAGGAAGGAGCTTTAATATCTTGGAGCCTCTGTTTCTTCATCTGTGAACTGCAGATAATGCTATCTGCAGGATTGCAGGCTGAAGCTCTATTAGAGATATTTGGACTTGTCTGAATAAACCAGGTCTCCTCACCCCTTTTAAAAAATCACCTTCTCTCTTCAATTCTTACTAAAAGGGTGATCCTAGGAACAGGTGGATTTCATACAGGTGACCTCGACCCTCTGGCCAAAGTGAGAGAGCAATGTGGAAACCTGACACCAAGAGAACACACCTAGGGATTAAGTACGGCCTATTACAGTGTCTTTCTTGAAAATTCAATCTAAAACACACAGGCCAAATACAGTTGAGACAATATGGAGCACTGGAACTCTGTGACACTGACTATCAAATGGGGTTGCTTCTCTATTTACTTCACTGGGTCTGGCAGCTGAATATTTTTTCAGCTGGATCCAAAGGAAACATGGCAAACCTGAGCCACGGATGACAGGAGGCTGTGAGAAACATGATCTCAGAGAGATGTGGGAGAACAAAGCAGGTATGTGGAAAGATGATGAAGCGAGGATCATGCAACCTCATGAGAGACCTGGCTGACCTTTGCTCTTTGCTCTTGGGTATCTGAGAGGTTGCCCTGACAATTAACCATCCCCACAGAATCTAGCTTGAATGTGTTTCAGTAGCTTGCAACCAAGCTGTCCCTAAGAAAAGCCCTCAGTTCCTGTTCTGGCACAGCACAATATATGATAAAAATTACTATGATTCCTAGTTGGCCAGCCAACAATGGCTTCCTCCACATTCCAGGAAAGACCCAGCACACGTACAGGAAAGAAATGATTCTACATCCTTGTGGTTTTTCCAGCCATATTCACAAATGGTAGAAAGTAGCCTCTTGGTTTACTTAGTTGGTATCTGATAAGTTCCAAGAGTCTTCAAGCATTGCCTTCTTTTTTGCATCATCTCTTAAATATAATTCTTCCTCATACTTTTTCATGTCTTTGGAGCCTAAGCTATACGATAATAGTGTTTTACAAAATCATAGGTTCTGGATGGTCCTTGAAGACAGTTCTATCCAAAAGCGTATGTTCCACTGGGTCCTGGCTGATTTTCTATGGCTGGCATTGATAACTGGAAAATCTGTTGTTAATATGGTCAGGGAAAAATTGCTTCCTCCCACGGTTTTCTGGCACAGAACCCTTATCTTACCAAGAGCTTCTCCAAGGGCTTGAACATGCTTAAAGAATTTTTTGTGTTTTGTTTTTTTTAGGACGTGCTTTTGCTGTCCTCCTCCCCAGCCCCTCAGTCTAGCCTTTCTTCCCTGTATACAATTAGAATTAGCCCTCAATATTTCAGCTCTTCAGTCTGTCTGGTACAAGAGAAATTGTTGAAACTTAAGTATCAACCACTGGGTGTACATATGATTTGCTCTTCACAACAATTTTTTGAGGTAGATATTTTTATTCTCATTTTACCTGTGCAGCAACTGAGGCTTAGACAACGTAAGAAGAGAAGTACAGATTCTAAACATAGTAAACGGTGAAGTTGGGATGCAGTGTCCCTGGTTTTCCACAGTTTCTCTTTCTACATTTGTTTAAAGGTGGTGGGAGAAATGAAGAGATCCACAGGAGACAATGCAGGATAGGGGTGGGGTGAGAAAAAACAAATTAGTAGATAGAAATATAGTCACATTTGTAAAGTACCTAGCATAATGCCTTACACTGAAAGAATATAGAAAATGGTAGCTATTTAGTATTATCTTTTTCAAAACTGTAGTTCAAGAATTTGTCCATGTTGTCACTTAATGCAGATTATGTAAGTTCCTATGTGAGGATTCAGCAGTGTCATGGAAATTGTTTCTCTGGGTGAATTTTTATACTTTCTTTTATCATTGTTATGATTTTCTTACAATTGTTTTTTGATTATTAAAAAATAACATGTATATGATTGACTTATTTCATTTATTTAAATCTTAACATTTAAGCCACAGTGTGTTAATATTTGAATACACAATAAACAAAAAGTTAAGGATAGAGCAGAGCAGCACACATTCTTATTAATGTTACATTAGGAGGTGTTAAGGAATGAAATGCAGGATTATCAAGGAGCAGTGAGGTCCTGTGACTTAACTGCGCGGTTGTTTTCTTGTAATGAAATATGATTTCAACTCAATTAACTTAAATATAGAAAGTGGTTTCCATAACTACTTTGGCAAAAGCAAGAAAACTGTTCATTTTAAACAGTCACTAAAACCAAGACAAAATCTTGCCAATGTGTTTGGTCGAGATGTGGGAGTTGGGAGCAGGAAAAGCAGAATAAAGGAAACTAGCTGTGGGAAAAATACAACACACACATTTATATGTATCAAGTGCAATAATCAAAGCAGAGAAAATGTAGATAACTTTGAATATTGGGGCTCCAATAATCATGTTTTCCAAGCTCTGGATTGGATAAAGAAGCATAATATTCACTTTGCCCCAAAAGTAATTTTTTTAATGTAAAGAATTGTTTCCTGCCTTTTATGAGTTTTATAAGGATAATAATAAGCAAGGCAACTTTGGGAAGACAATGTTCAGACTCTGAAGAAACTTATGCTCAATAGGGTTTCTGGTGTAATGATAATTATAGTAAATGCATTTAAATGCATGTATAAGTTATATATTTTAAGAATAATTAGAAATGCATTTGAAAAAACTGTAAGAATAAATTTTAAAAACTCCTATTTTGTGAGTGCACTCAAGAAATAAAAAAATGCAAAGATTATGTAATTTTAAGACAGTGTATTCAGAATGCATTAAGAAAACACACAAAGAAAACAAGTCCATAATTAAGAAATAAGAATGGCTTCATAAATCTGAGCTCTTGATGACTAAAACTGATTGGAGACAGAACCCAGAAAATAGAGCTATAACAACAATAAGAGCAATAACAACAATAAAATGAAGTTTGAAGAAAACATTTCATTTAAAGACGTGAAAGGCAGGATTGATCACTATTTCACTCTTTCTGTTTTCTGTGCTATAGTTTTTTTTTGCAGCATAGAGAATGATCAGAAAGAAATGGAAAAATGAGCTCTCTGAAGAAATATGTATTTTTTCCAAATGACAAACCTTTTTTTTTTTTTTTTAATTATTTATTTATTTATTTTTGGCTGTGTTGGGTCTTTGTTTCTGTGTGAGGGCTTTCTCTAGTTGCGGCAAGCGGGGGCCACTCTTCATCGCGGTGGGTGGGCCTCTCACTGTCGCGGCCTCTCTTGTCACGGAGCACAAGCTCCAGACACGCAGGCTCAGTAGTTGTGGCTCACGGGCCTAGTTGCTCCGCGGCATGTGGGATCTTCCCAGACCAGGGCCCGAACCCGTGTCCCCTGCATTGGCAGGCGGATTCTTCACCACTGCGCCACCAGGGAAGCCCGACAAACCTTTTAATAGTTTCACCAATGCTTTTTAGATTCGTATAAAAACTTTAAAATCAAATTTTTGTAATAAACCTTGAAGTCTGTCAATCACATATATTTGGGAGTTTCTAGGATAACGAGCATAAAATTGAACATTCTACTTGATGCATAAACCTTTTTCTTTTTAAAGCTTTTTTAAAAAATTTATTTATTTATTTTTGGCTGCATTGGGTCTTCGCTGCTGTGCGCGGGCTCTCTCTAGTTGTGGCAAGTGGGGGCCGCTCTTTGTTGCGGTGCGCAGGCCTCTCATTGCAGCGGGCTTTCCTGTTGCGGAGCACAGGCTCTAGGCGCACGGGCTTCAATAGTTGTGGCTCGCGGGCTCAGTAGTTGCGGCTCTCGGGCTCTAGAGCGCAGGCTCAGTAGTCGTGGCTCACGGGCTTAGTTGCTCCGCCGCATGTGGGATCTTCTTGGACCAGGACTCGAACCCATGTCCCCTGCATTGGCAGGCAGATTCTTAACCACTGCTCCGCCAGGGAAGCCCGCATAAACTCTTTTACTAAACTTAATTCCTAAAGTTACGGAAGCTACAAAACTGCATTCCCTGGCTTCCACTGCTGTACCAACATGCTGGATAATAAAAAAACTTCCCCTGGCTGTCCAAAACATGTATTTGTCAAAATCTTTTTATAAGTGTACCAAAATCCTTGGAATACACAAAGCAGTATCAAGATGTGCTGAGTCCCAGGTAGACTCAGGAATAACAAAGAAGGCACAGTTGAAAAATTTACAATATGGAAGGATAATGAGAGGATTTGGTAAGAAAACATAATATTTGATGATTCTAGGATTATGCCTGGGAAAATCAAAGAGCATTTCAGGTTTGCTTTATAAGCATAAGTGACAGTATTGGGGGAAAAAAATAGGTGTTGGAATCAGCTAGACTTGGGTTCAAACCCCAGTTCTATCATAAGCAATTTATTTATTAGTCTTTCTTAGCTTCAGTTTCCTCATCACTAAATAGGAATAAAATATGATCTCATATGGTTGTGAAGATTAAAATAAACAATATATGAAATATATATGATGTATGCATTAAATGTACTTGCAATACATTTGTAATACATTAAGTGTAACTTGCAAAGTTATTATGATGGTGAATTTGGGCTATTTAACTACTCTAAGTATCAGTTTTCTCAACTTCTTCATCCTAAATATGAGGTATTAATAATACCTACCACCATAGACTCGGAGGAATCAAACAGGATAATGTAGGTAAAATGACTACTACAATAAAATTCCTCTTTCCCTCAGAATAAATGTCAAATAACTTTGTTTCTTTTGCCCGTGTGTGTTTGTAATGAGGAGGTGTGCCGCTGAAGTACGTGGGAAATGTAATTTACATGTAACTAGTGGGAAATTTAACCTGAGGTTTTATGAATTGTGGCATACAATGACCAGAGAAAACAACTGGGTAATCATGGGCTTGTAAATTTTGTAGGAGAGACATTGGCAGTCTAGAAGACCTTTCCCAAGGTATCAAGTTCTCAGAAAATGAAACGCAAATCCTTACAAAAGCCTTCATAGTTGGACCGCAACGTACTTCATCACCTCATCTTCCATCACTTCCCTATGCCCTACTTTGCAACTACACCAAAGTCCCCATCCCATCCCTTTCCACCCACTGCTTCTCTTATCTACCTCATTAACTCCCACCCACTCAATGGAAATATTCCTTCCTATGAAGATTTCCCCAATTCTCCAGGCAGATATCTTTTCTAGGCTTACAGAACACTGGCATTTTGAACATACTCCCATTTTAATACTTACTGGGTTGTATTTAATTAGTCTGTTAATTGATTTGCCTTCCCCACCAGACTTTGAGCATCTCAGGGGGCAAAGGACTCAATCCATTTTTGGAACCACGTTAGTGCTTACTCCAGGCTAGGTACCATGGTGCTCAATAAATGTTAGATGAAGTAAAGAATGAATCCTGGGGATACTTTTAATGGCAAGGCTGACTTGCACAATTATCTAACATATATATATATATATATATATGAAAAAATACCATCTAAACAGGAAGTTGTTTACACTTTATAGGTTGCCTGTAAATATACCTAAACTTTGGCCTGTGCATACTGAAAATGCATGATATTATCCATTACCATTTTGCACCTACTTTGCATCTTTCCCTCACCGATGTGTGTCCTACATATTTGTCTGGGTCACTGGCCTCTAGGAACTCTGACAAACTAATTATATCTAATAGTCTGATTCCAAGAGTAGGTAGACACTTAAATGTTTTCTGGATGAGACTTAAACATAATCTTGTTTATATTTGTGAACTTTTTAAAAAGAAAATGATTTTCCCCCCAAGCATGATAAATGCTCCACATCCTAATATCTTTAGGTATGCTGTTCATTCAAATCAGTAACCCATTTCCAAATTTCCTCTAGTGTGCTTCAAAGCTACAAAGATTAGGAAAAGGAGTATTAGCAGTCCAGTTATTGACAGAACAAAAGGCCTGCAAATACTTGTGCATTTATGCACTTCCCTTCCTTCAAAAGCTTTCTGATAATGCCAAAGACACCTGGCATCGCTTTAGCAATAGGATTAACTTTGGCTGCAAAAACATAGGAGAGAGAGCTTTCTTGGGGTGATTGCTCCATGGAAGTAACTATAATTTCCAGTCTTCAGCCTCCAAGGGTTTAAAACTTGATTGTATGGCACAAATGTACTGTAAGTTCAATAAATGCAGTAAATGAGTAAGTAAATAAATGACTAACTGTACCACCCTTCAGATGTGAACAACAGTATTGCTTTGCTTTGATTCGATGTTTAGGAATTTCTAAAACAAAGCAAAACAAAAACTTCACTCAACCCCATTCACTAAAAGCTGTATGAAGACCTCCAGCCACAGAATTTTCCATTGAGGGAGAGAATTATGTCCATCCTCTGTGAAATTTGGCAAAGAATGAGATTCTGTAGTCTATAGCTCTTGACAAAATGTTTAATTAACCCTTTGGAATCAGACAAGGAAATTCAGGTTAAACTGGTAGAAATGGGACACCTCAGCGGGAAAGCAATTGATTTATTCAGAGACCACTAATGGGTTAGCGGAGGAGTGGAAATCAGAACTGATAATAGTGTGATCACTACTAGGCTGCTGGGTGATTTGCCTAATGGTTCAGATGAACTGAAAGCTACAACCTTTACCCCTCAAAAGTGTTCGTGAGACTTCTGTATCACACAAGTCTCCTCCTATGCTTAGAGTTCTGTTGACTCAGTAAATAGATTTTCATTACGACTCAATGAGATATACAGTCCACCTTCATTATCCGAGAGTTTCATGTCCGTGGATTCAACCAACTGCAAACTGGGTAGGTTGAATCTGTGGATGCAGAACAGGGGGATATAGGACCAGCAGACACAGAGGGCCAACTGTATTCATAGTACTACATAAGACGTTTTATATAGAAGACTTGAGCATCCACAGATTTTGGTACCAGTCTGTGGCTTCCAATCTGTGGGGGACTGGCTTCTGGAACCAATCCCCCACGGATACCGAGGGATGACTATACTCTTTGCTCAGGAGGAGAGTTGTTCTTACAGGTGAAGTAAACTAAGATCAACCTCATTTGTATTCAGCTCAGCTAACTCCAGGCTTTAGCATCTAAGAGGAAATTTAAGTAGGATTTCTGTGCCATAACTCGTATCTGTCAAGATCTTCCAGCCTTTAGCTTCCCAGACCATACAAAAGGTACATGGCTTATCACCAGTTTTTAATCTCTACTATCTCAAAAGCCTTCAGAAACAAATCAGCCTGTGGCATCAATTATCATACTTTTGTTCAATATTAACACAATGAGGAAATATGTCATGAGCTGAAAATAGTTTTAAAAGAATTAATGAACTTGTTTTATTATACATTTTGATGAAACGTCACCACATGGCATGAGTTGATGAGATAACTTCATAATTGTACATTTCAAAATGAAAAAGTTTTAAAAAGTGGTTAGTTAAAAGTGGATAGATAGGCATAGAAACAGGCACTGAGCTTGGAATCAGGCTTAGGTTTCATGTTATTCTCTCGTTTCTCTTCTCAGCTTGGCCACAAACTATCATCTTTGGGCAAATCTGTTAGGTACCTCTCCCTCAGCGTAGCCATCTCTAAATGACAAGATTTATTTATGACTTTAAAATCAATCTTTTGAGGATCTAAATTGTAGGAACTATACTGGAATCAGTAAACATGGTAATTTTTTATATTATGTTATTCCGTAACATCTTATGGAAAAACCCAAATGAACCTTTTGGCCAACACAATATTTAATTTCATTCTTGTTAAAATAACTTTGCAACATATTACAGACAGAAATGTCCAAAGTTACTGAGACATTACAAATTTTCCTGTGAACAAAAAAACCAAACCAAACAAACAAAAAACCCTTAAAAAAATTCACTAACAACATTCTTGAGTTAAAAGAAACTGAATACATAGCATAGTCCATTGACTCTTTTGTACAGAAACTTCACCAGAAAAGAAGCCTCAAAGTGTGACTGACTGAAAATGTGGCCATCCCTAAACAGAAATTTGAATGTTTACCGGGTGGACTGCGAAATCCTCTTTCAAAGTTCCTGGGGCAGGAGGGCTCCAGCAATTGTATCCATGAGCCCTTGTCACTCTCGCAGGTCCTGCAGAAATCAGCTGAGAGCCTAACTAGACTCTCAGACTAAAAGCTATCAATGTTTTGGGAGGGGGTTGCTTCTAAAGAACTCCCTTTACAATTTAATAATGTTCAGAAATTTGATCTCTTAGTTGATTTGAGGATTTGTTCTCGAATTTGCTACTTTCCTATGAGAAACCTCTTCTATTATAATTTCTCAGTATATTCTGTCCAGTAAGTAAGCAGAAGTTGGAGACCACTTTCAGGACTTCTAAATGTTCTGGGGTGGGGAACAGGACCTGGGGCTGCATCACTATAATGGTGTAAGGGAGGGCTGGGCAGCGGGGCTAAAGTGCTCTGTGATTTGTGTTGTGAGTTTTGAATTGATGGGTGAGGGTGCATCAAAAAATACAGAGATCTGGACAGATTCCAAAACACCAATTCAAACATGTAGTAACCATGTCATTCCCACTTCCTCAGGTTCTGTTCCCTTCTCAGTTTACTGAGCCCTGAGCCCACTCTACTCAAGGCACCAATGACTCTCTGTTGCTAACTCCTGCATGCTTTATGGGAGTTACCTTCTATGAGCCCTCCTCACATCTGCCCCTGCTAACCACAACTTCCTCCTGGGTGCTCTCTCTACCTTTGGTAAGTATGTCTCCATTTAATCATGCTTTTCCTTCCATCTCTCTGCTGATTCTTTCTCATTCTTTGCAGATTACCTGTCCTCTGAACATTCTTTAAATAGTGATGCTGCCCATTTTCAGCCCCCTTCATATCATGAAATGTTGCCAATTATCAGTAATATTACTCCTTTCTCCCTCTACCAAGGTGTCTCAGCAGCTGAAATTCCACCATTAGACATTTGTTTCTTTATGGTTTACCTTGTGTAATGCAATAACTTATGCAAGAGATATCTTATTAAACTACTAATGGGTTAAAGTACACCTGCTTTTCAGAGCCATTCTCCTCTGTGAAAGGTGGAGGCATCACAAATAATGGCTATTTCAAAGCAACTAAGTAAGAAGGGGAAGAGAAGAGTGAAAGGGTGGCACAGAACACTAAAATGAGTTTTGTTTCCTTTACAGTTTTGTTACCAAAATTCTCACCAAAGTTACTGTCTTGATGATAGAACTTTTCAAAGTGAGCAAGAGTTTCCACCTCCTCCTGCTTTGCTAATTACCCAAGAGTCCCTGAAACTTCTCTCAGAACTTGATAGTACTTCCTCCCCTTTTCTCACATACGTTAATTATTCAGCAAGATTAATGAGTTATCACTCGATTTCAGCAGCAGAGCAAGTATCAGTCAGCCCAATTGCTTAAAGAAATACAGGATCTGAAAAGCTGCAGAGAGATTTACTTTAATGCTTCAAGGAACAGTTTCTTAAGATAAATCAACAAATCCCTAATTGGGTTATAGTGATCAGACACACCCACAAGGGTTGATTTTGCCAGTGAAAGATTGGAAAGAGAAGTTTCCTAAGATAAATCCAACTAAAATTTATATTGAGAGAGAAAACAGGAAATCTAAATGAGGGACAGCTCAAGCATTTGAATTGAGTGGTGAATTATGAAACAGAGTTGCTGTAACCTTTTCCAAGCACCTTTATTCACTCTTTCTATGGCCCTGGGGAGTCCCTTCTCCTCAATGTACCCATCTATTAAAGTAAAATTAATTAATACTGCTAATGACATAAGATGTTGTTCCTTGAAGTGTGAAGGTGGCAGGGTCCTTTAGAATTCAGCTTGATGAGGGAGATTCTCCATTATAATTACAGTAAGCTGCTTTCTAGCTAAAGTTAAGAAGCTAAAGTGAGGAATCCAGATGATGTCTCAGTATTTAAAACACACAACACAGGTTCTCAGTTGGGTGGTTTCAACCTTCCTGTCATCAATTCAGAATTCCTGCAGGTGTTGGAACCCCTCCCTGTATGGAGCTTTTGAAACTATTCTGGCCAGAATTTATCTGCCAGCTACTATTTTAAAAAGCATATAACGTGTTAACTTGTGTAAGACTCATTACAACCTTCTGAATTAGATAGAAGTATTATCTTCAGTATATAGAGAGGAAACTTAGACACAAAAAGGTAAAATATTTTGCCTAAGTTCACCAACCTATGAAGTGACAAAGCTGGCATTTAAGCTTGTGTTTTTCATCATCAAGTTACATTATCTAAGTTTCTTTGAAACTTTGTTAGGATTCCATTGGAATATAAAAACAGCATGATTAGAAAATACTCGGTAGGGAGTGGAGACAAGAAAGTGGCTCAATCTCAATCTCTTAGTTTTGGTGGTCCACCAATTCAAAATTTCTTGAACATCTACTATGTGCTAAGTGTGATGCTAGGCGGGGGGTACTCCTTGCCCTTATGGGGCTTATGGTATGGTGGGGAAACAAAGACATATATAACAAAGGTGGTAAACAAAAATATATAAGGGTATACAATATAAATGGTGTGAAAGAAACAACTGTGAAGCAAATAGAAGACCAAGGCACAGACCTGTTTCTATAAGGTGGCCAGGAAAAGCTTCTCGGAGGAGGTGGCAGTGGAGCTAAGGCTGAAGGATGAGGAGTTAGCAATGAGAAGTTTGGGGACAGGGATGGAGAGTGGAGGGAAGGGAGTGTTTCATGCGAAGGAGCATGTGTGCAAGGGCTTGAGGAGAGAAGTAGTTTGTATTTGAAAAAATGGAGTACAACCAGCATTGCTGTGTCCTAGTGAGGGACAAAATTAACTCTCTATTTAGAAATCATTGCAGCTTAAGTATTAATTAAGATTCTTCTTTAAAATAATAAACATTTTACGATTTCTAACAGTTTGCATATAAGAATGCAAGAATGGAATTTGAAAATCATTGTGTAGGGCGGGGCAAAATGTGAAGAGGGTATCAGTGTGTTATCTGCCCTGGGTGGATTTTGTTGATGCACAGGCTGATTCAGAAAGGCAAGGGGCATTTTATTAAAGGTGGCAAACTGTCAGCTTTCTATTTACACTGCAAAAGACCCAGAGGGAGTGAATTGTACCAAATGAGCATCTGGATGACATTTTGTTCCCTTGAATCTCAGGCACCTTCTGAGAACTCACTGGACTCTTTGGAAAATAGATCTGATTACTGTTTATCTTGACTCCACAATTCAGCAAGTAGTTTCTATCCCCAAATCTGTTACGTGAAAAAAAAAATTAACCAGTCTCTATCGGTTCCAAAAACAATCAGTAGAGGCCCTTATATTTTGTTCTAAACCTGTAAGTTTTTTCCTCTTAAATCTTACCGCATACTGTTTTCAACTTCTCTTTGGATGCCATTTGATTTTCATCTGGGAGACAAATGAATCATGCAGCTCAGGTTTAGCAGGCACTAGCAAGAGCAATTGGCCAACCTTTAACTGAGATAGTTTCCAGCAACAGACTTTTGAAAAAGGAGAGACAATCTTCCTTCTTAAAAATCTACACCAGGACCATTTTTTGACATTCTTTTTAGAGTTAAACTTGGGAATCTCACACAGGCTGTTATGTAGGTTTGTATACACACACACATACATACACAGACAAATGAATTAACCATTCAGGTTAGAGAGTCTCAGGCGAAAGAGAGACTGGCAAACACATTTAGGCCAAAAAATGTACAGAAGTCCAATAGGAGAGGCAAAAGAAAAGGATGGCAAGATTCAGGAAGAAGGGGTGAGCATCTCGACCTTCAACAACCATACTGGCACAATGCACAGATTATTTACAAATCAACTTTGGCTCTTGGAGATCAAAACCTTGTTGGAAAATTCTCTGGGTGGGGATTCATTTTCTTCTTTATCAGTGATCATATCATGTTTTTCCACCTTCTTCAGTAATAAAGACTGGTTCTAGGTAGCATATGCCTTCCTTGCCTTCTATCTCCACTGGCATCCCACTTCAATTTCAGAAGCAATGATTTGGGATCAGACTGGGGTTGAGTCCTGGCTCCCATTTGGAGCTCCACCAATGGCTCCAGCATTGCCTTTGGGCAAATTATTGTACTAACCTCTGTAGATCATCTCTAATATGGAAGGTTTTGACCAGTGTTTCTCAAATTTCAGTGGAGAGCTAATGAAGAACACAGAGGTCAAACTAATTAAAGGAGAACAAAGCCTGGGTATTTGTATTTTCATCAAGTTCTCAAGGTGATCCTCATATTCAACAAAGTTTGAGAACCACTGATTTTGGAGATTAAAGACGAGCTAATGTAACAAGTACCCGGCCCACTATAAATGTTTTTAAACTAGGATCATGTGGTAAAATGGAAAGGAGTTTTTTGTCTTTGTGGAGTCCAAGATCTGAATCCCTATGCGGGTTCTACTGCCTACTAACTGTGGGAGTTTTGCTGAGTCACTTAACTTATGTGACCCATAGTGTCCTCATTTGTTAAACAGGGATGATAATGCCCACATCAAGGGGTCATGAGTTTGATGAGACAAGGTGGCTCACAGGAGGTGACTGACAGATGTTGGCTGAAGAAGAACCTCTTACTACATCTGGATTTCTTTACATATATAGAAACTTCTAGACACAAAACTTACATGGCTTAACTCCATGAAAACTTTCTCAAGACTTAGATCACAAATATCATGAATGTAGAAATTGAAAGTATGACTGCCACTGCATTTACCCATGACGCTCAGTAAAACTTCTGACACAAAATGCTTTGATTATATAACACATAGTTCCTGTATGGTTGGTTTCTTACACCCATTCAATAACCTGAGTTAACTTTCCCTAAAAGACTGAGGGAATATTTGTTTTACTGGGTTAGGAGTTATTTTTATTGACTGTGTGCAAATCCTCTTAACTTATGACCAAAATCCTAGCTAATGGCAAACAAAGGTCACAGTTACTAAACTATGCTTCCAAGTTAAGCCATTTTTTCACTCTATTAAACTCAAAAAAAACCCCAAAAATCTTACCATTTGGTTAAAAGATTTTGTACAGGCCTCAAAGTCTCTAAAAATGTCTGATACTGAATAATAATGTTATTGTGCATGAGTGATTACAATGGTGATAATGATTTTAAAGTAATTTTTTTCGTAAAAAAATTGACTCCATAGAGTTATACAAGTAACAGAGAAGAAAGCTCAATCTGGCCTCTGCTCTAGTTGGCAGTACAGAAAAGGAAGTAGTTGGAGGGCTGGAGGTGGATGAATGAAAAGCAGAGAAGAGAAAACATGCAGCAGCATCATGAATGACCATCCTGCTTGAACAATCCTGCCTTCATTAAGCAAAAAGGAAGACACAAGCCTAAGTGAAAAGCAGCCTTGGAGCAAGGCGTGTGTTTCTCTAATGTACCTTTATTTTGTCTTCTGACTTCTGAGTCGGCTCCATCACTTTAGACCACAGAGCCCACAACCCTCCTTCATTTCCACACTCTCACTTTCTCTTATTTTCTCATTCCTTTCCTTCCTTTTTCTCTTTCTCTTTTTCTCTTATCTCTTGTTTTCTTCAAGGAATGAGATCATAAGTGAAGGGTTATTCTAGATTCTCCCTGTAAAGACTTGCCCTTTTCCTTCTCCACAAACACCCCTCATACCTTAATGGGTAAAGGTGGATGATAATGTCTTTTGACACCAATTCAAATTCCTCCACATGGACAGCATATACCAGCAGCAGACTAAGAGACACTTAGTAGAAAAATTATAACATAACTTCATATTTCCCTTCAGTCTTTTCAAAGATTTCTTGATTAAAATGTTCAGGAAGATGACATTAAGCCCTTGAATTTTAAACTTTTAACAATAATCATTTGTGGTTTGCAAGGAAATGTTTATGCTCATTTATGTTGGGAAGGTTTTATCTTCTTCCATTGCATAGAGACAGATTACTCTGCTCATGGGGGAAAAACCCACATAAAAGCCTCAATAAAAACTAGGTGAAGGATCAGAAATCAATGTAGGCATGTTCATGTTTTGTATTAAACTGAAAGCATCAACAGAAGCTAGTGCTGTCATTCTTTGGGCCTCATTCGTTTTTTGCTTTAAAAGGTATTACGCTTAATTAAAGTCTTTCTGCAGGTGAAGCACGGACAGAGGTACTTTTTTAAAAGCTCGCAGTGTATTCTAATGTGCAGCCAAAGTGGAGAAACACTGTTTACAAGGAAGTGAGAAGGTCCAGGAGATTCTGCCTTGAATTTCTCAGGACAAAATAGAGTTCCTGCCCCAGCCTTGCTGGTCTCTTTCTATCTCACCATTCTGTTTTATTCCTTTTTCATAGCATTAACCTACCATTTAAATTATCTTTATATACTTGTCTTGTGTGTTATTTGTGTACGATCACTCTCCTCTCTCAGGAATGTAAGATTTTGTGGACCCAGAACAATATTTGGTACAGGGTAGTTACCCTCTATATATTTGTCAAATAAATACATTTAAATTCATTAAACATCAGCTTTCTCATCTTACAATGAGCAAAATACTACCTACCCAGCTAGATTGCTGTGATGATTCAATGAAATCATGGCCACATAAACTAATGTGGATAATGTAAAATGCCAAGAAATGTTATTCTTATTACTACAAAACACTACCCAACACAAAATGTTTCCCCGTATAGCTCCTGGCTTGAAATTTTCAACATTAGGTTCCTTTATTCGGCTGTGACTGACTATTGTTAAAATGTAAATTCCTTGTTTGGTGGAATAATATTAATTAGATGAGTTCTTATCACTTGGCAACCATTAGCAACCCTAAAATACAGAACAAGGTAATTCTGAATTAAATTTAAAATTGAGGGAGGTTCTGTACTATTCAGGCAGGGCAGCCCTAGTTAGTAAGAACTGGCTGGAGAGGTACAGAAGAAGAGAGAAATGGAGCAGAGTGTTGAGGACACGGGGTCCAATGGGACAGAAAAGGGAGAGAGAAGTATGTGAATAATAAACTTTGTTGACCCTGAACTAGGAAGATCTTGGGTCAACTCTGGTCAGAAAGGTGGAGCAGACATGCTTTTAGTTAACGTTAGTTAAACACCTTGTGAGCTAGACAAATGTCATATACATTTGGCCCTCTTCAAAGGGCTCTGTGGCTGCAGATTCAACCAATCATGGATTTGATCCTTGGTTGGTTGAATCCACGGATGCGGAGGCCAACCGTAAGGGACTTGGGCATCCATATATTTTGGTATCTGCAGGGGGTTGCCCGCAAATACCGAGGAATGACTATATTACATCAAATGATATGTTACTTAATCCTTAGTGCAACTTTTGATGTATTATTATGCTGACATTATAAAAGGGAAAATGGTAGTTCATAGATATTAAGTGCCTACGGAAGCAGAGCAGTGTAGTGGTAAGAACACTGAATTTGTAGAGAGGCAGGCAGAATCGGAAACCCAGCTCCAACATGGACCAGCCACGGGGTCTCTGGCAGGTTACATACATTTCCATGCATCAGTTTCCTCTTCTGTAAAACCGGGGTGATAATAATCATAATTATCTTCCAGGGTGATGATTAAATGCATCACTATTTACAAAGCTCTCAGAATACTGGCACAAGAGTGGGTACTAATCATATACAAGGATGCACAGCTAGTTATTGGGGGCACTAGAATTTCTAAAAGCTATTAAAATTTATGTATACCTTGATAGATTTTCCCACACTGAAAACACTCATGTAACCAGCATCCAAACCATGAAACAGATTACCAGCACCCAAAAGCTCTGCTCATGCCCCCTTCCAGTCATATCCCCACACCCTTCATAACTGATAGTCTGACTTCTAACACACAGAAGAGTCTTTCTTGTTTTTGTAATTTATATAAAAGGAATCATACAATGTATAACCTTTTGTATCTGGCCTCTTCTACTAAACTTTGTACTTGTTGTTATATGTGGATAAAAATCCTTTATTCTCATGGTTGTATGTTATTTTATCTATAAATTTCCCGCAACTAATATATCCAATCTACTGCTGATCCACATTTGAGGAGTTCCTAAATTTACGCTATTACTAATAGTACTGCTATAAACCTTTCAACAATGCTTTTTGGTGAACATGTATACACATATTTATTTGGTATATATCTACAAGTGGAATTTCTGGCTCATAAGGTATTAATACAGTCAGCTTTAGAATATAGCGTAAAACAGAGATTCGTTGTAAATAAGTACTCCCCATGAGTAGAATACGGAAATTCTACTTTGTCTTCTTCATTGCAGCCATTCTGGAGGGGTAGAGCGGTATCTCATTGTGGATTTACTTTGCATTTCCTTGATGACTAATGAAATTAAACACCTATTTATTGGGTATTTGGATATCTTGTATAAAGCAACACCAAGATTTAAACTGAGGTTTTTCTAAGTCAAAAGCCTGTGCTCTCTCTTTTTTATTTTATAAATAACTATCCCCACCTTTCATTTTATAAATAACTGCCTCTCTCCAAAGCTTTTCAAAGAATTTTAAGTTCTAATTTAGAAATCAAGGGCATTCACTATTTTTATTCTGTATTCACTTTTTTTTTCTTTTGTAATTTAGAGAATTACCTTCTGGTAATGGAGGGGAGGAAGGGGGTCTTTTATAAAAGACTTTCTTACACTTCCTTTTGTTTCCATTCAAAGTGGAATTAGAAAATTATCTTGGCTCTGCAGGCCTGCTTAGTGTTTGGTGGGGTGGGGGGTGGGGGAGAGGAAGACAGTAAGGAAGGATGACCTACTTCTGGAGGCTCCATGACAGTTTTTAGTGACTGCAAGGTGTTTTCATGACATTTATGTTTGAAACTGAGCCAGAGGTGCGTGGGGGGGAGGAAGATTGGGTGTATGTGTGAGGATAATAACAGTACAGCACATCTGTGAGTATTTTGCAGGAGAATGCATGATTGCAGCTTGGGTTTTAAGTTTTACTTTCACTGTTAGCACATACAGGTGTACCTAAGTCTCCCATACTTCCTCCAAAGCCTTTTGTAGGGACAGTAAATAGGGAAAAATTAGTATTATTAGATATAACTCTTGTAAACACTTAAGTTGTTCCTGCTTTTCTTTATATTTATGAGAGTGCACAGAAACACCACCAAACTCCTTAACATAACTTGATTTTATAAATAACAGTATTAGTATCACCCAGGATACAGCTCCTACATATTTATTCTCACCCTCAAAAGCCTTTCTTGCCTTCAGATAGAACACTAAACTGCTCTTCATTCTCATAAAAGGGTTCCAGCTAATGAATATATGTTCTTGGCTTACGTTCAAATCACACACAATTTTTCCTCTCCTGGATTTGAAAGAATTTTCTTCCTTTAGAATCCTTCTCAAATATAAATTATTTAAAAGAATTTTTTTATCTTGGGAAACACTAGAGAGGTACATTTTGAATCATTTGTGCCAATGTGAACATTGCAGAAAACAAAATATACTTTAACAGTTCCAACTGTATGCATTCCTTGTCCTTTTCTCTAATGAAACACTAAGCTTGAAAAATAAAGAGCCTTTTGACGACTGAAATAAGTTTTTTTAACATGCTTTCTGGTTTGGTTACGTCGATAAAAAATTGAAACTGTGACCAGTGGGCTGGGTTGCAGGTTAAAGATGAATGAATATATTAACAATTGAAGAGACTGTCTTCAAAAACATGGCTTGGGTAGTTGAGAGACTATTAAACAAATATCACCCTGTTAGGAGTTTACAAGCAGCAAAGAGAATTTCTGCTGCTCTCAGCAGTTGGTATTCCAGCCACTACTCACGGTAAGTGGCCAGACCAAAAGATAATCCCTGCCTCCAGCGAATTCACAACATGACATTGGACCTGGAGCCACTTTTGACACAGATTTCCCTGAACTACTTAAACCATCTGCCCTATTGCCAAGAGTGGTAATTAATGCAGGAAGATGCTGACTTTTTTGCTTCAAAGGTATGATCATATTATATCCTTACTACAGACTGATCTACTGTTTTGCTGATTCTGGAATTTTTCTCTATGTTGTGGTTTTAGAGAAAGAAAGTGTAATGCCCTTAGCTTAAATTTTCATGACATCTACCTGACTCAGCAATTATACTCAAATTTATTTGTTCTTTCAATTAGTATTTAAATACCTACCATAGGCTGAGCATGGAATCAAACCCTGGGCAAGCAGTGTTCTATAAAGTAGACATGACCTATGGATTCATGGAGCTCATAGGCCACTGGGGGTGAAGGAGACAGTAATAAATATGTAGATTATCAGATGTATATTTTATCAGAACTTTGGTGCTTTGAAGGAAATGCACTGCATGCAATAATAATGAATAACAGAGGTAAGGATTAAGTTAGATACAGTAGTCAGGGAAGGGCTTTCTGAGTCCGCAGAATTAACAAGAAGCACATGTAGCAGGAGTACAGTGTCCAAAGAGAAAAGAACAAATTGAAGATGGGTATTTATCATAAGGCAATAAATAGATAATTATACAAAAATGATTGCACTAATAAGCTATTTATTGTGGCATTGTTTATCATACTGAATACTAGAAAAATAGCTTCCATGTCTAACAATAAGGGAACTGTTAAATAAATTAAAGTTCATGCTTACAATTTTAAATTGTGCATCCATAAAAATAAGATTGAAGATGGATGATAGTGTTGTCCAGTGGTTCTAGACATAGATTTAGAGCAAAACTGTCTAGGCTCAAACTGAGGTTCAGCTACTTAGTAGCTATGTGACCTTGGGCAAGTTACATAATTTCTCTGTATTTTAGTTATCTATAAAATGAAGATAATGACAATCTACAATAGGGCTGTTTTGAAATTTACATGAGTTGATATATGTAAAAGACTTCGAAAAGTATCTTTTCACATTAAGGACAATTTTCATCATCATCTACATTTATTGACTGAGAAAGTGGGCCATAATGAAGTCTAAAATGAAGGTTACACAACTACACAAATAGCATATCTAATATATTCTTTAAAAATACCTTTGCATTAAAAAGGACAGAGAATATAATAGAGAATATTAATGGTGGTTATATCCGGATAATTTTTATTTTCTTTTTATTTTCAGTATTATTTGCATTACATTTCTACAATTAGCCTGTATTACTTTTATAATCAAATAAACTAAAAAACTCAATTCACCTTTATAAAAATACATTTTTGTATTTCTATTTTCAAAATCTTCCAGTGAAGTGTGATCTTATTTTTTGTATGTGGAATTAAAAGAAACAGAACAATGACAGCAAAATCCAAGCTCGTAGATACAGAGAACAGACTGGTGGTTGCCAGAGATGGGGGTGGGGCATTTGGAAGGTGGGTAAAATGAGGGGGTCAAAAGGTACACACTTCCAGTTATAAAATAAACAAATTGTGGGGACTGAAATTTGCCAAGAGAATAGAACTTAAATGTTCTCACCAAAAAAAAAAAAAGATAAATATGTGAGGTGATGGATAGGTTAATTAACTAGATGGGGGGAGTTCTTTCAAAATGTGTTTTTAAAAAGAAGTGTTTTTCTACTATGCTGTGCTGAACATGATGCTGAACACTGGGAATACAGTGATAGGTATTATGACATTTCTTCCCATAAATAGCTTACAATCTAGTTGAAATAAACAGAAAAGTAATAGTTATATTACTTTAGTCCTATAGGTACCAGAAGTGGTCCAATATGTCTGAAAGGCTTCATGGAGGAGGTGACTCATGAGGTGAGTCTGGATAAATAAGTAGGGACAAATGGAATGGTTTAGGCAGGGTGGCACAGTGTTCTAAGAAGATATAGCCACATTTGGAGAGCATGGTGAGTGTGGACACACACAAGATTCATATGGCTGCAGCTTCAGGGAGAGAGAGTGAGTTAGACTACAGAGGTTGGGGGTGGGAGATGCCATCCTGGAAGGACTTGGACTTCGCCATGACAGGGAGTTTGAACTTAATCCTAAAGACAATGAAGGGGAGCCAATGAAGGATTTTAAGGAAATACGTTATGAAGATGATACGATGTGTGTTCCTAAATAAAAAACAGAAACAGACTCACAGACATAGGAAACAAACTTATGGTTATCAAAGGGGAAAGTGGTGGGGGGATAAATTGGGAATCTCGGAGTAACAGATACACACGACTATATATAAAACAGATAAACAACAAGGACCTACTGTAGAGCACAGGGAACTGTATTCAATAGCTTATAATAACCTATAATGGAAAAGAATCTGAAAAAGAATATATAAATACATATATAAAACTGAATCACTTTGCTATACACCTAGAACTAACATAACACTGTAAATCAACTACAATTCAATTTTTTAAAAAAAAGTGAAAAAAAAGAGAATGATGCAGGTTTCCAGAAAAAATTCAACATTCTCTTATTTCTAGTAATAGGACTCATCTCCTTCATTTGTGACATGGGAGTCACTGCCTTGGCCAAGCGAGGTCTGCTTTTCTTTCCCATGCCTAAGCTATAGGACAAACTGACTCCTGTTACAGAGTCCATGTGACACGTGGAAGCTCCCCAAAGGCTAACTTGGCACTGCAGTTGGGAAGGATACTAATGCAATTCACTTTGACTGATGAGTTGTTCATATGTTGTTTACAAAGATTTGGAAAAAAAAATATCTGAAATGCTCCCTGTGCAGTCATGATCTTTCTCTTAAATAGAGATGGCAAAGTCTATGTGGTATTGCAATTTCTATCAAAACCTTCTAAAGCTGCCTTATTTAAACAATTTAGAAAGTATTTAAGTAGCAAAACGGCTTTCTTTTTAAGTAATGCCACAGTACAGATGTATTTATTTATTTATTTATTTTTTTTTTTTAAACATCTTTATTGAAGTATAATTGCCTTACAATAGTGTGTTAGCTTCTGCTTTATAACAAAGTGAATCAGTTATACATATACAATATGTTCCCATTTCTCTTCCCTCTTGCATCTCCCTCCCTCCCACCCTCCCCATCCCACCCCTCTAGGTGGTCACAAAGCACCGAGCTGATCTCCCTGTGCTATGCGGCTGCTTCCCACTAGCTATCTATTTTACATTTGGTAGTGTATATATGTCCATGACACTCTCTTACCCTGTCACATCTCCCCCCACCCCCTCCCCATATCCTCAAGTCCATTCTCTAGTAGGTCTGTGTCTTTATTCCCGTCTTGCCACTAGGTTCTTCATGGCCTTTTTTTTTTTTTTTTTCCTTAGATTCCGTATATATGTGTTAGCATACTGTATTTGTTTTTCTCTTTCTGACTTACTTCACTCTGTATGACAGACTCTAACTCCATCCACCTCATTACAAATACCTCCATTTCATTTCTTTTTACGGCTGAGTAATATTCCATTGTATATATGTGCCACATCTTCTTTATCCATTCATCTGTCGATGGACATTTAGGTTGCTTCCATGTCCTGGCTATTGTAAATAGAGCTGCTGTGAACATTGTGGTACATGACACTTTTTGACCTATGGTTTTCTCAGGGTATATGCCCAGTAGTGGGATTGCTGGGTCGTAAGGTAGTTCTATTTGTAGTTTTTTAAGGAACCTCCATACTGTTCTCCATAGTGGCTGTATCAATTTACATTCCTACCAACAGTGCAAGAGTGTTCCCTTTCCTCCACACCCTCTCCAGCATTTATTGTTTCTAGATTTTTTGATGATGGCCATTCTGACCGGTGTGAGATGATATCTCATTGTAGTTTTGATTTGCATTTCTCTAATGATTAATGATGTTGAGCATTCTTTCATGTGTCTGTAGGCCATCTGTATATCTTCTTTGGAGAAATGTCTATTTAGGTCTTCTGCCCATTTTTGGATTGGGTTGTTCGTTTTTTTGTTATTGAGCTGCATGAGCTGCTTGTAAATCTTGGAGATTAATCCTTTGTCAGTTGCTTCATTTGCAAATATTTTCTCCCATTCTAAGGGTTGTCTTTTGGTCTTGTTTATGGTTTCCTTTGCTGTGCAAAAGCTTTTAAGTTTCATTAGGTCCCATTTGTTTATTTGTGTTCTTATTTCCATTTCTCTGGGAGCTGGGTCAAAAAGAATCTTGCTGTGATGTATGTCATAGAGTGTTCTGCCTATGTTTTCCTCTAAGAGTTTGATAGTGTCTGGCCTTACACTTAGGTCTTTAATCCATTTTGAGTTTATTTTTGTGCATGGTGTCAGGGAGTGTTCTAATTTCATACTTTTACATGTACCTGTCCAATTTTCCCAGCACCACTTATTGAAGAGGCTGTCTTTTCTCCACTGTATATGCTTGCCTCCTTTATCAAAGATAAGGTGACCATATGTGTGTGGGTTTATCTCTGGGCTTTCTATCCTGTTCCATTGATCTATATTTCTGTTTTTGTGCCAGTACCAAACTGTCTTGATTACTGAAGCTTTGTAATATAGTCTGAAGTCAGGGAGCCTGATTCCCCCAGCTCCATTTTTCGTTCTCAAGATTGCTTTGGCTATTCGGGGTCTTTTGTGTTTCCATACAAATTGTGAAATTTTTTGTTCTAGTTCTGTGAAAAATGCCAGTGGTAGTTTGATAGGGATTGCATTGAATCTGTAGATTGCTTTGGGTAGTAGAGTCATTTTCACAATGTTGATTCTTCCAATCCAGGAACATGGTATATCTCTCCATCTATTTGTATCATCTTTAATTTCTTTCATCAGTGTCTTATAATTTTCTGCATACAGGTCTTTTGTCTCCTTAGGTAGGTTTATTCCTAGATATCTTATTCTTTTTATTGCAATGGTAAACGGGAGTGTTTTCTTAATTTCACTTTCAGATTTTTCGTCATTAGTGTATAGAAATGCAAGAGATTTCTGTGCATTAATTTTGTATCCTGCTACTTTACCAAATTCATTGATTAGCTCTAGGAGTTTTCTGGTAGCCTCTTTAGGATTCTCTATGTATAGTATCATGTCATCTGCAAATAGTGACAGCTTTACTTCTTCTTTTCCGATTTGGATTCCTTTTATTTCTTTGTCTTCTCTGATTGCTGTGGCTAACACTTCCAAAACTATGTTGAATAATAGTGGTGAGAGTGGGCAACCTTGTCTTGTTCCTGATCTTAGTGGAAATGGTTTCAGTTTTTCACCATTGAGGACAATGTTGGCTGTGGGTTTGTCATATATGGCCTTTATTATGTTGAGGAAAGTTCCCTCTATGCCTACTTTCTGCAGGGCTTTTATCATAAATGGGTGTTGAATTTTGTCAAAAGCTTTCTCTGCATCTATTGAGATGATCATATGGTTTTTCTCCTTCAATTTGTTAATATGGTGTATCACATTGATTGATTTGCGTATATTGAAGAATCCTTGCATTCCTGGGATAAACCCCACTTGATCATGGTGTATGATCCTTTTAATGTGCTGTTGGATTCTGTTTGCGAGTATTTTGTTGAGGATTTTTGCATCTATGTTCATCAGTGATATTGGCCTGTAGTTTTCTTTCTTTGTGACATCTTTGTCTGGTTTTGGTATCAGGGTGATGGTGGCCTCGTAGAATGAGTTTGGGAGTGTTCCTCCCTCTGCAATATTTTGGAAGAGTTTGAGAAGGATAGGTGTTAGCTCTTCTCTAAATGTTTGATAGAATTCACCTGTGAAGCCATCTGGTCCTGGGCTTTTGTTTGTTGGAAGGTTTTTAATCACAGTTTCAATTTCAGTGCTTGTGATTGGTCTGTTCATATTTTCTATTTCTTCCTGGTTCAGTCTCGGCAGTTTGTGCATTTCTAAGAATCTGTCCATTTCTTCCAGGTTGTCCATTTTATTGGCATAGAGTTGCTTGTAGTAATCTCTCATGATCTTTTGTATTTCTGCAGTGTCAGTGGTTATTTCTCCTTTTTCATTTCTAATTCTATTGATCTGAGTCTTCTCCCTTTTTCTCTTGATGAGTCTGGCTAATGGTTTATCAATTTTGTTTATCTTCTCAAAGAACCAGCTTTTAGTTTCATTGATTTTTGCTATTGTTTCCTTCATTTCTTTTTCATTTATTTCTGACCTGATCTTTATAATTTCTTTCCTTCTGCTGGCTTTGGGGTTTTTTTGTTCTTCTTTCTCTAATTGCTTTAGGTGCAAGGTTAGGTTGTTTATTCGAGATGTTTCCTGTTTCTTGAGGTAGGCTTGTATTGCTATAAACTTCCCTCTTAGCACTGCTTTTGCTGCGTCCCATAGGTTTTGGGTCGTCGTATCTCCATTGTCATTTATTTCTAGGTATTTTTTGATTTCCCCTTTGATTTCTTCAGTAATCACTTCATTATTAAGTAATGTATTGTGTAGCCTCCATGTGTTTGTAGTTTTTACAGATCTTTTCCTGTAATTGATATCTAGTCTCATAGCGTTGTGGTCGGAAAAGATACTTGATACGATTTCAATTTTCTTAAATTTACCAAGGTTTGATTTGTGACCCAAGATATGATCTATCCTGGAGAATGTTCCATGAGCACTTGAGAAAAATGTGTATTCTGTTGTTTTTGGGTGGAATGTCCTATAAATATCAATTAAGTCCATCTTGTTTAATGTATCATTTAAAGCTTGTGTTTCCTTATTTATTTTCATTTTGGATGATCTGTCCATTGGTGAAAGTGGGGTGTTAAAGTCCCCTACTATGATTGTGTTGCTGTCGATTTCCCCTTTTATGGCTGTTAGTACTTGCCTTATGTATTGAGGTGCTCCTATGTTGGGTGCATAAATATTTACAATTGTTATACCTTCCTCTTGGATCGATCCCTTGATCATTATATAGTGTCCTTCTTTGTCTCTTGTGATAGTCTTTATTTTAAAGTCTATTTTGTCTGATATGAGAATTGCTACTCCAGCTTTCTTTTGATTTCCATTCGCATGGAATATCTTTTTCCATCCCCTCACTTTCAGTCTGTATGTGTCTCTAGGTCTGAAGTGGGTCTCTTGTAGACAGCATATATATGGGTCTTGTTTTTGTATCCATTCAGCCAGCCTGTGTCTTTTGGTGGGAGCATTTAATCCATTTACATTCAAGGTAATTATCGATATGTATGTTCCTATTCCCATTTTCTTAAATGTTTTGGGTTTGTTATTGTAGGTGTTTTCCTTCTCTTGTGTTTCTTGCCTAGAGAAGTTCCTTTAGCATTTGTTGTAAAGCTGGTTTGGTAGTGCTGAACTCTCTCAGCTTTTGCTTGTCTGTAAAGGTTTTAATTTCTCCATCACATTTGAATGAGATCCTTGCTGGGTAGAGTAATCTTGGTTGTAGGTTCTTCTCCTTCATCACTTTAAGTATATCCTGCCACTCCCTTCTGGCTTGCAGAGTTTCTGCTGAAAGATCAGATGTTAACCTTATGGGGATTCCCTTGTGTGTTATTTGTTTTTTTTCCCTTGCTGCCTTTAATATGTTTTCCTTATATTTAATTTTTGACAGTTTGATTAATATGTGTCTTGGCGTGTTTCTCCTTGGGTTTATCCTGTATGGGACTCTCTGTGCTTCCTGGACTTGATTAACTATTTCCTTTCCCATATTAGGGAAGTTTTCAACTATAATCTCTTCAAATATTTTCTCAGTCCCTTTCTTTTTCTCTTCTTCTTCTGGGACCCCTATAATTCGAATGTTGGTGCGTTTAATGCTGTCCCAGAGGTCTCTGAGACTGTCCTCAGTTCTTTTCATTCTTTTTTCTTTATCCTGCTCTGCAGTAGTTATTTCCACCATTTTATCTTCCAGGTCACTTATCCTTTCTTCTGCCTCAGTTATTCTGCTATTGATCCCATCTAGAGTATTTTTAATTTCATTTATTGTGTTTTTCATCATTGCTTGATTCCTCTTTAGTTCTTCTACGTCCTTGTTAAATGCTTCTTGCATTTTGTCTATTCTATTTCCAAGATTTTGGATCATCCTTACTATCATTATTCTGAATTCTTTTTCAGGTAGACTACCTATTTCCTCTTCATTTGTTAAGTCTAGTGTGTTTTGACCCTGCTCCTTCATCTGCTGTGTGTTTTTCTGTCGTCTCATTTTGCTTATCTTACTGTGTTTGGGGTCTCCTTATCACAGGTTGCAGGTTTGTAGTTCCCGTTGTTTTTGGTATCTGTCCCCAGTGGGTAAGGTTGGTTCAGTGGGTTGTGTAGGCTTCCTGGTGGAGGGAACTAGTGCCTGAGCTCTGGTGGATGAGGCTGGATCTTGTCTTTCTGGTGGGCACGTCCACGTCTGGTGGTGTATTTTGGGGTGTCTGTGGCCTTATTATGATTTTAGGCAGCCTCTCTGCTAATGGATGAGGCTGTGTTCCTGTCTTGCTAGTTGTTTGGCATAGGGTGTTCAGCACTGTAGCTTGCTGGTCATTGAGTGATGCTGGGTCTTGACGTTGAGATGGAGATCTCTGAGAGATTTTTGCCGTTTGGTATTACGTGGAGCTGGGAGGTCTCTTGTGGACCAGTGTCCTGAAGTTGGCTCTCCCACCTCCGAGGTACGGCCCTGATGCCTGGCTGAAGCACCAAGAGCCTTTCGTCCACACGGCTCAGAGTAAAAGGGAGAAAAAATAGAAAGAAAGAAAGAAAGGAAGGAAGGAAGGAAGGAAGGAAGGAAGGAAGGAGGAAGGAGGAAGGAAGGAAGGAAGGAAGGAAGGAAAGAAAGAAAGAAAGAAAGAAAGAAAAGAAAGAAAGAAGCTATAATATAGTGAAGTAAAATAAAGCTATTGTAAAGCAAAGCTATACAGACAAAATCTCCCCCAGAAGCATATACATATACACTCACAAAAAAAAAAGGAAAAGGGGAAAAATTAATATATCCTGCTCCCAAAGTCCACCTCCTGAATTTGGGATGATTCGTTGTCTATTCAGGTATTCAACAGATGCAGGCACATCAAGTTGTTTGTGGAGTTTTAATCCGCTTCTTCTGAGGCTACTGGGACAGATTTCCCCTCCTCTTCTCTGTTCGCACAGCTCCTGGGGATCAGCTTTGGATTTGGACCCGCCTCTGCGTGTAGGTCGCCTGAGGGCGTCTGTTCCCCGCCCAGACAGGACGGGGTTAAAGGAGCAGCTGCTTCGGGGGCTCTGGCTCACCCAGGCCGCGGGGAGGGAGGGCTACAGAGGAGGCGGGGCGAGCCTGCAGCGTCAGAGGCCGGCGTGACGTTGCAGCAGCCTGAGGCGCACAGTGCGTTCTCCCGGGGGATGTTGTCCCTGGATCACGGGACCCTGGCAGTGGTGGGCTGCACGGGCTCCTGGGAGGGGCGGTGTGGAGAGTGACCTGTGCTCGCACACAGGCTTCTTGGAGGCGGCAGCAGCAGCCCCAGCGTCTCACGCCCGTCTCTGGGGTCCGCGCTGATAGCCGCGGCTCGCGCCAGTTTCTGGAGTTCGTTTAGGCGGCGCTCTGAATCCCCTCTCCTTGCGCGCCGCGAAACAAAGAGGCAAGAAAAAGTCTCTTGCCTCTTCGGCAGCTGCAGACTTTTTCCCGGTCTCCCTCCCAGCCAGCTGTGGTGCGCTAACCCCTTCAGGCTGTGTTCACGCCGCCAACCCCAGTCCTCTCCCTGCGATCCGACCGAAGCCCGAGTCTCCGCTCCCAGCCCCGCCCGCCCCGGCGGGGGAGCAGACAAGCCTCTCGGGCTGGTGAGCGCTGCTCGGCGCCGAGCCTCTGTGCGGGAGTCTCTCCGTTTTTCCCTCTGCGCCCCTGTTGCTATGGGATCCGCGCTGTTAGCTGCGGCTCGCGCCCGTCTCTGGAGTTCGTTTAGGCGGCGCTCTGAATCCCCTCTCCTCGCGCACCAGGAAACAGGGAAGAAAAAGTCTCTTGCCTCTTCGGCAGCTGCAGACTTTTTCCCGGACTCCCTCCCGGCTAGCTGTGGTGCACTAACCCCTTCAGGCTGTGTTCACGCCGCCAACCCCAGTCCTCTCCCTGCGACCGAAGCCCGAGCCTCAGCTCCCAGCCCCGCCCGCCCCGGCGGCTGAGCAGACAAGCCTCTCGGGCTGGTGAGTGCTGCTCGGCGCCGAGCCTCCGTGCGGGAAGTGCGGGAATCTCTCCGCTTTGCCCTCCGCACCCCTGTGGCTGCGCTCTCCTCCGTGGCTCCGAAGCTTCCCCCCTCTGCCACCCGCAGTCTCTGCCCGCGAAGGGGCTCCTAGTGCGTGGAAATCTTTCCTCCTTCACAGCTCCCTCCCACTGGTGCAGGTGCCATCCCTATTCTTTTGTCTCTGTTATTTCTTTTTTCTTTTGCCCTACCCAAGTACGGGGGGAGTTTCTTGCCTTTTGGGAGGTCTGACGTTTTCTGCCAGCGTTCAGTGGGTGTTCTGTAGGAGCAGTTCCACGTGTAGATGTATTTCTACTGTATCTGTGGGAAGGAAGGTGATCTCCGCGTCTTACTCTTCCGCCATCTTCTCTCCTCCCCCCCAGATGTATTTAAATTCACACCAGAACATGATTTGTAGCTTCAAAAAACCTTTCAAAGAAATCTCTATTTGTTCTTAATAAAGAGTTGTCGCACACTCATGGTGTTATTTTTCAAGTGGCTGTGGTACGTTTTTAACTTGGTCCATCAAAAATTGATGGTCAAACCTCCTCAATATTTTCATGGATTTGGGTGATATATTAATTGTAGGCTCCTGACAGTATCACAGAAGGAAAAATAAGCTGGTTGAGAACAAAGAGAACTGAGACCACCTGTTATTACATGGGAATCCTTTGGAAAAGGTATCCTTTTCAGGGAACAGGATTCTTTGAGTTGAGGCACTGAGAATGAGGGTTCCTCCACAGTTACCGGACAGACACGTTCTAAAGCAAATGGAATTAACCAAGATGAAGAGAGGAGGAGAAAGCCAACAGCATGACCCATGAACTGACTGAAATTAAAAATCTGAAAAGGCCTATTAAATCTTATGCAGCCTCTCCAGACTGCACTGAAGTTTTTTCTTATAGCACATATACCTTGTGGTTTATTTAATTTATTTTTCAGTTATTCAGCCTTCAAGGTCTCCTGATCTCTTATAAGAACATATTATGATTTAACCAACTTAGCTTGTGGAAACAATGACTAGATATTGCATCTTAGGATTCATCCTTAGTAGATGCTTAATAAAGAATTATGTTTGAATAGGTGGAAAGAGAGAATGTCAACAAATAATGACGATAAACTTCTTGAGTAATTTTCAGTTCAATGTAAGTAACTCTCTAAATTGGTGAACCATATGACCAAGGTAATCAAAAAAAAAAGAAAAAAGTACACTTGACAACATTCTATTATCCTGTAAATAATCAAATTATGGATTAGAGGAGTTTGGCATGAAATATATATTATGCATGTAAAAGATCAAAGAAAATATAGGTACAACATTAAGAGGTAAACTAAATCTTTTAAAATATAACATATTCTATTTTATTTTATTACATTGCTAGCTTCTCCTCACTAAACACACTCTGTAAATCAGGCATATTAAACCATTATGATCCTTCTAGAATTTGAGAAATAGGACAGAATGTGAGTACTGTTGCTTACATACCCAAGGGCAGTGAAGCTTATTGATAATATTTCCATTATACAGTCTGTTCTTGAGTCTCTGCAGTAACTTCCAGGGATATACAGATTTTGCAGAGCTAAAGGAATGTCTTCTGGAAGGGCTGCTTGTTCTTTTCTGTTTCCTAATAGCACTCAACATGACAAATGTTTTGGTAATGAGGATGGAATTCTATTTAAACAAGCAAAACAACTAATATACATTCAAAGAAGCTGTGACTTGTTTCACTGCACTTCAGCCTTCTAGAATTACTGATCAGTTGAACAAAGCTTTCCCCTAAACCTATGGGCTGACTCCGTGCTAAAAATGGCTGCTCTAGGGCAGACCAAAATGCTCAAGGTCAGGAGGCTCCCTGGGATCCACAACCCAAGAAGCCTTGATTCTACCTCCAGAAAACAAATGCAATGCCCTGAAAAGAAAAGCATCATCTCCTAACCATCAATGAGCCCAAATTGCTTCCTTAAAAGATTTGCTCACAGTCTTTCAACTAAGATTCTAATATTTGATGAACTTGTGGCACTAATGAAAGCACACTTTTCTTTAGCAGCAAAGTTTTATTGCTCATCTTATAGCCTGAGCCCATAGACAGGGGTGGTCTCACTCCTACAACTACAATTTGTTGAATTCTTAAATGGTGTGTTAGGACACATTTTTATATGTGGAATTCATAATACAGCTCTTAATAGGGACTTTGGTAATGAAGAGATTCTTGCTAGTGAGATGTCACGGAAATTAAATGAGCAATTTCTAGTAATCGTTCACATTACCTAAGCAGAAGACTCTTGACACTGGGATAAAGTTCATGCAGAAAATGTACAATTATAAAGTTCATTTCAGATACACTGATTGTTTTTGAGCACCTCTGATGTACCAATTTTCTGATAAGCACCAGGAGTTTGGAGATGAATAGGACATGGCCAATCTATGGAGGTGCTTAAAGTCTGCTCTCCTGAAGGTTAAGTAGCAATTCATCTGAAAGATGAAGGGAGGGAGGGGAGTAGGGGAGATAGGAAGCTAGACAGAGGGGTTAGCAGGTGAGCATGAGTGTCGGAGGAAATGACAATAGCTTAGTCAGGCTGTAGTGGAGCTGCAGCCTGTGGGAGGTCATTGGAAGATGAGTCTGGATAGGCAAGGAGGAACCAGTTACTGAAAGTCCTAGTCAAGTCATGTGAAAAAATCTGAACTTTATCCAGAAAATAAGGGAGAGCCACTGAAGGAATTTTTAAGCAAAGAAGTGACAAAGTTGAATTAAACTCAGCAAAGAAATGATAAAGCATTCAAACCATTTTTCCTGCAACCATGCCAAGTACTAAAAAAAATGGTTTCTCTACTGACCCAATTAACAGAAATAACCTCAAAAAGGGGTGCTTCTTTTCTGGTTAAAAGGATATATTGGCTAAAATTGAATACTGGTCCATAGCGCTGGGACCCCAAATGTTTCATGCTTCATTGCTGCTCAACAGAACTTCTATGGCACAAATATAAAAGACAAGGTCTATGACAGACCCCCAAACATTCTCTTTTCTTTTCCCATGGTGGGGAGTTTGCCTGACAATGTTTCATGTAATGGTCACCCAGTTTCAAAGTGCTTTTGCTTCTCAAGGTCACCTAACCAGCTTAGGCGCTGATGAGAAGGCTGTCATGTTAGCATTTATGATAGGGGTAGGGTGTCCATAGATATTCTTCCAAAGTGAAACCTAGTTCAGAGTGAACCAATCAGCCCTGGAGAAGATTACTGCAGGTAATAATCTTCTTCTGGTCTCAAAAAAAAAAAAAAAAAAAAAAAAAACCCAAAGTAGGACACAATACCATTTCCAGAAAAATCTGTGACATTATCAAGCATTTTTAAATGTTTCATCATGAGTACATATATACTCTTTTCAGACATCAGGAAATACATTTTTTGAAAATCCTGATGGTTAGGAAAATAGTTCTATATATGTAGTTTTTTTCAACCCTGTTAGCTGCACAGGGTAGGCCTTGGGCCTAGAATACATTCTGACCAAAAATTTAAAAATCCTCAAAGCCTCTGTTGGACTTGAGAAAGAAGAGCATCTTTCTCTGTTTCAGACTCAATGTGAACTCCTTTGTTCTGCTTAAGCGTATGTGTCATATGGCACCTGGTCAGCTCCACAGCTCTACCTGTCCCTTACAGGGAGGGGACGGGGTTTCTGTTCTCTGTCACAACTGGGGTGCATGTAGGCACCATGGGTGATGGATCCCCAACTACTGAAGCTGGTATTGCTCTGTCTCTTCTCTATTAAGTAAAACACTATTCCATCCAGTACTTGACATCATTGTGTTTTCCTTGGCAACTCTAATATCAAGATGCAGTAGGCGGAAGTGTTTGGGCTTCTACTCTGATAACAGGCAACATATGCCAGTTGCTCAACACTGATTATATGCTAAAATACTTAAAATTACTTTCTAGGCAATAAACATGGCATTATTCAATACAAAGTGAGATCACCACAGAATTTGGCCAAGAGTCCAAGAATCTAGGTCATAAATTGGCCACCGCTCTTTACCAGGTTCCAAAGGAAATTTATGTACACATAACCACTAAACTCCAATGCAGAACTCTCCAGTGAGGTGGAAGAGGCCCTGGGTAGAACCACTATGGCCTAAACAAGGTGGATTGAAAAGACCACAAGCCAGAGGAGAGGGCGCCACTGGGCCCAAGCCCAAATCTCAGCCACACCACTGCAAAGGCTCTCATCCAGAGCCAGCCCAAGAGCTCAAAGAGGAAGATGGAGGAAACATTTTCTGAAACACCTATAGTAGATTTAGTTTAGAGAAACTTCGGTAGGTCTTCTGAGGCTGGGGCACCAGGAACATCCCTGAAGAAATAGCATCCCAAAAAGAAATACACAGAGAAGACCAGGCTTCTTCCAGGAGGAAATGGGCCACCTCTACCCTGGTCACATGGGGACAAAGGTCAGAAGGGAGCAGAAGGAAACCAAAGAGAAAGAGACAACTAGCTACTTCTCCCTAGCATAATGTAAGGAAGTCCATGTATGGAGAGACTGTGACACCCCCTGGTCCCCCTTCCTTCTCTGCCCAGGACAGTGACATTCTCTCCATTACCCCTATAGCTCAATAACCAATAATATATCCTTGAGCATGTCCACCAGACCTCTTTGGCGGTAGAGGAAAATGCCTTGATCCTGACCCAATTTGATTAAAGGATCATTTGTCAGTATGTAGAAGGATGTGAGAAGGATAAGGGATTTCCAACTTCCTCCCACTAGAACCCCCCAACATCACAGTAACATCCTATTTCCTTGTCTCTAAGACTAATCTCTGTACTATGAACAACAGTGATTTGGGAGGGGGCAAGTCTTCCATTGGATGTGTACTTTTTATGTTGCTTTTTTTTTTTTTTTTGAAAAGCTCTTATTAAATTAATGGTGCAACTCCTAATTGTTGGAAACTTAGAACTGTGGAAATAGTATAACATATGAGAGAGTACAGAAATAGTCTAGTTTCTCACTCTCAAATAATTCTGATTTAACATTTGAGATCCTTGCTTTCTAACTCTAGTCTTTTCATGCAAGTGTTACTAAAGAAATGGCTTTGAAGAGCAGGAGTGTGTCAGCTGTGTTGTCAACTGCACATCACTCCCATCCTTGGGGGGAAGCCTGGTACCCACACTTCCTGGGATCCCTCACCCTCTAGGTTCCAATTTGAATTATGCCAGTGGGAATCCTTGCAGGAAAGCTGGAGCACAGAAGAGGAGAAGCCTGCATTCTTCAGCAGCAGCCAGGCGAACACTGACAGATGCCTAGAGCAGATTTTGCCTGGGGCTTACTACGTGAGCAGTGGCAAGTCACTCGGGAATTGCCAGCAATTAAAGATCATCAGCAACAGCTTTTCTGTGTTTCCTGCACTTCTGGAGTTCCTGAAAACCAGCAGCATTCTCCTCCTGACCTTTGCTTCCGCAGCCCTTCCAACAGTTATATCAGCCTCTAATTCCCTATATTACATTCTTTTTTGCTTGAAGTAGAGTGATTGAAAACAAGTGACAATCACATTCTTCTTTTTCCTATGTAACATCCCTCTGCCTTTAGCTATCAAAATTTTTTTAAACAGTTAGGGAGTAGTCTGTTTTTGGAGGCTGTTTCTGCATTGCAGAAGAGATTACAGGAAGAATGAGGAATATTCTTTGGCTTATTTAGTTCCTTACCTCATCTAATAATTATCCTTATTTATATTTATACTTCATACTCCTGTCTTTAGATATCTTCACTATTCCACATGGCTATATAATTATAGTAGCAGTAGCAGTTAAACATCTCTCTTGTTCCTAATACTTTTAAATTCATATTTATATATTTTATTTCACTTGATCTTCACGGTGCTTTTATACCTACAATGGAATGGCATTATATCTTCCTAGTTAACAGGTGGGAAATTTGAAACCCAGAGAAGTGATTTATTTAAGGTCACACAGAAAATCAGGGATTATGCTAGAACCAGAATCCAAGATTTCTGACCACTACTATTCCAGAGTGTCTGATAGTATTCTACTAGCTCACTAAGATGGTGACTCTGCATATATCTTTCATGATTGGTGAAAATTTCCTATAGAATGAGGCCCGTGAATTCTGAGTTACCATGTTTCTTTTCTGTGAATAGTCTTTATCAATTCTTCGAGTCTCATTTTTCAAATTAATATAACAAGCTCAATGGGTAACTGCAAGATTATTGGGGGGCAGCTCCATGATTATTAATTGGCATCTAATATATTTGGTGTACTGGAAAAGTATAACAATAGTGAGAGTGACAGTATATCATTATCTCTGACAACCTTTCAGTGGCCAATGCCAATTAGTCAGTAGTCTAATATCTACTGAATGAGTTTTCATATCAGAGGCACTCCCAGGATTCTAATTGTACTATTTGACAGTGTTACTTGAAGGGCATCCAACTGAGAATCAGAAAGATATACATATTTGCTTACTCCAAGATAAGCTTTTCAGAATAAAAAGATGAAGAAATTGGGCAATATTGAGAATAGCATAGCACAGAATATACTTAACATATAAATAAATGCAGAATTTAGATAGCTTGTAGGATTTAATCTTATTTTTTAGTCACATGAATAAATATAGCCAAGACTCTACTTAGACAAACGCACATTTTTCACTTCAGAAAGGTTTGTTAATTAATTCAACATTTCTACCTAAGGATAGTAAATTTTAAATAGAAAAAAATAAGAAAAAATAAATTTGCGGGCTTCCCTGGTGGCACAGTGGTTAAGAATCCGCCTGCCAATGCAGGGGACATGGGTTCGAGCCCTGGTCTGGGAATATCCCACATGCTGAGCAGCAAATAAGCCCGTGTGCCACAACTACTGCGCCTGCGCTCTAGAGCCACAAGCCACAACTACTGAGCCCGCATGCTGCAACTACTAAAGCCCACGTGCCTGGAGACCGTGCTCCACAACAAGAGAAGCCACCCCAATGAGAAGCCCGTGCACCGCAACGAAGAGTAGCCCCCATTCCCCACAACTAGAGAAAAGCCCGTGCACAGCAACAGAGACCCAACGCAGCCAAAAAAAAAAAAAAAAAAAGGCAACATATTAGCAAGGCAAATGGAATAATTGTAGCAAGCTTTTAATGTAAAGATAAAGATGTTGAAAATCTGTAAGAACTTAGCATTGACTAAAGATAGGGATGTATTGATATGTGTATGCATTTATATGTATATCATATCTAAATGAATGAAAGTTTTAATGGTTTACTTCTTACATTAAAAATGCTTCTAACTTTTGAAGTTTTATTTTTAAACTGCACTTGTGTATAATTGCAATGACAACATCAATTTAAGAGCAGAACAACTGGCCTGTTAAGTTTAGACCAGTAAGCACTTAGGAAGTACAGGAACACCTGGTTTCACAGATACTGTGTGTTTTACAAATTGAAGGCTTGTGGCAATGCTGCATTGAGTAAGTTTATCTGCACCATTTTTCCAACAGCATTGGTTCACTTTGTGTCTCTGTGTCACATTTGTTAATTCTTGCAATATTTCAGCCTTTTTCATTATTATTATATTTGTTATGATGATCTGTGATCAGTGACTTTGATGTTACTGTTTTAACTGTTTTGGGACGTGGAAACCGCGCAAATATGACGTAACTTTAATCCATAAATGTTGAGTGTGTTCTGACTGCTCCACCAGCTGTCTGATTCCCCCATCTATCCCCCACTCCTTGGGCCTCTACTTCCTGAGATACTACTATTTTGAAATTAGGCCAATTAATAATCCTACAATGGCCTCTAAGTGTACAAGTGAAAGGAAGAGTCACATGTCTCTCACTTTAAATCAAAAGCTAGAAATGATTAAGCTTAGTGATCAAAAGCTGAGAGGCTGAAAGCTAGGTCTCTTGCGCCAAACACTTAGCCAAGTTGTGAAGGCAAAGGAAAAGTTCTTGGAGGAAATTATAAGTATTACTCCAGTAAACACACAGATGATAAGAAAGTGAAACAGCCTTATTGCTGATATGGAGAAAGTTTTGATGATCTGGGTAGAAGAGCAAACCAGCCACAACATTCCCTGAAGCCAAAGCCTAATCCAGAGCAAGGCCCTAATCCTCTTCAATTCTATGAAGGCTGTGAGAGGTAAGGGAAGCTACAGAAGAACAGTTTGGAGCTGGCAGAGGTTGGTTCATGAGATTTAAAGAAAGAAGCTATTTCCACAACACAAAAGTGCAACATGAAGCAGCAAGTGCTGATGTAGAAGCTGAAAGTTATCCAGAAGATCTGGCTAAGATCATTAATGAAGGTGGTTACACTAAACAAGATTATTAATGTAGATGAAACAACCTTCTACTGGAAAAAGATGCCATCTAGGACTTTCATAGCTAAAGAGGAGAAGTCAATGCCTGGCTTCAACACTTCAAAGGACAGGCTGACTCTCTTGTTAGAGGCTAATGCAGCTGGTGACTTCAAGTTGAAATCAATGCTCATTTACCATTCTGAAAATCCTCATGGGCCCTTAAGAATTATGATCAATCTACTCTGCTTGTGCTCTATAAATGGAACAACAAAACCTGAATGACAGCACATCTGTTTACAACATGGTTTGCTGAACATTTTAAGCTCACTGTTGATATATACTGCTCAAAAAAAGAGATTCCTGTCAAAATATTCCTGCCCGTTGACGAGGCACCTGCTCACCCAAGAGCTCTGATGGAGATGTACAGTGAGATTAATGTTGTTTTCATGCCTGCTAACATCATGGAGTCATTTCAACTTTCAAGTCTTTTTATTTAAGAAATACTTTTTGTAAGGCTATAGCTGCCATAGATAGTGATTCCTCTGACGGATCTGGGAAAAGTCTACTGGAAACCTCCTGGGAAGGATTTACCATCCTAGAACATTTATGATTCATGGAAGAGGTCAAAATATCAACATCAACAGGAGTTTGGAAGAAGTTGATTCCAACCCTTATGGATGCCTTGGAGGGGTTCAAGACTTCAGTGGAGAAAATAACTGCAGATGTGGTGGAAATAGCAAGAGAACTAGAATTAGAAGTGGAGCCTGAAGATGTGACTGAATTGCTGCAATCTCGTGATAAAACTTTAACAGATGAGTAGATGCTTTTTGGATGAGCAAAGAAAGTGGTTTCCTGAGATGGAATCTACTCCTGGTGAAGATGCTGTGAAGATTGTTGAAATGACCACAAAGGATTTAGAACAGTACATAAACTTCACTGATAAAACAGTGGCACGGTTTGAGAGGACCAATCCCAATTCTGAAAGAAGTTCTACTGTGGGTAAAAAGCTCTGTAGTATTGCAGGCTACAGAGAAATCATTTGTGAAAGGAAGGGTCCATCAATGTGGCAGACTTCATTGTTGTCTTATTTTAAGAAATTTCCACAGTCACTCCAGCCTTCAGCAACCACCACACCCTGATCAGTCAGGAGCCGTCAACTTCACGGCAAGCCCCTCTATCGGCAAAAAAGATTACAACTTCCTGAAGGCTCAGATGATGGTTAGCACTCTTTAGGAATAAAATATTTTTTAAATTAAGGTATGTACATTGTGGGATTTTTTTTAAATATAATACTATTGCACACAATAGACTAAAGTATAGTGTAAGCATAACTTTAACATGCCCTGAGAAACCAAAAAATTCATGTGACTTGCTTTATTGCAGTCATCCGGAACTGAACACCCATCTCAGAGGCAGGCCTGAGTGTATTACCACTGCCCAAGGTGTTTACACTGTTGAGGTGGAAAGTCCTCTGGCAGGACCGAATTCAAACTCCAGCTTTGTCACTCAGTGGTTGTGGAACAATAATGTATTTGGGTAATTTCTTGCAAATCCTTAGTTTCCATATCTGTAAACCTCATATTTTGTTTTAAGATTAAATGAAATGAATATTTAAATTATTTAGCAGAGGCTCAATAAATAAATACTCACTCCTCTCAGTTTCTCTAAATCCCACAATAATTCAAACACTTTGCCCAAAGTCTTCAAACCTAGCAGCTACCCTGCTCCCCCTTCCTCCAACTTCCCCAAACATCAACTGGTCCATGGTGTCCCCATCAATATAATCAGTAAGAAGAGGCAGAACTTTTTCCATTTAGGAAACAGACTTTCCTCTACTACGATATAAAAGTTCCCCTCTAGTTCTTCAGCACTCTTGCCAAGCTTTAGCCTCTGTAAAGGGATGTTAGGTAAAAAAGATCGTGGTTTACTTTCTGAACTCATTTCCATGGAGATATTCTCTGAGTGCACAGGGAAGAGGGTTTAACAACCAGAAAATTCGGAATACCATGTATGAGACACCTAACTAGACATGGAGCCTGCAACTTCCCAATGAGGCACAGAAAGGGACACTGGGTGGCAGGAGAGCACCGACTTGAGGTCACCTTCCCCTTGGGGTCTCTCCTGATTACCACAGTGGCTACCACCTAATGTCAGTGACTCCAGGGCCATGGTCCTCTTCTGTCTTACACCCCAAGCATGGGAAACGGGTTCAAAAAGGATAGTTTGCTACTGCTTTGTAGTTTGTTTGGTTTTGCTGTATGAGGTGAGGAACTCTTTAAAGGTGGCAAACACGGGCATGAATTCACTAGAGGTCATCGCTCTTGAAAATCATAACACTCCCATAGTGATTTTTTAAGTACAAATGCCTTATTATGTTGTGTAGTCATTATTTGTTTATGCACATGTTTCTATCAATCTAGTATATCTCTAATGCTCCAAACCCTGAGTCTTATAATTCCATGCAATATAACAATAATGATGATAATAACAATAAACACATCCCTGGACTTATCCTCCTTGGGACCCCATTCTGAAGTCTGAGCACTCTTGATGACTGAAGGGCAAGATGTTCTTGAATGAAGAAAATGGGAAGTATCACTTTCTTCTTTTTTAAAGGAAAAAGAACCAAATAAAAAAAGAGGCATATTCAGTTAGCAGCCAAGGAATACATTCTCCTTAAAAAGCATCCCTCTGCCAAGTTTTTGGCTTCTGTTTGCTGTTGTTTAAAAGGTAAACACAATTAAGAAAGAAAACAGCAAGTCTTTAAAAGCAAAGCTGAATATTTATGTTTTCCCTCGGAGACTTCTGGGCTTATTTCTGAGGATCTTTCTTTGCTATTGAACATCGTAATAGTTATAAGTCACCAAAATAACTCTGCTATACCATTCAGCCTTGGGAAGGGGGAACATGTTCACTTCATAATATCCATCCCTTTCAGACTGTGTTGTAATTCCTCAAAGTTTGAATACCAACATTATAATTTTCTTTCCCGTTGCTGAAAACACAAGCTTTTGTTCCAAAAATTCCATGTTATCAAGTCTTACTAGGCAGTTGGGTGCAGCTATCTGATACCATCTTAATTGCTTTACCCTAGATAAGCAACTACACTGATGACAGGATCCCCAAATGAGTTAATAAACCATTTGGGCTTGCTCACTCCTGAATTATCTGAATTTGTTTGGCCGGAGAGGCAACTCCAGCCTTTGCCTGTATGTCAGTGAGAATTCTCCTAAAAATTTCTCGGGCTGCTGCAAGTCTGCTAATTCATTTGATCCTTGGGATTTGGGGTTTTTTTTGTTTTTGCCTAATTTCAAACCCGTGTAGAGCCATAGTTACAGCTAATTCCAACAAAGCAGTGTCTGAACAAAAACTCACTGTGTGTGACAACTTATTTCAAATTTTGGACAATATAGAGAGGGAAAACAATAGAGAGGCAAGTTAATGAATAGCATCTCAGCTCTGCTCTGAACACCATTCAGACTTCTTGTTAATCAGATCACTTCTCCTGGCTGCCACTATGTGACAGTCCCTGCCACCCCAGGAAACAGTCTCTCTGGGAGATCACTGCAGCTTGTATAATTGCCCATCACAGACTACTTTTTAAAAGATCTTCTTAAAGTATGGAAACCCCCTTGGAACACCTGGTCGGTTGTCTGGAGAGGTTACTCCCAGCTCTCTGAATGTCCCATATTTTGAAGTACAACGACAATTACTTAGAAACCAAAATCCCTGCATATCACCCATGCTCTAGCAGGAATACTGGGAGGCAGGAAGAGGTGCAGGTCTCCTCGGGTGGCTGCTTTCCCATGGCTAGGCAAATATCCATTTGGAACAAGCTTAGGCAGTGTTCACAAGTACAAGCGTAGGTGGACATGTGGGTGGTCTGTCACCCACACATGACTGACACACAGGCAAAGATGACACACCACATGCACACTGTCCAGTGATTGACTCAGCACTCTGCACTGGTCTCCTTGTCTCTATGCTTTTCTAACCACTGCTCTGCCTTTTACTCTGTGCTTTGCTCATGTCACTTCCCAGATTGAAATGTTCAATGGTTTCATGTTGCACCAGGTAAACTTCAAAGCCTATCACTTAAAAACCTCCTCAGTATGGTGCTGAGCTAAATCTACAGAATAATGCCTCCCCCTACCACCACCCACAGATGTCCGGGTTCTGCCCCCCAGATCCTGTGATCATGTTATCTTACCCAGCAAAAGAAACCTTGAACATGTGATTCAGTTAGTGTAGAGATGATACACTTAGAGATAATCCTGGACATTTCCAGTGGGCCTAACATAATCACAGGGCCCTTATAAAAGGAAGGCAGGAGGGTCAGGGTCACAGAAGGAGATGTGATGACATAAACAGAAGTTGGAATAATATGCTCTGAAGATGGAGAAAGGGGCCAGGAGCCAAGGAAAAGCCAAGGAAACAGATTCTACCCTAGAGTCTACAGAAGGAATGCAGCTCTGCTGACACCCTGATTTTAGCCATAGATCTATTTTGGACTTCCGACCTGCAGGCTTTTACATAATACATTTGTGTTATCTGAAGCCACCAAGTTTGCGGTCATTTGTTACAGCAGCAATAGGAAACAAATGCACTCAACCTTCTACCCTCTCTCTTCTCGTCTTCCTGAATCCTTGGGTAAAGCCATGTTTATCAGCCAGGGTGTTTTACAGTCTGACTCTGCAGATCCTATTCATGTTCTAGGAGCACCTTCAATCCCACTGCTTGACGGAGAGAATGGACTTGAGGACACGGAGAGAGGGAAGGGTAAACTGGGACAAAGTGAGAGAGTGGCATGGAAATATATACACTACTAAATGTAAAACAGATAGCTAGTGGGAAGCAGCCACATAGCACAGGGAGATCAGCTCGGTCCTTTGTGACCACCTAGAAGGGTGGCATAGGGAGGGTGGGAGGGAGACGCAAGAGGGAAAAGATATGGGGATATATGTTTATGTATAGCTGATTTACTTTGTTATAAAAGCAGAAACTAACACAACATTGTAAAGCAATTATACTCCAGTAAAGATGTTAAAAAAAAAAAATCTCACTGCTTTTCTGACCATGTGATTCCTGCTTTCTCTGAACATCTGTGGTAATTATTCTGAGACCACCTTAAATGTCCTCTTACTCATAGGCACTACAGTTAACATTTCTACTACTGCTTTGAACTAATATTTAACTTTCTGTGATTACATCTTTGTCCTCTTCCCCAACTGAATTTCAAGCACTCTGAGGATGGGGCTTATGCCATGTAATTTTTTGTTTTACCCCCCTAGAATAGTATTGTGCACAAAAAAAATACTAAATAAGTATTGGTTTGACATATTAAATAATGTTGTAAGAAGATTTATTACAAAACGTCTTACCAGCAACTTCATAGGATTAAACCTGGCAGTGGGTTTTTACAGGGGCTCTCTAAATTTCTGAAGTAGCATCACGAATGACTCTATAGGTCTGTGATTACTGGTCAATAATGGAAAATAAAGAAATACGTAAAACTGTTATAGAGATAAAAAGAAGGAAATGGTAGTAGAACTAGAGAGGGCACTAAAATCCCCAAAAGCACTTTCCTAGATAACATGACATGCTCCAGTGCAGGGGTAACACAATAAACATAGATTTAGGCCTTAAATTTTAGGGCTTTTAATGAGGCATATGTGGCCTGTGTCTTCCAAACTCTGTTCACTGAGAACATTTCCTAGTAAGGTTAGAAGGGAGAGTGTAAAACACTTTCTTATTATTTTTTCAACCAAATCTCTCCAATAAGTTGAAATCTACATGGGATAACTTTTCCCAAAGAAGTGCAGTAAAAATGACAGGATCTGTTTGTACCAGGGCCCTGCACATCAGCAGCTAGCCAACATTCTGGAGATGAACTGCCTAGGTTGAAATCCTAACTCCATCTCCTAGAGGCTGGGTAAACTTTCAAGTCTTTCTGGCTTCAGTACCTCATCTCTACAATGGGGATAATAGGAATACCTTTCTCATTTGGCTGTGGTGGGATTAGATGACATAAAGTATGTGAAGTGATCAGTAGAGGGCCTGGCACATAATGAGTCTTTAGGAAAAACTACTTATAACTATTGTTCTATCTGAAAACCTGCTTGGGTCACTTCTACAAGCTTCTGGTGCACAAACCACCTGCGCTCGTTTGGAGACTAATGGAGAAGGAACAGCTACTCCACAGGAGGAAATGGCATTAGGAAAAGAAGACTTAACTGCCAAGATAAAGGTTCATGTTTTAACTGTAGATCTCAAGGCAAGGTCAGGTCTATCAAATACTTCCAAATCCATCCCATCCTTATCACTAGCATTTCTGCATGTTCACCTGCTGCTTGTGAACATGGAACTAGGGAGGATAAACCACTCCCCTTTTCTCCCAACTAGTTGGTAGCCATGTACTTTCCATGCTGCAAAATTCCAATATCATTATCGTAACCACGGTATAAGGTGGGTATGATTTCCCCCATTTTACAGATACAGAAATGTGCCTCTGTGAAAGAAGCCAGACACCAAACAATACGTATGATTTGATCCTATATATGCATAAAGTTTTAAAAAAGAAAGTACAACACTAAATTGTAGTGTAAGAAGTTAAAAGACTGGTTACTTGAGAGGAGAGAGGGGAAGTGATTGGAGGTGGCCTGAGAGAGGATTCTGATGGGCTGGCAATGGCCCACATCTTGGTTTGCCTGGCTACACAGATTTCTTTTGGAGATAATTCATTGAGCTGTATATTGATATTTTGCAAATTTTGTGTGTCAACTAAAAGGCTTACAAAAATGAGGTTCTGAGTGGTTAAATAATCTGTCCATGTCCACATGGAAAACGTGTGGAAGAGTACAGATTCACACCCTTGTTTCTCAGTGTGGGCACCAAAATCCACAGTCTTCCCCAAGGTCTGCTGCCCTTAAAGAGAGTGAATAAAATATGAGTCTTTTGCGTCAATAGCAGGCCATGCTTTGGTCTAGAAAGTTTCTGTCCGGGGTCAGAAAGAAATGTTTTAAAGCAAGATTCTTTTGTTGTTTTTTAGCTAATAAGGGACAATTACGACATTTAAGATCCTGTTAACTTTATATTCTTTCCTTGGAAAATGTGTTTTCTCTGGCAGTGTCTTTTTTGGGTTAGAGACCTTTCTAACCTTTGTTTTAAATGTCACAAGTGCTTTACTGGCAAATCAGTGAGTACAAATCAATATAATACAGTGATTTCTCAAAGGAAGGTGAAATTTCTGTTCACCTAGACCTGTCATACTGAAGTATTCGCCATCATTATTTTTAGTCTTATTATTTATCCCAATTATGATTTTATATATATTTTTTCTTGTTTTTTGGCTCTTCTGCTAGACCATAAACCCTAGGAGGGCAGAGTGTATACCTCGTACTTGGAACAAAGAATAGGCTCAGGGCTTCCCTGGTGGCGCAGTGGTTGAGAATCTGCCTGCCAATGCAGGGGACACGGGTTCGAGCCCTGGTCTGGGAAGATCCCACATGCTGTGGAGCAACGAGTCCCGTGAGCCACAACTACTGAGCCTGCGCGTCTGGAGCCTGTGCTCCGCAACAAGAGAGGCCACGATAGTGAAGAGGCCCACGCACCGCGATGAAGAGTGGCCCCAGCTTGCCGCAACTGGAGAAAGCCCTCGCACAGAAACGAAGACCCAACACAGCCAAAAATAAAATAAATAAATAAATAAAAGATTACTATTAAAAAAAAAAAAGGCTCAAAGAAGAGGTTTTGAGTGAATGAATGAATGCTTAAATTAATGAATGAGTTAACAGAGAGGAGACAGAATAAAATGAGTTTAAAAACTATGAGGCATTTTGGTAAATGACAGAAGTGCGTTTCTTAAGTCAAGGCAACAATCTCACTGTCATTGTTTTTTCCTTGTGGTTCCTAATTATTTTTTGGTTTTTGTTTTTTAAATTGAAATACAGTTGACATACAATATTATGTTTGTTTCAGGTATACTACATAGTGATTTGACATTTACATACATTATGAAATGATCACCATGATAAGTCTAATTACCATCTGTCCCCATATGAAGTTATTTACATTATTATTGACCATATTCCTTATACATCCCTGTGGGTTATTTATTTTTTAACTAGACGTTTGTACTTCTTAATCCCCTTCACTTATTTTGCCCAACCACACTCTCCTCCTCTCTGGCAATCACCTCTTTGTTCTCTGTATGTACGAGTTTGTTTTCATTTTGTTTTCTTTGTCTGTTTTTGTTTTTTAGGTTCCATGTATAATACATGAGATCCTGCACTGTCTTTCTCTGACTTATTTCACTTAGTACGCTCTAGATCCATCTATGTTGTTGCAAGTGGCAAGATTTCATTCTTTTTTATGGCTGAGTAATATTCCAATATATGTATATGCATATATTTGCACATCTTCTTTATCCATTCATCTATCGATGGGCACTTAAGCTGCTTCCATCTCTCTCATTCTGTTTTATTTACCCACGTGACTAATCTGGAGAGCAAGTATTCTGTTCCAGTTACTGTGCAGTTACTACATTCCAGGCTCTGTACGTGTGGTGGGAATAATGTGGTTGAGGAACTCATAGATAAATTTCCAGTTATATTCTGAACTGATCTGTATTATTATAAATAACCACCAGTTTAAGTCAGAGCCACAGGTGTAATTGTTATCCTTGACTAATTTTCATAAATCATAATTTGAATTTGACTAATGGTATTATAATTAACCACAGGATTTCAAATAAATCACCCTTTGTGTTCCAAAGATTCTGCTTAGGTGGCTAGTTCTGTTTTAGAGAAGCATGAGCATTTTCAAAATCAAACCTCTTCTCTTTCCTATCATATGAAGCCACAGAAATTTACATCAATCTTTATTTCTCTGCCTAATTTAATTTTCTCTCTGTAGACTGAGCACCACATTTAGCTTGTGGTTGTTCTTAAGTTAGTACAGTAAACTAGTGCCTGACACAATCTTTTTGTACCTACACCCCGGTGTGGCTGATCACTTGATCATCCTCTCCTACCTAACTCCAGCTTCTCCCAGGACAGCTACAGTGCCACACCCTCAAGCTATCCCTTATTTTTTAAAATTCATAGTAGAAGCAGGTTGTGGGCATTTCCCTTTAGCACAGATTACATTTCCATCGGTGCATTAGTCAGAGGGCCAAAGGGTGGTTCTCTTGCAAGAGCAGCATTGAGCATATTTAGGACATTTTAAACAGAGTAAACACTGTACTTTAATTTCACAACTTTAATAAAAGGGGTTCCTGATAATAAATAAAGTGCTAAATTTCAATTAGGAATGTTGCACTTCATCATTTTTTTAAAAAAAGTGATTCTGAATAGAGACTCACAAATTTCCATATAGCTGGGAAGTGTTACAAATTAAAAACAATCAAGGACTCACACAGGGAGAAGAGTCATTATTTTTTGCAGTTGTATTTTAAAAAAAAGATATATGAGAAATTTAAATGTAAATCCATGTCCAAGTTTAGAAGACTCAAACTGAATATCTGTTTTTGGTAAATAAAATTTTTGTAATTGTGTACTCAGGACTGGATCACAAAGAAGAAAGCAAGAAAGAAAGCAAGAAAGCTAGTTTCCCCTTGTGAATTTCTTCCGGAAGGCTAATGAGGAAATGTTGCCTTTTGTTTTAAAACTGTGGCTTTCTCACAAATTTCAATCTATTCCTATTCAGCTCCATCAAATGTAGAACATTTTAATTCCGCATAATTCTAGTTTCTTAGAGACGACTCTGAAGCCCCAGTTCCTTGGGGACAATCAGTGCTGAGACAGGGCAGAGAACAGAGGGATCCCTGTGGGCTAGAGGGGAGGGAGGCTTGGGAAGATTCTGTGAAAGACAGAAACCTTGACCAGGATTTGAGCACCTTGAATTTGGATGGTAAGACATAACCCTAAAATTTATTTTTATTTAAAAAATATTCAAGTGGGCAAAGCCCACAGGTAGAATGAGAAGCTAAAGTCAGACACATGTTCTGACCCAAACAAACTCTGTGTTTACTTTGTAAACTTATACTAGTTGTACAAAGTAATGTGAGTGATCGTATCACTTTATACCAGTATACAAAGGACTTTCATTTATATCAGCATCTCTCACGCTGTGTTCCATGGAAGTTAAGGATGTTAACAGATAAACTCTGAATAAAGAGATTCTGTGGTCAAAATACTGGGGAAACCCCTGAGTTAAACAAGGTTCAACCATTTCTTTTTAACCTTAAATGCTTCTCAGCATCATTACAATGTGGATGTACACTGAGAACCTATAAAAGAAAAAAATAGTCAGGGTTTTTCAAATTTGTTTTAGCATAAAACCTCTTCTCTTGGGATATTTCAAGAGTCTAGTAGTTCCTAAAATGAACAGTGGAAAATGCTGATCCACGTTATGTCATGTGAACTACATAGAAAACAAGTTGGTATCTTTATCCCTTAAATATCTACCTACAGCTATATCTATATAAAGTTTCTTAGAATAGTGCTTGATACATAGTGATGGTAACTATTACCACTACTCCTATTATTACTATTCCAAGCTTGAATAGCTAGTATATAATAAGCTTAATTTGAAGCTAGGTCTGCAGGTCTCTACACCGTACAGTAAAATCAGTATTCACGTGCTAAACCAGGGTCCCAGTTAAAGAGGCATCCTGAACAACAGAAGAACATAAGCTCTAGCATCAGACAGAACTGTGTCTAATCCCAGTGGAACAGATCTTTCACCGTGTAACTTGGGTTAAGTCAGGTAAACTCTCCAGATCTCAATTTCCTCATCCATTATATGGAGATGTTAAGACCTGTATTTTTTCATTAAAAGGCTATTATGAATATTAGAACTAATTTATGTAAAATGTCCCGATCACAGTGACTTTTACAAAATGGTCATCTTCACTAACGAAAACAAATGATGCTGGTTAGAGTCACAGTCAGGAAGAGGTTGGTTAAGGCCCAGTATCTTGAATCCAAATCCTAAGCATTTTTCATGCATCAAAGCTGCATCAGAATTCCTTTACGCAAAAGGCAAATTAAGATTAATTCCTCCATTAAGTCCACAAAGGCTGCCGGTCACTCCTTCTAGATGCCCGTGCTCATTTATTACCATTCAAGGTTTTCCAAAGAGAGCTTTAGTACAGCTGATAGGCCTTTTTTCCCTTGAGGGGTGGGTAGCAATTTCCTAATACTGCTTTAGTCTACTTCTTCCCTGCTACTCTCCTCGCTGTAGTGATTTCTCGCTCTTTTTTGAGCTCACATTATTATCCTCAACAGCATTTGCTCATCGTCTTATGTTCCAACTATATTCACTGCAGTAAGACTGAAGCTAAAAAGAAAGCTGGGAGGAAATGAGGCTACAGTGAATGCTTTTAAGCAGCACAGCTGATCTGCCTGGCAAATCACTTACAAAACATGCACCGGCTAGAAAGAATGTTGGCACTTGGGAAGCATCCTCATCTTCATCCTCGTCATCGCTAGCCGTGCTGAGTAGTCTCAGCAAAAGAGAACACTGGAATAGTGGTTTATCACCTACAGATCTCATATTTCCATAATATGACATTCAGAATAAAAAAAAAGCCAAAACCAAAAGTAGAAAGTTTTTTTCCTAACTCATTTGACAAGAATAAATAATCGATATAAAGCTATTTAGAGTTTTCTTCCCCCTTCATGTTATATACTTTTGATGCTGTGTTTGCTTATGGGATGCTGCCTCACCCTACCCGGGTATTATATTGTATATAATACATGACACACCTACTGTAATATGTTCTAAAATCTGAAAAATACCGAATTATAAAACATATCTGCCCCAAAGTATTGTGGATCTGTATAATCAAAACACTATAACTTTGTATATTTAAAAGTAGGTTTCCTTCCCCCTTCCACTGACCAATCTCTCCACAACCTAATCTCTCCCCCACTATATTGAGCTGACCTATAAGACCCTTTCTGCTACCTCAACTGTTGTGAACATGTTGGAATAGTTGAAGCTCATCATCATAGTGTTCTTGGTCTCCCCTTTTGTGCCTTTCTTTTATTCATTTGGTGATTCTTATTTTTTGCTATTCAGGTATGTGGGCTCTCTACTCCCTCCTAGGACCACTCTCCATCCATTACTCTACCAAAACTTGCTTAGAATAATGGTATGGAAAATGGTACCAGAATTTCCATTAGGGAGAAACCTTTTTGGGGGGTAGGGGAATACATTCTTGCAGAAAAGCAAGTGAGAAACCATGAGGAACTCAAGTAAGGAAATGAAGAAGTTAAGCTGTGCTACATGAGAAAATGAGAGACATTTGCGTTTCGGTTCTCAAGAGCCTGGAGAGAAGTACAGGGGAGAGAGAGAAGAACTGAACAAAGAAAAAAACCACTTAGAAACTGCATCATACTGGGGACAATTAACAGTGAATATCCCTTGGCCAAAAGAACTCTGGAGGTTAGAGATGCCTAAAATGTGATTTTAGGTTGTTTGTCTGATATATGATGTGACTATTAAAATTTTTGTAAAGTATACTATCCTGGGGATGTTTTATAGAAGAGGAGTTTAGGTGTATGTATGTGTATCTGTGTGTGTGTGTGTGTGTGTGTGTGTGTGTGTGTGTGTGTAGAAATCAAGGAAAGGCCTGGTTTTCCTGTGTGTCAATATGAGAACAGAGACACTATGTACAGAAGTAGGAGCCTGAGGGTAGAGTTACCATAAAAGCATCAGTGCCACAGCACACAGAAAAATTAACTCAGTTAACTCAAAACTGACCTAAGACCTAAATGTAAGAACTCTTAGAAGAAAACACAGAGGTCAATATTTGTGACCCTGGATTAAGCAATGCTTTCTCAGATATCTATCTCAGATATTTAGATAACTAAAGCACAGGTGACAAAAGAAAATATATATAATTTTGGACTTCATCAAATTTAAAAACTTTTGTGCACCAAAGCACACCATCAAGACAGTGAAAAGACACCCACAGAATGATAGAAAATATCTTCAAATCATACATCTGATAAGGAACTCGTATCCACAATATATAAAGAAACTTTACAACTCAACAATAAAAAGACAAATAATCCAATGAAAAATGGTAAAAGGACTTGATAGACACTTCTCTGAAGAAGATTTACAAATGACCAATAAATACATGAAAAGGTGCTCAACATCATTAGTCATTAGAGAAATATCCATCAAAACCACATTAAGATACCACTTCACAGCCACTAGGATGGCTATAATGAAAAAGGCGGACAATAACAATTGATGGCGAGGATGTGGAGAAATTGAAATCCACCTACATTGTTGGTGGGAATGTAAAATAGTCCAGCTGCTTTGGAGGCAGTTCCTCAAAATGCTAAATAGAGTTAACCATATGACCCAACGATTCCTTTCCTAAGTATATGCCCAAGAGAATTGAAAATGTATGTTCACATAAAAAAAGTATACATGGATGTTCATACCAGTATTATTCATTATACAAAATGGAAACAATCCAAAGGCCCATCAATTGATGTGGTATACCATACAATGGAATTATTCAGCCATAAAGAGGAATGAAGGTGTGATACATGCTACAGTATGGATGAATCTTGAAAACATTATGGTAAAGTGAAAAAGGCCAGACATAAAAAGCCATATATAATTCCATTTATATAAAATGTTCAGAATAGGCAAATCTACAGAGACAAAAAGTAGATTAGTGTTTGCCAGGGGTAGGATGAGGGGAAATGGGAACTGACTGCTAACTGGTACAGGGTTTCTCTTGGAAATGATGAAAATGTTCCAGATTTAAATAGTGGTGATGGATATACAACTCTGTGAATACACTAAAATCTATTTAACTGTACACTTTTAAAAGGTGAACTGGGACTTCCCTGGCGGTCCAGTGGTTAGGATGCCTTGCTTCCACTGGAGTAGGCATGGACTCGATCCTTGGTTGGGGAACTAATATCTTGCATGCCTCACGGTGCGGCCCAAAAAAGGAAAAAAAAAAAAAAGATGAACTTTTTGGTATGTGAATAGTATCTCAACAAAGCTGTTATTTAAAAAGTGCTTTAGGAATTTTTTTTAGATTCTTGAAGAGGGCTTTGGACTTGTATCAGTGCAGAATTTTTTTCTACATCCCAAGGGGCAAGAAACCCCAGACAGTATCTGGCTTATAGTAGTTGTAAGGTTTCATCTGGTAAGCATTATTCAGCTGGGGGCCCAGTGTGACCCACCACTATTATTATTTTCTGTGGAAGCTATGATATCGAAAGGATTGGGAGCATGGACTGAGGTTACATATGATCTGCCTTCTCACGTCCTCACTTTAAAAATCTAACCCCTACATAAGATGCCTCATCATTCATATAATACCTTTGGTTTTTAAAGTACCTTGGTATTTATGCTTTCAATAATTATTATTTCCAATATAAAGATGAAACATTTGGGGCCTAAATGAGATTTTAAGTGACATAGATAGAAAGATGTGGACAGATTCCATAGATGGAATGTGAGTCTGCTGAATCAGTCTAGTCCTCTTTACATCTTACTGTGTACAATTATTTCTTAATTCAAAGGACTGACTTTATCACATCAATGACAGGTTGTGGGTGGTTAATACTAGCAGAGATCTTTTTTCCTTAGTCTTCTTATCATACTGACAAGGACACTGCTTACTTTGCTTATTTAAGCTGAGTTAGCCCAAGTGCAAGGAGGTCTCATTCATTTGTGAAAGCATTTAATTTCTAGTAAAAGTGACTCATTCTTATGTAGTCTTCCTACTGGTTTGTGTTTATATAAGATTTCAAACCTTATCAACTATACCTACATGAGAAGGTAGTAACTATCCGGCAACTAATATCCTCCATTTCATGAGACACTTTTTTTTTAAACCTTATCTAGGAATTTAGGTCATTCTCACTAAACTCAAATTTACAGCATCTTTAAGATAAGATATAAAAAGACCACACTCACAGGAGCTGCTTGTTAGCATTTCTTCCCAATTCCACATTGTGACACCAAATTAGCCATGGTTACACCATAGGAATTGGCCAATGATACAAATTAGGGTCTTAATCCCTTCCCCAAGCCTGGTTGTTAAACATCATCCATCTGGTTATTAAACATTTACGGCACACCACTGGGTCAAAACTATCTCCCATTGGAAAAAAAATCAAAAATTCAGACTAAAGTCACTGAAAAAAGGACTACCAACTGTAACAAAAACTTCACTGAATACAAATTTTAAGATAAAGTTCTTTAAATTTCATAGCCTAGAATTGCTCAATTTCAAAGTTGTGATAAAGTTCCTCACTAACAGACAGGGAATTTTATAAAGTAGTTGATGCCTAAAAGGACAACATTCTGAATAAGTTAGGTGAGTTACTATTCACAAAATGCCTGGCGCATAGTAAGTGAAGTATACATACGCACTTCATAAGTAAAAGGGAATGATACTTACAAAGGCTATTAACTGCCTACCAACCAGAGAAACCAGCAGGCTAATCCTGAAAAGTAATCCAGTCACCATGGTTTGAAAGCAAATTCTTTCTCTTTGTACAGCATGATAAATTTACTGAAACATTTTCACACGTGTAATTTTTTTGATGGATATAACAATTTCCAGATATAAATGAGAAAGGTTTTTTGTGTTTGTTTTTAATAGGAGAAATGTGAAATTTACAAAGGTTAAGAAATGTACATAAAGACAAAAATTCAAAATTGATTACAGTTCCATGAGAATGAAAGACCATTAATTTCTTCAGGAAGCTAAAGATAACTTCTGCAAAGGAGTTGCTGAGTAGAGCCATCTTATAATGTTACTCCTATTTCAAAATGTATTTTTAGAGTAAGAAATAAGAGATGAATAAAGGATTCTTTAAAGGAAAAAGAACTTGTTACTTGCACCACAGCCATTCCTAGGAAATACCTAGAGGAAAAACCTTTTGTACATCTACAATGTTACGAACACCTCTATGTGCCTTGGAGCACATACATAATACTACCCAGGGCCTTAAGCCAGAATGCATTTTGATTCATATCAGTAAAAAAATAAGTGTTTATATGTACACTTATCTAACATTGAATAGTCACAATTTCTAAAGAAGATTCTCTAATTAGTTGCAGTAGATAAATACCACGTAAGACCTTAGGCCTGGAGAACCTCTCAGGTTCAGCTCAAAGGTTAAAGATGTAAGCTGCATGTGAGGATCACCTAGGAGCTTACTTCAGCTAGCCACCTGCGTTGTCTTGGCCAGCATGGTATCATGGAAGGAACACACTCTCTGGAATCAGATAGGACAGAATCTTTTAGCTGAACAAACTTGGGCACGTTACCTAACTTCTCTGTGCCAAGGGTCCTCATCTGTAAGAATGTAGATAACAGGTACCTTGAAGATCATAGACCCAAATGATCAAGCACAGTGCCTAGGACACATATTTTAGTGTCCCTTCTTTCCATCCCTGCTCTCTAAAGCCTGATCTCCATTCCCAGCCTTAGAATGCAAGGGGACTCTCACTTCACTGTATTCAATATGCACTTTCATTGCAATTACTTCATAAGAATCAGTCTGCTTCCAGTGTAGAGATTATCCATGGTGAAATTTCCTGGACAATAAGAGGAAGGCGAACACAGATACGCTCTTCACTCCTGGTGCAGAACAACTCAGCATGAGGCATTGTCAAGAAGGAGCAGGGTGAACTGAGTATTATGTCATGAGCTAAAAACGCAGGAAGTGAAGGGTTTGTCTACCGTGAAAGAAAACACAAAACAGGGAAGCTCAACTTCTCCTGCCTAGGAGGTCACGCAGCTAGTGATTTCTCCACCTGATTCGCCAACATCCACACCCAGGTGAACGTTTTCACGAGGCCAGGTCACTAGGCAGAATGTGCAAAGTACACACTGAAGTCAAGAGATTCAAAAGCATCCCAGCCCATCTCAGATACCACTTATCCAGAGAGCAGAGGTGTTCTAAAGCATCGGGCCCAGTCACAAGCACCTGAACATAAAAGATTTCTGGGCCCCAGCCCAGACCTTCTGAATCAGAGGGTTCCTGGAGATTCTTATGTATACTATAATTTGAGAACATCTTCTAAAAGCTCATTTCTTGGGAATTCCCTGGTGGTCCAGTGGTTAGGGCTCCACGCTTCCACTGCAGGGGTCACGGGTTCAATCTCTGGTCGGGGAACTAAGGTCCTGCATGCTGTGTGGCACGGCCAAAAATCAATCAATCAATCAAAGCTCATTTCTTTGAAAGTGCTTATGTCTTTAAAAAGGCAGTCTGTGCACTGGTTAAGGGCAAAGAATCTGAGAACCAGATTGCCTGCATTTAATGCTTGGCTCCTCACCTTAGTAGCTGTGTGACCTTGGGTAAGTAAGTCTCTTAACCACTCTATGCTTCAATTTTCTCTCTGTAAAAAGGTACAAATAATAGTTTTTACCTCACTGGATTATTGTGAGGATTAAATGAGATAATACATCACTCTACTGGATTCTAGTAAGTCCTATGTAAATAATAGTTATTAATAATAAAAATTCTTGCCTGAGAATGAAGAAACCTGGATGCAGCCACAGATGGACAGTGGGCAAGTCTCTGAAAGATTCTTCTGAGTCATGATTTTCTTATTTGTGAATCACCATAATGTGATTCTCCTTTAATTCCAGGGATTTTTTTTTTAAGAGAAAGGCACAGCATTACTTTAAGTATGAAGGTCAAAAAAAATTTTTTTTTTCTTCCCATCTGCCCCTCAGCTACACCTGAGAGTATAACTTCAGAAAGGATGGATAACTGAATTTTATAACATGGAGAAAGTTAAACTGTTTCTGGTCAAAAAATATTTAAGAAATTCATGTGACTAATGTGCACAGGTGAAATGAAAAATGTCTTGGATGCTCTCAGGGCAGCTGCCTGCTTGGATATTTATGTCTAGTGACCAAAGCAAATGCAATTCAGCCCACTGAGTGTAAGAAAAACCAGCCCCATGCATATTCCACAATCTGTCAGTATAGTGTATTTTACTCTTTTGCAGTCAGTTGAAATTGCTCAGAAAATTCCTTCACAGGTTTCTCCCTTCCCAAAACTTATGTTTTTTTCTCTTTTTCCAGCAACAATCCTATTTATTTCATGCATCTACGAGAGATGCTTTTAATGCTTTAGAGACATCATCAGGATTCAAGTTATTTCCGATGCCATGGCTTGCATCATAAGTTCCTGAAACACTGCCTCCACGAGGAAATATTGTAGTTCCCATCATGGGGTAAGGCATTTAAGCTTAGTGTTAATTTTCCATCAGCATAATTTAAACAACTTCATAAAACATAAATGGCATGAAATGGAAACACATTTGTTTTGGTGTCAGACGGCTCTGTTTTATATCAGGAAGTTTGTCTCCTGGCTACATGCTCACTGGGTGCCCTGCCAGTGTCCTCAACATAAAACCTCGAGGTTGGATGCCATCCATATTCCAGGGAAGTGAACATAATTGTTCCAAAATGCCACACTCATACCTTTTCCGCAAATGCCAGAGAGAAACAAGTTAAAATGAGACTTTTCCCCCCAAGGAAGAAAGAAAATTGGAAGATTGAATGTTATTGCCCTGGTGGATATCTTGAGATGAGTCATCTTAAAGGAATACCTTTCTAGAGCAGAAAAGAATTCCAACTAATACAACTACTGCTAAGATTAGGTGTGTAGTACTTCTTGAAACCAGTGACAGGTCAACATACCAAGTCCCCTTTGGGCCAAATGGCTGTTTTTTCAAGCCCACGCCTTTCACTTGGCTTTCCTTATCTCCTGTTACACCTCTCCATTTGCCATCCCATTGCTCAGACTTGGGGAGATGTGGGTGTGGTAATTTCATTCATCCACTTATCAAATATTTATCATTTGCTTATGTGCCATGGATTTTCTACTCATGATGAATGCAAAGATGAATATGACGTATTGTTAACTTTCTAATTTTAACCCCAGTCATCCTAATGCATTCTGAGGCATCTCTATGAAACATATGATAACCAGTAAAAACCATCATCTTTTGTCAAAAGGATTGTCCCAGGTCTCTCATATCTGCCTGGATTGGTGAATTCAAGGAAGCTAGCCTGTGCTAGCATGTGGAATTTTCTACTTCTCTTACTTTTGACATCTACTGATAGCACTTCAGTAGAAGCTGCCTTTTGCAAGAGGCTTTCTCTCACATTTCACACTAACTCAGAACTCTTGGTCCCCATAACCCTGCTCCCCTCTCAGACTTCCCTATCTCAGTTGATGGCTACTCCACTTTTCTGATTCCTTGGGCAAAAAACCTCGAAGTGGGTCCCTGGCTCTTCTTCTCTTTCGCTCACACCTCATGTCCAATCTGTCAGGAAATCTCACTTGTCTCTACCTTCCAAACCTATCTAGAATCTGATCTTTACTTCCAACCTCTCTGTTACCTCCCTTGCCCAAACTATCATCTTGAGCCCAGATTATGACAGTAGCTTCCCATAAGTCTCCCTCCTTCTACCGTTGCCCTCCTACAGTCTATTTTCAACAAGGCAACCAGAGCATCAGTTTAAAATGCAAGTCAGATCACATCAGTCCTCTTCCCAAATGCCTATAATAGGTCACCACCACTGCAGTCAGAGTAAAAGCCAAGTCCTTAGGAAGAATGAGGCCCCTTTCCCTCTCTGACCTTACCTCCTACACCCCCTGCCCCACACCCAAGCCCCTCTCCACTCCATTCTGTCATAACAGCAGCCTCTTTGCTGGCCCTGAACATGCTCGGTGTGCATTTGCACTGGCATTAGCGGTTCCTTCTGTTCATTTACCCGGAATGCTCTTCCCCCCGGGTATCTGCATGGTTGACTCCTTCATCTCTTTAAAGTCTTTGCTGGAAAGTCATCTTCTCCCTGAGGTCTTCCCCGACCACCCTGTCTAAATTTACAACCTTCCTCCCTTTCTCCTCTACCCAGTACATTCCATCCTCCTTTTCTGCTCCATGTTTTCTTTCTGCATCACACTCATCCCTTTCTTACATATTATGTAACTTATTTCTTATGTCTTTTGTTTAATATATGATACCCCCATGGTTGTGCCATCTAACTAGTTTTTGACAATAAGCTGTGAGCCGAAATGCAATGTGTCGCTTTCAGGTTACAGCATTTAATTGCCGATGTGAGACACTCTAGAACTCTCTTGCCTCTATATGGAGATCAGCAATGTTTGTGGATGGTGGCTTTGGTCCCTGAGTTACTCCAATGAGCAGGAGCTTCTCACCCCTCCAAACCATGATAAATATAAAGCATGAGCAAGAAATCAGCCTTTGTCATCTTAAGTCACTGAGATTTGGGGGTTGTTAGCTAGCACAGCATCACCCAAGCTACTCTGACTGATAAATGAAAGATGGAGAAATTGCTTGCCTGATGTCACACAGCTAGGAAGTCCAGATATTCCTCTCTGGCACACATAACAATTTTCTGAAAGTGTGTTGGAAACACAATGGTATGAAAGTCAAACAATATATCTGCATGCTTTATATTGAGATCCAGTTCCAAGGACCTAAAGCATTTTACAAAACCCTAGATATGGCCTGTGCAGCTGCAGCCTTCTTCAGAATCCAACAACTAGTCAACAGGTGAAGACTCTGATAGACAACTAGGCTTATAAGTTATCAGCAGATGCTGGTTAGGTCCATCCAGGCATTTTCCGTTTCCACTGGAAGGGAAACCACTTCAAGCAAATCCCTGATGAACCTCCTTAACAAGCTGCCTTCAGAGCTGAACTGATTATCCCAATGTTTCTCAAACTTCAGCATGGCTCAGAATTACCTGGAGGGCTGGTTAAAATACAAGCTGCTGGGCCCCACCCCCGGTGGGTTTGGGGTAGGCCTCAGAATTTGTATTTCTTACACATTCACGGATGATTCTGATGATACTGGTCCAGGGACTACACTTGAGAACTAGTGGACTTAACAATAAGCAGCCCAATATCAACTCTTTCGAAAAAGAAAAAACAAACTATTTATATTAGAGAAAGAATTTAGGGGGTAAGAATTTGATATTTCCAAATCAAATTAGTCATCATGGAAAAAGAACTTTCTTATACCTCTTTTATGGTTTTGAGTTGGGGTAATCACACATCCCCATTTGCTCAGGACATTCCTGGCTTGTGTCTGCTGTCCTGACATTTGTCAACAGCTCCTCCTTTCTCACAAGTGTCCAGGTTTGGGTGACAAGGTGTATGGCTATTCCATTGAGACTTATTTACATTTCTGATTTACATATGAGAAGAGGTTCTATATTGGTTCCAGGGTTTAGGGCCTCAGGGGTTTTAATCCCACCCAGGTCACAGTGCTGTGGGGAGGAGAGGGCATAGGGATGTGAGTTAGGAGGATGTGTGGTCCTGGGGGAGGAAAGAGTTCCAGGTCCTCGTTCCTGACCTTAGGACCCCTTTTGGTTTTCATGGGGGTTGGGGGATATGGGTAGGGATGGAGGTGGGAGGGAGGATGTTGAGCCTGGGCTCTCTTCCTCTCCCCCTAACTGGCCAGCACCCTGCAAGAGTTAGGAATCAGCATTGCTCATTGATATATGTAATACAGAATCTGGTGCAAGAAAGGCTTTTGAGGTGCTGATGTATCATGTAGGAAAAAAAGATGCAAGAAAATGGAAGGTCTTAATAGTCCCCCTCCTCCCGACCCTTGTAACGGGAAGAGAACCAGAATTAGTCTTCCTGCTAAATGGCCACTGCCATTTCATATTCCAGGCTAGCTCTGAATGAAGTCTTATAGAGGGCAAACGTGCTTTTTGCCAACCTTGCTAATATTCTTTTCTGAGGTCCATGTTGCTAGATTGGAGTATCTAATGATTAAAAAGGGTGACTTCGCAGGGGCACATTTATTCCTCACATGAGGAGAGCCCCACAGGGATCACCCTCTTTCTGAGTCAGAGGGAAGGATTCCTTGATGTAAATTACCATGTGGGTGTGCTGGCCCAGGGAGGAGAATGAAGCATCGTCCCTCCACCTGCTTTTAACAGCATCTAATTACTTGCAGGCTTCTCCTAGGCAGTTTTTCAGCACAATAATTATGGTAGTAGGGAAAGTGCTTTTTCAGCTAAGCTGCCATCTAATACCTACTTCTTGATAACTGCCAGTGTCCTTACTTGAAATAATTTATCTGAGTTGAGTTCTACAACTAAAAGTGCATACAGCTGGCTACAGCTTTAATTTAACAGAAATGCTACAGAGTGTGAAAGATCTACACCTAATTGGCAAAGCCTCTCAATTCTCTGGGGTATTAGGTAACTTTACTCCAACCTTGTCCTGTATAATCCAGAGCTTCCAGTACAGGCATACTTTGGAGATATTCCGGGTTTGGTTCCAGACCACAGCAATGAAGTGAACATTGCAATAAAGCAAGTCACATGAGACTTTTAGTTTTCCAGTGAATATAAAAGTTATGTTTATACTTTATATTGTAGTCTACTAAGTGTGCAATAGCACTATGTCTAAAAAGATAATGTACATACCTTAATTAAAAATACTTTATTGAGAGGAGAGAAGATGGCGGAAGAGTAAGACACGGAGATCACCTTCCTTCCCACAGATACAGTAGAAATACATCTACACGTGGAACTGCTCCTACAGAACACCCACTGAACGCTGGCAGAAAACGTCAGACCTCCCAAAAGGCAAGAAACTCCCCCCGTACTTGGGTAGGGCAAAAGAAAAAAGAAATAACACAGACAAAAGAATAGGGACAGGACCTGCACCAGTGGGAGGGAGCCGTGAAGGAGGAAAGGTTTCAACGCACTAGGAAGCCCCTTCGTGGGCAGAGACTGCGGGTGGCAGAGGGGGGAAGCTTCGGAGCCACGGAGGAGAGCGCAGCCACAGGGGTGCGGAGGGCAAAGCGGAGAGGTTCCCGCACAGAGGATCCGTGCCGACCAGCACTCACCAGCCCGAGAGGCTTGTCTGCTCACCCGCCGGGGCGGGCGGGGCTGGGAGCTGAGGCTCGGGCTTCGGTCGGATCGCAGGGAGAGGACTGGGGTTGGCGGCGTGAACACAGCCTGAAGGGGTTAGTGCGCCACAGCTAGCCGGGAGGGAGTCCGGGAAAAAGTCTGCAGCTGCCGAAGAGGCAAGAGACTTTTTCTTGCCTCTTTGTTTCGCAGCGCGCAAGGAGAGGGGATTCAGAGCGCCGCCTAAACGAACTCCAGAGATGGGCGCGAGCCGCAGCGATCAGCGTGGGCCCCAGAGACGGGCGTGAGACGCTGGGGCTGCTGCTGCCGCCTCCAAAAAGCCTGTGTGCGAGCACAGGTCACTCTCCACACCGCCCCTCCCAGGAGCCTGTGCAGCCCACCACTGCCAGGGTCCCGTGATCCGGGGACAACTTCCCCGGGAGAACGCACTGCGCGCCTCAGGCTGCTGCAACGTCACGCCGGCCTCTGACGCCGCAGGCTCGCCCCGCCTCCTCTGTAGCCCTCCCTCCCCGCGGCCTGGGTGAGCCAGAGCCCCCGAAGCAGCTGCTCCTTTAACCCCGTCCTGTCTGGGCGGGGAACAGACGCCCTCAGGCGACCTACACGCAGAGGCGGGTCCAAATCCAAAGCTGAACCCCAGGAGCTGTGCGAACAGAGAAGAGAAGGGGAAATCTCTCCCAGCAGCCTCAGAAGCAGCGGATTAAAACTCCACAAACAACTTGATGTGCCTGCATCTGTTGAATACCTGAATAGACAACGAATCATCCCAAATTCAGGAGGTGGACTTTGGGAGCAGGATATATTAATTTTTCCCCTTTTCCTTTTTTTGTGAGTGTATATGTATATGCTTCTGGGTGAGATTTTGTCTGTATAGCTTTGCTTTATAATAGCTTTATTTTACTTCACTATATTATAGCCTCTTTCTTTCTTTCTTTCTATTTTTTCTCCGTTTTACTCTGAGCCGTGTGGACAAAAGGCTCTTGGTGCTCCAGCTAGGCATCAGGGCCGTGCCTCTGAGGTGGGAGAGCCAACTTCAAGACACTGGTCCACAAGAGACCTCCCAGCTCCATGTAATACCAAATGGCAAAAATCTCTCAGAGATCTCCATCTCAACATCAAGATCCAGCTTCACTCGATGACCAGCAAGCTACAGTGCTGGACACCCTATGCCAAAAAACTAGCAAGACAGGAACATAGCCCCATCCATTAGCAGAGAGGCTGCCTAAAATCATAATAAGGCCACAGACACCCCAAATTACACCACCAGACGTGGACGTGCCCACCAGAAAGACAAGATCCAGCCTCATCTACCAGAACTCAGGCACTAGTTCCCTCCACCAGGAAGCCTACACAACCCACTGAACCAACCTTAGCCACTGGGGACAGATACCAAAAACAACGGGAACTACGAACCTGCAGCCTGTGAAAAGGAGACCCCAAACACAGTAAGATAAGCAAAATGAGATGACAGAAAAACACACAGCAGATGAAGGAGCAGGGTCAAAACACACCAGACTTAACAAATGAAGAGGAAATAGGTAGTCTACCTGAAAAAGAATTCAGAATAATGATAGTAAGGATGATCCAAAATCTTGGAAATAGAATAGACAAAATGCAAGAAACATTTAACAAGGACGTAGAAGAACTAAAGAGGAATCAAGCAATGATGAAAAACACAATAAATGAAATTAAAAATACTCTAGATGGGATCAATAGCAGAATAACTGAGGCAGAAGAAAGGATAAGTGACCTGGAAGATAAAATGGTGGAAATAACTACTGCAGAGCAGGATAAAGAAAAAAGAATGAAAAGAACTGAGGACAGTCTCAGAGACCTCTGGGACAACATTAAACGCACCAACATTCGAATTATAGGGGTCCCAGAAGAAGAAGAGAAAAAGAAAGGGACTGAGAAAATATTTGAAGAGATTATAGTTGAAAACTTCCCTAATATGGGAAAGGAAATAGTTAATCAAGTCCTGGAAGCACAGAGAGTCCCATACAGGATAAACCCAAGGAGAAACATGCCAAGACACATATTAATCAAACTGTCAAAAATTAAATATAAGGAAAACATATTAAAAGCAGCAAGGGAAAAACAACAAATAACACACAAGGGAATCCCCATAAGGTTAACATCTGATCTTTCAGCAGAAACTCTGCAAGCCAGAAGGGAGTGGCAGGATATACTTAAAGTGATGAAGGAGAAAAACCTACAGCCAAGATTACTCTACCCAGCAAGGATCTCATTCAGATTTGATGGAGAAATTAAAACCTCTACAGACAAGCAAAAGCTGAGAGAGTTCAGCACCACCAAACCAGCTTTACAACAAATGCTAAAGGAACTTCTCTAGGCAAGAAACACAAGAGAAGGAAAACACCTACAATAACAAACCCAAAACATTTAAGAAAATGGGAATAGGAACATACATATCGATAATTACCTTGAATGTAAATGGATTAAATGCTCCCACCAAAAGACACAGGCTGGCTGAATGGATACAAAAACAAGACCCATATATATGCTGTCTACAAGAGACCCACTTCAGACCTAGAGACACATACAGACTGAAAGTGAGGGGATGGAAAAAGATATTCCATGCAAATGGAAATCAAAAGAAAGCTGGAGTAGCAATTCTCATATCAGACAAAATAGACTTTAAAATAAAGACTATTACAAGAGACAAAGAAGGACACTATATAATGATCAAGGGATCGATCCAAGAGGAAGGTATAACAATTGTAAATATTTATGCACCCAACATAGGAGCACCTCAATACATAAGGCAAATACTAAGAGCCATAAAAGGGGAAACCGACAGCAACACAATCATAGTAGGGGACTTTAACACCCCACTTTCACCAATGGACAGATCATCCAAAATGAAAATAAATAAGGAAACACAAGCTTTAAATGATACACTAAACAAGATGGACTTAATTGATATTTATAGGACATTCCACCCAAAAACAACAGAATACACATTTTTCTCAAGTGCTCATGGAACATTCTCCAGGATAGATCATATCTTGGGTCACAAATCAAGCCTTGGTAAATTTAAGAAAATTGAAATCGTATCAAGTATCTTTTCCGACCACAACGCTATGAGACTAGATATCAATTACAGGAAAAGATCTGTAAAAAATACAAACACATGGAGGCTACACAATACACTACTTAATAACGAAGTGATCACTGAAGAAATCAAAGGGGAAATCAAAAAATACCTAGAAATAAATGACAATGGAGATACGACGACCCAAAACCTATGGGACGCAGTAAAAGCAGTGCTAAGAGGGAAGTTTATTAGCAATACAAGTCTAACTCAAGAAACAGGAAACATCTCGAATAAACAACCTAACCTTGCACCTAAAGCAATTAGAGAAAGAAGAACAAAAAAACCCCAAAGCCAGCAGAAGGAAAGAAATCATAAAGATCAGGTCAGAAATAAATGAAAAAGAAATGAAGGAAACAATAGCAAAAATCAATGAAACTAAAAGCTGGTTCTTTGAGAAGATAAACAAAATTGATAAACCATTAGCCAGACTCATCAAGAGAAAAAGGGAGAAGACTCAAATCAATAGAATTAGAAATGAAAAAGGAGAAGTAACCACTGACACTGCAGAAATACAAACGATCATGAGAGATAACTACAAGCAACTCTATGCCAATAAAATGGACAACCTGGAAGAAATGGACAGATTCTTAGAAATGCACAAACTGCCGAGACTGAACCAGGAAGAAATAGAAAATATGAACAGACCAATCACAAGCACTGAAATTGAAACTGTGATTAAAAACCTTCCAACAAACAAAAGCCCAGGACCAGATGGCTTCACAGGTGAATTCTATCAAACATTTAGAGAAGAGCTAACACCTATCCTTCTCAAACTCTTCCAAAATATTGCAGAGGGAGGAACACTCCCAAACTCATTCTACGAGGCCACCATCACCCTGATACCAAAACCAGACAAAGATGTCACAAAGAAAGAAAACTACAGGCCAATATCACTGATGAACATAGATGCAAAAATCCTCAACAAAATACTCGCAAACAGAATCCAACAGCACATTAAAAGGATCATACACCATGATCAAGTGGGGTTTATCCCAGGAATGCAAGGATTCTTCAATATACACAAATCAATCAATGTGATACACCATATTAACAAATTGAAGGAGAAAAACCATATGATCATCTCAATAGATGCAGAGAAAGCTTTTGACAAAATTCAACACCCATTTATGATAAAAGCCCTGCAGAAAGTAGGCATAGAGGGAACTTTCCTCAACATAATAAAGGCCATATATGACAAACCCACAGCCAACATTGTCCTCAATGGTGAAAAACTGAAACCATTTCCACTAAGATCAGGAACAAGACAAGGCTGCCCACTCTCACCACGATTATTCAACATAGTTTTGGAAGTGTTAGCCACAGCAATCAGAGAAGACAAAGAAATAAAAGGAATCCAAATCGGAAAAGAAGAAGTAAAGCTGTCACTATTTGCAGATGACATGATACTATACATAGAGAATCCTAAAGATGCTACCAGAAAACTCCTAGAGCTAATCAATGAATTTGGTAAAGTAGCAGGATACAAAATTAATGCACAGAAATCTCTTGCATTTCTATACACTAATGATGAAAAATCTGAAAGTGAAATTAAGAAAACACTCCCGTTTACCATTGCAACAAAAAGAATAAAATATCTAGGAATAAACCTACCTAAGGAGACAAAAGACCTGTATGCAGAAAATTATAAGACACTGATGAAAGAAATTAAAGATGATACAAACAGATGGAGAGATATACCATGTTCCTGGATTGGAAGAATCAACATTGTGCAAATGACTCTACTACCCAAAGCAATCTACAGATTCAATGCAATCCCTATCAAACTACCACTGGCATTTTTCACAGAACTAGAACAAAAAATTTCACAATTTGTATGGAAACACAAAAGACCCCGAATAGCCAAAGCAATCTTGAGAACGAAAACTGGAGCTGGGGGAATCAGGCTCCCTGACTTCAGACTATATTACAAAGCTACAGTAATCAAGACAGTTTGGTACTGGCACAAAAACAGAAATATAGATCAATGGAACAGGATAGAAAGCCCAGAGATAAACCCACACACATATGGTCACCTTATCCTTGATAAAGGAGGCAAGCATATACAGTGGAGAAAAGACAGCCTCTTCAATAAGGGGTGCTGGGAAAATTGGACAGATACATGTAAAAGTATGAAATTAGAACACTCCCTGACACCATGCACAAAAATAAACTCAAAATGGATTAAAGACCTAAGTGTAAGGCCAGACACTATCAAACTCTTAGAGGAAAACATAGGCAGAACACTCTATGACATACATCATAGCAAGATTCTTTTTGACCCAGCTCCCAGAGAAATGGAAATAAGAACACAAATAAACAAATGGGACCTAATGAAACTTAAAAGCTTTTGCACAGCAAAGGAAACCATAAACAAGACCAAAAGACAACCCTCAGAATGGGAGAAAATATTTGCAAATGAAGCAACTGACAAAGGATTAATCTCCAAGATTTACAAGCAGCTCATGCAGCTCAATAACAAAAAAAACGAACAACCCAATCCAAAAATGGGCAGAAAACCTAAATAGACGTTTCTCCAAAGAAGATATACAGATTGCCAACAGACACATGAAAGAATGCTCAACATCATTAATCATTAGAGCAATGCAAATCAAAACTACAATGAGATATCATCTCACACTGGTCAGAATGGCCATCATCAAAAAATCTAGAAACAATAAATGCTGGAGAGGGTGTGGAGGAAAGGGAACACTCTTGCACTGCTGGTGGGAATGTAAATTGATACAGCCACTATGGAGAACAGTATGGAGGTTCCTTAAAAAACTAAAAATAGAACTACCATACGACCCAGCAATCCCACTACTGGGCATATACCCTGAGAAAACCATAGTTCAAAAAGAGTCATGTACCAAAATGTTCATTGCAGCTCTATTTACAATAGCCAGGACATGGAAGCAACCTAAATGTCCATCGACAGATGAATGGATAAAGAAGATGTGGCACATATATACAATGGAATATTACTCAGCCATAAAAAGAAATGAAATGGAGGTATTTGTAATGAGGTGGATGGAGTTAGAGTCTGTCATACAGAGTGAAGTAAGTCAGAAAGAGAAAAACAAATACAGTATGCTAACACATATATACGGAATCTAAGGGAAAAAAAAAAAAAAAGGCCATGAAGAACCTAGTGGCAAGATGGGAATAAAGACACAGACCTACTAGAGAATGGACTTGAGGATATGGGGAGGGGGTGGGGTGAGATGTGACAGGGTAAGAGAGTGTCATGGGCATATATACACTACCAAATGTAAAATAGATAGCTAGTGGGAAGCAGCCGCATAGCACAGGGAGATCAGCTCGGTGCTTTGTGACCACCTAGAGGGGTGGGATGGGGAGGGTGGGAGGGAGGGAGATGCAAGAGGGAAGAGATATGGGAACATATTGTGTATGTATAACTGATTCACTTTGTTATAAAGCAGAAGCTAACACACCATTGTAAGGCAATTATACTTCAATAAAGATGTTTAAAAAAAAATACTTTATTGCTAAAAACCACTAACCATCATCTGAACTTTCATTGAGTCATAGTAATAACATCAAAGATTACTGATCACAGATAACCATAACAAATATAATAATAATGAAAATGTTTGAAATATTGAGGGAAGTTACCAAAACATGACACAAAGACACAAAGTGAGCAAATGCTGTTGGAAAAATGGTGCCAAGAGACTTATTCGACAAGGACTGCCACAAACCTCCAATTTGCAAAAAAAAAAAAAAAAAGCAGTATCTCTGAAGTGCAGTAAAGCCAAGTGTGATATAACGAGGAATACCTGTATTGCTATATCTGGGTCCCTGGTTTCAGGTAAACAGAAATTTAGGGGAGGGGGGAGCCGAACGGATACATAAAGAAAAATAGGCAGAAGACATTTGTCATTTCTGTATTAAAAGAAACAGCAGAAATTTACTGGTATTTATTAGGTACTGGCGTCACATAAACACTTTGCTTATTGTAAATACAGTTAAATTGAGAATCCTTGCCTTATGGGAGTTTTATTCTAACAATGGATGACCTAAATTCAACTAACAGTCTTCACAACTGCCGCTACCCACACACACTGCCATAGACTGCTTGGGCTGCCATGACAAAATACAACAGACTGGGTGGTGTAAACAACAGAAATTTTTTTTTCACAGTTCTGAAGGACAAAAAGTCCAAGATCAAGGCTCAGGCAGGGTTCAGGTTCTAGTGAGGGTTCTTTTCCTGGCTTGCACACTGCCTCCTTCTTGCTGTGTCTTCACGGGGTAGCAGGGAGTGAGGGGTGGGGGATTGGTTGGGCAGAGGATGGGACGTCTCTCTTCCTCTTCTTATAAGGCCAAAATCCTATCAGATTAGGACCCCACCCACATGACCTCACTAAACCTTAATTACCTCCTAAGGACCCTATCTCTAATACAGTCACATGGGGGCTAGGGTTTCAACATATCAATTGGTGGGGTAGGCAATTCAGTCCATAGCACGTGCACATGCTCATGCACACACAGCACGCTAATCCAAGAGCTAATGCTGTGGTGAGGGCACTTGTCATTAAATATTTACACTGAGGGTAACCTTCTTAAATCAGGCCTTGCAGTGTTCTCTGCCAGACTGCTGGAGGGAGGAGAAGTCAGCGCGACCTCTTTTCATTTAGCCAGGAAAGGCTTTATGGAGGAACTGGGATTTCTGGACATCTTTGGAGGGCAGAAGATTTGAGTGATAACACAGGATAATAAGACCAGAAGGAGCGGTAGCATGAGAGATATCAGTGTTAGAAGGAAGAAAGATGTATGAAGGGGGCAGTCTGGGAGAGTTTTCATATTTTCCCTTTGCTTTTCCAAAGTGTTTTTTTTTTTTTTTTAATAAATTTATTTATTTATTTACTTTTGACTGTGTTGGGTCTTCGTTTCTGTGCAAGGGCTTTCTCCAGTTGCGGAGAGCAGGGGCCACTCCTCATCGCGGTGCGCGGGCCTCTCACTGTCGCGGCCTCTCCCGTTGCGGAGCACAGGCTCCAGACGCGCAGGCTCAGTAGTTGTGGCTCACGGGCCTAGCCGTTCCGCGGTATGTGGGATCTTCCCAGACCAGAGCTCGAACCCGTGTCCCCTGCATTGGCAGGCAGATTCTCAACCACTGCGCCACCAGGGAAGCCCCTCTAAAGTGGTTTTAAAGTGGTTTTCCTTCATGTTCCTGAGGTAGGAAGCTAATCAATGTCGGCTATGTGTAGGTGTTCATTTTTCTTTCTCCCTCTGCTCAGTTCTGTTGGCTACTCCCTGTGGTTCTAAGGCATCTGTTTCATGTTCTTCTTTTGCTCCAGTCTCTATCAAGCTGACTGATTAACTCATCCGTCTACACGCACTTATCTTGTTTCCATCTCCTTTACTTCCCACCCCCAATTTATTTGTTCGGTAGCATCCTGGCCCCTGCCAACACATACCCCCTTCAACTGCCTTACCTTGAGCTTCTCTCTAAAAAAAGTGGGCAAAAGTGATTAAAAATCAACTGAACTATTTTTTAAATGTGGGAACTCAATCTTTGGGTACTTTGTGCTTTCTTTGCCTAAATTTCTAACTAGATGTTTCACCAGAGATAGGCACACTGCTGTGGCCTCTTCTCTCCTTTTTCCATTCTCCCGTACGTTTTAGGACTCAGGAAATGCATTATATTCATTTGTTTTAAGAAATCTACCTCAGGGACTTCCCTGGTAGCGCAGTGGTTAAGAATCCGCCTGCCAATGCAGGGGACACAGGTTCAAGCCCTGGTCCGGGAAGATCCCACATGCCGCGGAGCAACTAAGCCCATGCGCCACAACTACTGAGCCTGCGCTCTAGAGCCCGCAAGCCACAACTGCTGAAGCCCGCACACCTAGAGCCTGTGCTCCCCAACAAGAGAAGCCACCGCGATGAGAAGCCAGCACACCGCAACAAAGAGTAGCCCCCGCTCAATGCAACTAGAGAAAGCCTGCGCACAGCAACGAAGACCCAATGCAGCCAAAAAATAAAATAAATAAATAAATTTATAAAAACAAAAACAAAACAACCCCAAAAAACCCACAAGAAACAGAAAAGATAAATATGTGAGGTGACGGAAAAGGTGTGTTAATAAACTAGATGGGTGGAGGGGGAATCCTTTCAAAATGCATACATACATCAAATTATCACAATGTACACTTCAAATATCTTACAACTTTATCAATCATACCTCAATAAAGCTGAAATTTTAAAAAACAAAAATAAATCTAAAGCAATTTCAATACACACATATGTGAGTGCACACACATGTGCATGCACACACAAGATGCCTCTTTCCTTGGGTGACTGGAAGCTCAAGAGTCACATCAAATCAGTTGCTTCCTAATTAGCATAAGCTTTGATGAACCTACAATCTGTCACTTCTCTGCTCTCCCATCCCCACAGACCTACTCACTTCTACTGAGAAAGATGACAATGTGATTTGTTCCAGAGCAACAGGAGTCTTGATTTTAGGGCCCTACTGAATGAAAACAGTAGTTACCTCTTCTGCAGTTTTACAGCACAGAATGACTTGAAAATGGGAGAGTAAAAGCAACATTAGAGCGATCTCACTGATTTAGGCCAGTGTCTCCAGAAAGTTTCCTAATAAATAATGAATACAATGTCTGGGAGTACATGATGAACCCATTAGCAAAGAATGTTTTATTGCCTTAGTTGGAAAAGAGATAGAAGCTGTCTCATCTTGGGGAGGTGGGAGTGTCAGGCAAGGTCTGAGAAAGTAAAGCTGGAAGAGAACCAGGAATTTCCTGAAGATCACTTTCGCTGACATCACAATTTTGCCTGAGAAGATCCTGGGTTCTGGTCCTGACTCCATCATTTCCCAGTACGGGGATCTCCAGCAAGTCACCTAGCCTCTATAAACCTTAGTTTCCTTGATTGTAAGATGGAGATAAGAATGCTATCTAAATTACATGGTTGTTGGGAGGATGGAGTGCGGAAATGTAGGCAAATATGTAGCACAATGTCCGGCTTACTGTAAATACTCAATTAATGCTAATAATTATTATTATGTGAGGATGATAGCATCTCTTTCCCCATTCAGTTTGAAGCTCGTGCATCTAAGATGTGTAATACAAATTTCAAAAAAGTAGTACAAAAGCACAGAAACATCCTAATCTTAGAAAATATTATCTTTATATTATTTCCAAACAAATTGGACTTCACCCAATAAAGCACTACAAGTATTCTTAGGAGATTTATAAAACACTAGTCCCAAGAGGACATATGCTAAAGTGCCTTGATATACTGGTGTGACTCGAGCAAACCTTGCAAAGCTTCTTGTTCTTCCTGAAACCTTGGAAGACTGGGGCTATTTCACCATCTAAACCTTACCAATCCTCAGTTCTGGGTTACATACACTCTCCAGACTAATTTCACCTCACCCATCATGAATATTCTCTTTTTCCTCTCAGCCCAGCATGGAATCTATCTGGTGATTATTTCCTCCGAGTCAGTTGTACTGTACAACCTCACTTTCTTGGATCAATTTACTGATGTGACAATAAAATCAAGATTATAAACTTCAAATGGGCCTTCAACTATACCTAGCATTTTCCCATCATTTCCCTGGTAAACTACCTTGCCTAATTTCCACAGTGACTACTTGAAATATTTCTAGTATCATTATATATTATTCAGAAAATCAAAGATTTCCAAAGGAACCCACTTGAAAATGACAAACCCACTGACCTAGTCAACCGCCCTCATTGTTTTTCCCGTTAGATTAAAGGAGTTCTTCCTTTTTATTGCCTAAGCTTTAATCTCTCTCCAGTCTCCTCAGGAACATGACACATGACTATTCATTTTCCCCTCGCATATAATCAACCAATACCTTTCAAATGAATCCTTCTTGTCAGCATCTAAACACGCGCAAACCTTAGGTATTTTCAAGTCCCTCTCTGAACCTCACATTCTACCTCAGCTCCCAGCACATTTTCATCCCCCCTCTTCACAGCCAAACTTGTTGAAAGTTCTTTAAACTTTTGGTCTTTCTTTTCTCATCTCTCTTTCTATTCAATCTCCACAAGTCTGGAATCCATGCTATCACAGTAGCATTTCTGCTAGGAGCACACTGACCTCCATGGTGCTAAATCCACTCAACTCTCATCAGCATTAGATGCTGTCGATCAACTCCTTCTGAAAGCTCTCTTCCTTCGACATCCATGACCTCATGGCCCTTGTTTTTCTCCTATCCCCTTCTCATCCTTTCATACTCTTCTGCAGGCTGATACAGCTTTTTCCAACCATTAGATGTGGGAGTTCCTCCAGGATCAGTTCTAATACCTCATATCTTCTCACTTTGTATATTTCTCTAGGCAACTTTATCCACCCTTCATAGCTTAGGCCCTTCAGACCAATAAATCTAAGTGCCTACTTAACATGTGTATTTTGATACTTCAAAAGCATCAAACACATACTATCCAAGATTCATTTTCTTTCATTTCAGCACTTTCTCTCTCATTGAAAGATACCTCTGTGGAAATAAAAAGACGACTCAAACGAGAGCAAGCAAAGACTATTTATTCACAAAAAGGGAGTCAGCCACCATCACCGGTGTTTGGCAGAGACTCAAAGGCAGGCAGAGGAGTGGGAATGCTTTACAGTCAAGAAAAAAGGGCTCCAGGTATGCCCTGATTAGAGGCTGTTGGCATGGGAAAGCTGGACGTGGGCTAACTAGAAGTGGGCCTCCTATGTGATTGGTTAGAGGTATATATTTGGATTCCTCCAGTTGGAGAAAATATAAATAAATGGGAGGTTCACTTCCTGGGCTTGTTGATGCAGATTATGGGTCAGAGTTCTATTTTATATATGGTCTGGCCATTGTCCACTTGTATATTCAGTCTCTCAACTCCCTCAGTCCGGTCTCGTAAACCAGAAACTAAGGAGGCAATATAGCATGATAATAAGAATGTGAGCTCTGGAATCATACTGTGTTTATATTTCATAGGTCTACCACACATGAGCTCTGTAACTCTGGACAAGGTACTTAAATTTTGTTTTAATTTTCATTTACTTAACCTAAAAATTAGTAGAATGGGAGACTTATCTGACATAGACACAGTTATTGCCTACTCAACAGCCATTACCCACACTTTTCTGAAGTGTTAAAAACATTTAACTACTGGCTATGTTCTTGGTCCAGTGATAATCAGGAATGGTGCATTATAAGTAACAGACCCTAAAAATGAGAATTTGATTGAAGGAAGAAAGGAGATGGAGGGTGTTGAGAATTCCACTATTGCTAGATTGGAAGTTGATAAGCTTTGTCATTCAAGGTCAAAATGCTTGGTTTAGTTATTGCATTACTACCTTGTAATGAAGACAATTTTACTAACAAGGCTGATAGTAATATAAGGAAAATTCAGCCTACTCATATGTGTTAGCTACAGCCCCGCAGAATTTAGTATAGTATTTTAAGAGTCAAACTTGCTAAGAGAAGCTCTCTGTGCCAATAGCCTGAAATTAAAATTAACCAAGACTTCTATAATTTGCAGTCTTGCAGTGTTGGAATAATGGAATTCTCAAACCTGAATTAAATATAGAGAGAGAGGTAGGATATACACTTGAGAAAACAGTGGCCCTGGCATCTTAATCATTCTCTGCTTGACAAAGGGGAAAAGACTGATGGCAAAAATAAGCTTAAAGGAGGTGTGTTCCCATATCACTGAAGATGCTATTCCATATTTTAACATTAAAATCAAAGCTCTGGGTTTAGCAGAGGAAATGTGCCAGTGACCAGAAGACAGATACTCTTAAGGATTATGTACAAGGAGATTGTTGGTGCTGGTTTTACAATATGGAGCTGCGTGTGGGGAAAAAAACCAGAATGGAAACCTAATAATTTTTTATTTCTGAGTACTACACTGCTAAATTTACCACGTGCTTGGCTAAAAATAATCTGTAACAAACCTTACAGTGATTTTGGGGCTCTACACTCATACTTACAAGAAGTATAGTGCTAAAACAATTGGCTCAAAGGAAGGACATTCTACCCAATAAATGTCTCAGATGTCACTCAGAATGACAACAGATAAGAAAGATCCTTCCTTAGGGCAGAACCAGAGATGACCAGAATGACTGACTGATCTCTACCAGAGAGTCCTGACCCTTCCTGTGTAACAGGATATAATATATGCCATATTTCAGTGGGCGTGTTATTTCTCATTTTCCCCCTTTTCTTTTTTTCAATCTTTTTATTTATTTTTTATTTTTTAACATCTTTATTGGAGTATAATTGCCTTACAATGGTGTGTTAGTTTCTGCTGTATAACAAAGTGAATCAGCTATACATAAACATATATCCCTTCATCTCCTCCCTCTTGCATCTCCCCCCCCCCCCACCCTCCCAAAGATGAACTAAATAAATGGGGAGGTATTCAGGGAGAGGAAGACTCAGTATTTTCAAGATGTCAGTTTTTTCCAACTTGATTTATAAATTTGATGTAATCCCAATAAAAATCTCAGCAAGTTAATATGTGGATCCTAAAGTTTATATGGAGAGGCAGAAGTCCCAGAATAGCCAACACAGTACTGAAGGAGAAAAACCAAGCTGGTAGACTGAAACTGCTAGACTCCAACACTTACTACAAAGAGGCAGGAATCAAGACAGTATAGTGTTGGTGAAAGAATAGACAAATAGATCAATGAAACAGAAGAGACAGCTCAGAAAGACCTACATAAATACTGTCAACTGATCTTTGACAAAGGAACAAAGGAAATACAATACAGCAAAGACAGTCTTTTCAGCAAATGGTGCTAGAAAGACTGGACATCCAAATGCAAAAAAAATTGAATCTAGACACAGACCTTACAACTTTCACAAAATTAAATCAAATGGATCAAATACCTAAAGTAAAATGCAAAACTATAAAATGCTTAGAAGATAACACAGGAGAAAACTTAGATAACCTTGGGTATGGTGATGGCATTTTAGATTAACACCAAAGGCATAGTTCATGAAAGAAATAATTGATAAGTACACTTAATTAAATACAAAACATATGCTCTGAAAAAGACACTATCAAAAGAATGAAAAGACAAGTCACAGACTGGGAGAAAATATCTGCAGAAGACACATCTTATAAAGGACAAAATATTCAAAGAATTCTTAAAACTCAACAATATGAAAACAAACAACCAGATTAAAAAATGGGCCAAAGACACCTCAACAAAGAAGATATATGGATGACAAATAAGCACATGAAAAGATGCTCTACATGATATATCATCAGGGAAATTCAAATTAAAACAACAATGAAATACCACAACACACCCAAAGTATGGCCAGAATCCAGAACACTGGTAACAGCAAATACTGGTGATGGTGTGGAACAACAGGAACTCTCATCCATTGCTGGTCAGAATGCAAAACAGAAGCCACTAAAGAAGACAATCTGGCAGTTTCTCATAAAACTAAATATGTTCTTACCATATGATCCAGCGATCATTCTCCTTGGTACTTACCCAAAGAAGTTGAAAACTTATGTCCACACACAAACTTGCACACAAATGTTTATAGCAACTTTATTCACAATTGTCAAAACTTGGAAGCAACCAAGATGACCTTTAGTAGGTGAACAGATGAACTGTGGTACATCACGTGATGGAATATTATTTAGTGATAAAGAGAAATGAGCCATCAAGCCATGAAAAGAATGGAGGAATCTTAAATACACATTACTAAGTGAAAGAAGCCAATCTGAAAAGGCTATATGCTGTGTGATTCCAACTATGTGACATCCTGGAAAAGGCAAACCTATGGAGACAATAAAAAGATCAGTGGTTGCTGGGGACGGGGGGTGGGGTGGGGGGGTAGAGGGCTGAATAGGTGGAGTACAGAGGATTTTTAGAGCAGTGAACTACTCCACGTGATACTATAATGGTGGATTCATGTCATTTTACCAAAGCCACAGAATGTACAACATCAAGAGTGAATTGTCATGTAAACTATGACTTTCAGTGATTACAATGTGTCAATGTAGGTTCATCAATTGTAACAAATGTACAACTCTGGTAGAGAATGATGATAATGGGGGAGGCTATGCATGAGTTGAGGGCAAGAGATATATGGGAAATCTCTGTACTTTTCTCTCAATTTTGTTGTGAACCTAAAACTGCTCTAAAAAAAAATAAAGTTATTTTTAAAGAATGAAATAATGCCACTTGCAGCAACATGGATGGACCTAGAGATTGTCATACTGAGTAAAGTAAGTCAGACAAAGAAAGACAAATATCATATGATATCGCTTATATGTGGAATTTTAAAAAAGGGTACAAATGAACTTATCTACAAAACAGAAATAGGGACTTCCCTGGTGGCTCAGTGGTTAAGAATCCGCCTGCCAGTGCGGGGGACATGGGTTTGATCCTTGGTCTGGGAGGATCCCACATTCCACAGAGCAGCTAGGCCCGTGTGCCACAACTACTGAGCCTGTGCTCTAGAGCCCACGAGCCACAACTGCTAAGCCCAAGTGCCACAACTACTGAAGCCCATGCGCCTAGAGCCTGTGCTCTGCAACAAGAGAAGCCACCACAATGAGAAGCCCTGAGAAGCCCACAAACCGCAACAAAGAGTAGCCCCTGCTCACCACAACTAGAGAAAGCCCGCGTGCAGCAACAAAGACCCAAAGCAGCCAATAAATAAATAAATAAATAAAGTGTCCAGCTGGATGGCTTTAAAAAAACAGAAATAGAGTTACAGATGTAAAAAATAAACTTATGGTTATGAGGGGATAAGGTGGGGGAGGGATAAATTGGGAGATTGGGATTGACATATACACACTACTACATATAAAATAGATAACTAATAAGTACCTACTGTATAGCACAGAACTCAACTCAATACTCTGTAATGGCCTATATGGGAAAAGAATCTTAAAAAAGTGTGGATATATGCATATGTATAACTGATTCACTTTGCTGAACACCTGAAACTAACACAACGTTGTAAATCAACTATACTTCAACAAAAACTTTAAAAAATAGAGTCTTTTTTAAAAAATGTATACCTGAGCAAATAGAAAGATATACCATGTTCTTGGAAAGAAAGACTCAATATCAAAAAGATGTCAATTCTCAGAAGTCAGTTTATGTACGTAATAAAATTCTAACAAAAGTACCATTTGATTTTTTTTCTGGAGCCAGATAAGTCAGCTACAAAGTAATTTGGAAGAATTAGCAAGCAAAATTTCCAAGAAAACTTTAAAAAAATCAATGTTGGGAAGGGGGACAGGGGTGGCAAACACATTAAAATATTATATAAGCTTCTACAATTAAAATAGTATGCACTGGTACATGAAGAGAGATACAAACCAATAGAACAGGATAGAAAATTCACAAATAGATCCAAGTACACTTGATAATTTAGAATACGATAAAGACAACTTCTCAGATCAGTGATGTGAAGTGAAAGGATGGACTTTTTATCAAGTTGAGACAACTGAGTAGAAGTATGGAAAAAGATAAAATGGGGTGGGTTTCTCACACTGTACACCAAGATATGTTCCACCTAGAGTGTGTCAAAATAGGAAAAACATTTGCAAATTAAATTACAAACAGCTAAATCTGTAATCTATAAAAGCTTCCTCAAAATTTAGAAGAGACCAACAACCCAGTAGAAAAACGAGTAAATGATAGAACCAGGCAGCTCACAGAACAAATGGTCCTAAACATACTAAAAGATGATCAGCCATACTTCTAATAAGATTGATGTAAAATTAAATATAATGTGATTCTACTTTTCATCTATCAGATTTTCAAAAACCTGAAGTCTGACAATAATCGTCACTGGCCAGGCCAACACAAAACAAACAGCCTTATATGTTGCTAGTGGGGAGGCAAAGAGGTACAGCATACACTATGGAGGGGATTTTGGTGTTTACTGCTGAAATTACACATGTATTTACCCTTTAACAGAGCAATCCATCTTCTGGGAATTTATTTTGAAGATACACAGGAAGAAATATGAAATGGGGCTTCCCTGGTGGCGCAGTGGTTGAGAATCTGCCTGCTAATGCAGGGGACACGGGTTCGAGCCCTGGTCTGGGAAGATCCCACATGCTGTGGAGCAACTGGGCCCGTGAGCCACAACTACTGAGCCTGCGTGTCTGGAGCCTGTGCTCTGCAACAAGAGAGGCCGCGACAGTGAGAGGCCCGCGCACCGCGATGAAGAGTGGCCCCCGCTTGCCACAACTAGAGAAAGCCCTCGCGCAGAAACGAAGACCCAACACAGCCAAAAATAAATAAATTAATTAATTAATTAAAAAAAGAAATATGAAATGACATGTATGAACAGTTCGCTCAATACAACACTACTTGTAATAGCAAAGACTAGAATGTATCTAAATGTCTATCGATGAGGAACTAGCTGAATAAATTCTAGTACAGCCATAAACTTAGTGCCATGTACCTCTAAAAAGGAGTGAGGAAGATCTTTTTACATTAGTGATCTTTGGGATATACTGTTAAGCAATAAAAATCTATGGGTAAAACAGTGTGTATAGCATTCTATCCTTTGTAAGAAAAGAGGAAATAAATACATCCACATATTTGTTTTTATTTTCAGAAGGAAACAGTGTGAGAATAACCTCCAAACTAAAACACATGCCTACCTAAAGAGGAAAGAAGGTAACAGAAGGAGACAGGGATGGAAAGTTTTTCCTTTTGGACATAGCTGTATGAATAGTGATGCCTGGAGCTGCTGCAGCCAGCTTGCAACCATGAGGGGGGCTACCCAAAGCACTATGGTATGCACTAAGATGACACAGTGAACACACAGAATGAACCTGGGTCCCAGATGACATTAGAGCTGATGAATTAATTCAACATCAAAACTGCCCTACCTGCAGACTTTCATTCTACAACATAAGAACATGTTAAGCTGGCATTTCTGTCACTTGAAGCTAAAAGTATACTATGTTACTGTTTAGTTACTGTGAAAAATGAGATAATCCACAAAAAAGTTATTTACCAACACATCTCGCACATAGTAAGTATTTAATAAACGTTAGCTAATGTTGCTATTATCCACCTCCTTATTTCCCAACCTATCACCAAAGTCTTCCCATCATCATCTCCTCAGTACCACTGACATCTTTTCTCTTTTCTCCATCCTCGCTGCTATCAGTTACCATAATATCTCCTCTGCACTATGCAGGAAAATACTCACTGCTAATCTTATCATACAGTGAACGTGTCTTTCTGCTTCCACCCAACTAAAAACCTTTCCTGGCTTTGTTTTTGGGATGAAGATAGAAATCTTTAGCATGGCCTACAACAGTCTTCCACGGCCTCTGCTTAGCTCTTCTGCCTTATTTTCCATTACATTTTCCCTTGCTCCCCGTACTCCAACCATGCTTACCTTATTTCAGTTCCTGGAATAAACTTTGCTCCTTCTCACCACAGAACCTTTGCACATACTGTCCCCACCATCTATCTGGAATGCATCCAAACCATCCCTCCTTCGCTGAGTTCACTCCTACCCATCCTTTAGCTAAAGTATCGTATTGTCAGGGAAACCTTTCCAAAAACCCCTGTCCAGATCAAGTTTTTTTGTTATGTGCTATCATAGAAAGTTTCTTCCATCCTTATATTTACTATATATCATTGTAAACAATGATCTCAACAAGACAGAAGATTTTTGTCTATTCTGACATAGATACATGGCAGATCATTCCTTCTTCCCTGCTTCACATTAAAAAAGAAGGGGGTTGTCAATGTAGCACTTTATTTCCTAAAAGATTCCTCGACTACTAAAGGCATAAATGTTTTAGTCCCTAGAGGCTACATAGCAGAGTAGTATAGGGAATATGGACTTTAAAGTAAGATCTTGATTCGCACACTGCTCCTGCTCCTGATGAGCTGCATGACCCTGGGGAGTTACCTCTGAGCCTCAGCATTTTTCCTATACAATGGGGACAATGCAGGTTGTAAGGATTTGCCATTATTTGTGTAGAGGGCCTAACAGAGTACCTAAGAGGTGCTATTATGGTTGTTCTTCCTCTCTCCCATATTACATCCTTCCTTTATTTAAAGTCTATTTCCAGGCAATCCTCAGAAAAATTTCCCCAAATAGCTCCATTCATACTTCAACTCCTTGCACAGTTTGGGATTCATGAGTCCCCCTCATACGATTCTTATAACTGCTCCTTCAAAGCACAGTAATGTTCTGCAGCCCTTAGGTGCATAATAAATACTGGTTATGTGGTTATTGGCATCTCTCAAAACAACCTTATCTCATGTTTAAAATGCCCTTGATTTTGAAATTTCCTTTTGAAACTAGAAAAAGACTTCAAAAAGTGGCCTTTTGAAAACTGTTCTCTTATGACATCATACTTTATCTGTTATTGGCACTGGTATCCACACTGCCACTTTTTTTTTTTTGGTATCAAACTGACATCTTAAAAATAAATGAGAATGACACTTAGAGTAAGTAGAAAGGAGACATGATGCAGTGTGAAACAGAAGCTTCCTTTTCTGTTTTTCCTGTTTTGACCTCCTGGATCAACTTTCCCTTAAAACATTACAAATAAAGCTCTTGTGCATATAACATATAATCTGCTTTGGCAGGCATAATAGCATTAATGTACTGGTGCATTTGAGGGGTAATTTTTCTTGCCTGATCCTTCTTAAAAATTATGACTCAGACACCCGCTTTCTGCCCTAGATTCCAAAACAGTCAATTCAGGTAAGTCATGTCACCTTATTTGTAAAAGAAAAGAGGTTGCTGCTTGGAGATGCAAAACTCCATAAGAACAGCATTTATTTAGTGCCTTATAATTAATAAAGACTTCAAATAAGTTGTTTCCTGATCAGACATTTGTTTCCTACTTCCACATATTTTTGATGGTGTACAATGGAACTTCCTATATGTAGTAGGCTGAATAATGTCCCCTCTCCCTGCCCTCCCCCAGAAAAGATGTCCATGTCCTAATCCCTGGAACCTGGGAATCTACTACCTTACATGGTGAAAGGGACTTGATAGTGTTAAGAATCTTAAGATTGTGACATTATTTTGAATTATTTGGGTAAGCCAACATAAACACAAGGGTTCTTATAAGAGGGAGGCAAAAGGGTCAATGGAACAGAAGGTGACGTGACAACAAAAGCAGAAAATGGAGTGAGGAATCCACGGGGCAAAAAATGCCAACCCCCTCTAAAAGCTGGAGGAGTCAGGGAACAACATTCCATGGAGCCTCCAGAAGGAAAAAGCCCTGCCGACATGTTGATTTTAGCTGCTTAAGATTCCTTTTGGAGTTCTGACTTCCCGAATGGTAAGAGAATATATTGTATTGTTTTAAACCACTAAATTTGTGGTAATTTGCTGAAGCAACAATAGGACGCTAATATGTCATCCACTGTCTCATTTACCTACAGATTATTTGGGGTCATGTGGAGCTTCCTGAACCTGTATCCTAGGTTCCAGCTTTCTGCTGTTGGGTTCTTTATCTCAAATTAAAGACACTTTAAGATGCAGACGTAAACAATACCCAGCAGATGGCATGGAGTGCCAAAGAACAGATGGGAAAAAAAGAAGAAAAAAGTAAAATGAAATGAGATCACGAAGGTCTAATTATGGCATTATTCTACAGGGCTTAGGGACAGCTTACTGTGGCAGAGGCTGTTGGGGCCAGTACCAGACATTCCTTAAGCTGAAAATGTCAGCAGTAACACTAATACCCAGTGCTGACTAATTTAAGACCTCAGCTGTAGAGTGTCTGGGAAAGAATTTTTTCTTAAAGAGAGATGGATGAAGAGAGGACCTTTCCTTCCCTCCCTTCCTGCTTGGTGTGCCTGATGTCTGGACATGTCATACTGAATTTCTGCAGCCATTTTGGAACCATGAGGAAGAGGCCAAGAGAATTCTAAAGAGGGCAACCCAGTGCTCGTTCAGCACTGAGCCTCTGAACCAGCCCTGGGGATGCACATTTCCAAACTTCTTTTTTGTACAAGCAATGAAATGTCTGTATTTGTTTTTAGTCAGGAATTTATTCTATTACTTTTGGTCAAAAGTATTATAACTAAAATGCTACTTAAAAAATGAAATTTGGCTTCTAAATCCATCTAAAGTACTTGCTAGTAATCTCAGCTCCAGAGTCAAGTGTTTTCTGAGAACTGACTTTTTCCTGTATTGGGCTCTAGTGGGTATAAAAGTGGGCCAGATATGATCCCTATACTCAAGGAACCTATAATCTAACAGGGAAAGAGAAACATACTCTATTTGCAATATTATAATTTTATTACTTATATTTTAATAAACACCCAAAACCCAAAACTTGACTACACATTCATCTCAAGAGGAAGTTTGTTATGATTCAGAATCATCTGGTGCTTTGAGATGTTTTCCCCTTGAACTATCTAAGTTAAGTCAGACAATTTCCATGTGAGGTCAATATTATGATGTTATTTCACAAGTGAGGAAAGAGAGACCTACAGATGTATGGTGACAGGTCTGTAGTAGCAGCATTCACAAGTGAATTAACCAGATTTTGAAGCAGCACTATTATTCTTCTACTATATTACTCTGCCTCTTTCTTTAACATTTGTGATTTCCCAAAAATGTAGGCAAACAGAATACAGGCAAATGTGCAAAAACAGATGTTTAATCTAGTGGAGCCTCTTCAGATCTCTGGTTTTAGAAAACTCTTCAAAAGAGCACAGGTCACATCAGTCTCTTATTATCTGTAGTTAACCTTCTAGGAGTATCATTTAGCCAATGATGGGTCAGTATATTCCAACAGAGATTTCTGGATGGTGGAAATGTTCTATATTTCTGCTGCATCTTTCCAATATGGTAGCCTCTAGCCACATGTGGCTCTTGGGCATGTGAAATGCAACTAGTGTGACTGAGGAACTGGACTTTTATTTAATTCTAATTAATTTACATTTAATTTATTGAACAGTACAGGAACAGATTACAGATCTCATTAATCTCTTTCATGATGGATGGGTAAAGAAAATGTGGTATATATACAATGGAATCTTATTTAGTCATAAAAAAGAAGGAAATCCTGCCATTTGTGACAACATGGATGGACCTAGAGGGCATTATGCTAAGAGAAAAAAGTCATACAGAGAAAGATATATACTGTATGATCTCACTAATATGTGGAATTTTTAAAAAAAACCCACAGAGGTGGGGTGGGGGTGGGGAGGAGTGGGTGAAATGGGTGAAGGTGGAAGTTTAACGAAAAAAAGAAAAATGTAAGGGTTCGCAACCTTTGTTCATGTAAACCTAGCAAGAATTCCCAAGCACTCAGTTTCCTTATCAACAAAGCTGAAAAATACTATTTTAGCTTCCATAAAGCTGTTTCCAAAAGATGCTTATTTAAAACAGTGATGGGAATACATGTGGACACTTCCTTTTTATTTTTAAATTCTCAGCTCATCTCTTCTTCCTTCCTCTGCCTCCTTTTCCTACTTTTTCAAATTTAGTTGCATTCAGCTTAAACATCACCATGTCTGTGAATCCCCCAGTCAGTCACGGATAGAAATCCAACTCAAAGAGCTTTAAAGCTTTAAAAAGTCCTACAAGAGAATAGTATCATATGTCCATTAAACTCCATCAGTGTAATCATATGGACTCAGCAAAATCAACACAACAACGATGACACAACAACAAAAGCAAAAAACAAAAACCAACATGTGTTTTTAAAACACAAAATGGCCCCCAAACTTAAGCCAAATACTTGAACTAGTGCTTAACTGAAGAAAGTATGATCTGTTCTATCCCTTTATTTGGTTTCAAAGGTAATTTTGATTTTACGTAATTTTTGCATTTCCTGCTAAATTCTGAACACAGGCTCTGAGTCAGATGCAACTCTCATGTGCTATATTTGATGTAGATGGTAATTGTAATATACTCACTGTTTGGAAAATTCTGCTTAATTCTTCCATTTCTTGTGTCCTTTTTTAAGATCTCTAAAATCTATTATATTCCCCAATATTTTAAGAACCAATATTATTTCTGATGTGAAATGATCAATTTGTTGCCATAGAGATTATGTCCAATGACTAATTCTGGTATTTTTGAAATCTGAAAGCCAGAGACAAGTATATGTGATACAATAACTGTCACTAATAAGTCAGAATATATATTCACACATACATGGTTATATGTGGGTCAACACACACATATATTAGTTATGTGTTTTACAAGCAATGAAAACTCTTTGAGAACAGAACCTATGAAAACAAGATCAGAGAGGCTCTTGCTGCCATATTATCATCCTGAGGCTATAGTCATACATACAGAATAAAATATTGTTAATCTAGTAATCAGCTGGAACTTTCCATTAAGTAGTCCTTCTGCACATCAACTGAACAACAAAGATTAATTCTCTGTTGGTTCCTGAAATGTCTTTGGAGTGTTAAAAAATTTTAACATTATATTAAAATATTCCTATGTTTTAAATTATAGTAAAATTTTATTTCATGGATAATTAATGACTTGTATGTTATGTAAATAACTAATTTAAAAATACTCCAACTATGGTATAGAACAGTGGTTCCCAAATGCCAGACCTGGGATTAGTAAATTTCATGACAATTTTGTTATCAGCCTATGGAGAAGTGTGAAAAATAAGGACCTAAGAGATTATCTCTTATTCTGTATGTTCTTCTAAATTTTTCAGGGTTAAAATATCTGTTCTCCATGTAGGCAAGCTTGTGTTAGCCATTGAGATTCTTTGGAATCTCTGGGAAACACTGCTATAGAGCAAGATTTCTTGAATAGTAACTCCTAGACCATGATCCAGAGAATCAGAATATCTGGGAGGAGGGTCTAGAAATTAACATGTTTAACCAGTTTTCCTTGATTCAAATACATCCTAATGTTTGAGAACCACTAGTATGGAGTAAAGTGTACAAACTTTGAATCCAAATACTCGAAAGTTTGAAATCTTGCCTTGTCATTTACTAGCTGGGTAACCTAAGATACTTTTAAAGTCTGGCAGCCTTCATTGTCTCCCCTGTAAAATGACTGGGCCTTTAGGAGAATGAAAACATTAATCAGTATAAAGTTTCCCACAGCACTTGGTCCAGAAAAGAAACCCAAGAAAATCAGTTCTCCACCATACCCTTGTACATGTTAGTTAAGTATTCACCATGCTACTTAAGTGTCCATTATATACCTTGCATATGTATTTCTGGATAGGCAGCATTTAAGATGGTCCTCCCCAAATTCCCAACCACCAGTTATTCAGTTAAACACGAATCTAAGTATTTCTGTATAGGAATTTTGCTCATGTAATTAAAGTCCCAAATCAGTTGATCTTAAGATGGAAAGATTATTCTGGTGGGTCTGACTTGACTACATGAACCCTTTAAAAACAGAGAGATTTTTCTTGCTGGTTGTCCCACAGGAAGTCAGGGAGATGCACTTAGGCAGGCCTGGAAGAAGGCCAACATCCATGTTGTGAACTGCCTATGGGGCCACATGGCAAGGACCTGAGAGTAGTTGCTGAGATCAGTCCCCAACTGTCAACCTCAGTCCTATGACTGCAAGGAAATGAAATCTGAAACAACCTAAAGGAGCAAAGGGGGAGATCCTTCCCTAGAGGAGCCTCCAGAGGAGCATGCAGCTGGCCGACATCCTGATATCACCTTTGCCATACCCTGAACAGAGAACCCAGCCACGCTGTGCCAGACTTCTGACCTACAGAACTGCGAGATAATAAAGTGTTCTTTTAAATCTCTAAGTTTGTGATAATTTGTTAGATGACAATAAATATATATATAGCAGAATTGTATTCTATGATTGTTTTTAAAAGTTAACAGTATTTGAAGAACAAATTCCTCTTCTTGCCTTTTCCACCATACACCTATGCTTGTATCTGTAACAGAAATACGAAGTGACAGTTCTTATCTTCTGAGGGCCAAATGGAAGGAGAAACAACATATTCACTATTTTGACATATTACCAAGGACTACATAAATGCACATCTCTTTCACTCCATCTCTTTTAGTTTGTTATAAATGCCCTACAGTGAAATAACGTTCCCATCTTGCCCACAGGCTTAGCTAAGAATCTAGAAGCGATAGGAACTGAACTTTTAACTTGAAGAAACAGCAATTCCCAAAGGTTTACAACTGTGAAGAGCTTCCTTCCTTGTTATTGTTGTTGAATTTTCATTTTCTTAGTCCTTCCATATGGTTGGGGGAAGGGAATTGGTACTTTTGGCCTTCTGATCTGATCAAGAAGATCAAGATTTTTTTTTTGAAAGTCTTGGGACTTCAGTAAGAATACTCAGCTTTATATGTTGTTCAAACTAAATCCCAATTGGTTTGGATTATTTAGACCAGGAACTTAGACATTCAACCAAACTCTACCTTCTAAAGTATTTCAAATAAAAATAAATCATGTCTCCAATCTCAGTAAGATCAGATCTAATAGGAGAATAATGATCTCTTCCCCTTTTTATAACCTGAAGCAAGTGTATATAGGAATTTCTACTTGTGTAGGAAACGTGTGCATTTCCCATGTAGACAATAATATGCAACATTTATTAAGCAATTGTATGCCAGATCCTGTTGTGGGCACTCTAAGTGTATTAATTTAACTGTCATAACATCTCTTCTAGAAAGGTAGCATAAGTTCTAACATTATGCCTTTTGTACAATGCAGAAACTATATATAGTGTACTTAAATAATTTGCCCAAGATCATATAGCTAGTAAGTGGAGAAGTTGGAACCCAGAAAGTTGTGTATATAATGCTTACTCTATTTTGAGATGAGATATATTATTTCTCTTAGTCGACAAACCTACTGCATGCAAAGTGCAGCCTTCAGCAGAAGATGCAGGACCTTCGTGTCAAAGAATGGTGCCTCTGCTTGGAGAGGCAAAATGCAAAGGCGTGAAACAAGGAAACATCTAAAAACCAGTAGCTGAGTCCAGACCTTTCTCTCTCCTTCACTACTGCTCTTGGCAAGAAAAATGAAGGATACAAAAGCCTACTTTAAAGCTTCTGCCTAGAGCCTAAAAAATTCAATAAGGCACCATAAAACAGATAGTATACTTTAATAGTTTATAACAAGATAGAAGCTTTCAGTTCAAGTTATGAAATGTATAGGTCTTGAAGGTGACTCCTTGGATTCCTGTTCCTTTACAACATGTTCTTGGCCCAAAACACCCTGTGCTTGAAATGCCTGTGTTGAAATGAAGGAAGGCACAATTCACCTCTCTTGGTCCTGGGCTATTTGTTACTGTCACTGACATCAGGATATTAAGCAGTGTGTGTGTGTGTGTGTGTGTGTGTGTGTGTGTGTGTGTACGTGCATACACACATGTTTAAAAACAAAACAAAGGCATAAAATGCACAGAAGGGATCTTTTTCCTGGAGTCACTATTTAGAACTATTCAGTTTTCTTCCCACCATGTTAGAAATGAGCTTTGAAAACAGAACTAGCAGGGACCTTCAAGATGGCGGAGGAGTAAGACGTGGAGATCACCTTCCTCCCCACAAATACATCAGAAATACATCTACATGTGGAACAACTACTACAGAGTACCTACTGAATGCTGGCAGAAGACCTCAGACTTCCCAAAAGGCAAGAAAATCCCCACGTACCTGGGTAGGGCAAAAGAAAAAAGAGAGACAAAAGAATAGGGAGGGGACCTGCCCATCTGGGAGGGAGCTGTGAAGGAGGAAAACTTTCCACACAGTAGGGAGCCCCTTCACTGGCAGAGACGGGGGTGGGCGGGGGGGAAGCTTCAGAGCCATGGAGGAGAGCGCAGCAACAGTGGTGCAGAGGGCGAAGCAGAGAGATTCCCACACAGAGGATCAGTGCCGACCAGCACTCACCAGCCTGAGAGAGGCTTGTCTGCTCACCCGCCGGGGCGGGCGGGGGCTGGGACCTGAGGCTCAGGCTTCGGAGGTCGGATCCCAGGGAGAGGACTGGGGTTGGCTGCGTGAACATAGCCTGAGGGGGGCTAGTGCGCCACAGCTAGCCAGGAGGGAGTCTGGGAAAAAGTCTGGACCTGCCTAAGAGGCAAGAGACCATTGTTTTGGGGTGCGTGAGGAGAGGGGATTCCTTCCCCGTCTGCCCATAGAACGCAGAGCACCTCCTAAACGAACTCCAGAGATGGGCACGAGCCATGGCTACCAGCTCGGACACCAGAGACGGGGATGAAACTCTAACACTGCTGCTACAGCCACAAAGAATCCTGTGTGCAAGCACAGGTCACTAACCACGCTCCCCCTCGGGAGCCTGTGCAGCCCCGCCACTGCCAGGGTCCCGTGATCCAGGGACAACTTCCCCAGGAGAACACACGGCATGCCTCAGGCTGTTGCAACGTCACACTGGCCTCTGCCTCCGCTGTCTCGCCTCGCATTCCAATTATACCTACCGTACCTCTCTCTCCCCCCAGCATGAGTGAGCCAGAGCCCCCTAATCAGCTTCTGCTTTAACCCCATCCTGTCTGGGTGGGAACAGAGGCCTGAGGGCGACCTACACACAGAGGTGGGTCCAAAACCAAAGCTGAACCCCAGGAGCTGTGTGAACAAAGAAGAGAAAGGGAAATTTCTCTGTGCAGCTTCAGAAGCAGCGGATTAAAGCCCCACAATCAACTTGATGTACCCTGCAACTGTGGAATACCTGAATAAACAACAAATCATCCCAAAATTGAGGCAGTAGACTTTGGGAGCAACTGTAGACTTGGGGCTTGCTGTCTGCGACTGACTTGTTTCTGACTTTTATGTTTATCTTAGTATAGTTTTTAGCACTTGTTATCACTGATGGATTTCTTTATTGGTTTGGTAGCTCTCTTCTATTTTTTTATTATTACTTTTTAAATTTTTTATTTTAATAATTTTTTAAATTTTAATAATTAAAAAAATTTTTTTTAATTTATTATTATTATTTTCTTTCTTTTTTCTCCCTTTTCTTCTGAGCCGTGTGGCTGACAGGGTCTTGGTGCTCCAGCCTGCTGTCAGACCTGAGCCTCTGAGGTGGGAGAGCCGAGGTCAGGACACTGGACCACCAGAGACCTCCCGGCCTCACGTAATATCAATTGGTGAGAGCTCTCCCAGAAGTCTCTGTCTCAACACTAAGACCCAGCTCTACCCAAAGTCCAGCAAGCTCCAGTGCTGGACACCCCATGCCAAACAACTAGCAAGACAGGAACACAAACCCACCCCATTAGCAGAGAGGCTGCCTAAAATCATAATAAGGTCACAGACAACCCAAAACACAACACCAGATGCTGTCCTGCCCACCAGAGGGAAAAGATCCATCCCCAACCACCAGAACACAGGCACCAGTCCCCTCCACCAGGCAGCCTACACAAGCCACTGAATAAACCTTACCCACTGGGGGCAGACACTAAAAACAAAGGGAACTACGAACCTGCAGCCTGCAAAAAGGAAACCCCAAACACAGTAAGTTAAGCAAAATGAGAAGACGGAGAAACACACAGCAGATGAAGGAGCAAGGTAAAAACCCACCAGACCAAACAAATGAAGAGGAAATAGGCAGTCTACCTGAAAAAGAATTCAGAATAATGATAGTAAAGATGATCCAAAATCTTGGAAATAGAATGGAGAAAATATAAGAAATGTTTAACAAGGACCTAGAAGAACTAAAGAGCAAACAAACAATGATGAACAACAAAATAAATGAAATTAAAAATTCTCTAGAAGGACTCAATAACAGAATAACTGAGGCAGAAGAACGGATATGTGACATGGAAGATAAAATAGTGGAAATAACTACTGCAGAGCAGAATAAAGAAAAAAGAATGAAAAGAATTGAGGACAGCCTCAGAGACCTCTGGGACAACATTAAAAGCACCAACATTTGAGTTATAGGGATCCCAGAAGAAGAAGAGAAAAAGGAAGGGTCTGAGAAAATATTTGAAGAGATTATAGTTGAAAACTTCTCTAACATGGGAAAAGAAATAGTCAATCAAGTCCAGGAAGCGCAGAACATATAAATCCAAGGAGAAACATGCCAAGACATATAGTAATCAAACTATCAAAAATTAAATACAAAGAAAAAATATTAAAAGCAGCAAGGGAAAACCAATAAATAACATACAAAGGAATCCCCATAAGGTTAACAGCTGATCTTTCAGCAGAAACTCTGCAAGCCAGAAGGGAGTGGCAGGACATATCTAAAGTGATGAAAGAGAAAGATCTACAACCAAGATTACTCTACCTAGCAAGCATCTCATTCAGATTTGACGGAGAAATTAAAACGTTTACAGACAAGAAAAAGTTAAGAGAATTCAGCACCACCAAACCAGCTTTACAACAAATGCTAAAGGCAAGAAACACAAGAGAAGGAAAACCTACAAAAACAAACCCCAAACAATTAAGAAAATGGTAATAGGAACATACATATTGATAATTACCTTAAATGTAGATGGATTAAATGCTCCAAAAAAAAGACACAGACTGGCTGAATGGATACAAAAACAAGGCCCGTATGAATTCTGTTTTCAGACCTAGGGACACATACAGACTGAAAGTGAGGGGATGGAAAAAGATATTCCATGAAAATGGAAATCAAAAGAAAGCTGGAGTAGTGATTCTTGTATTAGACAAAAGAGACTTTAAAATAAAGACTATTACAAGAGACAAAAAAGGACCTATATAATGATCAAGGGATCAATCCAAGAAGAAGATATAACAATTGCAAATATTTATGCAAACAACATAGGAGCACCTCAATATGCAAGGCAAATCCTAACAGCCATAAAAGGGGAAATCGACATTAACACAATCATAGCAGGGAACTTTAACACCCCAGTTTCAGCAATGGACAAAACACCCAAAATGAAAACAAATAAAGAAACACAAGCTTTAAATGACACATTAAACAAGATGGGCTTAATTGATTTATAGGACACTCCATCCAAAACAACAGAATACACTTTCTCCTCAAGTGCTCACGGAACATTCTCCAGGACAGATCATGTCTTGGGTCACAAATCAAACCTTGGTAAATTTAAGAAAATTGAAATCGTATCAAGTATCTTTTCCAACCACAACATTATGAGACTAGATAACAATTACAGGGGAAAAAAACTGTAAAAAATACAAACACATGGATGCTAAACAATATGCTAATAAATAACCAAGAGATCACTGAAGAAATCAAAGAGGAAATCAAAAAATACCTAGAAACAAATGACAATGAAAACACGATGACCCAAAACCTATGGGATGCAGGAAAAGCAGTTCTAAGAGGGAAATTTATAGCAATACAATCCTACCTCAAGAAACAAGAAAAATCTCAAATAAACAACTGAAATTTACACCTAAAGCAATTAGAGGAAAAAAAAAGAAAAAAACCCCCAAAGTTAGCAGAAGGGAAGAAAACATAAAGCTCAGATCAGAAATAAATGAAAAAGAAATGAAGGAAACGATAGCAAAGATCAAAAAAACTAAAAGCTGGTTCTTTGAGAAGATAAACAAACTTGATAAACCATTAGCCAGACTCACCGAGAAAAAAAAGGAGAAGACTCAAATCAAAAGCATTAAAAAAGAAAAAGGAGAAGTAACAACTGACACTGCAGAAATACAAAGGATCATGAGAGATTACTACAACAACTATATGCCAATAAAATGGACAACCTGAAAGAAATGGACACATTCTTGGAAAAGCACAATCTTCCAAGACTGAACCAGGAAGAAATAGAAAATATAAACAGACCAATCACAAGCACTGAAATTGAAACTGTGATTAAAAGTCTTCCAACAAACAAAAGCCCAAGACCAGATGGCTTCACAGGCGGATTCTATCAAACATTTAGAAAAGAGGTAACACCCATCCTTCTCAAACTCTTCCAAAATATAACAGAGGGAGGAACACTCCCAAATTCATTCTATGAGGACACCATCACCCTGATACCAAAACCAGAAAAAGATGTCACAAAAAAGAAAACTACAGGCCAATATCACTGATGAACAAAGATGCAAAAATCCTCAACAAAATACTAGCAAACAGAATTCAACAGCACATTAAAAGGATCATACACCATGATCAAGTGGGGTTTATCCCAGGAATGCAAGGATTCTTCAATATATGCAAATCAGTGTGATACACCATATTAACAAATTGAAGGAGAAAACCCGCATGATCATCTCAATAGATGCAGAAAAAGCTCCTCACAAAATTCAACACCGATTTATGATAAAAACTCTCCAGAAAGTAGGCACAGAGGCTCAATATAATAAAGGCCATAAATGACAAACCCTCAGCCAACATCATTCTCAATGGTGAAAAACTGAAAGCATTTCCACTAAGATCAGGAACAAGACAAGGTTGCCCACTCTCACCGCTATTATTCAACATAGTTTTGGAAGTTTTAGCCACAGCAATCAGAGAAGAAAAAGAAATAAAAGGAATCCAAATTAGAAAAGAAGAAGTAAAACTGTCACTGTTTGCAGATGACATGATACTATACATAGAGAATCCTAAAGATGCTACCAGAAGACCACTAGAGCTAATCAATGAATTTGGTAAAGTAGCAGGATACATAAAATCCTGTTCACAAAATGAATGAACAGAAATCTCTTGCATTCCTATACACTAATGATGAAAAATATGAAAGAGAAATTAAGGAAACACTCCCATTTACCATTGCAACCAAAAGAATAAAATACCTAGGAATTAACCTACCTCAGGAGACAAAAGACCTGTATGCAGAAAACTGTAAGACACTGATGAAAGAAATTAAAGATGATACAAACAGATGGAGAGATATACCATGTTCTTGGATTGGTAGAATCAACAGTGTGAAAATAACTATACTACCCAAAACAATCTATAGATTCAATGCAATCTCTATCAAACTACCAACAGCATTTTTCAAAGAACTAGAACAAAAAATTTCAAAACTTGTATGGAAACACAGAAGACCCCGAATAGCCAAAGCAATCTTGAGAAAGAAAGACAGAGCTGGAGAAATCACACTCTCTGACTTCAGACTATATGACAAAGCTACAGTAATCAAGACAGTATGGTACTGGCACAAAGACAGAAATATAGATCAATGGAACAGGATGGAAAGCCTAGAGACAAACCCACACACATATGGTCACCTTATCTTTGATAAAGGAGGCAAGAATACACAATGGAGAAAAGACAGGCTCTTCAATGAGTGGTGCTGGGAAAACTGGACAGCTACATGTGAAAGAATGAAATTAGAACACTTCCTAACACCATACACAAAAATAAACTCAAAATGGATTAAAGACCTAAATGTAAGGCCAGACACTACAAAACTCTTCAAGGAAAACACAGGTAGAACACTCTATGACATAAATCACAGCAAGATCCTTTTTGGCCCACCTCCTAGAGAAATGGAAATAAAAACAAAAATTAACAAATGGGACCTAATGAAACTTAAAAGCTTTTGCACAGCAAAGGAAACCACAAACAAGACGAAAAGACCACTCTCAGAATGGGAGAAAATATTTGCAAATGAAGCAACTGACAAAGGATTAATCTCCAAAATATACAAGCAGCTCATGCAGCTCAATATCAAAAAACAAACAACCCAATCCAAAAATGGATGGAAGACCTAAATAGACATTTCTCCAAAGAAGACATACAGACTGCCAACAAACACATGAAAGGATGCTCAACATCACTAATCATTAGAGAAATGCAAATCAAAACCACAATGAGGTATCACCTCACACCAGTCAGAATGGCCATCATCAAAAAATCTACAAACAATAAGTGCTGGAGAGGATGTGGAGAAAAGGGAACCCTCTTGCACTGTTGGTGGGAATGTAAGTTGATACAGCCACTATGGAGAACAGTATGGAGGTTCCTTAAAAAACAAAAAATAGAACGACCCTATGACCCAGCAATCCCACTACTGGGCATATACCCTGAGCAAACCATAATTCAAAAAGAGTCATGTACCACAATGTTCATTGCAGCTCTATTTACAATAGCCAGAACATGGAAGCACCTAAGTGTCCATCAACAGATGAATGGATAAAGAAGATATGGCACACATATACAATGGAATATTACTCAGTCATAAAAAGAAACAAAATTGAGTTATTTGTAGTGAGGTGGATGGACTTAGAGTCTGTCATACAGAGTGAAGTAAGTCAGAAAGGGAAAAACAAATACCGTATGCTAACACATATATATGGAATCTAAAAGAAAAAAAATCGTTCTGATGAACCTAGGGGCAGGGTAGGCATAAAGATACAGATGTAGAGAATGGACTTGAGGACACGGGGAGGGGGAAGGGTAAGCTGGGATGAAGTGAGAGAGTAGTACTGACATATATACACTACCAAATGTAAAACACCTAGTGGGAAGCAGCTGCATAGCACAGGGAAGATCAGCCCGGTGCTTTGTGACCACCTAGAGGGGTGGGATAGGTAGGGTGGGAGGGAGACGCAAGAAGGAGGTGATATGGGGATATATGTATACATATAGGTGATTCACTTTGTTATACAGCAGAAAATAGTACAACACTGTAAAGCAATTACACTCCAATAAAGATGTTTAAAAAAAAAAAAAAGAAAATAGAACTAGCACAACTTTATCTCTCCAGAAATACTGTGTCTCTGAAACGTACATATCTCAAAGTTAATATAAATTAAATCTTAAATAAGGTAAGGGGGAGCCTATTTATAAGGGACTTGTGATGTATCATTTCTAATAGAAAAATTACCCTTTAAATGATCTATTTTGGAAGTGAATTTGTGCCACATCTGTTTTAAAGGAATTGCTCCCTTCAAGCTTCCTCATCTCTCACTGAACTATGGTAATATCTTTCTAACTGCTTTCCCTGTCTCATCACAAGCCTCACAACATTCACCCTTATTCTTTCTCACCCCCAAGTTTATTCTCCGTATCACCTACAATAGGGGCTCTATATCTGGACCCATGGATAGAATTCAGTGGTCCATAAACTTGGATAAAAATAAAGTATCTTTATTTTCACTAATCTCAAACCGAAATTTAGCATTTCCTTCTACGATGAAAGGAGAAACAAATTTCAGTATTATTTGTAGTAGATGTGAGCTAGTCGCCAAACAAAACCACAGACATTTTCATCTCTCACTACAGTTACAGCAAATATCCCCAATATCATGTAAGTGCACCACCATTCAAAATTATCTTAGTTATTAGACCTCCTCCTAGATCTTATTATTTAATGCATTTAATAAAGAAGCACATATATAGCTGTATTACAGATTTGTTTCTTTTTTATATTTTGATCACTGTGTTTCAATGTAATTGGTCTCCTTTGAAATTCTATACGTCTATTTAAAAAACACTTCTGAGAAGGGATCTCTAGGCTTTCCCAGACCGTTAAAGCAGCCCATGGCACACATACAAGAATTAAGAACCTCTGCTCTGGAAGGATCTTTCTAACGTTTTCATAATGTTACTCCCTTAACTTAAACTTCTTCAGTGGCACCAAACCATCTCCCTAATAGCATCCAAATCCTCTGTGGTTCACAGAAGACCTTCCATGAGCTACATGTCTCCTTCCACTGCCTCGCTGCCTGTGTGTTGATCCTTGAACTCTGCTTTCTATCTGTTCCAAACTGTTTCAAGTTCCCAGATGCAATGAACCATCAAAGTTCTCTTTTATTTCTGGCACACTGTTCTCTCTGATAAAAAGTCTCTCCCTAATTGACTGCTGGTAAATTCAAGACCCAGCTCAAGGGTGAAAAATCAAGAGTTCAGTTTTGGATATGCCAAGTATAAAATACCTATTAGACATCCAAGTGGAAATGTCATGTCTGGAATTCTGAGGAAAGGTCAGAACTGCGAATGTGGGTTTGGGAGGCAGCAGCATAGAAATGGTCTTTGAAGCTGAGGGACTTGATGAAATCAACTGTGGGATGAGCCCAGACAGAAAAGAGAAAGTGCTCCAGGAGGGCTGGGTATGCTGACCAGCACCTGCACAGTGGTTATTCTCTTTAGATTAGGGTCACTTCTCTTTGGGGCAAAATGGGCAAATTCCAAGGGCCCAACCATCAGTGACCCAAAGTTCACACCACAGAGGTGTACTCTGAGTTTTGCACTGAGCAAACGGCTACAGTCACGAAGGGGGAGAACCAACAGTTACTAGCTGTGTCACCCTGGACGATTAGTAATAGCACCTCTATTTCACAGAGAATGTAATTGGTACACAGTCATACAGAATTGAGTTAAAATCCTGACTCCACTCTTTACTGGCTGCATAACCTTGGACAAGATACTTAATGTCTCCCAAATTTCATCAGTAAGTGAAGCTGTAAGGAGAATTAAGTAAAATAATGGATACAAGTCCAATGCCTAACATATAGTAAATGCCCAAAATGCATTAGCTGTTGATATGAAATACCTTGGTCAGTGTTAGTAATCCTGTTACTGTGCCTAAGAAATTTACCCAGGTGTACGCAACTCCAAAGCTTGTGTGATCATTCCACTGTGCCATGCCACGACTCCTGTGCTTGAGAACTATCTGATTTTGGCTCTATCCCTTCTTTCTCTGTTTACTTCTCTAATGCTCCCTAAGAATAATTTTTTAATTTAATTCATTTTTTTTTAATTGGAAAGTGCTGTTTCCTGAAACTGGCTCTACCTACTGCTCTCTGGCAGGAAGTATGTAATTTCACATGGCCTTTGTAAATGTGTGCCCAGGGAAACCCAATGTTTCCCCTTTTCCTCCTCCCAGCCCACCTTACTCTCCAGGGGAACCTCACCAGCTTACTCAGCATGCAGGGCTTGCCAGCAAGGCATACAAGCACTGTTCTTTTCCCAAACTGCAGTGAAACATGTGGATTAGCTACATTCCTGCTGACTCTGCTTTCGTTGTGCACTCTATTTAATAAATCTTCAACCACGGTGGATATGAGAAACAAAAAAGATGGGAGACAGTTAACTTATCCCAGCAGATCAATTAGAAACATGGACCCAGTCTAGCATGATCATCTTCAAAACACCTTTTCTTGTTATCTGCAGAGTGTGCTCTCCATCCCACTTTGTATTTGTACAGGTGATTCATTGGATCCAGGTGGATGCTCCTAATGAACAACCACCACTAAGGCAGGTATAGGGGACTCTTGCAGAAATCAGAGCATGTAGGTTTCCACGATTCCTGCTTCCTCCTCTGTATGAGTGTAAATGTGTATGTGTGTTTGTGTGTGTGTGTGTGTAATCTCATCACATTTTTCTGTCTTAATTTGGTTGAAAATTGGTCTAGGAGTCTTTATAGTGCAATACATGGGTGCTGACCATTTTTTAAAGTCATTTTCTAAGGTTAAGGAATCTACTTAACTCTCTTTGAACTGTCCTCATCAGTGTTTCCTAAAAGGATTTACTAAAAAAATACATTTAAATCAGCAGTTCAAGCAAATTTTCTCTAGATCAGGGTAGATGAAAAGTGGAAGAGAGATGGATCACTTGCTGCTTTTAACTCTTATCTTTGCAAAAGTGTACAGATTAGATTATTCCTTTTTAAAAAAAATTTCATCAACTTAATCTCCAAGCCCAACAAGCTGGATCCATTTCTCTTTATATCTCCTTCTGTTTTAGCATTTGTCATCCCTGCCCATCAAGTGTCCTTGTATCAATTAGGAAAGACATCCGCTAGGATTTTTGACATTTTTCTTCCACTAGTGTGGCAGAATCTGCTAACGAACAGTGCGATGTTGTTTGCCTAGCCATTCACAATGCCACAACAAGAGCTATTTGTTTTAATTAGCTAGGTCAGAGGTTCCTAGCATCTTTCCAGATGTGTGGGCAAGACGATGAATAAATTTAGCATTCCAGGCTCTTAAAAATTAATTGCTCAAAATAAAGCCCTGCAAAACCCAAATGCTGTCTGCTTCTACGGACACTGATTTACACACATGCATACTGCTGGACTCATTTACTTAATTGTTCTAGCTTGGTGTCCCAACTTTGGTTCCTAATTGCCATAATTTTATGCAATTTCAGGAAGAAACTCTAATCTTGTCCCTTTTTCCTCTGTAATTCTCTGGATCCATTAGCTCTATGCGTGTCTTTACTGCACCTTTGAAATTGGCTGGGGCTTGTTTACCCCAGTGGACTGAAAACTGCTTAAGGGCAACTACTGTCATATTTACTTTTGTAATCACAGAATCTAGTGTCTTATACATTGAAGGTACTACAATATATTGTTGGATTAATGAAAGGCCCTTCTTAACTTTGGCAGATGAATGGCCAATGATACATTCTCCTTAGAAAAACTAAACACATATCCATAGAAATGGAATCCTGCCTACCATTTGAAGCGATTAAGAACTTTGATCTATACACAAACTCACCTTGCTCAGTCTATCTAGAGAGTGAAGTCCTAGGTGGTGAAATGCATAGATCCAATACTGTTGAAAGTCACGGGGAATCTGATAAGAGGAATTCTGTCCTCTTGTTCCCTGCTCCACAATGACACCAAAGAACTTGGGCCATCTATGTCTACTGTAAACAAATCCTGATAGTCCAACCAAGTGAACAAGATACCCAGGAGCATTCATTATGTTGGCTTATGAACGACGGAGCAAACAGGGATGGTAAATATATGGTTCCACTTACATCTACATCCCATGGCCTTAGCACTCAGATTGTATGCAAGGCTAACAGTGAATCATTGGCCAAGTCACAATATTAAATCACACTAATTTCTCACATTTAGGTCAGCCATTGGGTCATTCCTAGTGTACTGAATACTATCTGCTTTAATAGTTTATTTGGGATTTCCTTTTCTTTTCACCTTAAAAGTAGCCTCAAGTTTTCTTTTGTTGTGTCGGGTAATTATCCAGTTAAACTGCCTCCAAAAGCTTTAACATGTAGTACCTAGTATCTCAAAGTAACGAGAAATTTGGATTAAATTTCTTCTGATGTTATTTGGCACTCATGACCAGGTAAATGGGAAGAACACTTTTTAGATCTCAGGAGTTGTGGGAAGGTTTGCCATTTTTTTTCATAAATGAGAGTAAACTTATAATCAGTCATAAATATACCTTTAATGGGGGTTTATGACTCCTGTGTTTTTCTCCTGTGGGCCATATTAGGGTTTCTTCTGCCTTAATCTTTTTAATGCTCTACTGAGTATGGTTTGTTGTCTGCACCTTAAGAAGGACTAGATGGACAACATATTTTCCAATTACAGAGCTCAAAACTGTTTTATACCTTCAGTAATGTATATTCATTTTTCTTTTCTTTTTTTCTCCCCTGTGTCACATTTTTATACTCATTAACCTTAATGCTTTCTTTGGCTTCCTTCTACCTTTTCAAAATCTGATTCTTGCACAGTCTTTCCCAGACTATCATTTCCAATCTTTCTGGAACCTAGTCAAACAGAGTAGATTTTCACCTTCCCCTTAAGAAGGTAGGCTAGCTTCTTTTGAAGGCCACATCATTGATGTCTAGTTCCAGATGATCTTCAGAACACACACACTGTAGTTAATTTGACAGAATCCTCAGTGTTCAGGGTTCCTGGGTATCAATGTTAATTATAATCCACTGTGGATTTCTACTAGAACTTTCTTTTCTTTTTTTTTGCATTTCTTGGATGAACTGTTTTGCCCTTCCTGATATGCTGTGTCTACCTCCTCTGAATTGAGAGTCTTTCATAAGTCTCAACACTCCTCTAATACCCATTTACACAGCACCCAACAAGATCTCCCAAAGCCTCACAATAGAATATCCCACATCCCACAGCCCACACAATAACAAGAAATACCTTGCCCAGGAATTCAACCAAGATGGCAGAGTAGAAGGACGTGCTCTCACTCCCTCTTGCGAGAACACCAGAAGCACAGCTAGCTGCTGGACAATCATAGACAGGAAGACACTGAAACTCACCAAAAAAGATACCCCACACCCAAGACAAACAAGAGGCCACAATGAGACGGTAGCAGGGGCGCACAGTAAAATCAAATCCCATAACTGCTGGGTGAGTGACTCACAGACTGAAGAACACTTATACTACAGAAGTCCACCCACTGGAGTGAAGGTTCTGAGCCCCACGTCAGGCTTCCCAACCTGGGGGTCCAGCAATGGGAGGAGGAATTCCTAGAGAATCAGACTTTGAAGCCTAGTGGGACTTGATTGCAGGACTTCGATAGGACTGGGGGAAACACAGACTCCACTCTTGGAGGGCACACACAAAGTAGTGTGTGCATCGGGACCGAGGGGAAGGAGTAGTGACCCCAGGGGAGACTGAACCACACTTACGTGCTAGTGTTGAAGGGGCTCCTGCAGAGGCGGGGGGTGGCTGTGCCTCACCGTGGGGACAAGGACACTGGCAGCAGAAGTTCTGGGAAGCACTCCTTGCCTTGAGCCCTCCCAGAGTCCGCCATTAGCCCCACCAAAGAGCCCAGGTAGGCTCCAGTGTTGGGTTGCCTCAGGCCAAACAACCAACAGGGAGGGAACCCAGCCCCACCCATCAGCAGTCAAGCGGATCAAAGTTTTACTCAGCTCTACCCACCACCAGTCCCTCCCATCAGGAAACTTGCACAAGCCTCTGAGATAGCCTCATCCACAAGAGGGCAGACAGCAGAAGCAAGAAGAACTACAATCCTGCAGCCTGTGGAAAAAAACCCCACATTCACAGAAAAATAGACAAGATGAAAAAGTAGAGGGCTATATACCAGATGAAGGAACAAGATAAAACCACAGAAAAACAACTAAATGAAGTGGAGATAGGCAACCTTCTAGAAAAAGAATTCAGAATAATGATAGTGAAGATGATCCAAGACCTCGGAAAAAGAATGGAGGCAAAGATCGAGAAGATGCAAGAAATGTTTAACAAAGACCTAGAAGAATTAAAGAACAAACAAACAGAAATGAACAATACAATAAATGAAATGAAAACTACACTAGAAGGAATCAATAGCAGAATAACTGAGGCAGAAGAACGGATAAGTGACCTGGAAGACAGAATGGTGGAATTCACAGCTGTGGAACAGAATAAAGAAAAACGAAAGAAAAGAAATGAAGACAGCCTAAGAGACCTCTGGGAAAACATTAAATGCAACACCAATCACATTATAGGGGTCCCAGAAGGAGAAGAGAGAGAGAGAAAGGACCAGAGAAAATATCTGAAGAGATTACAGTCGAAAATTTCCCTAACATGGGAAAGGAAATAGACACCCAAGTCCAGGAAGCACAGAGAGTCCCATACAGGATAAACCCAAGGAGAAACACGCCGAGACACATAGTAATCAAATTGGCAAAAATTAAAGACAAAGAAGAATTATTGAAAGCAGCAAGGGAAAAATGACAAATAACATACAAGGGAACTCCCATAAGGTTAATAGCTGATTTCTCAGCAGAAACTCTACAAGCCAGAAGGGAGTGGCATGATATACTTAAAGTGATGAAAGGGAAGAACCTACAACCAAGATTACTCTACCCAGCAAGGATCTCATTCAGATTCAATGGAGAAATCAAAAGCTTTACAGACAAGAAAAAGTTAAGAGAATTCAGCACCACCAAACCAGGTCTACAACAAATGCTAAAGGAACTTCTCTAAGAGGGAAACACAAGAGAAGAAAAGGACCTACAAAAACAAACCCAAAACAATTAAGAAAATGCTAATAGGAACATACATATTGATAATTACCTTAAATGTGAATGGATTAAATGCTCCAACCAAAAGACACAGGCTTGCTGAATGGACACAAAAACAGGACCCATATATATGCTGTCTACAAGAGACCCACTTCAGACCTAGGGACACATACAGACTGAAAGTGAGGGGATGGAAAAAGATATTCCATGCAAATGGAAATCAAAAGAAAGTAGCAATACTCATATCAGATAAAATAGACTTTAAAATAAAGAATGTTACAAGAGACAAGGAAGCACACTACATAATGATCAAGGGATCAATCCAAGAAGAAGATATAACAATTATAAATATATATGCACCCAGCATAGGAGCACCTCAATACATAAGGCAACTGCTAACAGCTATAAAAGGGGAAATCGACAGTAACACAATAATAGTGGGGGACTTTAACACCTCACTTACACCAATGGACAGATCATCCAAAATGAAAATAAATAAGGAAACAGAAGCTTTAAATGACACAATAGACCAGATAGATTTAATTGATATTTATAGGACATTCCATCCAAAAACAGCAGATTACACCTTCTTCTCAAGTGCACACGGAACATTCTCCAGGATAGATCACATCTTGGGTCACAAATCAAGCCTCAGTAAACTTACAAAAATTGAAATCACATCAACCATCTTTTCTGACAATGCTATGCGATTAGAAATGAATTAAGGGAAAAAAACGTAAAAAACACAAACACATGGAGGCTAAACAATACATTACTAAATAACCAAGAGATCACTGAAGAAATCAAGGAGGAAATCAAAAAATACCTAGAGACAAATGACAATGAAAACACAACAATCCAAAACCTATGGGATACAGCAAAAGCAGTTCTAAGAGGGAAGTTTATAGCTATACAAGCCTACCTCAAGAAACAAGAAAAATCTCAAATAAACAATCTTACCTTACACCTAAAGGAAGCAGAGAAAGAAAAACAAACAAAACCCAAAGTTAGCAGAAGGAAAGAAATCATAACGATCAGAGCAGAAATAAATGAAATAGAAACAAAGAAAACAATAGCAAAGATCAATAAAACTAAAAGCTGGTTCTTTGAGAAGATAAACAAAATTGATAAACCATTAGCCAAACTCATCAAGAAAAAGAGGGAGAGGACTCAAATCAATAAAAGTAGAAATGAAAAAGGAAAAGTTACAACAGACACAGCAGAAATACAAAGCATCCTAAGAGACTACTACAAGCAACTCTATGCCAACAAAATGGACAACCTGGAAGAAATGGACAAATTCTTAGAAAGGTATAACCTTCCAAGACTGAACCAGGAAGAAATAGAAAATAGGAACAGACCAATCACAAGTAATGAAATTGAAACTGTGATTAAACATCTTCCACCAAACAGAAGTCCAGGACCAGATGGCTTCACAGGTGAATTCTATCAAATATTTAGAGAAGAGCTAACACCCATCCTTCTCAAACTCTTCCAAAAAACTGCAGAGAAAGGAATGCTCCCAAACTCATTCTATGAGGACACCATCAACCTGATACCAAAACCAGACAAAGATACTACAACAAAAGAAAATTACAGACCAATATCACTGATGAATATAGATGCAAAAATCCTCAACAAAATACTAGCAAACAGAATCCAACAACACATTAAAAGGATCAGACACCACGATCAAGTGGGATTTATCCCAGGGATGCAAGGATTCTTCAATACACGCAAACCAATCAATGTGATAAACCATATTAACAAACTGAAGAATAAAAACCATATGATCATCTCAATAGATGCAGAAAAAGCTTTTGACAAAATTCAACACCCATTTATGATAAAAACTCTCCAGAAAGTGGGCATAGAGGGAACCTACCTCAACATAATAAAGGCCATATACGACAAACCCACAGCAAACATCATTCTCAGTGGTGAAAAACTGAAAGCATTTCCTCTAAGATCAGGAACGAGACAAGGATGTCCACTCTCACCACTATTATTCAACATAGTTTTGGAAGTCCTAGCCATGGCAATCAGAGAAGAGAAAGAAATAAAAGGAATACAAATTGGAAAAGAAGAAGTAAAACTGTCACTGTTTGCAGATGACATGATACTATATATAGAGCATCCTAAAGATACCACCAGAAAACTACTAGAGCTAATCAATGAATTTGGTAAAGTTGCAGGATACAAAATTAATGCACAGAAATCTCTTGCATTCCTATACACTAATGATGAAAAATCTGAAAGAGAAATTAAGGAAACACTCCCATTTACCACTGCAACAAAAAGAATAAAATACGTAGGAATAAACCTACCTAGGGAGAGAAAGGACCTGTATGCAGAAAACTGTAAGACACTGATAAAAGAAATTAATGATGATACCAACAAATGGAGAGATATACCATGTTCTTGGATTGGAAGAATCAATATTGTGAAAATGACTATACTACCCAAAGCAATCTACAGATTCAGTGCAGTCCCTATCAAATTAGCAATGGCATTTTTTATGGAACTAGAACAAATCATCTTAAAATTTGTATGGAGACACAAAAGACCCCGAAGAGCTAAAGCAGTCTTGAAGGAAAAAAACGGAGCTGGAGGAATCAGACTCCCTGACTTCAGACTATATTATAAAGCTACGGTAATCAAGACAATATGGTACTGGCACAAAAACAGAAACATAGATCAATGGAACAAGATAGAAAGCCCAGAGATTAACCCACGCACCTATGGTCAACTAATCTATGACAAAGGAGGCAAAGATATACAATGGAGAAAAGACACTCTCTTCAATAAGTGGTGCTGGGAAAATTGGACAGCTACATGTAAAAGAATGAAATTACAACACTCCCTAACACCATACACAAAAATAAACTCAAAATGGATTAAAGACCTAAATGTAAGACCCGCCACTATAAAACTCTTAGAGGAAAACATTGGAAGAACACTCTTTGACATAAATAACAGCAAGATCTTTTTTGATCCACCTCCTAGAGTAATGGAAATAAAAACAAAAATAAACAAATGGGACCTAATGAAACTTCAAAGCTTTTGCACAGCAAAGGGAACCATAAACAAGACGAAAAGACAACCCTCAGAATGGGGGAAAATATTTGCAAACGAACCAACGGACAAAGGATTAATCTCCAAAATATGTAAACAGCTCATGCAGCTCAATATTAAAGAAACAAACAACCCAATCCAAAAATGGGCAGAGGACCTAAATAGACATTTCTCCAAAGAAGACATACAGATGGCCAAAAAGCACATGAAAAGCTGCTCAACATCACTAATTATTAGAGAAATGCAAATCAAAACTACAATGAGGTATCATCTCACACCAGTTAGAATGGGCATCACCAGAAAATCTACAAACAACAAATGCTGGAGAGGGTGTGGAGAAAAGGCAACCCTCTTGCACTGTTGGTGGAAATGTAAATTGATACAGCCACTATGGAGAACAGTATGGAGGTTCCTTAAAAAACTAAAAATATAATTACCATATGACCCAGCAATCCCCCTACTGGGCATATACCCAGAGAAAACCATAATTCAAAAAGACACATGAACCCCAAAAATGCAGCGCTATTTACAATAGTCAGGTCATAGAAGCAACCTATCCATTCATCTGCCCATCGACAGATGAATGGATAAGGAAGATGTAGTACATATATACAATGGAATATTACTCAGCCATTAAAAGGAACGAAATTGGGTCATTTGTTGAGACGTGGATGGATCTAGAGACTGTCGTACAGAGTGAAGTAAGTCAGAAAGAGAAAAACAAATATTGTATATTAACGCGTACATGTGGAACCTAGAAAAATGGTACAGATGAACCGGTTTGCAGGGCAGAAGTTGAAACACAGATGTAGAGAACAAACATATGGACACCAAGGGGGGAAAGCAGCGGGGGGGTGGGGGGTGGGGGTGGGGGTGTGATGAATTGGGCAGTTGGGATTGACATGTATACACTGATGTGTATAAAAGTGATGACTAATAAGAACCTGCTGTACAAAAAAATAAATAAAATTCAAAAAAAAAGAAAAAAAGAAATACCTTGCCCATATGCCTTCAAGCCTGTTTCTATTGTCTTCAGGTTATCACTGTTGCTGAAAAATTGTTTTTAATTTTATTCTCTATTTATATAATCCATATATTATGATTCAATTCTATTTCTTAGTTTCAGTTTTTTACTTACCCTGATGCAACCACTTTTACTGAATTTTATTTGTATCATTATCACTATTTTTTAGCTGTTTTCTGGTACATGTTCTTTCACCACCACCCACTTCTTCCACGAAAAGGACACATTATTTACTCAGAACTCAGATTACAACACCAACAGTTTCACTAGCGTGCTTTTAGAAGTCCTGGAACTGCGTTTCCATTTATTTTGCAATGATGGTCTTCACATCTTCTTTAAACTTTTACTTTCTACCCCTTGGTCCCCTGCAGTACTACACAGTGCACTCCTTATTTTCATACTTTCCAGAATTTTCTGTTCCATACTTGCCAGATATAAGGCACTGTGATGGAAGGTAGGCACATTTACGAGGCATGATTGTAGCAAAGCCCCATATTTCTGCCTATTGACAATCACTGCCTTCTTTATGTTCTTGCTCACTTCCAATTTCACCTCAAGATGAGTTTTCCATTTTCCTTCAATTCCAGTTGCCTTTCAGAGAAGGGAGCACGCTGGCATGAAAGCACTCAGTAAAGATGAGTCAGAGTATCTGGACTATCTCCCACAAGGCCTCACTAGAAAGAAAGAATTATGAAAGCATTGACCTGGTAATACGCTGTCTATCACACCTGTGCTTTCAATTGAATCGATTTTTCCAGCTGTGTAAATGGGGCAGTCTTTGGATGTTCACACGTCTTCATTTGGACTCCTTCCAGCAGTGGTTCATGCCAGAAGTTAGCATCATACTTAGAATTTACCGGGACAGTGATCAGAAATAATAAGCAGAAGTGGTGATACTACCCTGGATGAAACCAGAAGAAATCTTCACTTCTTTTCAAAGGCAAAAGGGTAAAGAGTTAGGTAGGTAATATCAGGGTAAATGAAAGACTGGAAACCCCATTATAATTATTCCTCTACAATAATGTTTCTTGGCTACCACATGTAGTATCATGGGTTCGGCCTACTTTAATTGCCTGTTATCTTCGGCAAGGTGGCATTTTAAGTTTTTGTTCCCTAACTGCAGAATGGATAAATACTGCATTTGACTCATATGTTGATCCAGGATTATTTTTACTCTCCAGCACCTTCCAATATCACAGAGAGAGGTGCAACTCTCTCTGGGCAATCCTCCTTACAGACGGTCTAAAATATCCATGCAGGACAGCATTCCTAATGACTTTCAGCAACATCTGAAACAATCCACAGTGTGGTTCAGCAGAAGTCACTTGGGGGAAATGTGTCCCTTTTCTGTGACTTCAGCATTCGGGCCGCACTTAAACTTAAGAGCCCTCTGCAAGGGAGGGGCAGGGCTGTGCCAAGCCTTTGGCTTCATATCTTGCGACAGCTTGGTGCTTTCCTGACCTCATCCTGAGAAAGCTGTCAGAGGCGGCCCCTGCAGAGACAGCTGGCCCAACTTACGGCTTCTTTCAGGGCAGGGAAACCCCTCTAGGACAGACAGGAAGCGATCTTTCAGCATAACGTATTCCCATTGGGAGCAAGTAAATAGCTTACTTTTCAGTTCAAAGCAGTGAATTCAAGGCACATAAGTTAGTTTTGGCTCCATGTGACCCTAAAATCAAGTCAAATGGAATGAGTTTACAATTTGGAGCCTTAAGATTCTGTTTGGCTGAACACTGAGGTTAAAGTGTTGAATTCCATCTCATTGTAGTTATCATTTTTTCTTTAGCCATTTCCAAAGTACTGCTAAGTTTTGGAAATAAAATAAAGAAAGTGCTAAATTGGTTTTCAGATCCATGACCGGGCTTTCATGGTGTAAAGATACTCCCCTGAGCTGTGGTGCTTACATGAAAAATAAATTTTAAAGTGTATATATACAACCCAAATAAAATTTCAATCTAGTTGGGATCCAGAGAAATTTAGATTTTGCTTTTTAATTTATTTGACTTTCCTCTTCCAGCTGTCAAACTTATCTAGTTTTATTAACTTTAGAGCTAATTAAACACAGTTCGCTGATTAAATCACAGAATCATCTACCATCATAAAGGAAAGGGATCTTGCTCTTTACCTCATTAACCTAGACCCCTCACACAGTTCATGAGAAGCTGACAATAAAGTGCGTACCTGCTATTTAGTCCACAGGATTGACAACACCCTGAAAAGGGAGGTGGGCTGTTCTTCCAGTTCTTTTCATTAGTATGCACAGAATAAAAATCTTCACAAAATCAAGATAAATTATAATCATATTGCAATTTATCAGTCCTGTCACTTTCATAGCAGAAACTGATATTAGTCTGATAAGTTTTGTCCCTATAAATATAATTCTAGCTAGAAAACAAACAAAATACCTTTTCTTATTAGAAGGGTCTCAACAAATTACATGCAGAATGCAAAATAATGATTTGGCCTGCTGAATTTCCTCAGTTCTACCTAATTGCCTTCCACTCCAATAGATAAAACATTGGTGTAGAACATATTTGAATGGTGGTTGGTGGATGGGTGATTGAGTGAATTCTGATTATTAGTGCTGTTGGAACTCAAAGCCAGTTCTGAGCCACTCCAGTGCCCGGACCTGGGAGTCCAGACTGTGGTAGGTGGTGTGGTATGAGAACCCTTGGGTCTTCCCAAAAGCAGTCCCAATGTGGGGGTTATGTCTATAACCAATTCAGTAGTCACTGTGCCTTTTGATTAATTTTATCAACCCTAGGATAACTAACAAATAGAGATAAAGAAAAAAATATATACACACATGTCATTTTCCCTTAGATTTTTACATTTGTTCTTTCTATTAAGGTCATTTTAAGCTTAAATATATCTCAGCAAACCTAAGACTTCTGCTACCTCATAGTTCTAGTTTCAAAAGTTATGATATTCCTACTGATCTACATGATTTCTGAACAGGCATACTGAGTTACTTCTAAATGCCTTGGTGCCATACAATGTCCATTAAGGACAAAAAAGCCAGGAACAATAGAGACATTGTAAAAAATAAAACAAAACACTCTCCTCTTTTTTTGTCCTCCTATAAAAACAGCAAGTCCCTAACCCTGAAAAATTAGCCTTTCTGATGTAGAATCCAAAGCAAAACATCATTCTAACGGAAGGAGGACTGCATTGTTGATCCCCATGTGTCTAGGCAGCTATTTTGATTTCTAACCCAAGAGGGAGTATGAGACACATGGCACCTATTGTGTGTTGGTAGTAACTTGAAACTTATTCACTTGTTTCCCCTTTGCTACTCAGTTGGCGGGGGCATATGTGAAAGAGATGGGAGCTGCTCAAGATGGTTCTGTATAACTCCAAGGAAGAAAGGAAACACCTTTGGAATGGCACACAGGCCACAGATCAGGTATTGGGTCTTGGGAGCCCCCTTGTGGTTGACAAGCTAATAGAGATGGAGGAATGAACAATGAAGGGGTGGGAGATGGAGGGTTGCAACCTTGTTTCTTACATGCATCTTTTCCCTTTCCATGCTCCAAGCATACTGACCTTCTCTTAGTTCCCAAATGCACTATTCCCCTCGTTTTTGTTCTTTGTACGTGCTGTTCCCTGTGCTTAGAATACTTTCATCTATCCCATTTGCCTAGTTAACTCTTATCACCCTTCAAAGTTCACCTTTGACATCAATTCAAGGAAGCATTCCCTGACTCCATGTACTAAGTCATTTTATGTACTATATGCCATAAGCTATCAGCAGTTGCTAGAAATACTTCTCTTCATTGAAACTGGAGCCAGTGGTTTTAGCATTCAAACTTTAAAAAGGAATCTCAGTCTCCAGGAAACCATCTAATACAAGGGACTACATTTCTTTTTAATGAGAAGTCTCAGAGAAAATGAAAGACCAACTTTTTAGACACACAACACAATTATTCTACAATGAGGTTTTCACTATAACTTCATCCATCACGGTGATCGTTTTTCTGCTTTGACTCTTTTCTCCTTCCATTATACATATCTATTCTCTACCACACCTCAGACACAACAGGCATTCAATGAAGGCTTATTTGGTTAGGATGACCAATTTATTACTATTTAACGTTACTTAAATGTAAGCTCAAACTGCAATGAACTACAAAATAAGTAAATGGCATAGCTCTAATTTAAATTATTTTTTATCATGGACATCCCTTTTGTCCCTCAACTCTTTACTTGAAAAATTTCAAGTCTGATTTTGAGTTGAAATAATAGTACAGTGAGCACCTCTATATTATCTTCAGCTAGACCCGTTCTCCACATATATCCTTTAGAATTATTTGAATGCAAGTTGCAGATATCATTACACTTCATCCCCAAACACTTCAGCATGTATCACTTAACAACGAGAATGTTTTCCTACATAACCACAATACCAATATCTCAACCAAGAAATTTAACATGGAAAAGTATGATTTAATATATAGTCTATATTCAAGTTTTCCAAAGATGTCTTTAATAATTGTTGTTGTTGGATCCAGGACTCATTAAAGGATTACTTACAGCATTTGGTTGTCAAGTCTCTCTAGTATCTCTTTTAATCTAGAATAAAGTCTATTACCTTCATATTTTTTTTTTCTGGTTATTTATTATACTGACATTTTCAAAGAGTCCTAGGGTTAGTTATCTTTAATGATTTTTCCACAAACTGACTTGTCTGACTATAGTTTTAAGACTAGATTTAGTTTAAATATTTTGAATCCTTTGAATCTTGCTTTTTTTTCCCACTTGACAGTATATCCTGGAAATCATTCCATAGCAGTTCAAGGACATTTTCCTTATTCTTTGTGTTTTCTTATGTTCAGAGTACTTCAGAGTACTATGAGAGTGTCCCCTTACCATTACACTCTGGAGCTTATCATTTGGGGTCTTTTACATTTGTTTTGTGTTTTCTATCAATTAAATCAGAGCTTTCCTTATGAAAATCTGCTAAGCAAAAAAGAAAGCCAATGAACCAGAGTAGTCCAGTTTAATTCAGTAGAGATTTTGGGTCTATTTTTGTTTTGAATGGAATATCCATGTGTCACACTGAGGAGCAGGTTTTGGACAGTTCTCTACATACTTGCTTCAGCGTAATAATAATAAATCATGAAGGAGGTAAAGAAATTCTGACGACATTACCAACTGTGAGTATACTGCAGATCTCATCAACATCTCTTTTATAAACTGTGGTAAAATATACATAACATAAAATGTACCTCTTTAACCATTTTTAAGTGTACAGTTCAGCGGCATTAAGTACATTCACACTGTTCCACAACTATTACCAACACCCATCTCTAGAACTTTTATCACCCTCCCAAACTGACACCCTGTACTATGTGACTAAAAGAACTATAGTAACTAGAAAAGAACCTAAAAATACATTTTTAGGATTAGTAAGTGAAATCATTTAGTTCATTGGCTAAAGGTCAATACACAAAAATCAATTTATTTCTATATTTCATCAACAGCTAAAAATGAAAACTTAAAAAGTTTCTGTTTATATCAAAAATCTTCAAATACCTAGCAATAATTCTAACAAAAGAAGTAAAAGAAGTGTAAGTACCCAGAAAACTGAAAAAAATATATTGAGAGGAGGTTTTTAAAGAATTAAATAATTGGGGGGATATATATCAGATTCACAGGTTGGAATATTGATATTGTAAAGATGTCATATCTCTGCAAATTGATCTATAAATGTCAAAATCCCAAGAGAATTTTTTTAAATGATAATCTGATTCTAGAATTTATATGGAAATTCAAAGGGCCAAGAATAGCCAAAACAATCATAAACTGGAGGGCTTACACAACCACATTTCAAGAATCAGTAAAAAGCTAAAGTGTGTGCTAGTACAAAGATAGGTAAATAGAACAGTGTAACAGAATAGAGGGGCAGAAACAGACCCACACATCTATGGACACTTGATTTATGACTAAGATTTCACTGCAGAACTTTGGGAAAAGGATGGCCTTTTAAAGAAATGGAACCAAATTAGTGGATATTTATATCGGAAAAATATATTTTGAATCCTACCTCACACCATACACAAAAATTAATTTCAGTAAGTCTAAATAAGAAAGGTAAAACAATAAAGCTTCTAGATGAAAATATTATGCAATATTTCTATAAACTTGGGATAGGCAAATACATTTTAAATGGGGCAAAAAACACTAACCAAAACAGAAAAGATTAACTGGATAACATTACAATTTTTTTTTGCTCATTTAGACAGTTTTAAAAAAGTGAAAAGCCATAGAATAAACAAAAATAGATTCAAAACCAGAATATTTAAAGAACTAGCCAAAAAATATGAAAAAGTATTTAACCTCATTATTCATCAGGAAAATGCAAATTAAAATTACAATGAGGTAAAAACATCTACTCACCAAACTGGGTAAAATTAAAATAACTGCCAAGACTAAATGTTAGTGAAGAAATTGATCAAGTAGAATTCTCATACATGTTAGTGAGATTATAAACTTAGAAATACTGTTTAGCAGTATTCATTAAACTTGAAAATATTCATATTCTATAACACAGTAATTATACTCCTAACACACGCCTAACAGAAAGTTTGTATGTATATACTCAAAGACAGGTAAAAGAAGATTTAAAGCAGCATATTCACAATAGCCAAACTGGAAAAAAAAATGCCCAATCAGAGTTGGAATAAAGACATTGTGGTATTTTACTACAAAAACTACTTTACAGCAACAAAAATAAAAGAATTACTGCTGAATGCAACCACAAAGATGTCTCTCACAAACTTAATGTTAAGTAAAAGAAGCCAGACCAAAAGATTAATATTGTATCTCTCAATTCATATAAAATCCAAAATCAAATAAAACAAATACATACAGTGTTTGAAGTCAGGAAAATGACTGGGGAAGGACAACTGATGACTGGGGTGGTGCAAACAAGGTTTGGGGGTACTGCTAATGTTCCATTTATTGTGAAAATATATCAGGCTATACAGTTATAATCTTTGCTTTTTATGTATGCATATACTTCAATAAGAAAATTTATTCCAAAAAGATTGATAATATGCAACTCAAGGAGTAATAAGAAATGCATCATTCAAGTGTGAAGTAATCTAAAAGGTGACTTAATTTTGACGATGGTGGGGACAGTCTATTCAACTTGTTATTAGGAACATTTATAATGGGAATGGTCCATAGGGTACTATTTGGCACAGTAGAGAAATTTATGATTAAATATTTACAGTTTTAAAAAGCTAATAATACCTACTGATTTTCAACTTTTCAAATCAGACTATAAAGAAATAAGACAATTATCATTCATTACAAAACAGAATGAAAATGTTGAAAAGTTCAACGATGTATAAGACAATATGAGGTGAAAGAGTTGGGGGAGCAGTACTGTCATCTAACAAAGAGGGAAGTCAAGAGAAGAAGGTTCAGGTATGTCTTTTTAAGGTACACAAATGACCAGTGAACAAACAAAAACTAGTGGCTTAACAATAGCAAAAGGTAGGAGGGAGAGGGAGTGGGGATTGATTTAAGTGAGCTAAGACACTATATATTATAGCAAAAAGTAATGCAAAAGCATCAAAAAGTTGATAAATCAAGAGGTAGCAATATATACTTTTAAGAAATAAAGGGTAAACCACCAAAAGAAACTAAAATGCAATTACTTCACAGATGTTGCCTCCAGGAGGTCGGAATAAGAATGTAAGTGGAGCATGGGCTGTTGCTTTTCATTATAAATTAACATCATAAATTAAATATTAAATAGTTAAAGCAAACTTGAAAAGGACTAAAGTGGGAGGAATCACTCTACCCAAAATCAAGTCTTACTATATGGCTACATTACTCAAGACAATATGGTATTTGTAAAGGGATGTGCACATAGATTAATGGAACTGAATAAAGAACCCAGAAATAGACCCCCACAAATACGTCCAACTGATTTTTGACAAGGGTGCAAAAGCAATTTATCAGAAAAGATAGCTTTTTCAAGAAATGATACTAGAGCAATTGGAATCCACAGGCAAAATGAATAAATAAATAGGTGAACCTCAACCTAAACCCACACCTTATATAAAAATTAACACAAACAGATTATAAACTTAAATTGCGAAACATAAAACTATAAAAATTGTAGAAAAGAAAACTGAGAAAAACCACTGAGATCTAGGGCTAGGTAAAGAATTCTTAGTCTTGATACCAACAGCACGATCCCTAAAAGGAAAAATTGATAATTTGGACCTTAACAAAATTTTAAAATTTTGTTCTTTGAAATACTCTGCTACATGATAAAAACACAAGCTACAGAATTGAAGAAAGTATCTGCAAACTACATATCCAGCAAAAGACTATTACTTAGAATACATAAAGATCTGTCAAAAACTCAACAGTAAAAAAAAAAAAAAAAAAAAACCAATTAGGAAATAAGCAAAAGAGATGAACAGACATTTCACAGAAGCAGAAATAAAGATGGTAAATAAGCACATAAAATGTTGTTCAACATCATTAGACATCAGGAAAATGCAAATTAAAACGACAATGAGCTATAATTATACACCTATCAGAATCACAAAAATTAAAAATAGTAACAGTACTAGATGCTGGTGAGAATGGGGAGAAACCTGGCTCACTCATTTACTGCTAGTGGGAATATAAAATGATAGAGTCACTCTGGAAAACAATTTAGCAGTTTCTTGTAGAACTAAGCATCAGCTACCATATAACCCAATAATACTCTTGGACATGTATCCTAGAGAAATAAAAACTTATGCTTACACAAAGATCTGTGTGTGAATGCTCAAAGCAGCCTTATTCATAAAAGCCCAAAGTGGAAACGACCCAGATGTCCTTCAACACGTGAACTGTTAAACCAATTGTGCAATACTACTCAGCAATAAAAAGGAATGATTTTTTGATACATGCAACAACTTGGAAGAGTTTCCAAGGTATTACACTAAGTGAAAGAAGCCAATCCCCCCAAATTACATATGGTAATTTCATTTATAATAAACATTTGGAAAGACAAAATTTTAGAAATGGAGAACAGGATAGTGGTTGCCAAGGTTTAGGAACAGGGAAGGGGAGGTACAGGAGGAAGATGGCGTGGTTATAAAAAGGGCAACACAAAGGATCCTGTGGTGATAGAACTCTTCTATATCTTGACTGTGGTTCAGACACATGAACAGACCCATGTGACAGAACTGTACAGAACTAAGTATATGCACGCACACACACACACACACACAAATGAGTAAAGTAACACTTGGGAAATGTGAATAAGATTGGCGGACTGGATAATGTCAATATCCTGGTTGTGATATTATACTGTGGTTTTGCAAGATGTTACTATGGGGGGAAACCAGGTAAAGGATACAGGATCTCTCTGTATTATTTCTTACAACTGTATGTAAATTTACATTTATCTCAAAACAAAAAAGTTTAATTAATTATTGAACACAAAAATATATCTCCGTTATAAACTCAAAGAAAGAATATATATGTAGTGGATGGACCTAGAGGGTATTATACTAAGTGAAATAAGTCAGAGAAAGACAAATACCATATGATTTCACTTATATGTGGAATCTAAAAAATAAAACAAATGAACGAACATAACAAAACAGAAACAGAGTCAAAGATACAGAGAACAAACAAGTGGTTGCCAGAGAGGTGTGGGGTGGCGGGGGGTGGGGGTGGGGGGTGGAGGGGGGGAGAAATAGGTTTCTTTCCTGAGGGAGATTAAGAGATACAAACTTCCAGCTACAAAATAAATGAGTCATGGGTATGAAATTTACAGTGTGGGGAACATAGTGGATAATTATGTAATGTCTTTGTATAGTGACAGATGGTAACTAGACTTATAGTGGTGATCATTTGGAAGTGTATAGAAATGCCACATCACTATGCTGTACACCAGGAACTAACATAATGTTGTAGGAAAACTATACTTCAAAAACAAACAAATTCATAGAAAAAGAGATCAGATTTGTGGTGGGGGTGGGGGGAGGGGAACTGGATGAATGCTGTCAAAAGGTACAAACTTCCAGTACAGCACTGGACATGATAAACATGATTCACACTGCTGTAGGTTATACATAAAAGTTGTTAAGAGAGCAAATCCTAAGAGTTCTCATCAGAAGAAAAACATTCTTTTCTATTTCTTTAATTTTGCATTTATATGAAATGATGTTCACTGAACTTACTTTGGTAATCATTTCACGATGTTATGTAAGTCAAACCATTATGCTGTACACCTTAACTTTACATAGTACTGTATGTCAATTATATCTCAATAAAACTGGAATAAAAACAAAAAACATATGTACACACACACACACACACAACACATACACAGGATAGAGGTGCAGAGTACCAAAAACTGAGCCGTTATCATTTTCTGGAAAAGAAAAAACAAATTGGATACAGGGTATCAGAGAGGTAGAAGTAAGTACTGGTTAAGACTGAAACTGAGATTTTAAGGAGGAGGTAACAAGCTTCTACTTAACTAGGGACGAAAATCCAGGGCAAGTATCTCGTGGTGCCTTCTTGAACAGAATACATCCAAAATATACAGTAGAATATAACTGTTGAGTGTGAGCTCTAAACTTGACTGCCTGAGACCCAATATCAACTCTGTCAATTATTAGCAGTATGACCCTGGGCAAGTTATTGAAACCTCTCTATGCCTCAGGTTCCTTATAATATATGAATCCTATAAGCCTATTACGAGGGCCAAATAAATTAATGTATATAAAAATCTTAGAAGAGTGCCTGGTATTCAGTCTTAGCTGATTGTATCATTACCTGATCACAGGGCAACATAAGCTATAATTTTCCTGTGTCTTTCTTATTACTTACTGTGTTTTGATACTTCTACTAACTGAGCTTATCCCACAGTAGCCGGAGAAACTGACACCTCTGCATCTCTGATTTCTAAAGCTGTTTGAAAGCAGACCAGAGAAGCACAGTATTGTGTAGGTGGCTGCTTACCCATCCAAGTATAAACAATGTTGCTTGGAGAGGGAAACCAGTTCAATACATCTCCCTCAAACCTGTCCCCTTTTCCTGACTGATTTCCAACAAGATCTTTGTTTTCTGAGTCCAGCACAAATTAGAGGTAATTCTGCGGTATCTTCACCTTCTCAGCACCAAGCAACCTATTTATTCTCTGACGAAGTACAATGCATCACAAGTAATGAAACACTCATTCCCCAAAGAGAAACTGTAATCATCATTTTCCAGCCCTGCTGGTAAAAGTTTTTCCTTATTTTGCAACCCTCTTGACTGATGAAGATTGACAGGCAGTAATGATCTAGACTGAACTTGTTGGCTCTAAATCCCCTACAGATAGACTTGCTCTGAGTAGTGCAGAAGGAGCTGCTGAAGTAGCCCTGAAGCCTACAGGATGACAGCTGTGAGAATTCCACTCTACGAGAGCCTGAGCTTTACTGGCAAGAATACATGACGCATAGAAAAGGAATAAATATTTATGGGCATGAACTATATGAGGCTCATATTTTCTAATGAACCAGGATATGATCACTTGCAGGGAAAATACCAAGTTGGTGGTATTGGCACATTTCTTCTTTAATAAGGACAAGCACTGACTTAGCAGCCATCGCTGTTGGCATACCATACACAACATGCAGCCAGAGAAACAAAAACCACCACACAGTGGGAACACCAGAATACAGTCCAACTGTATGGCTCCTGTTAATGTCACTGAAGGGTATTTCGTCACATGCAGTGGTTGTCCTGTCAATAACTTCAGTAGTTTAAGCATGTGGGTTTATCATTTTAACATTCCCTTAATGAAATCCCATTGGAAAGCCACTATTCACATACTCAACTGTTTTCAGCCCCCCTTTTTTGTTTATATTGAGGAATACCACCATTGGAGATTACCAGTCCCATATGTTTATTACTTGCAGTATATAGTGATTCTGTCATTTATTTTTATTCAAATTCTTGAATCAAATCCCTTTTAAGAGTTCTATGTTCAAGAACTTGATTAATAGAGCCATCTCCATCTTATTTATAATCTTCAAATTTTTACAGGCCTTGCATTTGTTCAGTTCTCACTTTCTCAAATCAAGGGATACATCCATCCGCTGATCATTTTAGTTACCACTCACTCAACTTCCTCCATATTCTTTATTCTTTTGTGGAAGTACAGGATCCAGAAATATACCTCTGGCAAGGGTGTATAATGATAATCAGCACAGGATTTTTTTTTTTTTTCCTTCTGGAAATTTTCCTGAAGATTACCAGCTTTGCAAGGGTGGAGATGAGTGGGAAAGGGGAAGCATCTCTGGCTGCAGACACTACTACACTTTGGGAAACAGTCAACCACGGCTTCTAGATTTAATAGTCCTCTTTCTAGAACTATATTCTGCAAATTTACTACCTTTCCTTATGAAAGCACATCTGCCATGTCTTACTAGGCCTTCTTGAAATGATCCTTATTAATCTGGCAGCGCATCACCTGGATGAAATTAGCATCATGTATAAATAGAAATATAAGAAATTTCCTCTTCTAGATCATCTGGGATCACCCTTGTTTACTCTTCTCCATCTATCGTTTAATCATTCCCTTTTGTTTGTTTTGAAGTTTCTTTCTTATGCAGTTCTTCCAAGTTCTATAGTCATTTTTAAAGTATGAAAACTAATCAAAAGATATTTTTGAAGTCTAAGTACCAAGAAAGATACTTACACTGTGTGTTGGTATATAATCCTAATGTTTGGAAGAGTAAAATAAATAAGTGAAAGATACAGTCGCATCATCACAACAGTTTTTTGTGCATAAACTACATCTATTTACAAAGAAAACCTATTATATTGAAATACTAAAACACTAAATATTGTCGTTGAAAAATTAAAGCCAGATATTCGTTATAAAAATATGCAAGCCCTTATTAACACACTAAATATCAAGATCTAGCAGTAGGTCTAATAACTTCCATAATTTCTAAGTAGTGATGAATGTAATGATATTTTAAGATATCTATAGCAACTATAAAGTGACATGAAAATATCTGTGAGTTTCAGTGGTGGCAAAGTCAGATATTGCTAAGAGTACTGTGGTTTGTTGTCTACATTTATAATTGAAGAAACTGCTAATTTTAGTCAGAGGTTAGTGAATATGCATATGTATATGTTTTTCAATACAAGTTCACAGACCTTATGAATTAAATCCTTGAACCCTTGGGAGTCTGAGGATTCTAGGTAAAGAACTCCCGACCTATAAAATGGCCATCATCAAAAAATCTACAAACAATAAATGCTGGAGAGGGTGTGCAGAAAAGGGAACCCTCCTACACTGTTGGTGGGAATGTAAATTGTTGAGAACGGTATGGAGGTTCTTTAAAAAAATAAAAATAGAGCTACCATATGATCCAGCAATCCCACTCCTGGGCATATATCCAGAGAAAACCATAATCTGAAAAGATACATGCACCCCAATGTTCACTGCAGCACTATTTACAATAGCCAGGACATGGAAGCAACCTAAATGTCCATCAACAGAGGAATGGATAAAGAAAATGTGGTACATACATACAATAGAATATTACTCAGCCATAAAAAGAACAAAATAATGCCATTTGCAGCAACATGGATGGACCTAGAGATGGTCGTATTGAGTGAAGTCAGACAGAGAAAGACAAATATCATATGATATCACTTACATGTGGAATCTAAAAAAAAAGGCTACTAATGAACTTATCTACAGAACAGAGATAGAGTTACAGATGTAGAAAATAAACTTATGGTTACCAGGGGGTAAGGTGGGGGAGAGAGATAAATTGGAAGATTGCGATTGACATATACACACTACTACATATAAAATACATAACTAATAAGGACCTATTGTATAGCACAGGAAGCTCTACTCAATACTCTTTAATGGCCTATATGTGAAAAGAACCTAAAAAATAATGGATATATGTATATATATATAACAGATTCACTTTGTTGTACACCTGAAACACAACATTAAAAAAAAAAAACTCCTGACCTATATAATAAGACCAAAATATTCTCATAAAGAGAGAGTGAAAAATAAAATACTATCAGAAATTAGCTTAATAGTTGTAAGAGGGATTTTTAACATGTTCTATGTATTCACAGATTTCTAGAGCCAAAGATATACAAAATTCAGTATGGAGTAAAAGCTACATACTGAAAGGTGACCAAAATATAAAATGACACCAAATTAAGATGTAAATATTCATCAATAAAAAGTTCAAGATTTACCCATTCCAAATTCAATTACTATGTGAAGATATAATAAAGGAAGAGAAATACCATAATACAGTTTAGACAATCTAAGCTTATGACCAAAAAAAGGAAAATCAACAGATTTTTCATGCATGTATTCTGGGGAACAGTCTTTCAGGAATTAGAAAGTCTTTCAGAATCAAGGTATATAATGATGAGTTATGAGAGACCTTCAGCAAAAAAACTACATTGGTCACTCCATATTCTTACATAGATATGCATTCAAATGTCAATAGATACTATAGATATTGATAATAAACAATAGTCAGACAGATAACTGGAATTCAGGAGAGAATATTTAGTAGGAAAATTAGAGTAGAATTAGGGCTATGACATTACTTTGGTGGGCTGCTTTTATCATTTGAGTCATGTACCAGGATACAGACTGAACTCTTAGCTAAAAGAAGCTACTCCAGGGGTCCAAAAGCCTGAAATTACATGCTGAAGCTTTCTATAAAGACAAGAATGTCTGATTCATGTTCCCTTTCTACTGACTCACTTATCTATAAATAAAGTATAAAGTCTGTTAGCAAACACAAACAAATGTTAATGAACATTCACTGTGGTCACCTAAGGCTAAGGAGGTATAATTATTTTTAAATTTTTGATCATATTTTCTAAAGTTTGTTCAGTAAACATATTTTATAGTTAGGGAAAGTTATTAGAATTATTTAAAAATAATCTGCCATGGGACTTCCCCAGTGGGCCAACGGTAAAGAATCCACCTTCTAATGCAGGGGACATGGGTTTGATTCCTGGTCAGGGAACTAAGATCCCACATGCTGCGGGGCAACTAAGCCCACGCATCACTACTACTGAGCTCGTGCGCCTCAACGAGAGAGCCCCCGTGCCTCAAACTACAGAGCCCACGCACTCTGGAGCCCATGCGCCACAATTACAGAGCCCATGTGCCCTGGAGGCTGCGTGCCACAACTAGAGAGAGAAAACCCGCAGGCCACAACTAGAGAGAAGCCGGCGCACCCCAACGAAGAGCCCACGTGCTGCAACAAAAAAGATCCCGCATGCCTCAACGAAGATCCCGCGTGCTGCAACTAAGCCATGACACAGCCAAAAAAAATAATAAAAAATAAATAAATAAATATTTTTTAAAATAAAAAAAAAATCTGCCATGATTTTGTTTTCAGAGGTAACAGAGATGCCTTCTTTGACATGATGCATTCAATTTTTTTCTAATGACAGAAGCATAAATTTTAATGAAGCTTAGATGGCTAAAATGACACTCAGGTTTTCCTTGACCAATCGGGCTAAATGGCATTTTAAAAACACAAAACATTATTTTAGTATAGACAAGATTATTCATTTTGGAATCTTGTGCAGCAATGCAAACTTGGACATAAAGGGTATATTAAGTTTTAACAGCTAATTCATGAATTCAATGCCCAGGATGTAGTCAAAGCTATTTGGTAGTTTTATCTGGGTTATAAAGACTGAATGAATCTGAAGCTATTTCTCCTAGAGAATTTAATTCTTGCATTTATTATGCTGATATTGACATGAAACATATGAAAAGAAATTACATAGGCACAGGGTATTTATTGATCTCCATAGAAATTATTTGAACTAAAGTTTGAATTGTTGAACTCATTAAAATTTTTAATTTATTTCAGCATCTCTGTAGTGTTTCATAGATTACATTTGGGGCCTCCTACTGCTGCATGCTGAGAACTAAAATGCTGCAACCACACTAAGTCATATGGTCTCATTAAATGTCTGAAAGTTTAACAAAAAATTTCAACATTATAATTCTCACTTTCAGATGGAAAAAAATAGGACAGCTAACAAGAATTTAAATGAGAGATTTCATTTATTCTTTCAACTCACACATACACATTGAATGCCAAGCAAATTATTATGTGCTAGAGATAGAAAGATGAGCACAACCAACACGGTCTCTGCCCTTTCAGAGCTTAAAATCAGATGGCCATAGTAGTAAGAGAGCAGAATTATGGTCAGCTTGATCTGAGTTTGAATACTGGTTCTCCCTCATATTTCTCTCTAAACTTTTCTAAGCTTCAATTTCTTCATTTATAAAAACAGGATAGTGTTAACTCCTTTGTCAAGTTTCTCTCAAGAATGAATGCAAGGGACTTCCCTGGAGGCGCAGTGGTTAAGAATCCGCCTGCCAATGCAGGGGACACAGGTTCAAGCCCTGGTCTGGGAAGATCCCACATGCTGCGGAGCAACTAAGCCCGTGCGCCACCACTACTGAGCTTGCACTCTAGAGCCCGTGAGCCACAACTACTGAAGCCCGTGTGCCACAAATACCGAAGCCCGTGTGCCACAACTACTGAAGCCCACGTGCCTAGAGCCCATGCTCCACAACAAGAGAAGCCACTGCAGTGAGAAGCCCGCCTACCGTAGCGAAGAGTAGCCCCCACTGGCCGCAACTAGAGAAAGCGTGAGGGCAGCAACAAAGACCCAACGCAGCCAAAAATAAATAAATAAATTAATTAATTAATTTTTAAAAAATAGAATGAATGCAATACATATGAAATACCTAGTATATACTCAGCACATAGTGATACTTAAGAAAGTCAGATGCCTGGCACAAAGTAGATACTTTAAAAAAGCATACTCACTATTACTATTTTTGTGGCTGTTGTTGATATTTTTAGGCAGATTACAAAATACCATGCCAAGTTATAGTCCCCTAGGGCCTTGAAACATTCAATTTCTGAGATTCTGAGACATTTACACACTCCCTTTTCATACGTAAACATCTTAACTTGAGGGTCAAGGCTGGACACACTGGGCTAATCCTACCCTAAATATGTTTAGCCACTGATTCTTTCATAAAATATATTTCACGAACCATAATTTGAAAACCAATGAAATTTGACACTTCCTAAATATTAACCTAGACGGAAGATATTGGGACCCATCCTTGATGTATTTACTAACACCAAGGTTTTTAAAAATAAATATCAGGTTATAAACCCACCATTAATTTCAACATATTACTGAAATACAGTCTGAATATTGCAGAAGTAAAACAAGCTAATATGACAAGAGAAAGAAGAGAAGAAATTGCAGAAATGAGGGGTAGGATAAGAAGACAGTCATTCTAAGTCTCCATAAATGTAATAACATTTTAACTAAGTAAGGATGATGTAAAAGTGTGACCCATAGATTGAAACAACAATCACCTGTGTCCAATTAACCTCACATCTGAAAATGTGGCATTTATTTTTTTCTACCACAACACCAAGGGGTATGTGTATGAGTGTGTGTGTTTGAAATCTGTTTTATAGCGGTTTTTCCATGAAGATTCCTCCTGTGTGGTACACAGCTATTCATACCATCAACGGTCTCGGTGTGTATCTATCTATTAACTTCCTCCCTCTCAGAAGCACTTTACTTATTTGGATTAAATGTAACCTTTCTTTTGGAATTATACTCTATTACTTCCTGGACTCCATTTAGCTATCTATTCATCACCCGTCCCATTTACCTTGATTACAACTCCCTGCTTTACTTAGTGCCAATTACTGATTCTAAGCAGAGTCAAACAATCAGATCCTATTTCCATCTGACTCTTCTGGCACCCGTCTGATACTCCATTCATGAGCCATCTCTCCATCTCAAGCAGGCTGGGACTTGCAGTCTCTGAAGCAAGAGGGAACACAGGAAATAAGGAGAAGGTGTCCTAAACTGCTGGGAAGCCAAACAGACACACTTGAGTTGTTCAAAGAAGCAGGCTGTGGCTGAGAGCAAGGTCACTGGGAGGCTGCCTTTAATATCTTCAAAGCCAGGACTCTGAAGCTGCTCTTTCTCGTTCTCATGGTGGCCATGCCCCAGCTCTGCTTGGACTAGCAGAGATCCAGTCAGCACTCAGCTGGGTCAGTAAGTTTGGGTCATCAGCAAAATGACAGAAGGTTTGGTGAGGGCTTCATGCTGACAGAGATCATTTATCAAGTGAATGTGTTTCACCAAAATGAGCTTATTCCCATGAAGTGGCAAGCCTCATTGTTCTGTTTAGTTGCCTGAAACATGGGAAAAGAAAGGCGAATATTTCCTTCTTCCAGTTTAGATGCTTTCATACTGGATTCTGGGTCACACCTCTATATATGATTCACAGGATTCAATATCTGAGATATTAGAAGTTAAATGGTATACTGGGGCCGAGTGTGCAGTGGTTTGTTTGAGCTGGTTTGCTTCAGTGTAAGAGCTGAGTGTGCACATCTCTTCCTAACTGTGCTCAGTGACATCACCTTTGAAGACTGAAATTGGCCATGATGGGAGAATTTATGCTGGAAATCAACAATGCTGCAAATCAGGGTATTTGTATCATTATTTTTTTCCAGAGAGCTTTGCATTGTTAAACATACATCAGCACACTACTCAGTGTGTGTCTGTGTATGTGTGTGCATGCACACATTCTGGAAATTTAATTTCTGGAAAATTAGTCAAAATAACTTTAAATCTTCCTCTAGCTCACCCATGCATTTAAAAATGGTCAGATATATGTTTTAGCAGCTACAAAATCTCTTAACAGTTTCCTTGTGCTTATTCATTTTTTACAGTGGGAAGTTGGTAACAGTGGACTAATCTCAACCTGTTGGTAATTCCAGCCCACTCTTTTCTTTAGTAGGCCAACCCTTTTGTTGAAGTTAATTAGAATTATTCCAAAAGCTTTCGCAGTTGAGCTCATTTGCTTTTCTTCATTAGTAAAAACTTGGTTAACAAGCACTCAGCTAACTGCACCCATCAAGTAACCAGCAATTCAGAGAGTGCCGATTGATCAGGAAGAGAAAGATGAAACTACCAAAAAACAAATGAATGCAAACTTTGAAATCTTTCCAGAAAATATTCTAACAACAACAACAACAAGCCAGAAACTACTTTTAGAGACTTAGCATATTTCAAGAACAGGCATTAGGAGACACAAATTTTCCAATTCATAAAACATAGTATAAAAATTTACTCCTTCATCAAACTTTATGGGGGCCTGCAATAATTAGGATTTCTCAAAGAAAAAATTCCAGTATCAACCCTTGAAGAACTCATCATCTAGTTGGCAGCAGATCACAGATTATAATATTTATTAAATAGAGATAAGTATACAGGAGGTTTTATAAAGAAATCAGAAATCCATTCTAATTAAATTTATTGTATACCATGTTAAAACTCAACTTGGTGATGGAAATATTTTTTAAACAATTTTGGGGTTTTTTTTTTTTTTCAGTTTCTGTAAGAGAGAAAACAAAAATAACCACTAACCCTAATTTTATGATCTGGAAAGAGGTTTCAGACTGAATTTTTAAAGTCTCCATCTTCTAAGCAGTTAGATTCCCCTCTTTGCCACATTACCTTTTCACAACTATGGACATTAATTTATTAACCCTCAGCTGATTGAAGGAGTCAGCTAAATACAATACCTTATTCCCTAACCAAACCAGCAACCTGAAGTGTAACAATTGCTTCTTATCCAGATGACAGAAAGCAATTTCAGTGACTGCTTTACTTAATTAGGATGCATGAAGCAGGGACCTCCAGGTCACATCTCTGTAAATTATGCCTCTTCAATTTTCTTCAGAAAGCACTTACGTCTCAGGCACCCTGACATGGTTTTTACTAAGACCATATAAACTCAGTGCAACCAAATTTCACTTATTTGTGGGTATATTATCTACACTGCCTTGTGGCTTTTCCACAGACCCCAGTTCATTTAAATTATTTTTCATTTGCTGGGCATTAACTAAAAAGTTAACAGTACAAAGGCTTCACTACACATTTGTTGGCACACTATTTTTGAAGGAACAGGTGAATGCATGAGGGAACTCCCTCAATTTACTTTGCCTGAGGGAAACTCTTCGAAACAGAAGTTTTTGGCCCTATGCCCAGATAAAGAGAATTTTTGAAAGAAGGCTAACTTTGCATTAGTTTGAAGTAGCTGCCTACCATTATGAAGCAACTTATAAGAATGGCAGCATGGGGAACTTGACAACTCCTTTGTGCCTTGGGGATGTCATTAGGTGGTTCAACAGGTGTTGAGGGATAATAGACACTCAAATATGAGTGAAAACACACATTTCAAAATTAACACAGATTGATCATTTTTAAATTATGCAAAATTTAGGACAATCTAGTACAATATAATTATAAGCATTTATTAAGCATCGATGATGACAGAAAGCTATGATTGAGATACCAAGAAATATGAGACAGAGTTGCTATACTCAGCTCATGACCAATGACAGCAGCAACAAGAGAAGCAGCAGCAATAATGAAAAACTTTAAAAAGCATCCCACATGAAAAGGTATGCTATAAACTCTGTATTTATTTTCTTCTTAGGGGTGTTAATTGAGAATTAACTGTATGTTGATCATCCAGCCGTGTTCAAGTCTTATCATGATTATGTTCATCTTACAATAGTGAGGAGAATTCAACACTTGGATACTTAGGTATGTAAGACTAGCCTAGTTTAAACAATTAGTAGCTACCCCCTAAACTTCAGAGTAAGTTTTGGTACCATGGGAAATACTACATTTAAAGTTTGAATATGTAACACAAATCCAGTGTTTTGACTGGATTTAACTTTACTGGGTGGAATCCAAGTGTTTCCTAAAACTCAGTGGAGTCTCATGTGTTCATAAACATTTGTATGTATATACGTGATATGTGTGCATAAAATGTATGGCTTCAAGTGAGACAAGCTCATACATACGTGTGTGTGTGTGCATGCGCAGAAAAGTGGCCCTTGCCCATTGACTCAGCATAACTTGTCCATTATGAAGTTACAAAACTGCACTTCTTGCTTATTCAAGTCTTCTCACCTTAGCTGACTGTGTGGTTTACCTCATTTCTCAGCTAGCAGCCTGCAGAACACTGGTATGATGTGGCAGGCATATGCAGAAGCCTCTCAGTGAAATGGATCACCTCAGATCTAATCAGTAATGTACAGAGCCCACTACCTGTTTAATACAAGCCAGTCTGCTGTTCTTCCCTCCTGCCCACCCACACAGTTCCATCAAGCGTGGATGCCACAGGCGAATCCGAATCAAGAAAAACCTGGATAACATCAGTCGTCCTAGAAAATGACATTTATGCACCAAATAAATGGTGCAGCCTATCATTCTTGCTGCTAATGCTTTTACGCGCTGTTTTGGTCTTTTTCAGTCAAAATATAGTAGTGCTTACAGATTACAAGGGAAAAGAAATCGACGAACTGATTTTAATGACCCTACTGAATTTTCAAAAGTCTTAGCTTAGTGAGATAAAAGCTGGAGTTACAGAGCATAAAGTGTTTTCAAACAGATTTGTATTGTTCAAGGCTGTGGGCTGTTTCAGTCTTTGGGGAGTTGGAGGAGAAGTGGAGAAGTGCATATCAGGCATTTGAGAACACTTATCCACTAACAATTGCAATTCTGGAGAATGACAGAGTTTGAAGAGATCTGAGATGCCTCCTGTCTTCAAGTTCAAATCCTTATTTTACTGATAAGGAATTAGAAGTTCAGAGAGGGGAAATAATGTATTCAATGCTATGGAACAAGTGAATAAAGGGGCATCTGAATTCATCTCTACTGGCCTTAGGTCCAGGAAGTTTTTGCATTACAACGTGCTTATTGTATACCGTGAATGAGAATTTTTCTCTTCCCCTCTCTCTCCCCTTCCCTCTTGTCTCTTTCTCTTTAACAATATTCCTCCCTCCTTCCTTTCCTCTCCACCTCTTTCCCCTTGTCTTTTTCATTTCCCTCTTTCTCTTTCATCCACCCATCCATCCATCTATTTAACAATTATTTGCTGAGCAGCTATTATGTACCAGGCATAGGGTTAGGGACTAGGGCTTCAGTTGCATCCCTGACCTCATGGAACTTATAGTCTAGTTGGGCACATGGACAGGTCAGGAAAAGCTTTCTGGTGAAGTCATATTCACACTGAGACCTAGGGATAGGAGGCAGGCTGTCACAGAATGGGGGTATATAACATTCCAGGCAGAGGACATGGTTTGTGCTAATGTCCCACAGCAGAAAGCTGCCAGAAGAGGCCACTGGAGGATCTCAGCAAAACTGACCCATCAGGCAATGGCAGAAGAGTATTATCTGACTGTCTTCAATGTCATGGGCCCAATTCCCAGACCAAAATTTCCTCTAAAATATTTTCATTTCTGTATAATTTTGAACTTTGCATTAATAAATCAGGAATAAACATTTTGAAGTAAACTTAAAAAAAAAAAGAAATAGAGGAAAATGTGCCTTGCATCATGTCAAAACCCTGTCACCTCAACCATGCAACGTTGGTCTTTTTCTTACCCACACATCCCTGCACTCTTATGAAAGCCAGTGTTGTCAGGGTGCTATATGGATTGTGGACTCTGAAATCAGACAAATCATGGAATTTAATCCTGACTCTGAACCTTATGGTGTTTTGGTCTTGAGCAAATCTTTCTATCTCTAAGTTACAGCTTTCTCACGTGCAGAATCAGAATTAAAAACTACCCTCCAGGAAGTATGGAACCAGGTGGTTATACATGTAAAGAGCCCAGCATAGTGCCAGGCATATTAAGTATTCAACAAATATTTAGTAAGTGGGTAAAAAGGTATGTAACATTTTAAAAGTAGAAGTTTCAAATCATAATATCAATAGATGCTCTTTAATAATATCAATGATTTACAAAAATGTAAATCTATAGTCTCTAGCTAGATACTGTCAGGGATGAAAGAATGTGCTATTTCAAGAAAACATATTGGGTCTGGAAATGCCACATGTGGCCATAAAAGTAGAAAATATCAGTGAGCCTCTTTGGGCCACAGGCATGGTCAACTCAATCTCAAGACTATTCTCATTAACACAAATGAACAAAGATAGGTTCTAATTCTCAGGATTTATGAGTAGGACTCACAAACACTGGAAATGAAATGAAGAGCACTTAAATCTCTGTCTCAGTTTTGTCTTCTGTAAATGGGGATAACACCTCAGAGAGTGGTTTTGGATTAAATGAGAATATATAGACTATTAGTATAGCCTGTACCTGGGGCATAATAAGTGATCAATAGATGTTATACTTTTTTATTCATGGTATACAAAGATCACATTTCAAAATACAATATTTGAAATGCTAATACTTGATAATTTTATTATAAGGGCAATCATTTAAAAAGTGGATAAACTTTTTTCTCTTCCAATACATCTCACAGGTACTATGAGAATTAATTTTTTGCTATAATTTTTTCAAGTAAGGGGTAAAGGGAGCAGGAGTCCCTATGCAGGAAAGAGAAAGCCTGTAGCTGTTACAAACAAGCCTTTAAAGGCTTCTATTCTTTCAGTCATTTACAAATAAGTTTATTGTTTGAGTAAAAGCAAAAGACAAAATTCTTTACGTCTTGAGGCAGAAACAAGTCCTGGTGGCCAGAGCTAGAATTCTTCATAAAAATAGTTTATCTCAAAGCACACAATATTTCTCAATATATTTTATAGATAAGCATTAGTGAACAAAGCTTCCTCTATAACAGAAGCTTTGAAATGCATAGCTGTTCATCAGCCTGGTATTACCTCCCAGACTTTCTCAGCAGTGCTATCCCCACGACATTAACAGTCACAGCTGGGTGTTAGGGATGTTTCCTCACGCTGTATAAAAAACATTATTTCAGGGTGGCATTCTGTAAACTAGAGGCATTCACATAGAGTAGCATCTCTCTGATTACATAAGTTTTTAAAATTGCTTTTGACGTGGACTTTAAAAAGCCACCATTTGGCAGCCATCATGGTTATAACTGATTAAAAAGAGTCATCAGTGGATGCTAAAACAAGTAGTATAAACTTTGATTAGTAACAGGATATTTACATAATTGCAAAGTGAAGCAGAGGCAAACAGGAGAAACCTAGTAGGTACTGCCTTAACCTAGTGATGAAAATGAACATCACCAGCAATGAGAAACAGGCATCAGGTGCCTCCAGATATGATGCACAGGGAAGGACACAATGACACTTATGTGGCAAAAATGTATAACCTGCATATAATCACAAGGAGGTATCAGGCAAGATCAAAGATTGAGAGAGTCAGCAAAATAAGTGTCCTAAACTCTTCAAAGTGTCAAGGTCAGGAAAGACAAGGGAAGACTGAGGCACTTCCCCAGGAAGAAGGAAAAATCTGGCAAAATCTGAATAAGGTATGTGGATTAGATAATGTTGTACTTGTGTTAATTTCCTGAATTAGATCATTGTCCTATTGTTATGAAAGAGAATGTCCTTGTTAGGGGAAAATACATTGAAGTATTCAAGGGTAAAGTATTTAAGTGTGCCACTACACACACACACACACACACACACACACACACACACACAGAATCTAATTTAACTCCTGCATCTTCTGTGAGATAGGCATTATTGTTCCCATTTTAGAGCTCAGAAAACTGAAGATCAAAAGTTAAGACAAATTTTTATTTGTCTGGCTTTGTCTGTTCCATTCTCATTTCCTAAAGTATATACCTTAGAATGTTGAAGTTGTTATTTGAAAAAAAAGGGGGAGAGTACAATGGTCAAATATGTTTCAGATATATTGCATTAAATGAAATTAATCAACTCAGCCTCTACTGTGCTAATTTATGTCACTACTCTTCTGTAGTATGCATTATACAGCATTCCCCACATAATGTATACCATGCCGCTCAACAGCCACTTTAAAAAAGTTGTTTGTAGCTATTTTATGTAATTTTGTTTAGTCGCCCAAAGATAGTATTTACTTGAAGAACTCGATGTACCTACCTTACACTTCAGTTTCTTTTACATGTTAAGCAAATAGTAGATATTCAATAAATATCCCATGATTACTGGCAGGGACACACTAAGCCTCTTATACTGTTTCTTTTCTTCTTACATTATCTCGTGGTATTGAATTTTCATCCCTCCAATTTCCTCTATCTAATATTTACATCCAAACTAAGTGACCTTTGGATGTCCTGAAGCTGACTCCTAATCATTAATAGAAGCTTCAGCATTCTGACAGCCTGTGATTACATTTGTGTAACTCTTTATTCTCTTCTTACCCAGGTAAGAGTCAATTTTGCAAAGAGGAGAGTCCTTAAAAGGTTTTGAATAGGAGATGAAAAATTTAATTTAAATAAGCATTACATACCTGGCAGTTGGGAAAAATCAAAGGGCCATAAACAGTTCATCAGGAAGCACCATGGTGTTTTAAATTATAGGTAATAAAATCATAGTGTCATGAAGGAAACCACTACACAGACTTTGAAATGACTTTTCTAAACTGTGAGAGTTGCATTAATTCTTATTTCTTGGGATTACACACGAGCATGACTGCATTTGGTCCAAAGCACAGGCTTTCTGCCAAGTTCTTGCAGTTTTCTGAGAAACAGAAAATTTGATATCTTTGCAAAACAGATCTTGAGTTTTTAAGCACATAAATGTAAGGATGCACATACTGCTGCATTTTCAAGGCTAAAGTGATGTCTGACATATTCTCCATATCCTTTAAATAGCTAAATTCTTTGCAGAGAGCCTCAAACCTAGCTATCCCCCAACTTTGGTAGTTGAGGTGATGGTCACACAACTGGTATATTTTGGACATAAGATAGAATTCGGGGGCAGTTTCTGGCAAGAAGAGATGGAGGAGTTTAGAAGAGGTGACTACACCTAAGGCTACATTTAAGAAGTCTTTGCTACTAGAGCAAGGAGAAAGAAATGGCTATTGGTTATCTTCAGTGTATGGCTAGTCCCTGAGAACCTAATATACATAAGCTACCGTGCTGGGTGCTATGGGAGGAAAATTTAGTCCCCAGTCTACAGCTCTTCCCCATCTTCTTTTCATAGGCAAGTATTCTGAACTTGCCTCCATTTGCTACACAGACATCTAGGTTATCTTTTATTCCCTTATTCTCTTGCATCTGTTACAATCTTCCATCACTCTATTACAGTGATTCTCAAAGTATGGTTCCTGGACTAGCACATCTGCACCAGCATCAGCTGGAAATCTGTTAGAAGTGGGAATTTCTGGCCTCACTGTAGATCTACAAAATCAAAATTTTGGCAGAGAGTGATTAGGGAAGAGAACTGAACAGCCATCTCTGCTGTAACCAGCCCTTCAAGAGATTCCCACGCACACCACAGTCAGAACACTGCCCTCTTGGAACCACTCTCTCAAAGTTCAGTAAGGACCTCTAATTCACCCAATCTAGGCGTCTTACCCTAGCCCTGATCCTTCTTTATCCCTGTACCATTTCACATCACTGCTTGAGACTTCCTCCTCCCTTGTTTTCTGTGGTTGTACTACCCTGACTGATTCTCTTTTTACCTCACACCATTCCTTTATCTCTTTCATTGACATTTTTCCCTATTATCTGGAGCTTTCCATAGTTAAACCTTGCCTCCCTTCACTTCGTACTTCCTTCCATGAGAATCTGATGCATCGCTATGATCTCAATCATTCATTTTAGTCACAGGACTTTAAAAATTTTGTCTTTTATTCAATCTGAATAGAGTCTCCAAGTTTACCCTTCCAACTGCTTGAGTAGAAATGCCATCTCTGTGTTCCATGGCTTCTTATAAGGAATACATCAAAACCCAAACACCCAGTCCTCGCCACCCCCAAAAGCCCCTGCTCTTCAGCTTTCCTATTTCTCTCCCTAGACTCTCACACAAGAAGGCTCAAAGACTCAGACTCATCCTTGTTTTTCAGTCACTCCACAACTGATTACTTGCCAAGTCTTGTTGAGTCTGTTTATATTATTTGCATGTCCATCAACTTCTCAGTAGACCCAGCCTCTAGTCATCTTTCACCTGAGTCTTTTCTAGTAATTGCTACTAAGTTAATCTCAAGGTTTTGATTGTATCATTATAAAGACATTCAATGATTCTCTAATACTTGCCACTGCCTCACATATAAAATCTTCATTCATTAGCTTGACACATGAGATTATCTATTACATTACATAACTCCAAACTTCCTTTCCAGGCTTAGTTCATACTGCTCCCTGTTATAGTCTAGCCAAGTTGGGAGACTCTCCATTAAAGAGTCTCTGAGCTTCATCACTATTTTGAATATTTCTGTAATTTTATTTTTTAATGCTTTCACTCAACCTAGAACACCACTTCATTTATCCTCCATGTTTCCTTCTTAGGTAGCCCCCATTAGGACATTATCTTTCCTCTATTTTCACCTTCTTTATACCCTTCTTATCGCAGGTGACACATCTGTAAGTTATTATGATAATGTGCACAATGGCTTCTCTTCTTCGCTAGACTGTAAACTCCTTAAAGACAGGTACTGAGCTGGTCTCTAAGTTTTTCTTTCTCACCTGAGTATCTGAGTACCTAGTGCACAATTTGTCACGCTATAGATGCTTAATAAATATTTTTGAATTGAATAAATTCTGCCTAAAATTTGCCCATGAGATGATTGATGGGTCTTATAAAAGAAGCAACCAAAAAGGAAGGTGGAGGAACAGATGAGACATAAAGCAAGCAGACAAGCAGTCTTATGACCTGGAGAAACAAAGACTAGAGTATCCTCCAGCAGAGATCTAAGGAAGTAATGTGGATTTGTTTTCAATTGTGGAGAGTGCTAACTGCAGGCTAAGGGACTCTTAGGGAAGAATACTTGACAGGGGTGCTTCCCATAGAATTTAGCATACTGCGCAACATTAGTTCTGAGTAAAATGAGTAGCTGTTAGCTATTTAAATTGGGGGTTCTACGGTCAAATAATTGGAGAAAATCTGACACACAAAAATGAAAAGCATTCTTCATTGTACCACTTCTTAAATCTTTCATTTAGTAATGTATGACTTTCCAGGAGAATCTGCAGCTTGTGGTATTTCCTGCACTTATGTGACCACACAGTCTTTTATCACAGAGCATCTTGTAAGAACAGCATTTCTGAGGAACTCATGTTGGGAAACACTACATGACTGACCCTCTGCAACTTGATATTTTGTGAGCTTTTAAATAAGAAACTGAAGGCAATTCTAATATTCAGTACCTTAGAAATGGAAAAAATAAATTAGCTGGCCCATAAAATGGCAAAAAGGGCACTTCTCTTTCAAGCATCCAAATAATGTTATCTGCTCCACAGTCCCCTCTCCTGAGGATTTCTCAGACTATCAGTTATTTGTTGCCTGTTTCTAGCTCTAGCCTCCACTAACCACCCCTCTTCCCTATTCCCACTTTGTGAAACATGTTTTTTGTTGTTGTTGTTTGGAGGGATTTTCTTAGCAATCCAAGCAAGGCGGGAAAAAGAAAATTAACTACACATACAACTCTCAGACTCATAATTTAAAATAGGTTTACCATGACTTGAAAGTGTTGCTAGAGCAACATATATATCGAACAGATATTTTGCCTGAGGGCACAGAAAAACTGATCAGAATGGAATAGAGTTAATATTCTATCTGGTCTTTGATATTTCATAGTTGTGGCCCATTTTTTTTCCTAAATGCCATGACATTTACTTAAGAATGTTCAAAATAATACTTTAAATTAATAAGCACCAAATACCACATGACTTTCACACATATGCCAAAATAGGCTTACCCTTGTAATCCCTAAGAACTGCCCCTTGGAATATTTTAAAGGCCAAATGCAAGCTGCCTTTGCAGTGTTTAAGGATAATGAATTCCTCAAAACTGTTCTTTTAGGGAAAGAAATGTGTGTGTGTGTGTGTGTGTGTGTGTGTGTGTGTGTGTGTGTAAAATCCATTTAATGAAATGCTTTTCCAATAGATGAAGAGTGTCCCAAATTAACCCAAGATAAAAGTTCATATGTGGAGATCTTCTGGCAATTTAGAATCAAGATCATTAGAGATTAATAGGAATTATTATATACTGATTATGCAGATGTATAAATATGGTATAATCTTTAATCATTCATGGACTTTCAATTATTTTTCTATTATTCCAGTTTTTGTTGGTTTTCTTCTAAACATTCAAATGTTCTAGCCTGAACTGATCATCAGGTAAAAACATTTTAATAATTTTTTTTTTCCTGAAAGCCTTATGGTATACTTTACCTGAATGCCCCAGAATCAGGAACCATCATTAAGAACCTAGGCACAGCACAAATAATGTTGGAAAGAATTCAATCAGTAGCTTGATTTTGTGTAGGGACTAAAATCTTCTGATACAAAGGAGGCTGTCCCAAACTCCTACAACTTTGGCTACCCTCTGCATAAGTCAACATCTTGCTCATCTGATTATTTCACTTGAAGAGTATCTTGGAGAAGACAGGACCTGGTCTTCTGGTTCACCACATGCAAAAATCTCATTCTTTCATGATCAGTGAAAGCTGACAATGGCTAAATCTGCCCCACAGACAAACTATACAACTGCAAGTTTACAGATATTCAATCACCAGAGAAAATCACTGCTTTCAAAATGCAAGCCTACTGGTTGCATTCCTCCAGAACAAAAGGGTGTCAAGGGCAGAGAATTTGACTTTCATTCACCAATGATTCACCAGTGCTTTGTGGAGTGCCTGGAACACGGTTATGTGCTTAATAAGTATTTGTTGACTGAATAAATGATTCCGTATTTTCTACTCTTGCCATATCATCATTCAACTCTAGTATAGATATTTAATCTAATATGTTATTGACACTTTTTTTGAAAGGGGAGGAGTAGTTTTTCATTACCCCATCCACAACAGAGCCTAGATTGGTGTTCTGCTCAGAATAGGTGCTCAGTTTATTTGTTAAATGAAAGAATGGCTAAAACTATCTTTTAACTTTTTAGAGCATTTAGTTATTGAGTTACCTATCTCATCTTATGCCAAAGAACTAAGTAACTCCTCTAGTCTCAACTGCCCAGAAGGTCAGCTTCCATTTAGGGGCAGGCCTACTGGCCTCAGATCCTTATATCTTTGGGGACAGTTTACTCACTAGCCATCCGTGAAGTACCCAACCTTCCCCAAGCAGGAATGCTCGTCGGAGTGTGCTTTCAACAATACTATGGTTCTCACCTACCATAAAATCAGGACAATTCCCTTTTGGTTCTGTTTCCTCTCCAGGTACTTTATGGCTCCAACCAGCGGGGAGAGCCTTGTCTTGCTCACCTCATTCAATTCTGTGACATGAATCTACCGTGTTTTATGAATGGGTTAGAATCTGAGCCTTGCACTGGAGCAGGGATGGACAACTGCAGGCAGTCACACCCAGGCACAGAAACTGTGTGACTGAAAAGCAGTGGCCAATTTTTGAGACGGCCACAGACAGCAAAAATCTCACTCTGATGCTGATGTGAGAGGAATGTCAAGACAGATTTCCATGGGGCATTAAGTAACGAAAGGGACTCAGAATCCCTCACTGCTAATGTGAAGGAGACATATGATTATTCATCAGGAGCCTGAGCTATGGCTCCATTTTGGCCCACGCTAGCCATTATGAGATGAAATCAGATGAAAGTTACTCATTTCCTTCAAATCCATATTATTCAATGCCGTTTTATAAAATAAAATAGCTTTGACATGATCTTTTACTTCCAGGGAAATAATAATAAATGAGTCTTTCCCCAGAGCAGGCTGAAGACCCTCACTTTCTTCACCACATCTTTGCTGCACTAACATTTTTAGCACCATTCTTGCTGATGTGTCACAGTCGTTGTCAGTGACTCCATCTCACTTATCCTTTTCATCACAAGGCACACCCTGACTCCCTCTTTCCGAGGCTATGCTGACCTGCCTTAATGACTTGATCCTCCTCCAGGCACATAGCTCCTGTCTTGTACCCAATGATAGCCACGTCAGCCAAAATGCTCAGAGTCATAACCAGAGTTAAGTACTCATCTTTCAGGGCACGAGAAAACCCTGTAAAATAACGCTCTGGCATGTCCCAATCTGAAATGTGAGTTTTAGTTTCTAAAAACATCATTTTATATGCAGAAACCAAGTTAACCAACTTTTATTTGGTTCATGAGAGGAAAAAGGAAAGGGTGGCCCCAAGGAGCCCAAGCCAGTAAGGAGGCATATGTGTTGCCTGGGTTTGAGGGAGGAAGGGAAGAAGTGGCCAAATGAGAGGGTCCTTGAAGCGACTGGCCCTTAGCCAGTTCTACGTTTCCTGGTCATTATAGGTAGATTGTATCTGCCCAGCTGGACTGTCGCTCTTTGAAGGCAGAGGTGGCACTGTGGTGTAATGGAAAAGAGGATAGGTTCTAGAGTTCCAGCAGCCCAGGTTAAAAATCCCATTTCCTCCACTTTCCAGCTGTGTGAGTCTGGGAAAGTTATCTCAGTCTCTGAGACTCAGTTTCCTTATCTGTGACCCAGGGGTTAATAATAACTTCCCTTCAGATCTTCTGTACAACACTGTACCTAGAGTCAACAATAATGTATTGTACACTTAAAATTTGTTAAGCGAGTAGAGCTCATATACAATGGAATATTACTCAGCCATAAAAAGAGCAAAATAATGCCATTTGCAGTGACATGGATGGACCTAGAGATTGTCATACTGAGTGAAGTAAGTCAGACAGAGAAAGACAAATATATGACATCGCTTATATGTGGAATCCAAAAAAAATGGTACAGATGAACCTATTTACAACACAGAAATAGAGTCACAAATGTAGAAAACAAACATATGGTTACCAAGGGGGAAAGAGGGTGGAGGGATAAATTGGGAGATTGGGATTGAAATATACACACTAATATATACAAAACAGGTAACTAATAAGGACCTATTGTTTAGCACGGAACTCTACTCAATACTCTGTAATGACCTATATGGGAATAGAATCTAAAAAAGAGTGGATATATGTATATGTAGAGCTGATTCACTTTGCTGTACAGCAGAAACTAACACAACACTGTAAATCAACTATAGTCCAATAAAAATTAATTAAAAAAAAAAGGGTATAGTTCTTGTTAAGTGTTCTTACCACAATATAAAATAAAAGCAAACAAAAAAAAATCTCCGTCCAGATTTTGTGAGGCTTAAATGGAATACTGTAAAGTAAAGTAACGACTGGACTTGGAACACAGAAGGTGCTCAAGAGCCTTATTAAGTGTAGCCTATAATTATTAATTGTGCCTCCCTCAGTGTCATGCAAATACTAGGAAAACAATGCATATAGGAAATTGTTATATGGGAATTGTGACATTTTCATTATTGTTTTGCTGGTGTAGAGCATGGTGCTTGGGACCCAGGAAGCTCTCAACTAATATTTAGGCACATAAATTAGATTCATCAATTAGTTTTTGTGAGACTCATGTAGGTCTCAGATACACCTTGGTAACAGATAAATTAAAAAATAAATAGAAAAAAGTACAATTTGTACCTTTCAGTAGGACAGGGATAAGGCACAATGTTGCTTACAGAAATGGAAGTGTTTCTCAGATGAGTCCTGAAGTTCCTGCCATGTCAGACAGCAAAAACTTGGCTTTCCATAATAAGATTTTCTTTGAACAAAGTATTATACTATAAAGAATCTACTAGGATGGTGATCTTAGCCTCTACTGCTTAACTGATTTGCATTCATTCAGCATGTCTTTGAGCATCTCTACTAAAACTCTAAAATGTGTTTAAGTGCTTTGCAGTTTATAAAATGCATTACTAAATTCATTATCTCATTTCAACATTGCTGTGAGGTCGATAACATCATTCTCCTCCATTATGAAGATCAGGAAGCTGGGAAGCCATGTATCCAAAGATACACAGGTAGTCAGTTACAGAGCTGACACCCGAGCACAAGTATTCTGATTCCCAAGCCTAGTGTCCCTACCCCACCTGGGGGGAGCACACTGCCTCACCCACATTCCTGCTCAGACTATACTACACAAAAGAAGAGAGAAAGGGAAATGGAGGATTGTTCAGTCTTACTCTGCATTCCAAATGTGCTCTGAATATTGAGGCCAATATGTTATTTGGCCATTTCTTTTTACTGTCACCATGGATTACTGAAGAACACAGTTTTGGTGTTCATTTCAGTCTCATCATTATCTAGGGGATAGGAGGGGAAAATCCATTATCATTTAATTTCATCCTCATTAGTGTTCAGGTCTGGCATGTCTTACCTGCTTCTGTACTACATCTCTTAATCAAACATATTCCTGGCATTGGAATAACTGTATCAGAAGGAGAAGAAAAGCAGGCAGGGTGAAGGAGAAAGTTTAAAGGCAGTAAATGGTTGGTTCTGTATCATGGGGGAGAGTGAAAATTTAGGGCACAATTTGGCTTCATGTTAAGGAACCATGTTTATATGTTCATGGTACGTATTATTATCTCCATTTAATACTAGAGGAATGAGATAAGTTAAGAAACTTGGCCAAGGTCACACAGCTAGTAAATGGCAGATCAAGAATTCACACTCATTAATGCAAATCAAGCTAAATTAAAAGTGTTGTATTTAGAACCCATATCTATTTCTTGGATGCCCACAGGGATGAATCTCGGAATAGCAATTGGGTTTTAGGTGCTAGATCATTCTCATTAGATGACAGCAGCTTCCTGAATTGCTGTGTTGAGAAAGGATTCTGAGGTCTTGATCCAAGTCAGGAAAGAGTGCCAGTTCAATCTGTTATGTCTACAACGGGTGTGCAAGCCAGAGTGAGGCCATGAGTGCTCCATGTTTCAGGACCTTCACTCTACCTATTGACAGCAGAAAATAACTAGTGCTCATCATAATTTACAGTAATTTTTAACCTTATAGGTCATACTGAAGGCTTGTTTCCACCTCTATTCACTAGCTGAGCCAAAACACATATAACCTTCTAAAAACACCTACAACTCCAGGTATCTAAGAGTTTGCTGCAAATGAACAAGGTACCATCATTTGCTTCCTTCAGCGCACAAAGCAAAACTCAGTTTCACCAGATAAAATGAACTTCCCATAAGTTCATGTGAGGTAGCTATTTCTCTTTTTTACTGAAATGACCGTCCGAAGCTGTACTTTCATGGCAAAAATATCACACTATTACAAAAAATACAATAACAAAACAATATTTACACCTACCCAAAGTGCATCTCAGTAACTCTCTTGGCATCAGCGATGCATCTGGAGTTTTATAACACAGAGCAAACTAACGTACCTTTTTTATAGAGCCATGCTATGAAAAAGAAAAAAAAAACTGAGCAGAGAAGGAAGAGGGAAGGTATCTTCCAGTCTAGCAGTAAATCTTGCAATTAAACAACCTGGAAGGGACCTCAAGATCATCTATTTCCAATCCCAGGTGAAGAAGAGTCTCTTCAAAGCTTGAGCCACACTGACCTCTGCAGATGTCTGTGCAATGCTGGCCTTTCAAGCTAACTCATCCTGCCTCATTATCCTCACAATATACAGTGCTGTCCACTCACTTCCTTTCACATTCATTTAAGTACCTCTTATATCACTCCAGAGAGTCTGAAGGGAAAGTGTCCCAGAAGTAAAAAGATTTATAGTTAAATACACACACACAGTTTGTGGCCCTGAGAATTTCAGGTCTTCTTTCAAGGTCACGGTGGCAGAAGATGAGGGTCAACCTGCTGATTGTGTATGAAAACAAGATTATAAAAGAGGTGTAGATGCCACCTACAATTCCACTACCCAATTTTGAAAAATGTGTCATTTTTCAGTTCTTTTAGAGAGGTTATCTGACAATTTGAAAATATCTGAAATTTGAAATATGTAAAATTTTAAGTATCGAATTGCCTCTCAGTGACATGGACTTGGCAAGAGAAGCTTTGTTCTACTGTCTGCTCTGCCTCCACACCCTCCCCAGCCAGCAGCCCTCAGCAGATGTGAGCCAGACCAAGCTGCATAATGGCTGAGACCCCTCCAGCAGGTCCTGCATGGGGTAGAAGTATAAAAATCATTACCAAACATCACAAAACAGAGTAAAGGATCTTCAGACAAGGGAGTGTAAGAGCCTCCAACCAACTCAGAGTCAGAGAGAAGATGTGGGAGATTCACTGAATTTTAGAGCTGCAAGGGGCCTTAAAACAGTAGCATTAAGGCTTTAAATTCAGTTAGTCGGCTTAAACCTTAGCTCTGCTCATACTAGCTGTGCTAGTTATGTTATGGTAGCTGTTACTATCTCCACCAGCCCCTCTGCATTAGAGATGAGGAACTTGGTCAAAGAGGCGAAGTCTTGCCCAAGGCAACCCAGTAAGTTGAGTGGACGCTAAGCAAACAAAATGGTCCCCAGGAGGGCAGCAGCCTGATTTTGTTGACTGGCCAAGATGTTTCCCCATGTGCAGAGTTCTGCATCTTTCGTTATTCAGGATGCCTGCTATGAAACTTTATTCCCTCTCAGAGGAGGCCACACATCAGCAATGTTCTTTTATAGGTATGAACTCATAAAGTTCACAGAATCTGTTTATTCTGCCCTTGAGGCAGACTGAGGTAGTTGCGAAGTGAAATGAAATTTAATTCAGCTCAGCTTTTGTTTATGTAAGTCCTTACAGTAGCACTGCATACCACTTTGCTTTTTACTTTTGTTTTATGCCTTATCTGAAATCATCTGTTCTGTCCACTCATTCAAACAGGTATTGAGTATCTGTTATGAGGCTAACACTATGCTAGATCTTATGAGCACAAAATAGATATACAAATATACACACACACACACACATATATATATACATACACACACACACACACACACACACACACACATACATACATATAGTGGCATCTCCACGGTTCCTATAATAAAGGAACTTACAATTTTAACTAGTGGAGATGCTTCAGATGTACCTTAAAGGCCTGACTGGCAGATGTGAAGAAGCAGCGTTTGGGGCAGAAGGAAGGCTTTGGAGTCAGGTAAACCCAGCTCCATCACTGCTAGTTGTGTGACCTGGGGAAAGCCACTTAACCTCCTTAGCCCCACTTTCATCCTATAAAATAAAGATAATAACAGTATCTTACAAATATTTCTTATAGAGTTACTGTGATGATTTAAAAATACATATAAATCACTCCACACAATGCTTGGTAGATACTAAGCACTCGTATCTACAAATGTTTGCTATATATGTAGTTTAAGTAGTGAGTTCAGAACAGATTTGGAGATTCCAGTTCATTTGAAACACAAGTTAGGAGGTAAGGTGCTGTTTAGTTATGTTGAAGCCAGAGATTAGGTTGTGCTTAAACCATTTTGGAGGCAGTCTGCTAACTAAATATTCACTTTTTCAAGTGTTGGGTTGAACAGAGTCACATTTTAAGAAACTTAATCAGGTAAGTGGATGGACTGGAGAGGAAAGAGAATAAAGTCAAGGAGACTAGTTATAAAAATAATAATCTTGTCAGGTGTCTACAAGATTTCAAATATAGTGCCTAGAAAAGTAGAGTATTCAGGCTGAGCAACAGAATCAAGAGAGGAAAGACAAAGGGTCCAATTCCCTACTTTTCAGCAAATATTTTTAAAGTCAGGGCTTGTGAGTAGCAGGAAAACATTCAGTACACATCCTTTCTTATATCCAAGTGGACCATTTTTCCAAAAAGGCAGCTTCAGATGAATCAGAATTCAAATGCATGCATGTCCAGGCGGTATCACTTACTGCTTTGTGCTATCTGCTCTGACACCTATTATATAATCTCTAGCCTGGCTGCTTGCTCTCTTAAAGGAATGGATAATGTAGATAGAAGTCATAAGGATTCAGATCTTTATGCCAATTCCTTGAAGATAATATTACATGTGCTGAGGCCACTACAGTTCAATGTGAGCATGTCCTTCTGAGCTTGTGAATGAATGTTGATTTGAATGATTTGGTAGTAATCCAGAATAGCTTCTGTTCTTGACAGAGAGCATGAGCTGAAGGGGACCACACCTTCCTTTCTAGTTCTTCCTAATCTGACAGCTAAGAATCCACCCTCCTTTCTATATACCCTGTATACAAATAACCCTTAGAGCTCTACCTATCACGTATTGAGCACCTGCTGTATGCCAGGCATTGTACAAAGCACTTTAGAGCCATTATCTCCTGTTATCCCCTTAGCCTCCCTATCAGGTAATTATCATCCCCATTCTAACAGCAATAGACTGTGACCCAGATGGGCAAAATTGCCCAACGCCACTCCAGCAGCTAGTGGCAGAGCCATGATTCAAATCAAACTTAAAGATATATTAAAATAACATGTTTGGGTGTAGAATTGGGACTAGAAAAATTGAAGAAGAATAAATCATATTCCAGTGTTTACAAAGTACTCATTAGCTGTGAATGGAAATTAAGATACCAATTACAGTGTGCTGCCTCTTGTTGTAATCTCTTCATAACGTGTTGAAAGGATATCTGATTTTATTAATTTTAAAACTTCAGAGAAGGATGATTATTCAACTCTAATCTTTAGGAAACACTGCAAAGATACAGATAATTAGACACTCTTCAATGAAATGAAGATGAAGCTTGTGGTCTAGTCAGCAGGTCCTACTGTGTGAATTCTTTTCTTCCAGGAGCAGTTAACAAACATGTGTATGGGCAGAGTTGTGTCTCCCCAAATTCACATGTTGAAGTCCTAACCCTCAGTATCACAGAACGTGACTATATTTGGAGATAGGGCCTTACAGAGGTACTTAAGGTACAATGAGGTCATGAGGGAGGACCATAATCCAGTATGACTGGTGTCTTTACAAGAATAGGAAATCTGGGCACAGACAAGCAGAAAGTGAAGACACAGGGAGAACACGGACATCTGCAAGCCAAGGAGAGAGGCCTCAGAAGAAACTAACCCTGCTGACACCTTGACCTCAGAATTATAGCCTCCAGAAGAGTGAGAAAATAAATTTCTGTGTTTAAGCCACCCAGTCTGTGGTACTTTGTTACAGCAACCCTAGCAAACTAATATAGCATCCTTGGGTTCATCCACACTCCAGAACCTGGCCTCCCTTGTGAGGAAAAGCTTATTAGTGCATTGACTAAGATGGACAAAACAGTGACAAGGAAATGCTTTGGAGGCTTGGGAGTTTAGTGACAAAGTGTCCTATCTTAGGTTTCAACAAAATAGAGGAAGAGGATAGACGATTCAGTCTGTAGTGTTGTTTTCATTTTACTGTCTCCAGATACCCATGTAATGGGCTCATGAGACCCTGATGCAGAACTGGATCTCCATGCCCCTCTCACTGCTCCTCCGCTGGACCAGAGGGTCCACGTCACTTTCTCCCTTTCCTCTGAAGGGCCAGAGAGCTGTCTGTCCTTCCCCTCTGAACCTTTAACTGAAAAATCTTTCATGACACTTTCTATACCACTGAGTCTACCTCTGTACAGAGTCTAGCCTGGCCTCCCCTGATTGTGTCTTCATGTTCTACTTTTGTATCTGAAGCTACTGTCAGATAATGAAGTGCTCTAAACACAGTTAAAGGAACTACTACACTGACGCAGTCTCACAATTTAAATAGTTTTCTGTCTTTATGTCTTATGCTAGATCTCTAGCCTTTGATCTCACCTTTTTGATAATTGTGCCATTTTCTTCTAACAGATCTAAAATACTAAAAGCAATAATTTCTATTTATGGAGTACCTATGATGAGCCTGGCACTTCGTATTATTAGCTCTAATCCTCAAAATTATCCTAAAGGTTAAGTATTAACATTTCAATTTTATCGATGAGACACAAAAGACCATAAAGAGGCCATAATGGAACTGATATTGGAACAAAGGTCTGATAGTAAAGCCCAGACTTTACTCATTGGACATGTGTTTTCTAACTGTGGTCATTCTCATGTCACTATCATAACTTTTACCATATCTACATACTATCTGTACTATTATCTATTGAACATTTTTCTTTAAATAGCCTCAAATTTTTACCTTAACGTTGTCTTAAGCAGTATGCAACAGCTATACTTTTATATAGCTCAGTGAGACAACTATACTTTTAAAATAGACATTAAGATGAATATAACCTTACAACACATTTCACAAGAATATATACTAAAATAAATAAGCACACAAATCTAGAATAAAATATGATCATCCATGTACCACCTAAAATTATCTGTGAGTCACCAAGAGTATGGGTATCATAGTCTGTGAAATACTGCACTACAAACTGATGCCACTTATGAACAAAATAACCCACGGCATAGCCCAGTGCAAGCCTTGATGTTTTTCCAGAAGCTACGATATACATGTTTTAAGCAAGTTGTGCAGCCACCTGGCAGTAGCTTCAAATTCAGAGCTCTGACTGATGGGTATTGCAGGCTACAATATTTTTGAAGTAACGTGCTCCATTCTCCTGTTTTCTCCTGCTGATTCGTCAGCTGCTCAGTCCCTCTTAATATTAATATGGGAATTAGAAAACCAACCCAGGGCCAGAGGCAGCACAGCTGCCAAGATGTAGGAGGGCTGGCCTTGCAAGGCTAACCGAGTACACACAGTTATCGCAGAGGTCAACCTCCTGACCTCCTTCACAGCCTCCTGACGGGGACAGTGAAGAGATGTCAGGAATGGAGAGCAGCTGGTCCACCTGATGGATCTTGTGCCTGTTTCCAAAAATATCTCCCTCCCTGCCTGCCTCTGGAGTCTGAAGTTCTGCTGCAATAAATACATTGCTATGACTTTTTTTTCGAATTTCAAGAGTCATCTATTAGGCTATAAATAACCTGTAGGAGAAATAACACTGTAAGTTACTATTAACTAGTGTTATGCTACTAGCTTCTGGGTGGCAGTTAGGGACATGTGAACAGAAGGGTTGGTTGGGAGATGAGGGAAGGGTATGTTAAAGGCTACTGGAAACAAAGTAGGACTGTGTCAAAGAAAACTGTCTCCTTCCCTCCTCCAGGCTCCTTGACAGAATCCCTCCCTCCCCCCACTTCCTCTGATCTGGGGTTTTCCTTTGTTGTCAGGCACCCTCTTACCTGGACCAGGAGCTTCTGCAGCAGGGTCCATACCTCCTGCTTGCAAGGGCAGCAGATATGTTTAGCACAAACAAGTCTGTGTGGTCTGGCTATTTTTTAAAAATTTAATAAAATCTTAGACCACATTAACACAAAAGTAGTTTCCAGATCGAGGGAGCTAACACTCGCCCGTGTTGGACTCTAGTCAGAGCGAATGTTTCATGCTCAGTTCTGGCATCATAGTTTAAGTATATCGTCTGTGATAGTTACTTTTATGGCAACTTGGTTAGATGACAGTGCCCAGTTATTTCATCAGACACTACTTTAGGCATCGCTGTGAAGGTACTTTATAGATGTGGTTAACTTTAAGCAGCTCACCATTGATAATGTAGGTGGGTGGGCCTCATCTAATCAAGTGAAGGCCTTCAGAGCAAAAACTGAGGTTTCCCAGGAAGAAGAGATTCTGCCTCCAGACTGCAGCATCAGCTCCTGCCTGAGCTTTCACAGCCTGCTGGGGCCTGCTCTACAGATTCTGGACTTGCCAGCGCTGGCAACGGCATGGGCCAATTCCTTAAAATAAATACATATTGGTTCTGCTTCTCTGAAGAACCCTGACTGATACACCACCCAAATGGAGCATGTGTGGGGAGGGAGGCAGCCAAGACTTCAAGGGATCTGGAAACCAGGAAGGTCTGGAAATGACAGTATGTGAGGAGAGGCTGAAGGCACTACAGATATTCAGTCTGGAAGAAGAAGGTCTAAGTGGGATCTGACAGCTTCCTTCATATATTTGAAGGTCTGAAATGCAGAAGAGAGATCAGCCGTGTTCTGTGCTGCCCCAGAATACAAAACTGGATCCTAAGGTTAGAAGTTACAGTGGGTAGACTGGCAATCAATAAACACAAGAACTGAACCATTTGAACTGGATCAGCTCCCAGGGACCAGCTTTCTAAAAGGACTGTGATACGTGGCAGGAGATTAAAAAAGATTCTTCTTGATTAGGTGAGAAGAGAGAGTATGACCTGGAGGCTCCTATCCAGCTTGACAGTTCCCCGATCAAAGCCACCATTTACTGAGTCCTCCCTGCGTGCCAGACACTGTGCTCAGCACTTAGATATCTGATTTCACAACGTCATCCTCCCAACTTCTAAGGTGGCCTTAGTGCCCTCACTTTAAAGACAGGAAAAATAAGGCTCTTGGAAGCTCAGTAACTGGTCCAAAGTCAACCAGTAAGTAGATTTCAAAGCTAGGTTTCAAACCCAGGCCCACCTGACTCCCCAGACTCCCCTGGGAAGCCACTGTGTAGAGGGCAACTCTCTGTGGAAACACTCTCCTCACCCTGTGAGAGAAGGACTCAAAATCTCATGCATGAGCCACAAGTCATTGTCTGTTCAATCCTTAGTACATGCACCCTAATTATATGTTTCTCTGCCTTGAGTACAATGTAGTGAATTCATCTGTGATGGGGCCATGCTTTATTTTTCAGAGCATTAAAAGTGAAAGAATTGTCTTCTTTCATGAAACAAATGCTGGTTGATCACAGGTACTAGTCATCCAGGAATACAGCAACAAACAAGATAGACACGATCCCAGCCCCATCAGATACATACATCTACAGAGAAGGTAAATATTAAATTAAAATGTATTGATGGACCTCCCTGGTGGTACAGTGGTTAAGAATCCATCTGCCAACGCAGGGGACATGGGTTCGAGCCCTGGTCTGGGAAGATCCCACATGCCACGGACCAACTAAGCCCATGCGCCACAACTACCGAGCCTGCGCTCTAGAGCCCGTGAGCCACAACTGCTGAGCCCGCGAGCCACAACTACTGAAGCCCGTGAGCCTTCAGCCTGTGCTCTGCAACAAGAGAGGCCACCGCAAAAAGAAGCCCACGCACCGCAACGAAGAGTAGCCCCCGCTCGCCGCAACTAGCAAAAGCCCCAGTGCAGCAACGAAGACCCAATGCAGCCAAAAATAAATTAATTAATAAATTAAAAAAAAAAACTTACCATTTAAAAAAATGTATTGATAAGTATTTAATTACAATTGTCATCAATGCTGAGAAGGAGAACAGAGTGCTCGGAGAGTGAGTAACGGGTGGGTCCTTATTTCATCTGGAGGGTCAGGGAAGACATCCTTCAGTAAGTAATTGCCAGGGTAAGAGCTGAAGGATGTACAGTGCTCAGCCAGGTGCAGTGTATAGCAAGGCCCTGAAATAGGAAACCACTTGGAGCACTGAAGAACTGAAAGAAAGCCAGGGTGCCTGACTTCTTATTAATAAAGAGGGCAGTGGCATCAGATGCAGCCAGAGAGGTGGACAGAAGCCACTTCATGCAAGGCCATGTAGAATATGTAATTTTCTAAATGAACCAATGAATGCATAAGGACAGAGATAACTTGGTGGCTTGGGACATCCCAATCACATAGTCCTCAATGCAGTTGCACATGGAGGTTGGGTGGTATGTACAAACAGCACAGCAGACCTGACACTGCTATGCCTAAAAGTCCTGTTTGCAAGGTTGGCCCTTGGCTGGCAACAGGACACCTGGATATTGAGAAGATTCCCACCCTTCCCAGAACTGATGAGAGTGGCTCACTGTGTCTAAACTGTACAAACAATATGGTTTTTGCTGAACACCTGCTTTCTTTCTGGGAGTCTGGAATTCTGGTATGTGCTAGGCAGAGGGTGCCTACATGACTAGTCCGCAGTAAAAACCCTGGGCACTGAGAGTCTAATAAGCTTACATGGTAGACAGCATTTCACAAACATTTTCACAACTACTGCTGGGGGGATTAAGCATGTCCTGTGTGACTCTACTGGGAGAAAGCACAGAAGCTTGTATTTAGTTTTCTTTAGGCTTTACCCCATGCATCTCATCCTGTTGTTGATTTTGCTTTGTGTCCTTTCCCTGTAACACATCTTAGCCATGAGGATGACTGTATAAGTCTTTTGAGTGTTCCTAGTGAATCACCAAACCTAGTGGGGCAGGGGAGGGTGGTCTTAGGGACCCCTGATACAGGGCTTGTGACCTTGCTGACCCCAAAGCCTATAGTGACCATGTAATCAAAGCTTCCCTTCCAACCACTGAAGGGCTTACAAAGGTGGGTTAGAATGGGCAACTCTCACCTCGGCAGTTGCTTCACGACTCTAAGGTCTAGAAATGTCTACACTGAGCCACGGCTGGGTAATGAGAATTTAAAGACATATACTAACTTCCAACAAAGATTAATAATAAATATTAAACAACCACCTGCAATCCCCAGTGCCACTGCCCTGCATTTGCCCAGGAACATGGCATCTTACCTTCAGGAGTTCAGAAAACCAATTTCATAATGCTCTATAGCTTTAATTTATCTGCCTTTATTAAAATGCAGGTTGTGCCAATGAATGTAATAAGGTCATTTTCATTTTATATCTTTATATTAAGCCAGTCAACGTTACGGTCTGAATGGCCTCTTTCTCTTATACTTTCAATTTATTATTCAAAACCTAGGAAAGTTGGTCATTTCTTTGTACTTTATATTCTGTTAATTGCAAGAACTAGCAATACAAACATACTAGAAAACCACAAAGGCAAATTTTACAAAATATATGCCAACTTCACTATCTCCAGTAGAGCAAGGCTTAAAACTGGATATTGCTTACTAAATACTTTTGTTTCTTTGAGTAAATGAAAATCCAATATACTTACTCTGCCATTCTCAGGAGAGGAAAACAGCAAATAAAATATTGATGAGATAAGAAATGGCATGGAAGACAAATCTTTCTTTCTAAAGTAAACAACCAAACAACACTACTGGTCTTCTTTCCCTGGAATCCGGCCATCTTGCTCACATTATCAAAGCAAGTATAAATTCCTATCACAGCACTTACTCTCCTCCCATGAACTTCCACTTGGAAGAGTCAGAAAGCTCTCAAACTTGACGTCTCTGAGGAGCCCGGCATGCTGTTCCTATGGAGATGCTCACTGATATAGATCTATAGAATGCCTTCACCTTTGCTGAGTACAGTTAGAATCCTTTTAGGAAATCAATCAATATTTACTGGGCACCTACTTCATGCAAAACATGTGCTGTGTCCTGAAAGTGACATAGTCCTTGATATCTAGAAACCATCAGCCTTAGGTGTGTAATCACACACTGCAATCCAATGAAACAATAGAAAGGCTATGTTGTTAAGTAAGAAATGCAGATTACTATTACGAGTTCAGAAAGGAAAGAACCCTCTGAGGATGTAAACATCTTTACAGGAAGGATCTACACTGAAATATGAAGTCTGGTGGTATACAATGCTCCAAGGTGGGAGATCATTTCCGATGGCGTTGATATGTGCATAGATGCACATTCAGGAGACAATGAGTAGACTAAGGCGGCCGAGGGGAGACTGTGTTTAACGGAATAATGCACAATAAGGCTGGGTAGGCAGCTGCAGCCAGGCTGAGGACAGCCTAGAATGCAGTCTAAGAAGGCTGGCATTCCTCTTGCTGGTGAGGGAAGACCACCAAAGGTGTCTGCAGAGCAGAGGACTTTTGCTTTCAATGTGGCATTTGTGGATGCTTCATCTGGAGGTGTGGTATAAGAATGACAAAACTGAAGAGAGGTATGAAAGAGGCTGTAAATCATTGAAACAGAAATCTGGAAATTTCAGCATAGCATGCCTACTGAAATAAGAAGAGGTCGAATTAGCTTGCAAACATGCGAAACAGAAAAAAAGAAATGGATATGAGAGGCTAAATGACAGCACAGCCAATAAGCACTGGAGACACTTTATGATATGAAGGTCCCACAAACGAAGTTTTAAAAAGTTGGTTTTAATACTACACTCATATAATGTGCTAAAATTCTAATTCATAGCCTTCATTATAATTGTAACAGAATAACTATTAGTGTAATTTGATTTATTGTTATTCTTTTATAGCCCATAAATTTCTGCAGGCTGGGATTGTGTCTCAAGTACCTGGTGTAGGGCGTGGCATACTGCAGTTGTTCAAAAACTGGAATTAATATATAGGCATATTAGGACGAGGGGATAACTTGAAAAAATATATGATAAATCAAATTTTAAACAAGGTGAATTAGAGGTGAAATGTCTAGCAGGAGTAGCTTATTTATAACACACTCAACTACACTTAGGTGGTAAGGCTTGTAAGCAATTGATAGATCAGATCTTACATGATATTTTGCAGGTGACATTTGTATAAATCTCTGCAATAATGAACTGTACCATATGAATGAGTTTTATTGTCAAAGGTAACAGTTGTTGAAGAATCTCAAAGCTAATGGATGAAGAAAACATGTTCAAGTAGGATTGTCAAGTAAGGGTGACTTTTCATGCTAAATTATTGAAAATGCTTCTAACTGGCTTCAACTGCTTTCAACATTGTATGTCTTTGAAGCCCCGTTCCCTCTTAAGTCTCCATAGCTTTGAAATCATTCTGCACGCAAGTATAAAATTAATCCTTCTGCTTAAACTACCACTTTGATGAATGAATGAATGAATGAATGAGAGCTCTGACCCCTGGGAGATTTAGGAGACCATCAGTGCTGCTACTGATGGGCTGCTGCTGACTGGCTAAGTCTTAGGCCCCAATCACCAACACAGAATTCTGTGACTCCATCGCTCACTCCACCTTTCTAAACAATGGGACCACTAACCTATTCTAAATACTTTGAGAGCATATCATTAAGTGAATTCATTAAAAAACATTAAAATATCTATTGCTGCTCATAGCGAAATATCACTTATCTAAAAAACATTTGTCTAATCACCTCAATTACCTAAAGCAATCCTGGAACCAAGGAGATTAAGGAAAGTCATCAAAATTCATACAACATGTCTATGACTGGTACACTGGTAAGAGGAAGAAATGATATCTGGAAGTGGGATGGATAGTAAGCGAAGAGATCACAAATTCAAACGCAGACACACAAACTGACCCAAGAAGGCAGTCTGGGACTTACATGCAGGGGGAAACTGCTACATATGCACCAATGCTTTCTGACAATTATCAATTGCATGTACAGTGGTGACCCCCTAGTCACCCAGAGTACAGTGCTTTGTTTCAAAAGGGACAGAAATGTATCACATATTTGAGAAATGTTTAAGAGAGAAAAACATGTGTTCAAAGTTAGAGAAAATAGCCTTAACACCTTAAAGTTATGAAACTCAGTCTTCTGAAAAAACTTACCAAACTGAAATATTTTATATCCTGATGACAATAATATCTAAGCAAAACTTGACTCTGTGAACTTTATTACTAAAACATTGGCAACCTTGCTTATGGTGCAGCTTGACACTTGAGAAATGTTAAGTTTCCTGAAAGACTAAGGTAGGGTCTGATTCTCATAACAATAGATACAGTTTAAAGAAATGAATTCCATGTAGGTTTTCCAAGGAATTATCCATTAACTTGAGACTTGAAACTGAAACAAACTCCATGACACAGACCTTCCCAGCCATAAATGTATTCTAAAAATGTTTTGTAAATGGGGTGTTGGCAGATAGGGTGCCATTTTTAAGCTGTGCTGACACTCTTTAGTGACAGCAAGGAACAGAGAGGGTCCCTGATGGCCTTATATGCAGAGCAGGCCATATTTCATGCTGCTCTATCTATAATTAACCACTCTGAGTTTTGGCATTACAGACACACACTGACAGATCATTCCTGAATAGCACTGAAGGCTGTTGCATATTAAATTACTCTTTTTTTAAAAGGTGTGGAAATCAGGGCTGAACATCATTTATTCTTCAGACCACCTATTCGTATGTGGCTTATCCTAAAGCTTTCCTCCCTGCCTGTCTCTGCTGGCCCCTGTTCCCCCTTTTCATTTGATCTCACCATCATGTCCAGTCTTTGTTTACCTCTCTGTACACAAAAGTTAACTCCTACCATTCATCCATTCAAAGTGTTCTCTGGATAATGTTTGAAGGAAAACTGTTTCCTTTTAGGGGTTGGTGCTACGGTGCCATATTTCAACCCAGGAAAGCATTAGAGCAGTTTTGTCAGCCCTTGAAACTCCCACTGTACAAAAGCACTCTGAAGATAGACAAGAATACACCCCAGAGGCCCAAAACCTGACAGCAAATGTCTGTAGAAGTCAAGGATCCCTTTCAATGGTTTGAGACAAAAAAGGAGGCAATGAACTTCTGGGTTTCTTATACTGTGTATAGTATCTTTTAAATAATATTTATTTTCTTTTTGACTATCAAAGTGGCAGATATACTTTGTAGAAAACTGGGAAAACAGCAAAGCACCAAGCAAAAATAAAATTGCATACTGGAGAACTCAGAGATAACTACCGTGGACATTTTAGTGTATAACCATCTTGTCGTTTATCATTGAAAGCATCTCAATGGTGTTTCTTCATTCTAGGGCTCACGTTCAAGTGCAGAAAGTTCGCGGGAACAGAGCCAAGATTACCTTCTCTCATGTCTCATGAAAATGTGGATCTGTAAATGATTTGGTGCTCATTCTCCCAGCTGACATTAATCATCATTTCAGAGAAAGAAATAGCATAGCGTAATGATGAACATGGTTGTGGAACCAAACTGCTGGACTTTAAATCGTAGCAGATAAATTAATTTCTTTGTACTTTCTTTTCCTCATAAATAAAATGGGATGATAAGAACAACAACATATTGAATTACTTTTTTTTAAGGTGGGGAAAATCACAGCTGAACATCATTTATTCTTCTGACCACCTTTTGCTATGTGGCTTATCATAAAGTTTTCCTGCTGCCAGTCTTTCCTGCTCCCTGTCCCCCTTTTCATCTAAATCTCACCATCATGTCCAGTCTTTGTTTACCTCTCTGTACTCAAAAGTTAACTCCTACAATTCATCCATTCTTAGTGTTCTTTATGCAGTGATTATGAGACTCAGATGAGCTAATATGTAAAGTACTTAGAACAGTGGCTAGTACAAGGTAAGCCGTCAATTAGCATTTTCTATTACAAAGACTGCAAGTCCTGGCAATGACATGTTCCTTGCCAAGGGCTCTTACTAAGCCACCTTCATACGCTATTTTCAAAGTCTTGGAGATATCAATCACCAGATATGAAGATTCCCATATTCTGGCCCCATCCCTGCCACAAATAATTATGTGACCTTGGAAAGTCATTGCAATTCTTTGGATCATTGTTTCATCATTGGTAAAATGAAGGTGCTAGGCTATATGGGTGGTCCTTAATCATTTTGAGAAGATCAGAAACTCCTTTGACACAGTACTTTATGATTTTGTGGGGTTTACTGACCTCTGGAAGTTAAAGGGTCCCTTCTAGAGGCTCCACGTTAAGAATCGTCATGTTACATGACCTCTCATGGTTCTTCAAGCTCTGGCATTCTGTGGTGGTCAGTCCTACAGAAATGGTCTCATTCTTATAATTCCTGACCTGACTATGGTGGAAACAAGAAGGAAGTGAACGGTAAGTTCAGGAAGCAGTTCTTCCTCACTGAAGATTTCTGTTTTCTGTCTCATTGGAGATTCTAAGAGTTTCCTAATTAAATCCCTTGCACATACTTTCAATTCCTGGTGCATTCAGGATTTGGGACTCCAACAGCACCTATTTATATGCTAATTTGCTACAGAGAACTAGAGTCTTTCTCAATCTCAAAGGCACAAGAGAGAGATATTCAGCCTCATGCTTTGCTGCACCCACTGGCACCTAAGGCAGCCTGTACAGCCAGGGTGCAAAGTGCGCTGGAGAACAAAGCCCAGCCCAAAGCACCACAGGGAATCAGGTGGCAATGGGATCAGGGAATGCTTCTGACTACCAAGCATGATGCTGTACACAAATACTATACACACCCAGGGACTATCTACAGCTGTGTGTTAGAGTTTGGCTCAGGGATCACTGCCGCAAACCATCTGGAGTATATGTTCAAATGAGTATTGCAGACCAGAACCTCTATGTTCCACTCTATGTGAATAGCCATGATGGAGTTGGGCTACCTGGGAGAGCTGTGTTCCAGCAACTCACCCCAGACATGCTCATGAGAACTTATGAGAGTGCCGCCCAGGAGTCTGCATTCTCAAAGGCGGCTAATGATTCTCTTGTACTCTGAAGTTGAGAACCTCTGGCATAGGAAAACTTACTTGTGAGCATGTGAAGGAAGGAGATTTTCTTAATAATAGCCAATATTTAAGAACTGATACTATTGCTTCCACCATGGTGATGTAATATGAATCCACCTACCAAACCCTGGAAGATAGAGATTACCGTGGAAGCACTGTAGAAGCTCCTAGAGCCTTGGTTTTCTCTGAAAATCCAGATTAATAATGCCTACTTTAGAGTTGAGGATTTAACTAAACAATGCTCCTCAGACTGGTAAATAAACTCTGACAGATCCACAAAAAAGAAACGATGCAACTCTATGAAAGAATGACGAAGCTGTCTATGTACTCATATCAAAAGCTCTCTAAGATGTCTTACGTAAGAAAAACAAAGTACACCACAGTATATATAGTACTGTATATATTAGGTTGGCCAAAAGGTTCGTTCGGGTTTATGAACCTTTTAGCCAACCCAATATATACTTTTTATATAAGAATGGCAGGGGAACATGTATTTGCATTTATATGTAAATGCATAAAGACAGTAATAAGAATGGTTACTATAGGGCCTCACATGGTGGGGAGAGACAGGTAGGGAGGAACAGGAAGACCTGTTTACCAAAATTAATTTTTTTAAAAAAGTATGCCTCTTAGTCTCTTCCCCTAACATAAATTTATTCTAAGCAAAGAAAAGTGGATTTAATGTCACCAGTCTAGTAACTTAATATGCTGAGTTATCATTTTTGTTTAATTTAGATTTTAATGAGTGTTGACCATACAATGATTATATTTCACTCTAACAGTTGCCAAAACTCTCATCAGCCAAATCAACTTCCAAATTAAGAGGAAACATATCGGGATGAAGTGTTATGATTAAAATGTATCAGTAATTTGCTCCTGAAATGGGAGGGGGTAACGTCCTAGATCAGCAGAAAACAAAATGGAGATGTCTGTAACCTATTGGTGAACTTATTCATGCAGTGGATTTCTGCACTGATTGTTATGCACTCTGTCTACTCCATCAGGTCATGAATGATGCATGGTGCTACAAGAAGTTCAGCCACACAGCTCTGCACTCTGATTGAAACAGAGAAGACTGTTAGAAAGCAGAGAAATATGCTTCCCTTTGCTTTTAGCTTTGCACCAGGTTGTGGAACAAATCCATTGCAATTTCTGTAAGCTTTGTTCTCTAAACTCTCTTGGGCCAGATTTCTTATCAGATGTATTTTCTTTTAAAAAAAAAATAAAAGCAAAACAAAACCACAGCAAGATATTTTATAAGGACAACGTTTGTAAAACTCTGAGTTGCCAGATACGCACTGTCAACTGATACCCATGCAAATAACAACATATTCACCTTTTTTTTTTTTTTAATAATGAGGTTTGGAGAGGGAGAGAAGAAGAGATATCCAATTCTGAAATTATCTTTGCAGTGTAGTTATTGCCTTTTTATGATACAAATATAAATCTTCGTGTCTAGTTAATATGAACACAAATCTCATTTTTCCTGTCTCACATGCAGCACTCTTCATCCTGGGGAAGGGCTGGACATTTTTCCTGTCTCACATGCAGCACTCTTCATCCTGGGGAAGGGCTGGACATTTTTCCAACTCAGCTGATGGGCCTGGGATATACAGACTTTTACATATGTCAAAACCATAACTGTTGCTTTAAAAGATTTCTTTTCAGCTCTAAAGCTGACATAACCCTATGTTGGCAAGGCTCCAGGGAAAAAAATTGAATGGGTAAGGTGAGGCGTCATCACAGAGGGCACTGGAATCTAGGTCAGCTTCAATAACAGAGACAGTGAGGAGTCTCAGAGGTTCTTTAGTCGGGGGTAATGAGTCAGAGACCACTGATTGTGCCCCAGTATATATTTTCTTTTCTTTCTTTTAGCATAGAACATCTATCCCCACAGTCACTTGGTTAGAGGGTTCTCTAGTTTTGTAGCTAGCTTTGTTGTATTAATTAGTCTGAGCCAATAAGATGTGAGTGGCAGTAACATGTGCCATTTCTGGGCTATCTCCTTGCCTTGGCCTACCTCTTTCCCACTTTCTTGGAAAGAGGCAACATTCAATGCAATGTTTTGAGGATGGCAGGGCTGCTTGCTATTCCTGGATTGCTACATGAGACAGAAATAAACTCTTTTGCTTGAGGCACTATGGTTTTGGGTCTTTGGGTTACAAAAGCATAGCCTGACCTCATACAGGAGAGTGTTTTAGGAAATTAGCTTAGCTAATGAGTAATCAAGAATGGGTAGGATCACAAAGAATAAAGGATGAGAGGTTGTTAGAAGATTGTAGCCACAGGACTTCAATCATGACAATGAAATAAGCAATATTAAACTACCCAGGAAAACCTCTCTTCAAAAATTTACAACACGAGGGACTTCCCTGGTGGCACAGTGGATAAGACTCCGCGCTCCCAATGCAGGGGGCCCAGGTTCAATCCCTGGTAAGGAACTAGATCCCACATGCACGCTGCAACTAAGAGTTCACATGCCACAACTAAGGAGCCCGTGCGCCACAACTAAGGAGCCGGCGAACCATGACTAAGGAGCCCTGGAGCTGCAACTAAGGAGCCCGCCTGCTGCAACTAAGACCCAGTGCAACCAAATAAATAAATAAACACATAAATATTTTTTTTAAAAATGTTTAAAAATTTACAACACGAATTGTAACCCAGACTGTACAACCACTGCAACTGATTCCTAATTAAGCAAGACTGAATTAACACATTATAGCTATGTCTTTATCCACAGACTCTGTGGTAGAGTGATAAGATATACAGAATAGGCTGTATCCATAAGAGAATGGGCTTTAGCACCATACAGACCAGGGTTTGAATCCAACTCTATCACTCACTAAATGTAAGATGTTGGGACATACACTTAAGTCCTCTGAACCTGCAACGTAAGCGTGGATATTAATACCTGCTTGCAGCATGAGGATGCAGGCTAGAGCTTCTAGTAGATAACCTGGTTCATGCACAGGGAATCAACAAATGTCAGCTGTATTTATCTTTCTTCTACTCCTTCAAAGGACATCACAGAGATCTCAGCGCCAGGAAAGCAAGAATGAAGGAGGCAAGAAGAAAGAGTAGAAAGTGGGATTCCAATTTTTTATTTTTTTGGCATTTGATCTCTTGATTAGGTACGATTAATCTCTTAATAATGTAGTAATCTTAGGATTTTTGGCCCAGAATTATAAGACATAACTTCAGAGAGGAACTAATTGACACTAATGTCACAAAACATATCCCCGTCTGACTTGGGAGACCCAAACATTTCAGATCTAGTTTCCAGTAGTTTATGGAATGCCTTCATTAATGACAATGCCTACATTGTTTGAGATTTCTCTATTTGCTGTTACAGTTGGTGAGTATCAGGGCCACATTTTGTTTTCAGGGTCGTCTTCAGTTAATTTTCCTTTAAGTTCAGGTAGTTAAACCTATCATCATCTCTACAAAGCATTTTATCTTATATTTGCCTATTTCTCTTCCACCTAGAGCATGTCTGTCCATCCGTCACTTCAGTAGCTAATACTTACTGAAAAGTTACCATGTGCCAGACTCCCTTCTAAAGCACTGAACATATATTAACCCATTTAATCCTTACAGTAACCCTAGGAGTCGGGTATCATAATTACCCAATTCTACAGATGAGAAAAACGAATGACAGATGAATTCAATCGTTTGCCTGAGATCGCACAGCTCTTGAGTGGCCGAGTCAAGATCTGGTCCCAGGCAGTCCTACTCCAGGGCTCATAAAGTTACACTGTCTCTTCAAGGATTCAGAATAACTTGCAAAAACTAAAACAAAACATAGTATAATGCATAGGAATGAGAAAAAAGTAAAACTATGAACTGAAGGCTAAAAAGGGAAATTGAAATAATAAGGATGAGAATGAAGGAGTGGAGGGAAGGTGAGGCTTAACAGTCAAAAATGTAGGCTTACTGCAAGATCCTGTATTTGAGCCAAACTTGTGCCTCTGAACTTCTTGTAGATCGAGACAAAAAGGAAGATTAAATATATGACATGGTTCTCACTATATGGTAAAAGGAAGATTACAGTTTTCAAAAAGAAACATGCTGTATCTTACTATATCCTCAGCTCTGCATTTAATTTCCCGGTTCTGAGCTTGAGAAAGTACAGAGGTCTCATCAGTAATTAGCCTCTGACACTATCTAATTGCTTTAATTTTGCTGGCCAGAGATGCAGCTTCAACTAATGCCCATGTTCTAATATACCCATTTGTATTTTCTTGAATTCTATTTTAAAGCAAAATGTAATGTGTTTCCCTATTCCACTCCACCAATCATCAATGAACAATAAACCAATTTATTTGGAAAATTTTATTTCTTGTATCACATAATATTAAAGCAGAGAGCTTTGCTTTTCAAGCTGGCAGCTTACATATGGCAGGGACTCCACGATGCACAAATTTAATATATTTAATATTTAAAAACCCATAAAAATATTGCTGAGATAATGTTGAAAAAGGAATGCTGAATTTTATAGTGACACAAAGGCATTTATCATTATCTTGATTTCATTTCCCTAAGGAGCTGTTAAAAAGTTGGAAAGTCACTAACCTAAGGAGAAAAATATGCTTCCAGCGTACAAAACTACTCTAATTTAAACTTTCTTTGCTGTACCATTTTTCTTCTATGTAAAGAATACATCTTTTGATTCTATTAATTTGGAGCTTTTAAATAATAATAAATAACTTTAAGAACTACAACATGCTTTTTTTCTTCACCTAACAGACTAGCAGCACCATGATTACTGTTAACAATATAATTCAACAGCCTGCAATTAATTCCATTTTAGTAACTACCAGAACAGGCAAGGTATATATAGTTAGCTCTTATTTAAGTTACTGTCCAAATATTACACAATATTTTTCTGCTTATGGGGCAAGCAGTCTGTGCAGCTGTTTCTTGCAGCATTTCAAAGTCTGATTAACATGTGAATAAGCCAGTTATTAGGGAGAGGATTTCCCGGTATTGATATTTATTAACTCCTGTTAATATAATATTTATCTTATGTTTTAAAGTAGATAAGAATATGACTTTTGGTCACTTCACCATTAGAATTTGAGGAGTTAAGCATTTTAATATTTCTTGGCCATTATGTCACTGGTAAACACTGGCAGCAGGCTCTGGTATCAGATTACCTGTGTCTGCTTCCCCTCCATAGAAAGTTACTTTCCAGCCTCTCAATTCAGTTACTTCATATCTAAAATGCAGTTAATAAATGTTTCTACCTCACAGGGTTGTTGTAAGGATTAAAAGAGATGACACTTGTGGAATACTTAGAATAGCACATAGGCATAGAATAGTACATAGCATATTCTCAATAATTATTATTGTTGTCCTTATTACTAAAAAAGTAGGGACCTGGCAAGTTCTGGATTGAATTCAGGAGTACATCATTATGGTTATTTAAGGATAACCATTACCTGGAAAAGGCTGACTTGAAATGACCCTAATTAAAGCAGGAAAAAACATTTCATTATAAATAATGAGGGTGAAGTTTGAATGGCACTTTACCCAGGAAAAATGACAATAAAATTTTGGCAAATTTTGATAAATTCATAAAAATTATTAAAATAACATATGTTATACATCAAAAAACTAAATTATAATTGCACCCACTGTGTACTGTTGTACACAGTGAATTAGGCTACTGTTTCTAAGAACAAGTGGCTCTACTGTAATTGTTCTTGTTTTCTGGGGGTTTTTTTGGTTTGTTTTTGGTGGATGGGAATGTAGCTAACTTTCCTAACAAAATTACATGATACTTTGTAGCACCATAATTAAGAGAGCCATTTTGGCAAAAATGTCTATCAATTTTTGCAGAGGTCTCTGTCAATATTTTGATGTTGAATAATTCACTCCTGAAAAACCTATCCTATCTTCATCTTCAGATTTCTTTTCTACTTCACCTCTTGATTCAGATGACTCAATCAGATCACCATTTGTTTACGGCTCTGCACAAGATTCAAACCATTCACCAACACTGCCTTCAAAGAAATTCCTCATATTAAAGGATTTCCAATGCACTTTGAAGCCAGTTTGCATTGCATTTTGTTCAGTGTTTAAATAGATAAGATGTCAAGAGGGGGTGGTTTGAATGGGGGCTAATTTTATAAGTGGTCAGTTCATTTGTGAATATTTCTATGATATGTTCAACTTTGCTCCCCTATGCAACCTTAATTCCCTTAGAGATTTGGATAATAAATGTTCAAAAAGCAACCACCCGCTCTCCCATACTACTTGATAGACTTAATTTAAATATACATCTGTTTTATTTTTTAACATCTGTAAAACTTCCACATTATAAGTCAACCTCATAAAGCCACCTAATGAGTGTCTTGTGGGTCATAAATAAACCATAAATAATATCTAGGCCATTTATTTAAATTTTGAAAAGAAGCAAATATTAAAACAAAATTTTTTTCTGCTTTAAGGAAAACTAGCTCTTTTGGCATAAGCTTTATAACAAGATGTCTCAGAAAAGAAATATTGTACACTATTTTTAATTGTGATGTTCATGTCAATGAAGAGTCTTCAGAGGTCATATTAACTAGCAAGAAGATAAGTTGTCCCTATAAATGAAAAAAAACAGGGCAGAGATGTAAATCACTGGCACAACTTTAGCCTCAATACTTCATTTTGGTTTTTGTTTTATTGTTTGATATATCACTTATATACAATAAAGTGCCAACTGTACATTTATGTGAAAGAAACTATCGAAAATAAAAAATGATTGGAATGCAGAGGGGTGGAGGAAAGATACATCTAGTGGTGTGCTGGCTTCTAACTGCTCAGGATTGCTACTTGTTCCGCTTTCAGGAACCTTGCAAGTGAGGTGTTTAACTGCTGTCAGCTTGAAATCAGCCATGGGAGAGTACTTACACCATGAAATTAGCACACACTACCAGTCACAGATTCTGTTTTCTTTCCAGAGCCGGTTGTTAAACATTCACTAGCACATCACAAAATCTTACAATAAAAACAATGGACTAATTTGCTACTGGGTCAAGCAGCCATTCTTAGGAAGAGGAGAAAAGCTTTTATCTGCTCTCAGATGCTTGGACTGGGCGGGGAGTTCCCTGCATCAACCATCAGCTGGAAAAGGGACAGTTGCTCCACACACGGGAAAATCCTCTGGGAGTCACTGAAGATCATAGCTCTGCTGCTCTTAGAGTTCTCCATCTCTTAGTACGATGAACAAAACACTCTCTCTCCTCATCTCAAAAATTTTTGACAGTACTAGCATCTTTTCTTACACCAGAAATCCTGGAGGAGAGGGGAGCTAAGTTGGGAGAGGAGAAACACTGGAGAGAGGTTACTGCTCCCTCTTCAACCTCATGCAAATTTAGACAAGGTTCTCAATACTTTCACTGTTGAGAATCGCCTGGAGACCTTTAAAAGATATCAATGCTTGAGTCCCATCCTGGAACCAGGGGATCACATCCAAGAATGGACCAGGCATTAGGTGCAGGGTGATTGAGAATCACTTATCAGAATCACTGAAGAGAGTAAAAACCAGAATATGAACTCAAAGACAGCAGGGACCTATCTTGTTTACCATCCTGTCCCCAGGAACAGAGGATTCGTACCTTCCACTGTTCCAAAAAGAGGAGACTGCCCTTTTCTGAAATATAAATAAGCATTCCATACATTACAATCACTTGGCTTAAAGAAGTGTTTTTTACACCATCAACAGGTTACATATAGTCTTTCTCCCCTTTCACCCAAGGCTATGAAGTCCAGCCCTGTAGTGGTTCTCAGCCCTGGCTAAATATCAGAATCACCTAGACACATTATGCACTTGGACAGGAAAACAGAAATTTCTTATCAAATCTCCAGTATTGGAGCCAGGAATGTGCATTTCTAAAATTTCCAAATGACTGTGAAGAACTTCCAGGTTTGAGAACCACTGGTTTAAAGGAAGCACTACCAAGCCCACCCGCCCTCTCAAAGACCAGCCAAGGCATTTGGGACAAACATCATAACCTCCTGGGCAGACTGTAAAATTGTGTGACTCCAAGCTTCATCACTCAACTATTCAGACACTTCTCAATTCCATTTCAGGACACCTCTTTCTCATGGAGATATACACACGCTACTTGTTCATTTTTCTTTCTACTCTTTCTTCCAACTCTTTTCTTTTTACCTCAGGAAAACCTTTCCCTCTGGCTCATTTCCATGAATTACAAAACAAAGGGAGTGCAGAGGACAAAAAAGTAGAAATTAGGATGGATTGGCTAGCTCCGAAAGCCCCTGAAAGTTTCCAGAGAAAGAGCCGGTACCTTTCAGAATCTCCACAGACCTCTTCATCTTCCTCTAACCAAACCTAGTAGTCTTCAAGTGCAGGCATTGATGGTAAGCTACTCATTTAAATTGAATTGTTTTTTTTGCTTAATTACCTGATCTTACCAGAATATTACTGCCTTCTTTAACCACATATGCACAATTTTTCTGCTACACTGTGGGAGAGATTGCTTTTATATGGTTTAGGAATTGTTACAATTTATGGCAATGTTTCTGTGAGGAAAGGTCCTCTAAGCTCCAAATGGACTTAAACCCAACTTTTGGAATTCAACCCATGGTTAAACAGGGAGCAGCCCGTAAATCAGTTCTTCCTGAATTGTACATAAATGCTATAGGCTGAAGCAGAAAGATATCTGAGGTACAAAAAAGTACTATAAACATGAGCCCTCTCCCCACCAACCCCACACCTATCTTAAACCTTCTCACCTGTGCTTCTCTAACACCTGTGTTTTCACCCACAACTGCCTACACTAGTGGACTGGGGACCCTGTCAAGGTAAGACAAGCATGCAGCCTTACTCACCTGTGTACACCTTCCTCCCCATGCCCTCCAGCTCCTTCTCATCCATCTGACACTGCTCAGTACACAATAGGCACAAGTGTTTGATAAACTGAACTAAACTACTTATTGTTTTTAGATTCCATTTAAATTACTATTTCCTTTATGCTTTTAGTAGAATATATTAATTCAATTCATAGTCATCTACTTTGGTTTTATATCTGTCTTTTTCTATTCAATCACGGTTTTTCAAATGCTAACCAGTCACACAAACTTCTTAGAGTGTTTGGAAACACTTATCACAATTTTTAAGTGCATGTATCTTTCGAGCCAGCAACTCTACCTCTAGAAAATCACCTTATACATGTATGTACATATGTGGGCAAAAACACAGTCATGAGGTTTTTTTACAGTGTTGTTTGTAATTGCAAATATCTAGAAAGCATCCTCTTTGGATGATTTGTTACATAAATTAAAAAACATCTTTGAAATGGAAATATATGTAGATGTTAAAAAAATGAGATCTATTTGTGCTGATAGGTAACTACCTCCTAGATATAATTTTACATGGAAAAAAAAGCAAGATGCAGAATAACATGTAAAGTATCTTCTCAAGTGTATAAACACACACTTCTGTTTATATATAGCAAATTTCTAGAAAGATACAGAAGGAATTCTTAACAGTAATTGCCTCTTGGGATGGAGAATTTGGAATTAATTATTGGTGATGAGATGTCATAATATTTTTCATTGCATGCTTTCTTGTACTCTTTAAAATTTTTGCCATAAGCTATATTACTTCTTCAATTAATAATTTTTAAAAACAGAAATCACCATAACTAAAAAGAGTTTTAAAGTATTTAGACTTACATGCATATATGTAGGTATAACATTTTGTTAAATAAAAGTTTGCAATGTTAAGATTACCAATAGGCTCTTCCCCTAATCATCTTGCTTCTTTAAATATATGCTGAGAGGATTCCTGCTGGCAGGGCCTAATGGAAGAGCCCGTTATGAAAGTTCATCAATGAGCCTAGAATTTCAGCTAAAATATTTTCCAATAGCACATCAAATTATAGCATAATAAATCCAGGAAGAAATCCAGAATAAGCACAGAAGCTAATACAAAGCAAATAGGTGGCAGAACTACCACCCTTTTTGCTCTGGCACCCAGGAAGCCACTACCAAAGGCAAAGGTACACTTTCCCACTGAGCCCCTGGGTCAACTTCAGAATCCTCAAGGTACTCACTGCCAGTTGAGTAGAATGAAAACCAGTTTTTCCACATCAGGCCTCAACAGTGTACCCTCACATCCACCTTGAACTCTTGGGGAGGCAGAGAGGAGAAGCCTCTGTGCTGGCCTGGCTAGGGCTCTGTCTGTATAACCCAAATATCTCAAAGAAGAGGAAAGATTTTACCGTGTCCATCAGAGTTGGTGATGGGTTTGTGGGTGCTGTGTAGTGGTTTGATACTGCAGATGAAGAATGTTGCCTGCCATTCCGGTAAACAACCAATGTTACCTGTCATCAGCAGCCCACTATGGTGTGCCCTGAGGGTAATTCAGGATGGAGGGAACAGGATACCGGACCTAGATAGTTAAGATGCAAATCAAAGTAGTAATTTCAATGAGCCCAGACTCTTGCATCTTCCCATATATAGAAAAGCAATAAAATCATTAACTTGAAATGTTTGGGGTTTTTTGTGTGTAAATTAGCAGTTATCTTTTGATGTTCAACTATATGTTCTTTTTTCCAACAAAAACACCTATGTATCCTGTCTCATCCCTTACCTCTTTGGAACAGTCCCTCAGAGCTATCTGAAAGGCTGATTCTCTGGGCTATAGCCCTCAGCAAAGTACCCAAATAAAACATAACTCTCAGCTTCTAAGTTGTGCATTTTTTTCAGTCGACAGTAGGATTTCAAATCCACTTGTTTTTTATGACAAAAAACTCTAGGCTCATTTTTAAAATGAAGTTGTTTTTAAGAGTAAAGTTGTTTTGGTCTAAAAATGAAGTTGTTTTTATAAGTTGTTTTGATATAAAAGTGAAGTTGCATGTGGGGATGTTGTCATCCACACGTGTGACTACTGACGAGCACTCAGTAGCTCAGCTGCTGGGGGCGCCACTGGGGCTTATTAATAAGAACATACACAGAGGCAAGTATGGTGATGGGACATTTAGACTACACATACTCGGAGTTTCTGAGGCCCACCTGAGAGTGTTCCATCTGGGCAAGGCGGGTCTTTGCTGTTGCCAATCTAATAGCTCTGGGAAGACCTTGGGGCATTAGCTCCTCCCTTGGTAAACTCCACTCTTTTACCGGCAGTGGTGAAAGCTAAGCAGTGGCCCCGTGAAGGAGATCATCTCCCCCAAACCAGCACCATCACTCCCTAGCAACGTGCTCCAACAACAGGGGACTTTCACTTTTGCCAGCAGCTGGACATCAGCTGATGATTGACTAAGTTGCCTCCCCAGAGTACTAACTCATAAAAAGGTACACCTCAACTAAATTTGGACTTTATTTCTGTCATCTCCCCTCACCTAGAAGAATAGTGTAATTATCATCGTTTTAGAGTATGCTACTTCTTTATTGGCTTGTTAAGAGACATTTTCCTGTATGCTATTGGCTTGTGAAATTATAATTTGTACACTGAATCTTTCTTAAATAAAATACTGGCAATACAATCTCAGTCTCTGAGTATAATCTGCCCTGAAACAAAACATTGGATAGAACACCTGAAAAATGCACAAGGTGAAAAAAGAATGTGCTCTCTGTGGAAAGAAAAGTTTATCATCTGTGGACACTGACAAGTTGGGGTTTGGAGTGAAGGAATGATTGAGAGGGTAGCACTCTGGACTGTTCCCTCAAGTTGGCTTCTGTCTCCAAAAACTTGTGCCAGATTTCGAGGGAAAGGTGTGCTGTGTTAAAGACCAGGCCGAATCTCTGGAGGACTGTGACCTTAGGTAAGTCAAGGCACCTCCCCAGGCCTCATTTTTCTCTTTGGTAAAGTGCCTGGCTGGGAAGGGATGATTTCGAAAGTCCCTTTCAGTCTGCACATTCAGGACTGTACCATTTGGAGATAAGCTGGGAAGTAGATGGTTCTTTATTAAAAATGCATGAGAGTCTTCCCAATGGAGTGTAAAGCTTGGTTAGTAGTCAACAATGTTTCTCAGTGAGTCCAGTGGACGTGAAGACTCTCTGCCATCATAAAGTGGTACAAGTCATCTTTCTGTTGGGTTGCACAGGCTTGTCTATCCTCAAATGGACTTCCCATAGTGCCCTCATTACCCCCAGTGGTCCTCTGGTCACCTTGTGAGACTTCATAAAGACACAAAGGAGATGCTTTGCCCTCGAAGATTTACAACCTAGTCATTGGGATGAGACAACAATACCTCAAAAGATGCTATCACCCTAACAGCGGAAGGAGCAAAAGACAGCTTAGACGGGCTTCAGCCATATTCTTCATCAGCTCTGACCCCTAAGTCAAACCAAATTAATATGTATAAAGAGCCAGCTTCATGGGTCTGGTCTGCAACCAGTGCTCTAAAGGGGGGCCTACCCTTGGGGGTTAACTCTGCAGCTACCATCTTGAAATTCTTAGTACTTTTATTTTGAATTTGTGTTCTGTGATGTCTGATGAGACAATGAAGGATGTGCTGGGCCTTCAGAGCCTAGGCTCAACCATGGTCTCATCTCCCACTGCCTCCTTGGAGTGGACTCTTGGTCATTCCCAACCACAACCCCACTCAGCCACTGCCCTCTCCCCATCTCCCTCCTGCAGGGGCCCTAGGTGCATTCGCTTAGTGAGTTCCCCATGCCTGAGGGAGCACAACATTAAATAGCAAATAAAAACCACCATGACAGGTTGAGAGAGAGACCACAGAAGAAAGGCATAAACTTTTTCCTGCTTTTTGAATAAAAGGTCACACCTTTTTATTTTGCACTAGACCTAGCAAGTTATGTAGCTGGCCTTGTGTTTACACAGTAGGCATGGAAGTGCCTAAAGTCCCTCTCTCACAGGTTGGCTAAACCCCTTTTATATACACATTCTGCAGTCGATCCTGCACCTGCAAAGGATAAAACCAAGGACCAGGAGCAAGTGAGGGAAGAGACTAGAAATGCCAGGTGGTTGGAGGCAAGACTGCCCCTTCCAGCTTGGCCCTCAGAAAGTCCAGGACACTTCCTCTCTGGGCATGAAGCTAAACTGGTCTTTACCAAACAAAATCTACTCTGCCTTTAAGAGTATAAAGAGGAACAGTGCCTACAAAGCATTAACAAACTACCTGGAAAGACAGGATATAATGTCCCAGAGAATGGTAATTAATAGTGAACAAGTGAGGCAATCTACAGAAGTAATTAGGAAGGTTGTGCCTGGATTCCACTCCTGCCTCATCTTTCACAGGCTGTGTGACTCTGGACAAGCTGACCTCTGTATTTCAGTGTTTTCATCTTTAAACATAGGATAATTAGAATAACTTCTCTAGTAACTGTTGGAAGGATTAAATGCTTAGAACAGTACTCAACACATAAAAGTGCTTCACCAGTGTTAAATATAAGGGTTCAAACAAGGGAAGTTTTTGAGGGACTCAGGATAATCGGGGAAAGATTTGTAAGGTGCCAAGACAAAAGTCCTTTATTGAAAATTTGTATGGCATTGCTAAGAAAGAACTGTGAGTTTAACATAAGAACTTTTGTTAAGAAGGATCTTTGGTAGAATATCTAGATGAAAATGCCTTACGTCATTGTTATTTGAAAACACACACACACACACACACACACACACACACACACACAGGAGCACTTAGAAATAAGAGACTTAGCTTAACTACATGCTTTGTAAGCTATTTCTGAAATGATTACCAATGGTTTTTCCAAACTCACAGTCTTGATTTGGTATCAAGCAGTTCTAATAAAAGTGTAAACATCTGTCTTACATTCTGGCTCTTCCTTTAGCTGTACTGCCACACTGACTTAGTGGAGTTATAATTTCGGATGATTCTGAGTAAGATAACAGCCACATCTGCCTACCCACCAATCTTTTAATTTTTCTCCTAGCAGAACCTTATGTCTCTGCACAGATGTAACAACATCAACAGATGTTTTAAAATAAATCCTATTGGAAAGAATGCAGAAAAAGTGCATCTATCAGGCTATGAATGTTTTACATGTAATAGACAGTATTCCTGAAATACCAATATAGTTAACTGTGTGTTAATAGTTGTATACTCTCAACTAATCCCAGCGCCAATCTCAAGGATCACGGAAATATATCGAATATGCTAAGGGAAATTCCCTTGGTGTTTACTGATGATCATTTGGTTGCTTTGGATTTATGAGTGCTTGCTCCTAATAGTATCTGTACAGACTGCCAAATAGCTGATGTCGAAAATAAAAGTTAGGAAACCATTCAAATGATGCCAATTTTCCTGACATCGATGGAATGTTACCTTATTAACAAGGCTGCATAATTTTACTGTTCTATCATGTCTTCTCATGTAATACCTACCAAGACAAGGAGCAAAGAGAGGATGACCATAAGGTAGGTTAGAGCCATGTTCTAATTTCATTCCAGGTAATTAAAGAGAATCTATGTTTGGTTTCAAGACATAAATCTCAGACATTGAATGATAGTTCACAAGGTGCCTTAACTTCTCAGAACTTCCCTTTTATCCTGTATATAAAGAACAAAGTGAACTAGATACTCTATAAAATGCCTTCCAGCTCTAATGGTCTATGATTCTTAGTGGATTACATGATCTTACATGGCCTGATACCCTGTCAAATCAAGGAAGAAAGAACAGGTTGTTAGTGGAATTAAAATGATCTGTGTCAGGGAAAAGAAGTCAAAGGTTAATAATGTAACCATTGAGAGTGGGTTTAACAAGAAGAGTATCTCTGTGGTAGTAAAGGCAAGAAGAGTCATATAAAAACACAGTAAGGTACTAAATTTTACTTCTGTTGTATGAGATTTGGGGATAGCAGGAAGGAATTGAAAAGGCAGGAACAGGACAGATAACATCTTAGAAGACAATCTGAAAAAATTCTTTACATGAAGATTTCATATGGAGATGTCTAGCTTGTCCTGAATAGGGAAATCTTTCAAATATCTCTATGTATGTGTTCCAAAGAACAGCCTTCATTTGGATCATATGACAGGTACTGCATTTCACAGAATCCACTGAACACATAAAGGAGGTATGAGTCTGAATTCCAAGTAAATCCCTTAGAATATACATGGATTGAAGTGGCTGAGTGATTGTGTGAGACAGAAATAATTTCCTAAAACTGTAATCAATGTCATTTATTGTTACCACTTATTGAGTGCCAACCATGGATCAGAAACTACACTGGATGATTTACATATATCATCTCATCTAATACTTATAGAATTGCCGGGGGGGGGGCAATTTAATATCTTGAACAAATATTCAGAATGGTAAGCCACCTGCTCAAGGTCACAGGGCTGGTAGATAGGAGATTTAAACCCAAGCCTTCCTGATTTAAAGCCCATGCTCTTTCCCATTCTGCATCCTGCATCTCTCTGAATCTTACTGGGTAAGCCAATCTTAAGAGCTACGTATTCTGAAGTTGTAAATATCACAATGCTCTGCACACTGCACTTTTTTTGATGGATGGGAACGTATATAAAAAAAGTTAAGGTAGCCCTGTTTTTAATGACTATGACTTTACATACTATGTGTTGTTTTTGGACTCAGTAGACTTGTACATTGAAGGGCATGCATGTGTATGTATATATATGTATGTGTGTGTGTGTGTGTGTGTGTAAATATATATATATATATTTTTTTTTAATCAACTTTCCTTCTAAGTGGTGGAGTACAACATATTAAACCAATCAATTAATTGCCAGGCATAGGATATTCAAATAATACTTCAGAAAAATTATCTTAGCAGTAGAATCTTGAAGTTGAGTGATGTGGGCCCAGTCTGTGGGGGAGAGAGTGATTCTACAGAGGAAGGAGATCTTTGAGAGAGGGGAAGAAAATGAGCCAGTATTTGACTGAGGACCTACAATGTGCCAATGTTGTGCTAGGTCCTTCCTGAATATCTCCTTTGTTTCTCATGGGTGAGAAACAGGCTGACTGACTGTAGAATGGATAGTCATATGTAGTGTACACTAATTTTAACAATGGACCACACGGTATATTTATAAAATGAAAACTGCTCTAAGAATCTATGATTGTACAAGGCATCACATAGGCAATCAATAATGAACAAGCAGTAACATGAAGGGATCTTGGCCACAAATAAGCAAATGTTCTGTGTCACCTACTTCTTGGTTTAAAAAAGAAGAGATTCATTCTAATTTTTTCCTCCTCTTCTCAGCAACCTTAAAAATGGGCAGAAAGTCTGGATTATCATAATGGACCACTGACACAAATTCATGGCTCAGAGTTTGGTGCTCCTCACCATTCAGTCGATGTCCTATTCTCTACCTCAGACTGAGAATCTAAATTAAAGAGGTCAAAATGAAAAGACCTGGGAGTCATTATTTATCCTGTCAGGATAAATGGGAGCTTCAGGCTCATGGAGGTAAGACCTTCTTCTTCTAATTGGCCTGGTTCAGTGTAATATCTCATTGCAGTGCAACTTTTCTATGTGAATTAGCCTTCCTCTCCCCTTACAGAAACTGAAAATGGTGGCCCAAGGCAAGAATCCAGTAGACCACTTTGAGAGTACTCATAGGAAGCGAGTTCTCATAGGAAATGTCACGAGTATCTTTTACAGTAATGCCAATTTAATATTCCAGGCAGTGTCAGAACTAGATTAAGGTGAGAGAGGTACAATTTCATGTACTTTCATGCCCCTAAGAATGAATGCCTCCTATAAATTTACACCTTACTCACCTCACATGCTTTGCCCTGGTTCCAGCACTTATTTGAGAAGAGGAGAGTAATGTCTGGGCATTTTATTTCCTTATGAAGATTATCAGGTTTCCTCCTACTTATAAATTCTCTGGCCACTGGCTCTGATGCCTCTGATTCTTGAAAACATTTAAACATCACAGCTTGTCTCTTCTTTTCTCTGCCTTAAGAACTTTCATTTTCTCTCTGCTGCCTGGGAAATTAAAGCAAGATCCTCACCTCTTACCAAGAACTTTTGACCCAAATCTGACTTTCCAGTCTTATCTGATACCCCATCTCCACTCCTATATCCCATCTGTGCCAAAGAATAGCTTTTAACCTTGTTGCTTCCAGCCTTTTGACCAAGACATTTCTTCCTCTTGGAAGTTTCCTTCACACTGCTTATACTGTACAACGTTTATATAACGAACTTCAAAGCTTGATTCAAATGCCCTTTCCTCTGAAAGGCCTTTTCAGATCCCACCCATAGCAATTAATTTTGTCCTTCCTTGTTCACAACATTGAGAGAGCATGTATCTCAGGAATCCTTTATAAAAAACATTATTTACAGTTATATCTGTTCTGTGAATACCGTTTAGACTCCTGGAGGGAAGTGTCCATTTTATTTGTCTCTGTACTCCCACAGAATCCAGCACATGGTGGGCACTCAATATATCTGCACTTCACTGCATGACTGGGTACATTCTTTAGTAAAATAACTGTACATGGATTAATAAACTTTGGGAGAGAGCAAGCAACCAAGTACAAGCTCATTTCCTTCTTTTAATCAGCAAAGTAGATTTTAAACATAGGCCATTGCACGTTTAGGCCAATTCTACTGGGTATAAAGACTAGGAAAACACGTATAACTAATAAATGACTTCAGGGTGAGTACATGGAGTAATTGTATTTTGAAAATTACAAACTGCATAAATACAAAGCAAATAAGTATTGGAAACTCAAATATTTGAAAAGCTCAAAAAAATGTAGACATGCTGTTCCTTTTTTTTAAATCGAGGTAACATTGGTTTCTAAGATTATATAAGTTCCATGTGTACAACATTGTATTTCAACTTCCGTATACACTACAGCATGTTCACCATTGAAGGTTTAGTTTTCATCCATCACCATAGGGTTGACTCCCTTTACCCATTTCACCTTTCCCCCACCTTGCTTCCCTGCTGGTAACCACTACTCTATTCTCTGTACCTATGTGTTTGTTTTTGTTTTGTTTATTATATTTATGTTTATTATATTCTACATGTGAGTGAAATCATATGGCATTTGTCTTTCTCCACTTCACTTAGCTTAATACCCTCAAGGTCTATCCAAGTTGCCACAAATGGCAAGATTTCATCTTTTTTTTCCATTATGTATATATATGCATGTATATCACATTTTCTTTAGGACATGATGTTCTTTGGATTTAAATGTTGCCAGAAAGCAACTGCATCTATGGCAGTAGATCTGCCTTAACCCTTATACTGTTATTCATTCTTTAATCAAGAGGTTACTATGTGTCTCCCTTATGCTTGAGATTGGACTAGTTGCTAGAAATAAAATAAGACCAAAACATGTTCTTCAGTAATCTCCTGTCAACAATGAGATACAGTTATACCTATCAGGTTACAGTGACTCCACAGTCAATTGTGGAAGAAAAGTAGTTTGAGACAAGTGTTGGTAGAGAGAAGCATTTATGAACCCATGTTATACAGAAGATAGAACATTTGGTTATAGCTGAAAAGAGAAAATGGATTTCAGGATAGAAGCTGTTCAAACAGATTCTGAGTGGGACCTTTAGAAAGCAAGGGAGGAACTTCACCCTACGAAGTAAGAACAGAAATATATGGAGTTCTGAATGGGTTTGATATACCCCAAAATCTATTATATCATATTTTAAAGACTGATATAAAATATCTTTGGAAGGCAACATAATATATAGATATAATCTAATTATAGCTTATTATACAAACTAAACTGTATATATATGGTTATCGAAATGTTTCCAAATATATCAACGTTCTTCTCTTGTTCTAGACTCAAGCTGACTACCATTACTTAATTTCAGAAAGTCCAAAATTTTCTGTGCTAACCAGAAAGCCAAGTGACACTTCTAGGTATAAGCAGCAGAATTTCCAAGGCATAATGAGGTTTCCTCATTTTCACCTAGCCCAAGGTAACATAATTGGTATGTGGTTGTTGGCAAGGCACTAAATATCCACAACACCACTTCACACAATTTTCCTCTCTTTGAAAGATTCTTTATGCTCTTTTGATTTTGGAACTCACTCCATTCAAACTTGTTATTTGCACTAGTACATTGAGACCAGATGATAAGATTTGTAAGTAGAGAGGTGGAAAGAAAGTGGGAAGAAGGTGTAATGGAAACTTGAGGGGGAAGGAGACAGCTGCTGATATACTGTTCTCTTCTTTCTCTAGTTCATCCTTTCTGAAAAATAATCCCGGCACTATTTCAGCTGCTTTCCAGGGTAAAAGGCAACCTCAAATATCAAGGCAAGTTTATACATCACTGTAAGTGTGTATATGTGTGTGGATAATATACATATGCATTGTATATATACATGTATACATATATAATGTATGTATATATGGTTATATATATAAACATTTGCTTATAGGTATATATAGTTTCTATATAACTATAAAATGAAATGATTTTTGCAGAAGGGTTTTATAACTCTAAACATGCTATACAAGGATATAGCATACATGCAAGAATACATAAATACAATACATACTTTTCTTAATATGGCATTTATAGCTCCATATAACTTGTATAGATCTACTTAGGGATAGATAAAAGTAACAAACTATGGCTATGTTATCTGTATCTTCCTTTATATTGATATGACCTGAAAATATGTCTGTCTAGCTAGAGACATCTAGATACTTAAGAGCCAGAAATTCATTTACGATTTTTTTTTTGTCAGATGCATAAAGTCATGTTTCAACAATGATGTGAAAAAAATAAAAAATAAGTGCAAAATTATGCCATAAATATCATAGACTATTAGAATAAATAGGGTCTTGGAAGTCATTTCATGTGCCTTCCACTTAATGCAGGGATTTATCCCCATAATCACTGTCTTCAGCACACTCTGTTGAAGATGATTAGGAACAGGAGCTCCCGTCTCACCAGCCAGGCCATTTCAGGAGGTGTCCTGAGCATCTGCTGTGTGCAAGGCCAAATGGGGCACTCTAGAATGGTTCATGGATGAAGCTGGCAAAGCACTCGTCCTCAAAGAACTTAAGGCTAAAGTCAGAGATAAGATCTCTACATTAATAAAGCACAGCACAAGGTCCTAAGGCAAGTGTCTTAGTGCTCTGGGAGTTACTGCAAGGAGATACCTCACTTGATGGCTGTGGTGAAGGCAATCAAGCAAGGTCTTGTGGAATAAATGGCATTTCAAGCTTTCAAGGATGGGTTGTATCTAGACATGTGAAGAGAATGGAGAAGCACTGTAGACAGAAGTAACAGAATATGCCAATGGGTAACTGCTAAGAAGTCTTACCTTATCTGCAAACTGTCTTTCTGAAACATCCAACAACCATTCTATGCAGGGTAAGTATAATTACATATCTGTGAGCCAATTCTCAGAAGTAGAATGGTACAAACTGAATGTGTATCCCCAAAATTCATATGTTAAAACCCTAAACCCAATGTGAGAGTATTTGGAGATGGCATCTTTGGGAGGTTATTAGGTCATGAGAGTGAAGCCGTCATGATGGGATCAGTGCCCTTATATGAAGAGACATGAGAGAGCTTGCTTCCCCTCTCTCTGCTCTCTACCATGTGAGGACACAGAGAAAGGACAGCCATCTGGGAACCAGGAAGAGGATCCTCACCAGAACTCTGCTGGCACCCTGACCTCAAACCTCTAGCCTTTAGAATTGTGAGAAATAAACATTTGTTATTTAGGTCTCCTAGTCTATGGTAATTTGTTATAACAGCCTGAACTAAGACAGAGGCAAAGTCATCATGTCCTTTTTCCTCGATATGAACCTTCTCATCTGCCAGTTTCCAGAATCATCACCATCTTGGCCATCTTCTACACCATGCCTTCATGTTTAGGAAGGTCTCCTCTAAAATACGCTTCCCAGGCTGTTACACTGCTCTTCCTGTTTGCCCCGAGCAGTACAAAAAGCAGGCTTTTCTTGCTATGGGTTGTTTCTGTTAGAAGGGGTTGAAGGCACAGGTTAAGTTATTATCTCTCAAACTGCACCAAATTTTAGGGCTGGCTTCACTACACTCACTCTGTGATCTTAGACAAGTTATTTAACTTCTCCAAGCCTGAGCATCTTCATTTGTAAAATGAGGATACCTACCTACTTCATGGGATTACTGAGAAGATTAAGTGAGGATTAAAAGTATTTAGCATAATGTCAGGCTTGTAGTAAGTACCAAATACACGTTAGGTACTGTTAGTATTACCGTACCTAACTGTGCAATGATTTTAAAAGCTCCAGTAAAACTTTCAAATTCTTGATTTATATCTATAGTAGGAATTTTTTAACACCCACTCACCCCTTTCTTTTAACAAGTCATAAAAATTTACTGTAACTTTTTACTTTCTAAATTAATTTTTGCTTCATGGCTGTTGACCCTACCTTTTGACTCTGGCTTGATAAGAAACACCTTGAAATATCAAAACTTAAAAATGCTATGCTTGCCATTCCCTTGCAGACAGGACGTCTCATTCTTTAGCATATTGGCAGCTTTTATTACAAAACTTGTGTTGATTGTGGTAAAGGATAGATAAAGAAGGTCGATTTTCTCTTTGTGGCCTGTGTGATTGACATCTATTGTTCCAGAATTCCTTTCACTCCACTTCTGGTAATTGAAACTCAAACTTCTGAGGAACCACCCCTCTCTCTCAGTCTCAGTCACTAGTCGTCAGCTGGAGAATCCACCCCAGTTCAGGGTTGGAGCGTGTAACGTAGGTCTAAGCTGGTCAGAGCATCACATTCCCCTTGCAACAATGGTTGGGTTGGATTTGCCATAGGATCTGATCAGAGCCTTTGAAACACGATCACATTAAGTCCAGAACTGTTGCCGCCATCTTGGGTCACAAGAGAATGGAAACAACCCAGAGTAAGTGTAATAAAAGATGGAACAAAGGACACCAAATACTAGCGACACTGTCTACTTGAAGCCAAACAGCTCCTTGGATTTTCAGTTACAGGACCCAAAAAATTTACTTTGTGCTTTAAACTGGTTGGCATTGCATTTTCTGTGATTTTCAGCTCACAAAGAGCCACAGCTGATACAAATGAAATCACTCGTTACATGTACTGCTAAAGAAAATCAAGGATATAAACCCTAGAAAAAGGCCAGTTTCCAAGCATTTTCTAGTACTAGAAAGCCCCTGGGAAGAGGGAGTTTTGGCTATTGCGAATGGCAAGGGTGTATCTGTGGGATAAAGAATTTTGTATGGATGACCCAATTTTAAAATATCATAATAACCTTGATCTGTAGCTATCCAAGCATAAGCATGTATTATATATATCTCTATACATCTATACCTCTGTATGTGTACCACTTAACCATCAATCACGTCTATCTGTAGATAAAGATACTACGACATCAGTTTAGTATTTTCCATTCTGACAGATGGTAAATCTCTTTTAGAGATCATGTCCTACTTATCTGCATGGTTCTAGCCCAAAATTTGACATAGGTATTCAATAAACGTTAAAATAAATTATCACATCACACAATTATGAAAAAAATCCCTGGATAAATTGATTGTTTTTGCAAATAGGAATCTATTTAGGTTAGGCCTAAATCATCTATATGGACAGAAGGAATGGCAGGGCTGCCAATGGCTGTGAAACTACAGCACTCCTTTAGCCCAGAGCACCATTCACATAGATTCACTGCACTGGGAATGGTGCCCTCTGGAGTTGTGCAGTGAAGCAACCTGAGCAAGCTTTTTAAATTACAGAAAATAAAATAACACTGATTATCTATCTTCACGATAAACATAAGAAGATAATGGATTTATTTAAATTTCAATGTGATTTCTCACAAATTTGTTCCCCTAATGGAAATAAGACTAACTTCTTCACTTACTAAGTACAGACTTTTCTGCTTTCCCTTAACATTTTATAAATTATAAAATAGACTCAATTTGAAATTTCAGGATCTGATTAGGAAGTTATCCACAAATAATGTCAGTATATTTCTTAAGACTATAATACTGACTTAAGAATAACAAGGGCAAAATAAGTTTTCTACTTCTTTCTGCCCTGATTCTAAATTTCTGAATCTTTAAGACCAATACAGAAGCATGTGTTTGAATTGATAAAATCAATGTCCTCAGCTCCTTGAACATTATTATAATGTATCTTTTACATTAAACATTGTGATAAATTTAATATAAACATTTATTTAAAAATATTTGGTTGCCTCCATTTGCCAAGCACTGTATTAGGTGCTAGGGAATGCAAGAATGAAAAAAGAAAAATAGACAAGGTTCTTATTGTTGTATAAACCATCTCTTGACAGACATGTAAGACTGGAAAATTGCATCTTCTTCCAGGCCTGCATATTATCATTTTATTAGCTTGACTTCTTCTCTATTTCTCTTCCATTTCTAAGTATTATGCTTTATTTTTTTTTAGAGAATCCATAGTATTTCATGGAAGAGACAGAAGAGCAAAGCAGAAGGAATATAATAGGAGGAAATCAGTTAGTAGTTAACAGCACAGACCAGGTTCAAACCTCAGCTACCATTTCCTACCAGCGTAATATCTAATGCTCTAAGCTGTATGTAGAAAGAACGATCTTTTGTCACAGGTCTGTTGGGAAAATGAGAGAGATAAATGTATGAAAGATAGTAAGCACCATGCCTGTCATACAGTAATTGTTCTGTGATACATTAGATGTTGCTATCATGGCACATTCTAAAAATCAAACTTTGCCTCTGGTTTAATTATATATATTGTTAAAGAAAAAAGAATCCATCCTCATAAAGAAGTGTGATATATATACACAATGGAATACTACTCAGCCGTAAAAAGGAATGAAATAATGCCATTTGCAGCAACATGGATGAACCTAGAGATTATCACACTAAGTGAAGGAAGTCAGAAAGAGAAAGACAAACACCATATATCACTTATATGTGGAACCTAAAATATGACACAATGAACTTATCTATGAAACAGAAACACACTCACAGGCATAGAGAACAGACATGTTGTTTCCAAGGGGGAAGGGATGTGGGGAAGGGATGGAGTGGGAGGTTGGGGTTAGTAGATGCAAACTATTATATGTAGAATGGATAAACAACAAGATCTTTCTGTATAGCACAGGGAACTATATTTGGTATCTGGTGATAAACCATAATGGAAAAGAATATAAAAAAGAATGTGTGTATGTGTGTGTGTGTGTGTGTGTGTGTGTGTGTGTATAACTGAATCATTTTGGTGTACACCAGAAATTAACACAACACTGTAAATCAACTAGACTTCAAAAAAAAAAAAGAGAAAAATCTATCCTCAGAATAGAACACAGACTTGCAACTCAGTAATGTAACATTGATCTCAATGGATATAGTCAGGGTTTACAGGGAGGACCAGGAAAAGGACAGCCATAAAACTCTCAAGTTTCGGAAGTACACACGGCTCCAGCCAGGAAGGTCCTAAGTCCTCTTAGCATACTCCATCCAAAACAACCACTTCGTATTCAAAAGAGGAACTATATCATCCCTACAGATGAGTATCTACAAAATGGACTGTAATCCAAGCCCTGGGAAATGCCTTGGCTTTCATCTGGAGTAGGGCTCAGAGGACATATTACTTTTTCCTTTTTTGCTTCTTGGACTGAGTTTCTGATTACATTTGGCTGTTAAAATTCATGTGAACAAAAACTCTCCTATTTTCACTAACAAAAGATTTGCTTATTAAATGAGTACAGAAGGGGTCAAACTGACACTATCATCGTGTATAAGAGATAGAACCATTTTCCAGATTCCCTTCTTTTTCTTCTCTCATAAAAGAACATGGAATTGGAGGGAGGTGTGATGTGGGGCACAAAGGGAGAACACTTTATTTATGCTCTTGGACTGTTTCTTATAAGTTCTTAACCACAAATTAAAACAAGCAGAAGACAAAAGTAACTCTCCCAATGCAGGAGAATGAGAATTTTCCATTTAAGTTTATTCTCTTCTAATAGCTATGAGGATATTTCCATTGCTCACTTAGATAGCTGTCAGAGATATGGAATGGACACTTGAGATTTTCATTAGCATAACTTCTCAAGGAATTACAATTCTCCTCTTCCACTTTCAGATAGATCAGTCATAAAAATTAAAGTGGGCCTATGTTTTTCTTTTCTGGAGACCACCATGGCTTTATCAAGTTAAGAGTTTTAAAAAAGGTATTTATCCAAGCAGGATAACTTTCCAAGATTAGCTTTCTTGATTCTGGAGGACCAAATATGATTTTAAGTCAAGTTAATGTTTCAAAAATAAGTTCATTTGCTCCAATCTAAAAATAGATCGGCAGTTTGAAAAAAAAATGTAAATTCCAAATAATGTTATAAATGCTATGCTTCTATCAGAATCAAAACATCAAAGTATGGTAAACTCTTATAGCAACTGATTTTTAGATATAGTTGCTTTTCTCTTTCTTTACTAAAAATTGATGGAACTACCCTGCTAGGATCTAAAGGAAGACAACAGTCATATCCATGGTCAAATTTCTAACTGAAAATCATTAGCATAACCTCAGTCAGGAAACCTGTGAAAAAGCAAAGACGACATACTACATTACCTCTGGGCTCTATGGAACTCTTCCAGAGGTTAAGAGTGAAAATGGGACCTAGTAGATGAGAAGCTTCCAGGATCTCCCACTGACTGCTGGAATCCCCATCCCCTGTGTGCACATACACCCGATTAAATAAAATGGAGAAGGAGTACAGGAACCTACAATGGCAGTGGCAGATTTTATGTACCTGGAGTGCTGCAATCATTATCTGTAAAAAAAACAGTCCTTCATAACTAAACGCTAAATTTCAAATCAGCTGGTGGTCAACTTAATTTGTTTCTGGAGTTTCTGTGAGTGAACTCTCTGCAACTATTTGAGAGGAAATACAAATTTAGAATTCAAACATAATCAGACTTTGTCTCTAGAAGAGAGGCTGGAGTAATCTGTTTGGTTATACCATCTCAGTCACCTCACTGATCACATATATTGTTTTGTCTCAAAATAGCTGGGACCTCAAAGAAGGAGATGGGAGTGGGGATGGGGGGTGGGGACCAATTCCTGTGACCTATTTGGCCAGAGCCCAGGGAACATTTGCAATTTCTATGTCCTTCCTGACTCTGGCAGCTTGTATGGTGTGCTGTCAAAAAGACTCCAAGCATGGATTTGCTTTACAATGTTTGGCTGTTCCTTTCTATAAAAGGCCTCCAAGCTCATTTAAAAATTTGAAAAACCCAGAAACTATATAAGAAAAAATAAATTTTCTGTAATTCTGTCATATAGTAATATTATGAACACCTTCAGATATACATACATATACAACTGGCCAACACTTTTTGTACACACACCCACATACATATACAAATGTATACATGGTGTAAATGAGGGTATGTTTAATTTGCATGTCTGTATGGTATTTGTTTATACTTAGTATTATGGACACAAAATAAATTTATATATATATACTTTTTAGTTTCTTGGTTCCAAACTTTTCTGAGCTTAAAAAACACCACGGGCAACTTTCTGACTCTTCTAACGCTGTATTCTCTTTATTCTCAATGCCACCACTGAATATCTCCTAGAACCAAATATACACCCCATAGGAAAATCAAATTTCCCATTATTCAAGCTTGTGTGCCTCTGCATTTTAGGGCCTAAAAAGAAACAGAGGTCTAAGTGCCCAAAGGTGCCATATATAAAGGAAATGATTATCCCAACATAACAGGTGACAAAATAACCATTTATGGTTTTGGAAGACATTACCGATAGATAAAATACTTCCAGCTTCATCCAAACCAACAGATGCTGGGGCCAAGAAGTATTCTGGATATACCAGCAGCTGCCAAATATCACAGATGGCATGAAGTTAGAGATGAAGGGAAAGGAAGGGGCATATGATTAAATCAGTCCAGGAAGGGAAAGATGCAGAGAAGATAGCTCCTCAAACCATCCAGGACTCTCATGAGCATTCTTCTATAAAGAGGAAGAAAAGAAAATGCAAAAATTCACCCAATACCAGCATGGCCTCTTTGATGTGTGCTCAGGCCATGAGAGTTTCATTGTGTAATGATCGCTCTGTAGTCAACACTGGAATACCTGTAATATGTTTACTTATCTCCTATTAGTCCCTTTAATAGGGCCATGGATCATGCAGATGTCCTCACTCTACTAACACAATCCCAAACCAAAAAGTAATGAAAAAGAATAAAAGCAACAACTAAAACAACAGGGTAGAAATCAACAGTCCTCAGTGAACCTAGTGGCACCTCAACACTAATTGATTTAGTGTGTAGGAGTTAAGGAAGTCTGTTTTCACATCATCAGTTAGCTAGCAACCGTTAAAGAGAGACAAAAGGAGCAGATGTATGTGGGGAAACAAACCAAGCAGGCTGCCTGGCTGTCCATACTGGCGTTTTCTGGTTTAATGCAATCGCTCTCATATATATTCAGCTCACTCACACTTTTCATAATGCTAGTAAGTAATGGACATATGCAGTGGTGAATACTCCCTTGTCACTCAAACTTTGTTACACAGATTCTTATGGCAGGTGATCCTGGGAACATTACATAGGCTCTCTGGACCACAGGTTAAAGGATAAAACTGAACCAGCTAACCGGTTACATTCTTCTCAGCTCTAGAATTCTATGTAATTCCTATTCCCCTGACCACAATGACCTGGAAGTTGTAAATGTATGGATATAATTTAGCTCAGTTCTCTGTCTCTAACGTCAACCAAAGGATTTCTAATCCTCCTCAAGTCTTATCCAAAGATGTCTTGGACTCCCCTGGAGATTTCAGTGGCCAGGTGAAACCTATGACGGCATCTCACAAGGGTCACCACCTCCAGACCTACCACTCAGGAAATGATATCCATGCCTCCCTGGGCATCCCTACTTCCTTCTCTCCCAGAGCTGTCAGAGTGGTGCTGCTGCAGGCACCAGGCTGGGCTGCTCAGCTGAGGGGGAAAGTGCTGTTCCCTATTCCTTAGGCCTCATGCCATGACACTGAAGCCAAAGCAATGTTAGCTGGTACTTCCAATATCTCAGGCACTTTACAGAAAAGAGCTCTCCCATCTCCCCACTATATTTAATTCATAATCCCTGTCTCCTGAAATGCACAGGGTAGGTACAATGCTGTATATCACAACCAACCCTCCTCTCTGGTGTGGGGCCTTTTCAATGATCCAAGCATATGTATGACTGTACCTTTAGATGAGTTCTTTCCCAAAAAGCCTGGGGCAAGCCCACTGTACCCATTACATACATACCAGGATAGAATATGCAACTTGGACTCCAGGAGATCCATGCTATACTTGTCTTATGACTCTAAGCTCCCTTTCCTTCATTCAACATCAAATAGTAATCTCTAATACTTATTGAAAATTTACTATGTGTAAAGCCTTAAGTAAGTGCTTTATGTGCATTACTTTGTTTAATATTAATAACAACCCAAGGAAGGAGGTATCATCTATTTCCTTTACAGATGAGGAAACTGAGGTTTAAAGAGATTAAGTAATTTACCCAAAGTTTCCAGTGACTGAGATGAGATTTGGACCCAAGCAATGCCTATGATATCCTGCATCCCTGTTGATGTATATTGAGCCTATTATGTGCTGGACAGTGCACTGTAGCCTCGTCCATTATTTTTAACACTGGAACAAGTTTTATATGCCTTTATTTTAGAAATTTTACCTGACATAGCAGAGCCTCAGATCTTATTGGCCACACTTCAAGGGACTGGTATATTTCTATGTTTCATCATGTTTTATAAAAATTAATTCCTTTCTGACGTTCAATTCCTAAGTTTCATATCCCAAATTTTAACTTCTTTGATTTAACTTCTTTGATTAACACATCAGTTAACAAGCAGCCAACTGACTACAATAATCCAAGCATTTTGCTAGCCACTGAAGGAAATTCAAATCTTGAATTTGAAGAAAATTCAAATTCAAGTCTTCACGCTTAATGAATATATAATCCATATAGCAAGATCCACACAAGCATAAGAAAATGAGAAACCATCGGAAAATTAAAAGCAAAGGATACACCCTATGTCAGAATCTCAAAACAGTTAGTTGTCTGAGAAGATAAGATGAAGAAGAGACTTTTGAAAACTGAAAACAAAAACAAAAACAAAAACAAACAAACAAAAAAAAAGCAAAGGATACTCAAGCCTCCAGCCTCATTCCCTTACCATCAGGAAGCAGTGACGTCTGGAGGCAGAGTCCCTAAGTTCAAGTCCTAGCTCAGCTACAACTGTTCCTTAAGTCTAGATCACTATAAGGTTAAGTTTTGTTTCCTTAACTACAAATGACCAAAATACTACCCCCCACTCACAGTGTAGGCTTATGAGTAAGGATTAAATGAAATAATATATGTAAAGTACATAACATGACACCCGGCATACAGCGATCATTTCCTAAATCTTGACTACAATTACCTTAGATGATTAGATTTTTAAGAGTTTCCAACTTCCTTTTATTCTCCATCAAAATTTTTGTACCTTGAGCCAATCTTTTTTTATGTCTTAGAAGATGAAGTGTCTTTACTCACCCATTGATTTATTCAACAAATATTTACTGTGTGTCCACTGTTAGACTTCTCAGCTCCAAGGAAAACTCCTGGCCTCTGATTTTGACTCATCTTTTCTTCTTAAATCATGCTTGAATTCTAAATCTTTTTTCTTGCTTTCTGTCATGTGTCTAAAAGCTAAATATACCTTTCTTTTGTGACCATGTAACCACCTGAAGCCAACTCACTATGTTTCCTCTCCTCCACTGCTTATCTTCTTGAAATAGTATACCCACTGCCTCTACTTCCCACTTGTTCATTTACTGATCCATTCAGGAAACATACAAGCATCTGTGACTTCAGTGTAGGTGTTGTGCAATGAAACATGAAAAAGGTATGGTCTCTGCTCTTGAGATGGTTGTGGGTATTTTGCTCCTTGAACACCCTACCATAGATTCTGACTGAGTCACCCTGAACCTTACAAATCGCTCAACCCAAGGGTCTTTTCTTAGTCCTCACTGACATCCTCCTTCCAAGGATGCTGACGTAAGAAAACTGCTGAAGTAGTCTCAAACAATTGTTAAGACTGTTTCTGATGTCTGAAGGGAGGGCTGAATTGTGTGTGTATGTGTAACTGAGACAGATATAAAGGAGAAAAGTGGAGAACACAGGTAGCAAGGGATAAGTAATTCCCAAGGAATTAGTTCAAACTCAGTTAAGAAAATCTAAAAATTGGTGCAGGGCTATACTGTCAAAGATGAATATTGTAAAACACTTGTTCCATCAAAAGCAATTTGTATAGGAAATACAATTATTTTCTTCACGGTAATGAAGGCCCAAGACATTACTTTCTATGAGAGAGAGAAGACTGTAAATGCACTCTCCGCAGGCATTCTGACCCAGTTTAGTGACTAGTTTAATATTCAAAGGGTAGATGTGTCCTCTTCACTTTAGGAAGTTTGATGTTCAAAGACAATTTAGGTCACTGGCTCCTGTGGCAGCATTTCCCCTGTGAGAAAGGTACATTTAAGCACCCATCTCTTATATTATTGATTACAAAACTGGTTAAAAGCCTGCGAAGCCCAATAGCTTTCTCTCTGGGCCTTTCAGAAGAAGCAATTAAATCAAGACTCCAGCTTTCCTTTTAGGGGGATATGTGTGTGTTTTGAACCAAAACCTGTGAAAGTGGAGTTCTAGTATAAATTTTTCTTTTCAAATGTATTTCAAGCATCCCCTCCATGCCAAAGCAAAATCAGAAATGACATTACTGATTTATTAAGCTTTTGGTTCATAACCTAAACATTTTTGTCTTGGTAGTGAGTGGAATGTGTCCTTTCAAAGGTAAAGCAAGGGCTTCCCTGGTGGCGCAGTGGTTGAGAATCTGCCTGCCAATGCAGGGGACACGGGTTCGAGCCCTGGTCTGGGAAGGTCCCACATGCCGTGGAGCAACTGGGCCCATGAGCCACAACTACTGAGCCTGCACGTCTGGAGCTTGTGCTCTGCAGCAAGAGAGGCCGCGATAGTGAGAGGCCCGCGCACAGCAATGAAGAGTGGCCCCCGCTCGCCTCAACTAGAGAAAGCCCTCGCACAGAAACGAAGACCCAACACAGCTAAAAATAAATAAATAAATAAATATATTAAAAAAAAAGAAAAAAAAAAAAAGTAAAGCAAAACAAGCACCTTCCCTTCTGCTCCCAGCTCTCTTCCCATGAGGTAAGAGAACCACCTATCCTTGAATCAACCACATTACTTCTATGTCGGTCTAGCTCTACTTGGGATTTCTCAGTGCTGGGAATGAATTTTTATTCATTATTGTATTCCTAGTGCCTAGTTCAGACTCTGCCACACAGCTGATTTCTGTAAATATCTGTTGAATACATTTTCCCCTAAGAACATTTTAGAAACAAGTTCAGATGTAAAATCCAAGCTACTGAACACTGCACATGAAAACCTTCTCATTTCCTGCCCTAGTTCCTTCTGCAATGTCTCCTTTTCCCTCCAGCCCACTTTGCTCAGCTACACTGATCAACTTCAAATCACTGATCAACTTCAAATCACCACACACGCCATGCTCACTCACACCACGATGCTTTTCCACATACTCTTTTCTCCACCCAGAATGTCCTTGCCCTCCTTAAAAGATGTTGAAATCAACTTTTAAGATTCATATGAGCCCAATATAACCCATTTTTGATGCCTTTTTCTTCAGGAAAAATTAGTTATTTTACACAGTGTTCTCTTTTAATACATGGAACATTTTTCTATTATATTTTTTATTAGAAAGCATTATGGTTAATTGTTCATGTGGATTTCTCCCATAAGTTGTTCAGATCCTAGAATGTATAGAGTATGTCATTTTCATCTTCGTATTGCTAACACTCAGCATGGAGCGTGGAACATAGGAAATGCTCAACAATATTTACTGAATTGACTTGAAATTATGAGAACAGCACATATGCTTTGCCCCTTCTGACAAACTAGGACATTTCTCCCCCTCCCAATATTTGTGTTTTAACAGAATTCTGAGGTATAACTAAAAAATTTTAAAAACTAGCCAAAGAAGATTTTAGTTTTAAGTAAAGATATTATTACCTCAAATCCTCTTTGACGTAAGAGGAATGTAAGTAAGTAAAGAGGATAACAGCTTTGGTCATTTAAAGATACCTATCCCTAATAAATCACATGCTGAATTGCACTGTTTGAAGTTTTCTCAAACACCTGTATTATTTTTTCCATTGAATCTTGATTGTAACCAATGTAAATAACCCTATTAAATTTTATTACAAAATGAGAATTACTAAAAAGAAAAAGTGAAATAGGAACCTTAGAACAAACTGATGAGTATCTTCTCTCTTATCACCTGAGTATCCTATGAAAACTAGTCTTTCAAGCTGCCGAGGTCAAAATATGGCTATTTGAGAAGCCTTCCAAATAAGGTGAGATTTCAGAAGTCAAAGTTGAATAAAAAATTATGAAATACTGGCACAGTCATTTGTGTCACTGTAATCTTTGATATTTATTTACAGGGACCTCAAAACAAAACTAAAAACAAAAACAAAAGCCTGCCCCAAACACAAAGATCTTTCTAACTGCAGAGTCCTGGAAGCTGTTAAGTCTTCAAAAGCACCTGACATGGTCTAAATGTAACTGATTAAGGAACTAGATGTGATGGGCTGGGAAAATAGAGTACACTCGGAAAGATAGTCTTTTCTTCTTTTCAGCTCCATGAAATGTAACTATAATCACTATACAAGTTTGTATTTCCAGCACTCAGTATGACATCCCATGCGTAGGAGGCACCTGACAAGTTTGGTGGAAGCAGTGAATACATCACTCAACTAATGACATCCTATGCCCTCCTTCTGAAACGTGGACACTCTCCATCCAAACCAAGCTCTGTGGAATAACTATAGCTCAGAATAATCAGACCCATTTAGCAACTCTTCAAGGGTGACCATCACTACTAATATTGAGACATCCCTAGTAGCACAGCCAACACTGTATGAAACTTCCTCATGTTGACTTCAGATGGGTAGATCTATAGCCTACCACATCTTGACTTTCCTTAAAAACCACAAACTAATTGGTTTTTATTTACAATTTGTAGCACTATGTTTCAAAACAGCAAAAACATACTGAGTGCTGCTCATATGCCAAGCACTATTCTCAGTACTTGAGAATATACAACACAATGTGTATAAATGTGTATGATTCATTTATTTCTTCCAACTATATTGCAAAGTAATTAATATTATAACTATCCCTGCTTTATTTAATGTCTCTTAATCATAAATTCCTTGCCTAAAAACTGGAGATAATAATACCTCATTAAAGATTAAATGGCAAGATATAAATCATGCATCATGGTTTCTAGCCACCATAATAACTCAATAAAAATTAATTTTCCTCCCCTTTCCCTAGGTTTATCCATACATTTTTTGCTATTGTTATTATTTTTTTTAATATGTTTACATGTGAAATTTAACATCACGTTACTCAGCAGGGAGATGAAAACTATAATACAGTAAGATACAACTATACACCCAACAGAATGGCTAAACTTTAAAAGAAAGATAGACAATGCTAATTTTGGTGAGAATATGCAGCAACTGAAACTCTCACATATTGTGTAAAAGGGAGTATAAAATGGTATGACCATTTTGAAAAACTCTTTGGCAGTTTCTACTAAGGTCAAATATATGCCTACACTATAACCCAGCAACTCCAATCTTAGTATATAGCCAACACAAACGAGTGCATAGGTTCACAAGAATGTTTACAGCACCTTTATCCATAGGAACTCAAAGTGGGAAAGAACCCAAATGTCCGTTAACAAGAAAAAGGATAAACCAGTTATAGTATTCATACAATGTGATATTACACAGAATGATAGACAAAACAAAATGGATGAATATCAGAAACACTATGTCGAGTGGAAGAAACCAGACACAAGAGTACACACTGTATGATTCCACTTATTCAAAATTCTAAGTCAGGCAAAACTAATATAGAGTGATAAAAGCTTGACAGTGGTTACCTTGGGTAGTGCTGGTTTTAATGGTATTAACTGGGAAAGAGCACCAAGAATTCTTTGGAGTGATGTAAACTAATATGCCTTGATAAGGGTAGTGCTCATACAGGTGATTACATTTCCAAAAAGTTATTGAGCTTAGAATGAAAACTCATGAATTTTACTGTATGTAAGTTTACCTCAACTTTAGAAAGTCTTCTTGATGATGTTTAACTGTTCACTTGAGTAGTTCACCTGGTAGAGGCTTTTACAGGATGATGGAGGATGACTGAAATCCCAGAGAAGTCAGTTTAGATTTAAACAGTCTTGATGTCCAGAGTTCACTTGTTTGCTAAATGGGGACACATCTGAAGGCACACCTACTCCCTCTACTCAGTGATATGCCGTTATTGACAACTACACAGTAAGCTCATTATCCCCTGTGCCTAACACTTTATAGCTGTCCAGAGCAAAAGAAAGATGTTCTGTGTCGTAGCTTTTGTTTACTATAATTTTCATAAGGCCATTATCACTCTCGATGAAGACACTTTAAAATGTATAAAACAGGACAAAACATTTCTCCATGATGAGGCAAAGTGTGTTTGCCAGGGACACAAAAAAAAGGAAGAAGGAAAAGAAAAATGAAGAGCTCTCCTACAGTGTAACACTCTTAATAGAGCATCCTGCAGCTGCTGAACAATTCCTACATTTAATGATTAATGAATCTGAGTTCGTCTCTGCATTTGCGCAGCTGGGGGCAGTGGTACTATCTATAGAGCTTCTTTGAGGCAGAGGGTGAGGAGGTGGCAGCTTGCACTTCAATGTGAGCAGCCTAAACTGGGCAGACTGTCAAGTGACTACGAGCTGTACACGCCAGAGCAATATAAATACACCCCACACCCACCACCAGAAGTAGTCCCTTAGCTACATGGCACTCTTTTTGGCCTACTTCTCTCCATGACAATCCCTTTACACTTGATACTTCAGCTTCCCTCATGGGAGTGCTCTCCATGAGCTATACTCTCCAGGATCGCCTTGCCTTTGTACATGCCACTCTATTTATCTGGAATATTCTTTCTACCCAACTTCCCATAGGTATCTCTTTCAATATTCAGTTCAGGAGTTACCTTTTCTAGTACCCTCCAGGCTATTATTTGGTGCCCCTTATCTATGTTCACCAATTATCAAACCACAGTATCCCTTCCAATTTGCTTGTTTGTCTCCCTAACTTCATTATATCTCCTTTTGATGGGGAGCCTAGTTATTCTTCATCTCTGAATTTCTAATACCTTTGCATGTTTCTGACACATAGCAATAGATAATTGTAGAATGAATAAGAGTGTGAAGAATGAATAAATGAATGGGGAGAAAAGCTAATTTTATATTCCTGTTTTGATTTGTGAATTGCTTGCTGTACACCTAGAAACAAAACAATACTCACTTTGACAGCATTAAATATCTATGAACTTTTCCCGTTCACACGAACACTGAGGAAAACAGGAATATTCTGACTAAAACACTAATCTCTCAGACTGAATTCCTTTAGCATGGTTAATTTTTTAAAAACATAAAACTTTTCTCATATCTAGTTCACCATCACGTTACTACTTCTAAACAATGTGCTATTTTGCTTTTCTCAGGGATATACATTTGGGATGGTGCAATTTCATTCAGTCAGAAGAGCTGACAAACCCCATTAAAAGCTCCATAGGACCTTTCAGCAGTGGTGAAACCATGAAAAATGGGAGAACTCAAGGGGACACTGGAGCCCACCATGCCATCTTGTAGTGGACTCTAAAAAGCATTTCTTCTTTTTCTTCTTGATTCTAATGGAGGAGAGCCTACTATTTTCCCTGGTTCTCTAAGCCCCTTCCTCAGAAATATTGTCTTTATAGTACACCTAAAATCAGGTTCTATAATTGGAATCCACTTCCTCCTGTTACATATTAGCAAAAAGGTGCAGATTGTTTATCTGCACTTGCAGAATGAAACTTTAGTTTTGGATCGCTTGCTGTAACTTTTGGGCCTGGATGGCTTCCAGAAACATTAAGCTATTGTGTGTGTAGGGGATTCATGCTAATTGAATTAGTGAAGCATTGTGCCTATATCCTTGCTAAGAGGATCTGCCCCTGCCCACATCACCTACTAGAAGAATGTGTCTAGGTGGCCATATTTATATCAGGTGATTCAATTTCCTTGACCAAAGATATGTAGGCAAGGATGGATATCTGACCAAACCTGAGTCAGGGAGATTCCTTAGGAGAATGGGAGAGACAAATTGGTAAGATGTAAGGAATGCAACAGCAAGATCATATAGAACTGCACACTGTGGCAAGTATGAGAGAAATATAGAGTGATAGAGGAAGCTAGTCTACAAAGAAAAGTGGGAATACAGAATAGATGGGCTAAGAGAAGCCAAAATGAGAGATTCTAGGGCCCCATTACAGTGAAGCTTGGGTCCCTGTGTTGTCGGGATGTATTTCCATTCCAGTTGCTAGCTATCCCAGAGATTAGCCTTAGAAGAAAATCTTTATTTAAGTTAGCATGAGTGGATTTCTGTTATTTGCAAGCAAAGTACAGTTGACCCTTGAACAATAATACAGGAGTTAGGGGCAATGACTCTCCACACAGTTGAAAATCCACATGTAACTTTAAAGCCAGCCATCTATATCCACAGTTCCACATCTTTGAATTCAACCAACCTCAGATCATGTAGTACTGCAGTATATATTTATTGAAAAAAAAATCCACATATAAATGGACCTGCACAATTCAAGCCCATGTTGTTACATCTAAAATAATAACTTTAACTGTAACAATGATCTATGCAATGGCCAACTTTATGTGTCAACTTGTCTAGGCCACTGTGCTCTGATATTTGGCCGAACATTATTGTGGGTATTTCTGTAAGGGAGTGTTCGGCTGAGACTTACATTTAAATCAGTGCTATTTGAGTAAAGCAGATTGCCCCCCATAATGTGAGTGGGCTTCATGTAGTTGGTTGAAGGTCTGAATAGAACAAAAGGCTGACCCTCCCCCAAACAGGACGGAATTCTCCAGAAGACTGACTTTGAAATTCATCAGCAACATCAGTGATTCCTGGTTCTACAGAAGACTGCCTTTGGACTAAAACTGCAGGCCTTTCCTGAGTCTCCAGCCTGCCAATGTCCATCACCAGATTTTGGACTTGCCAAGCTTCCACAATCATGTAAGCAAATTCCTTAAAATAAATCTTTTTATTCACACACACACACACACACAAATGCTTCTGTTTCTTTGGAGAACCCTAATACAACCTACAATAACTACAAAGTGTAATTAGCTGCACGTGAATAGTATGTATTCCCTAAACCCAAATTATTACAAAAGACATCTTGAATTTTGTTCATTTGCACTGCACCATTTCTGTTTTATTAGGCTGGAAGGGAGGAACTCATATTAACTGAATACTGGCTATAGAGTATGCCGACACCAAACATATTAATTTCTGAACATAAAGCAATATTTTTATTTAATTTATAATTAAGGAAATTAAAATTTGGAGAAGTTTTCCTATTTTGTCAATGATCATTTTGAGAATATGCCATTTAATTATTTTGGTAGCAAGTACCCAAATGATCAGCTTGTGTGTATTATCAATGCATGAGTAACGCTATCATCTAGCTGGGTTTCAGATGCAGAGAGAGTGAAGGTGGTGGGGATGGGGCAGATGTAAGAAGTGTGCAACAGAGGGAATTCTGAGCTCAGGAACAGCAAAGTCCAATGATGTGGGTAACCTAGGTGGGTCAATTCTTCAGCTCGAAAGAGGGATAGCCATGTTTTCTATACTTGTGTCACAGGGTTGCTATGAAGTTCAGTTTGTTTGATGTAAAGCAAAGAACTCTGTAAACTGAAAAGGACTTTTTAAATGTTAAGTTTTAATATCATTTCACTTGTAGTCTCTGCACCTTTCAAAATAGTTTGTGAATAATGACATCTTCTGAAGGACAGAGACATTCAGATTGCTGGAGATAGAAAACAAGCATTCCCTACTAACATTTACTAAATGTGAGCTACATCACGAGACAGTAACTCTACTCCACACCGCTCTCCAGTGAGCATGAGATAACATTATTATAATAAATGATTTACTCTCAGCTCTTTCAAATATCAAACTAATTTTAAAATAAATAGGAGCATGAAATGGCTTTCTATTATTATGAATTAATCCAAGAATATTAGAGCTATAAGGGAACTTAACAATCATCTCATGATTGGCAAACTGCACTCCACAGGCCAACTACCACCTGCCCTCTGTTTGTGTATAGCCGATAAACTAACAATAGTTTTTACATTTAAAACTGGTTGAAAAAATGAAAATAATAATATTTTATGACATGTGACAATTACATGAAATTCAAATTTCAATCTGTCTTAGTCTGTTCAGGCCGTTATAACAAAATACCACAGACTGGGCAGGTTACAAACAGCAGAAATTTATTGCTCACAATTCTGGAGGCTGGAAGCTCAAGATCTGGATTCCACCATGGTCAGGGTAGGGCCCTCTTCTAGGGCACAGACTTCTCTTTGCTGGAAGGGGATAGCGAGCTCTCTGGAGCCTCTTTTACAAGGCACCGATACCATTCATAAGGTTTCCACCCTCATGACTGAAGTACCTCCCGAATGCCCCACCTACTTATACCATCACCTTTGGGGTTAGGATTTCAATATATGGACTTTCAGCACATGAACACTCAGACCATAGCACAGTGTTCATAAGTAAGTTTAACTGGAACACAACTACATTCATTTGTTACGTATTGTATGTGGCTGCTTTCTCAAACTACAATGGCAAAGCTGAACAGTTGTGACAGACAGGGTAACTATATGACCCACAAAGCCACTTTACCATCTGGCCTTTTATAGAAAAAGTTTGCCAACCCTTATCTAACCCAATCCTGTCATTCTATAGAGGAGAAAACTAAAGATAAAACTATTTACTCTAGGTAACTCAGCTAGGATATTAATTAATCAGAATTAGGGCTAAAACCTAGTATTTCTGTCCATTTGATCATGCTCAATTTAATGATTAAAAATTAGCTTTAATTATACTCATCTTTAAATTATGTAGCTTCCTTGTGCTAATTACTAGATTTATCTCAGAATCTTTGCTCACATAAGCTAACATTATACAAAAAATTCATCTTGATGAAGTAAAATATTTTCTTCATTTATTCACTGAAATGAATTTTATATTGTATTATTCTTAAATAGTTCTAAGTAGAAGTTACTGTAGAATAAAATAATGGTAAAAATTAAATATTTTGCTTAACACATCAATCAACTGACACATGCTCTGCTTGTAATTCATAAAGCAGTAATATATGGAAATTCAAACACTTTCAGAGAAACTGGCCACATTCAATTTTCTTACAAGAGATGACTGACAATAAGATGAGAAAATAATACCTTAGCCTTTCTGTGTTTAGTGACTAGAACTTGACCAGCTAATTTCCCAAATGTAAATTGGGATGTAAATGTAAATGTAAATTTCAGTCTTTTATAAAATGAAAAAGGAAGTGTGTCTAAAGTTAAAGCATCCCTTTTACATCACTAGGATGTATCTGTTGGGTTTCCAGTGTAATCAATTACCTACCCTCCATATTTAAGAGGAAATGTTTAAAGCAGTGCTTCTCAACGGGGGATGATTTTGCCCCCAAAAGGAGATTTGACCATGTGTGTAGACATTTTTGGTTGTCACAATGGGATAAACTAAAACTTCTATTTTATACCAGTTATCCATGATACCTGATATAATAAAATATTTCTATCCATGATACCTGATACAGTTAAATAACCTAATGCTAACAGAAAAACAAATCCTAAGCCACATTTGCCTTTACATGAAAATGACAAAATACTTCAATATAATTGTCTACATAATTATCTCTAGACATTAGCCAATGGCATATTTAAAGATTAAAGCAAGAATAGCCTGAGTTTAACAGTGTAGTTTTTCTTCTAATAGTAATTTCTCTAATTCACAGTGTAACCCAGCCAACATTATTGAAAGTAACATATTAAAGTCTCTTAGATCACTAAATTAAGGAATGCCCTTTCTCCAACATAAGCAATAGATGAAGTAATTTCAATCTCTCACTTTCACTTTCAGTAAATATTTTGAAAGCAGACATCTGGTGCAACCTACTTACAGTTTCTTCCTTGAGTACATATTTTACTCTGCATCACTTTTACTGAGTAATAATTATTAGTTCAATTCCCTAACTAATCTTCCAATTTGGGGAACATATGAAGTATATCAACTCAAGCTCAAGGTATCCTTTAATTAGACAAAAATGCCAAGACCCTATAATACCATTTGGTTCTTCTAAGCAGTGGCTTCAGAGCACTGCATCAAGAGCATAGTTATCCATGCTCTCCAACATTTACCTATTCATCTAGCGCCCCAATTATCCTGTGCTCTCCGCTAAATGATGTACACGGGAAATTGTCTAAGATATGGTTCCTAATTTTAAGAAGCTCTTCAGAATGAGGTGAAAGAGCTAATAATGCTACAACATGCTAAAAGCAAAGACAGAAATACCCACTGATTTTTATGAATTTTTTTAAGAAAAAAAGAAGAGCCTAATCTAGCTTTAGAGATTCAGGAAATTTTTCTTGAACTCATCCAACTCACTTGAGTTGAGTATTAAAATATGGGCAGGAGTCAGGTAGGAGAAGATGTGGTTCAGATTTTCCAGGCAATGGAAATAGCTTGTGCAAAAAGCCCAGCTAAAAGGAATTTCATGATTTGAGAAAGGGAAAAACAAAGTATAAATGCAGAGAAGTAGGCAGAGGACAGATCACAGAGGGTCTTATATACCAATCCAAGGAGTTTAGGATTTTATTCTACAAGAAATGTCAAACATGGCAGTATCCTGGTCTTACCTGCATTTTAAGTGGACCATTCTGGTGGCTGTGGAAAGGATCAATTTGAAGTAGACGGCTGTAGTATTTTGGGCCCAAGAAAAAGAGAGACTGGTCTTGGGAACTAGGAATAGACAGAAGCGGGTGGATCAGAGACATATGTATGAGAAAACGTGGCAGAACTGATTGGCTGATTATGTAAGGGATGAGAGCAAACAAAGCAAAAGGCATAAGCCCAAGTTTACCAGTTTGGGCAACCTGGTGAATTGGTGATTCTAGCAATTGGGAGAAAACAGAGGAAAAGGAGCAGGTGTGAGGGAGCTTGCTTATTTCAGCAATGGCTGAATGATTAGGGCAGAAGTTAGACTCAGTCATACTTAACAACAGGCAGTCTTGGACCACACTTTGAGAAACACTCCTTCCTTCCTTCCTTCCTTCTATCTATCTATCTATCTATTTATTTATCTATCTATCTTTCTATTTGTCTATCGCCTACCTATCATCTAACTGTCACCTATCTGTCTGTCTCTCTGTATATGAAACTTAGAAATTCTTTAATTATTTGGGGGAAAAGAAGCAAAAGTTATCAATGCTATCCCTAAACTTCAAATTTCTATGCATGTGCCTCTGAAAATGGAAGTAGAGAAGAGCCAATGGCTGGAACAAAATTCCCAAATGCTTTAAACATAAATTTTATGTGAGACAAATGTAAAAATTAAATATCTCCCTCTTAGAGGTTTTGTTATACCTGCCCCCAGCTTACCCAAGCAATTATAGCTTTGTATCTTTCTCACATGCTCAGGAGCCAAGAAAATTTTGTTCAGCTCAATTTTCCACATTTAATATTTAATACCAGGCATCATTTAAAAAATTCAAATATAAAATTAATTTTGAGTTTGAACATGCTTTTTCAAATGAAAGCCCTGGATGTTCCATTCCTCCCCCTCCCTGTCCAGAATCTCCTTAGTTTTTGAAGGATGTAGGGTAAGAGCAGACAGGGGGCAGGGGTGGGGGTATTATCTCTACTAATGTAGTCATCAGTTATGGCTGCTTTGGCCTTGGTCCCGAAGTGAACTGACCACTGCTCAGTTGGTACTATCACATACTACTGGAATCTAAGGGACATGCACTTGAGTGACCACTGCAATTCCAAGTACCATCACAGGGAAGTTTAAAGGGGGCATAAGCAGGATGCTCCAGAATCTTGACGATGGACACTACCTTTGGGAGCTCTGGTTCACAATCATGCCTCTATATAAATTCAGTAGGATAGAAAAATCTAAAATTGTATGTCATTGCCTGAAAAACATCATGAAAATAATACACAGAGAAATCTCAAATAGATAAACGAAAAAGATAAAGAATAGGGACAAACATTCCTTCACTTTATGATGTTATATCATCTACAAACCAAAACGGGGCAGCTGAACTCAATTACTTCTCTATATAAATGATCTTTCATGATTAAAAATTTTGAAAACCCGTGAACTGTTCACTTAAAACCCTTTGCTCCCACTGTTAACTAACACATAATCTGTTCTGCCCAGATGCCAGCAAAAGAGAGAGGGCATTTAATTGAGTTTCCCTCCAGCTCAGTTGAATCTACGGCAGTTTTTCTCAGCGTGCGGTCCTTCTAAGGGGTGTTCATACCAGAATCACTGAGAGAGCTTGTTAAAATGAAAATTCCTGGGCCTACAACCTACCTACTGAGTCAGCACCCCCAAGGGGCGGACGTGAATATCTGCTTTGCTCACAAGCTCCCCAAGTGATTCCTAAGCATTCTTAGCATATCATGTATCATTCACATGTTCCTTCACTCATTTATTTTTCAATAAACATTTACTGAATACATTCTGTGAGCCACAGTCTTTAAAACTCTTTTTCATGTTAGCTAATGGAAATGGAGAAAGGATATGATCTAGCTGTCCGCAGATGAGCTTGGAGCCAGTTGAGATTATACCACCAGACTGAGAGGGGGGGAGGATGTAAAGCCACTGCTGGAGAGGCAGTGTTCCTGCCACCCCCCACGCCTCCCCACCTGCCCCCTGCAGGAAGTCATCTACAGGGAAGGCAGAACCCTTTTCCTTGACACAGACCTTGCCCCATTTTACTGTGACTCCACAAGTCATCCCAGAACCAGATGGCCCTGAGCTTGGACATCCCAGCTATGCCCTTCCTCATTCTTCAGTGACCACACACTTTCATTCTTTACTCCACAATGGTGGGCATCAGAAGACAGAGCTCTCCAGAGAGACAGGTTTCTTGTTGCCTCAGGAATTTCCTTCAGGCTGCCCGAGGAACATTTCACAAAAAAGCAAATCACATGGTCACTGTTCAGCAGTCTGAGTTGAAGCCACCACTTGAAACACACCAGACAGATTTTGTCTCTCCTGGGTTTTAGTTTGGGCACATTTTCTTTTCTTTTTCTTATTTTCTTAAAGGGAATCTGAGGCTGGCATGCTGAGATGGAAAGACAGAAGTTTCTTTATTAGTAGCCCTTAAAATTTGCCTAACCACACACTGCATTTTCCTAAAAGCAATTTATTCTTCAAGTTTCCCATCTTTAAGGTGCTTAGTGGAATTGATCCATAACAAGTTGCCTGACCTCACTTACCACCATTCATGAACATGTCTAGATATAATAGGTGTATGTTTCCTCTCTTCCTGTGGGAACTTAATGGCTACTCACCAGCATGTGGTTTAGGAGTGCCTTGTCCTGGCTAAGGAAAAGCTCTGGTGTATTAATATTATTCTACCTGCCATGTAAAGATTCAGAATTTTAGATGTGAAAAGAAGACATTAAAAGTAATAAATTTAACACACAAATTGAAATGAATCTCAACATAATTGTTTTCTAAGAGTCTGAGACCAGCAAAGGGAAGTCAGTTTCTGGAATGCCTGGCATCAACTGTAGAAGACAGACCCAACTTATTTTGTCATCAGGATCTTGCTATGATTCAGAGACAATACAATGGACATTGGTTACCATGACATGAAATTATAGGAGTAGAAAACATTGGTACTTGGGCAGAATTTGTGATCTGGTAGCCTAACTTGATCACTGCTCTTTCAATTATTTCTCTTGTGTCATACCCAGTTCACCTTCATTTATCCCTCTTTGCATAATAACATAAAAGAGGGAAAGGAGGGGAAAAAATGAAATGAAACTCTGAGCTTTTTGACTGGATTTCAAAAAATTGGGAATTTACTATGCATTGTTTTATAAGAGCAAAAAAAAAAACAATCTAAGAAAACTAGAAGTGATATTTCTGATTGTATATTACTTAATCAAAGAGTTCTGCTATCAGGCATCCAATGGGACTCTTTTTTTTTTTTTTTTTAAATATATTTATTTATTTTATTTTATTTTTGACTGTGTTGGGTCTTCGGTTCATGCGAGGGCTTTCTCTAGTTGCGGCAAGCGGGGGCCACTCTTCATCGCGGTGCGGGGACCGCTCTTCATCGCGGTGCGCGGGCCTTTCACTATCGCGGCCCCTCCCGTTGCGGGGCACAGGCTCCAGACGCGCAGGCTCAGTAGTTGTGGCTCATGGGCCCAGCTGCTCCGTGGCATGTGGGATCTTCCCAGACCAGGGCTCGAACCCGTGTCCCCTGCATTAGCAGGCAGATTCTCAACCACTGCGCCACCAGGGAAGCCCCCAATGGGGCTCTTACTCATCAATGACATGAAGTTACATGCCTTACTTTTGTCTCAGTCCCACTAGAATTAGTAACTGGCATACCCTTTCTAGCTCACCAAAGAACCACCAATCAAGAAGCTCTGTCTTTCCTTCTCAGGACCTTGATTCTCAGACACTGGAACCACCACCACTGGGACCATCAGACAGCAAATTAGGATATCTGAAGGTATCCTAAATTCTTTCTTCCACCACAACTAATCGATTTAACAAGTCCCTATTTATTTTACCTTCATTACTTTTGCCTTAGCCCTGGTCCTCATGAATTCTTCAGGCCTCTAATTTAATCTCTCAGCTTCCAATCCTACCATCTCCCATCCACTCTAGACACTACAGCCAAAGCAATCTATTTAATAGCTGAATCTAGCAATCGCTTCTTTGCTAAGACCCCTTTAATGGCCCTCCCTCGTTTTCAGGATCATTGTCAACTGCCTTGGCTTAGCAGACAAGGCCCCTTATGATCTAAACTCTGCTGACTGTTCTAGTCCTTCCAGTTTAATGTTCAATCCAGCTTAGCTACTTTTAGCCTCAATAGACTCTGTTCTTCCAGGCCCACAGAGCATGGCAGCCTTCACCACAAGGAATCATAGCATTGAATCTAAGTCAAGACCTAAACTCTTCATTTTAAAGAGAAGGACACCAAGTTACAGAGAGGTTAAGTAATTTCCCAAGGTCACACAGGTGATTAGGAACATGAAGGAATTAGGACCCAGTGTTTAGGCCTAACTGTCCAAAGTACAATTTCTTTAATCTCTTTCTGACATTACTCAAAGTGGCAAAGTCATACTCTTTCTTTGAAAATCATAAAATGATACAGACCATTTGGTCCTCATTAAGAAACTGGCTTAAACATGTGTATCCAAAGTCTGTTACAAGTGCAGAGTTTCCTTTTCCCCAAAGCAATCCATTTTTCAGAAGCCCCTTTACTAAGTCTACCAAGACGTCAATACAAAGAAAGCTCTCTGCTCTGGAGAGGGTGTGGAGAAAAGGGAACACTCTTGCACTGTTGGTGGGAATGTAAATGGATACAGCCACTATGGAGAACAGTATGGAGGTTCCTTAAAAAACTAAAAATAGAACTATCATACGACCCAGCAATCCCACTACTGGGCATATACCCTGAGAAAACCATAATTCAAAAAGAGTCACGTACCAAAATGTTCACAGCAGCTCTATTTACAATAGCCAGGACATGGAAGCAACCTAAGTGTCCATCAACAGATGAATGGATAAAGATGTGGCACATATATACAGTGGAATATTACTCAGCCATAAAAAGAAACAAAATGGAGTTATTTGTAGTGAGGTGGATGGAGTTAGAGTCTCTCATACAGAGTGAAGTAAGTCAGAAAGAGAAAAACAAATACAGTATGCTAACACATATATATGGAATCTAAGGGGGAAAAAAAAAAAAGGTCATGAAGAACCTAGTGGCAAGACGGGAATAAAGACACAGACCTACTAGAGAATGGACTTGAGGATATGGGGAGGGGGAAGGGTAAGATGTGACAAAGTGAGAGAGTGGCATGGACATATATACACTACCAAACGTAAAATAGATAGCTAGTGGGAAGCAGCCACATAGCACAGGGAGATCAGCTCGGTGCTTTGTGACCACCTAGAGGGGTGGGATAGGGCGGGTGGGAGGGAGGGAGATGCAAGAGGGAAGAGATATGGGAACATATGTATATGTATAACTGATTCACTTTGTTATAAAGCAGAAACTAACACACCATTGTAAAGCAATTATACTCCAATAAAGATGTTTAAAAAAAAAAAAAGCTCTCTGCTCTAAAATTAATATTCAAATTCAACAGAAGTAACCAAAATAAAATCTCCTAAATAAAACAACGTCAGAGACAGACCTTATAATGAATATAAAATATGCTAAGAACATTCTATCACTGAAATAAATTATACTTTTGGAGATTAATAGTAAGATGAAATCTTGAAACACATGAGAATGAAGCAAATGACAACTGAAGAGAAACATTTTGGTAAGGGTCCCATTTGAAATGTATCCGTTTGAAAACAGCCTCTGACTTTTGGCTATCATGGTCATGTGCCTGTCCAAAAATTCATTTTCAAATGATATTTCCGAATGCAATCCCAAATTTAAAATGTGAGTTGGCTGGCATGTTCAAAATTTTCTCTGAGACGGACAAAACAACAAATGAGATGTTTTCAGAAGGAATAATAAGTATATTCCAACACTCATTGGGTTTAATTCATGCTTCAGATGCTGGCCTTTCCCTTCTAATTCTTTAGTATCCTGTTTTCATCAGGAAATGGGAAATACAGGAAACAGGATTATGAAGCCATTTCTAAACATTAGCATGGTACTGAAGTAAGTTAGCAAAGAAACACACATTTTCAAGGAAAGGATAGGGAGGGAAATTGGCTTGAGCCCTGTCTGTCAGAAACGGTGAGCCATCTGAGTTTAGTTAAATCTAATCATGCCATCATGTCCTAAACTGCATTTACTGACAAGTCAGGGCATTGGAAAGGGTGTATCACACCAGAAAAAGCTTGAAAGAGGAACAAACATCACCTATTGAATAGGAGAACTGGGTTTATTCACTTACAATTTCAATAGACAACAGAGAATCCATCCGTTATACTAACACGGTTGTGGTAGTGTGGGGGACAGAATAAGAGACTGAGAGAGGAGGAGGAGAGGGAGAGAACCAGCAGAAAGTACGGAAAGAACAGTAGGACTGCTGTTATTAAATATTTAATTTATAGACTATACCAGGAAGAACACTGAGCAACAGTTGCAAATGATTACTCAGAAACTTCGATTTTACTCAAAATGTAAAAGCAGAGCAAGAATACACAGGGACTAGGAAAGCAAAGACAAGACAGCAACAATCTAGAGGGGAAAAAAATTACATGGCATTGATATCCAGAATGTTGATAATACAATAACTCATATACAGAAGCAGCTTTTATTTCTTTCCAAATATTGCTGAAAGAATTTGGTAGCACTTTTTTTTCTAGTTTGAAATGTGCTCAATATCTGAAGTCTCCTAGGATAGGTATAATCTTTCAAAAAATACAGATGTCATTTGGAAAGAAAGTTCTCAGGTAAAACAAATCCTATCTTTCAGATATTGAGAGAATTGGAAGGATACTCATGAATGCACTTTATTAGAATGAATTGTTATAAAGCACCATGTTAATAAACCATGGTAAGACCGAGCTGTATGCCAACCATGGTATTGGTGTAGTATTGACAATGTCTGCTGGTATATAGCATGGATGGTACTTTCAGTTAAAAAAGATGAGAGCTCTTCTAAAAATAAGTAATGTACCTCAAAGAGATGCTTCTCTGCTGGTTTTGTGACTAGCAAATGAAAAATAACATTTCCATTAAAAAAATGAGAGTATTAATGAATAATATATAGAAGGTGGTATACACACACTTGTTTAAAAAATCATTATGTAAGTTAAAAAGCATTACTTTGGGGTAAAGCCAATGAATGATCTAACTGAAAAATGTTTCTTATTGCACATGGCATTGCTAAAGTCAATTTTCTCAGTCATAGTTAGGTTTGACAAGACACTCTTCGCCCCAGACCCTGGATTCAGGAGTAATTCTGGAAGAAAATTTACATTTGTTTGTTAGTTCCCTGGCCTCATTCTTTTTCATGCCCTATCACGCATGTTGTTCCAATACAGCAAAAGCCCTTATATCCAAGGAAGCTTCTCTCCCACTCTCAAACCTGCTTTTCCTCCAAAATACTCTTTTAGGGAAGCAAACCACCATCATAACAACAATATGAGAGGTGTTTGAACAGTACGTGAGGGTAGCCTTTGAGAAAGTTAATCTCAGTTTGTGCTGAACAGAATAAAGGAAACTCAGACAAGGTAATACTCCACTGTAAGAAGCCACTTAGCTGTACAGAACTAATGGTCCACATCAAATCTGACCCAACTAGAACACAGCCTCAGAAAAAAAAAAAATGTTGCAAGCGTAATTTATTCAGGGTTAACTTATTAATCCTCTATTGTGACACTGGACTCAAGGTCCAGTGGTCATTATATCACAGTATCATATTAACATGGAAAAGAGAATTAAGAACTTCACCTTGCCTTTTTAACTCCACATGGATGTGGGAGGAACATCCAGAGATATGCACTTTTCCCAAATAAGTATTACCACATTCTCTTTTCTGAGGGAAAATACTTGTTTTCTGCACCTTTTAAATTTTACTTGTATTTCCTTCCCTACAAGGCAGATGATGAAGATGAATTATTATGAAGTTGTAGGGAATTTCTCAGTATCTTTAATGTATTTGCTTCTAGAAAGAGGAGTGCTGCAGACACCAGGTAGCATCCTAGCTCAGGTATAGTTCTTTTGTGTAACTCAGCTAGAGAGAAAGCTAGAGGCACACACTCGGTATATATTTAACAATACTTTCTCACTACCGACTTCACTTAAGAGACTAAAATTATCATGGCTTTAAAAAAAAAAAAGTCACCAAAAAAGTCACAATCTGATGAGGCTTGTTCTTTGTCTTTATCTGAGAGACCAACTAAGGACACAGGGCTTTTAAACTAATAAGGAGAATCCTTTGTTCTCCCAGGTTCCATTTAAAGGAAAACTGGGTCGAAAGGCTTCCCCAGGGAGGGAAAAGAATCCAGGAGCCAAACACAGGGGAGTAAGAGATTTCACTCCCACCACTGTTCCCACCCTCCCAAAGAAGTTAATTAATTCTATTTTAGGGATTTTGGGGGTGGGGAGCACTCAGGCAGCCCATTCTATACCACCACAATCTCATTCTCAAATGTGGCTCAGACCATCCTCCCTCCCTGACACCATGGGGTGAGGGGCGTTTAGAACCTCTCTCCAGCCATGGGCAACAGAGCCAGTACTACAAGGCATCTATACTCCCCAAAAGGTGTGTCCCAGCCCAAGTGCAAAGTTGGGTATTTAGACCTGCAAAGCACAATGAGAGCCATTCAAAGCAGCAAGTTACAGTACCTTAAGAAGTCTGACAGATGGGAGAAAGGCTGCGTGGCACAGCTTCCGGATGGTCCAGTTTAGGGGTCGAGGAGCATCAGTTTGATTCATGACCCCGTCCAAATTCCACCGGGAAAACCAGAAGCCGCAAACCTGAGCAGTGCCTAGAAAATAAACGGTCCCCCACAGCCCTGGCATCCCATGGTCATCTCCACACCTGAGAATTCCATCAGGGCAGAGGCTTCCTGCAACTTGGGAGACTAGTCAAGTGGCGTTGCCTGAGCCACTGAACCTTCTTAAGAAAGCCACCTCCCCTCTCCCTGCAGCCGTGCTCATGCATACCAAATGTGGCTGAATGGAGGCACACTGCCTGCTGCTTCGGGGAGGGGATGCACGGTTTTGAAGGAGAGGGACAGCCTGCACGGAACAGCCAGCGGTCGGAGTCAGAGCAGCCTGCTCAGAATGTGCGCTCCCTCTCCTACTCTCCTCCCAGTAAACGCAGGTCAGGCATTGGGGGAAAACCCTGGCCATTTGTTCTGCTCACTTGGTTTGGGGGGGAGCCAGGAGGAGAGCAAAAGGGAACATCAATAAAGCCAGAACAGGGAACTTGCACTTTCTGGTACAAAGCATCTCTGAGGGGCTGGAAACTGGCACAGGGGGGAGGGGCTAGGACACAGAAGGAAAAGGGAATGCCTCCGAATGATAAGATACACACTTTTGATTTATGTGACAATAAATTGAGGGCTACTGTAAAATGGATTTACAATAAAAGGGATCTCTGTCATGTTCTGGGTTTTTTATTAACTGTGATTGACAGTCCTCACCCTGATGTATACATTATATAGATTAGAGGAGGCAGACGGCAGAGAGAGAAGCAAACTAACACACACAGAGGGAGCGGTGAGTTATTCCTTTCATAGAAAGCAGTGTAAACTAATGTATCTTTGCCTTACCTTTTAGAAACAGCAGTTTCTAAATTGGGGGTTATCCCATCCTGAAAAGCCACTTGATACTCTATCTGCAACAAAAGTTTAACCCTTAAGGTGCCACATGGAAGGAATGCTTTCTATAAAAGATGGAGTTTCCTGAATTGGGGATACCCACCCCCACCATTTCCTAAGGGAAGCTTTAAGAGAGAGTTGCTGCGTTGTGTGAATAGTCTTTAGGGCTCCTGTGGTGAGAAAGCACAAAGGGGAACTCTTCCAGTTGAAGGCAGTGAGGTGGTTGGGAAGAGGAAGTCACAAGCCCCACGTAAACGCCCCCATCCCGAGGAATCAGACGTCAGTGAGTGCAGTTGACTGACGGCTGCCCAGGAGAACCCTCACATCCTTAGAGCATTTCCATCTTATTCTTCCTCTTTATGTCCCTCCCTATGACTGTACTGATTTTCAATTTTGAATTAACTAGAAGAGAATGGTAAATCCCAGCTCCATGACTATTATGCATTCTGAAGCAGAAACGGGAGACGTGAGAGCAGATGTGATACACAGAGACCCTGCTGTAATTCAGAATTTGGAGCAACATGGATCCTCCCTGGAGTGTAATAAATACCTGACACACCACATTACAACTGTATTTCCCTCACAATGGTCCTGTGTTACAGATCTAAGGACACTAAGGATTTTTTTATAGAAAATCTAGTCCATGGGTAGAATCCAGACTACTGACTTGCCTTGTGTAATAAAATTCATGCATCTGATTTCCTTCTATTAACCAATATCACTTTATAGACCCCCCCACACACAGTTGGTTCACTATCTGCCACCATTCTATTTCCACCAAAGATTAAAGGCAGCTTAAAACAGTAACAGCTAACATGTCTCTATCAAGCATTGTGCTAGGCACTCTAAATGCATTATGTAAGTTCATGTCAACAATAACTCTATGTAGTACATGCTACTGTCATATCCACATTTCACAGATTGAGCGACTGAGGTCTTGAGAAATTCGTAATGAGTAATTGAGAATTAGTAATGACATAACTAATAAAACTGGGATTTAGACTGAAACCAGTCTACAAGACTATAAAGACAAGCTTTATCTTCTTTCCTATTTCTTTCATAGTTATGGCAGCCACAGCATTTAAGCTACTGCTTCAGCTTTCTGGTGATTTAACCCTACATAAGAGTTGAGCTAAAAGACCATGAAGAAAAAATGCTCAGCATCTGTTTCAAATTATTTCTTTGGTTTAACATTGATATAGTAAATACCATGAATTCTAGAATCAGGCTGCATGGTTCGAACTCTAATTCTGACCCTGGCCTTGGGCAACTTACCGGCCTACTCTGTGCCTTAGAGTCCTCATCTGTAAAATGGAGATAAAAATGAAACCACACACCTAAGGCTGTGAAGACTAAGTCAGCTAAGAGATCAGTAAAGCACTTAGAACAGTGCCTGGCGTATACTGAGTCTCTTATACCATGATTTATCTTCCAGGTAGCAAGCACTGATGCTGAGGTGGGAACCTGCTGATGATTTCCTTAAGCATGCACAAGTATATACACTTTTAGTACCAGGTAATGAAGTCAAGCAAGGCAGATTAAACCTGACAGCTTCTTATATGAGTTACCATGAGATTAATAAATGGGGTAAAGAGAAAAGTGGGAAACTAAGACAGCAGTATGGATTTCCTCATGCTATACTGCAGAGTGGTATTCATCAGATTGCAAGATGTTGCCTTTGGTTAGGCTACCAGGCACCAACCTCCGTAAGCTATTAAATGCTATTAAGTGGTCGGTTAAAATGCTGAAACACTGCAGTTACCTCTCCCTTGCCCCCACTGTTCCTCACTGTTAAGGACCCCACAAAAAGGACAGCATCATTCTGAAAACACACAGCCTTTGATCCTCCTAGCCCCCTTAATTTTTACTGAATAACTTTGGTCAAAGAGAATAGTTTGGAACTCTGCGGAATGGAGAAGTAGGAGGATTCACAGCCCTCTATAATGGCAATTAGAGGAGAGAGCACAAAACCTCTAGAGAATTGGAGACTACACCGCAAAAGAAGTAAAGATCAAAGAAGAATGACAGTGCGTGAGAGGAGGTTTTTCTTCCATTGTTGGAATAGTTTGGGCCACAATTGTTTGCTATCACAACATCTGAAGCAGTTCTCAGGATCCCGCCCTGCTTCAAGAAATGATATTTTCACATGGAATGATGTCTTCCTGGCTTTTAGAGAGGAGTCTAATGAGGAAAGAGCAGAGAGGAGCAAGCCCAGCCCCAGACGTCTGCATCTCATAAATCCAAAATGCCTGTTTACCAATTTTATGAATGTGGATGTTTACAAAGCTACACAATAAATACCAACAGACTTAAAAGCCTGACATGACCACATCAGCTTTCAGTATCCCCCAAAATAGCAAGCCCAGCACATCAAATCTCTGCTCTCCGAAGCCTGTCTTTGAACTAATTTTCTCCTATGCTATGTAAGCCCACTTCCCACTGATCATCTTTGTGTTTTACTTCCTGTCTTAATGATGCTAAATTTAGGAATTATGATAAGATTTGAGCTGTCTCAATGCTGATGACGAGCCACAGTACAGACAGGCTGCCTGCCTTCCTTTTGACAACCACATTCCCTCTCCTTAAAAAAATCATGGCATCCTCTACATAGCATTGCTCCACTTTGCACACTGTCTTCCCTTATATTTCTTAGATATACAAGGGGCTGATCCATGAAAACCTAAGAAAACACAGAAAGGAAATGACACAGTATACGGGTAGGTTCAGTGTTCCAAATCTGCAGCCTAAGATGTGTTTTTAAAAAAATGCTCCAATGTAATTTTTCACAATGTTGTTAAAACATGGAAATTCATACGTATCTGACATTAATTGAACAGATATTTCGAGGCTCTCACAGTGAATGTAGTGTACCTAGTTCAGAAGGACGATACTCAAGCATCCCAGTGAAATAGCAGAAACCAGTCCAAGGGTAAGCCTTTGCAAGATAACTTCATTTGCCTTCATATTTTGTAATTTCAATATCATCACCCTATTTGTTGTGTTTGATAATTCATCACTTTTATCAGAAAAACATTTGTGTTGTGAGCACTGGCAATTTACCATTTTTATCAAAAAACCATGCTTTTCCTCTTTCTTCGCTTTAACTGCGCTCAAATACAGCCATAAAATTTTTAGAAATTTTAGATCCTTCAACAATATTTTCTAAGGTATTAAATCTCTTTATAGATTCCATTGATACAGAACAGTTCTTAATTTAGTTTCAAATATGTTTTCCAAATAGATTAAATAATTTTGTTCTGCACTTATTTTTCCCCTTTTGGTATCTTTTATAGATAACAGATTCTAACATACATTAAAATCTATTAAAACCCATGACTCACTCAGTTAAGTAGCTTAAACAACATTTATGCTGTATAAAATTAAAAGGTCTCAAAATTAGAATAGTTGTCTACTCCATTTCTCCCCGGCTCCTGGAGTGCTATCCCCCCTCTGCATGCAGTGGCAGGGAGTGGGTGTGTTTCTAAGGCATCCCATTCCATGGGTGGACAGCTCTAGTTGAGAGAAAGTTCTTCCTACAACTAAGATAAAATGTGTCTCCCTGGAACTTCCCAGTCGAGTTTCTCTTCCAGAGAATGTTCTCCAAAAGTATAAAGACAGGCAACAAGCTCCACTCAAACCTCTTCTCCATACTGGACATCTTGGACCTTTGATCCTTCTTCACATGATGGAGTATCGTTATGTAAAAACCCTCTTCATGGTTATAGTCAATATTATGTCATAGGGCACTTTAAATATAATGGTGTCTAATTCTCTTATGTCCCTTGAATTACTTCTCATAAAGGTCCTGTAGGGAGCTCTGAGGGCAAACTCACTAATAATGTAGTATCTCTAAAAAATTTTCTTCATGAATTAATCAGTTTACTCAACCTACAGTTTAATAACTGACTCCCCCTCTCTCCCTAAGTGAAGTGTGCCATATAGAACCTCTGTTACAAAGTGACCTCCATTGTATCTGAAGCCTGAAATGCATGTAATTTCCTCTTTTTTGCCCCTGTAATGGAGGTAGTGATAAGCTCCGGCTAATGAGAAGCCATGTTATCTAGAAATGGGCAGGGATTGGTCTATGTTTCCTTCTCCCTGTCTTTACTTGCTAGCTTTGCAGTCAGATTTAATTCAAACTCAAGTCTCACCTCTCACAGCTGTGTAGCCCTGGGCCGGTTAACCTCCCAGAGTCTTAGTTTCCATGTTGTAAAATGGGGTCCACAGCAGTTTCCACCTCAAGATGTTTGTGAAGATTAAAAATCAATTGGCTCAGTGCTTATATAGTAAACACAAGTGTAATTATGATGAATGATGATGATTATTGTTATCTCTTTCACTGAAAACACTGGCACAGTGCTGAAGAGCACAGGCCATACAGCCAATGGCCTGGATTTGAACCCCAGCTTTACCATTTCATGTAGCTTTGGGAAGTTTCTTAACCTTACCATGCTTTAGTTTTTTCATCTGTAACTTGGGGAAAATACTACTACCTATGTCAAAGGAATATTGTGAAGTAATTAGCTAATATATGCAGAACCCTCAAAAGAGGAACCAGCACATGGTAAAAGCTCAAAAAATATTAGTAATTGATTATTAATAATATGAAGTCAAATGTACTGTCTTTCCCAAAGCTGCTGCTCTAGGAAAAGCAAAGCAAAACGCCTTCATTTCCTCCTTTGCTTGTTCCAGTAAGAGGATAAGCTTCAGAGAACACAGAAGAAAACCACACCTGCCTTTACTTACTGCTTTCCTCTCTGCAGCTGGGAGGGGATCACATATTCCACTAACAGAGTACAAAGCTTTAATATATAAAATGTTTCAGTTGGAAAACATTAAGGTATATAAGCAGTTTCTGTTTCATCAAAAATAGAAATCACACACACACACACACACACACACGTATAACAAGTATTCAAAGGCCAAGAGCTAAAATACATCTTCATGCAAGCTTTGAAACCCTAATACTTTCATTCACAAAGGGGATTGCTTTTTTGTACAATTCCGAAAATTTTAATGAGTCTATGGAGGCTTATTAAAACTACAGGAATTTGAGATGTGCATTTCTAAACCGCTTAATATTTGCATTCTTTTAATACTTGCAATGCTATTGATTACTGCAGATATTCTCTATTCTGAGCCTAGACATCTCACATACACACACACACACACACACTCAAGTGTACCACACACAGAGAGAATACAGGTATTTTAGAGACTTCTCCATTATGAAAACCACAAATCTGGCCAACTTGGTACAAAACTTGTGAATGAACATCTTTTGGGAGGGAGATTTAAGCAGTGAATCTCCAATTACTGCTTGAATAAACTGTGTGAATTGGAGGGAAGCTCAATATTTCGTTGCTAACAGTGCAGCATAAGTCTGATCTTTTGACTAACGCATGCTCAAATAAGATACAAGTTCAAGCTCATGCCTCACATATACCTTCTCAAACACCATCTGACACCCACCCATGAGAGCAGAGAAACTACCTGAGCTGCACACTCCACCTTGTGCATCTGGGCTTCTGACACTAATGGCTACCACTGTGTTGAACCATAAGGTGTGCTCACCTGGGAAACAGACATGCTGTGATCTGGAAAATCCTCAAAGCAGTAGATCTGCACAAAAGAGGATTTTAACAAAGAAAGCTAATGAAAACCATACTTGCTATCTACTTTTGTCAGCCTACCATAAAATGTATCACTGTTGATGCTTATTCTGATATCACATTTTTAACAACCATGAGCCTTTCATTTTTATTTTAATTAACAATAGTGGTGGGGATTACACGATTCTAGTTTTTGAGCGATTGGTCCAGTTTTTGTTTTGTTTGTTTTGCTTTTCTTATGAGGCGGCATAAAATCAATGCAAACATGGATTTCGAAATCAGGAAGAACTGGGTTTGAATCCACATTAAGTCATTGGGCAATTTATACAACTTTTATGAATCCTCATCTTTAAAATAAACATACTAGTTAATTATAATAATGTTAAGATGATGATTGACAACTTTGAGCACTTATTATATGCTAAAGTGTATTAATCCTTCTAAGTGCATAGCTCATTTAGTTTTCACAACAAACCTATGAGATTTGTAGCATTATTATCCTCATTTTACAGATGGGGAAATAGTCTCAGAAAACCAAAGACTCAAAAAAGTTAAGAAACTTGCAGTAAGTCATAATAAAAGAAATTTTCACATATTGAGATACAGGGAACTCACTCTGACTTATACATGAATTAATTTGAATTTTATGCTAACTAAAATAGTCTGTTTGTGGCCTATCAAACACACACTGTACATCTGCTTTAATGAAAGAAAAGCGCACATTGACCAGAAATAAAGAATGTCCATGTTAAAAATAAAGATTAAATGCCCCTCTTCCTAGAATGCCAACACTGGTACTCCTCTGATGATAAGGCTACCTTCCCAGGTGCCAAGGCCATACTGACTCACTGTGTACATGCTGGTCTGTTCTTTTTTTTTGAAACCCTGAAGAAATGTAACCCCTGAAGAAATGTTTAATGTTCTTTGTTCTGACAAGACATAAAACTGTACTGAAAACCCTGCTTCTCTGGAGCGGTTTCTCAGAGTAATCTGGGAAGCACGCTTCCAGGCTAGTCCTCAGTTTGGCTCAAATAAAACCCTTTCCTATTCTTATTACTGACTGTTTATTTATTATTTTTGTCAACAGTCACATGGGTAGTAAATGGACTTGAATCCAGGTCTATCTGATTCTATAATCTGTGCATCTGGTTCTATAATCTGTGCTGTTCACACTACACCACTACAATTAAAAACAAAAAGATTTATACAAGTTTTTGGTTGCATTCCAAAAGGAAGGTGGTATTTGATCACTGACACAATCTGAAAACAGAAAAAGTAACTTGCGCATCTAACCGTAACATAAGAATCCTGCAGAGCACAGGAGGACCAATGGTTCTCCCAATGGCTCTGGGTTTCTTTTCTTTGTTTTTTTAATTAATTAGTTTATTTTTATTTATTTATTTTTGGCTGCGTTGGGTCTTCATTGCTCCACACAGGCTTTCTCTAGTTGTGGCAAGCAGGGGCTACTCTTTGTTGTGGTGCACAGGCTTCTCATGGTGGTGGCTTCTCTTGTTGCGGAGCACGGGCTCTAGGAATGCAGGCTTCAGTAGTTGTGGCACGCGGGCTCAGTATTTGTGGCTCACGGGCTCTAGAGAGCAGGCTCAGTAGTTGTGGTGCACGGGCTTAGCTGCTCCGCGGTATGTGGGATCTTCCTGGCTCTGGGTTTCTTATGTTCTTACTGCTAACATCCACATCCCTTCCCTACTCTCCTGTTCCATCTGGCTGGGGCAGCCTGTCCTGGGCTAGAAGCTCAGGTCTCTCTGGTGAGACAATGATTTCTCCTTAATCATTTGGTATGCCAATATTTTTAACACAAGGCCCGGGACACAGTATTTAAGAAGCGGAAGAATTTTTCTGAAGGATTCACATGATTCTTGCAAATGTGGGGTAAGTTCTCCATATACTGAATATATATACATATACATATATGAACTCATTTAATTCTCATTACTATCCCACTTTTATCCCCACATGCATTTTCTAGATGAGAAAATGGAGGCACAGAAAGGTTAAATACTTATTCAAGTTCACACAGTAAGTTTCAGAGCCATGGTTTTAATTCAAATATAAACTTGAGATATTGTGTAATGTTTTATAATATATAAAATAAAAATAAAATCTATTTTTAAGGCAACAGAATTAGTTTCATATACTTTAGTTAGATAGCTCATAAAACCAGCAGTCTTCATGACTGAAAGACAATATTCTAGATACTTACTAGGGTAACAAGAAGTTTCAATTACACAAAAAATACACTTGGCCTGATAACTATCATAGTAAGTAAATACCAAAGGTATCTGTGTAATCATATAAAATTATGGTGATTATTCAAAGTTACTTGACCCTCGTATGAAATGTACAAAAGCATCTGGGGAGAAAACAAAATAATATCAAAACTTTACTACTGACCCGAAGCTGTTAAACTAGAAAATTAGGTAGCAAAGAAAAATTTGACTTACAATAGCTTCTAAATTGGCTAATAAATCAGATTCCGACTGTTGTTATTCTAAAATCTAGCCAAAGCCACCCACAGGAGCCTAAACAATACATGTGTTGGCATGGGGTATCTGGTTGACTGCATGGGACCCCCAGGTGTTCCTGGGAAGCCTTCCCCAATAAGGAAGTGGAGAGATGATAATAGAGGAAAGAACTATAATGTCCTATTGTACCTGAAATTATCTCAAAGCGAAAATCTTAAATTATTATTTTAGAAAATAGGTAGATAGGGACTTCCCTGGTGGTGTAGTGGTTAAGAATCTGCCTGCCAATGCAGGGGACACGGGTTCTATCCCTGGTCCAGGAAGATCCCACATGCCATGGAGCAACTAAGCCCGTGTGCCACAACTACTGAGCCTGCACTCTAGAGCTCACGAGCCACAACTGCTGAGCCTGCGCACCACAACTACTGAAGCCCACATGCCCTAGGGCCTGTGAACCACAACTACTGAGCCCACACACCACAACTACTGGGCCCACACACCGCAACTACTGACGCCCGTGCACTCCAGGGCCCACGTGCCGCAACTACTGAGCCGACGTGCTGCAACTAGTGAAGCTCATGCACCTAGAGCCCGTTCTCCACAACAAGAGAAGCCACTGCAATGAGAAGCCCATGCACCACAATGAAGAGTAGCCCCCACTCACCGCAACTAGAGAAAGCCCACACACAGCAATGAAGTCCCAAAACAGCCAAAAATAAATTTAAAAAAAATTTTTTTTAATAAATAAAAACAATAGTTACCATTAAAAAAAAACAAAAGAAAGTAGGTAGATAAAGCTTTAATATGTGTAAGTTTTCTTTGCATCTTAATTAAATTCTTTGCAATTAAACGGTTGGTTACAGATCAGATGAGAGAATGATCAGTTCGATTTTATGAAAACACTCAGGATTAAAACAGATTAAGGCACTCCCATGAGTAAAACCATCCAGTTCTCCCCAGGGAGTTAGGACAGAGCCCAAAGTCTTCATCTCAGTCTGATTTGATCCTGCTTATTAACTCTCCGGCTTCAACTATGGACCTTTCCGTATTCATCGTGTGTCAGCCATATTGATTTTTTTTTTTAGTTCCTGTATTTCTTGTCACAGGGTATTTACACGTAGTGTTTCTTCTTCTCCTCCTAATGCTCTTTTCTCCAGCTCTTCCCAAGATTAGCTCCTTCTCATGCTTCAGGTCTTGCTTAAGTGTAGTCTCCCTGGAGATTCCTTTCTTGATTTCTCTAGCCTTACACTCCATCACCCATTGCAGTTTTTGTTTGAATTCTTTTTACTCTTATCAGAATTTGTAACTATTTAATGATTTATTTTTTGTCTTCGTCTCCTACTTGATTGTAATTTCTATTAGGACAATTACCAACTATATCCCAGGTCCTACAGAACGTCTAGAACATGATGGAAACTCAATCAAAATTTGGTGACTGTAGAATGAATAAATAATGAATGAATGACCTAGACATGTTCATTGTATCCTTTCAAGTTATTTAAAGTTATTTCATGGTGCTTATCTGCAAACTGGGTTGAACATTTATTGGGTTTCACTGCCTTTTGTTTCTCCAAATCTTAACTCCATTCCCTTGAAAAGTCTAAGAATTACTTATTAGATATTTAAAAAGTTAATAAAAGGAGTACATTCTTATACTCTAACCTGCTAGTAGAGACCAAGCTCTAAATGTAGAGGGATTTGGAAAAGAGAAAGAGGAAAGGGGGAAAGTATAGATATCAGAACCTGAATCTGAAAATAACTCATGCTAGAGAATTCAATCATTTACCACTTGTGACAGTCTGGTCCATTCTCAAACATCTCCCATGACAGCAATTTATTAGGACTTAACTTAATGTCAGAATATATCTTTACGAAGGCAGTTCTCTATTTCACATAAAGGCAAATCTCCTTTTGAAGGGGATAGGTACACTGACCTACACATCAGCAATAATAATCATACTCACAATAATAATTAAGACAGAAACTGATACACATGCTTCACAAAGTGGTTTAACAAGCATATTCTAATTTGTTACCCATAATGATGCTGAAGTATGGGTGAGGAAAATGTTATTTTTAACCTCATCTTAGAGATGAGCAAACTGAGAATCAGAAGATGTAGATGACTTATCCAGACTCTCCAGCCTCAGTATTTCTTCTTTTCATTATGCCCCATCGCCTCTTCACCCCTGGGTTAATTCTTGGAGTGAGCCACATACTGAATATTCTTTCAAAATAAAATCCTTAGAACAAAAAGATGGCATATATAAGCAGCATGGATCTCAAAATGATATATGAAATTCTAGAGAGGACAAACAATAGTGACAGAAAGAGCAGAGACTGCCAGTAATTGTTTGAGGATAGAATTGACTGCAAAAGGACATGAGGAATTTTTTAGGGTGATGAAAACGTTCTGTATCTTGAATGTAATGCCAGTTACTCAACTGCATATAATTGCTGCAATTCATCAAACCATACAATTAGTGAATTTTTTGTATGTAATAAAGCTGGGGAAAATATATTTTTTTCCCTGATTATAAAAAAGAACTTTTCAATACAAAATTTTTTTAATTCATAGGAGTATAAAAAATTTAAAATGCCTATAATTTCACTACCCATAAATAACTATTCATGTGACTTAGGAAATTTTATCAAGCATTTTAGGAATTATACTTTATATATAACTTAATATGATGATATCATAAATTGACCTCCATGTTATCAAATATTCTTAGAAATTATAGTATTAAATTGGTATATAGAATTTTATTGTGTTATTTTATTCACTGCAAGTTATCAGCCTGGTTCCATTTTCATTGTAATAAATAATACTATCTATGGATAAACTTGCTCATACATTTTTGTGCACATCTCTGATCATTTCCTTAAGATACAATTAGGTTGAAGGATAACTGGTTCATAAGTGATGAATATTTTTTTAGGTTCTTGATAGGTATTTCCAAATTGTTATTCAGAAAAATGTACCATTTTACATGCCCCTCAGCAATAGATAAAAATGTCCTTATTACTGAATCATTTACAAAACCAGGTATATCATTAATTTAAATTAATTTCTGGCCAAGTCGATCACAGAAAAAGAAATGTATTGTGCACTCACTGAGTAACTTATAAAGCTCCATTTTTCCTGTTGCCAATTGCAATTCTTCTAGTAAATTGCTTCTTCTTTGTAATAGAGTTTTATTTTTCCTCTTTATCCATAACAGCTCTTTTTATACTAAAGGTATTAACCCATCGTCATATGAGTTGTTAGTATTTTTACAGTTTTCCACTTTTTTTTTTTTTAAATATATTTTGGCTGTGCCACGAGGCATGTGGGATCTTAGTTCCCTGACGAGGGGACGAACCCGCACCCCTCTGCAGTGGAAGCATGTAGTCTTAACCACTGGACCGCCAGGAAGTCCCTCCACTTGTCTTTTGTTTATGTTCTTTTTGTTAATTTATAAAATTTTTTTTAACATTTATACATTCAAATCTAGCAGTCATTTCCTTTGTAGCTCCCATCATACACGTTAAGCTAAAGGAAGGCCATCCCCGACCCAGGCTCCAATAAATACTCATTTATATATTCTTATAGCTGTTCCATAGTCCGTTAGCATCTCTTAACACCATCTCTGGTCCATTCACCTTCCTTTGTGACTTCAATATTTTGCCTACTATTTATAAAAGTCTGTGTGTGTGTGCACGTGCACACACACATGCACACCTGTCTCAAATTCTCTCTTTCTTTCTCATTATATTTAAACTATTTGGACTAACATTTCTTTGCTGATACTTAACCAAACTGCAATCCTATATCACCCTTTTTATTAAAGGCCCATCCAAATGGTGTGATAAAATTCCTTGAACAGCAACTGTGACTAAAGGGATCTTCTGTTCTATGATATAATCCACAATCTGTTCTAAATAAAGCTTATTGCTTCATATTTTCAAATAGTATTAAGCCTTCTTTTCTCTTCCACAATCACTATCTCCATAGACTAAAAGGATCCAAATGCCATGAAATCTGTCATCTCAGTCTCTGAGAGATGCAATCCTGCAGGTTCAATGTGGCTATGATCTCTGCCACAAAAATGACTGGTAAAAGCAATGAGTGATTGAATGTACCTTATTGTCTGGCTACTGAATAAATGTAACATGGATTTCTGAGTTTGCCAGAACTTAAGCTACTAGAGACTTCGAGGATCAGAATCAATACCTTAAACTAAGCTCTCTGGACTAGTAGCCAGAAAATGGAGAACATCTGTTTCTAAGAGCTGTCAACTGGTAGCAAACCAGTTGGGGAAAAATCCAACTTGAAAACTCAATAAACCTTAACGATAGGAAAGATGGGCAAGAAGCAAAATGACAAAGAAGAAAGTCAACAAAAGGAACTCATCGTAACACAACCTTATAAAAACATAATTAGCTAAATCCAAAATTTCTGGAATTATCAATTATGACAATTTTTAGTCTCTTCGAATTATGTGACTCCTTAAGCATTCACCTGGAGCCAAAACTTATTTTTGGACCTACTGTAAGGTCATATTCTGTTGGCATCTTTCCCATACACTGGACAGCAAATTTTCAGTCACCCTTTAGCTCCCTATTTCCCTCTGCAACACAAATTGCCATGTGTCACCTCCAGTTCTGATTGGGGTTAGAGAGGAGGGCGACAAGCAGAAGCCATAGAGACGTGATTATGTAGAATGGGAGTAGTATGGAAGCCAAGGCAGCTGGATTCTTCTCCAGGCTGTACCACTAAGCAGGAGTGGGGAATTTTGTGATGGCACCTCCCTCCTCTGGGCCCAGGATAATGGTATAAAATAAGGGTGATGGTCATGAAAAGATGTTCAACATTGTTAACTATTAGAGAAATGCAAATAAAAATTACAATGAGGTACCACTTAACAACAGTCAGAATGGCCATCATTAAAAAAATCTACAAAGAACAAATGCTGGAGAGGGTGTGAAGAAAAGCAAACCCTTCTACATTGTTGGTGGGAATGTAAATTGGTGCAGCCATTATGGAAAACAGAATGAAGGCTCCACAAAAAAACAAAAATAGAGTTGCCATATGATTCAGCAATCTCACTCCTGGGCACGTACCTGGACAAAACTATAATTCAAAAAGGTACACGCACCACTATGTTCATAACAGCACTATTTACAACAGCCAAGACACAGAAGCAACTTAAATGTCCACGAACGGATAAAGAAGATGTGGTACATATATACAATGGAGTATTACTCAGCCATAAAAAAGAATGAAATAATGCCATTTGCAGCTACAGGGATGGACCTAGAGATTATCATACTAAGTGAGTAAGTCAGACAGAGAAAGACAAATACCATACAATATCACTTATATATGGAATCTAGAATATGACACAAATGAACTTATCTATGAAACAGAAACAGACTCACAAACATAGAGAACAGACTTGTGGTTGCCAAGGGGGAGGGTGGATGGCAGAGGGATGGATTGGTAGTTTGGGATTAGCAGATGCAAACTATTATATATAGAATGTATAAACAACAAGGTCCTACTATATAGCACAGGGGACTATATTCAATATTCTGTGATAAACCATAATGGAAAAGAATATGGAAAATAACATATATACGTATGTATAACTGAATCACTTTGCTGTACAGCGGAAATTAACACAACATTGTAAATCAACCATACTTCAATAAAATAAATTTTAAAATATAATAAGAGTGATGTTGATGCTCTGCTGAGTTTTTTCCAGAGCTAACATTTTAGATTTTAATACTAATTCCTTCCTAGATAGTTTCCATCTATTTCATTGTGCCACAAATAAATCATTTTCAGCATTACCCATTTTGAATAAAAAGTGAATACTGCCTAACACTTACTATAGGGTCTGTGTAATAGGACAGCCTCATAAACTCACCCAGAGCCAACTGGCATCACAGATGTAATTGGAGAGTTTTATTCTACTGGAGTTTATGCTATGAAATATCTGGGCCAGATAGATATACCTCAGCATATGCTTATCTTCAGGAAAAAAGAAAAACATCAGCAAATTTTAGATGTGCCTTAATTTTTCTCAGTAAAATAGAGTAGAATTTTAAGGGCTGTTAACATAATACAAATGCTACATATTGTTTGCTGAGGAATTACATAAATATCTATCCCTAGGTCTAGAATTTGTTTGGTGCCACACTTGCAGCCTAACCCTGAATTTAAGATTTTAGCAAATTTATGAAGACACCATTTAAAAGTGATGTAATTAACATTTACCAACTCACTGGACAGATTTGTTAATCTAACCACCTTCTGAATGTCTGCTATGTGCCCAGAACTATGCCAGGTGCTGAGGATATAAAACGATTAGTATATAGTCCACACAATAATGGAACACACAAGCACATTACTTGAGAAAACAAGCAGTTCACATAGCATGGTAAGTGCCAGACTAAAGGCAAGACTGGACAGAGACAGCCTCCTAGACAAACTCAAGACACAAATTCTTTACGTAGTGGCTCAAGAAGGGCTACATTTAAACCTTACTTTGGAGTAAGGTGAGTGTCACGTGGGGAATGATTTAAGATCGCTAGGCCCAGCCTCTCCTCTATTGCCCTGAGTCGTTCAGCTCTAACACCAAATATGGATACTCCATCTGGTAATGCAAAAATGTCACAGGTAACTAGACTCATATACCTGAGAAGGTAGTTTGGGACTAGGACCACCTTGTGATTGGAATCTACTTCCTGGGGATTTTTACTCTTCAATCCTACTTACTTTTCAATCAAATCTTCCCAACCACATACCTTAGTCTCCTTAAAATGAGCTCTAATAAATGTAATGCCCTCCTCCTTGGGACATTTCCAGTGTTATGTATGTCTAAGGAAATTAAATGCCCATCACAGAGCAGGGACCAGGTAGGGACTCCCAGGTTTGCTCCTTAATCCAGATCTAGACAGGGCTACACACAAAATGCTAAAGGGAGCACAGGAAGGGGAGCATCTCGGGGTGTCCTCTCAGTCTGGAGCACAGAGAGAAATGCAATTTCTGGAAGCAAAAGAGTTTGGCAAATTTAGCCACAGATATGAGAGTAAGATAGCACTCTAGATAGTAAGAACAGCTCTGGTAAAGGCAAAGAAGTAAGAGGACCCATGGTACTTTCTGAATATAAGAAGTGTTGTATAGCACAACAATAGGCTGGGGGTGGATAGGGACAGTTTGAACTAAGATGTTTCAACTGTATCATTAAACTGGATGGGGTGGGAGAGGTTTTAAGGTTTTGTGATCAGGATTGTGTTTTAGAAAATGACTCTACTATCCGTAGAAAGTAGATCAGAGTGGGGCAAAACAAGAGGAAGGAAAGCAAACTATGTCAATTATAGAAAATTATTAATTCTTCAGTTTTTAGTGGTTGATACCAAATTTTCCTTCAACTTCTAGACCCAAAGGTAAAATTTTCTTATAGAATGGAGGTAAACATAATGTTCCAAGCATGTGCTTCATAATGCAAAAAGTTATTCTTTATGTTGTGGCTTTTCCTTAAAACTTAATTTAAAAAAACTATTGAAATTCACACAAAATAGACAAAGATATTACTTCAAAGAAATAAAGATTAAGTGCCCCCATTTTCACAGCTTCAGACTAAGGCAAAATTCTATTACATTTGATATAGCCTCTCCTCTGTTAAAAAAAAACAAACGAGTATCAAATAAAAATCTAATAGTCTAACAAATGTCAAGTGAATAGATGACCTTAAGCACTTAAGTAAATACTTAACACAAGCTTGTCTGAGCATAACACAGTAACATGAAGAAATGATAACTGAGTTTTGAAGATTCATTAGTGGGATTACAGACAATATACATATTTGGCAATTGTGTCAACATAAACTTTGGTAAAATGGCTAAGCAATCCAATTATTTTAATCCTTTTTTCAAAAAGATGGTTCTTATCTTATTTCTCTTTAATTTTCCACATGGAGGAGCACATGACTTTGAGCTGTAATCCTCATCAGTTCCTTACTTTTGACATGTCACTGAAGGACTCATATGCAAAAGATTCAAGTTCTGCAAAATGTCCAAAAGGAAGCTTCAGGCTTGGACGACACTTTTCAAGTATTATTTTTAGGAAAGTAACCTTTTTACATCATTTAAACAGTTGAAAATCTATGTTCAAGGAACTTTTGCAATTAGAAATAGACAACGAAACTTTGGAAAGAGAAAGTATTAGAAATCAAGAAAAAATAAAAATGAAGCATGGCAACAAAAACCTCCTTTGTCAAACTCACACACCTGGTTCCACATCAAAGGTCTCTCCAATTTCCTTCTCCTCCCAGCTTTCTCTGTCTTTGTTTATATTTGCTCCCAGTCATCTGAGGAGAAATGCTGGTGCTTTTCTGTTCCCAGGAAGGTGATCCTGTGCTAACACTAAGGTTGCCTGAACTCAGGACACAGAGAATGATGCAATGCATAAATATTACTTTTAATTTGTTCTGGGGTTTTAAATGAAAAATTTGTCTTCCAATTGATTTTTTAGTACTTCCATAAACTTCTAATTGGAAATCAGCATTTTCCAAGCATTCTCTCTTTATCTTTTATCTTTTTTTTTTTTTTTTTCAGTTTGCTTCACTTAAAAATAATAGAATGAACCACTGAATTGTATACTTCAAACGGGTGAATTTTATGGTATAAAAATTATATCTTAATAAAACTGTTTTTAAAAAAGAAACAGAATACAGCATACAAACAATAATAGGTCTGGGTTTTAGTGCCATTTTCCCAATACTTCAACCATTTATTAAACGGAAATCACATCAGGTTTCCCTGGGGAGATACTCTCTCTCTAATTGGGCTTCTGATCCTTCAGTATATCTGTGACATATATTTCAAATAGTCATGTATGTTTCTGCTTGCTCCAATATAAAAATTGATTTTTAAAATGTGATTATTTGCTTTTCTACTTAGAAACATAAAAATACTATTGTTCAAGGCTTCTGACTTTGCAAGTTATACTGGTATATAACTTGTATAATATAAAAGACTAGTGATTAGTACATTGAAAGAGGTCTCCTAATTTGCTAGCATAAAAACTGTGATGTAGATTTTATTATTTTCATCTTTCTGTCTCTTCTCTAGAGGTCATTTTTCATTTTTGTTTGTTTTGTTTACCTCTTTGGTATTCTTACTTGATTCCCTGAATACATGCTTTTTAATCTTCCCCAAATGCTGTCCTCTCTTACTACAATTCATGTTATAACTGAAATAAGTGATGTCCTCAAAGATTACATTGATGAGAATAGCATATAAGATAAATTTTCCCATTAGCTAAATAGTCCACATAGAAATGGCTGTGTGGCAAGTTATTACCTCAAGAGGTTCTCTGCAATGAAAATTTTATTAGTTGTGAAGCTCTGAGGTAAAATTCAACCTTAATTCCTGACGATATTAAAAATAATTAAAACAAAAGTTTCCACTCATCTTAACTGATACGTTAGAAAAACTACTGTTTACATTTCAGTCCTGAAAACAGGAAAAAATGACTTCTCTTAGTTGGCAATTTACACAAATCAGAGTAGAGGTGTGATAAAGAAAGGGTAGGGGTAGAGATAATACTAAGAGGAGAACAATAGTAATGTCTGAGTTTGTAAATAATTTATAAAAATAATTGTAAGTGGTAGAAAGGAGTCTATATTCCCTTGGAAAACCTTTACTAATACTGGATTTATTCTCTTCAATGCATTCCAGAGTAGTTAAAATAATAACTGTAGTATGTATCAAATAAGTATTCAATAATAATAACAATAATAATAGTAATAATAACAACATCAAATCTGTGCCAGGCATGGTGCTAAGCAGTAATAATCCTTACAACAAAAGTGACATATACTCTTGGCTGGCAAGTCAGCTCCCATTCTTAACCACTTTCTTATTTGTCCTTCTGCTGGAAAGGCTAAGACTTGTTTTCTAAACCTCCCTCACCTTTAGCTCTAGTCAAAAAGGGAAAGAATTGATGTGCGGGTTAGGGGAAAGATTTCCCTTCGTGAAAAACAAGAAAGCCACCAAGTTCTCTTGCAGCCCCCATGCCAAGCCACTTACCGTCCCTCTACTTGTTCCCTACCTTTGGGATGCTGTCATTTGAGAAGGGGAGGCCTGGAGCTATAACAATCAGCTTGAAGCCATGAGTGAGAGGTCAAAAGACAGACAGACATGGCATCCAGTGCCCTCATATCCTGAGCTATTGAGCCAACCTACAATCTACCACCTCTGAGACTTCTACTTATACAATATAATTAAGTGCTTTTAGTATTTAAGCAGCTAGTAAGTCTTCTGTTACTTGCAGCTTTATGCTTTAGGATAAACAGCCTTATGAAGCAAATTATGGATGAAGAGACTGAAGGACAGAAAAGCTGACCTCCCCAAAGTCACACAGCTAAGAAGTGGCAGAGACATGATTTCAACCCAGGCAGTTTGTCTCCAGTGTCTTAAATCCCCGCTCTACAACATCTTTCATTTCCAAAGGAAATTGCACGGTGTTTGAAAACAGAGTTACTTCCTTTTCCTTCTTCATCCTCCTAATATTTTCCAATTCTACCTCTTTTAATCTCCTCTTCTTCCTCAATATGGCATCCTGACATCTACTCAAGTTTGGTCCTTTGTGCCACCCTAGAATAATGTTTGAAAGTATTTTAATGTTATGGTACCTTTAAAGCCAACAGGCACATAACTTTCCTCAATGACTGCTCTAAATTAGCATATTTTTCATTCTTTCACTCATCTATCCATCAATCCACCCAAACATTTACTGACCTTCCACTATGTGCCTGGCCCTGAGGTACAAGTAACAGGACTAGTGTCTAACAGTTGAATCATACATGCACTTATACAGAAAAATACTGTATTTTAACATATTGTATAAACAGAGTACAATGAAAAGCATAATAAAATAAATGTAAACAATCTATGATTTTAGCAGAGGAATAAAGCAACTGGCTCTGTCTGGGGTCATCTCAGGGGTTCAAGAGGGTGTGCTTGAGCTGCACTATATCATATTCAAGTATAATTAGTTTCTATGCTCAGAAGTATGCAGATAATACCCTTGATGTCGAACTCATCTGTCATGTGTTCAGTAATGTTTAAATGTAAAAATTATGCATATCCCATTTTTACCTTTTTATATTTACAAGATCCAAAATCAAGTACACTGAACATGATACATTTAACTTTGACATGTAAAATTAAAATTTCCACAAAAACCTAAGAAAGCTAGACTATTAGCATGTTCTTAAGCTTCTGGTTCTTAATCTGCTACTTTCAATAATTTAATTAGTTGTATTAAAAGTACTATAATTTACCAATGCACTTAGCTTCAGACATCTTTATAAATAGCATCTAGTTGACTGGGATTCTGATATCCTCGCACATTTTACAAATACTTTGAGTACTTAATATAAACACAAAAAATACTAAAACTCATATTTAAGATGGATTTTCATGTTCAAAATGATTGTAACAAACTGTGAACACCTAGTTTTTAATTTGGGGATGGATATAACTGCCTTTTGACCTCTGATTCTGATTCTATTCTTTTTCTGATGATTTCAAGTAGGTCTTTCTTCACTCATCTTTTAGTTCCAAGACATCCTCTTTTTCCATGCGTTATTTATTGAGTTAAAGGGACTTTTCAAACACAAACCTGGAATATTCTGAGTTAATGAGATTACATGGACAACATCTGACTGTCTGAATCTGCAATAAAACATGACAGTGTTTGAAGCATTATCTGTGAGGTCTTGAACAATGGAATTAATAATATTACTACCACTTAAAATAAATTTTTATTACATTTCATAGGCTGACTACATTTTTTTATATATCACTTTCACTCATGTTTGTAATTCTGTTAGTTGCTCTTCTGCAAAATCCCAATTATGTTGGCATGACCTTTTGATTTCCCATGAAATGAAGCTGCTTCATCCACAATAACATCTTTAATACCCTGTTACTATACTTGTATTTTGATGGTTTCTGAAATTCCATTCACTGGGTCTGTAATACAGTCAAGGACCATATCTGTGAAGGATATCATCAAAAACACCAGTATATAATATCTGAATGTTTTCAAAACTGAGCAGGAAAGGGTTTTGTTACCGCTGCAGGATTTCTATCTTAAGCTTTACCTTTGTTATATATATATTAAAAAAAACTTAATGTTGACTAGTGTCAAAACACTAAATTTGGAGCCCAAAGGGTAGAATTCTTTCTTTAGTGTTTGTGACACTGGACCAGGCATCAATCTCTCTAGACCTCCAGTTTCCTATTTCTCAAGAGAAGAGCTTAAGCCGGGAAATTTCTTGACAGAGCATCTCTAAAATGCCTTTGGACATGGTGGCCACTTGTTCTGAAATGTCTTAAATATCTGAGGTTGAACTCCCTCCAAAACAAACCCTGGAACAAGAATTTGAGCCCTAGCAGTTTGTTTGGTAGTTATCCCAGGAAACAAAGAAGGAAAGGAAGAATTGAAACCAGTTAGGGGAAAGACAATGAGGATGTTAAGTTATCACAGTGAGTACCTGGAGCTTCGTTTCTCTGGGATGCTTTGTATGATGTTGAACCTGCTTCCCAGAGTTATCCTACCCAAAGGCTGAGGGAGCCAGGGCATTCGTACACCAACGCCTGTCAGTCATTGGTTGGGGGCTACTGAGAGGGGAGAGTTCTATTCACCAGCACTTCCAGACTGCCATGCAGGGCTCTAGAAGCCAGCATTATCAAGCAAAGAGATACAGATGTGAGGAATTTTATGTTGAGGCAAAGTGCACTGAAATGGGTTGAAAGGACATAGGTGGAATCTACTACACCACTCCTTCCCATGCTCCTCTCCCAATCTACCTGGCAGACTTGTGATCATCCTCTGAACTAGCTCAAATGTTATATCATCTGTGCACAGCTTCCCTTGACTCCCGAGCTCTGTCGTACCACATACATCATTATAGGAATGATTGCACTGCATGCCTATCTCCACTAAACTCTAAGTTCTTTCTATCTCTAGCCTAGTAGTCTACCTACATCTATTTGAGCAATGCTATTGGGTAAGCCTGTGGTTCTTTTGTAAAAATTTAGCATTCACCAAGCTGTCTCTTATCGCATTTCTGTGAGGAAACAGAGCATGCAGAAATGACTACAGTTGTTTATGCCAAATAGCCATCCCTCGCTGTAACTCAAATTATTTAGACATTGAAACAGTGGAACAGTTTATGTTGACATTTTAATGTTGTTATCAAATTCATAACACCAAAAACTTGGTGAGCCACGCTGGAAAATTCATCCAGCAGTAGCAGCTCCAACAAGCATATATTGAATGTCTACCTAATATGTTTAAGGCTCTGGGCTGTTTAAGACTTTTCCATTTTTCTATATATTTTATATGTATAATTTAACCTGAGATCAAATCAGATGTTTAAATTTTAATATTAAAATCATATTATCAAAAAACACCAACCAAGTTAATCTGAGCACACTAACTTTAACAAAGGTAACATTCTCAGATTTATTTTTCACTGATAATTTATAAAAAAGAAGCTTGCCTTGCAATTTATATTAAAGTTGTCTCTTCTGCCTATGTGAAGATGCATTTTTCACGCACTGTCAGATTCTGTTACTTTATATAAATAGTACACAATCTTCAAAGCAGTTTTGTATTTTTCCACTGGTAGCACCTTGTCCCATTAGCTATTATATTAGTTAATAGAGCTGGCTTTTAAAAATATATATTCTAAACTTCTTTTCATATTTGTCAGTTATCAAACAAAATGTGTATTTTCTCTGTTATGTTTCACCAAAATATCCCTTACTTTATGGCCAACCCTGTGGGGAAAAAAAGTACAAAAATGAGTAAGAGTTCTAAATTTCATAAGGTTCATGATTTTTAAACTTCCGTGTACCTAGCAGCAGTATGTTTTATCCAAGCAAGTTACTTTAACAAAGTTTCATCTGATCATTTTAATTTTAGTCTTACCCAATCTTGGTCTACTCAAACAAACTAAAAAACCTTTCCCAATTCTTTTTATCTAACTCTTTGCTCCTGGGCAACCTGACCTATACTGTTTCCACCTACCCATCCATTCATTCTCTTTCCCCTACTTTCTTAGGTATCAATGTGTTTTTTGGACTTCCCTGGTGGTCAAGTGGTTAAGACTCTGTATTCCCAATGCAGGGGGCATGGGTTCGAATCCTGGTCAGGGAACTAAGATCCCGCATGCCACATGGCATGGCCAAAACAAACAAAAAACCCCAAAAATATAATTGTTTCAATATGTTTTTTGCACACTGTACCCTTTTGTTTTTTTATTGTACCCTTAAAAGGCAAAGCACAGGGAGATTTGCCGACTTTTTTTAGGGCGAGCTAGGGTTTTATTTTTTTTTCCCCTCTGGGTCAATTAAATTTCTATGAGCTCCCTAGTGAGTTGGTCTAACACATTATAATAAGCATTATTCTGAGAGTTATATATAGACCTGACTTGACATATCAGCCGGAGAAAGGAAAGGCAGCAAAAGTCAACCTAGACTGCTGATCAGTCATTTTGACACACAGTTTAAACTGTGCCCTTTGGCAATATAATGTCTTTAGAGAAAAAAAAAAATCGAAAGAAAAACAAGGAGCAATATGCTTAATAAAATAACCTTAGTGAAAACGAAAATGAACCTCAATTACAACAGCAGTTTTTTGGATTACACTACATTACATACTAAAAATAAACAGGTAGTTCTGTAATAAACGTATGAAGTAAGTTTCTTCATGTACGTATCCATGACAACCCACGTTTACGTTTTTGACTTTCAAATAGCTATGTTACCAGGAATATGTAAATTATTTAAAACACATTGTAATAAGATAAAATTATGTTTCCATAAACATCCATTAGCTAATAGTCCAGCAAAAAAACTTTACAGCAAATCAAAATTATGAAAAGTTTTGATTATCATTCTTCATGAGAAACTAGAAAAGCTGTTTAATATCATAATTATAATGAAGACCAAAGAGTCAAGGGTCACATATCCTTCAGACTACTGTGAAGTCAAAAAGGATATGAAAATATGAGAAAATGTAAATGCTATCTTAGATACCAGATGGTACTCCATTTGGAAATCTGATAGGGCAACTTCCCTAGAGGTGATACACTCCAGAGGAGAATAACAATAGAAAAATGACTGAATGTGGGCATTCAGGCAAGGACTTCTGCTACTCTTTCCTTTTTCTAGTAAGAGATGTAGGTTCCTTTAGATATGGGACTTTGAGAATGGATTCTGGAATACTCTATAAGTAAGAAAGCACTAAATACCACGTCATGATTTTGTGTTTTCTCAGCCAACTTTGAGAGCCCTAGTAAACTGCTGTGAAGCCTGGAGGTGCCCTGCAGGAAAAAGCTGCATTTCTGGGAAAAGAAAATAGACATAATATGAAGAATGGAAAGAACGAGCATTCCAAAGTCTATTTTTTCATGTAAAATCCTAATTTTAGTTTTGTGTAATCAAAAAAGAAAAGTATACTACTGTTAATATATTATTATGAGTAATATACCAGAAAAAGCATTGAAAGAAACATGGCTTAAAATATGGAACTTAGGGCTTCCCTGGTGGCACACTGGTAGAGAATCCGCCTGCCAATGCAGGGGACACGGGTTCGAGCCCTGTTCCGGGTAGATACCACATGGCGTGGAGCAACAAAGGCCGTGTGCCACAACTACTGAGCCTGCACTCTAGAGCCTGGGAGCCACAACTGCTGAGCCCACGTGCCACAACTACTGAAGCCTAAGCACCTGGAGCCCGTGCTCTGCAACGAGAAGCCACCGCAATGAGAAGCCCTCGCACCACAACAAAGTGTAGCTCCTGCTCGCCACAACTAGAGAAAGCCTGCGTACAACAATAAAGATTCAATGCAGCCAGAATTAAATTAATTAATTTTAAAAATATGGAATTTAAATTTCAGATTAAAATTTTCTAACAGAGGAAGAATTAATATTGTTAGAATGGCCATACTATCCAAAGCAATCTACAGATTTAATGTGATCCCTATCAAATTACCCATGACAGGAATTCCCTGGTGGGGCAGTGGTTGGGAATCTGCCTGCCAGCGCAGGAGACACAGAGTCGAGCCCTGGTCCGGGAAGATCCCACATGTCACAGAGCAACTAAGCCCGTGCGCCACAACTACTGAGCCTGCCCTCTGGAGCCCCCAAGCCACAACTGCTGAAGCCCACACGCCTAGAGCCTGTACTCTGCAACAAGAGAAAGCCACCACAATAAGAGGCCCGTGCACCGCAACAAAGAGTGGCCCCCACTCGCCACAACTGGAGAAAGCCTGCGTACAGCAACGAAGACCCAATGCAGCCAAAAATAAGTAAATTAACTAATTTAAAAAAAATTACCCATGACATTTTTCACAGAACTAAAACAAATAATCCTAAAATTTATATGGAACCATAGAAGACCCAGAATTGCCAAAGCAATCATGAGGAAAAAGAACAAATCAAGACACATAACCCTCCCAGACTTCAGACAATACTATAAAGCTACAGTAATCAAAACAGCATGATACTGGCACAAAACCAGACATATTGATCAATGGAACAGAATAGAGACCCCAGAAATAAACCTATACACCTATGGTCAATTAACTTTCGACAAAGGAGGCAAAAATATACAATGGGGAAAAGGCAGTCTCTTCAGCAAGTGGCGTTAGGAAATTTGGACAGCTGTATGTAAATCAATGAAGTTAGAACATACCCTCACACCATACACAATAATAAACTCAAAATGGCTTTAAGACTTAAATATAAGACATGACACCATAAAACTCCTAGAAGAGAACACAGGCAAAACATCTTCTGACATAGGATACAATATTTTCAACAAGGAGATAACTCCATGATTTCCTATTTAATACTCAACAGAGCTTAAAAACAAGAAATTCATTAAAGGATTCTCCTTATAAGACATTACAATGTTGCAGATAGAGCAAAAGTTTCCCTTGCCCACTCCAACAGCCACCATATCCATTTTTATCAGTTTAGTTTGTATCCTCAGAACTCCTTTTTCTTCATGTTTACAAAGAGAAGATGGAGAGAGGGTAAATGGATAGATGGATGAATGAATAGGTAGATACATAGCCTCTTCTACAGATGTAGGTATAAAAATAACAGATTGATGAGTGGATATGTGGGTAAATGAATAGACACAGAAGTAGTTTATATATAGTTTAAAATAACTGAATCCTTTTATGTATGGTTGTATGTGTTTGCATCATGTTCCACTTGCTTATCAATACGTTGTAGTGCTCCTTAAAGTGTCAGGATATATTGATCCATCTGTTTTTAAATGCTAAATAGTTCCACTGAGGTGGATGTATCATCATTCATCTATGGATGAGTTTTCTTTTTTTTCTTTTATAATTCTATGGATTTTTTTTCTTTTCTCTTTTACAATCTACACAATGATACAGTAACAACCAACCCCAGGTCTTTCAAACTCAGCACCTGACTTATATATATCCTAGAGGACACTGCTGATTATAGGAAACGAGGCATCACCCATGTCCTTGGAACCTTGAAAGAACATGCTTTCTCTTGAAGATCTCAGCAGCTGGAAGCCTTGCATAATTTATTAATATTCCTTCATAATGAACATTTGTTTCATTACTGTCTCATGCAACACACTGTTCCTAATTCTCAGATAGAAAAACTGAGTAGACTTATTTCATGCCTTTAAGGAGTTCATAGTTTATTGAAAACAATAATCGTGAGAGGAATATATATCACATACACATAATTATTGACAAATTACTATATGTCAGGCACTTTGCTAAGTCCTTTACCTATGTTACCTCATTTAATCTTCATAAGGACCCTTCACATCATTCCCATTTTACAGATCAGATTAAGAGCCTAATGTCACATAGTTAATGAGGCTCAGAGATGCAATTTGTCTCTAATCTCTGTCTACAAATCATAAGTTTATAAACATTTCATAAACTACACCTAGAATAAATGAGAATTTAAAAATTTTCTTGTATTGAGTGAGAACTGATTAGAAAGTAAAGGTGCAGCAAGAAGGACATGCCACAGGCCTGACTTATTAATGATGGTCACAGGGAGGCCACAGACTTTGGGTAATGGATGTTGGATGCTTAAGAATCCCTAAGGCCAGGAAATGCCAAACACGCCACAGAGCCCCCACTTAGTTCCATGTACTTCCCAAAGTTCCCATGAATTTGGTCTCTGTAGACAACTGCTTCCATGGATTCTTGGAAGGTATGGGAGGTATTTTATATATCTGTGTTTCTCCAATTCACAATGCTCAACAAATGTTTGTTGAATAAAATAAAGAATTAAAATATGTAACATACCTTTAGCTGTACCTTAGGAAACAGAAAAGCCTAGAAATTACTGTAAAGATTCACAGTGTATTGAAAGGCATGGGTTAATTTGCTCCTGCTTTAAAATCTTCATGTGTTAAAAATAGACCTTGGAACCTTTAGAACAGAAATTCCATACAGGAACTACTAAAATATAACTGTACCACAGTTTAGATAACTATTTTTCTTTAAAACAAAATACACACCTGTCATTAAATACTCCCCCTGACCTCCCCACACACACCCAGAACAATAAAAATAGTGCTGGCTGGTTAATGGAAAGCAAATTCAACTGTTTTTCCTCATAATGGAACTTTTTCCCAGAGCTTCTCTGAAGTCCTAGGCCCATACTTGACAGAAACCCTCAAGAGATCTGAATTGAGAATCACTCAGTGATTCTTTTCAACCAACCTCCAATCTGAATGGAAATCAGGTTAAGATAGCATTTTGGAATTTAGCCTGTTTCAAGTGCTCTAATCACATAATTGACTGAAAAAATAACTTTGTTTGCTGCCAATCCTGCTGATTCAAGTTCTCAGAGATAGAAAATGCTGCCTCTGGACAAAAGGTAGGTACACGACTCATATCTTAGACCAGCTGGAAAAAGTGGCAACACTATAAACAGGGCCCTTACAAGCGGTACTAATTATGTGGCACTTTCTGACCAGCATTTCATTTTCCAGGGATCTACAAATATGCTCCCCTTCCCTCTACCTTGACAAAAATCTATACAAGTCCAGAGTCACCTCATCAAGAAGCTTGCCTTAAAAAATTTAGTCTAACAATGTTCCCTTCTGCTTCTCCCTACCATATTTCATTTGGTACTAGATTACCGATTCTCAAACAGAAATGACAGGGAGTGGTGGGATTGTCTAATGTTTTAAAATCTTCTCAAGTAAATATGCCATTTGTACTCCCATTTGAGAAAAACTGTTATAGGCAGAAGTACCATATTTTTCTTGAGTCCTTAGGATATAAGTAATTTCACAGAACTAAACTTTTTAATCTGCTAAAATTACCAGATGTTTAAAATATTAGACTAATATAATTAATACTAATTAATATAATTAATCAGTAGAGGGATATTTATAAACAAATTTACATTTGCCTGAATTTTTATAAATAACATTGAAAGTAATTTACATTTTTCTTAACACCCTGGGACATGGTAATGTATATCATTATCACATGACATGCTACAATAATGTTTTTAGATACAACTGAGGTGTACTGGATGTTGTTTTGAAATGCTTTGCTATGGAGGGGATTTATTTTAGATTTTTATGATTTTTAAAAATCTCCTCTCTTGTTCTTCTGTCAACTGTTCACACGATTCTCCGGAGCAGAATATATAACTAGCACATAGTAGAGTGATGCCTGGGAAGATCTTAGGAAAAGCATGAACCAAGAATTTTACTCCCAACTAAGCAATCATTTTTTTTTTTAACATCTTTATTGGAGTATAATTGCTTTACAATGGTGTGTTAGTTTCTGCTTTATAACAAAGTGAATCAGTTATACATATACATATGTTCCCATATCTCTTCCCTCTTGCATCTCCCTCCACCCCCACCCTCCCTCTCCCACCCCTCTAGGTGATCACAAAGCACCGAGCTGATCTCCCTGTGTTATGCGGCTGCTTCCCAGTAGCTATCTATTTTACGTTTGGTACTGTATATATGTCCATGCCACTCTCTCACTTTGTCACAGCTTACCCTTCCCCCTCCCCATACCCTCAAGTCCATTCTCTAGTAGGTCTGTGTCTTTATTCCCGTCTTACCACTAGGTTCTTCATGACCTTTTTTTTTTCCCCCCTTAGATTCCATATACACGTGTTAGCATACTGTACTTGTTTTTCTCTTTCTGACTTACTTCACTCTGTATGACAGACTCTAACTCCATCCACCTCACTACAAATAACTCCATTTCATTTCTTTTTATGGCTGAGTAATATTCCATTGTATATATGTGCCACATCTACCATACGACCCAGCAATCCCACTACTGGGTATATACCCTGAGAAAACCATAATTCAAAAAGAGTCATGTACCAAAATGTTCACTTCAGCTCTATTTACAATAGCCAGGACATGGAAGCAAACTAAGTGTCCATCATCGGATGAATGGATAAGCAATCATTTGAGTATAAAGGCCAAAGAAAAACACTTTTGAACATATAAGAACTCAGAGATCACTGTTCCCAGAAAGCTTTCTTGAAGGAGTTTGAAATTTCTTTAAAGTCAGAAGCTAAATTGCAGCTGAAGAAGAGGAAAATGGAGTAAGAACAGCAAATGCAAAGGCTACTGAAGTCATTTAATTCTAGGATAAAGAAAAAATGCAACCCTGGGGCCATTATGGTAATAGAAATATGAAATGTAAAAATAATATAACTACCAAAACTTAAATGAGAAAGAAGGAGACTGTAGTGGATGTATGCTGATATTCTCTCTTTTTAGAGCTGGAGATTCAAAATGCATCATATACAGCTGATAAATCAAATAACAGAAAGAGAGGATATTTGAAGATATAATTTAAATTTCAGGACTAGCAAAAATGTAATCACCTAACAACTGACACTGCAGAAATACAAACGATCATGAGAGATTACTACAAGCAACTCCATGCCAATAAAATGGAAACCTGGAAGAAATGGACAAATTCTTAGAAATGCACAATGTGCTAAGACTGAACCAGGAAGAAATAGAAAATATGAACAGACCAATCACAAGCACTGAAATTGAAACTGTGATTAAAAATCTTCCAGCAAACAAAAGCCTAGGACCAAATGACTTCACAAGCGAATTCTATCAAACACTTAGAGAAGAGCTAACACCTATCCTTCTCAAACTCTTCCAAAATATTGCAGAGGGAGGAACACTCCCCAACTCATTCTACGAGGCCACCATCACCCTGATACCAAAACAAGACAAAGATGTCACAAAGAAAACTACAGGCCAATATCACTGATGAACATAAATGCAAAAATTCTCAACAAAATACTGGCAAACAGAATCTAACAGCACATTAAAAGGATCATACACCATGATCAAGTGGGGTTTATCCCACGAATGCAAGGATTCTTCAATATACGCAAATCAAACAATGTGATACACCATATTAACAGATTGAAGGAGAAAAACCATATGATCATCTCAATAGATGCAGAGAAAGCTTCGGACAAAATTCAACACCCATTTATGATAAAAACCCTCCAGAAAGTAGGCATAGAGGGAACTTTCCTCAACATAATAAAGGCCATATATGACAAACCCACAGCCAACATTGTCCTCAATGGTGAAAAACTGAAACCAATTCCACTAAGATCAGGAGCAAGACAAGGTTGCCCACTCTCACCACTATTATTCAACATAGTTGGAAGTGTTAGCCACAGCAATCAGAGAAGACAAAGAAATAAAAGGAATCCAAATCGGAAAAGAAGAAGTAAAGCTGTCACTATTTGCAGATGACATGATACTATACATAGAGAATCCTAAAGATGCTACCAGAAAACTACTAGAGCTGATCAATGAATTTGGTAAAGTAGCAGGATACAAAATTAATGCACAGAAATCTCTTGCATTCCTATACACTAATGATGAAAAATCTGAAAGTGAAATTAAGAAAACACTCCCGTTTACCACTGCAACAAAAAGAATAAAATATCTAGGAATAAACCTACCTAAGGAGACAAAAGACCTGTATGCAGAAAATTACAAGACACTGATGAAACAAATTAAAGATGATACAAATAGATGGAGAGATATACCATGTTCTTGGATTGGAAGAATCAACATTGTGAAAATGACTCTACTACCCAAAGCAATCTACAGATTCAATGCAATCCCTATCAAACTACCACTGGCATTTTTCACAGAACTAGAACAAAAAATTTCACAATTTGTATGGAAACACAAAAGACCCCGAATACCCAAAGCAATCTTGAGAACGAAAAATGGAGCTGGAGGAATCAGGCTCCCTGACTTCAGACTATATTACAAAGCTACAGTAATCAAGACAGTTTGGTACTGGCACAAAAACAGAAATATAGATCGATGGAACAGGATAGCAAGCCCAGAGATAAACCCACACACATATGGTCACCTTATCTTTGATAAAGGAGGCAAGCATATACAGTGGAGAAAAGACAGCCTCTTCAATAAGGGGTGCTGGGAAAACTGGACAGGTACATGTAAAAGTATGAAATTAGAACACTCCCTAACACCATACACAAAAATAAACTCAAAATGGATTAAAGACCTATATGTAAGGCCAGACACTATCAAACTCTTAGAGGAAAACATAGGCAGAACACTCTATGACATAAATCACAGCAAGATCCTTTTTGACCCAACTCCTAGAGAAAGGGAAATAAAAACACAAATAAACAAATGGGACCTAATGAAACTTAAAAGCTTTTGCACAGCAAAGGAAACCATAAACAAGACCAAAAGACAACCCTCAGAATGGGAGAAAATATTTGCAAATGAAGCAACTGACAAAGGATTAATCTCCAAGATTTACAAGCAGCTCATGCAGCTCAATAACAAAAAAAACAAACAACCCAATCCAAAAATGGGCAGAAGACCTAAATAGACATTTCTCCAAAGAAGATATACAGATTGCCAACAGACACATGAAAGAATGCTCAACATCATTAATCATTAGAGAAATGCAAATCAAAACTACAATGAGATATCATCTCACACCGGTCAGAATGGCCATCACCAAAAAATCTAGAAACAATAAATGCTGGAGAGGGTGTGGAGAAAAGGGAACACTCCTGCACTGTTGGTGGGAATGTAAATGGATACAGCCACTATGGAGAACAGTATGGAGGTTCCTTAAAAAACTAAAAATAGAACTATCATACGACCCAGCAATCCCACTACTGGGCATATACCCTGAGAAAACCATAATTCAAAAAGAGTCACGTACCAAAATGTTCACAGCAGCTCTATTTACAATAGCCAGGACATGGAAGCAACCTAAGTGTCCATCATCGGATGAATGGATAAAGATGTGGCACATATATACAATGGAATATTACTCAGCCATAAAAAGAAACAAAATAGAGTTATTCGTAGTGAGGTGGATGGAGTTAGAGTCTGTCATACAGAGTGAAGTAAGTCAGAAAGAGAAAAACAAATACAGTATGCTAACACATATATATGGAATCTAAGGAAAAAAAAAAAAAAAGGTCATGAAGAACCTAGTGGCAAGATGGGAATAAAGAAACAGACCTACTAGAGAATGGACTTGAGGATATGGGGAGGAGGAGGGGTAAGATGTGACAGGGTGAGAGAGTGGCATGGACATATATACACTACCAAACGTAAAATAGCTAGCTAGTGGGAAGCAACCGCATAGCACAGGGAGATCAGCTCAGTGCTTTGTGACCACCTAGAGGGGTGGGATAGCGAGGGTGGGAGGGAGGGAGATGCAAGAGGGAAGAGATATGGGAACACATGTATATGTATAACTGATTCACTTTGTTATAAAGCAGAAACTAACACACCATTGTAAAGCAATTATACTCCCATAAAGATGTTAAAAAAAAAAATGTAATCACCCAAAATTGTGAAGGGAAAGACAGGAGGGAAGGCAAATGAGACAAAGTGAAAGTATACTAATTTAAAGACCACATAGAGAGGAGGGCCTATAAATTGTCTAAAGAAATAGAAGGAGCACATATAGCACTAAATATAATGACAGAATTAGGCCACACAAATTGGTCTTATATATAATTGCAAAAAGAATTTCCTTGTCTATTGAAAGACAGATATTCTTGAAAGCAAAACAGCTATATGTGGTACACAAGAGATACACTTAAAACAAGGTGATTACGGATGGTTGAAAATGAAAGGGTGAGCAAAGGTATTCGAAGAAATGTAAACAAAAGAGGTTTAAGGGTTTATGAACTAATACCAAACAGATTAAATTCAGGGCCATAAACATTAAATAAAAACAAAGAAAGCATTCAATGATGGTGATAATGATTTCAACCAACGAAGGTTTACAGCTATGATATCTGTGAATCAAATAACATTAAAATTCATAAAGCAAAGACTAGTGGAAACAAAGAGATATAGATGGAAAAACATCAGTGATAGGGAATTTGAATTCCTCTTTCCCCCACTCACAAAAGAGCAAGTAGAACAGAAATAAACAAGGTCTTCTTATACCTAAGGGACAAAATTAACAAGGTAACTGATATAAATTTCTATAATCTTTAAACAAACAAAATAACTTCTTTTGAAGTAATAATAGAATAGCCACAAAAAAATAAACCAAGTATTAGGCCATTTAAAAAACCTAAATAAATCTCCCCAAAATATAATTAGTACAGATACATGTGAGTTAAAGAGGAAATAAATTAAAATTTACAGAATACTTAGCAAACACAGATAATGAAATTTATCTTAAAAATGGCAAGAAATAGCTAAAGTCAGGTTTAAGAGAAAATTTAGTCTTAAAATATTTATGTAATAATGAAAAAGAAAATCACTGATTAATAATTATCCACGTATTACACAAGAATTTTCAAACAGAAGAGGAAAATGAAACTAAGCAATACAAAAAAGAAAAAAAACACAGTAAAGAGAAATGAAAACCAAATAATTAGAATACAAAAATGTTGTAGGGGCTTCCCTGGTGGCGCAGTGGTTGGGAGTCTGCCTGCCAATGCAGGGGACACGGGTTTGAGCCCTGGTCTGGGAGGATCCCGCATGCTGCGGAGCGGCTGGGCCCGTGAGCCACAATTGCTGGGCCTGCGCGTCTGGAGCCTGTGCTCCGCGACGGGAGAGGCCGCGATAGTGAGAGGCCCCCGCCTGCCGCAACTGGAGAGGGCCCTCGCACGGAGATGAGGACCCAGCACAGCCAAAATAAATAAATTAATAAATTAAAAAAAAAAAAAAAAGGAAGGCCATGATATTTGCTCATAAATACAATTTAAAAAAAAAAGAAATGTTGTAAAATACAAAAGAGTCTTTTTTAAAAATACAGTTGAATAAACAATAAACACAAGCAAGGAAAAGTGGGAGATGGAGACACACACATACATACATGCACACAGTGAAAGGGGAAATAATCCCAACAGAGGAAATTAGAAGAAAGAAGAGACTGCTATTATTTTCAGCAATTTGAAAATGAATTTGAAAATCTGTATAAAATGTATGGTTAACTAGGAAAATATAATTTTACAAAAACGGAGCTAGAGTGGGTGAGAGATGAATAGGCAGAGCCCAGAGGATTTTAGGGCAGTGAAAATACTCTGTGTAATATTATAATGATGAATACATGTCATTATACATTTGCCCAAACCCACTGAAAGGTACAGCACCAACCCACTGAAAGGTACAGCACCAACCCACTGAAAGGTACAGCACCAAGAACCCTAAGGTGAACTATGATGATGTTGTATCAATGTAGCTTCATCCTTGGTGAAAAAATGTACCATTCTGGTGAATGATCTTGTTAACAGGTGAGGCTATGGGTGTATGAGAGCAGAGGGTTTCTATACCATCCTCTCGATTTTATTGTAAACTTAAAAGTGCTCTAAAAAAATAAAGGCTTTATAAAACCACTGACCTAAATAAGCAGAATATATAAATATCCTAATTGGTGAAAATAAAATCGAGGAAACACTAGAGGAGTGATTCCTCTACCCCCTCTTATACCTTTAAGCACAAGTCTCAGATTTTCCCAGGAGAAAAAAGTCTATAAAGAGTAAACAGCTCTGATACCATATCAAATTTGAAAGTACAGATACCTCCAATACTATTGAAACAGTTCCAAAGCATTAAAAAAGAAGAAAATCTTTTAAACTATTTATATGAATTTAGTATAACATGGATGCCAAAATCCAATGAAATAGCCTCCCACTAAAATCACAAATGAATAACACTTAAGAAAATAGATGCACAAATCTTAAATACAATTGTAACATATTTTTTAGACCTATACCAATCTGTTTATTTAATTCATGTGGAAAATAAATGTGTACAAAAAGGAAATTTTTAGAAACGAATTCTAATGAAGAAGAGGGGGTGGAATGAAAACTAGTTTTATTATAAATCTACTGCTACTAAAATATTGTGGTGAAAGAAAGAAAGAAAGATGGAACAGAACAGAGTCTATACATAAAACCAAATAAATGTGGGACTTCAGTTTATGATGTAAGTGACATGTAGGAGAACTAGATTAAAAACTGAGACAACTGGGAAATCATTTGGGAAAAACTAAGGTTGGATATCTATCTCATAACAAAATAAATTCCAGATAAAACCCTACAAACAAATAAGAGAGAGAGAGAGAGAGTGTGTGTGTGTGTGTGTGTTGGGGGGGGGGGGAGAATTTGCAATGAGAAGTCATCAAATTAAAGATTCATAAATTGAATAGGTAAAAAAGAATCTAAATTTTCTTCAGGACAAAACATATACTAAACTGCTTCAAGATAAATGACAAATGAGGAAAAACAATATTTGCAAATCCTATCACAAAGGCATAGGTTTTCCAATATGGAAAGAGTTTCAACAAATCAGAAAAGAACAATCTAAGATTTAAAAACAGAACGTAAAATACACAGAGCGTTCATAGAAAATGAAATATAAATAACTTCAAATGCTCTTATTTGTAACAAGAGCTGTGTAAATTAAACGTGTTCAGATACCATTTTTTACCTATCAGGATTGGTAAAGATCTAAAAGCTTGATGTGAAGAATTATGTATCTTCTCAAACCCCTGATGAGAGTGTAAATTAATACAACTTCTATGAAAGACAATTTGGCTATCTTTATCAAAAATAAAAAATGCAATAAAATGTGCAATTTTACTGCTAGGTATTTATTCTGCAGAGTATTCACCCAAAAGCTCAATGACATGGACACAGACATTCTTTGCATCATTGTTTATAGCAGCAAAAGTTTGGAAACAGCATAATTTCCATCCATAGGAGAATGGTTGACTACATTATATAAATCCAAATAAAAGGAGTTTAGTATCCCTTAAAAAGTATAAGGCAATTCTATACACACTAATATGGAATGGGCTCCCAGTGGGAAAAAAAAGGTTGAAAACAACCATGCTTCCGTTATTACAAAATTATGCGTTAAACTCTCGTGTGACCGTTCTGAGGTTTTTGCTTCAACTATCTGCCATCAACAACTGAAAAATGTACATTATAAAAACCACTCTGTGATATATCTGCCTTTCCTTTCAAAAGAGGTATAAGAACCATGGCTTGTTTTTCAGTCAATTTATATGTCATAGCTGATTTTATGGTAATGTGGGTTTTTAAAATCTGGACACATATTATAAATAACCAGAAGTACATGTTCTTAATCACATATAAAACTGTGAACTCCTTGTTGATAAAAATTTTATCACCTTCAACTTGCTCTGCTATAAACTATAAGAGAAATAATTCTGAAGTTTACTGCATAGTAACTTGGAGATTTATTTCTCAAGTCAAGGCCAAGGCTAAAAAACCAAGTCACTTTAGAGGGTATATGTTACGTATTCTCAAAAAAGGGGCTGGATGTTGACTGCCTTGTACCTTGCTCCTCAGAACTTAATGACCTAACAAATTTCTTTATAATAGTATTGTACTTATATGAGTAAATCATTATTAAAAGGTTTCAATCTCAAGGAAATACTTAAATGGGAGAGCAAATACAGCTTTAACATACCCCCGCTCAAAAAAGTTCTATTTTCCATTTAACTGGATCATTAATGTCCAATGAAAGTAATATAAACAAGTGAGAATTTTATTTTATGAATTCCAACCCATTACATTTCAGATGAATGGAAATACAGAGGGGAGAGCCAGCAGAATTAGATATAGTCTGTCCTCACAATGGAGTGATCACCACTGACTCTTCCTGGCCTTACTGCTGCCCAAGAAGGTTGAGGCCATCTGGGGAGTAGAATTGGTACTCAACTCTCCTTTATTAGCTCATCTGTCCTATTAGGACAGAGATTAGAGCTCTCAAAATGATAACAAGATCCCCAGTTAAGTAACTTTTAGATGACTGTATACATTCATTTGAACTCTTCAAAGAGGACCTATTCCACATCAGGCACTTACTTGGTAGACTCAAAGAATAAAACAGTGCAATGACCTTACTCTGCAGAAAGTCTACTAAAAGAGATATCAGGTTGATAAGAAAGTCAACATAATACCAAACTTAGAAACCTGAGAAAGAGCTCCTGTCACAATGGCCAATGACTACCATTTATACAGTCATAGCAGCATGTTACCTCATGGAATCTTTATAACGCCCTTGTGAAGTTGGCATTATCAGGGCAGTCACTGGCAATACTGAGCCCACAGAAAGTAGAACCATCAGATCATCTTGGTAATGCGCCTCAGGTGTAGGTATCAGTAACAATACTTGTCACATGGTAGCTTCCTGTTTTAATTACTCTTTCTTGCTAATTAGGTACTAAGCTCAGTGCATATGCTGTCAATATGCAAATGTTACGTTACTTTAAATGACATCATTAAAATTTCAATTTTTAAAAGGTTTGTACTCCCTTAACATTGGTGCCTTGGGACACACCCTTCCCTGTTTAGTTCACTTCACTGTACTTTTATCTCAGGGTAATTTTGCAGCTAAGCCAAAGGAGGGTCAGGGATATTCTGTCACTTGCCCTAGAGCCCTGGCTCATAAGCAGTAGTGAGACTTGTACCCTGTTAGACCTGACTGAAGTCTGTGCTTTTTCACTACATTCCCATAGGAGTTGGAATTCTATACCCCTAAAATGGGACCCAACAAGTATAATGAGCACCTTCATTTTTTCTTGTAATTTAGCAACCTGATTTACTTGCACATAGTCAAATAGAATATTTTCTTTCACATCCCTTTAATGTTTCACAATTTGAGGTTTATGTAGCCATTTTTCTGTAAGGCCAATGTTAAAAACACCAGGAGTAAATTTAGTTTGGCACTGTGAGAGTGAACCTGAGGGAAGCTGCAATGGCAAAGTTCAAGTCTTAAACAACAAAAACAAAAACAAAAAAAACTTTGAAGCTTATTTTCCTTGAATTCTCCAAGTAAATGTTATTCTATTTTAGATAGATCCACAGAAAAACTTTAGCTTCAAATTGGCACTTCAAATGATTGCTTATGCCTTAGGTCTCTTATCCAGTGATATTTTGCATTTATATTATACATATATAATTGTTAATATACTTAAAACATGTATTTTTAGCCTTTATAAGTACAAAGCAAAACACTTCTTCTCGAAAAAACACCAGAAGATACAAGAGCAAACCTTTCACTACATTTGCTAGAAAGGCAGAGCATGTAGCTACACTGCAATTACTGAGGGAAGACAGAGTTCCAGATTTACTTCTCCTATTTGGGCCCCAGTTTCCTTGATGTAAAATAAAGTGATTGAACTAAATGGTATGTAAGTCTTCTTCACATTTAAAGATTCTTAAGTCTATTGCTACTCTGCAAGCTAACAAACTTTAATCAGCAGCAGGTCAAAAGATACTTGCACGGGATGAAACCCAACTGACCTCCCTCCTTCAAAATATTCTAACTGAAGAAAACTTCCCCATCTCACATTAAGTACTAAGCCAATGTCAATCAAGAAGTGAGCTTTCTTTTATATTATTCTATGAACTTGCTTCAGCGGTTTCTAGGAACTGCCATCCTGAATAAGCAGACAAAGACCAAGAGTTATGAGGTATTTTAATTACTCCCTGTTATCCAAGTTCCCATTTTTAGAAACTCAACTTTCCCAAATATTAATAGTTTTATTTTATCCAAAGAATATTGTGCCAAGGTTATCAAAGAAAAGAATGATACAGTCTAGAATTCAAAATCAAGATTCCCTTCAAAATGGTATAGACTTACAGAACTACATCCAGTGTACTAATGACATACTCGAAAAGCATTACCTTAGACCTTTATTTTCGCTGGATAGTCTAAAAAACTAGACTTGCTACATATCAGAGATGTCAATTTATTGTAACACAATTAATATTTTCCAGAAACATGGTTTTATCATCAAGTAAGAGTCACAATTCCAGCTACGAATGAAGGCTTTATCAAATCACCTTAATTTTAAACTGAATTCAGAATACCTCTACCTGTGTACCAGGTGTGTTCTTTTTCCAGTTATCTAGGAAGTAAGGTACACAGAATTTGTGTTCAAAGTTGGGAGAGTCAGTTTAGCTTATAAGCAGATGGACTAACCAAAAATCTATGCTAAATTTTCGCCGTTCATTCATTCATTCAACAGACATTTATTGAGTACTTGAGCCAAACTCCACTCCTTGTGCTAGGGATAGACACATATTAAAACAAGACAGACAAGATCTCTGTTTACATTTTGCAAGGAAGCCAACAAAAAACAAATAAAAATAAGACAATTTCAGGAAATTAAAAGTGTTTTAATGAAAACCTTTAAAAACAATGAGATAAAAAATCGGGGGAGGTATTTTGGGAGACACTCATAGACAGTCTCTCTAAAGGAACAACAGAGTGGAAACCTTAATAAAGAGAAGAAACCATCCAGGCAAAGCTTCAAAGTATTGCAGGCCAACTGCAAAGACCCTGAGGCTAAAATGAGCTTGGCTCATCCTGAGATTTAACGTTTGTAGTTAAAACATCTGATTGTATATTTTATTTTAATTAATTAATAGTTCAAATATATTAAAAATTAAACTTGAAACAAACTTGAAGTATTTCCACTGAATGCTGCTGTCTTACAAGACACAGTCTGCCCTAAATAAATGCATCTATATCTCAGCTACACATTAACATCAATTATAGGGCAATTTAAAAAAATACCAGTGTCCAGGTCTCACCCAAGACCAATTGAATCAGAATCTCAGGATGTTTTAAAATTGCCCAGATAATTCTA